>NC_080108.1:10000-1210000 GCF_950005125.1 Chionomys nivalis
ACCAAATAACTAGTAACCAACTAACTAGTAACCATCTAACAAGTAACCAACCTGTAACCCCTAACCATCTAACTAACCAGAAATCACCTAACAATTTAACCAACTAACCAGCAAGCAAATAACCAGCAACCAGCTAACGAGTAACCCCCTAACCATCTAACCAACTAACCAGCAACCAACCAGCAACCAAATAACACATAAAACTAGCATTAACCATAGAACTTAACACCAAACCCTAGCCATAGAACCTTTTCCTAAGCAAGGACCAAGAACGGAGTATGCATGTAACCGGTAGGACAACCAAACATCTAGGACATTCATTCTGGGTCTAATGCCCAGGCCCCTTCCCAAATGGCTTTTCTTCTCTAGGTAATTAACAGGAGAGAGTTGCCTGAATGCACTCTAACCTAATACCCAAATAAATCACTGTACCATGGAAGCTGCTAATCACATCGGACCCAAAAAACTCACCATTTCTCGTGCCACCGCGATGAATCTAGGAAAGCAATGTGTTACAATACAGAGAGAAACAAGCGGCGCATTACCAGCAACACAGCACAACACCACACACTGTAGGACATCACAACACCCCACTCTCAAGGACATCCATAGTAGGAAAAGTATTTGGGGCCCTACACTACCTTCCTCAGGTTATAAAAAAAAGAGAGGAAATCGAAAACCAAACAATGACCTCACATACTAGACCAAAAGAGCAACTCAATAAAATAAAACAAGAAAGCAGGCTAAATGAGACCTCTGAGACAGAGAGCAGACCAAGAACAGTTGCCAAATGACAGCCAGAGTAAGAATCGAAACAAGATACAAAGACGCTGCCAGGATCAAATGAAAAGAAAACATGGGCATACTCGAATTAAATAATTTATCAAAAAACCTAAAAAGCATCAAAGTAACATCAGAATCAGATGATCACAGACCAGGCATACATCGTAAACAAGAATAATCAGACTAAAACCATTTAAATGAAAAGAATACATGGGCATACTCCAATGAAAGAATTTATCAAAAAAACTAAAAAGCATCACAGTAACATCAGAATCAGGTGATCACAGACCAGGCAGACATAATAACCAAGAATAATCAAACTAAAACCATTTAAAAACATAAAATTATGGAGAGGATAGAGATATTTAAAGTAAAAACGGCCCATTAAAATTAAAAAGAAAAAGCAACAGCAAAAAACTTAAAGAAATTAATGAACCACTCACAGAAAAACCCAGATTATCCAGAAAAAAAATAATCAAACCATTGTAGGAAAGAAATGGTTTAAGACTTAAGACCGAAATATATGCAATAAAGAAAACACAAAATATAGAAAGAGTAGATATAAAAAACAAGGTAAAATTAACAGGAATTATAAAGGGAATTATAACAGACATAATGAAAGACATGGAAGAGAGAATCTCTGGGTTTGAAGATAACTAGATCAGTTCATGAAAAAAATAAAAAGTAAAACTAACAAATTAACAAAACGGACAGGAAAACAAGAAAACAAAATACGAACCCAAAGAAAATTTGGAATAGAAGACACACAAAATATAATGACAAAAAATAAAGAAAACTTTACCAACACATAGGAGATCGCTGTGGAGATATAAGAAGCATGAACAACAAAGAGATTTAAAAGATCCCGTCTTCACATCATAAAACATCAAACACAAAAGCCTACAGAATAAAGAAAGAATATTAGGAACCAGAAAAGACTAAAGCCAAGTAACATTTAGGAAAACCTAAGAATAACTCCAAACTTAGCAATGGAAACCATGACAGCCAAAGGATCTTGGTTACATATGCAGCACACAATGAGCCCTTGGAAACAAATACACACTACTAAAACCAGCCAAGCTTTCTTTCACCATTGAAGAAAACAAGATATCACATGACAAAAAATAAACATACCTTTAAAATACGCATCAAAATAACCAGACTTACTAGAAAAAAAACCGAAACAAGAAAGCGAAGTTCAATCAAAAATTCCAAAGCAACAAGCAAACTCACATCAGCAAGAATTTTTGAAAGGGAAACACAGCCACTATGACTGAAAAATAACAAAATCTATCAACGACTAGTCATTAATATCTCTATACATAAATGAACTAAATCAACAAATAATGACAAAAACTAAGAAAACAGTTAGGAAAACAAGAATCAGCCATCTGGTGTATACAGGAAAAACACCTCAACCTCAAAAACAGACAGTACCTCACAGTAAAGGACGCAAGAAACAAGCAGGTGTGGCTATTTTACCATAAAAAATTGATTTCAAAGTAAAATAAATCAAAACACTTGGAGAAGGACACTATGTTAATAACAGTCAATCGATCAAGATGAAGCCTCAATATTCATCTATGCCCATAATACGAAAGCACGAACACATATTAAAGATACGTAACTGTAACTCAAAATAATCATCAAACCACACACAGTACTGGTAGGGAATCTCAGTAATAAATGAAATTGGCATTACAAACTTCTATAAAATACTCAGCACAAACCAGAAAGAATATAACAATCTCAGCAGCTCATAAAACATTCCATAAAACTGACCACACACTGTGCAATACAGCAAAAATTCACAGACACAAAAAATTTTAACTACATTGTGTCTTATGAGATCACACCATTTTAATGTTAGAACTTAAAAACAACAGTACTCTATGAAATCCTACAAAGTAATGTAAGGTAAACAGAAAACTATTGAACCAGCACAGAGTACAGTAAGTGATGGAGGTGGGTCTTGTATTTATCTGTTGCCTTCATTTAGGTGGGTGGAGTAAACAGAACAGAATGATGGGGAAAAGAAGACAAATTTTGGAGTCGCCATGATTCTCCCGCACTAGACAGACGCAGGTTAAGATCTTTCCTGGTAATCCAACTCGTGGTACTACACAAAATATTAGAAATGGGTTAGAATAATATGTAAGAACTAGCCAACAAGAGGCTGGAAATCAGGAACCATGCATTGTTTACAAGAATACAGTTTATGTGTAATTATTTCAGGTAAAGCCATGCGTACGGGTGGGCGGGTGCCGGGGACGAAGCCCTGCTGCTCTCAATTCAACATAGTGTCACCCAGCGTGATAATGAACTCCACATGAAACCTGAGGGCTTAAAAAGAAGAGATAGAAAATTTAAGAGAGCTTGTTGCTGTTTCTGTGTTGATCGCCACAAAGAAATTGTCCTGACTCAGCAGAAGGAAAAAACTGGGTGTTTTAAAATGGAGGCTTTATGGACACTGCCACCATTGCAATCTGTCGTGCTCTTATGGGAGACAGACCTTTTGAATGGATCATTTGGAGTAAAGTGCAACTAGACTAACTGTGTGAATAAAAGGAAGTCATTGCGTGCTGCGGCTCAGAGGCACAAGCAGCTCATGCTACTGGTGCAATGTGCAAGGATCAGAGACACGAGCAGTCCCGCCATATTCTGCTGGGTGGAGCAAGCTGGGAGGACCTGTTTTTGGCCTAGAAGTGTCACAGCTTAGATTCTTAAGGACATAACGATTTAAAAGCTCAAAAAATGTGATCAAGGATAGAAAAAAAATTACAGAATCACAATGAAACAGATTCAGACATAAAAGACAACAAAGTTGGATGAGTGTACGCAAGCTTGAGAGAGAGAAAAAAAAGAACATAGACCATAAAGCTAATTGTTTTTTCAAAAAAGGGTACAGTCTTTAAAGAGACAGAGTTCAGACAGTTATTGATTATAAGAATTAAAAACAAATAACCCACGTTAAAATGAAAAAATCACAGAGAGTCAGGATTATGTACAATGGGTTTTCTTTAAAAGTTTTGTCTGTAAAGGAGCTAAGTACAGAGACATTTCATTATATGGGCTTCCAAGATAAACCACAATGGATATACTGATATCATGATTTCAGAAAATGTGTCTAATGATATGATGCTTTGAAGAGGGTCTTCTTTTGTTTTCACAAAGGATGAAACCCTGTTCATTTCTTCTTTCCCCATATGACTTGAAAGACCACGCCCTCCTGAAAGGCCCACAAAAAATGACTTCAGTCAACATTCAACTAAGATGACCATGGCACACAGGTTATCCATTAAAAGACCGGAATAACAGCGTCCCTGTACATCAGGAAGCAGGTTGGACAGAAAAAACTGCAACCATGTCACCAAATATTGTTTATAAATATTCTTTTACATTTAAAGGGGGATATGATATAGATATGAATAATTTGTGTTGGTATGGATTTTAAGGTAAAATTGGTTATATGTATATGTATTTCTGATCTTGATTACTATATTGTGATTGTATAGTTCATCTAAAATGCAACTTATAATTAGGTAATGTACGCTATTAAAGGACAATCATCAATAATAGTCAAGCTTGTAGCCATGTTAGATTTTCTAGATATATAGAGATATATTTAAGTTAGATAGGCATTCTTCATATCTTTCAAAGACTGCAGAAAATGGCATTTAAAATATTTTAATAACTTAGGCCTTTCCATGACAATGAGACACATCTGCTCCTGTCAGCACCAATCTTCTTCAAGTGGAAGATGGGCATTGAAGAGGCTCCATTATGGAGTTGGAATAGCCATTTAGGCAAGAAACTGCACTTGCCTGGACTGTTGCATGAACAGGACACGGAGAACCCTCAGAGAGAGGACTGCTAAACTCGCAAAAATGTGAGATGATCTTTCGTTGTTCCTGACTCATGATAGGCAAGACACGGCAAACAGTGGCCGTACTTTCTCTGGAATATCATGCTTAATGAAAACATCTGCTGGGTACTGTGTGCCTGAAGGCTGAAGATGGATGCCCAAACATAACAAAAGAACTTTGGGTGACTGTCCAGGCAGTGAGATTTCTCTGTAATTTCTAGAGTTTTGGATATCTTGTTTATATTATATCATTCTAGAGATTTTGATGAATAGTTTTAGTTTTCATTAGTTATAATAAACGATATAATAGAGAAATATTGAAACTATAATTCTTGCTTGATAACTGGTTTGCGACATGTAATATTACTATGTTAAAGTGAAAGACTTTATTATTTGTTTAAACGGAAAAGGGGGAAATGATGGAGGTTGGTCTTGTATTAATCTGTTGCTTTCATTCGTAAATTAATAAAGAAACTCCCTAGGCCCATTTTATAGGCAAACCCTTAGGTGGGTGGAGTAAACAGAACAGAAGGCTGGGAGAAAGAAGCCGAGTCAGGGAGGGGCCAGGATTCTCACACTCAAGAAAGACACAGGTTAAAATGTTTCCTGGTAAGCGAGCCCGTGGTACTACACAGAATATTAGAAATGCGTTAGATCAATCTGTAAGAGCTAGCCAATAAGAGGGTGGAAATAAGGGGCCAGGCAGTAATTAAAAGAAAAGTTTCCATGTTATTATTTTTGGTAAAGCCATGCGGACAGCCGGGTGCTGGGGACGCAGCCCCTACGCTTCGAATTACATCAAGAATACATAAAGAAAAACATTAAAGACTTCCTAAAATTAAACTACGAGATGACAACAACACCCAAAACTCTGGAAGACCATGGAAGCAGTGCTAGGAGGAAAAATCATGGCATATACAGACAGCTAACACTAGCTACATAACAACACATATGAATGATCTAGAAGACAAAAAGCGGACATGCACAGAAGTATTAAAGAACAGGAAATTATCTAAATGAGGGCAGAAATTAATTAAATTAAAGAAAATAAAAAATGCAATGAATCAAAGAGACAAAGAGCAGGTTCTTAGTGAAAAATAATTAAATTGAGAAACCAGTATGCAAACTAATAAAAAAGTCGAGAGAAAATATACAAACTAACACTCCAAAAATAGAAATGGATACATGACAGCAGACACTAAGGAAATACAGAGAATTCTTAGATCATAACACAAAAACCTGTACTCCACAAGTTTAGGAAAAAAAAGAAACGGAAAATTTTCCAGTGAGGGACCATCTTCCTAAATTAAACCAAGGCCAGGTGAGCAATTTTAATAGGCATATACTCTTTAAGGACATAGAAGGTATCCTCAAAAGCAAGAAAAATATCCCAGGGAAAAGTGGTTTTAATGAAGAATTCTATCGGAACTTCACATACTCCTCAAAGTGTTTCTCAGAATATAACTAGAAGGAACATAGCCAAACTCTTTTCATGAGACTACAGTTAGACTACTACTAAAAACCACAGGAAGACTCATCGAACAAAGATAATTACTAACTAATCACACTACTGAACATGAATCCAAAATAACGGAATTAAAGACTCAAACCAAATCAAATAATACATAAAAAATTCTTTCATAATCAAGTCACCCTTATAACAGAGGTGCAGGGATGTTACTGCAGTCAATAAACTTAAGCCATAATAGAAATAAACCTAAAGAAAAAATACATATGACCATTTTACATCTCATACTTATCTTCAAAAACTGTCCACATAATCCATTAATCACACATAAAAGGATAGTAATGAAAATTATGAATTTGCATAACCTGTATGTCCCGATTACACAGATTTTCTTTAAATTACAGCCATTTAGTTGGAATAACTGGTTGGAGCTAGTTTGAGAAAATAATTCAAAATAAATTGATCAATTATGGTTACATATGCTGAACTAAGGAACACTTGTTCGGAAATATCACTACTTGTGACTTGATCACTGTCACCAGGAAGAATCAAACATAACAAAACAGTAACAGGAAGCCGTGTTCAGGCATGGATTGCCTTCATCACAGCCCTTACTGTAATGCCGATGAAAAGTTGGAAGATCATAGCTACCTTAAAACATGTTCAACTTTTTACTGGCACATTTTTAGGAATAGCAGTGGAGCCAGCAGTTAAACATAAATCATCACGCAGTGGCTGTTCTTGCTGCAATTCTTTATATTTTCCCCTTAGACACCTTGGATTGACTTCAAGTCCCCACGGAGGCTATCGTTTGCCTCCCTACACGGATTTCAACTCCACAGGGTCGCGTAGTCTCTACCCCATGTGGTTTGCTCTTTTCTGAGTCGTTTTCAAATCTCCCTTGCAAGCGCAGCTAGAACCAGAGCATGCGGTTCCCGATTCCCGTAAGCTGCAACCCCGTGGCACGACTCTGTCACGTGGAGGAATACACGGCTTCCGTGTTACTCTTCTCTACCCGTTTTCTGGGTTTATGGTTACGTGTACGTAATTGAATTAATAACATTCACTTTGTTGAGCAACTTTCAATTCCCAATTTTTAACAAACAGTAGCCTGACACTGAAACAAGACCCAGTTTTCATCACGACTTGGAAACAGCGCCACCTGCTGGACAGTAGGTAATATGGCAGTTTCCGTTTCCAACATGAATTTTAAGTACTTGCTTACCAAGAAAATGGGTTAGGTCATGCAAGGTTTCAATAACTATGGGGATAACTGAATTTACTGACTACTAGGCTTCAGTATTCTTTTGAACATTGTATCATTTAGGAAAAATATGGCACTCCTAGGAACCACACAATCATAACTAAAAACTCATGCAGATCACGAGATTCAGGATTCAAAATCTTTGGAATAAAAGGTGCAGAATGGGGAGCATAAAAATTGACACCTAAGAAAAATCACTAGAAACACATGTAAGTCAGGAGATTAAGAATTTAAGAGAGACAATGAAAAAAGACTTGAAATGATTAAAGAAAGTATTGGAGCCGGTGAACAGAGTAAGAAGGCACAAGGACAGGTTACAATGCCACCACCAGCTATTAGAACTGGCTTACCCAGGGTTTTAGCGACATACCCTGTAATTCATTCTAAAAAAGGGTCAACTTCTAAAGACTGAAAGGGAGTCACAGAAGCTAGATCTATGCCAATAGCAATGAATGATCTAAAAGAAATTAAGCAAGCTATTGTTACCTTTGGCTTACAGTATGCATATGTTAAGGAAATGATTACGACTTGGGCTTCCAATGCTAGAACTACCACCAACAATTTCCATCATTTATTGTCTGCAGTTTTAGATAATGAACCTTGCTTGGTGTTTGGAATCGATTTCAGAGAAGAAGACAAACATATGGAACAGCAAGGAAGAGCAGTATGTGTGGAGGTTTCTCAAGATCAAATTCTTGGTGTAGGAGAATATGGTGATCCACAGGTACAAGCTCTTTATGGTGATGAAGTACTGTGTTTATGTCACCAAGCAGCTTTAAATGATTTGAATAGGCTAAAAGATCCAGCAAAAAGGGTTGAATCATATAACAGAATTAGGCAGAGACAGGAAGAACCATTTTTTTGCTTTTTGCAAACACTAATTAAGGATCGGGACATTGATGTTAACAGACCCAGAAGCTATACGACTACTTCTTGATTCTCTAGCTTTTGAGAATGCAAACATAGAATGCAAAAAGATAATTGGGCCTTTAAAATTTAGATCAGCACCTATGGATGAATGGATTCAGCAGACAATGAATGTTGAGACGTTTATCTATAATGATGAATCCTGGGTAGGAGAAGCGGAGAGACATCAAACTGCCAGGTGTTTACATTGTGATAAATTAGGACATCTGAAAAGGGATTGCAGGCAAAGGATTTCTACGAATAATATCCCTTTTGGGAAAGTCAAAAATAGGAGAACTGGGCCTTCAGGTACATGTATGAGATGCGTTAAAGGCCGACATTGATCCAACAAACGCAAGTCAACAACATACAGACAAGGAAACCCATTACCGTCGGGAAAATCCTTGAGGGGCCTCTCGCAGGCCCCCAAGCCAACAGTGGCAAAGTCATTCCCACTATCAATAGAGAACATGCCTCACAAAGAAAATTAAAAGCTCCAATTCAAGAGAAAAAAAAATAATAATGGTCTAAATGATGAATTACGCACAGAGGATGAGTCAAAAAACACAGTAGGACAGAGTAAACTTATAGTTTGGCAGACTTCTATTAATAATCAAATACCAAAGATAAGAGTCAGTATAAATGTCACTTTTATAGAAGGCTTCTTAGACACAGGTGTGGTTGTAAGCATCATTACTACAGAATATTGGCATCCGAATTGGCCTCTTCAAGAGGTAGATGTTCAGTTCTTGGTAATTGGATCCCTATATCGGGAAAAACAAAGTACGAGAAGGGTTGAATGCATAGGGCCTGAAGGGCAAATAAGACCATATATTGCCAATATTGCAAAAAATTTATGGGGCCGTGACCTACTATAGCAATGGAACACACAGGTCAACATTACTGTAGTTCCATGAACTCATAATTCTGGAAACGATATGATATTATGGGAAAAGGTCATCAGCCATTCATGCTGCATAAGAACATACAGCAAATACCAAACCTTTAGAGGAACCAACAGCCCTACATTTAAAATGGCTAACTGAGAAGCCAATAAGGATCAAACAGTGGCCTCCAAATGAAGATAAATTACAAGCATTGGAACAGCTGGTGCAAGAGCAACTAGATGCTCACCATATTGAATAATCACCAGCCATTGGAATTCTCCTGTGTTTGTTTTAAAAAGCAAATCCGGTAAATGGAGAATGGTGACAGATAAGAGCTGTCAACAAGGTAATTCTACCTATGGGCCCACCACAATCTGGAATTCCTTTGCCTTCTCTATTACCAAAAGGATGGCCTCTTATAGTCATTAATTTGAAAGATTGTTCATTCAGCATACCGTTACAAGGAAAGGATAGAGAAAAATTTGCCTTCACAATGCCTACTTATAATAATTCTCAGCATAATAGGAGATATCAATGGACTGTCCTCCCACAGGGCATGCTCAATAGTCCCACATTGTGCCAATATTTTGTAATAAATACATATTTATCATTACTTCGATGACATGTTATGTGACTCAAATAAAGATACTTTAGTAAAGATGTTTGAAGAAGTAAAGAAAGTTTAACTAGGTGGAGATTACAAATTAACCCTGAAAAGATTCAAAGAGAAAATTCTATTAATTACCTAGGTTACATAATCGGGTTAGAGAAAATTAAAACCCGAAAGGCACAGATTAGGCGAGACCGGTTAAAGACTCTTATTAACTTAGAAAGATTGTTAGGAGACATTTCCAGTCAATGACCAGATGTTGGGGTAACACATGATCTAATATTTTATTAAAACTAAAACTTAGATGGTGATAAAGATTTGAACAGTCCAATAAAACTGACAGCTGAAGCAGAAAAGGAACCGACAAAGATTGAGGAAAAATTACAGGAGGCACATGTGCATAGGGTGAACCCAAATCCTAGCTGCATCCTAGTCATATTGCCTTCCATAATTTATCAAACAGGGATTCTAATGCAGAGGGAAGATATTATTTTAGAGTGTATATTCATAATAAACAAAGGCAAAAATTAAAAACTTATGTGGAAAAAGTCTCTGAATTAATTGTAAAAGGTAAACTGAGTATTCATCAACTAGCAGGTATAGACCCAGCAAAAATTATAGTGCCTTTTACTCCTGAAGAAATAAAAAAGTTATGGGAAGACAATGAACCATGGTGAAGAGCTTGTGCTAAAATTAATAGCTACTATCCAAAAAGTGGTAGACTTAACATCATAAAGAGAACCTCTTGGATTCTTCCTAGAATTGCACGTGATGCTCCAATAACTGGAGCCCGTACTTTCCATACTGATGAAAATATATCAGGCAAAGCAGGTTATAAATCAGATGAATTGAGTAAGGTGGAACAAAGCCCTTTTAAATCTGTTCAGAAGGAAGAAGTATATGCCATTTGGTGGTTGCCAGAAATCGAACTTTTGACCTTTGTAAGGGCAGACATTGCTCTTATCCACTGAGCTCTCTCTCCAGCTCTTTTTTTAGGGGATTTTTTTCGAGGCAGGGTTTCTCTGTGATTTTGAAGCCTGTCCTGGAACTAGCTCTAGCTCTTGCACACCAGGCTGGTCTCGAACTCACAGAGATCAGCCTGCCTCTACCTCACAAGTGCTGGGATTAGAGGTGTGCGCCTATTATTTTACATTCTTTAGAAATGCTAATGACAATAGCAGTACTGAAATTAATAGTTGTGATTTTCAATTGTAATCATGTATTAATTTCTCAATTTAGTTTAATCCTAAAAATCAATTATGAAACTGAAACAACGCGCTCATATTTGGCCGCATGCAAACTTAGGGCATTCTTGGGATAAAAATCATATGTATAATAATGTAGTAGATATTGAAGATGAATCAGTGAGTGTTATGCTTAGTAATAGCTGTAACTACTAACATTATTGCTGTCACTGATAATGCTTCTTTGGCTGGTATTGATTTACATACACGCTTACTGACATAACTCTTTCTGGGGCAATGCTATAAAGATTCTCATTAAAGGGACTGAGCAAGCTCAAATAGGTGTTCGCATTCAGACAGAGATTTATGTACTTAAGCCGACTGTGTTATGATAGGGAAAGAAATATTCAGCTGTGCAAGAAAAAATTACTTTGGGTTGTGATTGGAATTTATCCACTTTATGCATTACTGATTAGGCTTATATTGATACATTACTGGACTGGAAGGTTATTTACACATATCTTTTGGATAATGCTGCTCCTCGATCTCTCATCGATCTCACTGATCTCATCGATCACTTACATGATGATATCAAACTTACTTTTCCTAATTACTCACTAAATAAGATGCCTCTACCATGACACAAACTTTCGATGACAAAATGACAGGAGAATCTGGAAAAATTAGATACTAAGGGATTCATATAAATTATTCTTCATACCACCGGTGTGATGCTTATTGTACTCATTTTTATCCTTTTCTATTTCTGAATAATGGATCAGGCTTTTTTTTTCAAACAAATGAATATTTACAGACTTTATGGTTAAAACTCCTGATACAAAGGAGGAAATTATGGAGACACAAAACTGGCTTAAAGTGCAGGCTCCTCTCCGGAAAGATGAGAAAAAGGTTGCAATCCAGAGAAACCAAGCATAGATGAAAGCAAACTCTTCCCATTACTCAAATGTCATAATCTGTACCAGGGATATAGAAATGGATTTTGAGCTCAGTCGTTCATACTCTACCAGTTACAGGAGTATCTTGCTTTTGCACACTTTTTGCCTAGTTTCTATGTACCTCTTTTCATTTCTATTACTGATATTAAATAAGGTACTGTTTCTGTCAAGGAGAGAAAAGATTTAAATAATGACCATGTACGTGAACAGAGTGGTTTCAAAGTGTAATGTAAGCATAGCCCATTATTGAAACCTGGAAAAATGAAACTGGGATAATAAAACCACATCTCTGCGCACGTGGTTTCCTCTTTTCACAGTACTTTTCAAATCTCCCTTGTAAGTGCAGTTATTAACCAGAGCACGCAGTTACCGGTTACCGAAAGCTGCAACCCCTTGGGACGACTCTGTCACGTGTAGGCATACACGGCCTCCAGGTTACTCTTCTCTACACCTGGATTCTTGGTTTATGTTTCCGTGTACGGAATTGATTTAATTGCATTTACTTTGCTGAGCAACTTGCAGTTCAGTTTTTAACAAATACTAGTCGGACATTAAAACAGGACACAGTTTTCATCACAAGTTGGCAACAGCGCCACATGCTGGATAATAGGTAATACGGCAGTTTTCGTTCCCAACACGAAGTTTATGGTTTTGCTTACAAAAACAATGGGTTATGCCATGGAAGGTTTATATGACTATGGGGATAACTTAATTTAATGATTACTAGGTTTCAGTATTCTTTTGAATATTGTATCGTTATTGAAAAATATTGCAGTCACACAAAACTAAAAATCATAACTAGAAACTCATGCAGATCAGGAGATTCAGGATTCAAATCCTTTGGAATCAAAGGTACAGAATGGGGGAAAAAATTTATACCTCAGTGAAATCACTAGAAACACATGTATGTCAGGAGATTTGGGATTTAAGAGAGACATGGATAAAAAGTCTTTAAATGATTAAAGGAATTATTGGATGGACCTGGTGAACAGAGTAAGAAGGAACAAAGACAGGATACAAAGCCACCACCAGCTGTTAGGACTGGCTTACCCTGGCTTTTAGCAACATACCATGTAATTCAGACAAAGAGTCAACTTTTAAAGGCTCAAAGGGTGTCAGAGAAGCTAGATGGATGCCAATAGCAATGAGTGCTCTAAAATAAAATAAGCAAGCTATTGTTACCTTTATCTTGCACTCTGCATATGTTAAGGAAATGATAAGGACCTGGGATTCTAATGCTAGAGCTACCCCAAAGATTTCCATCAGTTAGTGTCGGCAGTTTTAGATAATTGACCTTCCTTGATGTTTGAAATCTATTTCAGATAAGTCTCCAAACATATGGAACAGCAAGGAAGAGCAGTAGGTGTGAAGGTTTCCCAAGATCAAATTCATGGTGTAGGCGAATATGCTAAACCACAGGTCCAAGCTCTTTATGATGATGAAGTACTGTGTCCATGTCACCATTTAAAAATAAAAAACTCATGTTGAATAATTCTCCTAATTAATCATAAAAGGTAAACTGAGACTTCGTCAACTAGCAGGTATTGACCCAGCATAAATTATAGTGCCTTTTACTACTTAAGAAATAAAGTTAGGGGAAGACAATTTACCATGGAAAAGAGCTTGTGCTAATTTTGAGGGAGAAAGTAATAGCAAATATCCCAAAAATGGTAGACTAAACCTCATAAAGAGAACTTCTTGAATTCTTCCTAGAATTGTAGGTGATGATCCAATAACTGGAGCACGTATGTTCTATACAGATGCAAATAAGTCAGGGAAAGCGGGTTATAAGTCAGATTAATTGAGCAATGTTGAACAAAGCCCTTACAATTATGTACATAAGAATTATATGCCCTTCTTATGGTGCTAAGGGATTTTTAAGAACCTCTTATTATAGTTACAGATTAGTAATATGAAGAAAGAGTTATCTTTCACATTGCAAAAGCTGAATTTATACCAGATGACACAGAGTTAACTTCATTGTTTATCCAGGTAAAAGTCATAATCAGGAACAGATTTTATCTGATGTACATAACCAACTAACAAACCAACCAACTAACACTAACCACATAAAACTATCCCCAACACCCTAACCCCCTAACCAACTAACCAACTAAACAACTCACCCTAACCCCATGATGCTAACCCCCAACACCCAATCCTCCTAATCAGCTAACCAACTAACCAAAAAGCCAAGTAATCAAGCAATCAACTAATCAACTAATTGACTGACTAACCAAATAACAAAGACTAACAACATAACCCGAACCACAACCCCCTAACCCCCTAATCAGCTAATCAGTAAACCAAGTAACCAACTATTCTACTAAACAGCCAACATATCCATTACCATAACAACCTAACCACAAACCCCTAACCCTCTAACCAAATAATAAAATAACTAACTAACCAACCACCCCAACCCCATCACCCTAACCCCATAACCCTAACACCAACCCCTAAACACGTAACCATCTAACCAACACCCAACCTTGACCCCTAACCCTAGCACCAACCCCTAACACCTATCCACCAACCCCCTAAGCAACTAACCAACTCACCCTAACGCCATAAACCTAACCCCAAACCCCTAAGCCCCTAATCAGCTAACCAACTAACCAAATAACCAACTCACCCTAACCCCATAAGCCTAACACCAACCCACTAACCCACTAATCGGCTAACCAAATAAACAACTAACCAACTCACCGTAATCCCATAACCCTAACCCGAACCCCATAATTGGCTAACAAACTAACCAAATAACCAAATAATCAACCAACTTACCCTAACAACCTAACCCTAACCATAACCACATAGCTCTAACCACAACCCCCTAACCCCCGAATCAACTAAAAAACTAACCAACTAGCCAACAAATCCTAACCCCATAACCCTAAACAAAAAAAACAAACCCCATGACTATAAACCAAAAACACAAACAACATAACCATAACACCAACCCCATAACCCCCTCACCAGCTAAGCAAATAACCAACTAAACAACTAATCAACTAACCAAATAACCCTAACCACATTAACATAACACCCTGACACTAACCACAAACCACTAAACAACTAACCAACTAATCCCCAACCTTGACCCCTTACCCTAACCCCAACCCACCAACCCACTAAGCAGCTAACCAATTAAGAAACTAATCAACTAACCAACTAACCCTAACCCACTAACCCTAACCCCAACCATCCAAACCCAAAACCCCATAACCAAATAACCAACTATACAAAAAAGACAACCCCATAACCCTATCCACCTAACCAACTAACCAAATAACCAAATTACCCTATCCACCTAGCCCTAACCCCATAACCCTAACACCCTAACCAGCTATACAGCTAACCATTGTACCGACTGACCAAATGACGAACTACCCAATTAACTACCCAACAAACTAAAAAACTAAAAAATTAACCAACTAAACAGCTAAACAAATATCCAACTTAGGCTAACACTATAACCCTAACCCCAACCCGATAACCGACTAACCCCCTAACCAACTAACCAACAAACAGTAACCCCATAAACCTAACCCAAAAACCATAACTAAATAACCAACTAACCAACTTGCATTAACCCCCAACCCTACCACTAAAACCCTAACCACCTAACACACTAACTAGCTAACAAACTAATCAAATAACCAACTTACCACAACACCCTATCCTTAACTCTATAAACTTAACCACAAACCCATAACACACTAACCAGCTGACAAACTAAGCAACTAACCAACTTACACTAACCCCATATCCCTAACCTTAAACCTTAACCACAACCACTTAACACACTAAGCACCTAAACAACTAACCAATTATCCAAGTAAACAACTCTAACCCACTAACACTAACCAACCAATTAACCAACAAGCACTAACACCATTACCCTAACCCCATAACCCTAATCCCCCAAACAGCTAACCAGCTAAACATCGAAATAAACAAATAACGAAGTACCATATTAACCCTAACCAACCCTAACCCCATAACCAACTAAAAAACTAACGAAATAAACACCAACTAACCAACTCACACTAAACCCCAAACATAACACATAAAGAAAAACATAACAAACATAAACACAACCTAACGCATAACCCCATAACTAACCAAAATAAACAAAAAACACAAAGCCCATAACCCTAACCCCATAACCCTAACTTCCTAACCAGCTAACCATCCAACTATCTAACCAAATAACAAACTAACCAATTAACCCTAAGACAGCCTAACCCCATAACTCTAACCCAATAACCTGCTAACAAGCTAACCAACTAATCAACGAGGCAACTAAAAAATAACCAACTAACCAACTAACCCTAACACCCAACCCTGACCCCTAACCATAATCCCCAACCCTCTAACTCCCTAACCAACTAACAAACTAACCACTTAACAAACTAACCCTAAGACCCTAACGAACAAACCAACAAACCAGCTAACCTACTAGCCAACTAAACCTAACCACATAGCCCTAACAAAAGCATAACCCCATAAGAAGCTAACCAAGTAACCAACTAAACCTAAACACAACCCCATAAACCAATAATCAACTAAACAACTAACCAACTAACCCTAACCCCCAAACACAAACCAAATAACCCTATCCACAACCCCCAAACCACATAAAAAACAAACCTACTAACCAAATAACTAACCAACTAACCAAAACCACCAACCCAGACCCCTAACCATAACACAAACCCCTAAACCCATAACACCCTAACCAACTAACTAACCAACAAACCCTAACACCATAACCTAACCATAAGACCCTAACCACATAAACTTAACCCCCAACCAGATAACCAGCTACCCAGCTAACGAAATAACTAACTAGACAACTATCCTTAACCACCAACCCGGAACCCAACTATAACTCCACCCTGAACCGCCTTACTGACTAACCAGCTAACAAACTACCCAAATAACCAACTGCACTTAACCCAATAACACTAACCCCAACACCCTAACCCATAATCAACGAACCACTAATGAACAAGCTAACGAATTGACGAAATAATCCTAACCCCAACCCCCAAACCTAATCAACTACACAACTAACCAACTAACCAACTAATCAACCAATCAACTAATTGACTAACCGACTAGGCAACAAAACAACTAATCAACCAGTCAACTAACCAACTAATCGACTAACCGACTAGCCAACAAACCAACTTACGAACTATCCATCGAACCAACAAACTCAAGCCCCATAATCGTAAAACTAAAACCGTATCTCCCTAACCAGCTAAACAGTTAACCAGCTACAAAATTAAACAACTGGAACAACTCACCAACCAACCTACTAACCATAACCACATAATGCCAACAACAACCCCTTACACCATAACCAACTAACCAATTAACAAACTAACCCTAACCACATAATGCTAACACCAACCCACTAATCAGCTAACCAACTAAGCAAATATCCAAATAATCAAGCAAAAAAATAATCAACTAATCGACTAACCGACTAACAAACTAACCAACTAACAAACTAACACTAACCACATAACCATAACCACAAACCCATAACCACCTAACCAAACAACCAACCAACCAACAAACTAACCCTTAACCCCTAGCCATAACACCATAAACCAAACCCAAACCACCTAACCCCTAACAGACTAACCGACTAACCAAATAACCCTAAACCTATAACAATAACCCCAAACACCTAACCCCCTAATCAGCTAATCAACTAACCAACTAACAAACTAAGGAACTAACAATAACACCATTACCTAACCCTAACCACAAACGCCTAACCCTCTAACAAACTAACAAAATAACTAACAAACTAACCAACTAACCCTAACCCCATCACCCTAACCCCATAACCATAAGACAAACCCCCTAACCCCCTAATCAGCTAATCAGCTAACCAACTAACCAACTAAGCAACTAAGCAACTAAAAATAACCCCATTACCTAACCCTAACCACAAACACATAACCCTATAATCAACTAAAAAAATAACTAACAAACTAACCAACTAACCCTAACCCCATCACCATAACCCCATAACCATAACACCAACCCCCTAACCACCTAACCACCAAAACAACTAACCAACACCCAACCCTGACCACTAACCCTAACCCCCTAACCCAATAACCAATAACCAAATGACCAACTCACCCTAACCCCATAACCATAAGACAAACCCCCTAACCCCCTAATCAGCTAATCAGCTAACCAACTAACCAACTAAGCAACTAAGCAACTAAAAATAACCCCATTACCTAACCCTAACCACAAACACATAACCCTATAATCAACTAAAAAAATAACTAACAAACTAACCAACTAACCCTAACCCCATCACCATAACCCCATAACCATAACACCAACCCCCTAACCACCTAACCACCAAAACAACTAACCAACACCCAACCCTGACCACTAACCCTAACCCCCTAACCCAATAACCAATAACCAAATGACCAACTCACCCTAACCCCATAACCACAACCGCCTAATTCGCTAACAAAATAACCAACCAACTAATCAACCAACTTACCCTAAACCCATAACCACACAGCTTTAACGACAACCCCTATAACCCCCTAATCATCTAAAAAACTAACCAACTAACCAACAAACCTAAACCCATAACCCTAACCACAAAACCCGGAACCCACGACTCTAAACCAAAAACACGAACACCATAACCCTAACACCAACCCCATAACCCACTCACCACCTAACCAAATAACACTAAACCCATATCCATAACACCCTGACCATAACCACAAACCCCTAAACAACTAACCAACTAACAAACATACTAACCCTAACCCCATAAACCTAACCCCAACCCCATAAACAACTAACCAACTAACCAACTAACCCACAACCTTGAGCCCTCACCCTAACCACAGAAGACCAACCCCCTAACCAGCTCACAAACTAAGCAACTAATCAACTAACCAAATAACAGTAACCCCATAACCCTAACCCAAACACCCTAATCAGGTTACAAAATAAGCAATTAACCAACTAATCAACTAACCAACTAACTGTAACCCCCAACCCAATAACGATACCCGAAACACCATACCACATAACTAAACAAATAACCAACTAACACTAACCCCACAACCCTAACCCAAACCCCCTAATAACTAAAAAATTAACCAAATAATCAACCAACTAACCCTAAACCCTAACTCTAACCACACAACGCTAACCACAACCCCCTAACCCCCTAATCAACTGAAAAACGAAGCAAATAACCAAACCCTAACCCCATAACCTTAACCAAAAAACCCAAACCACATAACACTAACCAACTAACCAGCTGACGAACTAGCAAACTAATCCTAACACCATGAACCTAATCCCAAATCACTAAACTCCTAAACAACTACCAAACTAACCAACCTACCCTATCCCCTTAACCCTAACCCCAACCCCCTAACCCAATAAGATAACAAACTAAACAATTAAACAAACTAACCAACTAACCATAACCCCCTTACTCTAACCACAACCACCTAACCCCCTAGATAACTAACCAACTAACGAACCAACTCTAACCCCCAACCCTAAAAAAAAAACATAACCACTAACCACATAACACCGTAACCATATACATCACCATACACATCACCCTAACCAACCGTAAACCATTACACTTACCTAAACAATAACCTAACACCCTAACCTTAACACACTAACCAAATAACCAACTAAACCAAAACCCTTAACCCTAACACCAACCCCATAATCAGCTAAACAAATAACCAATTAATCAACAAACAAGCTAACCAACAAACTAACTAACCAACTCACCATAAACCACTAACGCAAAGCCAAACCCACAAACCCCCAAACCAACTAACCGACTAAAACGTAAGAACTAACCCACCAATCAACTAGCCAACTAACCCTAACCCCAACAAGCTAATCACCTAACCAACTAACCAATTAACCAACTAAACAACTTCACAACTAACCATAACCATCAACACTAACCCCATAACCCTAAACAAGACACTAACCCCCTAATCGGATAACCATCTAACCATAACCCCATAACCCTAACCTGAATTCCCTAATCAGCTAACCAACTGACCAATCAACCACCTACACAAATAACCCTAGCCACCAAAACCTAACCCCATAACCCTAACCCCAACTACCAACCACGTAACAACCTAATCACCTCATCAACTAAGCAAACAACCAAATAACCAAATAACCCTACCCACTAACCCTTCTCTCATAACCCTAACCACAACCACCAAACCACATAACCACCTAACAAACTCACCAACTAACGAACTAAACTAATAACTAGCCAACAAACCATAATCCCCGAAACTGACCCCTAACCCTAACACCAACCCACTAAATCCTAAACAGCTAACCAACTAACCAACCAACTAAGCAACTAACAAACTAAACAACTAACCAAGTCACCCTAATGCCATAACAGTAACCCCATAACCCTAACGCCAACCACCTAAACAACTAACCAAATAACCAATCATCCAACTAAACCTACCCCTAACCCTAAGCCTTTAACCCTAACAACAAACAACAAACCACATAACCACCTAACAAACTAACCACCTAACAAACTAACCAACTAAACAAATAGCAAACTAACCAAATAACCAACTAACCATAACACCCAAACTTTAACCATAACGCTAAACACAACCCACAAACACCATAAACAGCTAAAGAGCTAACCAAATAACCAACTAACCAATTTACCAAATAACCCTAACCCCCAACCATATCCCAATAACCATAACCACAACCCCATAACAACATAATATGATAGCCAACTAACCAATTAAACAACAAACAAACTAATCAACTAAACAACTAACCCTAACCCCATAACCCTATCCCCATCTCCTTTACTAACCAAGTAACCGTAACCACATAACCATAACAACATAACCGTAACCACCCTACCAAATAACCATAACCCTATACCATAACATTAACCCCCTAACCATTTAACCAACTAACCAAATAAACAGGAACCAACTAACCAGGAACCAACTCACCAGGAAGCAGCTAACCAGTAACCAGCTATCCAATAACTAACGAATCCAGTAAGCACCTAACCAGTAACAAAATAACCATTAACCAGCTAACCATTAACTATCCAGTAACCAACTAACCAGAAACGAACTAACCAATAATCAAAGAAACCGTAACCAACTAAACAGAAACCAACTAACAATTAACCTGCTAACCATTAACCTGCTAACCATTAACCAACTGACCAATAACAAGCTAAACAGAAACCTGCTAACCAGCAACCAACTAACCAGCAAAAAACTAACCAGTAAACAGCTAACCAGTAAACAGCTAACCAGTAAACAGCTAACAAGTAACTAACCAGCAACCAAATAAAGAGGTAACCTGCTAACTAGTAAACAGCAAACCATTAACCAGCTATCAAGTAAGCAACAAATCCAGTAACCAGCTAACCAGTGACCAGCTACCCAACAACCAAATCCAGTAACCAATTATCCAGTAACAAACTAACCAGTAACCAACTAACCAGCTAACTAACCAGCAAACTAACCAGCAACAAGCTAGCCAGTAACCAGCTAGCCAGTAACCGTCTAACCAGGAACCAGCTAATCAGCAACAAAATAATCCAGTAACCAACTACCAGCAACCAACTAACAAGTAACAAAATAACCATGTAACAAACTAACCAATAATCAGCTAACCAGTAACCAGCTAACTAGCAAACCAAAAAACCAGTAACCAAATAACCAGTACCCAAATAACCATTAACCAAATAACCAGTAACCAAATAACCAGTAACCAAATAACCAGGTAACCCGCTAACCAGTAACCAGCTAACCATTAACAAGCTATCCAGTAAGCAACAAATCCAGTAACCTGCTAACTAGTAACCAGTTATCCAGTAACCAGCTGATCAACAATCAGCTAACCAGGAAACAGCTAACGATAACCAGCTAACCAAGAACCAGATAAACAGTAACTTGCTAACAAGTAACCTGCTAACCTGTATCCACCTAACCAGTAACAAAATAACCAGAAGCCAAAATACATTAACCGACTAAACAGTAACCAACTAACCAATAACCACCTAACCAGTGACCAGCTAACCAATAACCACCTAACCAGTAATCAGCTAACCAGCAAACAACTAATTATAAACCAAATTACCAGTAACCAGCTAAACAGCAACCATATAACCAGTAACCAACTAACCAAGAAACAAGAAATCCGGTAACCAACTAACCAGTCACCAGCTAGCCAGTAACCAGCTAACCTGCAACCAACTAACCATAAACCAAATAACCAGTAACCAGCTAACCAGTAACCATATAACCAGGAACCAACAAATCCAGGAACCAACTAACCAGTAACCAACTATCCAGGAACAAACTAACCAGGAACAAACTAACCAGTAACCAAATAACCGCCTAACCAGTAACCAACTAACCAATAACCACATAACCAGTAATCAGCAAACCAGCAACAAACCATAAACCAAATGAACATTAACCAGCTAACCAGTAACCATATAACCAGTAACCAACTAACCAGGAACCAACTAACCAGTAACCAACAAATCCAGTAAACAACATATCCCGTAAATTAGATCAGTCTGTAAGAGCTAGTCAATAAGAGGGTGGAAATAAGGGGCCAGGCAGTGATTAAAAGAACAGTTTCCATGTTATTATTTTTGGTAAAGCCATGCGGAGAGCCGGGTGCTGTTATCACTGCAGTTATTGGATGGAGGAGCGGAAGGACCTCCCTATACATCTCCTACATGGAATAATTTCAGGTGTCTGAATATTTCTGATAATAATATGTGGATAATAGGTAGCCAACAGTATTTCGAAATTATCCTTGATTTTCAGTGAGATTGCAGCACTACTTACACATGATATTAAGATAGGCAAATCTCAGTCACCTTCAAAGACTCTAAGCATAGCCCATTACTGAAACCTGGGACAATGAAACTGCAACAATAAAACCACGTCTCTGTCCATGTGGTTTCCTCTTCTCTGAGTCGTTTTCAAATATCCCTTGTAAGAACAGTACTTAAGCGGAGCGAAGCAGAGCACGCAGTTACCGGTTAACGAAAGCTGCAACCCCTTGGGACGACTCTGTCACATGGAGGCATACATGGCCTCCGGGCTACTCCTCTCAACCACTGGAGTCTTGGTTTATGTTGCCGTGAACATAACTGATTTAATTGCATTAACTTTGTTGAGCAACCTCAGTTCACAGTCTTTAACAAATACTAGGCGGACACTAAAACAGGACCCAGTATTCATCACGAATTGGCAACATCGCCACCTGCTGGATAACAACTATTCGGACACTAAAACAGGACCCAGTTTTCATCACGAGTTGGCAACAGCGCCACCTGGTGGATAACAGGTAATATATCAGTTTTCGTTTCCCTCACGAATTTTATGGCTTTGCTTAACAAAACAATGGGTTATGTCATGAAAGGTTTATATGACTATAGGGATAACTGAATTTACTGACTACTAGGTTTCAGTATTCTTTTGAACATTCTATCATTTAGGAAAAATATGGCACTCCTAAGAACCACGCAATCATAACTAGAAACTCATGCAGATCAGGAGATTCAGGATTCAAAATCTTTGGAATAAAAGGTGCAGAATGGGGAGCAAAAAATTGATAACTAAGAAAAATCACTAGAAACACATGTAAGTGAGGAGATTAACAATTTAAGAGAGACAATGAAAAAAGACTTGAAATGATTAAAGAAAGTATTGGAGACGGTGAACAGAGTAAGAAGGCACAAGGACAGGATACAATGCCACCACCAGCTATTAGAACGATAAATAGAAGCAGTTTTATGGCATGGGGATATGGAAGAATCAGTGATGATCGCAATGCGTTATTCACAATCCCTACTGCATTACAGACGCATAATTTGAAAATAATAGCCACATTATTAAAACCTGGTCATGTTTTTAATGGCTTATTACTTGAAACAATAGTATCCGCTTCTACTGATTGTGCGTCACTAACAAATGTATTTTTATTTGGAAGAATCAATTTTACTAATGAAATTAGTTGATATAATTAGTTAATTGTAGTCATGTATTAATTACTATGTGTAATACTGAAAATGACTTATAAATAAACAGCAGCGTACACATATTTGGCTGCCTATAAACCTAAGTCGTTATTCGCCTACAGATTCTATAGATGATATTGCTGAATAACTCTTCAATATGATATTGGAGAAAATGAAGTTCAGGCTAGGTTCAGCAATAGCTGTAATTCTTAACCTTATTGCTTTTGTTGATACTGCCTATATTGCTGTTACCGCTTGACATACATCCTTGCATAAGAAGATTGTCGAGCAATGTCATAAAGATTCTCATGAAATGGATTCAGCAAGTTTAAACATATGCTCGACCTCATACATCGATTGATGTACTTAAGCAAACTGCGAGTATGTTCTGAAAGAATTTTGTAATATTGCAAGAAAATATTACTTCACGTTATAATTGGAATTTAAACACTTTGGGCAATGCATCTGCTGGATATTTCAATGATGACTTACATGAAGATACAGAAATTTTGCTAAATCATCTCCTGAGTCTGATGGCTCAAACATTAAACATATTTGTGATAACAAATTGACAGGATTAGATACTAAGAGATTCTCACAAAGCATTATTCATACCACAGGTGATATGCTTATTATAACTATGCTTATAACTTTCTTATGGTGATGTATGTATTGTATTCAAACAAGACAAAATGTTAACATACTTTATGTATGTTAAAACTACTTTTGAAAATAGTATGAAATTGTGGAGACCCGGAAATGGGTCAGACTTAAGGCAACTACTGGGACAGATGAAGTCAGGAAACAATTGCATGGGAAACCAAGAATAGTTGAAAGCTAACTCTGCAGATTTCTCAAATGTTGTGATAATCTATACAATGGATAATGAATTGGCTGTTGAGCTCAGTTCTTCAAACACTACCAGTTATAAAGGAGTGCATTGCTTCTGCATTCTTTTTGCCTGGTTTCTATGTACTTCTTTTCATTTTTATTGAGGTATTATCTCTTGCAAAGAGAGGAAAAAGTCTCTCATGAACATGTATGTGAGTAAAGGTGGGTTTGAAAGGTGAAGTAATGCTTTTTACTCTGTATAAAAGGGCCACACAAAATTAATATTATGAATTTACTCATACTGTTCATCCAGTGTCCTGAATTAAATGAGACCCCTACCCAGGGACCCTGAAGCAAGAAATGATAACCGATAACACTAACCAAAGTTAAAGACATCTATGAAATGAACCTTAAGCTTTAGCAGGAAAACAATGATTAGTACAGCAGGAAATGGAAAGATCTGCCAATGTTCTTGAATAGAGAGGATAAACATAATATGAAAGGTAATCCCACCAAAAGCAAACTCTACAGTAACTGCAACCCTCATAAAAAAATCAATAAGTAATGTCAGTTTAAATAAAAACAATCAACTACATCCAGAATAAAAAACCAAAGATAGCAGAAACAATCATGTAATGGAGAGGAGCTTACAGAGCCATGACAATCCGTCAACCAACAGCACAGAGAGACAGTAATGTAAAAAGCTTGGTATTGCTATAAAAACAGAGACCTGAATACTGGAATAAAATCAAAAATACACATAGTAATCAACACTGATGAACAGCTTAAATTAGAAGCTAAAATTAGCCAATCAAACAAAGAAAGCATCTGCAACAAATGGTGTAGGCAGAACTTGAAGACAACATGCAGAAAAATGAAAAAAGATGCATATCTATCAGCATGAACAAAACTGAAGTACATAGATATCACAAAAACATAGAAACCTAAAGAAAGCAGACATAAAAATAGCAAATTACAAAGTAAAATAACCAAAGTTAAAATGAAACACAAAAATAAACATTTCAATCAATGTAAATGCAAAATAAGGGGCCACTGGCAGTGTCAACAGAATTTATCTCTACTGCTTGTACTTGCTGTTACGGAAGATACTAGCTTTGAATGGACACCTTGTTCAATGGAGATATAGTAGAGTGGTCCTTGGACTGTCCCAAAAGAAAGATGCCTTACCTTATCTGACGACTGGATGGATGTGGTAGGGAAGCTGCTTGTTTGGTCACGGATGCTGATACCTAGGTAACAACACAGAAACCATACTATTTGTAACAGTGATTGGCAATTAGCACAAGCATATATCTGACTAAGTCATCATAAATGAACCCATCAAAATTAATATATACTATAACAAGGCTGTGGACTAAATTGTGAATTTCCTGCATCTCTCTCCAGCATAACTACATTGTATTTCTCTTAATCCACCATCTCTCAGTCCGGACTGACTTCTATTTACCAAATGACTATGACACAGCAAAGTTAATATATGAAAGAGATTGCTCACCAAACAAAGGAATTGACACCACACAGAGAGGACTCTGATATGACCTTAAGCATGAGTGAAAGCAGCAAACAGAAATCAGGCACCCAAAAATCTGCAAAGTTTACGAACCATTCAGAGGTGCTTCTCCCTGCCCAATAAATTTCTCTACCTACTCCATCCCAGATAGAGTACAAGGATTCAGATGAATCTGCATGGTGCTGTGGACCATCAACTACTCCATGGTGGAGTGGATACAAGAGAATACAGAGATAAAATAACTAAGAAAAGAAAGACCAAGAAAAAAATTTCACAGGTTGCCACATCAAAGACAGTAACACCAGCCAAGACTTAGCACAGATGTACATGCGTGTAAAACTCACGCCGACAATCTGAAAGACAGCTTAATAGCATGAGAATCCAGCAAACATACAACAGCAAGAGGGACGCAACACCAGAAGCTTTTCCTGCTGCAGAAAATTCAAGACACAATGCGGTCTCTGTCTCTCTTGCTCTCTCTGTGCAAACCTCTCCACGCACTTAAGTAGAACTTGGAAAACCAAACACAGATTGCCAGGTGGGTACTAACCTTAGGCCCACGCATATGCAAGCAGCGGACAATCATTTTCGATAATAGCATAAGTCAGGACTAGCTGACATTAGGAGTTGATTATCACAGAGAGCACTCGCTTTCCGGAACGCTGAAGGCGGGAGACAGCACCATCTGGTGCAACTCCACATAGGACTCTACACATAGCCATCAGGTGTGACTCCACGCGGCTCTCTACAGAGATTTTGAAAACGCTAATCAAAAGGATAAAAAAAAAAATGTACATTAAAGGCAATTTTATAAAAGAGATAGGGGCCATCAAACAATGTGAAAAAAAATGTTTTAAAAAATAGATGAGAAGAATCTCAAAAACTTAAGAAATGAAAAATCACTCAAAGATACCTGAGAAAAGGAAAACAAGAAAAAGGAATCAAACCGGAAATGGAAAGAATCTTTAAAAATAAAAGAGGAATTGCTGGATATAGACAATATTGGCAAAAAGACAATGGATCCAGAGACAAGTATAAACAGTAGAATAGAAGACATACTTGAATCTCAGAAATCGAAGATAATAGAGGAAATAAACGCAACGATGAAAGAAAACCACAAAAAGAACGAAAATAACAATAAAGGTAAAAGGAGAAGAAATACAGCTCAAAGACCAAGAAAATAGATCGATAAAAATAAAAGTCTTTCCAAACATGAGGAAGGATATGCCTGTTAAGGTACAAGCACATACAAAAAACATAATTGATCAGATTTTAAAAAAAAAACTAATCACTAATATCTAACAAGAATTACCTTAAACTTAAAGCAGGCATAAAAGAATAAGATGGACAGCTCATAATCATAGCAGTAATCTTTCCTCAGAATGAAATATCAATACCAAATATAAATTTCAGTAAAATAAAAACAAAAATATTAAAGATATCAGAGTATGCCTCAGAACACACTAATAGTACGACACCACAGCAGTGCTCTCTCAACAATGGAAAGAACAACCAGACAGAAACCTAACAGCGAATTTGAAGAATATACCTCCTGAGCATCTCACAGTACCTTCTTAAATATTGACACCATACCTGGCAACAAAGTAAACTTAACAGACCAAAAAGAGTTTTGGGCCGAGCCAGGTGGATATCTGTGAATTCGAGACTGGCCTGGTATACAAGAGCTAGTCGCCGAACAGGATCCAAGAGCAACAGAGAAACCCTGCATAGAAAATGACAGAGGGGAGGGGGGGAATACAGAGATGGCTCAGGTTAAGAGCCATTGGCTGCTCTTCCAAAGGTCCTGACTTCAATTCCCAGCAACCACAAGGTGGCGCACGACCAACGGTGATTATCTCTGGCGCCCTCTTCTGGCCCACAGTCATAAACACAGACAGACTTTTGCAAAGCAGCTCTAAGAAGTAAGTTCATCACACTAAGTTCACAAATAACAGAAATAGATAACAGCTGCTATAAATTAAATGGAGAGCAACTAAAATCCATTACACTAATAATAGTAAAAGGACAAATCTGTCGACTCTTACTATGTCTTAAACATAATGTGTAAAGTTATAACAACAACAAGTAGACGAAATACAGAGATCAAGGGTAATAGAATAGGTAAGGAAAAAGTAAAACTTACTAAGTAAAAAAATTGTATGGTCTCATACATCAGTATCTGCAGTGATGTGGCTAGACACAAGCTTAAATCAATAGAAATCAGAACAAGGAAATAAGAGAAAATTCATATTTCACAGCAGCCACAGAGAGCATAAAGTATCCTGCAGTTATAGTATTCAAAAATTGAAGGTCTATTTGATAATACTTTAAGGCTTTGAAGAAAGAAACTGAGGAGGATACAGAGCTCATGAATGAATAGGATCAACATAGTAAAAATGGGAGTTGAAGCAAAGGCAATAAATAAATTTAATGCATTACCAATTAAAATTTCAACAAAATTCTTTAAGAACCTTGAGAAAACTTTCTTAAACTCAATATAAAAAACCAAAAATCAAGGATAGCAAAGAAATCATGTAATATTGTGGGCTGGCTATTCGTTGTCACTGTGTCACCCGGTAACCCAAAACAAAAATGCCACAGAAAAAATCAGAGATATCACTAGGTCGTGAGACTAAATCACCAACTACATCATTCTTATATCCTGTAGCTTAAACTCATTACTCTCAGAACCTTAAACTGTGGAACAGATCAAATATTGCTTCTTCAGAGTCTGTGCTGGAGTGGGGGAGTGTGCTTTCTCCTTTCCAACATGATCCAGTTATCATCACCATGCATCTACTTCCTGTGTGCTTTAAATGCATTTTCCTCATGCCTAGACAATCAGCTTTTTACTGAGACACATGATTGACAGAATACAGATAATCACATAGAACGAATTTAATTATTTTGGTTAAACAGAGGAAAATACAGAGTGCATATTTGGGAAATGTTTGCATAGCAATACTGGCTAATTCCTTATCGTTTATGGGCACTGATAATCCTTTAAGGAAAAAAAAACTGTACAGTAATTTCTTTAACATCAGAATGAATCCATAATCTCTCATTTCATGTGAAAAAAGAAGAAAATTCTATTCTCCAAACTAACATTCTTTCTGCATTACAAGGTATTTGAAAATATCTATCTTAGGATTTACTTAGCAGCATTTGTCAACAAATATCTTTTCGCAGAGATAGATACTCCACATGAGTAAAAAAATTCAAAGATCGAAAAATAACAAAGAGGATAAAGATTGGCTGTGTATTTTCCCTCTTTGAGCGGCTTGATTTTAAATTCTAATTCCTTTATTTTCAATTTTAATTTTTGAGAGAGGCTCTCTGTATATCTTTGGGAAGGAATAACACTGTGGACCATGCTGTCCTTGAACTCACAAAGATCATAGAACCACCAAGGTTTGGGATAAAAGGCGTATACCACCAAACCAGAAGTAGGCAAGTCCCTGCCTGCCAGACATTGGGATTAAAGGCCTGTGGTACCACACGTACTTTGAAGTCACTGGTGTTAATCTACCGGTGACCCTCGATGTCACAAGGTCAATCTACATCAGACTGCCAAGTGTTGGAATTAAAGGTGTGTCCCACCGCACACAAATATTTTTAAGAACTTTAAGATCTGCTTCTCTATCACAATAACACATGTTTTTATAAAACAGTCACCACTTAGGGATTTTGAGGAACACAGTGAGTCTGGTTGCCATCAAAGAGATCGTAGTACTTTACTCCAAAAACACAGGAGATAGACAGAAAGCAAGATTGCAAAATTACCCTGAAAATGGTACGTAAAAAAAGATACAAACTAGAAGACCTGATCATGCTGCCTACTCAAGCAGGCATAGCCGAGCAATGGACATGGTCTCAGCTAATTTATCCATTAAAAATAAAAGAAACGAGGCGCAACCGGAATTTGAACCAGTGGCAGGTACAAGAAAGCATAGCGTTATCTCTCCTTTTCTGAATAATTGATTTTCTAAAGAGATAGTTCAAGATGTTGCTCTGTAAGCAGGATCAAGCACATTACTTAGCTTTACAACCTCATGTCAGAGTTACATGCTGTGGACATTTTCATGGGCACAACTCTGTGCCATTTAAAACTCAATGCCAGTAAGCAAGGTGAAATATTACTATCACAGACCACGGTCATTGGGACTGCCTGCCCATTAGCATGCATTTCCCATAATAGAATATCACAGAAAGAAGTCATTGTAAAACAAAACACACAACTGAAAAAATACAGAAAAATCTCAGGCACAACTTCCCTTTTGTTAAGAAAGGGAAAATACCCATACTACAATTTTTGGGATTATGGGCGTATTCCATTATATTTCCTGCTTGATAGGAGCACAGATAATATTGTAACTAACCAAAGAAAATTTAAAGGTTTTCCGCCTAACTAAAAATGGATCAACAGGCTCTCCTTTTCTATTGAAAAAAAAGCAACATCTATCCCTATTTGCCCTTGAAGCCGTATGCATTCAACTCATCTTGTGCCTTGTTTTACAGGCGATCGGGTATGAATTCACAGGAAGTGAACATCTAAATATTGAAGTTTGCTTGAACTACTGTAACTACAGTAATTTGGTTTAATCATAAGTTTTTATAGAGATTGTTGAATGCAAAGTTTGTGGTGAGTCACTACTCATTGCTAATGTCAAATACTGTCCCAGCAGGAAATCTTTCACACTCTTTCCTGCCTTTCCATTTTTCCATTGTGACTATGTTTGCTTTACAGTTGGTCAGTGAACTACATTATTCCATCGATCCTACTTCACTCGTAAATTGACAATAAAATCTAGAGAAGTTGGAGGGTACTCATTCACTGATCTATTTCTCCTTTCCACAGACCAGTCGAGGTCCATCCTGGTTGGAGTTGCAGGACTATCTTTCCAGAACTGGATAACAGAGTTAGGATTAGGTGTTCAAAGAAATTGCCAATTACATAGTGCGAAGTAAGCATGAGCTACAGGCTACACTGCTATAAACCAGTTGTTGTCGATCTTCCTAATGTTTTGACCATTTAAAACAGTTCCTCATGATGTTTTGAACCCCAACTAAAAAATTATTTTCACTGCTACTTCATAACTATATTTTTGATACTGCTATGAATTATAAAATATCTGTGCCTTCTGATGGTCTTAGGCAAGTCCTGTGATAGGATCATTTGATCCCCCATAGGAAACTGTGGACACAAAAGTTAAGAAACCCTGCTCTAAAATGATATAAATACACAAACAGCACTTAAGAAAAAAATGGAATGAAATTATTAAACTAGAAATCATTGAAAAATATAGCAATAATGCACCTAAATAAAATGAATGGTAAAAATGAGAGCAATAATTGATGCTTTAAAATGGTAAAAGAAATAGTAGAACACTTATGTATCCAAAATTTGAAATGGAGTAGTTCCTTCCCTGAGAGAAATAATGACATTAATAAGAGACTGTATGACTTTGTTCCACTAAACAGCAATGAATCATGTCATTGTGGCTGGTGATAGCAAAAAATTCAAAAATTATAAAAACCACAACATCAATTTTCAAATCTCTCTTCCAACTGCTCACAAAGAGCATGACTCTGTTTGTACACTGTACTGTTGTATTAAAATCATAGTATCCTACCATGCCAGGCCTGCACAGTCTTCCCTTCCGCTCCCCACAGGAAGCCAGGACACCATGGACTTGTGCTATATCCCCCACCCTGCACCATCAGCACGTACCTGAAGCCTCTCTGGCCAGGGCCCAGGCCCCAGGTGGAGTCATGGTCGCTGTCTGGGCAGAGTCTGTGGACACTGGGGCGCACTGTGGCCCTCTGTGCCCTCTAAGCATCTTCCTGCAGCCTCTAGCGCAGCATCTCGGGGTCCTGGGGCGTCCTGAGTCCGGTCAGGGGCCTGCGGAGGGGACGGGGGAGACGTGGGGTCAGCGTCTGGGCCGGGCAGAGGGGCCTGGCGGACTCTGGCCAGAGTATGGAGCCTCCCGAGTGTCCTGTGTCCGCAATGGGTGGGCGGGGAGCAAGAGCCAGAGACCGTGGAAGTCTGTCTGGACCTCGGCCGCGCGGCTGCCTCAATCCCTCCCCCCTCCCTCCTCGCTCCCATGCATGGCCGCCAGCCCTGGTTACTCCGGGAAGCCGCGCGGCTCGCTCCTACTCCCTGCACCACCCACGCCCCACTCACAACCACCCACCCACGCACCACACCGCGCGCCAGCACAGGAACCCCGGTTCCGGTCACTCCCGGGAACCAGCGGGAAGCGGCCACAGAGCTCCACACCCTCCCCCTCTCCCATGCTCTGAACCGGACCCTCGGATACACCCGCCGCTATCGCGGCTCCACAAGCGGCAGATGCAGGCTATCGCGGCTCCACAAGCGGCAGATGCAGGCTATCGCGGCTCCACAAGCGGCAGATGCAGGCGGCAAGGGGAGGGGGGGGAGAGCGGAAGTCTTTCTTTTTTTCTCCCTTCTCTGCTTCTCCCGCGCAGGTGGAAAGCAGGAAGAAAGGAAGTAAGGAGCCCGGGATTCCAGCCGGGGGATCCTGGGAGACCGAGTCCGTCCCAGGATGGCAAAATGGCCGCAGCGAGGATTCATGGGAGATGTAGTACAGGACCGGGAACCAGAGACCCGCGGGTAACCCACGATAGGGCCCAGACCAACCAGGCACACCGAGTCCCCAAGGACCCCGTGTGCTGAGTCACCGCGGCCCCACCCCGGCCCTGGCAACGACAAACCCCCGGCGCCGAACAACACATCCATGCACGTGGAGAGTAGTGCATATGCCCAACAGATTTAAAAGACCACATTTACCAGAATCACGCAGAGTTCCATGAAAAGAACACGAATGCGCAGTAGACCTCACTCTGCAAGTCGTGTCTATCCCTGTCTCTATCTTTGGCCAGCTGGCCACGTGTCTCCATGCCTGAGACCAGCCACTACTAGGGGATCAAGATCAAGATGAAATATCTCAGAGAGCAAAAGTCCTCCAGGTTTGTCCTTCCACACTATGGTGAGATAAGACGCTACTTTGTAGCCTAATAAAATCTTCTATTCTCAAAGAACACTTCCTATTCTTCATCCAAAGCACAGGGTCCTATGCATATACACACTATTATACACTCAATGTACAGTGTAGCGAAGCCTTTAATGCATAGCTGGGAGGTACTGCAACCAAACACAGGTCGCATTCAAACAATAACGGTTAAAAAGAGGCTATGGAGTAGTTCTCTCTATTTCGGAGTGCACACAGGTTTTGTCTCGCCTCTCTTCTCTCTGCACCTCTCTCATGTAATAAATTTCTCAGTATATATATAACATATGAGCATATATAGCACAATATCCTACCATATCAGGACTGAAAAGTCTCCCTCTCCCAAGGAAATGCGTACAGAGGGAAGCTCAAAGTATGATGTAGTTATAATCTCAAAAAATTATTGTGAAATTTGAAGCAGGCTTTATAACCATGTGTTACAGAAACTATGGGAAATTCTTATACCATTTATTTTATTATCAATCATGAAATATTAATTCACAGTTTAACAGTGGAGTGCAACTCTACAAAGGAGAAACCATTTACGAGCTCCACAAAGTTAACTACAGAGGCAACATAAACCTGAATGATAAAAGTGTTATGGTAGTCAACCTCACTCTGCAAGTCACGTCTGTTTAGAATACTTAAATTATACTTTGTGTTAGGAATATTTCCTAACTGAGTTCTTTGAAGACGCAAAGATTCGCAATAAAGCAAAATGTAAAAGATTTTTTGTAAGAGGCTTACAAGGGCAATCACAGGCCTGGCTTTGAACTGTAAGTGCCCATTTAGAGTATTTGACGAACGACGTGGCCTAAGTCCATTACAGAGAATCCTCAAAAGAGGCGATTAGGTAAAAAAAAGATCTCGGAGATTGAAAGCCCAGCATCACGATTCAAACAGATCTCCACCTCAGCCAACCCAGATCCTATAGGATTGACCACAACCTGAATGGAATTCCCAGCGCTAGCTCACAACTTCAAATGGAAATCCGAAAACTACAAAAATAATTATGAATGTGTCCCCCCCAAACCATATAGCACAGACAAGAAAAGGAACTCACCCAGACTAAGCCGCTGTAGCCCAGAAGCCGGTATTGAACATGGCATACACAGCTGAAATTGCAGGCTAGGTGCCTTTCAACACGAGGCCTGCCACGTGGAAAGGACTTGCCCTAGCTTGGTGGGAAACTCCAAATATTAGGAATATTTCCTAAATGAGCTCTCTGACAACACAAAAATTCCCCATCCAGCCAAATCAAAACCATACAAATTAAGAAATTTCCAGGTTTAAAGGTAGATATGGACTCTCAAGTGTCCCTGAGGGGGAAACAAGGAAGCCTCAGGAATGAGGCACAGTAGGAAAGAAAGGGAGACCACGTGTTTCCGTTCGAGGGGAGGGGGTGGAATGGGGGAATGACTTAAGTACCCTAGGGAGGGGTTAGGACCTGGCATTCTGGGATTTGAAGTACATAAAAAACGTGGTGGCTGGGATAGATGCTAAGGACTGGGGCCTAGGCTCCAAACATAACACTTTGGGTGACTTATTGTCTCCTAAGAAATAGTAAATCATTACATCATTAATTCTATTATCAATTCTACTCTTCCACATCACAGTTTAGGAGCGGACTGCTACTCTACACAGGAGAAACCTTTTACAAGACAGACAAAATTAACTACACATGAATCCTAAACATAAATGTTAAAAGTGCAGAACTTCTTAAGACCCGGGAGAGACCTCAAGTATCCGAGTTTGGCTCTGTGTATGTCATTTTTTTTTATTTGGTTTTTCAAGACAGGGTTTCTCTGAGGCTTTGGAGCCTGTCCTGAAACGAGCTCTGTAGACCAGGCTGATCTCGAACTCACAGAGATCCGCCTGCGTGTGCCTCCCGAGTGCTGGGATTAATGGCGTGCTCTACCATCGCCCGGCAATTATTTATTTATTTATTATGTGTGCAATATTCTGTCTGTGTGTATGCCTGCAGGCCAGCAGAGGGCACCAGACCCCATTGCAGATGGTTGTGAGCCACCAAGTGGTTGCTGGGAATTGAACTCAGGACATTTGGATGAGCAGGCAATACTCCTAACCTATGAGCCATCTCTCCAGCCCATGTATGTCATTTTTTTAAGAGTCGGGTGGAGGCACCACAAAAAGAAAAAACAACAACAGGTTTTATACTCACAGCTTCATGGCATGAAATCTCACAATCTCTTCACTGGGTTTCTGACTCTGCCAATCATGGATAACAGTAAAATACTGACTTGTAACCACAAACTAAGAGCCCAATACCTTAAATTTTGATTTTTTCTGGTTTCCAGGACCAGCCCATGATGAGTGTGGTCCTGAAAAGTTTAACTTCTTAATTGATAGACAATAACACACTTGCACCACAGGCATAGCAGGTTTTGTATAAAGTTCCTTCCTAGGAGGAGGAATCACTGTGCTTACTCCTTACATAAATTGAAGGTTTATGTGGATAGTCTTTCTCCTGGAGCATCTTGCCAGACTTACAGTCCATGGCAAGGCCCTTCTCTATAATAGTAATAAACTCCTCGAAAATCCTAGTAATTGTTTGCCAACTCAAACTAACTTTTCATTTTCACTTATTTCTTTTTACTGCAGACCGAATCATCAGTAATAAACATCCAATAAATCCAATATTACAATAGGAAGGAGAATGTGGATATGACATAATATCAAGAAAATTTTTTTGAGAAAAAATTATATTTTTGAGAAAAAGTTCAGGCATGAGCAGAGTAGAGCTTCTGCCCGCCTGATCTAAAAGACCACATTTCCCAGAAGCACCCAGAGTTAGACAAAGAGGCCATGCATGTGGAGAGTAGTGCATCTGACCACATGATTTAAGGGACCACATTTCCAAGAATCACCCAGAGTTACTCTAAAAGGACACACATGCTCAGTAGACCTCATTAGGCAAGTCAGGTCTATCCCTGTCTCTATCTTTAGCCAGCCTGCCATGTGTATCCCTGCCTGGGACCAGCCACTACCAGGGAACCAGCAGCCATCTATGCCTGAGAAGGGCTGCTATCGGGGCCCACTGCCTGACACCACATGGCCTGACACCACCACTCAGGGACTGTCAGCCATTTTTTCCTGGGACTGGATGCTCCCAAGGACCTCTGCCTGCCACCACATGTCCTGCCACAACCGCTCAGGCCACCACTCTGGGAGCAGGAGCCATTTCTGCCTATGACTGGCTGTCATAGGGCCCGCTGTCTGCCAAAACATGGCCTGCTACCACCATTTTGGGAACTACAGCTGCACACTGCCGCCAGGAATCTTGCAACATTTTTTTAAAAATTTTTAAAAAAGTAAAGAACTTCTGAAAGTACTGGAGAGACCAGTAGTCTCTGAGTCTGGCAAATTTGGTAATAGCTCTCCCCGTACGACAACAGAAGCGTGACAACATAAGGCACCACCGTTCATGTATCTTAGAATAGCCTTATTCTTGCCAGTCAGACAATAATTGGGGATTGATGACAAGGAGACTAAAGAGCTTTACATTCCTGGGGAGACTGAAAAATGGGGGCTGTAGAATACTGTCACTGACAGTGACATGAGAAGTATAGACCCAGCAAACATTCAATCACCATCAATGGAAAAGATGAGATATTCCATGACAAAACCACATTTAAACAACACATAGCCACAAACACAGACTTACAGAAAAAGCTAGAAGGAAAACCCAAAACCAAGAAAGCTAACAAAACCCAAAAAATCTCATAAAACAGATAAACTCGCATCAGCAAAACCAACATGCAAAGACATTGTGTGCAAAAAACAAAAAGTTTTTCAAAGATTAACAGCAACAAAAAAATAAAAATAAGCAAATAATGAACCATAAAATTAATTTTGGGAAACGTAATAACTCAAAACAAATATGCTGTGTAAAGTTGAAGAATAAAATGAAAACAATTAAATCACAATTTCCATAAATTTGTAACAGAAAAGCTGATTGCAAAGCTACATTCATAGTGGAAACAATAAGAGTGATCAATAAGATTATAAAAAAGTAGTAAACAGACTGACATAATATGACTTATGGCAGGAAAGTAGCAGTGTACATCTTTAATCACAGTGTTTGTGAGACAGACACAGGCAGAAACAGAGAAACCCAAACATCAAAAAACAAATTATATCAAGGCTATAATAATCGGGAATGTGAATAAAATTTAAGATAAATATTTAGAAAAATATTTAGAAAAAAATACTTAAATTCTACTTTGTGTTAGGAATATTTCCCAAGTGAGCTATTTGACGAAGCAAAAATTACCAATCAAGCCCAATGTAAAAGATTTTTTTTTGTAAGAGGTTTACAGAGGAAAAAACAGACCTGGATTTTTTTGGGTAAGTGCCCAGTGTCCAGATAGGAACAGAACTCCGCCTCAGCCAACCTCTATCCCGCCAGACTGAACACAACCTAACTCGAATTCCCAGCATGAGCTCACGACTTCAATTAGAAAATCTAAAACGGAAAAAATAAGTACAAATGGGTCCCCCAAAACCCTATAGCATAGACAAGAAAAGGAACTCACCAAGAAGCCGTTTTTAAGCATGGTGTAGAGACCTCAAAATGCAGACTAGGGGCCTTTCAACACGAGGCCTGCCACGTGGAAAAGACCTGCCCTAGCTAAGTGGGAACCTCCAAATGTTAGGAACATTTCCTGAACAAGCTTTCTGATGGCGCAAATTTACCAATGAAGCAAAATAAAAACACTAAAAACTAAGAAATATCCAGGTTTAATGGGAGATCTATGCTCTCGGGTAGTCTCAAGAAAAGTACCCGAAAGCCAGGAAGCCACATGGAAGACAAACCCAGGTAAGAAGAAAGGGAAACCACGTGCTTCTCTTTTGGGGCATCAATTAAGTACCGGAGGGAGGAGTCAGGACCTGGCATGCTGGGATTTGACGTCCAGACCAAGGTGGCTAAGGTGGGGGTGGACCTAGAGAACAAGAGACCAAAACACCGTGGAAAACCATATATATGAACGTTTGGATGATTTGTATCAGGCAGGCTCAATTTAAATGATTTTTTTAAGAGCCTTACAAGGGAAAAAAAAAGACCTGGCTTTGAACTGTATGTGGCCATTTAGAGAATTTGAACAAGCACGTGGCCTAAGTTCTAGTTCCCAGAAGGGGAGCAGGAAACAGAGAGAGCAAGGAGGAACTTCCACTCTGTCAACCAATAGTCGATGAAGTTCTGCAGGAGCAGGAGTGCCTTAGGATAACTCAGCCAATAGCTGTTGAAATACCAGACCACAGGGGTGTGGTTTATTTATCTCTCAAAAAGACCAGCAAGCCTTAGCCAGCTCTCTTTGCTCCTGAGCTTGGTTCCTGCTACTGGTCTGGACCAACACCTGGGACCAGAGTTGCAGCTTTAGGCATTGTCTGGGATTCTGAGCTACCAACGACCCGTGTTTTCCATCTGCGCGGGGGCGGCTCATACAAACAGCACAGGCTTCTAACCGTGAGTGTACCCTTGAGGGCAACTAACTGCCCCTTTTAATGTGGGAAATCGACTGTTGAGCTGCCGGAAACCCACTGGTGTTTCTATGGCTGGGGAAACTTTGCACAAATGAGGCTTTCAGGGCCTAGGTTATTCCCATTGCTGGCATTCACTAATGGCTTTCATCCTTGGTTAGGCCAGTGCCTGGGATGGAGTGGCCTTAGCAAGCCCCTGATCTCACCCATGCATGGAGGACTTGGGATTCTAGCTATCCTGCTTTTTCTCTTCTCCTTCCCTTTCTTACGACTTTTCATTGTAACCACCGCTATGGTGCGGCATGCAGCTACAATGTGGAAAGACCTCTGACTTATGATTAATTGGTCAGGATTAAGCTAGGCCATTGATGCCCATATCGTAACACGCAGAGACCCGCAGAGAGCACATGAGTGTTGTAGCTAGTTTGCTGGCAAGGAACTTGAAACAACATAGAATTGAAACAATAAAAGTGACTACAGCCATGAGGGTAGAAAGCTAAGAAAGGGACTGGATCTAGCACGATAAGGCACGACTTTAATCCTACCCATACTGCTCAGTAATTTAAAGGCTAATGTGTTCAGAAAAAGATATAGAGATGTAGTAAAGAGAGATTCAAAAACAAGGAAAACCTCCACATGATTTACAATGTATTAAAAGTATATGCATGCTAAAAGGTGAAGTTCTTTTAAAAAGGAAAGAGAGTAGTTGTGTGTGGTAGCAAACACCTTTAAACCATACACTTGGGAGAAAGAGGTAGGTAGCTTGACCCCTATGACTTCAAGGAAATGATACCTTGGAAAAGAGTTTCTTCTTTTGTTTTCACAGAGGATGAGATCCTGTGTATTGCCTCTATTAAAATAAGGTATGATGGACCATGCCTTACGAAAGCTTGCCATGGATACACCAAAAAAATTATTTCGCACAACTGCTGACGGAGATAAACCAGGCACACAGGTTAGACCCTAAACAATAGGATTATCAGTGCCCACATTGGGCAGGAAGCAGTTTGGACAGAAATAACTGAGACCATATTACCAAATATTGTTTAAAATGTTGATTTGATATTGATAATTTTCATTGCTCTAACTTATGCTTTGTCAAAATAAATTTAAGGGGAAATTTGTCATATGCATATATTAACAATATTAAATACGGTTTTGTGTGATTGTTACATGTGAAATTCATGTAGAAATGTAAACCATATAGGTTGTAAATGGATATTTAGTAATAATAATAAAGCTAGTAGTTAGGCTTGGTAGATTTTCTAGATGTGTATACATATTTCAGATAAGCATTTTTCATATTTTTCAAAGATGGATGTCACAATGATACAGAGGAACTTTGGGTGACATACAGGCAGCAAGAGATGCCAGTCATGTCGAGACTTTGGAAGCTGCGTATTCCTTCTTTGTGAAGGTAATATTGTATATTTCTGGAGTCTTTGATGGAATTAAGGAACGTTCGTTTGCAGTTTGCATCGACTGGACAGTGTTGACCACTGGAGAAAAATGCATTTGGTATAAACTCAAAACATATAGCCATGAATGGAATTGTTGGAATAGACAGCCTAGCTGATCAGGTAAAGGTGGGCCTCTCTTCCTACAACTTTTCTTAGCACACAGGTTCTTATAGAGCCTGAAAATGCCTGCAAAAAACAGCAAAGGTGAAATGAAACATTCAACAATAATTGAGGAACCAGAACAGAAGAGCTCTGGGTGCCATAAAAGTAAGTTATATGTATTTTTAATCAGTAACTCAGGTAAAATCTTATCACTCTCTAAGATCAAACAAAGTTTGATTCCTGTGAGGACTTGCCTCTGCAAAGAAATTTCAAATAAAATGTCTCTCTTATTCAGCATCCATGTGTCTAAAACTTCTAGTTAGACAATGAGAAGTAGTTCTTGTGAATTCCAGAGAGCTGTATCAAGGACTCCCTCAATTCACTTATTGAAATTTTTTTTTGTGAATTGAACTTTGTTCTATTTTTCTTCCAATACCTTAAACAGGATACAAGATATCAGACATCTCCAAAAACAGACAATGGTGAGCAGCAAAGAGACCAGCTATGACAAAACAGACAACCACCTCTACCTGCAACTGGCTGCTCACACAGGCCACTGCCTGCCACATGGACAGCAAGCATTGCTCGGGCCAGCACTCTGGGACGGACAGCCATTTATGCCTGAGAATGGCTATACCCGGGGGACACTGTATGCTGCCACAGGTCCGGACACCATCATTTAGGACCTACAACATTTCTGATGCCTACTGCCGCAGGGAATCTTGCATCATTTCTAAAAAATAAGGTAAAAGTAAACTCCACGCCTCCGGGGATCCACAGGTATGAACAGTCTCTGACGAGGAAAAATTGGATCTATAATGATCGGGTTTTTAAGTTTCCCATTGCAACGCGAGTAAAAGAGGTCAAGAGCAAGCGGTTGACAAAGATAGAAATCACTTAAGCCAAAAATGTCCCTTTAAATTAACAGCAAAATTGCAGAAATTGATTGCAAGCACTGTGGCACTTAATCTCACTGACTGTGGCAATTAATCCAAATACAGGATCAAAGGTCCCACAGTCCTTTGTCAGCAGTGCAGTGGCTGTGTCACACCCTCTATCTACAGCGGGTTGGACAGAGAGCTATGCCATAGACCAGGCTGCCTTGTGTATTGGCCACAAGAAAATCTCAGATTTTTGAAGATTGGTACCCGACCTATGGACTCTCTTTCTGTGTCCATCTGACCTATGAATTGGCCGGTTTTGTCTGTATGTCAACAAATAAAAGAGCGGGTTTTAAAACAGGATTTGTCTGCACAACTACTACAGTTACAGTTGCAAATCAGAAACTGCAGCATCTGCTGGATGACAGTTAATCAGCAGGTTTCTTTGTCAATAGGACTCCAGCCACGGCGTTTCTTGCCACTCTGGTCGAAATGAAAAGAGGCATTTTGGACAATTTGGAGGTACCTCTATTTACTTATTATTCTTAAGTGTCATTCTTAATGATATATCACTGTTTTATTATGTGTGATTAATTGATAGCACAAACACCATGATAGGCAAAACTGACTCTTTATAGAATGGTAATAGGAATTTACCTGAAAGGTTACAAGCTGTTGTATTATACTTTCAGAAGTTATCACACAGTTTTGATAAATAAAAGGACAGGATATAGCTGCAGGATGGCAACTCACATGCTATACAGGGGAAATTCGAGGAGGAGATATTATCTTTAAAAGAAGCATGAAGGACTTGGAATCACAGATGCAGAATGGGGACCAAAAAATCAACACCTTAGTGAAATGCCTAGGAACACATGCAGGTAAGAAGATTGATAATTTAAGAGTGACAATGACTGAAAAACTTGAAGTGACTGAAGAAACTATTTTTAATTTTAAAAACATACCATTACGATGTTGAATCTTGGTATGATTAGCAATTTATAAAGCAATGAGGGGAAATAAACCTAACAAATGTTTTAATCATGGTAAATTTGGACATATAAAAGGAATTGCAGGAAAGGGATTTTTAGGAATAAAACTTCATCTTTGAATGGAACAAATCGGAAACACTCAGCATTCAGGTGTATGTAGGAGGCATGGTAAACTAAGACAAATGAGTGCAGATGAACAACCAATGCCAAAAGTGGCCCAGTTGCCGGGCGGTGGTGGCGCATGCCTTTAATACCAGCACTTGGGAAGAAGAGGCAGGCGGATCTCTGTGAGTTCGAGACCAGCCTGGTCTACAAGAGGTAATTCAAGAACAGGCTCCAAAACAACAGAGAAACCCTGTCTCGAAAAACCAAAAAAGAAACAATAAAATAAAACTATAAAATAAAATAAAAACAAAAAACCAAGTGGGCCAGTAATTCCCAGTAACCGTGGAGAAATTGACACCAGGACAATGAAAAACTCTAGAACCTTCTGTACAAGACCATAAGGTTGTAAAAGAGGGTAACTCAGAAATTCAAGTAGGAAATAATAAGACTATATTTTGGAAAAATTCTAAAAATCAGAGACGAAAATCGAGAGTAGGTATAAATTAAATTGTGATGTAATAACAGGAAGGATGGAATAAAGTACTATACACAAAGGCCACCAGCCACTCAGGGCTGTCAACAAGGTAAATCAACCTATGGGAACTATTCAGTCTGGGCTTCCTCTGCCTTTTCTGTTACACAAAGGATGGCCTCTTACAGTTATTAACTTTAAGGATTGCTTCTTGAACGTAACATTAGAAAGAAAGGATAGAAAAACTTTGCATTCTCAGTGAAGACATAAAATAAGTATTACCATATTGGGAGATAGCACCAGCATGTGTATACCATAAATAAAAAAAACTAAAAATAAAAATAAATATACATACTATAAATACTATACACTATAAATACTATATACTATATACATATACTATAAAATAAGGATGTGCTGACCTCTGATGGAAGCCAGGAGATGTGCTACATTGGGTAAGGGGTTTTGCTCTCATGTACCATTGGAGAAGGAAAACTGTGGGTACCATCAAAATTAATAAAGTTTGGATGGGAAAAAGATAAATGACAGATTGGAAAGGGCAAATGATGATCATGCACAATGATGGGAAACATTATAGGTGATAAGAAAAACATAGAATGGGTGCTAAGATCTGTTCTTACCTACACAAGAAAGGTAAGATGTTTGAATACTGGACGTTTGAATATTGAAAGCAGGAAAAATAAATATCAGATAAGGACTATAAAGAAAACTGAACCGGTTATGAGAGTATGGTGCTAAAGGATATACTTAATCATGTTTCTAAACTTATAGACCAGGTTTTGGAGTTGGACTCAGTGCCTCTATCATTCTAAGCCTATTGTTAATAGAAAAACCCAAAGTTTCTGGAGTTTCGGTCAGTCCTCTTTACAAACCCATGATGAGACTGAAAGAAATGTGAGTTTAGATAAGATAATTTTTTATTCGTATCTATCATAACTGCATGTATGCACATGTCTACATAATTAAGGTTTAAGTTGTCAAAAATGAACAATGAGGTTTTTCAGCACTAGTTTTTGAGGATTCTAGGAAACTGATGGGGCTACCACAGGCAGAACTAACTGCAATTTGTTGATATGACATAACAATACTGATAGCACTCCTACAAGTCGTGTTTCAGGTATCCAGCTTAACGTATGACACCAGCTTGGTTAGCTGAAATGGTGCACATCTTGCACAAAATTCTGGCCAGAACACAGAAAAATACTCAGAGACTGCCTGCAATTAAAAGACACTGATCTTGAAATTTAACCAGTATTTTAGTCTCAAAAGATCATTCAGAAATAACATCGCCCCTGCATAGCTGGAAGTAATTATGTTTGTGCTCAGATTTAGGTGTTACTATGGAGAGCAAACACTAATCATGGTGGGGCTGACGAGCTGATAAACTCTCTTACAAGAGGGAGTGCTTTACTGGAAGCATGGCTCACGGAAGAACACTAATAGAGGCCATGATTTATTAGTGAGGTAAGAGTGACAGAACAAGTTGAGCACAAAGGGACACAGCACAGCATTCCCAGCACTGTCTACTAAAGACAGACCTATCACAGATTGAAGTGCATAAATTTGAAAAAGGCAGATCTGTAAAGTCAAGGTCAGTCGGGTCTACAAAGCTAGTTTCAGGACAGCCAAGGATACACAAAGAAACCTTGTCTTGAAACATAAAAATGTATTAATTTAGTTGTCTGTGATGTGATCAACTATAATTCAGATACATTGGAGATAATGTGGACAAATGACAGTGATTTTCTAAAAGATCATAGTATACACAATAAGTAACAAAACAGGCAGAGATTCATAACAAGAGGACCAAGAGGTGAGAGAACAGATACCGAGTCATGGGTCTCAAAAACCTGGGTTAAAATAACAGCTAGCAGGAGAGGTTCCTGCTGAGAGGAACTATAAAGCACAAGGTGGGAGATCAAACCAGGAGAACAGAACAAGAGAGAAGGCTAAAGGGAACCTCAGTGGCTGTCTGAGACACAGAGCATACAGTTACCAAAGACTCAGAGAGCCACTGGAAGAATTGGACCAACAGAATAGAAAGGATGGAAGAGAGAATCTCAGGGGTTGAAGATGCCTATATGAAATAAATTAATAAGCCAAAGAAAACATTAAATATAACAAATTCTTAAAACAAAATATCCAGGAAATATGGGAAAACATCAAAAGTCAAAACATAAAAATTATAGGGACAGAAGGAGAACTCCAGCTCAAAAACACGTCATATCACCATATAATAATTAAAAGACAAAACATACAGAATAAAGACAGAATATTATGAGCTGGAAAGGGAAAAGGTGAAGTACCAAATAAAGGTAGACTGATGAGAATTACACCTGACTTCTCAATGAAACCAAGAAAGACAGAAGGCCATGGTCAGATGTGCTGCAAACACTAAGAGATCACAGATGCAAGCACAGATATCTACTAGACCCAGCAAAACTTTCAATCACCATCGATGGAGGAAATGAGATATTCCATGACAAAACCACATTTAAACAACACATAGACAGAAACACAGCCTTACAGAAACTACTAGAAGGAAAACCACAAAAAAAGAAAGCTAACAGAACACACAAAAACTAAAACAGATAACCTCACATCAGCAAAACACGCCTGCAAAGACATTGCATCCAATAAACCGAAAGTATTTCAAAGATTAACAGCAAGCAACAACAAAACTAAAAATAAGTAAATAAAGGAGCATATAATTAATTTTGGGTAACTTAATACCTCAAAACAAATATGCTGTGTATAGTAAATTTGCAGAATGAAATGAATACAATTCAATGACAATTTCCAAAAATTTATAACAGAAAAGCCGATTACAAAGCTACATTCATAGTGGAAACACTCAGAGTGATCAATAAGATTATAAAAACATAGTACAGAGACTGACAGTATGACTTATGGTGGAAAAGTAGTGGTGTACATCTTTAATCACAGCATTTGGGAGGCAGACAAAGGCAGATCTCTGTGAGGTGAAAGAGAATCACAAACATCAAAAAAAACTTACATCAAAGCTATCAAAAATAAGAAATATCCAGGTTTAATAGGAGATCTATTAATAGGAGAAAACCTGGAAGCCATGTGGACAGCAAACCCAGGTAGGGGGAAAGGGAAACCACATGCTTCTCTTTTGGGACATCAATTAAGTACCAAGGGAGGGGTCAGGACCTGGCATGCTGGGATTTGAAGTCGAGACCAAGCATGGTGGCTGGGACAGAAGCAAAGGACTGGGAATGAACTTAGCTCAACCAGAAGAGGTAGGGAGTGTAGGCTTGAGGGGGTAGGGGATGGGACAGTGCCTCAGGAAGCATGGTGCTGACACTGACTAAGATGGGGGGTGGACCGAGAGCCCATAGACCAAAAAACCATGGACAGTAAACCGTGTATATGTAAGTTTTGCCCATTTATGTGGCCTAAATCCATTTCAAAGCATCCGCACTCTGCAAGTCATGTCTGTTTTTCGTCTGGGGCACTACATCTCCCAGAAGGCCACTATGCGTACAGACCATAATGTTGCACCTAAACTGGGAAGACCACATTTCCCAGAATCACACAGCATTTGAGAAAAGGACCGAGCATGTGCAGAGTAGAGCATCTGCACGCCTGATATAAAAGACCACATTTCCCAGAAAGACACAGTTAAACGAAGAGGCGATGCATATGGAGAGTAATGCATCTGCACACCAGATTTAAAAGAACACATTTCCCAGAATCACGCAGAGTTCCAAGAAAAGGCCACGCATGGACAGTACACCTCACTCTGCAAGTCGTGTCTATCCTTGTCTGTATCTTTGGCCAGCTGGCCACATGTCTCCCTGCCTGAAACCAGCCACTACTAGGGAACCAACAGCCATTCATAGTGGAAACACTCAAAGTGATCAATAAGATTATAAAAAATAGTATACAGACTGACTTCTTTCAGGAAAGTGGTGTTGTACATCTTAATCCCAGCATTTGGGAGGCAGACACAGGCAGATCTCTGTGACTTCAAAAACAGAGAAACCCAAAACTCAACAAAAAAAAAAGCGTACTTCAAAGGTGAAACAATCATGAATGTGAACGATATTTAAGATAAATATTTAGAAAAATATTTAGGAAATTGGGAATAGTTCCAAAGTGAGCTCTTTGAAGACGCAAAGATTCGCAATAAAGCCAAATTTAAAAGATTTTTTTTTGTAAGAAGCTTACAGGGGCAAAAACAGACCTGGCTTTGAACTGTAAATGACCATTTAGAGTATTTGACCAACCACGTGGCCTAACTCCATTTCAGAGCGTCCTCAAAAGTGGCTCTTAGGTCAAAAAGGGATCTTGGAGATTGAAAGCCAGGCATCACGATTCAAACAGATCTCCACATGAGCCAACCACGATCCTGTAAGATTGACCACAACCTGACTGGAATTCCCAGCGTTAGCTAACAACTTCAAATGGAAATCTGAAAACAAAAATAATTACGAATGTGTCCACCAAAAACCTATAGCATAGACAAGGAAAGGTACTCACCAAGACGAAGCCGCTGTACCACAGAAGCCGGTTTTAAGCTTGGCATAGACAGCTCAAACTGCAGGCTAGGGGCCTTTCAACACGAGGCATGCCATGTGGAAAGGACCTGCCCTAGCTTGGTGAGAACCTCCAAATATTAGGAATATTTCCTAAATGAGCTGATGACGCAAAAATTCAACATCAAGCCAAATCAAAACCATACAAATTAAGAAATATCCAGGTTTAAAGGTAGATATGGGCTCTCAGGTGTCCCTGAGGGGGAAACAGGAAGCCTCAGGATTGAGGCCCAGTAGGGATGAAAGGGAGACCACGTGTTTCCGTTCGGGGGGAGGGGGTGGGGTGGTGGAATGACTTAAGTACCCTAGGGAGGGGTTAGGACCTGGCATACTGGGATTTGAAGTCCAGAAAAGGAATAATGGCTGAGAGGGATGCTAAGGACTGGAGCCTAGGATCCCAAAAAAACACTTTGTGTGACTTATTGTCTCCGAAGAACTTACACCATTAATTATATTATCAATTCTACTCTTACACATCACAGTTTAGCAGCGGAGTGATACTATACAAAGGAGAAAACATTTACAAGCCACACAAAATTAACTACACATGAATCCTAAACATAAATGTTAAAAGTGCAGAACTTCTGAAGACCCAGAAGAGAGACCACAAGTCTCCGAATTTGGCTCTGTGTATGTCATTTTTTTAGAGTCAGGTAGAGGCACCACAAACATGTTTTATCCTAACAGTTTCATGGCATGAACTCTCACAATCTCTTCACTGGATTTATGACTCTGCCAATCATACATACCAGTAAAATGCTGACTTGTAACCAAAAACTAAGAACCAAGTACCTTAAATTTTGATTTTTTCTTGTTTCCAGGACCAGCACAAGTGGTCCTGGAAAGTTTAACTTCTTAATTGATAGACACTAACACACTTGCACCACAGGCATAGCAGGTTTTGTATAAAGTTCCTTCCTAGAACTAGGAATCACTTTGCTTACTCCTTACATAAATTGAAGGTTTATGTGGATAGAGTCTTTACCATGGAGCATCTTGCTAGACTTCCATTCCTTGGAAAGGGCCTTCTCTATAACAGTAATAAACTCCTTGAAAATCCCTGCTTATCCTAGTAATTGGTTGCCACCTGTAAATACCTTTCCATTTTCATTTATTTCTTTTTACTGTAGACATGAATGAATCATGAGTAATACTCATGATCCAATATGAATGTGGATATGACATAATATCAAAAAATTATTTTGAAAAGTTGAAACAGGATGGATGGTCATGGGGTTCAGTAAATAGAGAACATCAAATATTTCTCAAACCTTTTATCTGAGGGTGTATATTTAAAACCAGTAACCAGTAACAGGCCTGGTAAGGCAGGGCCACATTTAACTCAGATTTATTTTGGTTGATACTGTAACTATAGCAATTTGGCTTTAGGACAAGATAAGGTTTTTATCTTGATTATACTGGCAAGTGGACAAGAAATGGCCACCCGGGACATTTATGGAGCATATACAATTGATTAACTAATTACTAAGTAGGTAATTACTACATAGCTAATCACTGCTAATCTCAACTACTGTGGAAGTAGGAACATTCTCCACCACTGTCCTGTTTCTCCCTTTCTGCACTGTAAAACTGCCAGCCTGAAGATGAACCTAAGTACTCAGTTCTAGCACACATCAATCTTCATTTATGGTCAACAATAAAAAAAAGAGATAAAGGAGGTCAATCATTAGCTGGTCTATTTTTTCTTCTCAAAAAGCAGAAAAGGTACCATCATGAAGGAGTTGCAGGACTACCTACCCAGCACTGGGCAGCAGAGGCAGGATTAGGTGTTTAAAACAATTATCAATTACATAGCATGAGGCAAGAACATTATAAGTTCATAGTCTCCGATGCAAGCATGGCAAAGCCTCACACTCGACCAGGGAATTATAAATCAACAAAGATCAGAGGCCAGGTCACCAGGCAAACTAACAGAACCTGTCTGGTTCATGGTCCATTGCTTTGTAAGCAGCTAATAACTCAGCCAACATTAACTTCCTGGTGATCCCTTCAGCAGAAAAAGAGTATCCTTTAAAAAACCAGTAAGGTACCGGTGATCCTAATTAGCAAGTAGAGTCCTTCATTACCTAGAGTCACCCATCTGGGCTTCAAGACATTACCAATTAACAGACTGGGTGAACAGAGAGCAAAAGTAGTCAAAGTTTGTCCTTCCACAATATGTGAGATAACACCAGAATTTGTAGTTTAATAAAATCTTTTATTCTCCAAGAGCACTTACTGTTCTTCATCCAAGGCACAGGGTCCTATGCATATACACACTATTATACACTCAATGTCCAGTGTAGCAAACCCTTTAATTCATAGCTGGGAGGTACTGCAACCAAACACAGGTCACATTCAAACAATAACTGTTAAAAACAAGCCATGGAGTATCTCTCTCTGCTCTTTTGGGGTGCACACAGGTTTTGTCTCCCCCCCCCGCCCCTCTCTACTGTAATAAATATTCTCTATGCATATATATCACATATCAGCGTATATAGCACAATATGCTACCATATCAGAACTGCAGAGTCTACCTCTAACCCAGGAAATCCATACACAGGGAGGCTCAAAAAATAATATAGTTATAATATCAAGAAATTACTGTGAAAAAGTTGAAGCAGGCCATGTGTTTCTATGGGAAATTCTTATACCGTTAATTCTATTATAAATCATACAATCTTAATTCACAGTTTATGAGTGGAGTGCTACTATACACAGGAGAAAACATTTACGAGCTCCACAAAAGAGAGCATGCACGTGGAGAGTACTGCATCTGCCCACCTGATTTAAGAAACAACATTTCCCAGAATCACCCAGAGTTCCACGAAAAGGACACACATGCGCAGTAGACCTCACTAGGCAAGGCAGGTCTATCCCTGTCTCTATCTTTGGCCAGCCTGCCACATGTATCCCTGCCACTACCAGGGAACCAGCAGCCATCTCTGATTCAGAATGGCTGCATTCAGGGCCCGCTGCCTGACACGACATGGCCTGACACCACCACTCAGGCCACCACTCTGGGACTGTCAGCCATTTTTTCCTTGGACTGGGCTGCTCCCAAGGACCTCTGCCTGCCACCACATGTCCTGCCACCACATGTCCTGCCACAACCGCTCAGGCGACCACTCTGGGAGCAGCAGCCATTTATGCCTATGACTGGCTGCTCCCAGGGCCCGCTGTCTGCTACCACATGGCCTGCTACCACCATTTTGAGAACTACAGCTGCACACTGCCACCAGGGATCTTGCAGCATTTTTTTTAAAATTATTAAAAAAGCAAAGAACCTGGAGGAGGATGAACCACCATAGTGGATACAGAGCACAGAAGGTGCCAACCTATTTAAGTTCACCCTATGCACTGCTCTTTGACATTTGACATGATAAAGGAGCTGAGAAAGAAATCAGAGAAACATTACCTTTAAAAATAGCCACAAATTAAATAAAATAACTTGGGGTACCAAGAACCAAATAATTTAAGGACCTTTATGAAATGAAATTTCATTTTTCGTAGAAAGAAATTGAAGAAAACACCAGGAAATGGAAAGATGTCCCATGTACTTGGATAGACAGGATTACAATAATAAAAATGTCAATCTTACCAATAGCATTCTATAGATTAGAAGAAATTCACATCAAAATAACAACAAGATTCATCATGGACATTTAGAGAACAATAATCAACTTAATGCAGAAAAACTAAAAACCCAGTATAACAAAAAAAAATCCAATGAGAATGGAACTTCCAGAGGCATCACAATCCATCAACATCAATTACAAAGCTACACTAATGAAAACAGCTTGGTATTGGCATAAAAACAGAGACATTGAACATTGAAATAAAATCAAAGACCCAGATACTAATCCACAAACCTATGAACACCTGAGTTTTGTCAAAGAAGCTAAAATTACACAATGGGGATAAAAGCATCTTCAAAAAATAGTGTTGGCATAACTGGATGGCAACAGGTGGAAGAATAAAAATAGATCCATATCTATCCCCATGCACAGAACTTAAGTCAAAAAGGATTAGAGACCTCAATATAAATCTGACTACTGTAAACCTGATAAAAGAGATAGTGGGAAGTAGCCTTCAATGCATGGGGACAAGAGACCACTTTTTAAATATAACACCAGTAGCATAGACACTGAGAGCGACAATAAATAATAGAAGGCACTAAAAATTAGAACTTACATATAAGACTAGATACAGTAGAGAAGGCTTTGGACCTTCCACAAAGCAATGTGCCTTACCTTCTCTAAGGAATGGATGGGGTGGCTGCTTCTTTGATCCCAGCTGCTCAGACCTGAAATAATCACAAAAAAACCATATTATTTGTAATGATGTTTTGTAACATGAAGGGCCAGCATTTAAACAATTCAAAGAGAGCATAATAACATACAGTATCAATATTGTCTGTATATAATCCATATCTATGTGACTTTACTTAACCTCTTTTTTTTTATATTTACTTTTTCTTTTTGAGACAGGTTCTATTCATGTTTGAAATGGAAGAAATCTGTTGACCAGGCTGTCCTTGAACTCAAAGAGACCTGTCCATCCCTGCCTCCCACATATTGGAATTAAAAGTGTGTCCTGAAGTATCAGAGGTCAATCTACCTCTGGCTCCCAAGTATTGGTATTAAAGGTGTGTACCAACAAACCCAAATACTCTGTATTTCCACTTTAAGAACTTTAACCTTTACTCTGCATATGTTTTAAATATACTTTAAACCATTTAGAAGTTTTCTTCATATTTGAATCTCTCTTTATTGTATATCTTTTTCTAACCACATGAGTCTTTATGGAGATTAAAGCCATGGCTTTGACAGATGGATCGAGCCCATTCCTTAGCTTTATGTGATTCCAGCATTGAGGCTGAGGTACAGGCCAAAGCCCTGTTCATTGCCTCAACTCTACAGTGTTTCAAGGTAACAGCCAGCAAGCAAACTGCAGTATTCTGCTCACAGACCATACTCAAGTGCTTTCATATTCAGACTGCCTGCCTGAAAGAATCAGAGTTTGCCATGGCAGAAACTCAAAGAAAGCAGCCATTTTAAAACTGCTTAACTTTTTTGCTGCTAACACAGAAACCAGAAAAGCATGCGTTCAGCTTTTCATCAACACTGTTTAAGTGTTTCCTGGCAGGACCTATTAAAGAGATGCAGAATTTCGCAGCTAAAGCAGAGTCAGGAAGCCTCTCTTAGATGAGAGCACTTGGTTGCCTATAAGACACAGAACCAAGAAATTGCTGCTACCAAGAAAAGATGCTCACCTGTATTTTTTGCAAAGGTTTGTAGGCTTTCTGTTGATGCAGTTATACACATGAGCGCCATTATGTAACATGAGGGGGACATGCACAATGGAATTTCTGCCCTGCCAAATTAACCAGAACTGGCCAGCCCTTTTATCTGAGAGTGTATATGTAAAACCAGTAAAATAACAGTCATGTTAGGCAGGGGAGGGAAGAGGGGGAATGGCAGAGTGGGTAGGGAATGCTGGTATTGGAAATCAGAATATATGAGGAACCACCTACTAAGCCTTCGCAGAGTCCATCACTGGCTAATACCACCCTGCTGGGCCTCAGAATATTATAAGCTCCAATAATGGATGATCAGAGATCAAATTACTAACATATAACAGAACTTTAAGTTCTGCCATTACAGACCAAGAGGCAGGGCCTTTGTACAGAAAGTTTGTATTTTAGTACGGGTTTCATCAACATTACCGAGAGCATATGATGTTCCTCATGCAAACCACAGGGATGTCCTTTGTGTGGACATGCGATTAAACACTCAATGTGCAGTGTAGCCAACCCATCATATAATAGCTGGGAAAACCTGCAGCCAAACACAGGTCACATTCACAACTATTGATAAAGTAAAGCAGGCCATAAATTAGAAGGCACTGGAGGGTCATAGTAGGGCATGGGGACAGAAAAGAAAATGTGGATATGATATAGTTCTAATCTCAAGAAATTATTTTGAAAAGTTGAAACAGGATTTATGGCCATGGGCTCCATAATCTAGGGATTTGTAATAAATCAAATCAAAGATATCGAAATCTTTTAACTCAGGGTATATATCTAAAACCAGTAACAGTCCTGTTAGGCAGGGACACAACATTTAACTATGATCTATTTTGTTTGAACTATTGTAACTATAGCAATTGGGTTTCATAATAAGGTCAGTCAGGATTATTCATTGCCTATTCTGTGGACACCAAGAAATGACCATCAGGACATTTATGGAGCATCTAAAATTAATTACCTAATTCCTAATTAGGCAATCAGTACATAGTTAAACATTGCTAATCTCAGTTACTGTTGAAATAGGAAAGTTTTCCTGTCTCTCCTTTTCTGTACTGTGAATCTACCAGCTTCAAACTTTGTCTATGCACTCAATTCTTTCACAGATCCGTCTTTATCTACGATCACACAGGAAAAGTCAGAGAGACAGGAGGTCACTCATTAGCTAGTTTATTTTGGCTCTCATAGACCAGTCAAACCCTAATCCTGAAATATAGCCAGCATTGTTTAAACAAATTCGCAATTACAAAGCATCAGAAAACAATATTACAAGCACATAGTCTTCCATGCCAGGATGGCAGAGCCTACACCACACTCAAAAAAGCTCAGAGTTCAAGAGCCACTACCCAGGTCACCACAAAGAACAACAGAACATGTCTGACTCCTGATTCATCCCTATCCAAGCAGTTCTGACAGCTCAGGCAAACTGCTCTTCCTGGTCTGAGGACAGTAGCTCCTAGATTCAACATAGCATGGCTTATGGTCCTCCAAACAGATCCTTAGAGCAAAACAAGAGAATCAGGAAACAACCTGTAAAGTACCTACTACTGGGGATCCTGATTGCCAAAAACAATAACTCATTAGCTAGAACAACATAACTGGGATTCAAGACAATAGCAGTTACCAGAATCCATTAATGGTAGGTAGTGTTACCTCTTCAGAGGAAGGTGGGATAAGAACTGCATGTAGAAATCAACTATACAATTTAGGAAAAAATAAAAACAACTATCATGGCTCCCTATTGGCTCACTCATGGCTAACAATCTACTTCCCATTGATGCTCCTGATGGCTAGGCTTATACAGAGTGACTCAATAGATAGGATTGCCCAGTTGACCCTCAAGACAGTAGCAATTGTCCTACTAGATGAGCAGAAATCAAATGACAAAGTCAGCACATACCTTCCAAGCTCTGCCATTCCACCATAGGTGAACAAAGGGCTCTAGTCTGGAAATTTGGTATTTTAATAGAAAGTTCCAGTCTCTCAGAGCACTTCCTTTTTTTGGAAAAATAGGGTGTCCCTTGTGTGTATATGTTCCATTACAGAGTCACTGGCCAGTGTAATCAACCCTTTCCTTCATAGCTAAGATATTATAAAGCAAAACCTAGGTCACATTCAAACTGCAACTCTTAATAAAGCAAATTTCATGATTTTTCTCATTTCTAGAGACAATGGATTAGAACACAATAAAGAGTCCATGGGAACAATTGGAAGCAAGAGACAGATGGTGAAAATAATGTAATATAATTACAATATCAAAAGAATATGGTTAAAATGTTCAAACAAGATTCATGGTCATGTGCTCCAGAGACTAGGGATCTGTATTAGAGCACACCAAGTACAACTCACATTATTTCTCTCAGGGTACACAGTCATGTTAGGCAGGACCTACGACACCCTTTTACTTAGTTATTCTAGTTTGCTTGAAATATTGTAATTACAGTAATTTAGTTTAATTATAAGTTTTTATATAGATTCTTGAATGCAAAGTTTGTGGTGTGTCACTACTCATTGCTAATGTCAACTACTGTCCAAGCAGGAAAACCTTCATACTCTTTCCTGCCCATCCATTTTTCCATTGGAGTGTACTCATTCATTGATCTATTTCTCCTTTACACAGACCAGTCAAGGTCCATCCGGGTGGGAGTTGCAGGAGTATCTTTCCAGCAATGGGTAGCAGAGGCAGGATTAGGTGTTCAAAGCAATTCCCAATTAGATATTGTGAGGTAAGCCTGAGTTACAGGAGACACTGATATAAACCAGTTGTTGTCGATCTTCCTAATGTTGTGATCATTTAAAAGAGTTCCTCCTGATGTGTTGAAACACAACTAAAAACTGATTTTCATTGCTACTTCATAAATATATTTTTGCTACTGTTATGAATTATAATATAAAATATCCATGCTTTCTGATGGTCTTAGGCCAGTGCTGTGATAGGATCATTTGATCCCCCATAGGAAGCTGTGACCACAAAAGTTAAGAAACCCTGCTCTAAACTGATATAAATAAACAAACAGCACTTAAGAAAAAATGGAATGAAATTCTTAAACTAGAAAACATCAAAAAATATACCAGTAATGCATCTAAATTAAATAAATGATAAAAATGACACCAATAAATGATGCTTTAAAATGATAAAAAAAATTTATAATAGAACACTTATCTATCCTAAATTTGAAATGGAGTAGTCCCTTCCCTGAGAGAAAGAACAACATTAATAAGAGACTGTATGAATTTGTTCCACTAAACAGCACTGAATCATGTCATTGTGGCTGGTGATAGCAAAAAGTTAGAAGCATTATAATTACGTATTGCTAAAAAGACAATAAACATAACCATAATACTACCAGCTTTGAAACATTTATAAGACAAACTTGAAAGTGAATGCAATATTCAAAAATTCTAGAAACCACACCATCAATTTTCAAATCTCTCTTCCCACTGCACACCAAGAGCATGACTCTGTTTGTACACTGGACTGTGGTATTACAAGCATAATATCCAGGCTTGCAGAATCTCCCCTTCCTCTCCGGGACACCGTGGGCATGGGCTCTGGTGTCCCCCCCACCCACCACGCAGCACCATCAGCACATACCTGAAGCCTCTCTGGCCACGGCCCAGGCCCCCAGTGGAGTCCTTGTCGCTGTCTGGGCAGAATCTGTGGACACTGGGGCGCACTGTGGCCCTCTGTGCCTTATGTGGCCATCTGGGAATCTTCCTGCAGCCTCCAGCGCGGAATCCCGGGGTCCGGGGGCGTCCTGAGTCCAGTCAGGGGCCTGCGGAGGGCACGGGGGAGAAATGGGGTCAGCTTCTGGGACGGGCAGAAGGGCCTGGCGGGCTCTGGTCTCTGTCTGTGCAGAGTCTAGAGGCCTCCTGAGTGTCCTGTGTCTGCACAGGGGCGACCAGGACACCGTGGGCATGGGCTTTGCCCCCCCCCCCCAGCACCATCAGCACGTACCTGAAGCTTCTCTGGCCATGGCCCAGGCCCCCGGTGGAGTCCTGGTCGCCTTATAGGCAGAGTCTGTGGACACTGTGGCCCTCTGGGAATCTTCCTGCAGTCTCCAGCGAGGGATCTCGGGGTGCAGGGGCATCTTGAGTCCAGTCAGGGACCTAAAGAGGGCACAGGGGAGACGTGGGGTCAGCGTCTGGGCCGGGCGGACTCTGTCCAGAGTCCGGGGGCCTCCCGAGTGTCCTGTGTCCGCCGTGGGGGGGGTGGGGGCCGCCGGACACTGTGGACGTGTATCTAGAGTTAGGCTGCCGGCTGCTGCTGCTCCCCAGGCCGCCACTGCTGGCGGGAAGCCGCGCGGATGCTCTTCCAGAGGACCTGGGTTCAATTACCAGCACACACATGGCAGCTCACAACTGTCTGAAAATCCAGTTCCAGGGGATCTGACACCTTCACACCAATGCACATAAAATAAAGATAAATAAATCATAAATTTAAAAAAAAAAAAAAAGTTCTTTTAAAAAAAAAAAAATTCTACATGCAAATGGATGGAACTAGAAAACACCATCCTGAATCAGGTAACTCAGACCCAAAAAGATTAATATGGCATTATATACTCAATGATAAGTGGATATTAGCTATAAAAAGAGGATATTGACCCTATAGTTCATGATCCTAGAAGCTAAGTAACAATGTGAACACTAAGAAAAACATATAAATCAACTTGGAAATTCAAAATATAAAAGATCAGCTGAAATAAAATGGGAACACAAGGATGGGGAAAAAGAAAGGTAGGAGAAGAGAAGGGGGAAAGGGGAGGGGTGAAGAGAACTTGAGGAAATGGGATCATTGAGATAGAGGAAGGTCAGAGATGAGAGCAAGGAAAGAGATACCTTGATTAAGGGAGCCATTATGAGGTTATCAAGAAACATGACTTTAGTAAATTCCTAGGAATCCACAAGGATGAACAGAGATAAGACCCTAAGCAATAGAGAAGGGGGAACCTGAGCTGGCCTTCTCTTGTAGTCAGAATGATGAATAAATTAAATATCACCAAAGAACATACATCCATCAAATGATGGAAGCAGAGGCAGAGACAAACATCAAAGCTCTGGACTGATCTTTCAAAGTTCAATTGAAGAGTGGAAGGAGTGAGAATATGAGCAAAGAGGTCAAGACCATGATGGGCTCATCCACTGAAACAGTTTAACTGAGCTAATGGGAGCTAACCAACACCACTAAGACTGGGAAGGAAGGAACCAGCATAGGTCCAAACTATTCATTTGGAATGTGGTTGACAGTGATATGGCTGAGGAAGACTGATGGGTCACTGGGAGTGGAACCAGAATTTATCTCTACTGCTTGTACTGGATTTTTGGGAAAGTATTCTCTTTGGATGGATACCTTGTTACATCCTACCTAGTAGAGAAGGCCTTGGACTTTCCACAAAGCAATGTGCCTTACCTTCTATAAGGATTGGATGGGTGGATGCTTGTTTGTTCCCAAGTGCTCAGACCTGAAATAATGACAAAGAAACCATATTATTAGTAATGCTGTTTTGTAACATGAACGGCCAACATTGAAACAATTCAAAGAGAGCATAACAACATTTAGTAACAAGATTCCCTGTGTATTTTCCATCTTTATGTGGCTTTACTGACCTGTATTTCTTATATTTTCACTTTTACTTATAAAGACAGGTTCTCTGTGTATATTTGTTCTAGAATAACTCTGTAGGCTGTCCTTGAACTCAAAGAGATCTGAGTTAGCAGTGCTGAGATTAAAGGTGTGTGCTACCACACCTGGAACTCATGGAGACCTGTCTGTCCAGGCCTCCCAGGCATTGGGATTAAAGGTGTGTCCTGCCACACCTTGAAGTCACAAAGGTCAATCTTCCTCTGCCCCAAGTGAGACTGAAGTCTCACAACCGATCTACTTCTGGCTCCCAAGTGTTGGGATTAAAGGTGTGTACCACCACAACCAAGTACTATTTTTTTTCCACTTTAAGAACTTTGAGCCAGGTGATGGTGGCGCACGCCTTTAATCCCAGCACTCGGGAGGCAGAGACAAGAGGATCTCTGGGAGTTCGAGACCAGCCTGGTGTACAGAGCTAGTTCCAGGACAGGCTTCAAAGCCACAGAGAAACCCTGTCTCGAAAAACCAAAAAAAAAAAAAAAACTTTGACCTTTGCCATGCATATATTTTAAACACACCATGTTTAGTGGTTTTCTTCAGCTTTGAATCTCTCTTTACTGTATATATGAGCTGGATATATACACAAACCCTATAGCATAGACAAGAAAAGGGACTCACGAAGAGGCAGTTCCAGGGCAGGCTCCAAAACCACAGAGAAACCCTGCCTCGAAAAACAAAAAAAGAAAAGAAAAGAAAAATAAAAATGGAATGAAATTCTTAAACTAGAAAACATTGAAAAATATAGCAGTAATGCATATAAATAAGATGAATGTTAAAAATGACACAAATAATTGATGCTTTAAAATAATTTAAAAAAAAAAGTATAATACTTATCTATCACAAATTTGAAATGGAGTAATGCCTTTCCTGAGAGAAAGAATGACATTGATAAGAAACTGTATAACTTTGTTCCACTAAACAGCACTGAATCATGTCATTGTGGCTGGTGATAGCAGAAAGTTAGAAGCTTTCTAATAATTATGCACTGCTAAAAGACAATAAACATCACCATAATACTAACAGTTTTGAAACTGTTTGAAACATTTATAAGACAAATTTGAAAGTGAATGCAACATTCAAAAATTATAGAAACCACACCATGAATTTTCAAATCTCTCTTCCCACTGCACACCAAGAGCATGACTCTGTACACTGGACTGTGGTATTACAAGCATAATATCCTACCATGCCAGGCCTGCAGAGTCTACCCTTCCTCTCCCCAGGGGCGGCATGAACAACGTGGGCGTGAGCTCTGCCCCCACCCCCAGCCAGCACAGTCAGCGCTTACCTGAATCCTCTCTGGCCACCCCCAGGGCCCAGGCCCCCGGTGGAGTGATGGTCGCTGTATGGGCAGTCTGTGGACACTGGGGCGCACTGTGGCCCTATGTGCCCTCTGTGGCCCTCTGTGGCCCTCTGTGCATCTTCCTGCAGCCTCCAGCGCAGCATCTCGGGGTCCGGGGGCGTCCTGAGTCCGGTCAGGGGCCTGCGGAGGGCACGGGGAAGACGTGGGGTCAGCGTCTGGGCCGGGCAGAGGGGCCAGAGTACGGGGGCCTCCCGAGTGTCCTGTGTCCACCATGGGGGAGAAGGGGGGCGGGAGCCGGACAACGTGGACGTCTGTCTGGACCTGGGCCGCTGGGTGCTGCCGCTCCCGCCACCGCCACTGCTGGCGGGAAGCCGCGCGGCTGGCTCAATCCCTCCCCCCTACCCCCCTCGCTCCCCCTGCTAGCCCGCGCGGCTCGCTCCTCCTCCCTCCTCGCTGCACCCCCACGCCACACGAACACCACCACCACACACCCGCGCGCCGGCCCGGGAGCCCCGGTTCCGGTCCCGGGAACCGGCGGGAAGCGGCCACGGATCTCCGCACCCTCCCCCTCTCCCATGCTCCGAACCGGCACCTCGGATTCACCCGCGGTGATCGCGGCTCCACAAGCGGCGGATGCAGGCGGCAGGGGGAGAGAGGGAAGCAGCGGTTTTTCATTTTCTTCTTTTTTCTCCTTTCTCTGCTTCTCCCGCGCAGCGGGCAAGCAGGAAAGAAGAGAGGAGCCCGGGATTCCAGCACGGGGATCCTGGGAGACCGAGTCCGTCCCAGGATGGCAAAATGGCCGCCGCGAGGAATCATGGGAGACGTAGTCCCGGACCGGGAACCGGAGACCCGCGAGTACCCCACGCCACGCCCCAGACCAGCCAGCCACACCGAGTCCCCACGGACCCGGTGTGCCAGGTCACCGCGGCCCCACCCCGGCCCTGGCAACGCCACACCCACGGCGCCGACCAAGACTAGCGACGCCCCACCCCTAGTCACGCCTCAGCCCTAGCTACGCCATAACCATAGCCCCCCAGGCCCACTAAAGGCCCGCTGACCCAGAGTGCTCGGTCACCCGGGCCCCTCCCCGGCCCTGGCAAGGTCCCAGCCACCCATAGCCCCGCCAACCTATAGCCGCCACCCCCTAGCCGATTACAGAGTTAGTGACCAGAGTAATCAAGCCTTATTATAGTGCAAGTAGAGCAAGTCTCGAAATCACAGAGATCCACCTGCCTCTGCCTCCCAAGAGCTGGGATTAAAGGCGTGCGGCACCACCGCCCTGCTTCTAACAAATTCTTAACAAAAAACATCCAGGATATCTGGGAAAACATCAAAAGACAAAACCTAAGACTAATAGGGATAAAAGGAACATAAAACATATTCAAGAAAATTATAGAAGAAAACTTTCCCAATTTAAATAAGGATATCACCATGGAGGTAGAGGAAGCTTAAAGAACACCAAATGGACTGGATTAAAAAAAAAAAAAAGCCTCGCCATATAATAATAAAAACAAAAAACGTACAAAATAAAGAAAGAATATTAAGAGCTGCAAAGGAAAAAGGTCAAGTAATGTAGTGGGGAGCTGATGGGTGTGTTCATGCCGCCACAGCTCCCGATCGCATGGCTAGCTTATGCCCCAAAATAACAACACACAAACTGTATTCTTTTAAACACTGCTTGGCCCATTAGCTATAGCCATTACTGGCTAATTCTCATATCCCGATCAACCAATCTCTAATAATCTGTGTAGCACTAGTCTTACCGGGAAAAATTCAGCATGTCTGACCTGGCGGCTTGGTTCATCGCGTCTGCCCGGGAGCACGTGTCTGCCACAGAGAGGAGAGGAAATGGCGTCTGAGCTCACTTCCCTTCTTCCCAGCATTCTAGTCTGTTTACTCCACCCACCTAAAGGCTGGCCAATCAAATGAGCCAAGGCAGTTTTCTTTATTAGCCAATGACCTACCTCCATCAAAGTAGCACATATAGGTAAACATAACAGAAATAAGCCCGACTTCTCAATGGAAACCAAGAAAGCCAGAAGGTCCTGGGCAAATGTGCTGCAGACACTAAAATATCACAGATGCAAGCGAAGATATCTATACCCGGCAAACATTTCAATCACCATTGATGGAGTAAACAAGACATTCCGTGACAAAACCAGATTTAAAAAACACACAGCCACAAACCCAGCATTACAAAAAGTACTAGAAGGAAAACCACAAACCAAGAAAGCTAACTTCACACACAAAAACTCAAGCAACAGATAACCTCACATCAGAAAAAACCACCAGCAAAGACATTGTATCCAATAAACCAAGAGTATTTCACAGATTAACAGCAACAAGAAAAATAAAACCAAAGTAAATAAAGAAGCATATAATTAATTTTTGGGAACTTGATACCTCAAAACAAATATGCTGTGTATAGTAAATTTGAAGCATAAAATGAATACAATTCAATGACAATTTCCAAAAATTTATAACAGAAAAGCTGATTACAAAGCCACATTCATTGTGGAAACACTCAGAGTGATCAATAAGATTATAAAAAAAATTAGTAGACAGATTTACATAATATGACTTCTTGCTGGAAAGTGGTGGTCTGCATTTGGGAGGCAGACACAGGCAGATCTCTGTGAGTTGAAAGACTGAGATACCAAAAACTGAAAAAAAAAAAAAAAACTTACATCAAAGCTATAACAATCAAGAATGTCAACAATATTGAAGATAAATATTTAGAAAAATATTTAAAAATATATAATAATTTAATATCTGCTTCCTGTCACAAGGATTGTATCACAAAATATAGGTTCTATCCTATCTACCTGCCCAACACCATGCACACCTGAGAAAGCTTGGTGCTCCTTTTGTCCCTGGAAATAAAGATCACAGAATCATATCATTGTGACTGGTGAAAACAGAAAGTTAGTAGCATTCTAATCATGTATTGCCAAAAGACAATCAACATCACCATAGTTCTACCATCTTTTAAAGTATTTGAAAAATTTATATTACAAAGTTGAAATTGGAATGCAATATTCAGTTTTCCAATCTGTCTTCCCACTGCACACCAAAAGTACACTACTATGTATACACTAGACATTGATATTACAAGCATAATATACTACAGCTGCAGAGTCTCTCTCTTCCCAGGAAATCCATACTAAGGGAGGCTCAGAGGACATGAAGCACTGCCCAGGTCACTACATAAACAAACAGAACCATAGCCTAGCTCATGGTCCATCAAAATTCCATTACAACAGAAGCAGAGAAGAATCCTGGAAAGATTCTATAAGCTACCTACTTGCTTGCTAAGCATTCCCAAAGTCAATCACTGGCTAACACCACCCTGTTGGAAGTCAGAATATTATCAGCTGCCATACTGGGTGATCAGAGATCAAATTAATCAGATATCACAGAACTTTCTGTTCTGCCCTTCCACTCCAGGGAACAGGGCCCTAGTTTAGAAAGTTAGTATTTTAGTAGACATTACTCCACTTTCAGAAAGCATATCATGTTCCTCATCCAAAGAACAGGACACTGTTCTTTTCCTTACGGTCTGAAGGGAGAAGCCACGCTCCACACACAAATCCTTTTATTGTTTTTGCAATGGACACCCCACTGTAACAATGAGTGGCCTGCTCGTCAGGGTTTCTGTCCATCCCGATACCCCACAGCTGGCAAGCCCCAGAAAATTAACTACAGACGAATCCTAAACATAAATATTAAAAGTGCAGAACTTCTGAAGACCCAGGAGAGACCACAAGTCTCCGAGTTTGGCATATTTGGTGATATCTCTACAAATGCGACAATATAAGCACTATAGGAACCACCATTTACGGCTTCAAAAGCTGTGCTCTGTGCAGACACAGCCCAGGCAGTGAAGTTATTGAGAGGCTGACAGCAGGGAGTTGCAAGGATCACTTAGAACTACTTAGGATGAGGCAGGACGAGGAAGGAACACACTAAACTCTGTTTGTGCACTGGCTCCCACCCAGCCAGGGGAGGACACACCACACCAGACACGAGCATCAGCACAGCAGCCCCTCACCCGCCAAGCCCAGCCACTCCTCCACACGTGGGGCGAACAGCCCACTGCACCAAGGCCGGACTCCTACACACCTGGGGACAGTGGCTCCTCCTGTCTGTGGGGAGAAACCCCTTACTCACCACGGTGCAGCTGCAAAGCTGACATGCTCTCTCCCAACAAGGGAGCCCAAGGCGCAGAGCATGAGAGAAACGATGATTGATTGATTTCTTCGGGGAAGAGCGAAACCGGAAGCCTGGCTCCCAAAAGAACCATACCATTTGACTGGTGGGTCTGCTGGAGGCTCTGATTGGCTAATGAGGTACCTGGTAACCAGGTAAGCAGAAGGTTCACAGCACAGCGTTCCCAGCACTGCCTGCTAATTATAATTAAACAGCGAGTCTCTTGCTAATGTAAATCAGTTTCAAAAGGAAGTATACAAATTCAGAAAGAGTCTAATCAGACAATGTTGCACAAGAGGAACACTGGGTAACTCAAGTACATTATAAACAAAGTCCTCAGTACTGTTGGGACGGATAACCAGTTTTCACCCTTATGTGAAAATTCTTGCTTGGGTTCTGAGAATCAGAAACAACCCTTTTCCAAAGGCCCTGATCCTACATCTTTACCAGCTCTCTCAAGCGTATTCCCGAGATTAGAGACAGAGCTCTGTTATTGATCTATACATCAGGGCCTTAGAGAAACCTCCGAAAGCATAGACAGTTGCCAAACTCAGAGAGGACTGGTGACAAGTGTCTTCTAGAAGTAATGCACTTAGCATTTGATAAATAGGTGTAAGGTCCGTTTGGAGTTACTTTGTGCAAGTAAAAAACGGCATCTCATGTACTGTGTAGTACTCCACTACTAAGTCGCAATGTTTTTTTATATATTTACCATTTAACAAAGGATTTTTTTTTAACAAAGGATATTTTTTGAGACAGTATTTTTCTGTATAGCCCTGGCAGTTCTGGAACTCGGATACAGAATTAAGTGAGCACAAATGATTGCACACAATGGACCACTCAATAAAAAATAGTTATTCTCAATTATTATGAGGATATATATATATATTGACAGTGGGATAAGGGAAAAAAATCTAGTAGTTGGGTTTTAAAAGCTTCCGGAACCAAAGTGCTGCGGGAGTAGAAAGTATCTCGGTGGGATTTTGTAGACGGACCTGATTAAAACATTTCCGGCAGCGTTTCAGAAGCCCAGGGGTCGTGGCTGCCGGGGCGGGTTCTCGGTTTTCCTTTGAAAGTGGAGTAACTAAGAATGAGCGGAACCCTGGGAAAGGTAACGTAGATTTCACGTGCACAGGGCGCTGGGGAGGCGGAAGACAAAGGAGAGCTGGAAGGTGGCGGCGGATAGCTATCCGGGCTTAGTACTTTGAGAACATGCCCCTCCCAGCAGTCCTTGCGGTGCCTCACGGTCGGTTCCTCCCTCCGCCCAGGGTAAATTTTGCAGTCTCGCGCCACGCCCCCTCCACTTGTCCAGAAAGAAAGTGCTCACTGAGGGAATTAGGACGCCACGGCATAGTCCCCATAAATTGTCTGACCTTAGGCAGGTCATTTTATTTTTTTACGTTAAACCAACTTTAAGAATCGTGTCTTATTGAAGTGGTTGGGTTATGAATTAAGCTACTCGGTGAGAAGAATATGAAAATGATAGATTACATTTTTGTTTACAAAACCTTATTTAAGAGTATGTCAAAGAAGAGGGTGAAGCAACCACATTGTTGTTACTCTATGGCTTCCAAAATCTTAATTAAGAAAAACCAGGCACTTTATCCTGTTTAGTTTTCCCCTCCCTCCTCTCCTCGCAGTCCATCACCCACCACACCCCACCCCCGCCTTCATTCTTTTTATGAGAGTAGGGTCTTACCATGTAGCCCTGACTGCTCTTGAACTCACAGTCCTCCTGCCTCAGCTTACACAGTGCTTGGATCACAGGCATGCAACACTGACCTAGCTAAATCAGCATTCTTAAATCCAGTCTCGATTTTTCTCTTCCCATGAAAAATTTAACAAATCTCAGTTGGGGTTTTCATGTGTGTTGTGCTGCTTAGATTTTTGATATTCTTTCTCTCTCTCATATTGAGATTTTATTTTAGGCATTAATTGTAGATATTAAATCTATTTATAAATCCATATGCTTATTGCTACTTGTGGATAAGTGTGACTACACTTGAATGTATCTAAATTTAAGTTTCTCTTTCCGTCCTTAATAAAGGACTCACTGGTTATCCAATTTGCGATAACAGGTCTGGAGCAAGGATAATAGGAATGAGTCGATTTTAACATTCCAGTCTATTCTCTGCCTCTGTTTGTCTTCCTTCCAAGGAATGCTAGAAGGGAAGAACAGTGTTCTAAAAGAAATGTGATTTCCAACTACTCAAACTCTAAAAGAGACATTGAAAACGTGCCATTAAGGACATCATGTGACAAAGTCAGGCATTGGCATTTAATGCAACAACTTGGAAGGTAGAAGCAGGAAGATAAGGAGTTCAAGGACAGCATTTGTTACAGATTGAGTTTGAGGCTAGCCTAAGCTACTTGACACCATGTCTCAAAAATTAAAAAAAAAATAACAACAAAAGAATGTCATAATTTATTAAAAGCAGCATGGGAAAGATGACATGAGAAAGAGTTCACCTGGAGGTTTTGTTTTGTTTTGTTTTTAAGGAAAGGGGAAAGTAAAAGGAGTGAAGGGGAGTGGGGACGGTGTCTGGGGACAGGAGCAGTAGAAGGGAGAGAGACAAAGACAGATGGAGCCGGGCGGTGGTGACGCACGCCTATGATCCCAGCACTTGGGAGGCAGAGGCGGGCGGATCTCTGTGAGTTCAAGACCAGCCTGGTCTACAAGAGCTAGTTCCAGGACAGGCTCCAAAACCACAGAGAAACGTTGTCTCGGAAAAAAAAAAGACAGATGGAGACAGAGAAAGAGAGAGATGGGAGGTGAACAGGGCCCTTTAAAAAGGGAATATAAACAGGTGCTCTTAGTGGCTACAGCAGAGGAGCAGTACAAATGTCTGAATACTAACACAAAAGGTATGATGAAGGATACTATAAGTAGGGTGAATACTTTGTAAGGGACAAAAAATGGTGCTAATAGGGATGTTGGTGTCTTGTAGTCATTTGTGTATTTTTAGTTGCTCTTCACATAGTTTTGTGGTTTTTTTGTTTTTTCGAAACAGGGTGTTTCTGTGTACTTTGGTGCCTGGCCTGGAACTAACTCTTGTAGGCCAGGCTGGCCTGGAACTCTCAGAGATACACCTGCCTCTGCCTCCCGAGTGTTGGCATTAAAGGCTTGTGCCGCCACTGCTGAGCAGCTCTTCATATATTTTTAAACAATCCCAGCAGACAGAATAGATGTGGACATTTAAATGTCAATGGTTATAAAATCTGTGCTCGTAATGGCCCATGGGAAGATAGATTTTGATAGTCAGTGTAGTCATGTTGGAAGAGGATAGCCAAAGGAAACACTAGAAGCAGCAATTTTTTGAGAGAACTTAGAAAAACTTGAAAGCATTGATCATTGTACTCAAATACTTGAGGTGCTAGTATTAAAAAGAACCGCATTTATTCTGTTATAAAAGAGAAACTAGGTTCAAACTGTGGAAGACACAAGGGATATTGGTTTGGATTTTCTAGGTGTGAGACCCTTCTGAAAGAGATGTCTGCAAATGTTCAGGTTCTAAACCAGGAAGGTTTTTTTGTTTGTTTTTTGGGGTTTTTTTGTTTGTTTTTTTTTGGGGGGGGGTTTAGGGTAGGGGATGGAATATAGCACCAACTGTCATGGAAACTATACAGAAAGCAGACTGGTTTCAAACTCATGGAGATCCACCTGCCTCTCCCTCACCCAGTTACTGGGATTAAAGGCATACACCACCATGCCTGTTTACATTAGACATTTTAATTCACTCCTCAATAAGTATGATTTACACTTATATAGTGTATAACACATATATGTTTTTCTTCAAAGGGAGTGGCACTGTTAGAAGGTATGGCCTTGTTGAAGGAAGTGTGTGACTGTAGTGATGATCTTACAGGTCTCTTTTTCTCAAGCTTCCCTCATTGTGAGTCAATCAACTTCCTGTTGACTGAAAAATGTAGCACTCTCAGGCACAGCACCACATCTGCTGTACGTTGCTACTCTCCCCTTTGTGATCGTAATGAACTGAACATCTAAAAATGTGAGCAAGCCACCCTCAATTAAATGTTTTCTTTATAAGAGTTGCCATAGGCGGTAGTGGCACACGCCTTTAATCCCAGCACTCAAGAGGCAGAGGCAGGTGGATCTCTGAGTTCCAGGACAGCCTCGTCTAATCTATAGAGTGAGTTCCACATAGCTAGGGCTACACAGAGAAACCCTGCCTCAGAAAAAAAAAAAATGAACAGGGCGGTGGTGGTGCACGCCCATTTATTTACTTATTTATTTCTAAATTTTCCCCAAACAAAACTTGAATGTGTACCTGAGAGGAACAGAACTGAACCTCACCCCTGAAAATGGCTCAACATAGAAGGCATTGGATGATATTAAGCATCTCAGAGAAGTAGTTTGAAATAATGTATGTAAACTGAAGTCATATATGAACTTTTTCTCCATCAGTGCCTTTTACGCACTTATCTCAGGAGATGGTTCTTGATTTTGAACAGATCTTTAGGAAAGTATATAAGCTGCAAAAGCTCAGGACTTCCAGCCCCAGGAAGTCATGCCAGGCATACATATGTTTTTATTTCATCACATAATATTTATAGTTTCTTTGGGCTGTTTAAGTTTTAACATTCCATCAACTCTAGAACAAACCTATACTCCTTATCTGTCATCCCCTACGCCATTCCCAGCCCAGCAACTGTTAACTCTACTTCCTTTCCCTATAGACTTGAATATTTCATTGAAAGGGAACCTTTCATGCTGTATTCAATCTTTTGTGACTGGCTGGCTTGTTTCACATAATATATTGCCTTTAAACTTCATTGTGTTCATTACATTTTGATTTTGTGTTCCTTTTAACATGCAGCACAGTATTTGGTAGCTTTGGTGCCCGTGCCGGAACTAGCTCTTGTAGACCAGGCTGGCCTCAAACGCAGAGATCAGCCTGCCTCTGCCTCCTGAGTGCTGGGAGTGTGCCACGCCAGGCTTTACTTAGGCTTTTTAAAAAGAAACTTTGTTGCCTGAGAAAGTGCACAAGGCATGGATTTTCTAGTACCATAACATTAACGAATAAAGAAAGAAAGAAATAATAAGTTACTGTTTTAGAATAGCTTTAGATTTGCAAAAAAAGGTGTTAATAACATGAAGAGTTCACATAAAGTCCACTATTCTCTATTAAACTTTTAGAGCATGTGAGCTGGCTCAGCAGATAAAGGGACTTGCTGCCAACACTGACAATCTGAGTTTGATTGATGGGACACATATGGTGTAAGATGAGGACCAATTTCCTCAAATAGTCAGTCCTCTTACCTCCACGTATACTCTCCCACCTTAAATAAAGAAATACATGGAAAAATAGTAGTGTAATTTCCATGAATAATAAACCAGTATTGATAATCCTATTATTAACAAAGACACATACTTTATTCAGGTTTCTTTTGTTTTTATCTAATTTCTGGTTCATTATCCATCCTGACATTATATCCCATTTAGTCATTATATTTCCTTAAGGTACTCTTGACTGGGACAGTGTCTCAGGTTTTTTATCTTTTTGTACAATCTTTGTAGATATACATGTCAAAAGAATTGTAATTATTACCCATGATGAGCAGAAATTCAGATGTTTAGAATTTATTGTCTAGAACTTATATGTGCCACATTCTTCCTTATTAAGAAAGTATACTCATCTTTCATGTAGATGCTAGCAGGGCAGAGTGAGGTTAAAATATCGGTTGCCTCCTCTCTTAGTATTGTTTTCTCTCATGTGGTAATGTGATTATTCCTGCTGCTGTTGAGAGAGTTGGTGTGATGTAAGACACAGCCTTTAGAGTGAGACAGTATTCTTAGTCTCTTATTAGCTGCCATCTTTAAGAAGTAAAACCTTTCTGGGATTTAGTTGCCAAAAATTATCTTGCAGTGTTTGAGAATTAAAGAATATTTAAGGAAGACCCTCTTAGTATGCAGTGAATGGCAAATCTATATGTTATGGTTGAAATTAGAAAAATGTATCAAATTTGGAAAGGGAAATGGGATGAAAAATTGTGGGAGAGGGGTTTTGGTTTTTTTAAATCTGTAGTGGGCAGAGAAAGAAAAAAGGACCTTGGTTTGCTTGCCAGGTAAGAGCACTTTGGTACATTTTGGTCTATATACTGTTGGGTTTCCATGTGAGATGAAGTGCTTGGCTTTCTGAAAGGTTAAGGTCCTCACATGAATGTTGTCTTGTAGGTGCTGGGCCTGTGGAAAGATGCTGTTTCTAAGCAAGCATTTTCTATCCTGAGGTAAGGATATTAATGATAAATACAGCCATCAGTCGATTCATAGCTGTTATAGATTTTGCTTTTATATCCGCTATGTGTTTGCAAAGCACTTCAAATTTTAATTCTCTGCCACGTTGCTCCTTCACCACATAAAAAAAAAAAAGCAGTTACCTTCTTCTCATGGTTCAGAACCTTGGAATTACCTTGATACTATCATTTCTCTTGTTACTCTGGTGTGGGACAATTGTCTATATTCTGTAAATTATGCTTTAAATAAATGATGATTGGCCAGTAGCCAGGCAGGAAGTATAGCTGGGACAACCAGACAGGAAGTAGAGAAGAAGAGAATTCTGGGGAGGAGGAGCCCATTCCTCACCAGTCCTGTCCCAACCACAGAAGAAGGAAGATGTGATTTCATCACTAAAAAAGGTACCAAGCCATGTGGCTAACATAGATAAGAATAATGGGTTAATATAAGTTATAAGAGTTAATTAGAAGCTCTTGGGAATCAGCTCCTCATCTGTTCTCCATGTTTACTTTTTCCCCCACTTCATACTGAAATTGGAGTGATTCTTTCAAATATATTCAATTACATCATTCCTCTGCTCACAATTCTCAAATGGTATGCTATCTTTATTAACTATGGTCTTAGTGTTATTATCAAATAAGGATTGACTTAACAGTTTGAGTGTACGGTCAGTCCATTGTGGTGGAGAAGGCATGGCTTCCTCAATCAGTGAGAGGTGAAAGCTCTCAGTTAAACATCTCTAGGAACACCCCCCTAGACATACCCAGAAATGTGTCTCCTAGGTAGTTCTAAATTCAGTCTCGGTATACTATTATACCATCTTACTCAAAATAGATTGTATAATCCTTATCTTGGCCTACAGCATTTAGTAACTGAAGTCTAAAGAGAGTGAAATCTATTGCTTTAAAATGGTATAGCTTATATAAATTAGAATTAGGTTTCAAATCCAACATTTTTGGTTTGTTTTAAAATAGTATCTATTGAAGCCTTTCTCTTTTTGCTCTCTTTCCATTTCAATATATTTTTCATCATTATTTAATCTATGTTATTATACCTGCAATGATTCTAAGGCATTTTATATCTTATCTGTAACCTTCACAAAAAGATTATAGAGCCGGGCGGTGGTGGCGCACAACTTTAATCTCAACATTTGGGAAGCAGAGGCAGGCGGATCTCTGTGAGTTCGAGACCAGCCTGGTCGACAAGAGCTAGTTCCAGGACAGGCTCCAAAACCACAGAGAAACCCTGTCTCGAAAAAACCAAAAAAAAAAAAAAAAAAAAAAAAAATTATAGAACAAATACAAATGCCATCATTTCATAAAATAGGAAAGTGACTGAGTTTAAGATAGCATTTCAGCCTTATAAGATTATCAGTTATTACCTGTGCTTTAAGAATGAAATAACAGAATTACAGTGACATCAAACAACTTGCTTGATGTCATGGTTTACAAATGGTTCAGTCAGCATTCCATTACAGATTTGTTGGTACCACAGTTTGGTTTCAAAGCTTCTCAATGTAGAAACTAGAATGCTGCAGATACCTACTCAGCTAGACCAGAGTTGTCTGACTGTCCTGTTCTCCTGACCCCCGTGCAGCCTAGTTGTCATTGTTGTCCCTTTTCCTCCATCCTCCTAGTCTACTATACCACTGCAAGGCTCATCTGCTTCAGTCTCACGGCTTCCCATTTCATCTCTTATTTGTTGCTGAGTGGTGTGGGAAGTACTTTTGTCTATGTGTTGCTTTTATTGGTTAATGAATAAAGAAGCTGCTTCTTATGTGTGGAGAACTACAGAGCTAGTTACTGACTGTCCTGGAACTAGCTCTGTAGCCGAGGCTGGACTTGAACTCAGAAACCCTCCTGCCTCTTCCTCCCAAATGCTGGAATTAAAGCTGTGACTGGGGTATCTTGTACCATTTTCAGAATTGGCTTTGTGTGGTGTGGTTCTTGGACTTGACCATATATACACGGTAGCCCGAAGGTCCTGAAGCAACTGAGTTCAGAAGAGAAAGATTTTTTTTGAGATTTTTTTTTTATTATTTTATATTACAGGTGTTTTAAAAGCATGTAAATAGTATCAGGTCCCCTTGGAACTGGAGTTAGACACAATTATTAGCTCACATGTGGATTGAACCCAGGTCCTGTCAAAGATTAGTCAGGGAGGGGTCTTAACCACTGAGCCACCTCTCCAGCCCACAGAGAAAGAAATTTTTAAAAACATTATATGTGTATGAATAGTTTGCCTGCATGTATATATGTGTGCATGCCTGTTGTCCAGGGAGACCAGAAGAGGGCATTGGATTTCCTGGAACTGAAGTTATAGACAGTTGAGATCTGCTATATGGGTGCTAAGTACTGAACATGGGTCCTTTGCAAGAGCAGCAAGTACTTTTAAACTCTGAGCCATTTCTCCATCGTCTAGTTCATAATTTTTAAAAAACTCACTTTAAATATTTCTATTTCCCTATTTCCACCAACCGGGTTGAAGAGACCATACTTCTTTTGACTATTGAACATATTTCTGTTTTGGATCAGTGCTTTCTCATTTGTTTGTATTTACCATTCCCAAGTGGACCTTGTAAGAGATGCTATACTTAGTATTTGCATCCTCAGGACTACTTTTTTTGTTTGTTTGTTTTGTTTTGTTTTGTTTTGTTTGTTTTTTCGAGATAGGGTTTCTCTGTGGCTTTGGAGCCTGTCCTGGAACTAGTTCTGTAGACAAGGCTGGTATCAAACTCAGAGATCCGCCTGCCTCTGCCTCCCGAGTGCTGGGATTAAAGGTGTGCGCCACCATCACCCGGCTCCTCAGGGCTACCTTAACTGCTATATAATAGGAGCTTAATTATGTTTGTGGAAGGAGAGACTAAGGAAGCATCTACTGTTAGCATATTCTGACATAGAACATAAAGGCTATAGTAATACTGCAAATAAATGTGAATATGCAATTATATTCAACATACTTTTCCTCTCGTTTTAGATTCAAAATTTTAAGAGAGAATCCCATTTGTTCTGCAGGTAAGTGATTATATCTTGGTATGGTCTGTTTTCTGGAAATGACCTTCTATCACTCTACAGTGATTTTTGTCTAGAATATCTAATGAAATTTTTTTTGGAAGCAAGAGATTGGCAGTAAGTCCTCCTGCTGAGCCCACTGCATGTGTAGAAAGCCCCTGCTTTTTCTTAATAATGAACCTAGATTTGGGAGGAACGATGTTCACTTAAAATATATATTGAATATTGTGCTATAAACACAAATAAATCAAATCACACTTTTTTGTTTCTTTGTGGTAACTGGGCTCAAACTTGAATTGGGAACATTAGGCAAGTGGTGAGCAGCTAAGCTGTGTACAGTACTGCAAGATTTTTAAGAGTTTATAGAAATTGCTGATTTTTTTTTCCTGGCTATTTTTGCTGCCTGCTCCCTTTTCTCCATAGTCTCCATCAGAAAACTTCAAGTAGGCCTGGGTGTGGTGGCTTATACTTGTGATCTCAGTGCTTTAAAGGCTAAGGTAGGAGGAGTAAAGGATGTGAGTTTCAGGCCATCTTGGGACACATAGTGAATTCTAGTCTGAGCTACAAAATGAAACCCTGTATTAAGAAGAATATGGTCCGAGGTATGTGTGTATGGAGGATTTGTGGTCTGTGGTGTGTGTGCAAACATGTGAAGGACAGAAGACAGCTCTCAGGATTCATTCTCTCTTTCTACATCTGGGTCCTGGAGTTGGAACTCAGCCATCAAGCTTGGCAATAGCACACTCAATAAATAAATAAATAAAAACTAAAAAAAACAAAACAAAACATACCAAGAAACAAAAATGTCAAAAAATGGCTTGTTGAGGAGCAAGAAGAAATGAGAGTCTCATTAAAACATATTTTGTTCCCTTGACCACCTTTGACTTTTCAGGAGAGATTTTCCCAAAGAAAGCTAATTAGTGGGAGCTAAGAAAAAGAGGAAAAGAAAGGGAAAACTGGAAATAAGCAAGAACAACCTTAATACGTATGTTCCTTCTGTCTCTGATTTGTCTTGTTTTCCCTTAGGTGGTGTTGTAATGAGGTCCAGCCGGCATTACAGAACAAAGCCTACTCATGGCATTGGCAGATACCGACACTTGGTGAAAGTGCTAGAGGTGAGCTACAGGCAGATGTAGTAGGCCAGCATGGACAAGAAGGAGGGTACCAAAAAGGATACTGGAATCAGCTTTCTTTGTTCTCCTAGCCCTTCTTGTGGCTACAGTAAGCCTCCTGGAGTCCTCAGACGGCTCCTCCTCACTGGGATCTGCACCGTCTCTCTTCCCTTCCAGATGTCAGCCTTCTCCACTGTGCTGACTGCAGTGTTAATTGCCATGAAGATTCCTAGCTTGTTTAGCCAGGGAAGTGTTGAGGCTTCCCACTCATGGTAAGGCATTGAAGTTTGCTGTGGCCACTCCTATTGAAAGCTTCAGTAATAAAGAGGAAGAGGAACTTGCTCAAGATAAATAATCCATTGCAGTTAACCAATTCTGGATTTAGTTCATGAAGTTTATCTTTTCTAGTTATGTAACTCTGGAAGACAAACCTTAATACATTATGATTAAATGTCTTTCTTTTGGGGGCGGGGGAGTATGGCATAAAATTTCATTATGTAGCTCTGGCTGACCTGAAACCTCCTATGTTGACCAGACTAGACTTGAACTTACAGAAATCCACTTGTCTCGCCTTTTGAGGGTTCGAATGCCTAACTATCACGCCCAGCAGATTTCTTTTTCTTTCTCTTTCTTTATTTCTTTGTTTCTCTCCTCCCTCCCTCCTATCCTCCCTCCCTTTTTCTTTTTTTTAATTTCTTATATAATACTTGGACTTATTTTCTTTCTCTTTGTTTTCTATTCAGCCTAAAAAGAAGAAAGCAAAAGTGGACGTGAGAGCCATTAATCTGGGGACAGATTATGAATATGGTGTTTTAAATATTCACCTGACTGCTTATGACATGACTCTAGCAGAAAGCTATGCCCAGTATGTCCACCGCCTCTGCAACCGGCTCTCCATCAAAGTTGAGGAAAGGTAGGAAGGGTGCCTTTTTTGGGGATGTGTCTGTATAATACTTCACTTTTCAGTCAAAGCATAGAACAAGTCACTGACCTAAAATGTTCCCGTACAGCCAGTCTCTTCCCCTCCCAAACTGCAGTTCTGGCAACCACTGAAAGGTAACTAACCTAGCTTTTAAATGTATTTACTGTGTATGTGTTGTTCATACATGTCTCAGGGTGCATATAGCACAACGTGTGTAAAGGTCAGAGGTCGATTTTCAGGATTAAGTTCTTTTGTTAAAGGGAAATGAATTCCCTTTAAGTTCTTATGCAACTTAATTATGCGAAGGAGACATTCTCAGAGTGACGCTGGTGTGTCCTGAACACTGATCTAGCACTTCTTAATCTTTGCAATAAAAAGGGGACCTCAGGCTTGGAATCTTGGGCAAGATATCTTGCTAGAATTTTGTGACATGGATTTTGCTTTCATTGTGTTTATTTTTAACTAACCTTCTACTTATGTCAGCTGATATCATGACATAAAGTCGGACTTTCTGTGGTGTCCTTTACTTTCAGTGGGCATGTTCCGTGAGCTTTGACTAATGCACACAGTAGAAACAATCCCATTATAATCAAGATATAGAACAGCAGACTATAGTTCTAGATACTCTGGAGGCTGAGGCAGGAGGATTTATTGAACCTGGAAGTTCAAGGCCAACATGGACAACATAGGAAATCAACTCCCCCATCTTAATTTTACCCTCAGTCTCATCTGGTTAAGTGTGGTAGTGCATACCTAAAGTCTCAGGACTTGGGAGATGAGGCAAGAGAGTTAAGAGTTCAAGGGAAACCTAGGCTATGTGGACACTCTCAAAAAACCAAACTAAACAAACCACCAAGTTAGCAATTGTTTTGAGTATTACTTAGTTCATATAAAAATTCTTGTTGCCAGGCGGTGGTGGCACAGACCTTCAATCCTGGCACTCGAGAGACAGAGGCAGGCAGATCTCTGTGAATTCAAGGCCAACCTGGTATACAAGAGCATGTTCCAAGACAGGCAGGACTGTAACACAGAGAACAGAGAAGCCCTGTCTCAAAAAACCAAAAAAAAAAAAAAAAAAAAAAAGGCCCTTGTCTTTGGTGAAACAACTCTGGATCCAAACTTCCAAGGTAGATGGTTTACTCCCTCTCTGCTATATTCTATATTCTTACTGTGTGATAGTAGACAATTTACTTAAACTCTTGGTGTCTTGGCTTCCTCACGTATGAAATGGAGTTAATAAAAAAGTACCTACTGGAAAAACCCATACTGAAAATTAAGGGAGGAAATATACTTAAATCATGGAGAACCATGCTTCACACTGATATATACACACACTCACACACCAGTTGAGATAGATTTTTCACTATTTAGGCATCTCTATCATAGATCTTGCTGTTGTATAGCCCAGGCTAGCCTTAAATCATGATCCTCCTGCCTTTACTTCCTGTATACTGGATTATGTGTTCCATCATACCTAGCTCTGTTGTTACTGTTAATAATACAATGAGGCTGGGGAGATAGCTCAGTCAGCAAAGTGTAAGGACCTGAGTTTGATTCCCAGTTTCCACATATAAATAGCGGTGTGCGGTAGCATGTGCTTGTAATGCCAGTGCTGGGGAGGCACAGGTAGGCAGATCTCAGGGGCATCGATGTTTGATTTCTACTTCAAGACCTTTGATTATACTGCAGAGTTTGAGTGTTCTTCTGCCTTTCCCTAAGCCCTCACTTTTTTTCTTTCCTTTCCCTCTTTTCATCCTTTCCCTAGAACTCACTATGTAGCTGAGGGTGATCCTTCTGCCTCTCTCTAGGTGCTGGGATTAATGGTGTGTGATACTTTTTTAATTCCATGCTGGGGATTGAACCCACAGCTTCATGCTTGCTAGGCAAGCTCTCTACCAACTGAGCTACATCTTCAGTCATCTTGATTATTACTTCTTTAAGGAAGCTTACTAAATACTTACGTTATATATTCAGGAGAAATAAAGGGTATACACATTTCTTTTTGTAATATGCATTCCTTATTCTTGTATTTATTTATTTAACTATGACTTTCAGATTATGTTCTGTATTGTGTAAAATTTTATAAGGCAAGAGCTGCTTCTGTCTTCATTAGTGGTACAGCCCTAAGACCTGGCCTTGTTAAGCAGTACATTCTAGGCACAGGGTAAATGCTGGCTGATTTAAATTGTGTTCAACACTCATGGACATGCTTCCTAGAACATACTGGTTTTTGCTTCTTTCTTGGCTCTTTGCGTCAAATAGCTCCGCATAAAGAGCTGTTTGTTTTAACGATTTACTTCTCTGCATTGATTGAGGTTTTCCAACTTCTAGGCATTCACATTGCTCTGCTTTTCAGAGATGAGTTTGTTTTCCTGTGACTTTCATTTCACTTTTTTCTCTGGAATGGGAATGGAGGTGTGGGGATAATAGCTGTGACCTTGAGTTGGAACTGGGCTAGAAGAGCAGCTTGCCATCTTTGTTCTGCCCTTGGTCTGCATTGTGCGGTTGCCACTCCTCCAGGAGAGGGGAGGAAAAGGTGTCTCTACTGATTTGCCTGATTCCCTTGCTAAGCAGCTTCCTGAGCATCCCTGGGGTACCTGCGTGGGGGTACCAATGACAGAAATACTCATCAAGTAGGAGCTTCCAGGCCTGAAGCTGACCAACCTATGTTTCATGGAGTGTGAAAGTAGCACTCAACATCACTGGCTGTGAGGCAACTCTTCCTTTCTTTCTTTCTTTCTTTCTTTCTTGCTTGCTTGCTTGCTTGCTTGCTTGCTTGCTTGCTTGCTTTCTCTTTATTTTTGTTGCTGTTGTTGTTTTGGGAGTTTTTTGTGGGTGGTTTTTTTTTGTTTTGTTTTTTGGTTTTTTTTTTTTTTTTTGATATGGGAGATGGGGTTTCTCTGTGTAGTGTTGGCTGTCCTGGAACTCACTCTGTAGAACAGTCTGGTCTTGAACTCAGATTTTCACTTTCCCTAGTGCTGGAATTAAAGGCATGTGGTACCGCTACCTGTCGTTATTAGTATTTCATTTCTCCTTAGTTTGATGAACTTTTCAGTAAGATGAATGCAACATACCATATTCTACATGGCCATTAGTTCAGTCTCACCACCACATCAGATCCTCAGTAGCTCACAGAGGCTCAGATTGTAATTTCATTTACACATGAATGTCATAGGGAAGAGTGGACTGAAAAATGACAGTCTCCACACTGCTCTCCTCCCCGTAGAGCTTGGCCCGCTGAAGCTAATAGAGCAAGTAAGCACAGAATTGACAGTAGTGACTCCCAAACTAGTGACTGAAATCATTCTGTCCTACTGGAGGGGTCCTCACGGCATTCAGTGGGTACAGGTGGGATACATAGGCCAGCTTCCACAACGAGAATGCCTGGTGTGGAACATTACAGTGCTGACGCTGAAAGACACTGCTCCAGAGCTGTTGGACACGTCGCCTTATTTCTCCATTACACACAGTGATCAGGGCTCACCTCCAAAGTATGCCTAAGTGCTGGGCTGGATTCCCTTAGAATCCCTTAGAATTTGCTCCAGGAGCAGCAAATGTGTATCATCACCAAGGTTACACACAGGGTAATGTGTCAGTCATTGTCAAGGGGACACAGAAAGACACTGAACACAGTGTGTTCCCTCAGAGTTCAGAGATGTCTAGACAAGGTAAAGATATCTGCTTACCTCAACACTGGCTGCAGGTAAGAATCCTGTAGGAGATATGATATGGAGCAGTGGTTGTACTCACAGAGGATCCTGGTAGATGTGGTGGACACTCAACAGCTAACTCTTCTTCTGCAGTTACGCGATGCCCACCAAAACCATGGAGGTGATGAGGCTACCAGACCAAGGCAACAAAATGGTCATAGACTCAGTCCTTACCACCCATGAGCGAGTGGTTCAGGTAGGCACTCTGGAAGATTTCATAATTCTTTTGCTTCTCTGGTTCCCTTCCTCCATCTTTTTCTCCATATGTCAGAGTTTTTTCGATTTGTTCTAACTGCCCTTAAATAATGGTGAACTCTACAGCTGGGTTCTCGACTCCTCCACCTCTCCTGTTATGAAATCGCATTCATTCACCAAGCATCATTGTATAACAATACCCCTAGGTACACACACAAACACACATACCCCTGATCTGTTGGCTGAGCTTTAAATACAGTAGACCTGATTGTCTAGTGGACTTTTGTGGATGTTGCACATTGTACTCCTGGACCTGATTGTATGGAAAACTAATTGTTTGGGACAGTTTCCCTCTTTGTAATCCTTTGAGCTTAATGCTTAATCCTTCTTTGTCTTCTGATACTTGTTCAGTATAAAACTTCATTCATTTTTGTAACCAAGAAATATTCCACTGTGTGAAACTTTATTTACAGTTCCATTGTATTCCTCCTTTTGGTCCACAAAAGAACCTTAACCTTATCAGCAGCAGTAAGAATGTTGAGGGAGCAACACCTAAATCTAAATATCCTAATTTTAAAGTGAATTTGAAATTTTTAAGTCTTTAAATAGCAATTTGCTTATGATGTATCTTAGGTGCCTCTTACTTGCTGCCAAGACCAATAGTGTGAAGTAGAATTTTTGTAGCACTAGCACCATTGTGCGTCCCCTCCTGCTCTTCTTTGATATCCCTTTCACTCCAACCATAGGAGCTTATCTGGATTTTCTAATGCTGTTATGCAGTTTACATTTTATAGAATGCTACTCTCTCAGCCATGAAAACTGACCGTGCTACTGTCTAATTCTACTGGTTTAATTCCATTTTACTCCAAGACTTCACCCAGACATTATCCACTCCTGAAGCTTTTTTTTTTTTTTTTTTTTTTACTTAACCTTGAATGAGTTAAATGCTTATTTCTCCTGTGGGTCCTCATAGTACTCTTTATGCCTTCCCACCACACATCTGACTCACCTCTGGATTTTCAAGACAGGCCTGACACCAACACCTGGTCAGTATGGTATCAGAGACTTCTGAGTGCCAGCCTTAGTGTCCCCTCAGGGTCCAGAAGAAGACTTACATCAAGTACGGGACTTAGACCTGAAGGAGAAATGTCCTCTCCACTATGTCTTTTTCTGCACCAGTTTCTTTATCTTTTCTGGCTGTTCTCAGCCAATATACAAAAGGTGGTAGGCCCAGTACCTTGCAAACTGGGTTTATCTCCATCAGAATATATTCATTCTGGTGGGTCAGCCTTCTGCTCTATCAGCTGAAATCTCACTGCATGATTCCTGAGGACCACAGCAGTATGGTAAACCCAAATTGCATCAGAAAATCAGTATTGGTCTGGCTGTGACATTCCCTGCCTACAGAAACAATGGCAGGCAGACATTTCAACAAAGAGCAAGAGAAATCCTGTGGGAACTGAGCTCAGAAGCCTGAGTATAAGCCTCTCCCCCACTGGAGCTGAAAGGGAGTCCAGGCCCTGCTTGGTAGTCAGCCTCTTCCCCACGGGAGCTGCTGCAGGGACATCCAGGCTGTGTGCAAGTCACCTGACCTTCAGTGCTCTCCCTTAGACATCTCTCTTCATTTGCAGATCAGCAGTCTGAGTGCTACGTTTGCAGAGATTTTCTTGGAAATACTACAAAGCAATCTTCCAGAAGGAGTGAAGTTGTCAGTGAGGGAGGTAGGTGCCAGTGTGGAAAGAGGCTCTTGGTGGCCTTTGTGTGCTCACAATGAGGATAAAGAAGTCAGTGCTGCTTAGTTTTGAAATAACAGAAAAATGTATATTTCAGCTGCTGTCAGGAGAACTGTACAGCCTGGTGGCCCCGTGACCATTACTCTGAGACCTCTGAGGTGTCAGGAATGATGCTGTGTGTAACACAGGAGCTGGCCTCCATCACAGCATCCTGACATTAGGGACTGAGCCCATCACCTCCAGATTCTCTCTTCAAGGAAGCGATAAAGCAGAAACATGTTTTAAGGTTGTAAACAGTATAATGAATGCAGTGGTTCTCAACGTTCATAACACTGTGACCCTTTAACACAGTTCCTCATCATTTTCTTGTTGCTACTTCATAACTTATTTTGCTACTGTTATGAATCAATGTAAATATCTGTGTTTTCTGATGGTCTTAGGCAACCCATGAGAAAGGGTCATTTGACCCACAAAGGGATCATGATCCACAGGTTGAAAACCACTGCATCAGGGCATTACCTTAGACGTTTTCTAGACCACCAATGAATGATTATAGCTCCATTGAATGTATCTGGTAAAGAATGAGAAGCATGCAGAAATAAGCAACATTAGCCTAAATACTGGGTTCAAATCTAGTGGCCATGACAATCCTTCTTATGACACAGTTCCCATTATGTCATGTTAGCCTGGTATATTGCTTCATCTAGCTACCCTTGTTCTATGCATACCTGTCTGGTGATTATTTCAGTTCCACAGAGATCTGCATATAGAGTGAGAATGTGCTGATGGTGTTAAAAATACTGCAGTTCCTGTGCATATAATCCTAGCACTGAGGAGGCAGAAACAGGAAGATTGAGGTTTGAGGCCAGCCAGGTCTAAATAGTAGGTTCAGGGTCAGCCTGGACTATATACCAAGAACCTATCTCAAAAAAGCAAACAGGACTGGTGAGATGGGCCAGCAAGTAAAGGTTCTTGCTGCCAAACCTGACAGCCTGAAGTCAATTCCCAGGACCACATGGTGGAGGGAGAGAACTAACTTTCAAATGTTGCCCTTACTTCCATATGGGTAAACATGTACACACATACACACACACACACACACACACACACACACACACACACAAAACATCATTCAAAAAAAAAAGAGGCAGAGGCAGGGGGATCTTTATGAGTTATAGGCCAGCCTGGTCTAGAGTGAGTTCCAGAACAGCCAGAAATACTATGAAAGAAACCCTGTCTCATAAAACAAACAAACCCAAAGTTTTTAGACCATATGGCTCAGTGGCAGTGTTTACCTCTTATGTGAAAGGCCCTGGTCTATAACATGATGCAAAATCAAATAAATATAGCCAGAAAACTTCTGGTGTAATACTTGTAGCATCCTGTTTACATGTCTGTCTTGTCTCAGACAAGATAAAGTGTGGTTCAGCGTTGATTCCTGGTACCAAGCTCAAGTCTGGGTCACGCTGCATGCTCATTGAGAAAGGGCTGACTCTGGATTACTCTCTGCAGAGCTGCCCAAGGACCCTTTTTGGAGGTGCATTTATATGTATGGGCAATAAAAGTTCTGTGGTGATTGCCATTTGTTTTCTTTTCCTTGTCCTAGCACACCGAAGAAGACTTCAAGGGAAGGTTCAAAGCTCGGCCAGAACTGGAGGAATTGTTGGCCAAGTTGAACTAAACACTGCAAGCCCTCTCATGTCATCATCGGCCTCAGAGAAATCTTCATGCGTGAAGGCATAAGCCAAGAGAATGAGTGCTCATACTGGGAACGCCTCCTGTGTCTGTGGCATGCGGTGCTTGCCAATTACCACTTACCTAATAAAATTTGCTATTGCCTCTGTGTGTGTGTGGGTAGTAATTATCCTGTAAATTTTTTTGTTTTGTTTCGTTTTTTGAGACAGGGTTTCTCTGTGTAACAGTCCTGGCTGTCCTGAAACTAGCTCTGTAGACCAGGCTAGCGTCAAACTATCTTTAAGGAATTCTGTGTCTCCTTGTCTAATCATGTTTTCATTCCACCATACTTTTTCAGTTAGTGTGAACTCATGTTTTAAAGCAATCTAGTATAAGCTATTCGTTTATGTGTTTGTTTGTTTGAGTCAAGGTCTCTATGTAGCCCTTGACTGTTTTGGAATTTGCTCTGTAGACAAGGGTAGCCTCAAATGCACAGAAATCCACCTACCTCCTTGCCCAAACTCCCACCCCCTAAATTCTGGGATTAAAGATGTGTGCCAATGTGCTCGGTATGAGTATGACTTGGCATGCCTTTAATCCCAGCACTTGGGAGACAGAGACAGGTGGATCTCCATGAGTTCAAGGCCAACAAAGTCTACCAAGTGAGTTCCAGGACAGACTACAAAGCTACCGAGAAACCCTGTCTCCAAAAAAAAAAAAAAATTGTATCTTTATATAGATATAGAGACATGTAGCTCTGTAATGAATTAGAGTTTACAACATAAGTGAACTCTGTGCTCATCTATTTTCTGTTGCTTTAATGAAGTTCCCGAGGCTGGGTTCTTTATAAAGTAAAAGATTCAACCAATTGTGATAATACACACCTGTACTCCCAATACTTAGGAGGTAAAGGCAAGAGGATTACGAGATCAGGGTCATTTGCAGGTACATAGTGACTTCAAGGGCAACTTGGCTCACATGAGACTCTATCTACATACATACATATGTACATACATAAAAGATACTTGCTAAGTGTGGTGGCATGTATCATCCCAGTATTAAGGAGGTTGAAGCAGAAGCATTGCCAAGTTCAAAAACTTGATCTTGGTCAGGGGTCAGCAAAATATGGTCTATGAATCAAATCCTACCTTTGCCTATTTTTAGTTTTTTGTTTTTTCAAGACAGACTCTATGTAGCTGTGGCTGTCCTGGAATTTACATGTAGCCCAGCCTGGCCTTGAACTCAGAGATCTGCTTGCCAAGAGCTGGGATTAAAAGTGTGGACCACTATTTCTGGCCCTATTTTTGTTGTATAATAATTTATTGTGGTAACATTTACATACCACAGAACTAGTGATTGTAGGACTGGAAAGGTGGCTTGGTGGGTAAAGATGCTTGCTGCCAAGCCTTGTGACCTCCATTTGGCTCCTGAGACTTACAAGGTAGAAAGAACCAACTCCTGAAAGTTGTCTGCTGACCTCTGAATGTCACACACACAAAAAACAAATGTGTAATAAAACAATCTAAATTAGCCATTTTGAAATGCACATTTCAGTGTTATATAGTATGTTCACAATACTGAATAATCACTTCTTGTCTGGTTCAACTTCCTGTTAGTAAAAGTTTGTTGGAAAAAAGTCATGATCATCTACTTGCTGTTGCCTCTGACTGCACTGGGGTGCAGTGGGTGAGTTGAACAGTCACACAAATGCCAGCTGTCTTGCCCATTGTAAACTTTGTCAAATCTTTGGCTAAATCATTGTTTCTCAGACTGCTCATCAGGGTCTCGAGTCAGGGTTTTTGAGCACTAATCACTAGACTGCAGTCATCTATTTTTGACCTGTAGATAAGGAGCAAAGGTTTTAACTTTGTATCTTACCATTTCCCAGATGATGACGCTGATGCTTCTCTGGGGATGTCTTGTCTAGGAGACTCTATTGTGCTTGCTTCTCTGAGCATCAGTGTCTGCTGTGGGTGGCCGTGATCCTAGCTCCCCTCAGGCAGCATGATAAAGGTGAACAACTGATTCTACAGTGTGCTATGCTGGCAGGCTATGATGTTCAGCAGGTACTTCACAATCTGTAGCCCAGTCTGCCCTTGAGCTCAGGAAAGCAATCCGACTGTCTTAGCTTCCCTTGCTGGGATTAGAGTGAGCCAACATTCCCAAATTCATGTGCTATTTTATTCTTTGATGGTGCTGGGGAACAAACAGGGTTTTGTCCTTGTCAGGTTGTGCTTTCTTCCACTGAGGCAATCCCTGCCTTTAGTTACTATCTATTAACAGGATCTTGCTATACTACCAAGGCTAGCCTCTAACCTGTGAGTTTCCTCTTTCATGCCTAGATGTTTCTTTAAATACATAAAAAAAAAAACACAGAAAAATGCTGATGCTTAATTGCTGTAATCGTAAAGGATTTTCTTAAAATATGTACACATATGCCTGTACTATACTTCAATTTTTTTATTTTGTTTTGAGACAAGTTTTTTATGTATAGCTTTGGAACCAGTCCTGGAACTCACTCTGTAAACCAGGCTGGCCTCAAAATCATAGGGATCCTCCTGTCTCTGCCTCCCTGAGTGCTGAGATTAAAGGTGTGCACCAATACCACCTGGGAACCAAGCTTCCATTTTATCCCCTTCCTCCTACTCTCTCACCCTCCCTCTGTACTCTCTCATTCAGGATATTTTCCCCTTCCTTCATGGTACATTGTTTAACTAAATGCATTTCCACTTATAGTGAGAGTTTATTGGGACACAGCCCCACTGTAAATCATGTAGACACATTATCATTACAGACTGGAATACAGAGTAACTGTGTCCTTAATGATGGAATTTACCCTCTGACTGTGATGCATGCTGCAGGACACACAGCACATGCATCTTACAACATGTATTCAGTAGAGGCTCTTATGAAACGGGTTTGTATATTTTATGTTTTTTTTCCTGAGATAGGTGCTCACACTGTAGCTATGGCTGTCCTGGAACTCAATGTAGCCTGGACTGGCTACAGTCCTCCTGTTTCAGCCTTGCTGCAATTATAGGCATGTGTCACTGCAGCCAGCTTTGTGTATGTTCTACCAAATTGTCATCCAAAAAGTTAGTGCTCTCCTCACAAGAATGAGTCTGTTCCTTTCTCCACCAATACTGGTCACTTCATTTGCCAGCAGGATCAGCTAACATTTTATGTTAAAAGCGTGTGGATTTTTGTTTTTTTGGATTGTCTGTAATAGAGCACCTATTTATATTTTCCTATAATCTAAAGCATATTCTTTTTTAAATAATCTCATTTTATTGGTTAGGCTAAACTAAAACTTACTATGTAGCTCAGTCTGGCCTGAAACTTATGGGTGATTTTTCTGCCTCAGCCTCCTAAATGCTGGGATATAAGTAGGAATGGGCCTCAGTCCAGCCAGTGTTTCTTCTTGTCTTTTCTTACTGACCATGATGTACTTTGAATTTGTTCCAGATGGTAATTCTTCCGACATTACAAATAAGTAATGTGTACTTCAATTTTAAAAGTCCCTCTTTTTATCTCTGAGATTTTTTAATTTTTTTGGACAGAACCTCATTATGCACCTATAGCTGTCCTGGAACTCACGAGTACACTAGGCTGACCTTGAAATCAGAGAACTGCCTCCCTCTGCCTTGAGTACAGGGATTAAAGGCGTGCACCACACTGTGCCCATCTCTGGGATTTGTGACGACACCACAATGCACACTACCTGCCCCACTGCTGACTCAACTCAAAGCAGGAGTGGACCGGCAGAGATGCAGCTATATCTGCTCACTTATCTTCAACTTGAAACAGGGCTTTACTCTTCAATAAACTTCTCTACTTTCTGTCTTCCCTAACATTTCTGCACACAAGGCTCAAGTAGGTATTAGGGTCTACCATAATTCAGACTTGGACCGCTAACATATAGATGCCTGAGAGATGTTTGTTAATAATTATAAATTAAAAAAAAAAAAAAAACCAAGCTTCTATGGCAGAGTCACCTTCCAAACCCTTTCCTATTTCCAAATAACTTCCAGGGGCATGCAGAAACAGATTTCATGGTTTCGCTGAATAAAAATGAGAAGCAACTGTTGATGTTATAAACAGGAAACAGCACCCCAGAGAAGGCATTATCAGCTCTGTCAAACTGTTGTCAAGTAGTAGCATATAGTGGTTGCATTTTTCCAAAGGTCAAAGTCTGTACTTTAATGTCAAACATACTTACAAAATGTCTGGCAAGCTTTGTGTGTTGGTAGGATGGGGCAGGCTCTGAATCTGTTACACTGAGCCTGACATACACCAAGTACTCAGCTGAAAATGTTTCCTCGATAAGTGTGGTAACACATGCCTGTAATCTCAGTATGTGGGGTGGAGGCAGGAGGATCATGAGTTTAAGGTGATCCTTGGCTATACAGAAAGTTCAAGGTCAGTCTGGACTACATAGATTCCGTCTTTTAAAAAATGTTTCTCGATTAGCTCCTGACCCCCATTAAACTGAATAAAACACCCAGAAAAGATAAAGGCTCTTCTGTCACTGTTGGAAACTGAGTTCACTGTTTGAGTGTGGCCAGTCGCACTAGTCTCTAAGCAACAGGAAGGTCACATAACTCTTCAAATTGCACATTAATAACACAATGCCTTAGAAACACTTGTTGTTGTTAAATTTGTGACTGAAAAACAAAGGCCTGATTGAGCAACCAATTTACCTTTAGCCTGTGAATATACTTACAAAGTACTTGGCACACTTAAGAGGTAGGATGGAGGGGGTGGTCCATATCCCACTAATTTTAGATACAAGTACGGGTGAAACAGGAACAGTATAGATGTGTCCGATCTGATCATAGAATAAAAACAGCTCATGGTGCTTTCAACCCTAGTCCCAAAGATGGTCCAAATTATTTATCTCCTATTGCACACTCTACTACTTAGGATTACTTCTTCCCAGGGTCGCTCTGGGTGCTTATTTCTTCAGGGCCAGGTTGTGGGATGACGGTTTAGGGTCTCAGTGTTGAACACTGGCTTGCTCTTTCCTCCTCTGCAGTTCCTCCCACCGTCTTGCCTGCTGTGCACTCATGCAATCCCTGAATGCCTGCACTTGTGGCTGGCACTGACGCCAGTCCTGGTGTTGGGCCATGCACTCCTGCACTGCAAAGTGGAAGGCAGCACAGCCAGAGCGGGTGATCAGCTGGTCCAGTGGGTCTTCTTCCTTGTCTTCTTTCTTCAGCTGTCGGGTCCAGTTATGGCCTTGTGAGGCTGAAGCTGACATCTTGAGGAACCTAGAATATCAACACAGACAAGGTTAACATACAGATATGACTATACACATCTTCCCGCTCATAAACAATATAGTCCAAGGTGCACTCTGTGGCCTGCTTATATGCCTGTGTCACTTAGAGACTAAGTTTTTTAAGGTCAAATACTGAGCTTTATTTACCATAGGACCTCCACCCCCAGCCGGAAGCCTGGCAGAGAGAGGGTCTGCAAAATGATTTGAGCAGAACTGAGATAAAAGTATCTAAGCTCAGTGGTGTCTGCTTGTGGAATGCAAATTAAATGAAATGGCTATCTTTTTGAAGACTCCATTTCTGATCTACCTCAAAAGAACCAGCCTTTCTTCTTTCTTCTAGAAGAGTAACAGCAAACACTTGGAAGGGAATCCAAGTACATGCAAGATTGACATACAGGACTGAGAGTTCAGTGTAGTTGTAGCACAAGGCACATTAAGGCTGGGGCAATAGGTGAGTCTGTGGGGTATGAAGTTACTCAGTCAACAATATCCTAATGTGAGGTGTGTTTGCCCAGACTGTTCCCCAGAATCATCTGCTTCAGCACCCCACAGAATGCAGCAAGGAGGAAAGGCTTCAATAGAGATGACTGTCACCTTTGCACAAGCTTTATGATGGGCTGTAAATGAGTTAAAAGGACTCTAAACGCCTCTTCTCTTCTGGTAACTGAGAGTTGTGTGCCAGCTACTATGTTGAGAGTGTACAAGCATGACCAGATTAGAGACAGCTCCTGACCTCATGGAGTTTAAAATTTAGGCAATTTACAGGGGCAGGAATAAGCCTGGAGGATTTCCTGGAGCAATGTTTCTCAACTTGTGGGTTGAGACCCCTCCACGGGTTGAAAGACCCTTTCATGGGGGTTGTATATCAGATATTCTGCATATCAGATATTTATAGTATCATTCATAATCATTGCAAATTTAGTTATGAAGTAACAACAAAATAATTTTATGGTTGGGGGCCACCACACTATGAGAAACTGAATTGAAGGGTTGCAGCATCAGGAAGATTGATATCCGCTGTTCTAGAGAAAATGACTTCCAGGCTGAAATTCAGGGATGATTAGGTGTTGGCCAGACATGGAAAAAACATTTCTGGCTAGAGGTAGAAAGACAGCATTGGACACGCGGAATCAAAAGTTTGGTGACTGGGCTGAAGGTGTAGTTTGGTGGTAGAGCAAATGTTCAAGATGGAAGAGTCCATTAAAATTGATTCCCAGAATCACAAAACAATAAAACACTTCAGTGACTGGAGAAAACAGTTGAGCAGGAAATGAAAACTGACAGAAATGAGTAAATGATTGACCAGCAAAGTTTCGTAACCCATGTTAGGAGTTTAAGACTATTATTATGAGGACAAGGAGTAAGGCACAAAAAGGATTAAAGCGCTCCATTTCTGTATAAACATCACTTACACAATAAAAGGGAAAATGACTGGGGGCTGGAGAGATGGCTCAGAGGTTAAGAGCATTGCCTGCTCTTCCAAAGGTCCTGAGTTCAATTCCCAGCAACCACATGGTGGCTCACAACCATCTATAATGAGGTCTGGTGCCCTCTTCTGGCCTGCAGGCATACACACAGACAGAATATTGTATACATAATAAATAAATAAATAAATAATTTAAAAAAAAAAAAGGGAAAATGACTTTGAAATACATTGACTGGAAACCTGCCTCATTGGGTGGAATCACCAGCAAGTGATACACACACAAAAACAGCTTTGGGATTCACTAGATAGACTCAGTAAATGTTAAATACAGTCTACACCCAAAACTTGTTGCCCACGGTATTCCTTGAATGAGAAAGGAGTTAGACCCATGCTAAGAGATGGCAGACAGCTTGGTTTCTGGAAAAGCATGACAACAGGGGAAGCAGAGAAATAAAGGTATCCAGGTCCCCTGAAGCACCTCTCCCAGTTTCGGGCGCACTACGGCGGTCCCCAAGGTGCCTCAGACGCGAGGGTGAGTGTGCAGGGCTCACCTGCCGGTGCAGAAGAGCGTGCGAACCGGTTACGCCGCGGGCTCTCGGCTCTGCAGGAACTGATTTCTCTCTAGTACTCTCCACAGGAAACGGACCTTCGCGGGGGTGCACACACGGAAGTACGGAACCCTCTGCACTTTCTCATTGGTGAGCTCCATGTAGAGCCCTCCCCCGTCCTACTTTTCCGGGAAAGGGAGAAAGAGGCGGACAAATGGGAGCGGCATCACGGGGGAGGTATCTTTGATGTTTCTGAGACGAGGTGGACACTCTCGGTTGACTCCAGCCATGAAAGAGGAGTAGAGGAGGCGTGTAGCCCATTGTATCTTTGCATCAGCGAGAGCTATGCCTGGCCCCTGTGTCGAAGTGGGTCACTGCATGGTTTGCCAAGTAAACTGGAGGGCATAGGACACATAAAATAAATTTCAAAACCGAATGGACATTATTTTTCATTCCCAAGACCAAGGAAACATATATGCGAAGTGTAGTGTGATCCATGTCAGAACTAGATCAATAAGCACTTAATTGTTGCCGTGAAAGAGACTTTTTCTTATTCTTAAAATTACATTTGTTTATTTATGTGTGTCGCCAAGGCACACTTGGGAGAGCAGAGGACAGCTTGCTAGAATTAGTACTGTTATTTTTACCATGTGGGTCCCGCGATTAAACTCAGGTTTGTTTGATAGCAGGCATCTTTGCCATCTTTCAGGATACAAGGGAGATATCTCCCTCCTCTCTGTCTCCCTCCTTTCCCTCTTTTTCTCATCCGCAGTGCACACTTGCTAGAGTTTCCTAACTGTATCATCGTTCTAGGCATCAGGATGAAAAATGAGTTATTTCACCCAGCCAGATCCAGACAGCTCTCAAATTTCAGCCTCTTTCCCCACTGAATGGCACTCTGTGTCATTGGGTTCATCAAAAAGAAATCAGCTTTCCTAAATTCTGTAAGAAGGGCTTGTTTTCCTGATTATCTGTCATTTCAGATACCATTGCTATATCGTATATTTATTTCTGGTTTTGTTTTGAGTATTTTTGTGTTTTGAAGGGATATGGGCTCACTCTGTAGTGCAGACTACCTTTGAATTTATAATGTAGTTCAGGCTGGCCTCAAACGTGTGACATTTCTCCTGCCTTAACTTTCTGAGTGCTGCAATTACACATGTGTGCCCTCATGCCCAGATTTGAAGCTTGGATATACATATATATGATAAATACATATATGCCTGATGATTTCACCTATCATCATAGAAAGTGAGTTCTTTTTCATAACTGAAAACCAAGTTAAAATTATTCTAGCAACTTTCTCTACAAATGATAAATTATGTATCTAAAACTTTGTTTTCTGATTATAGTTTCATCATATTCCCTCCCAAATTCAGTTTGTTCCCAGTCAGTTCACCTACCTTCAATATGGTGTGTGGTTTTGTTTTGTTTTGTTTTTGTTTTTTGTTTTTTTTTGGTTTATTTGTGTGGGTGGTGGTGGTGTTCCTATAAGTCAATTACATAAGCATACTATCTGTGCAGGTGCCTGAATTGAATCTTTAAGATGATAATATGAACTTTATTATTTATTAATTTTGAGACCAGTTCTCACTATGTAGCCCTCCCAGAGCTGAAATTTGCTATGTAGATCAAGTTGGCCTTGAATTCACAAAAATCTACCTGCCTTACCTCCAGAGTGCTGGGATCAGAAGTGTACACCACTTTGTCCGACAAGTTTTTATTTTTGAGATATTCTTTTGTGCTATAAAAGGAAAGCATTTTTGTATGGTAGCCTTTTATCAATGAATTGGCCTAGATGGGTTCCCAGAACTTACAGGTTTAGAAGGATTTGCTGTGGATAACATGAACAAGGCAAGTTTTATGTACTGTATGCTGTGGGATAATGCTTTTGTACACTGTAAAGATTTGTCATTCATAATGGTTTAATAAAACATTGGTTGGCCAGTAGGTAGGCAGGAAGCATATGTGGGGCAACCAGACTAAGAGAATTCTGGAAAGAGGAAAAGCAGAGATGGAGTCATCAGCCAGATGCAGAGGAAGTAAGATGAGAATGCTTTACAGAGAAAAGGTACCAAGCCATATGGCTAAACATACACAAGAATTATGGGTTAATTTAAGTTGTAAGAGGTAGTTAGTAATAAGCCTGAGCAAAAGGCCAAACAGTTTATAATTAATATAAGCCTCTGTGTTCTTTGGGGTGGGGTGGGACAGAAACTTCTGTCTACACTATAAATGGCACAGCATTGAAAACTGGTCCTAGCCAGATAGCTCCTTCATACATCCATGCTACCTTTATCCTCTCTACTTCATTTGTATAATAATCAAAGATGTGTGCTTTTGATGGTAATGTACCACCATGCCTAGTTTATGGGGACCCAAACCAGGGCTGCAGGCATGCTAGGCAAGCACTCTGCCATCTGATCTACCCAACCCTATTCAGGTTACAAGGAAAGAGCAACTGCACAGTTTTGTGCAGGAGATTAAGGATATTGTGTCTTTACTTTGCTGCCATCCTCTGCACAAGCTCTTTATGTCATGGCAGTATCTGCTTCCCTGATATCTTCATCATGCTCTCATCTGTTAACTGCTCTCCAGGATCTGTCAGCACACAGCAAAGCTCTGCTGCAGCCACACAGCCATTGCCAGCCTAATCAAGCTGAGTGCTTCTCTAAACCTCCCTGCACAAACTGTCTTTTATTTCTTTTGCCATTGATGGACTGTGACCATCCACATCTGCTTCATTAATCATGCCCTTTAACTTTGCTTTTGTGGGATTCTGCATAAGACTTCATGACAGCTCCCAAATCCTTTGCTGTTTTAGTTCCACTACCATCATTGTCAAATGGTAAGAAGTCATCTTTGACAGATGTCCCAAGTTCAATGCTCAGGACCCACATGGTGAAAGGAGAGAATCAATTTGTAAAAGTTGTTCCCTGCTGGCATGGCTAATTCAGTCAAGAGAGTTCAGTTTGTGGTTTAGGAGACTTTCCAGATCCAGGTCAGCTAAACTGCAGCTGGCAATGTGGTTTGTCATGTGGTTGGAGGCAAAAACTCCATTTAACAAAGGGCTTGTAGACAGCCAGGTAAGGATGTGCTGGCTAAGAACATGCTGCTTGAATTTTTTTAAAGAAAGCTTTAAATTTGAATTTATTTTTATTTATGTGAGTGTTTTACCTGTATTAAATGTCTGTATACCACAAGTGTGCCTGGTACCTGCAGAGGCTCAAGACCATTGTGAACTGCCATAAAGGTGTTGGGAATTGAAACCATGTTTCTCTAAAAGAGCAGTCAGTATTCTTAATCACTGAGCCATCACTCCAGCCACTGAATAAACACTCTAATTGTCCTAGTGTATGTAGTCAAGCTTCAGGAATGCTCTGAGAGCAAATTAAGGAAAACAGTCGTATGGATAGATTCATATGTTAAACCACTGACAAGGATACGTTTGCAAGTAGATGCATAACTGTGGGAGCTTGCAGCTGCTGACTGTGTCTTTGACAGATGCTGTAGATCAAAGACAACACTTCTTCATATTGACTTTGCACTTGGCCCTCAAACCCTCCAGTGACACACCTCTCATGGTCCTAGTTGGCCCTCATAGAAAGACTTGTTGAGCATCTCAGGTCATCTTTGTGTGGTGGGTGGGTGGTTTGCAAATGCTACAGCAAGGTCAGAGGACAGCGTGTGGTTCTTTTTTTTTTTTTTTTTTTCTATCATCCAGGTCCTTGGACACTAACCCAGGTTGTCGGGCTTGGCAACAAGTGCCTTCATCTGCTGAAACATCCCGCCAGCTTCAGACCATCCTCTTTAGGCCAGTATTCTACAGAAAAAAAAAAAAAAACCCTTGAGTTTAGTAAAATCCATGCAGAGCTGCATTCCCTTTAGCTGTCTGTATTTTCTTTCCATCTTTGGTGACAAATGCTGTCTTCGTCCATGAGACTTGGACTATGTGATTGAGATTAATGGGGCTGGCTATACCCCTATGTGCAAGGTACAGGCCCTAAAGGACAGAACACCTGGTGATTCTTACCTGGCCTGTAGGATTTCAAAAGGACTCAACTGGTCTACTCTGTGGCCATTACGATTGCGGACATGCTACTTACTGTATTGGCAATATGGTAGAACAGAAAGAAATTGACATGGTTTAAGTCAGAAATGACTTTATTACTTAATTGGCTCTAGAAATTTGAAAGATGTTTTGATCTCCTCAGCCTCTTGGTTCATCTGCAAAGTAAGGCTAAAAATGAGATAATGGACAGGTATATCAATATTTTTGAAATATCAGTTAATTATTATTATTGTTGACTCTCAGCTGATTAGAGTAGACAGAGAAAAATGAAATATCTTGCTCAGACATTGTATTGTTGATTTTAAAAATATCTCATTTAAGCAGTGTTGTCACTCAAGTTATAGGCATTACAATTTTTATTTTTTCTTATAATTTTTAAAACATATAATCAGTATATACATAGCTACAAAAATTGAAACAATACTGAGTTATACAGAATTAAAAGTCTGCTCTAAGAAATTAGGATTAAAAATTTCTTATATATATATATTTTAAAATTGATTTTACTTTATATATATGGATACTGTGCCTGCATGTGCATGCCTGGTGCCCTCAGAGGGCATTGGGTCCCCTGAAATTGGAGTCACAGACAGTTACGAGTCTATATGTGGGTGCTAGGAATCAAACCTGGGAGCTATGGAAGAGAAGCCATTGCTATTAATCATTGAGCCATCTCTCCAAACCAAGTGGCTTCATATAGATCTTTTTTTTAAGATTAAACTCTCAAATTTACTAACCCCCTGCCTCAGCACTCAAATGCTGAGATGAACTACACTTAGTTCTATATATGTATATTTCAGGAAGTTTGTTTTTGTTTTTCAAGACAGGATTTCTCTGTGTAACAGCCCTGGTTATAGTCAGCCGTTTCTTTCCCACCTGTCTATTCCCAAATACCTGTCAGCCCTTCCCAAATAATTGACTCAGAAGCTTAATATTACTTATAAATGCTCAACCAATAACTCAGGCTTATTACTAACTAGTATTTTTGGGGGGGTTGTTGTTATTGTTGTTGTTGTTTTGGTTTTTAGAGACAGGATTTCTTTGTAGCTTTGGAACCTGTCCTGGAGCTAGTTCTCGTAGACTCAAACTCACAGAGATCCACCTGCCTCTGCCTCCCAAGTGCTAGGGTTAAAGACATGCGCCACCAATGCCCAGCTACTAACTAGCTCTTCCATTTTTTTTAAAGATTTATTTATTATGTATACAACTTTCTGCCTACATTTATACCCACCCGCCAGAGGAGGGCGCCAGATCTCTTTGCAGATGGTTTGGAGCCACCATGTGGTTGCTGGGAATTGAACTCAGGTACTAGTGGTTCTACCTTTCATTGAGAAATTAATAAAATGCTCCTCAGAGGAAAAGGCATACAGTCAGAACTTGATGTACACAACTTAAAGATTCAGAGAGACAAAGCCTACTGATGTGTGTGCCCCCTCACTTCCCTAGAAGCTGACTCTGCACTGAGCCATGAACAAGAATAGCCAGTTTCATTCCCCTTGTGATAGTCAGGCCCTATGTTCTCTTCCATAAGCGCACCATTGATATTGGTCAGAGGTACTGTAAACATGTATTGATGATGGCCCCTCTCTTACTCTTGAGGTCAATAAATTTCTCAGACTCAGGTTTGGCATGGTAGTGCATAACTGTACTCCCAGCACACAGTAAGATCAAGTCATCCTCAGCTACAGAGTAAGTTTGAAGTCAGCTTGGATGTAAAACATTTTCCCACTCATAATCCCTTGGATTAATGAAGGTTAATTAGCAGGGTTCTACTTTTTAAATTGCTTTTTATTTTTGTTTAAGATTTATTTTTATTTCTGTGAGTTTGTATGTCACCTGTGTGGGTGCCTGTAGAGGCCAGAAGAGGGCACTGGATCCCCTGAAGTTGAAATTACAGGCATTTGTGAGCTGCCCAGCATGGCCCTCTGCAAGACAGAAAGCGCCCTTAACCACCAACAAGTCATCCCTATAGTCCCAGGGTCCCATTGTCTGAGATGAAAGAATACTAGACTTCCTTTGAGGTGTTGCCACATAGAAGAATCAGATTTGCATGTGTTGTTCAGACAGCCTGGTATGACATTATCACTTCCAGACCTCTGGTCCCTTAGAAAGAGAAATATTGGTAAAGAATACAGGTCCTGACCAATGGTGAGGGGACATACCATTGGTCCTTCTGCCTTATTCATTGGGATAGGGTTCTCACAGAGCAAGCGCTTAAAACGCAAGCCATTTCTATCTCTCCAACTTTCAGGTTTCCTTTTTAAAACAAAACAGTGCCAAGCAATGCTTACACCTTTTGGACACTCTATAAATATTAACCTATTGGTACAAAAGCAAAATCAATTCATATGTGGCCATACTGGAATTTGTTTTTTAAAAGAAAACAAAAAACCACAAAAAACTACTAGATGCAAAATGCTATGTAAATCTGGGAATTTGCTGCCAACTTTAAGGTGTTAATTGAAACATGTTGTAGAAAATAATTTTAAGGTGTGTTGATTTTGTTTATGCTTCATTTGTTTAACGCTGTGAAGTTGTGATTCTTTGCCAGTCTAAAATATTTGATGGTCTAATAAATAGTTGACTGGCCAATAGCGAGGTAGGAGAAAGAATAGGTGGAACTGGCAGGAAGGTAGTATAAATAGGAGGAGAACTCTGAGAAGAGGATGGAGGAGCAATGAAGGAGCAAGGAGAAAAGGGCATCAAGGGCCAGCCACCCACAGAGTAAGAGTGAAAGTAAAATACACACATGTAAGAGAAGGGAAAAGCCCAGAGGCAAAAGATAGTTGGTATAATTTAAGATAAGAAGGGCTGGCTAGAAACAAGCCAAGCTAAGGACAGGCGTTTATAATTAAGAATAAGCCACCATGTGTGATTTATCTGGGAACTGTGTGGCAGGCCTCCAAAAGAGTAAAAAACAACCAACAATATTTTGTCGGTCCAACATGGGGCTAGAGTAAAAGAAAATCCAACAACAGTTTGGCATACCAAAGTGAGACTCTCATATTACATATAAGGCCTAAGAAAGCTGGGGGGAAAGTATACGGCTCTTTTAAGAGTTCATAACAAGTTCCCATGAGATTGTACAAAAGTGGGGAGTGGTTTTGTCAAGATGGCTCAGTGATTAAGGGAACTTGCCGCCACACTTAATAACGGGTTGATCCTTAGAGTCCGCATAACAGACAGAGAGAAACAGTCTCTGCTTGTACACCCAAACACACTCGTGCATACACTCCAAAACAAAGTAAATGTAAAAACATTTTTTAAAATGGGACTGGAGCGATGGTGAATCAATGAGCAAAGTGCTCACACATAAGCATGAGGTACTGAGCTCAGATCTCCAGCACACTGTAAAAAGCTAAACAGGTCAGCCTGTACCTAGAAGCCAATTGCTGGAAGGTAGAGAGAGGAGGATTTGGGAAACCTGCTGACCAGCCAGGCTAGCCAATCTGTGAACTCCAGGTTTAGTGAGAGACCTTGTCTCAAAAAAAATAAGATGGGTTTGTGTGTGTGACTATGTGCAGGTGAGTACAGTTGACCATGGAAGACAGAAGAGGGTGTTGGATTCCCTGGAGCAGAGTTACCAGCTGTGATGAGCTGCCCACTGTGGGTGTTGGGAACTGAGCTCAGATTCTGCACAAGCACTATAGATGCTCTTAACTAATGTGATGTCTCTCCAACCCCAAGAAAATTTACCATTTTAATGTAAAATATTAATAGGGGAAACTCTGTGTAGGGCATATTAGAACATTTTAATCTTCCTTGTTTTTCTGAAAATACAAACTATTCTACAATTTTAAAAGCTCAGTCTTTTTTTTTTTTTTTTTTTTTTTTTTTTTTTGGTTTTTTGAGACAGGGTTTCTCTGCGGCTTTGGAGCCTGTCCTGGAACTAGCTCTGTAGACCAGGCTGGTCTCGAACTCACAGAGATCCGCCTGCCTCTGCCTCCCGAGTGCTGGGATTAAAGGCGTGCGCTTCAGTCAAATTTTTGAAAAAAAGAACTTACTACATAGCTTCCCCCTCACTTTATAGCCCGGGCTGGCCTCAAACTCAGGGCATTCCTCTTCCTCGGCCTCCAAAGTGCTTAGATCATAGGTGTGAGCCACCATACTCACATTTTCTAAAAAAACAAAACAAAATAAAAAACCTAAAACCAAAATAAAAGTGTTTTTTGTTGTTTTTTGTTTTTAAAGACAAAGTCTTCACTATCTGGCTCTAGCTGTTCTGAAACTAGTGATGGTGAACATTGTGTTTAGAGGATATTTTACTCGTGCTAGGTTTGTGAAAACAAAATGGTTTTAGCTTGTATAATCTGTGAGGCAGTTGCTCCTATCTTGAATGTTCCCTGTCAGGAGGCTGGAGATGGGTCAGTTCCTGGTGCAGTTGGGCTATTCTTAAAAAATTGCTCATTGTTACAAAAATATTTCACTGCCTCAGTGCTCCCTACAAGATAATGGGTCACAGTATTCAACAAGTTAGCTGTTAAGTTCTGCTTTTGTTATGAAACACTTGGGGGCTGAGGCACCTGCTGGACAAAATCAAGCCCTGGGTATGTGGGGAAGGGGGGGGGGGAGATGCACACTTTTAACTCTTTGGGAGGCAATGGCAGCCAGATCTCTAAGAGTTTAAGACCAGCCTGGTCTACAGAGTGAGTTCTAAGATAACCAAGGCTTCACAAAGAAACAGTGTCTCAAAAAGAAGAAGAAAAACCCACAAAACAAACCACAATCAAGCCTTGCCTGTACCCAGACAGGATCTGAGTTAATTTGGCTCCCAAAAATTATAACTGTGGGTTTTGCCTTTATAATCTTTTGGCTAACAATGGCCAGTGCCTTACTTAGGAAACTCTTTGGTTTGGTTCTGGCCAGACTCTTTGTAATAAAAAGCCTCTAATTTACTAAAACTGAAACTTGAGTCAGACTGGTGGATCTCTGAAGGACTTTAGACTCACAAGGAATTAATTGTGTAGATCAGGCTACCCTCCAGCCCACAGGGACCCAACTGCCTCTGCTGAGTGCTGAAATTAAAGGTGTTGCACCATTACACCCGGCTTTGGTCTGAAATTTTAAAAATTCATGGTAACTGCTGTACTAAAAAAATAAAGAAGTGTTCAGGGACTCTAGTTTCTGAGCTGTGTGACCTTTATCGGGTCACAGAACCAGCTATGAGTACCCTAGGGCCATTGTTTTGAAACGGAGAAAGACTACAGTTCCCAGAGTGCCCTTCGTGGTTGCCAGGAGCAAACACAGAACGCTGACGAACAGAGGCTGGAGTCTGAGGAAAAACTGATTCACTGCTGTCAGCCATGGGGATGGATTACTATGCTGTACTCCAGGTCAATCGCAACTCGGAGGATGCCCAGATCAAGAAGGCGTAAGTCGACGGAATCGGAGCCTGGCTCCTGCTGAGGCAGCCCCACCCTGAAGCCACCCAAATCGCTTCCCTGTGAAGCTTAGGGCAGGAAAGGGGCACCTCTTTCCTCTTGCATACCATATCCTGGCTTTGAGCTGGTCAGGACGCAGACTGGAAATTCAGACACACCTGTAGTGCACCAGTGGGCTCCCCGTGTCCAGTCCTCGGCCCCATTATGTCCTATTGGGTCATGTTCGAATTCCTAGCTATGAAATGAGGACAACGGATAATTTGGACCTTATCCTGAGTCTCATAGAGATCACAGGACGGTGAACCAGAAATGACTTGGACAAGAGGATGTTGCAGTTTCCATTCTGGCCATTATATGGGTTTTTGTCACTGATTGATACTCATCTCTGAATATCTCTGTCAAGTCTCAGGGACTCTGTGAAAGTCTAGATATGGGTGTGATGGTACCTGCCTGTAATCCTCAAATAGTTGGTGCACAGCCTGAGCTACTTAGGCTGCACAGCAAGGCTCTGTTCAAAAGTGTGTTTAGGGGGGCATCTAGGACAGAAGTCAGACTGTATTGTTGAAATTTTTTGATCTTTTAAATTTTTTTCTTTGAAAAAAAGTTTTGGGCAAGAATTTATTGAGTACTAATTTCAGGTTGTGCACTGTGCAGGCCATTGTCATGGAATATGTATTGTTATAAAAGAAGTACCTGGTGCTGTCTTGAGAGGTGAGCGGCTTCTTGGGAAGCTGTCCTGATAATTAAGCCAAAAAACAAGGCTTAAAGGAGGGTTAAGGTGCTCTTTCATGGGCTGGAGAGGAAGAGAAGAAACTGAAGTTGACAATTGATTGTGCCATTAAAGGCATGAAGGAAAAGGAAGCATCAAGGCAACTCGAGGTTTGGGGACATGCTAGTTGCTTGTATTGGATGTGGAGAAGCTGTTCTGAGAGCTTTCTATCATTGTTTTACTTAATCCTCAAGTGACCCTGAAAGGTAAATGCCATTTTTATTCCAGGAGCTTGTATGTGACGAATGGAATCAGAAATTAGACACCATCCCTACCTCCCTAGGTCAGGTTCCTGTGTGGATTGAAGGGAGTGTCGAGTGGGGATAGAGAAAGATGATAAACTCATTTAAAAATTGAGAACAATTTGGTACAGTGGAAGATGCCACCCATTGCTCAGGGCTTTCACTGGCCAGTGAAAGGTTCCACTATCAAGTGGAAGGTTTCCATGATAGAAAGCAGGTAGTCAGTGGGACTCATCAAACGAAAAGTTAACAAACATACAAGCACAGCTTAGTCACTGCAAGACCAACTGCACTGGCTAGTTTTATGTCAACCTAGCACAAGCTAGAAACCCTTGAGACATCAAGTATGACACACTCAGGCAAGTCAACCTTTCTGAACCTCAGTTTCTATCTCTAAAAGAAGCAAAAGTGTGGAGGAGAAAAGGATATGGCCCAGTTGGTAAAATGTTTGCTGTACAAGCTGGAGGACCTGAGTTGGATCCCTAGAACCCACATTTAAAAAAAAAAAAAAAGTTGTGTTTTGCTTGTAACCCTGGCTCCTGGGAGGAGAGAAAGGTAATGAATTCCTGCGGTTGCCTAGACAATCAGCCTAGCTACTTGGAGAATCCCAGGTCAGTGAGAGACTGTGTTAATAACTGAGGTGGACAGAGGAACAACAGGAGAGGTTGTCCTCTGACCTCCACACGTGTGTGCCCACATGTGTACCTGTACAGATGCACACATACTTCTTAAAGAGCAGGAGTTGTGGTATTAAAATAGGATCAGATGAGATAATCTGTATGAAAATGCCCAGAAATCTAGCATATGGACTCATGGAGATAAGAGCGATAAAAAGAATTGTATGTTCCCAATGATAGCCCATAACTCTTCTACTGTAACTACTTTTAAAGTTTGAGCCTTGTGTATGTTACAGTCTCTCATGGGTGTGTCTTGAGACAGGCAGATCATTGGCACTTGAGAACCAGCAGCTGTAGTAGAATTTATGAGACAGTGAGAGATTATCTCAAAAAAAAAAAAAAAAAAGGCTTGGCTCCTAGCACGTTGTGCTACTGGGAAACAACTAGCTCATGAGGGTATAAACTTCATCATTAATTAATTGTTTGTTTGTTTGTTTGTTTTGGATTTTCGAGACAGGGTTTCTCCGTAGCTTTTGGTTCCTGTCCTGGAACTAGCTCTTGTAGACAAGGCTGGCCTCGAACTCACAGAGATACGCCTGCCTCTGCCTCCGAGTGCTGGTATTAAAGGTGTACGCCACCACCGCCCGGCCCTTCATTAATTAATTAATTGATGGGTTATTTTCTTCATATTGGAATAGGCTATCACAAGGCAGGGAGTATTAGAAACAGCACGTCTCTGGAGGTTAGCCTTTGATGTCTTGTCCTTGGACCTTCCCTCACCGTGTTTCTCTCTTCTCTCTCCTCTCCATACTATTTCTTTCTTTTCTCTTCCCTATCCATCCCCATTTTCCCTGCTCCCCCTCCCCCTTTCTCCTCTCTTCTCTCTTTCTCCCTCACCACTTTTCTTTCCGGCTGTCCTTCCTGGCTGTCATTCAGGTGATCAGCTTTGTTCTTGTTATGATGTTCAGCCTGAAAGCAGCAGTGCTAGCCAACCATGGATGAAAACTATTCGCCAAAATAAGTTGTTCCTCTTTTTAGGTAGTTATTCTCAGTTATGTTGTCACAGTGACAAAAAGCTGGCATTGGGGGTGTCCCGTGTCTCACAGGTGAACTATCACTAAATCTTTACTGAATTAGGTCTCGGCTGTGGGAGCTAAGAGGACAAGCAGCCTTTAACAGTTGTCTAGGTGGCAGCTGTCAGGGCTGCTGGCCAGTTGTGCTCTCTACCCCAAGGTCTCTTCCAAAAGATCCAAGCAGCACACCCCACAGCCACTGATATCCACACCACTCTCCATGGTTTGTACCAAAGCTAGACAGAAAAAGTCAGCCCTGAGCCATGCTCCAGCCCTCAGAAGCAGGTCAGAGGCAAGGGCTTGCATTTTCTCCCTCATCTAGGTACCGGAAACTTGCCCTGAAGAACCACCCATTGAAGTCAAACGAGCCATCTGCACCAGAGACATTCAGGCAAATAGCAGAAGCCTATGATGTGCTGAGCGACCGTGAGTGATGGTGGGGCTGTCACTCGCTGCTCCGTTAGGATCATTCCTCGAGTGTCTAGGCTGTCAGTAAAGAGTAAGCAAACAGCCGGGCTGTGGTGGCGCACGCCTTTAATACCAGCACTCGGGAGGCAGAGGCAGGCGAATCTCTGGGAGTTCGAGACCAGCCTGGTCTACAAGAGCTAGTTCCGGGACGGGCACCAAAGCTACAGAGAAACCCTGTTTCGAAAAACAAAAAAAAAAAAAAAACAAAAAAAAACAAAAAAAAGAGTAAGCAACCATCCTCCCTGCACAGTATCTAGATAAACTGAGTAGAAACCAGGCCATTAGGTGGGTGGGCTTATTGCTCGCCCCGCTGAGGCAGTTCAGCAGTGGGGCATGTTCCCTTGCCTCCAGCCAGGCAGAGAGGAGCCTCCCTGAGGTTCAGAGGAGGATGCCAGCTTCTGGGGCAGACGGCTGAGAAGGAGCAGGCACTCATTTATCCTTCCCAGACTGCCTTCAGGGACAGAAGGAGCAGAGAGCCACAGAGAGCCTTAGAGCCATAGGAAATCAGTTATGCGGGGTGAGGGTGACTCACGACCCAGCAAAGAACAGCAGCCCAGCAGGCCTCCTTAGGGCTGCTTTGGTGACTGTGATTGTGGCTATTGTTCATGAGAATAGCTAAACTATGACTCCCAGCCCTGACTTTTCAGAACTCTAAAATTTGCAAGTTCAGAATTCTTAGATTCTAAAATTTTAATTCTAGTTTCCCTTCCAAAAATGAACTAGGCCAAATCAGATACATACCTGACCTTCCAGTTCCAAACCAGGCAAATTTTTCTCATTGCTTTTCTGGGCTATCTGGCCATACTATAGACTCTATAGGATAGACAAATGACTTGGAAACTCACACAGTGATAGTGATACTGAAGCTCTAACTTCTAGACAGTTCCAGGCAGCAGGATGCAGAAGATAAGGCTGTCCTGGCCCATCACCTTCCCCAGCTTTCTCACTAGCTCCCAGCCTCTCCAGCCTCACAAGCCCCATGTCCCTCCTCAAAGTCACATGTATCCACAGCCGTGAAGAGAGGCATCTATGACAAGTTTGGCGAGGAAGGCCTGAAGGGTGGGATTCCTCTGGAGTTTGGATCTCAGACTCCATGGACAACAGGCTACGTCTTCCATGGCAACCCTGAAAAGGTGTTTCACGAGTTTTTTGGAGGAGACAACCCCTTCAGTGGTAAGAATCCCACCCTACCCCTTGCCTCACTGGGAAAGAACACAGCTGGAGAAAATACCTTTTTTGGTGGTTATGTTTGGTTACTTTTTATTTATTTTGTATTATTATTATTATTATTGAAACATGTATCCCACACCAGCCTTAGACTTGCTGTTTAACCAAGGATGACCTTAAATTTCTAAATCCTTGCCAGGCAGTGGTGGTGCATGCCTTTAATCTCAGCACTCAGAAGACAGAGGCAAGTGAATCTCTGTGAGTTCAAGGCCAGCCTGGCTACAAGAGTATGTTCCAGGACAGACTTTCATTGAAAAACAGAGAAACCCTGTCTTGAAAAAAAAAAATAAAAGGGGGGGGGAGTGAAGAGATGGCTCAGTGGTTAAGAGCACTGACTGCTTTTCCAGAGGACCCAAGTTCAATTCCTAGTACCCACGTAGCAGCTCACACCTGTTCATACTTCCTGTTCCAGGGAATCTGATAGTCTCACACAGACGTACATGCAGGCAAAACACCAGTTTGAATAAAATACAATTAAATAAATTATTAAAAAACAAAACAAAACAAAAAACTCCTGGTCCTCCTGCCTCCCAAATGCTGGGATTATAGGCATGTGCCACTACACCCAGTTTTCTTTCTTTTTTATTTTTAAAAATTTTATATTTGTTTTATGTGTGTGGCAGTTATGCCTGTAGGTATGTGCACATGTGTGTGCTTGGTGCCCAAGGAAGTCAGAATAAAACATCAGATCCATGGAACAGGAATTAGGGATCGTTGTAAGTCGCCATGTAGGTACTGAAAACTGAATTTGGGTTCTCTGCAAGAGCAACAAGTGCTCTTTTTGTTTTTGTTTTTTTTAAAAAAAATTTTTTGAGACAGGGTTTCTCTGTGTAGCCTTAGCTTTCCTGGAACCAGCTCTGTAGATCAGGTTGGCCTCAAACTCACAGAGATCTGCCCATCTCTGCATCCCGAGTGTTGGGATTAAAGGCACGTGCCACAACCGCCAAGCACCAGAAGTGCTCTTAACCACTGAGCCATCTCTGCAGCCTCCTAGGCTTGGTCTCTGTAGTGCATGTAGTTCCAAATTCATTTTGTAGTCCAGCTGGCTCTGTATTCATGGTGATCCTGGATTAGCCACCCAAGTGCTAGGATTACAGGTGTGAGTCACCACATTCAGCCCGGTTTTCTCTATTTGAAAAATAAACACAGTACATGGAGGGGGAAAGGATTACTTACTTATCTGAGTCAGGATCACTCTCTGTAGCCCAGGCTGGCTTCAAATTCTTTAGCCTCCCAAGTCCTGGATCACACATGTAAACCATCACACCAAAATCATAATGAAAGTTACTGAAAAATATTCTAACCCTCCATTTCTTTTCCTCTCCTAAATGCACCTACTTGTCATTAACATCTCCCATGTCCTTCCAGAAATCTTCTGTCTTTAAAAGTAGTCTCTGATGGGGGCTGAAGAGATGGCTCAGTGGTTAAGAGCATTGTCTGCTCTTCCAAAGGTCCTGAGTTCAATTCCTGACAACCACATGGTGGCTCACAACCATCTGGAATGAGGTCTAGTGCCCTCTTCTGGTCTGCAGACATACACACAGACAGAATATTGTATACATAATAAAAAAAGAAATATTTTTAAAAATTTAAAAAAATAGTCTGTGATGCTAAGAATTGAAATTGGGGCCTTGTATGGTCAGAGCAGTGGTTCTCAACCAATGAGTCACAGCCTTTCAACAAGGCTCTAACTCCAAAACTATTTACATTATAGTTCATAACAGTAGCAAAATTACAAAGTAGCAACAAAAATAACTTTATGATTGGGGGTCACCACAACATGAGGAACTGTATTAAAGGAAGGATCGAGCATTAGGAAGGTTGAGAACCACTGTTCTAGGCAAAGACTTTATCATGGAACTACGTTCTTGGTCATTTTTTTAAAAAGGATTTTTCTTACATTTATTTAGAGAGTATAAATCAAAGGACCACCCTCAGGAGTCAGTTGTCTGCTTCAACCTCAAGGAATTGGTCACAGTGCCCTTATTTGCTGAGCCGTGACACAGGTCCCTGGGCCATCACGTCTTCAGCCACTGCACATTCCCTACTGTTGAACATTCACCATCTAACTTGACACATTCATCCCATGACATTAGTCATGAGAAACTGGGTACATAACAGCCACCTCTGCAGAATACAAAGGGCCCTCTCATTCCACTCTACAAAGGACCCCACATCTAGCAATATATCATAGTGACCAAGGCTACAGTTTCTGTGGTGAAGTGGTCTGGTGGTAGAAGTCCTAACATCATTACTCACTAGCTGTGGAGATGTGAGCATTTTGTTGACCTCTCTGAGCCAAAAAGTAAAGAAAGTCACTGGGTACAGAGCCTGATTCACAACAGGCTCACCCAAGGTTAGCTGTTTCTCATCTTAATGGTATAGATAGGGCAAGCATTACCCCATACCACAGGCTAAAGAACTGAGATCCAAAGAATTATAGTACTCTACACAGATCAGGAAGGGTATCTCTCTTTTGCTGCATCAGGCTAAAGGCAAGGGCATCAGGCAGGCAGGGGTAGATGAAGCTGACGGAAGGTACTTGAGACATGCCGGCAATCATTCACAGTTGCCATGGACCACCAAGTCCTTCTTCATATAAACTAGTAACTCTAGAGCACTTGACCCTGGCTTGTCTAGAATATTCTTGGGAGAGACGGAGAGGGGCCAGTGGGGTCTGAGGGTAGAGTAGATGGGCGGTTCGAACCTACTCCACCTGAATGGAGTCTTCTCTGCTCTACCAGGATCTCCCCCTTAGAGCGATGTCTCAGTGTGTTCACGCAGCAGGAGCTGGCAGCACCTCACTCCGTGGGAGTCCCAGGAAGCACTGGGGCCTGTCAAGCCTGATGCTCACTGGTCTGAAGCTAAGGGTAGTTTCTTAAAGCCAGTGTGGTGGCTCATACCTGTCATTCCAGCATTCAGGAGACTGGGACAGGAGGATTGCTTTGAGTTCAAGGCTAAAACCAAAATGAAATGAAATAAATAGCCCCTTGGTCTGTAGCTCTGAGAAGTGGAAATGTTACACTGAAACTTAGCCCTGGGTCACTGAAGAGGTTGAAGGGAATACGTGTGTGTGTGTGTGTGTGTGTGTGTGTGTGTGTGTGTGTGTGTGTGTGTGTACCTGTCTGTGTGTCTGTCATCTGTCTTCGGACATTATTTCTGTTACTCATCTTCCCATCTCCTTTTAGAATTTTTTGATGCAGAAGGAAATGATATAGATTTGAATTTTGGGGGTCTTCGCGGCCGAGGAGTCCAGAAACAAGACCCTCCAATCGAACGAGACCTCTATTTGTCCCTTGAGGACTTATTCTTTGGCTGCACCAAAAAGATTAAGATCTCCCGAAGGGTGCGTATTAGCTTGCTCCTCTTAGCAGGCGCCTTCTAACCCTACAAATCTCCCTGTCACCTCCCCTTCGCCTAACTGTTGGGAAACTCGGTGATCCTTTCTGACAGAACCATTGGATCTTAGACCAAGAGACTCAGCAATTTTAGATTTTAGATTCTAGAATCTGACATTTGAAATGAATAACAGAGAGGATTCACCTTTCCTTCTGGTGCAGAAATCATTTCTGCAGCCTCCTCATGGGGACAGGATCCTTCCCTTTTCAGTCCAGTCCCACCATTTTGGAAAGTGGAGAAGTAGGAGCAGAAGGAATCTCCTACAAGCTCCATTCCAGGGCATTTCCAGACCACATTCCCAAGAGTATGTGTATGGCCACAGGGTGGACATGGAGGTGGGCTGGTACAGTCTCTAAGGTGACAGCTTAGGGAAGACCCTTGTGAATATTCATTCAGTACTTGGCCTGACCATGGTCTGTGGTCCAGCCCTCTTCCTCCCTTTGCTTGGGGGAGATGGCCACTTTGGCCATGCTTCCCAAAGGCAGTTCTCTGTGCTCATTGGATTGGGGACAGGATGGTGGGATGCTTTGTATGAGGTTCAATAGCTTACCTTCAGAAAGTCTGCTGCACTCTTGTGACCAGCCCCTATTTTCTTTATATCAACCAATAATTTAAACTATAAACTGAAGTCTGGGGTCTCTAGTGGGCTTGTACTAGACAGTAAAATGCCATGGAGCCTGGAGAAGGGTTGAGAGAACTTTGAGATAAGGTCAGACTTCTGGGATTTGGAGAGAGGAACCTTTCACTGTGTTCCTGTTGGTGACTGTTGTCTCAGGCCACAGCTTCATCAGTCTGAGGACATGCTTTGCCTTGGAGAGTCACAAGTTCTTAGATCCAGTGGCAGTGGCAGTGGGATGGGAGTGGGAATGGCTCTGGCAGTTCACCCGCATTGCTATGGGTACTGTCTGAGCACGAACTCCACAGAGACATCCCGAGTCGACTCCTCACTCCCACCTCTATTGCTGCAGGTGCTAAATGAAGATAAATATTCCTCAACCATAAAGGACAAGATTCTGACAATCGATGTGAGGCCTGGGTGGAGGCAGGGCACACGCATCACCTTTGAGAAGGAAGGGGACCAGGTGAGAGGGTGAGAAGCTAGCTGGGGTGAGTCTCCAGGCTCACATGGTGGGAGGACTGAGAGGGTAGGAGACCATGGTTTGTTTCTTTTGTTTTGTTTTGTTTTTCTTATTCCTACAAGTTCTGGTCTAGTAGAATGAGGTGGTCTCTAGAGTTCCTTCCCAAGGACAGAGCCTCAAAATGCTTCTGTAGATGCAGTTTGGGGTTATTATCATTTTACACAGTGGGAAAACTAGGGCTCCACATGGAAGGGACTTGCTCAAGATAAGAACACAAAAAGCACCAGATAGTGGTGGTACACACTGTTAATTCCATCATTCAGGAGGCAGAGGCAGGTGGATCTCTTTGAGTTCGAGGCCAGCCTGGTCTACTAAGTTCCAGGCAGCCAGAGCTGCACAGAGAAACCCTGACTCAAAAAAACAAAACCAAAAAGAAAAGAACACAAAAGCTAAAAGAAGGGTTTGAGGAGGAGGTTCAATACCAGCCAAGGATGGAGACCTGGACTTGATCCTCAGCACCACTCCTGTAACCCCAGTGCTGGCAGACAGAGAGACAGAAGGGTCCTCAGCTTCCCCTCCAGTGTTCTTGGGTAGTAATCCCTAAGAAAGCCCAAGGAGAGAGGCTGCTCAGAAGCATTCTATTAATGATGATTTGAAATTAAAATACATATCTGTGGGAAAACATCGAATTACTGTGCTAAGGATGCTGAGTCCTTATGTGCTGAGATGAACTGAAATAATGGAGGGCTCAGAGCTGAAAGAGATTAATTCCCTTGCCTATACCCATTCTCTTTCTCACCTGTAGAATACCTGCTTCCAACAATCACTCTTCAATATGGTTCACTGGGAGTCGAAGCTACTCAGGAGCCTGAGGCAGGGGAATCACTTGAGCCTAGGAGTTCAAGTTCAGTCTTGACTTGGTGACTGTGTCAACTTGGGCTACAGAGCAAGACCCTGTCATAAGAAAGCAGGCAAACAACAGATACCCAAAGCCAACATCCCCTGCTCTGAGCAGCATTTCCCAATCTTCCCATATGACCCTAGAGTCTCCTCAGAGCCCAGCCTTTGGGCCTCCCTTTATCCTGGTCTTGAGCTTGCTGAGGAATAACTGTCGGGTTATTTCTCACACTGGGAGCTGCAGAAATAGCTTTCTTTCTGTCTACAGAGGCCAGAAGAGAGGTTTGAGTTCAGGGTGCCTTGCTGAAGCAGAGAAATAGTTTCTGAGTTACTGACCTGCAGAGAAGTTGTCTGGGCCAGCTCAGTGTCCAGCTGTCACACAAGGAAGTCCCTGCCCCATACTGAGTAGGTTTATATGGGCATGCTCAGTATAGAAGTACTTTGGGAACGGGGAGTGAAACAGGGTAGGCTTCTCTAGGAAGTGGCCCTAGGCCACCCTGAAAACTGGGCATAATTCTCCATTGCACAGGGGAAGACATGGAGGCAAGCAGCGGCTGAAAATTGGCCAAATCATGCAAGCAATAAACCTGTTACCCCTTGGCTTTTCCTGCCCAGGGCCCCAACATTATCCCGGCTGATATTATCTTCATCGTAAAGGAGAAACTGCATCCTCGCTTCCGCAGGGAGCTTGACAACCTCTTCTTTGTGTACCCCATTCCTTTGGGTAAGGTGAGTGGGTACAGTGAAGAAGAAGAGCATGGAGACCCAGAATGAACCCCACTTGTAGCAGCTTAGGCTTCATCTCCACCAACCAACTTCTAGAAATCACAGGGTCTTGTGTCTCTCTCCTTGGCACTGGGTGGATCTGTGGAATAGCTTCTCCTTGCCCCCTTCCTCATTTTTCTACACACTGTCCTGACCCTGCCGCCGTCCCCACTGTCTCTTCAGGGTGCCCCTGTTGACTTGTTCTTTGCCCTTCAGACTTCAGGGTGAGCACACCTGCCTGGTTGAGGCACTTTCATACCTGTCCACCTCACCCTGGAGGCTCTTCAATTGCTGTTACTGCTGTATGGTTCTCCTCCCACAGAACCTGCCATTACTGCCTCACAAAACCCTTACACTCTGTTATCACCAACCCGACCTACCATACTTCAAACTAGAAGGCAGGTCATGACTCATTCACAAGTAGTTCCTGAACAGCCTTTTGCCACCCTGCCTGGTGTCCAGCTCAGGGTTGGAACCCAAGTAAGCTCCTGAATGCCTTTAAAATAGAATGGCTGTGGTGACATTCTGCATATCCACCTCTCATTCAAACCTCTCCAGGCTCTCACCTGCTGCACCGTGGAGGTGAAGACCCTAGATGATCGTCTGCTCAACATCCCCATCAATGACATCGTCCAGTAAGTATATCTACCTGGTAACAAGTAAGGATGGACTGAGACTTGGACGGTGGAACTGTACAGGCTGCAGCCACAGGACGGCTCCCTCAGGCTGAAACCCAAATCCACCTTTCTCTCTGAGCTGTGGGGCTGTGTTCACTACAAAGAAGGAATGCTTTTCTCTAATATGTATGAAGCCCCCGTAGAGGCCTGAGAACCCCAGTATCAGTCATTCTCTTGCTTCCATTCTCCAAACTTCTCATCAGAATATGCAGGAGTGGCCCCCAAGTGTTTTTCCAAGAAAAGTCCCTGACAGGAAAGTTATGATTCTGCCCCCAGAGTCTGCTCTGCTCCCTAGGAAGTGTCGCACGGCCCATTCCTGTGGACCTGTGGGTTAGGGCGGTGTGGACCCGTTGGACACTCTCTCTCTGAGACTTCTACGCTTCTTTTCTCTCTCAGTCCCAAGTACTTCAAGATGGTGCCAGGTGAGGGTATGCCACTGCCTGAGGATCCTACCAAGAAGGGGGACCTCTTCATTTTCTTTGACATCCAATTCCCCACCCGCCTCACACCACAGAAGAAGCAGATGCTGCGCCAGGCATTGCTGACCTAATTCTGGGCACCTGGACAGGAGCAGGGATGGAGAGGGCTAGCTGGGCCTTACACACTCAACTCCCACAGTGAAGATGGGGAAGTGTGAGACCTTAGGCCAATATAATAAAGATTCCTTTCCTATCCTCTATGACCTGAAGTGTGCTGGAGAGAAGCTTCCTGCTTTGCCTTCCTTTGGACCCTGAAAAGCTAGGCACCTGGGGTACCATTTGGCTTCCTAGGCATGGACTATTCCCTGAGGGTTTAGAACCTCTTGCTTACATCTTGGTACATGGGGCAGGGCTATGTGACTGACCCTGTCAAAGGTCCCTCTGCTCTTGCCATTTCACAACATATATATACAAAGGAACCTTCTAGGAACTGTGCTGCTTCGGGAAACAGGAAACAGGAAGCACAGAAAGACGGCAGTTGTACCTGTGCTCCGGTGTCTATGGCTGAGCTGCCACCAGACCTTAGGCCAATCTGTATAGACTCACAAGCTTCAGTTAAAGTCACACCCAGGACACAATGCCAGAAGAGCTCTGTCTGCCTCTGGCTCTGGTTCTGTGTCTATGAGATGGGTCTCAGGCTGCTTTTAGGCCAGTGTTCTGGGAGGCATGGCACTTGGGCTCTGTCCAGGTCTGTCCCTGACTCTTGCATTTGTTACTAACTTGCTTAGTAGAGCTTACACCCTGCCTACAGGTGTGAGAACTGGGTCTTTGGTGTGAAAGCTCTTGGTAGACTCATGGTTAGATTATAGAGAGGGTCACTCCAGGTGGCCTGAAGGAGATCCTGCTTCCGGGTGCAGCCAGGGTTGTGTGGCCCACACCAGTACCTTCAAAGTTGACAGGACTGTGTTTCTTTTCCATGCTGGTATTTGAGTTTAGGCTGTGATGAGGTCTAGGCAACAAGCAGATTCAATGGCTTCCGAGATGTGAGAAAAAACAAACAAACAAACAAATTATTCATATTGCTTAGAATCCTGCCATTCAAAGTGCCCTATTAGCTTAAGGATTTGTCCTTTTGACTTTTCAAAAAAATTTCTTGCCGGGCGGTGGTGGCGCACGCCTTTAATCCCAGCACTCGGGAGGCAGAGGCAGGTGGATCTCTGTGAGTTCAAGACCAGCCTGGTCTACAAGAGCTAGTTCCAGGACAGGCTCCAAAACCACAGAGAAACCCTGTCTCGAAAAACCAAAAAAAAAAAAAACCCCTGATCTCCCGCCTCAGCATTCCACACACTGGATTATAGGCATGTGCCACCATGACCAACTGAAAGATTTTTTTTGTTGTTGTTGTTCATTGTTAAAAATGGGTGTTCAGCTCTTGGCAAGCATTTTGTTTTTGAATATGTTCAATCTTGTCCCTGCCGGCCCCAAACCCCTGAGCTTGTTATCCTACTGCCTGCAGTCACCTCTGATTCTTTTGTTTTTCAAGACAAGGTTTCTCTGTGTATCTTTGGGGCCTGTCCTGGAACTCATTCTGTAGACCAGGCTGGCCTTGAACTCAGAGATCCACCTGCCTCTGCCTCCCCAGTGCTGGGATTAAAGGTGTGCACCATCGCCACCTGGCTACAGCCATCTTTAAAACACCATGAAGGCAGCGGCAGTTAAATCTTGAAATAGGGGTTAAGGGTGGTGGCACACGCCTTTAATCCTAGAATTTAGGAGGCAGAGGCAAGTGGATCTCTGAGTTTAAGGCTAGCATGATCTACAGAGCAAGTTCCAGGACAGACAGGATTTCTGTATAAACAGAGAAACCTATCTCAAAAAGCAAGCAATAACAAAAAAATGAGACCTTGAGACAAAGGCTCTGGGACTGGGGCTCCAGGAAGCATCTCAGTATAACAGTCAAACGTGGGCCTTAGGTCAGATACCAGGACAGGGCAGGTCACTTCACTTCTCTGGGTCCTTTTTGTTGTTGCTTTGTTTTTCAACATAGGGTTTCATAGTGTAACCCTGGCCGTCCTGGAACTCACTCTGTAGGCCAGACTGGCCATGAACTCATAGAGATCCTCCTGCCTCTGCCTCCCAAATGCTGGGATAAAAGGCATGTGCCATCACCACCAGATGGTCCTTTTTAAAAAATAAAATCTTTTTGTTGTTTGTCTTGAAGTGTTTTTCCTACATTTGGTGCACCATGTGCATGCACTATTCTCAGAGGCCAGAAGGGGGCGACAGATCTCCATGGAACTGGAGTTACAGATACGGGTACTGGGTCTGCAAGAGTAGCTAGTGTTCTTAACTGCTGAGACATTCCTCTAGTCCTCTGAATCCTTTTACATATCTCAACCCCTTCATAATGACCTTGGAAAGCAGATGGCAAGTGAATCACTGCTCTGTGGAACTGACAACTGATTGTGACTGCCTGCTGTGAGGGCAAGCCTCGAGCTATAGGGAGGTTGTGGAAGTAGGACTTCTGGCCACTGCTACCCACCCTCCTGAAGGGCTCTGTGGGAAGCCTGGCTTCCACCAGACCTTTATGAGATTCCTGTCACCTCAATAACTGGGCTATCTAGGGGGCAAATCATCCACCCACTCATATTCCTGAGGCTTCTGCTACATTTTTAAATAACTGCCTCCCCTTTCTCAGATCATCTAATAGCATTCTCCATCATAAATCCAGTGGTCCCACATCTATACCACATGTCAGAACACATGGCTGGCATATTGTGTGCCCTCACATGACCTGTTTGTTAGCTGTTGGTAGACATGCCTAAGGTAGACATTCCCTGAAGGACTTAACACAATGGCCAGACCTCCATTTGTTATGTCCTTGTGTGGTGAAGCAAAGAGCCCAGGTTGCACTGCTGACCCACCCTCATTGTGGCTTGTTATCGGGCCTGAGACTGTGGCTGGAGTTATGAGAAACCGAGGACTGGGCACACTGTTCTCTGGGAGTCAGTCTAACATCCTGGCCTCTTGTCAAGCACTGGGAAGGTGCAGTCAGCCCTCTAGCTATGATCCACATCCTGCTAAGGAGTGGAGGGCCAGAAGGCGGAGCAGCTTTAGGTTGGGAGGACATCCTGTTCTCCAGGCCTGGCTTCACAGTGGCCAGACTCAGTTCCCCAAGGAGCCCCAGTACTGTATGCCTTGTCCTGGCCCTCATCCGAAACCTGTGTAAGATGGGCCTCGGAGACTTGACACAGTCCAGATCTGGGACCTTCACTACCTGAAGACAGTGGAAAGAGGACGAACTGAACAACCTAAGCCTTGGCTGGTCGCCAACCTCGGAGAGGGTAAGACTTCCAAGAGAGGGTCCTTAGAAGTCAGGTGTGGTGCTGTAATCTCAGCACTTGGGAAGCTGAGGCAGAATCGTAGTAAGTTTGAGGACAGCCTGGACTACAAAGTGAGTTCCAGGCCAGCCTGGGCTACAGTGTGAAACCCTGTCTCAAACATCAAAACAAAATCCCTACAAGCTGAATGTTTGCCAGGGACTCAAGTCCAGTCCTTCAGTGGGTCAGGCCTGCCCTGTCCTGGTTCAGGGCACGCCTAAGGGTGTGACTATAGTCAGGGAGAGCTTAACTTGCCCTCAGGAGTCTATGACTTGGGGAGGTAGATTATGTGTTTTAAAACAAGCCCTCCCAAATGGAAGGTTCTGGAGTTTGTCTACATCTCTCAACAAGCTGATGTTCGGGGACAGGAGTATTTTCACTGTGCAGATGGGCAGGTCTAGCCAGTGGGGGTGGGGATGGCAGTTCTAGAGTGCCAGGTGCTGAGTGACAGCCTACAGAGCCCCAAGGGAAGGGCAGGTGGGCAAGGGTTCTGCTGTTTCCCTGGGCTGTTCCACTGTCCCCTCAATGTAGGCTGGGTCTGGAGGAATGGACTAGATGACCCCATGAACCCTTCCCATGATGTTACCATCATCCCCTTTTAAAGTCACTGGCTTCCTCCCCTGCCTGTCAAGGTGCTGAAAAGGCCCATTAGCCCAAGACCTCTAGACACAGTTTATGAGAGATAGAAGACACCAACGTTGAGCTTGCTTTATGGGCGGAGGCTGGCTGAGCTGGGCTGGGAATGAAGACAAAGATTTGGGTTTAACAGTTAAAAATGAGTAAGGGCTCAAGGTCTTGACTGGTGCCAGGCCTTCTCACTGTGGGGCCATCGGCACTCACCGCCGATGAGGGGAGATGAGGTGGGAAGGGAGTAGGGGTGAGGGAAATGAGGGACTGGAAAGGTGTGGGGCTGGGCAGAGGATGGAGAAAAAGGCAGGGCAGGGAGGTAAGCAGGGTCCAGCATCAGTGGAAGATGCTCAAAAGGGTGCCTCTCAGGATCCGTAGGCAGCCATCAGAGCCCTTTTGAGCTGCTCATAGGTGACAAACATCACTACATTCCAGGACCCCAAGCGGAGGAAGGAAGGCATGAACCTAGAAAGAGAAAACACAAGTCATGGAGGTACGTCCACCCTCTGCTTCTAACATGGGGCCTAGCCATCCATTCAGCCCATGGAATCTATATCAAAGGAGGGTGAGAGGACCTGGAGAAGAGCCCCACAGCTCTGTGCCCAAAAGCAAGAATCTCCAGCAGCCAACTCACTGGTTTTGCTGTACTGGTGAGTAGAATCCTCCAGCATGCTAGGCAAGCACGCTACCAATGAGCCACTCCCCTTCCCCTCTAAAAAACAGAGGTGACCACAACTTTGGGATGTTTGGCACTTGGCTGCATCTCACTTCCTGGTGGTTCCCTCCCTTCTATGAGGCCTGGAGTTGGGTGGGGGTCAGAGGCTCACCCCTTGTAGAAGGCTCGGGGTCCCTCCTTCTGGAGCATGGTAAGGGCACAGTGACCTGCGCTGCAGTACTGGCCCAAGGCAGAGTTCATATATCTTGTCTTGACCACATCGACGGGGGAGGCGATGACCGTGGTGCAGAAGCCCGCCCCGAAGGCGGAAGTGAAGTGGCAAGGGAGGTCATCTGCCACAGAGCAGCAGGAAAGGCGGTGAGTTCTCCCCAGCCAACCCTACCCGTGATTGCAGCAGGAAAGAGTTGTAAGGAGAGGTTTAAAAGACACAGACTGCAGCTAGGATCCCTTAGAAGGATTTAAAAGATTCTTTTGGCCAATCTAGCCTGTTCTGTTATGTACAAAGTGAATTTGAATGGTGAGAAATATAAACTATAAGCAAAAGGCAAACAAGATGAGAAGATGTGGTCTTTAGAGAACAATACCCACCCCCAGCTCTTACCGACCCTAACATACCTGTCATGAAGTTGGCCTTCAGGAGAGTATCCTTGATGAGGTCATAGGTCACTAGCTCAGCACAGTTGACAATGGCATTACGGGCAACATTGGGAGAGGTCCCTGTAGAGGAAGGAGAGTTTGTGTGAGTCCAGGGTGTGAGAGAAAGGAGGGGAGGACAGGAAAGCAAACACCCAGTATTCACCTTTCCAGAGGCCCCGGATGCCCTCCTCTCGTGCAATGGTCTTGTAGGCTTCGACGGTGCTCTGGTATCTCCGACCACTGCCAGCCCGGGCCTGAGCCTGGAAACGGACCTTTACCACATCTGTAGGTTGGGCCACAGCGACAGCTAGGGCACCTGTGGTGCTACCTGCCAGGAGGCGGCTCCCAATGCCTGCATCTGTGGGCACACAAAGGGCCAGTGGTCAGCCAGGCTTACATTCACATACACCATACTCTTGCCAAACCACCATGCAACTAGACTACTCTTGCTCTATATAGTCCTCACAGGGGTATAACAAGGAGTAACACAAAATGGAGACAGTACTTTCTCAAATGTGCTCATTTAAGCTACTTTGCAGCCTTGGGAAATCAGTCAGTTCCATTTACCAAATGTGAAACCCAAGACCAAGAGAGGTGACTTCTCCTAGTAGAACTGGACTTGAGACAGGTTGTCGGGGGAGCTCTACCTCTTCCTACAGTGTCACCCTGGGAAAAGCATCCTTGCCGTAGGTGCTCAGTTTCCTCACATGTCAGGGGGCTGTGGTGACACATACTTAATGTCAGCACTTGGGAGGCTGAGGCAAGTAGAGATGGCCTGACTCCAGGCCAGCCAGGGCTGTATAGTAAGAGCCTGTCTCAACCCCCTACCCTCCAAGGAAAGCTTATTAAGGAGATAAAAGAATGCAGGCTATCAGGGCAAAAAGGTGTGGTTGCTGTCTCTCCAGTGTGCCTTTGGCCCACCCCTTCCCCTATTTCAAGCCTCAGGTGACCCAGGAGGTCACCTACTGCCATGGTGGTTGTGAGGACTCTCATGGGCTCATACCCTGCTCATAGCCTAGACAGCCTTGGTGGGGTCCCTTCCACTTCTCTACTCCTCTGATCCTCCCAGGGATCTTGGGAAGCCTAAAGGAGCCATTCTGCTAAGCGAACTAAGGTCATAATCGGCTGGGTCCTAGCTGCACACTCACGTTCTGAGCCCTTGGTGTAGAACTGCTTTACAGAGTCATAGAGGCCAATGCGGACCGAAGCAAAGCTCATCTGGCGTTGCAGGCCGGCGACCAGCCCATTGTAGAGGCTGCGTGGACCCTCGGTGCGCACCATGGTTAGGATGGTGCCCAGCACGCCACGGTACTGGGCGTTGGCTGCAGTGTGCACTAGGCCTTGATTTTCTCCTTGGATCTGAAAGGCCAAGATGGAGTGGCTATAACCGATGGTTCTGCCAATCTCATGCCAGCTCTAGGCTCCTCATCGCTCCTGACGGGTCTGACCCAGGGAGGGAGCTACATTTTATCCTACCTGCAGCCGCACTTTGGCGGTGTCTAGAGGAAACGTGATGAGATCTGCAATGCAGGCAGCTGTACCAGCTCCCAGGAACTTTACGGTGGCTGTCGGGGGCACGTCTGTGGCCTTGAAACCAACCATGATTCTGGTCTCCTTCTACCTCCCAAAAGATGGAGAAAAATCGGAGAAGTGGGAGCCTTTGATCAGCAAGACGAGACAGAGGAACTCTGCCGGAATCTAAGCCAAAAGAAGAGAAGACCTTGGGTAACAGCATCCCCCAGCCTCCCTCCCTCTCATCGCCTACCTATCCCTGCCCACTTTCCCTATAGGTACCAAGGAGGTCTCAGGGGTTACAGGAGGGAAACCAGGAGAGATTCAAGAGTAGTCACAGGGTCTGGGAAGCAATTCCTGCAAGGAGCTGAGATTCTGTGAAGGGTTCCCTCTTATTTAGTGTAGGGACAATGGCTTCCGGGTCATTCTAAGACTGCCTCACAGCCACCAATGGGCTCCTGGTCTGCTGGCACAGACTCCAAAGAGGAGGCCCACAATCCTGTTCTGTGGGTCTATCCCAAGGGCTACAGAAGTAAGGGAAAGTTCTGCCAGAGCAGGACCTGGCAGGTCAAACCCTACAGGAGAGGTTCTGGCTGGTATGTAATTACTGAAGAGACATGTTAATTCCATCCTTGCCAGCCCCCACAGCTCAGGTCCTTTGCTTCCACAAGTGTAGGTTTACAGAGGTTCACCATCCACCTCTCCAGGTTTACTGGCAGGCACAGGGGAAAGAAGGGAGACCTGGTCCACCAGGAGGCCTGTTTGTTTTCCTCCAGTGGGGGGACATTCTCAGTTCTTTGTGGTGGGATGGGAGGTGCAGGTCACAGCTATACAGAGGAGATACAGGAATTGGAACACCACCCTTCTCACTGCCCCAGGAGGAAGTGAGCCCAGCACCCAGTGGGGGAGGGTGACCTGCTTCTTCTTCCCTAATTTCACTTCTCTGATTTCATGGGCGCAACTGTTGTGAGCTCAGTTTGATTGGCTGCCTGTGTTGCTAGGGCTCAGGAGGAGAGCCCTAGCTGGGGGAGGGAGGATGTGGTGGTAGTCACCTGTGAACACAGACAACCATGGAAACAAAACAGCTGGGACAAACAGGGCCACCAGAGCAAGTCACCATGACAACGGGTTCTCTTTGAGTCTCGGGCCCCTGGGGCTTAGTGAGACTAGGAATCAAATGGCAAACTGTAAGGGTTCAGGTGCTCCTAGACTCCACACTCCTGAGAGCAGCCCATGAGGCAGCTGCCCTTCCTAGCTCCCCGTTGTCCGCAGGCTCCACAGCTGCTCATTTTGTTCTGTTCTACACTTAATGCCTCAGTTTTCTTAATGCCCAGGCTCTGAGGGGCCCTTTCACGCAAATTCAACAGTTCTGAGAGGCGTTGAGCACACCTCTTCTCCAGGCGTTAGTGGCATGATGCATGCATGTCTGCCTGATTGAGAGCTAAAGGGTACCACAGTGGGAAACCCAGAAAGATGAAGTTTGCTGTCCAGACCAAAAACAGGTGGCTCAGCTGCCATTATGAATGCTGTTTCGGGTTTTCCAAAGGTCAGGCCCTTTAGGGTTGGGTATAGAGGCAAAGATCACCTGTACTAAAGCTATTGCTACAACTAAAACCCAGACCTACAAAGTTAATTGTGCTAGGCATGGTGGTGCATGCCATTAGTTCCTGGACTTGGGAGGCAGAGGCAGGTGGATCTCTGAGTTCAAGGCCAGCCTGGCCTACGTAGGTCAACCAAAGTCGTGTGGTGAGACCCTGATGACCGCCCACAAAATAAAACAAAACAAAAAACCATTTGATAGGACCAGACAAGTAAAACTGTAGGTAGTAAAAAGCTAATCTCATTCACAGGGATGGTAAAGAAGGGAGTTCAGATCAGCAAGATGGGTAAAGGTGTTTGGCACTGAATCTGAGGAACTAAGATTGATCCCTGGGGCCCAGATGGTAGAAGTTGTCTTCTGACCTCCATCTACCTGCCCTGGTACCCACATACCTTCACACACACACGGACAAAATACGACAAATACAGAACCAGATGCCCAATAAACTCCTGCCCCCTCTGCTGCTGACTGTTGAGTCTAGTCCCGCTTGGGTTAGAATTTCCTTTACACACCGGAGACCGCCATCTTTAAGGACCAGAAGGTGACCAGGGTGGCGAGAGTGCGTACTGAACTGTAAAGAGTCACTTGCCAGGGTGGAGGAGGGTAGTTTTGATGACCTGTTGACTGCAGTCCTGGACTACAGATCTGAGGGAGGACAGCTGGCTTCCTTAGCCTGGCTCTTACCTGGCACAGAGCTTTGAGGTCTCACGTTGAGGCCTCCAGGATCAAGCTTCTCTAAAGGTGTCTCTCTCTTCAAAACTGCCAGTGGCTATCATGGCCTGATCCCCTCGATTTTCCATAGAAAGTGGCTGGGAGACGAAACACTTAAAGATCATACTATGTGTCCTGTGGGTGAGAGGAAAGAAGCCAAGTTTAGAACGGGTTGTTCTCTTTACAGGAATACAGCCTACAAAGGAAGGGTCACCAGCCTGCTGGGAGGGACCCAGGGCCTGTTTCACTCAGGGTAGCCACGTCTCCCACACTCTGGCTGAGTTCCAAACTTCTTTCCCCCACAGTTGTGTAGATAGGCAGCCCGGCTGTGCTGGGACACAGTCACTTGACTGTTGAGTGGAGCACTGTGTCTCTGTGTGCAACCATGATAAGCAAGCTCAGTCCCTCTGTGTGTCCCTACTCCCACCTCTGGTCTCAGGCAGATTGGAGAGTCTGACAGTGTCCAATTAGCACAAACAACCCCAGAAACCAGAACAGGTTTGAGGGCACATGGCACAGAGCAGCCTGGTGACAGTCATTCTGGTCACCGCTGACGTGGAAGTCCCCTACCCCCACCCCCACAAACGCAGGCTGTATGCATCGTGGCCAAGGGGAAGGAGCGGACGGATAAAGGCTAACCTACAACCAAATGGACGCCAGAGACACAGAACAAAGGAACTTGGCAAAGGAAAGGGACAGAAAGGAAAAAGAGAGGGCAAACTAGGCCTCCAGGGAAGGGAAAAGAAAGAGCAAAGAGAGATGGAGTGGGAGGGTGCAGGTGAGGCTGGCGCAGGGCTAGAGCCACGCTCACCGGACCGCAGGAGAACACGCTAGTGAGGGCGGCGGTGTCCGACGACGGGCAAGTGACGGCTGCCTAGGAAGCGCTCGATCCGAAGGCACTCACTGCGGGCGGGGCTGACAGTGGCTGCGAATCCGCGGCTGAGGAACTTAAGGCTCGCGGGCGTGGTCGGGGTGTGGTGTGGCCGGGGCGGAGCCAAGGCGGCCCACTCCCTCGGGTGAGAAGCTGTGGTGGTTGTCTGGGCGGCTAGTGTCGCCCTTGTTTCCGCGAGGGCAGAAAATCTCGGCCCTCTGGTCTCTGGTCCCGGCGTCTGGTCTCTGACTCTGCCCCACTGTGAGGACAGCCAGACTGACTGGACCCAGCTCTGGCTCGAGACCCTACGCTCTGCAAGCCACCTGCGGACCGGGCGGGGCGAGGGCTCCGGGGACCGGAACCAACCCGGGCGCGGAGGTGGGGTGAGGCCGACGTTCCCGCCTTCTGCCGCTCCCTGAGGACCCGGGTGCCCAACGGCTGGGGTGGGGCGAGGGCACCCGGCCTCCCCCTCTCCGTACGGTCCGCAGCCAGGCCGGCGCCCCGCAAGGGAGAAGGCAGGGCAGACAGAGCCAAGCCTGCTGCAGTCCCAGCCCGGGAAAGACTCAGCAGGTGGACCGGACCTCAGCTAGATAATGGCCATGCAGGGGTGACAGACATAAAAATAATACTTGTGCCCTGAGTTCGAACTAACGGGCATTGTGGGAGGAAGCAGGTCTCAATTTATCTTTGGACTGTGTCCCTGCTTTGGTACGCGGCAGCGTTTCTTCTTTTGTTTTCATTCGTGTCTGCCCAAAGATTTGCTTCAAAGAAGTTAGATCAGGGCGTGGAACTCTTTTTCTTGCCAAGGAGTTAGTTAGGCGCCCTAAGAGCAGGAAGCCGGAACCAAGGGCCTGAATATTCGTTAACAGAGGCTCAAGTAGGTTTGATTTGCTGTGGAAAGTGCAGTGGGAGGAGAGGGTTGAGTGAACCCTTGTAGAAAGCATTGCTATGCACCAGGTAGGCGCGGATACCTCATTTAACCCTTCAGGCTGTTGTTAACCTTTATTTTCCAGAGCAGGAAACCGTAGCAGGCACCCGACCTTTGTAAGCCCTCAGACCTTAGCACAACTGACTCCATGATGGAAGTACCATTCAGGCTGTAAAACTCAACACACAGAGAGCACCATCTGCCAAAATGAACATAAAGGTCTAATCCATCAAAATCCACAGTTCTTCAAAAGTCTCTAAGTGCGCTAACCTTGCCTTTTGGCTTCTGTCATTCAGCTTCTACCTAGTTTTGTAAATTGAAGTATGCCAACTCCGAACCATTTTTGAGCTTAAAAGCTCACCCAGAGAATGGTTCCGTGCTGCACTGGGATAGCTACCCAGTGTAATAACGCTAGTAGTAATCGGTATGAACCATCTTCTCTAGTGGATACTCCACAACAAAACCAAATCCAGAGAGATTAAATAATTTTCGTAATGACACATAGTGGCACACTCTGGTTTAAACTCTGGCCACTTGGGAACCAGGTATATAATGTGCCCCCCCCCCCAAGAAGTAGGAATTATTGCAGAGATGTTGAGGGGGCTTGAGCTGGGAGGGGCTGGATAACTACTACTGCAGGAAGTAGATGCCAGGAGATAATGGTGGCTGGAATCACCTCTAGAGTCACCTGGCTGGAGACACCTGGTGTTCACCTTTTGCCTTGGGTTCTTACTCCAGCTGTGGTGAAGAGACCGCCAGTGTTCTTGGCGAATCTGTGGTAGAGAGGGAGATCCAGATGGATCCAAAAGCCTGCATACCGAGGTCTTGTTCTGCTAGTTAGAAAGAGAGAATTTCAATGCCAAAGACACCCTACTGTCCTTCGGATGGATTCCAAGATTATCTCTCCTATTTTTTTCTTTTGTAAAGTTCAAAAGATTGTCAAAAGCACACAAATGACAGAGAAAATTGAAAATATCAGGTAATAAACATCAGCATGAGAAAGTCAGACATTTCCAAAGTATCTGGTAATTCTTGTGAAAAATATTGAGTGGATGCTGTCAATTCCTCTCCTCAACATTATCTGATTCTTTTTCTCCTTCTCCACCACAGCCTGGCAATTGTACTTAAGTCAAGAAAATTTGGTGAATATATACATAAAGTTGCAAAACAAAACAAACAAAAACATCTGTTAAAACCATGTCTCAATATGTAGCCCATGATGTTCCTTAATTTATAGTCATGCTGCCTCAGCCTCCCAAATGCTGCCGCCACATCTTGTTTAAAGTTGAATTAATTTTTCTTCCTTATTCTAAGACAGGGTCTTGCTGTGAAGTCCTAACTGGCCTGGTACTGGTCATGTAGTCCAGGTTAGCCATGAACTCGAGGCAAACATCTTGCCTTGGCTTCCCCATTGCTGGGATTATAAGCATATGCCTCCTGTCTGGCAAAAGTTGGTTTCTTTACAAACTACTAGCTGGGCAGTGGTGGTGTACACAACTTTAATTCCAGCACTTGGAGGCAAACGCAGATGGACCTCTGAGTACGAGGCCAGCCTGGTCTACTGAGAGAGTTCGAGGACAGCCAGGGCTGCACAGGGACACCCTGTCTTGAACAAAAATTAATAAGAAAATATGTTAGAAAATGATGCTAATCTTAAAATATGTCTGCTAGGTTTTGAAGTTTTAAATCTTTGGGCAATAAAATAGAACTCCGACTTGCAGGTGTAACACTGGATAATGATACACAGAGGACTCCTATTCAGGTGGACTGGATTCAAAGGGGAAAGGAGCCATGGCAATAAGTAGGAAGCAACTTAGTTTTGTTTTTGGAGGTTTTTAATTTTTTAAAATTACATTATAAGTTGTAGGGTACACAGAGTGTGGTATGCCTGCCAAAGTCAAAGCAGGCAGTAAGTGCATGTACCTGCTAAGCTGTCTTGTCAGCTCCAACATGCAACTTCATTTAGATCTCTACTGCAGGTTGCAGGGTCTAAATCAAGGAAGCCTCCCTCCACAGTATAGGAGACTCGGGGAAAAAACTGAGTTGTTCTTACTTGTGAAGTTATATTTTTATTATGATGTGGACATGGAATTCTGCTTCTGTAAATCTCTTTGTACTCCATACTTGTCCTTTGCCAGTGTTTCGAAACATATGAGTTCTTTGTTTAGGAAGCTGCTAAGCACTAAAATTAGAGTTTGACAATTGTTGATGAAAGATTTCCTATCAAAGAGTTGAGCAAAATGGCAAAGCAGCTTGTGGGGACTCACACTTTTGGTCAAGCATTTGAGAGGCTGAGGCAGGAAGGTTATACAAAGACTCAGTTTCTTTCTGTCTGTCTACTGATCTATCTATCTATCTATCTATCTATCCATCCATCCATCTATCATCTATCTATCTATCTATCCATCCATCCATCATCTATCTATCTATCTATCCATCCATCTATCATCTATCTATCTATCTATCTATCTATCTATCTATCTATCTATCATCTATCTATCCATCTATTATCTATCTATCTATATATCTACCTATCATCTATCTATTTATTATCTATCTATCTATCTATCTATCATGTATCTATCCATCTATCTACCAATTATCTATCTATCATCATCATCTATCATCTATCTACCTATCTATCTATCTATCTATCTACCTACCTACCTACCTATCTAACTTTTTGTCTGCCTATCATCTATCTGTCTACATCTCTCCTTCCTTGATGCCATGTGCCTCTGCATCACCACCGGCCTCCAGAACACCTGGGCCAAGTGAGTGAGTGGAAGCCTATGAGACACCTCCTCATAAAGTTGATTTATTCCGGGCATTTTGGGACAGAGTTGGAACGATGACTAACAACACTAGTCGTTAAGGAAATCCAAACCAAAACCATGATGGGGTGCTACCTCATACTTACCAAGATGGCTATTATTTCAAACCCCAAAAAGTAATACACACTGATTAGAATATGGAGAAAATGAAGCCCTTGTGAGCAAGTAGGAGACAGTCATGGGGCGGGGGGGGGGGGCAGCTGTTCTCCATCTTTAAATTTTTTTTTCCCGTTTTTGAGACAGGTTCTCACTTCATAGTCCTGACTGGCCTAGAACTTGGTATGTGGACCAGGTGGCCTCAGACTCAAAGATCTCCCTGTCCCTGACTCCTGAGTGCATTAAGGCATGTGCTACCATGTTTGTCTGTCTTAGTTTTGAGACAGGGTCTCACTGATTTGACTAGTCAGTCTGGTCATTGAAGATCAGGCATCCTCTTGTGTCTGCCTCCTCGGCATTGAAATTATGCAATTGCAGAAGTGCAGGAGATTTGAACTCAGGTCTCCATGATTTTGTCACAGAGCACCTTACTGACTGAGCCATCTCATCACCACATACTTCTTTTAGAGACAGGGTTTTACATAGCCTGGGTTTGACTGGAACTAAGAAGCAAAGACTGTAATTGAGCCACCAGTTTGGTTCTCTTCTTCTAATGGCTGAAGCTACTGGGGGCAGGCATTCAGCTACTTGAGCAATAGCCGCCAAACCCTTCTCCTATGTTGGCTGTAGTGGTAGTGACCTTGGAGCAAACCCCACGTCTTCCCCAAAGAAGGCAGAGATCAGAGCCCAGTTGGAATTATCCTGCTGTTCCCGAGTCCAGTAGACATGTGAGCCATGTTGCTGTTACTCTTGAAGTTAAGCAGGTGGTAATGGTATGTGTAGGGTGTGTGTGGGGGGGTGGGTATGTCTGTAGGGTATGTATGTGTGTGTGAGACACAACTGCTTTGATCCAACCATTTTTGTGGAGACTGTAGGAGCTGTCAGTTGTACAAGTACTTTTCTCAGGACTCCCCCAGATGTTGTCATGGGAACCTTGGCTGCTTTTAATATCCCATGGCTACCCAGAAAGACCTTGATTCATTTTCAAATGCCCAGTTGTTTATATACACAATAGAGCCTAACTTCCAGTGTGTGTGCCTGGATTCGTGTTTGTGCATGTTGGGGTGGAGGGATGGGTGGGTGGGGTAGCAATAAGATATAAAGGAGAAACCAGACCATGACAGGAGAAAAGGTTTAAGGAAGGGATGTGGGGAGATGGGCAATCGAATCAGGTGACGTGGTGGTGGTAAAGGGGCCCGAGCTGTAGGGAAAACATGGACAGAAGAGCAGTGGAGGAGGAGCAAACAAACCAAGTGTTTGTGAAAGATCCCAGCCCATAGGAAGGTATGTGTGCAGTGCACAGAGGAAAGTGGACCTCTGTGAGTGTGTGTGTATGTGTGTGTGTGTGTGTGTAGTGCACAGAGGAAGGTGGACCTCTGTGAGTGTGTGTGTGTGTGCAATGCACAGAGGAAGGTGGACCTCTGTGAGTGTGTGTGTGTGTGCAGTGCCAAAGGAGGACAGGGGGCGGGGTCAGTTACCTTGGACCTGGAGTTACAGGCATTTATGAGCTGCCTGCCATGTGAGTGTTAAGAACTCTGGTCCTCTGCAAGAGCAACTTGTGCTCTTAATTGCTGAGCCATCTTTCTGATCTCCTTCCCTGCAAGGTGTTTCTAGTGGGGCAGGAGTGTCACTGACACAGAGAAGCAAAGGGTCTCTGTGGCTAGTCCAGTGAGGTAGGATGAGGCTTGGAGACTGATTCTGCTCTTTCTTCTTTCTTTTTCAGACCAGGTCTCACAGGTCTCAGGGTGACCTTGAACTCCTGATCCACGCCTTCACGCCTTCCTCTACCTCTTGTGTGTTGGGATCACAGGAGAGTGTCACCAAGTCTGGTTTATGTGGTGCTGAGGGTCACACTCTGGGATGTGCATGCTAGGAAAGTGCTCTAGCAGGTGAGTCCATCTCCAGCCTGGAGCCCCTTCTGACTTCCATCAGAGCCAACCAAGCTACGGAGAAGCAAGATGAGACATTATATATCACGTGTGACAATGTAAGACATAGCTTGAAAGATGTGCACTGGCTGTGATAAAACACCATGACCAAGGCAGTTGCTTAGAGAAGGAAGTTTTATTTGGGGCTGACAGTTCCAGAGAGAAAGCGTCCATCTTGGCAAGGAGGTCTGGCATCAGGCACAGTGGCTGGAGCAGTCACTGAGAACTCACATGTCAAATCGAAAACAGGAAATAGAAAAACTGGGAATGGCACGAGTCTTTGGATTCTTAAAGCCAGTCCCCTTTGACACACTTCTTCCAGTAAGGTCCCATCTTCTAAACTTCCCCAAACAGCCACTAACAACTGGGGACCAAGTATTCAAATGCCTGAGGCATCTGGGGAACATCTCCTTCAAACCGCCATGTGCAGTTAAACTTTCTTTCTACTTATTCCTCTGTTTGTTGTGTTTGTACATATGTACATTCACATGCATGTGTGGGTGCCCGTGTGGTGGTCAGATGACAACTTGCAAGAGTGAGTTCTCTCTTTCCACCATGTGGGTCCTGCGAATTGGACCCACTGAGCCGTTTTTGTTGCCAGATGCGCAGTCTTAAGCTTGGAAATTGGTCCTGTACTCAGCCCTCCCTTTTGTAGATGGAAGGCTGGAGGCTTATCAGGTACAGCATTGTCTCTGTAGGTAAAGGCAGTGAGAGAGAAGAAGGAAGTCTAGGAGGGTGGAATTGGGTCTGTTGCCACCCCGACAAGCAGGACTTGAGAAAATCTGTCAGAGAGAGAAGGCCGGAAAGCAGTCGTTCTTATTTTCCTTTTATTGAGGCATAACAACTTTATAAAGATTGTGGGTCCTGACCCACAGTCCTCTGAGGTCACCAGACAGCAGGTTCCCACGGCTTCCGTCATCTGTGGTCCTCACCATGCTGCTGTGGATGGCCTTACCACAAGTGCATTTTCCTCAGGCTTCCTCTCTGGACAAAACCTCTCCTAAACCATTGTCTTCACTTTACATCTGCAGACGGGCATAGTTTTTATAAAGTGCTTCCATGCCCTGCTTCTCTCTTGATCCCCCCAACACCCTGAGGTAGATAGGGAGGGGCTGTGATCCACCGTACATCCTCAGTCCTCTAGTGTCCTGGGTGGGCCCAGTCAGCTTGTATGGACTCAATGTTTTCTTCTTCCTTTCTCACGTTCCCCAGCATCCTACTGGAGTCCTTGGCAGATTCAGTACAGAAGGGCAGATGTCCCTGGGTGACTGCAAAGGCTGCAGTCACAGATTTGTAGTGAAGTGCAACTATCCCTGGGGTATCCAGTGAGCTGATCTTCCCAAAGCTTGCAACCTTTCCTGTTTTTTATTCATCGTCTAATCCTACATTTCAGGGAAGCTGGCAAATCTCCCTTGTGTCCAAAGGAATCTGATGTTCTTTGTTTTCTCTTGCCTAAATGTTAGGCATCAAACCAGAAGGGTTCTAAAAATTAATATAATTTAATTCCCATCAGGTCAGTGAAAAACAAAGGTGTTTTAGGACAAAACACGGAAGGCTGAAACTTGCCTCCTCTTTTAGTTCAGTTTCTCAAGTCAGCAAGGAGCACAGAGTTCTGTGTGGGCCAGGATCCCCTGAGTTTGCTGGGTCCACTGGGCAGAGAGCTGCGGTTTGATTCTATTCTAGGTAGCCTCTTATGAGGAAAGCAACAAGTGGCCCACTTGCCTTGTTCAAAATGGAGATTCTCGCAATACCTGAACTTTCATCAAGGCCCGTTTCAGCTGCTCGTAGGTTACAAACATCATCACATTCCAGGCTCCCAAACGCAGAAATGAGGGCATAAATCTGAGGAGAGAAACAACTACCTCGTGAAGAGGACCGGGCTAGGAGGCACAGACACACCTACCTGTGCTGTCTCCATGCTATCTGAAGGCTGCTTGTCACAATTCTTTTCTGAGATCCGTTTTGGCTTTGATGTCACTGCTGAGGGGATTTAGGCAGGAGTTGGAATCAGAAAAGGAACAATAGCTATCTTTAAGGCAGGTTACCGTGTTTGGAAGTTAATTCTCAGAGGTCTGTGGGCTTACTCTGCTGGCTGCTTGCCCTTTGTTAGAAACTGAGGCCAGAGAGGCTGAGGCTCTCAAACCACAAAGTTGGTAAGTAGTGCTGTAGGGTTGAGGCACACTGTCTGACCCAACTCATCCTGACACTAGGGACTTTAGGCTCATTTACATGCATATTTCCACCCAGAGAAAGCCCAGGCTAGGACATCAAAAAGTAGATGTGGGGCAGGGTGGAGGGACCATGGCACCAGAAATCAGTTCGTCTCCAGAAAGCTCTGCTCAGCCACTACCCGGGGGAGAGGTCCATCTGACCCTGCTTCTCAGAGGCGGGGAGGATCCTGGCCTCTGGTCCCTCAGCTCAGTCACTGTCCAATTGCTCCCTTTTGGTCCCCCTGGGTTCGGTGGGATCAAGTCACCATGCCCTGGGGATGCCAGGCCCTCTTCTGTCCCTTTAAACACATTGCTGTCCCCTCGGTTTGGATTGTCTTTCCAGTCTGAAGGGCTGCTCTTCGTGCTGTAGGATTCATCTGGGCATGACAGCCAAGTACCATGGCATTTCCTTTGTTGGGGAGGGTATGGGAAGGCTTTACTATGTAGTTCTGGCTGAACTTGAACTCAAGGCAAGCCCTGCTTTAACCAGCTTGTCATGGCTGTTCTTGAACCTTCATATAAGGATTATATCACTGTGGCAATATTATCCACACACCAGAGTCAAGCCAAACCTGGGTTAAAATCCTAGCTGCTCCAACTTCAGGTGCCTTGTCTTGGAAGTAAGGACAGTAAAGCTGGGTGTGCCAGCGCCTTGTCTATGATTCTCTGAGGGAGGCATAGGGCAGATCCTGGCACACACACAATGTTCAATAAACATTTGTCAAGTGAAAGAATAAATTGAGTCACGAGCTGAAAACACTCAGGTGAACAATGTTGGGTAACAGGTTGAGTATACCATTCCCAGACATGAGAACCTCTGTGGCTTCTGCTGGTCAGCTGCGTTCAACTAAACATCACACACCAGAAAATACTAGCTGAAGCAACGATGTGGGAACCAAGCAAAGACCTTACCCGTGGGATAGGGTATGGCCTTGGTGTTGGGGCTCTGCCATTTTGTGATCTTGGGCAGCTTACCGTTTTGAAGCGCATTGTGGTGACTACTACCCAGTTCAGAGGGCTGTAGCGAAACCCTACATAAAGTACCTCATACGAGGCTCAACGTAGGGACTTGGCTTTCAGGATGATGATGAGCAACCCACACTATTGAATACTTGCTCTGTGTTTGGATCTTCAGATGATAAAAATGGATGAGTCACTGGCCTCAGCTCCAAGGAGCTCAAGTACCAGCATGGAAATGAATTTAATTTTGTAGGAGGTGAAATTACACTAGAAGTAGATCAAATAGTACTACTGAGGTTCAGGGAAAGGAGGGAAACACGTGTGAGGGAGGAGGTGGCATTTGGACTAGTCGGCAAGAGTGGCTGAGATTAGATTATACAGATGTTGAGGAAGGCATCCCCATGGGCTAAGGTGCTGTGCACACAGATGCACACCCTTGGACTGTTTGAACTCTGGAACCCGTGTAAAGACCGAAGGAGGGCACCAACTTCACGATACACACACACACCACACATAACATGTTATGATGATAATGATAATCCTTCCATGCAGGCACAGGAAGCTTGAGTGTTGGTGTGGAAGAATGGCACTCACGTTGCCATGAGTATGGTGGTGAATGGTCAGGGCAGCAGGGGTGGAAAATCTCCCCTGCCCAAGGCATTCGGAGACAATAATTTTATCTAGTCATGGCCTACTTTTTCTTAGGCTTCTGGGATAAGAAGACCCCAAAAACCAGGTGTGGTGGTATAACCCCTGCACCAGGTGTGTGTGCAGGGTTCAGAGGTGGAGCCAGGGGGATTAGAATGTCAAGGTCATTGTTGGCTACAAAGCGAGTTCTAGGCTGGTCTGGAATTCATGAGACTCAGTCAGAGAAAAAAAAGGGAGAAAAGGACAAAGAAGAGAAGATAGGAAAGAGAGGAAGAGAGAGAGCCCAAGTTTTTTGGAAAGAGTGGTGGAGGCAGAAGGTGGCAGCTTACCCTTTGTAGAAGGCTGTGGGGCCCTCCTGCGCCACCATCTTCAGCATACAGTGTAGCGGGCTGCGGTACCTGCCTGGGGGAGCATTCATGTATCTGGTCTTTACCACATCCACTGGAGAGGCCACCACTGTGGCACAAAAGCCAGCTCCAAAGGCGGAGACAAAGTGACAGGGGAAGTTGTCTGTAGAAGGGGAGGGAAGAACAAATTCCAGTAATGGAGCAGGTGTGTAAGCTTTGCATCTCCAGTGCAACCTTGACCTGGAGCACAGTACTCAACCTCTTGGTTAGTCTTAACAAGCTAGAACCTAGCATCTCTCATTTCTGAGTAAGAAAGCTGTGTAGTTTTTTTTTCTTCTTCTAGGAAACTGAAGTCAGAGAAGGCAAGTGACTGTCACAAATACACTGAGTATGGTGCTGGCCCTGGAACCCAGGGCTCAGGCCTCTTTCTTCATCATAATCCTGAACTGGGTACTGCTCCTTGCTCTGTTTTTTTTGGATTCCTGATGCCTCTTGAGTGGTACCCACTCCTGTCTCCCTACCCACTCTCACCAGTGAACAGGTGAGAGTCCAGCAGCTTCTCCTTGATGATGTCATAGGTCACCATCTCAGCACAGTTGACAATGGCATTTCTCGTGATGTTGGGCCAAGTCCCTGTTAGGAAGGCAGGGAGGACTGATGAATGCAATGCTCCAGCTTGGGTACTGAGCTCTATAGCAGTTGTCTTGGCCAGAGGACCACACCTCAGCCAAGTAGATCCCACTTTCCTTCTGTGGTTATCAGCTATCAAACTCCCGTACCTTCACAAACAGATGCCCATTGCTAGGCTGCATTTGGAGCATAGTTTGCACTCTGTCAATATTTCAACATGCCTCCCGGAGACCCAGAGCAGTCAGGAAAGGAAATTTTTCATGGAAGAGGGAGGCTGAGTCCCTAGGACAGTGACAGAATATATGGCAGGACCCTGGGAGGCTTGGCATGCGTGAGACACCAGCAAGAGAGTGCACTGGCAGCACTGTGACTGGGGTGTCCTACTCTTTTAAACACCACAGGGCCATTTTTCTCCTGTAAAGATTTATGGGAATGGTGGTCCAAGCGCAGGAGGGATTCTGGCATTTGCCAAGGGCTAAACACAGGGGACTCTACAATCTTTATTCCCAAGGAAGTCCCTTCACTCATCTCACTGCAACTGGCTCCACAGCTGTGCTCCTCCATGCTTCTGTTTCTGCTCTGTCCTCTGAAGGCTTTCCCCTTCTGTCCCTACATCTTGGCCTTTGAGACCAAGTGATTTTTGGATCCAGCTCAGCCTCTCCCACCTCTGGCCTGCCTCCTGGCCCCCACCTGTGATGTAAGCTGCACCTTGGCCTCCTTAGTTCCTCTGCAGTAAACCCAGGAGGAGGGGGACACCCTGTGTTCATTTCTGTCTCTCTCAGGCTGGCCTACGCAGGGGAGTACTGGTAAGGTGAACAATATTTGAGGTCCTGTGGCAGGCGGGGTATTGTATTTGGATGTTCTTTGGGAGAACCATGCTTTGGGAGTTCCTGCTTGCTGGGTTCCCTGTCTCAGTCCTCAGGATAGGAAAGCTCTGCCCACAGGTACCATGTTTACCTTTCCACAGGCCCCTGACTCCTTCCTCCCTGGCAATGGTTCTGTAGGCATCCATAGTCCCTCTGTATTTCCTCTCGCCTCCAGTTCCCAGGCGTATCATGGCTTGAAATCGGACCTTCACCACATCTGTGGGCTGGGCACAGGTCACTGCCATGGCTCCCGTGGTGCAGCCTGCTAAAATCCTGATGGCGATGCTGGAGTCTGGAGATGGCAGAGAGAACCGTGAGTCCTTAACACCGTCAAAATCTTGCCAGTGTCTATCATCAGTTTCCCCGCGTTGGAGAACTCCATGTCCTTGACCCACAGGCCAGCTGAGCTCCCACCCACTCCTGGGTGTCCCTGGTGCTGGCACTCACGGTCCTCTCCTTTGGGAGTGTAGAACTGTTTGACAGAATCGTAGAGGCCAATTCGAATGGAGGCAAAGCTCATCTGACGATGCAGGCCAGCAACCAACCCGCTGTAGGGGCTCCAGGGACCCTCAGTGCGCACCATGGTCAGGATGGTACCCAGCACGCCGCGGTACTGTACACTCTGCGCCCCTGGGTTCTCCCCCTGGATCTGAGGGACAAGTGCAGGGCCTGAGGAGCTGATGGGTGACTGGGGAAGGAGGGGCTGTATGTGCAGGATGGTGCAGTTCACAAAGCCACTCTCACACCGGAGCGGTTGGTTTGCCTTCCATCTTATAGTAAATGGATAGCGGCTCACCCAAGCCCACACCGTTACTGCCTTACTTTTATTTTACCCTTTACGGTTTACAAAGCAGGGGAAGGTAAGCTGAAAAGAGCCACATCATATCTAGGTATTTGGATTATTTTGGTCCTGAGGGATGGTGGTGGGGACCAAAGCAGTATGTGGAGTGGCCTTCCCCCAACTCTGTGTGAGGAAGTTGGCACCTGGGCTGATGCTGCACAGAAGCAGCCCCTCTTTCCTCATGAATCACAACCACTGGCCAAAGGCACCCACCTGCAGGCGGACCTTGGCAGTGTCCAGGGGGTAGGTGAGGAGGTCAGCAAAACAGGCTGCCGTGCCAGCCCCTAGGAACTTCACAACTGTTGTCGGAGGCACTTCTGAAGGCTGAAGGCCAACCATGGTCTTGAGTGGCTGGGCCTGGTTCCTTTGGTGCCTATGGAGGTTCAAGGAGCAAGGTCGCCTGGCAATCCTTCAGTTCCCAGAGGCAGCTGCAGGAGATAAGGCAGAGAACACACGGAGTCTGGGCTGTCTGGCTCTGTCCTGCTCCCAGGGATCTCACAACACCCTAAAGGGGCTTTTCAAAGTGAGAAGACTGGGTACTGCCACACTTAAGCTGCCTGAACTTGGCCCATAAAAATCCCGTCTTTCACACCAAACAATCGCTGTCACAGAGGATTAAGGGGATAGCAGACAGGGCTATTGGTATCATCACTGAATGGCTGAGGAAACTGAGGTCTGGCAGGCGACTCCACAGGCACCCTGTTACCACAGTGTCTTGCTGTTTCCTCACTGGTCAAGTTTTCTGAGGTGTCTCATGCCTCTTTCCCAAACAGGACAAACATTACTTTCAACTGGAGATAGTAATTCATCCTGGACTAAGCCAGTTCCCCTCCAAAGGACGCCTTAACCCTTCTGCCCCCTTGGTAGGTATTGAACTTAGGGCCTAGTGTAAGGTGAACCCTCTACCAATGAAATGACTCCGTAGCACTCTCCTGTTATTTTTCTTATTATTTATATTTTATGTATGAGTGCTCTGTATATATACCTGCATGCTAGAAGAGGGCATCAGATCCTATTACAGATGGTTGTGAACCACCATGTGGGTGCTGGGAATTGAACTCAGGACCTCAGCTGAGCCATCTCTCCAGCCCTCGTATGTATGTATGTGTGTGTGTGTATGTATGTATGTATGTATGTATTTGAGGCAAAAGTTTCACTAAATTTCCCAGGCCAGTCTCGAATCTGAGATCATACAGCTTTAGGTTCTCAAATGCTGGGATTCTATCCCTGCGCTGCCGTGTTTGGCCTGGATATACCTCTCTCTATAAAAGAATCCTTCTCGGTTTTTGTTGCTCCCCTCTGTAGGGTTTCCTGACTGGTCTGTTGGTGGAACTGGGCCTCAGGTTCTTGCTGTTGAGCCCTCTCTTTCCCAGTGGCTGAGGGCAGTGGTCTTACACCACTTGAGCTGCATTCGTTTGGAATACAGTTCTCTCAGACACCTGCAGACTGCCTCTTCACTTCCTTCACACTTCTCCTAAGATGTCACCTCTAAAGAGGATTTTTCCTGAACTCAAATGCTAACTCCGTATCACTTTCAACCATCTCATGGCACCAGTCACCCCTTGACCTCATCTACTGCTGTACTGTCCCCCTCAGATGCACCGTCTCCAGAACAGGGGCCTCGCCCATCTAAGGGCGCTGTATTTGTTGAGAAAACAGATGGTAATATCATTGGGAGCTCCCCTCTCACATCTGTCCAATCCCATCCTCACTTCATGCTCCTGAGCTACTCCAGGGATTCAGCTGGTAAAGGCCAGCACACATAAAGGGACCCAACCACAGGGCTTGGTTTCCTGAAATAAAAACCCATGCCTGTGAGCTGCCTATGGAGCATCGTCAGCAGACCATTAGGGCAGGTTTAGACAGTGCCCACAAATAACTGTAGTGCACGCTGATCTGTGGTCAGTATAGGAGCTGTCGAGGAGGGTCTCAGAGGAGGAAGACTGTCCTTTTGCTTGTAAGGGGTACAGGAGGATTAATGTAGGCCAGGCTTGAAAGGGGTTTTTGGCACCTGCAAAATTGAAAAGGATGGTCTAGGAGAGGCCTGAACCTGTAGGGCAGTGGCTCTCATCCTTCCTAATGCTACGACCCTTTCATACAGTTCCTCATTGGTGTAGTGACCCCCAATCATAAGATTATTTTGTTGCTACTTCATAAGTGCAATTTTACTACTGTTATGAATCATAAGGTAAATACCTAATATGCAGGATATCTGATGTGGGGTGGGGATTGAGACCCATAGGTTGAGAATCATTGCTATAGGGGAAGCTCAGAGCAGGAGGAGCTGACTGCTGGGCTGTAGGGGCCCTGAAGTGGGAGCTTTCCATATACATGTCATCTCCCTCGATTTTAAGCTCCTGTTAGGAAGGGCAGCAGAGGCTTGGAGACATTAGCTTGCTCAGTGTACACAGCTCCTGGTGTCCAAGCCCGTGTTCAGCCTATTTCAGGTTCAAAATCACTTTGGAAAAAGCAGGGCAGTACCTAAATCCAGTTTACAGATGAGAAAATAGAGGCTTAAGATGGAAAGAGGTTGACTGACCGCTGGTCACAGAACTCCAATCTAATTGTTCTGATAGCCAAGCCATCAGTTGTCATCACTACACTATCCATGGTCCAGTCAATGTGGTCATCTTTCTTTGGTTGAGCATTCAAAGAAGTTACTGAGTGCTTCATAAAACCAAATATACATGTCTGGAGAAGGCTGGCTGAATACCAAGGTCCACTAATCAGATGAAAGTCATGGGCCCAGAGAGGCTAAAATCTATGTGGGTGGGTACAGTCAGACCTTGGCTCTCCAGGCTCTTCTTTCAGCCCATCTTCTTGTCTGTCTGAGTTGTAAATTGAGAGAAGCCCAAGGAGGGGGTTCTTTGGAGAGTGAGGCCTGAGGCCTGGGCTCTTGAAGCCAACTTGGCTGGGAACCAGCCGTGCAGGCCTGTTAAGGAAACACCATCCACTTGCTCAGGCCTCATTCCCCTTTGCCCTACAGAAGGGCAGCCAGGCCTGGCTCCTTCCCAGCAGGGAGGTACTGGATTCCCTGCCCAGGCCTGGCATGTACTGTGGGAGCAGCTGACTCTCTTGATGGCATCTGGTGGCCTCTTCTTCGCCCCCAGCCTTGGATTTGCCTGGAGAGCTAGGCTGCTGGGTGACTTGCAATCACGAATCTGAGGCTCACACAGAGGTGGGGAGGCCCCTGGGATGAACCTGTCTCGGGACCACTCAGGTGCTGGCAGGAAAAAAATCCTGTGTTCTGCTCTGCTTTGTAGAGAAACACCAAGGTGAGTCAGGCAAAGGACCCGTGTATGGCCACTGTCACACCGTGAGTGATTCCAGGGCACTTTCTGCTGGAGGGAACAGCGGGTGGGTGGTGCTGGTGCTGAGCCAGGTCCTGCAGAGACCACTTAATGGAGTTTTCTCCTTACTGGGGCCAGGTGTGCCTCTGGAGTTTTTGCTTCCCTGTCAACCAGGGCTTCCCTTTTCAACTCACTTTGTTCTCTGCTACTTTTGACCCTGCTGTCTTGTAGCACTGCCTCACTATCTGTAGGTCCGTAGGAGCCTCTAAAGCAGGGAAAAGAACAACTTTCCCTCCTTCTCTGTGAAGACAGTCCAAGGAGGGCCAGCTGCCCAAAAATCATTCTTACCAAAATGAGGAGACAGGAAATGAGGTCAGAGATGACCTCAGGAGCCTTTGGTAGAGGGCTGCAAATGCCAAGGTTAGACTTAGTCTAGTGGAGAATGAGGAGGGGCTGGGGGGTTGGAGCATGCAGGTGCAGGCATCAAAGACAGACCAGTGAGGATGGTGTTGGAAAGGTGCTCACAAGAGACTAAAGCCTGAACTTGGTCAAGAGCTTGCAATTGGGTGCACCAAGTCTTTGAAGGAGTATCCCTGAGCCATGCATCGGAAATAGAAAGGATGGGCAGACATTCTTGAGTACGTGGGCAAGGTTAGAAAGGCAGACACAGTAGGACCCTCCCTGAGGTCGGAGCTCCCCAATCTCCTCCTTGATGTGCCTCAGCGTTATTTGAAAATCCTGGTGGGCCGCAGACCTTTGCAACCATCTGGAGGTGCAAGTTCTGAGCAATCCTCATCCTGTGGCTCTGCTAGGGCAAGCAAAAAATGGGATGCTCTAGTCTACAGGGCCCATTTACGTTTGCTGAGTGTGTCCTGCGTTCAGCTCAACCCGTTCTCTCCGGTAAAGCATTTGCATCTGCACTGAGGATGCCAGCAGGTAGAGTGAGCACAGACTTTAGAAATGTCTGCCACACCTAGACAAGAAATGCCCTCATCATCTCTACCTAGGAAGGGCCCCCAGGACAAGTGCTGGAGAGAGCTTTGTCCTCTGGGCGGGAATCATGGGCCAAAGGAGGACACTGCCCATCTGTGATCTGTAAAATTCTAAGAGAGGGGCCAGTAGCATAAAGGGAAGTCCTGGGGAGTCACACAGATATGGGAGCTTCCCTAGGGCTGCACTTCCTTCATCTTGACCAGGTGGGGCTAGACTGAATCACTCCTGGCTGTGAGCTTCTATGGAAGGGAGAGCAGGCAAAGGGGGCAAGGGGAGCTGAGGCAAGGTATGGGGTCTCACCTATGAGTCTAGTCAAGGTAGGGTAGTGCAGGGGCTCCCAGGGGCTCCATTCCAGTGGTGGCAGCAGGATCCGAAGGCCCCTCCTCACCATTCACTGTTGTCTCTGTTGCCTCTGGCTCAGTAATGGTCTTAGGCACCAGCTGACCTGAAACCTAATTCTGAGAAGCTAGTTGACAGCCCGATCACTTGACAAGAGGCGGGCTGCTGTGCGGCAGGGCAGGGAGGGGACCAGGGAGTTCCAGATCTGGTTTAGCTTCCTGGACCTGGGGTTCTTTAACATGGCTCTTTTGGGATTTTAAGAGGAGCGCTACATTGGTGATTAGGGGATATGGGGTGTAGTGTGTGCATTGTCACCTTTGAGAGCCCAAAGGTTCTCAAAGAACCCAGGGGTTCTCTGGGGTCTCTTCCCAACAGCAATGATGATAAGCACCCTTTCTTGGTGCCCGTCAGGTGCTTGGTATTTTAGACACGCCATTTCTATTTTCCTTACCCCCAAAGAAACAATTATCGGGATCCTAAATTTAAAAACAAAGTAAAACCACCTTGCTTTGAAATGTAGTTTACATAGCACGCAATTTGTCCACTTAGAGCACACAATTCAAACACTTTTTTGTAGAGTCAGGTTGAGCAACTACTGTAATCTAGTTCAAAACATTCTCATTACAGCTCAAAAATACGAGTTACCCCTTCCTCTCCGCACCCCAGCTTCAGGCAACCACTCATCTTTCTGTTTCTTAATTTGCTTGCCCTAGATGTTTTGTTTGAGTAGAATCATAGAGTGTATGGCTTCTCGTGGCTGGCTACTTTGACTTGCACAGTGGTGTTACACACCAAAGCGTGTATCAGTACTTCACTCCTTTACTGTGTGTAGAACCCTCATGAGTCAATGCTTACTTTACACAGAAAACTGAACCTCAAGGACAGAGGCTTCCCAAGTACACAGCTAGGATACTGCCCATAACACATATAACACACATTGGGGGTCTATCTGCTGTAACCACTGTTCTCCACGGCATGTCATCTGCAGGCACTGAGGTTGGACATAGCTGACACAAAAGGGAGACAAAAAGGAGAGGGGGCAGGAGAAGATAGGCAGGGAAGAGAAGATAGAGGCTGTTTTGAAGCTCGAGCACAGAGCCCTGGTCCCAGGGTGAGTAGTGTGACGTCTAGTGTTTATCCTCTATCTTGGTCCATGCCCTGCCCTTACAAGTTTGGAACTATTACTCTGGAGTTGGGCAGGACTGAGAGCTATAGGGGGGAAGAGGAGGGGTGGAGGCTACAAGGAAGAGTCAGACTGGAGGCAGCAGGTCCAGGAAAAACCCGAGGGAGGAGAGCTCAGGTGACTCTGGCCTCCTGCTTCCTGCTTCCTGAGGGTGGATCTGCCTGGGCTTCTAGTTAGAGTTAGGCCTCTGCTAGAAGTTCTGAGGTTGCCTGCTACACTCTCTGGCTCACCAGAAACCATCTGTTTTCAGGCGTCAATGTTCACCTTTTCCTTGTCACCAGAGTATGTCTGCGGCCTGTGGCCCTGTCCTCACTTGACCCCATCGGGTTATTTACAGGATGGAGCAGGGTTTGGCAGGGATCTTCTTCACCTGAGGCTTTACCCCTTAGGCCTGGAACCTGAAGGTTTCTTATTTCCCTGAGGGATGTGGAACTCCAGGTACTGGAAGCTTTTTCTATTCTGCCTGAGTGTGAGGCCTGTGGCTGAGGCCAGCCTTGGCTGGGGAGGGGGTGGGTTTGCAGGGTAAAGTTCAAGGAGCAGAAATAAATATGAGGGCAGGCTGGGCAGAGGGTACATGGCCCATAAAGGGAGGCTGGGTACTGGCGTTCTTACCTCTAATTCACTCCAGGAGCTTGGGAAGAGGGGGCGGGGCTGACATTTCCTAAGCTTACATTCTGTGCCAAATGCCAGCCAAGTATTTTCAGAAATGTCCCATTTGATCTTCACAGCAATCCTATGAAGCCAGGGTCTAAAGATGTCTGTGCCTTCCAGATGAGGCCAGAGGCACAGACACTGCCAGGCTGGACTCTGGTACAGCCCAGAACATCCTTCTGGTTTTATCTGCAGAAGTCTGTGGCCTGGCCATTCTCTGGGTTTACTCCAGCACCGATTTCTTTCAGGAATCCTTCCCTGGATGTAGCAGCCTATCTAGGCTATAGAGTGTAGAGTTGTTTTGAGGATTCAGTGAAATGACAAACGCTTAGGGGTGACAAGCAGGGTCCTCTGGTAGGTACCTTCCAGCCTCGTCACCCAGCTGGTGCTATACATCTGTGCCCCTTCAGGGTTGTCCCCATAGGGCTTTATCAACGGTATCTGCCCAAGTGACTGTGTTCTGACAGACGCCCTTCTGAGACCCAGGGGACTCTGAGGGACTGGGTAATAGACTTTCACTATGCTGAGAGATTTCAAGGATCATCAGAGGAAAAGACAAAACCAAGAACAAACAAGCAAAACCCAACAATCAAGAGGGGATACTGGTGTCACTCCAATGTGGGCCAATCCGACACCAGGGAGAACTCAGAAGCCTCACGGTGACTCTGGTCTCTTGTTCCAAATGACTGAGGAATGGTTGTCAACCTTTGTTTTTGCAGTAAAGGCTACAAATGAATTCCAGCACCTCTTCCCAGTGACCAACCCAGAAAATACTTGTGCACAAATACAAATACCAGTTTTATTAAAACAAAGGCAAGAACAATTAATTTCAGAGCTGAGTAAAAAACAAACATTAAGTTAAAAACATGGTTAGGTTTCAGACAATCAAACACAGTTTAAAGGAGGTGATCCCCCTGCGCTATTGATTAATTCACTAAATCATAAAAATAATTTATGTCTACAAACACATTCCCAAATAAACAAGCTGGAAAGGGCCTTGGAATTTTCTCAGCTATGCACGCACTTACTACTCCCACCAATATTTAAAGCAAAAATAGGGTGGCTATGGCTAAAGCAAGAGGCTGTGTCAAGGATACTGGTTTCTCTGCTCAGAGGTGCCTCCTCAGGCCCCAGTCAGAAGATGGATGGGTGGGCCACTTGGGTGCTGGAGTCCATTAGAGAAGGAAGCTGAAGTCCTAGTAGGCAGAAGTTAGTGGCTCCAGACATCTCTCTAGTCTTAGCTAATTAGGTCTCAAGATGCCCATGGAATAGGGTGGTGGTCGTGGCCTCAAGATGCCAAGGGAAACAGACCTGGTGCCTCTTGTAAGTTAAATAGAGACAAGGGAGGTTGGCTGGTAGCCCCTCCCCTCAGTCCCTTAGGCTTCATGAGGTTTCTGGGAATACTTGGAAGAAAATATTCGTGCGATTCTGCGAGTTTCTTCCTCAGGAAGGTTGGGAGGGAGAGAGTTAGGTCTGGGGCGACAAGGCCTCTGGGCAAGGGCTCCCCTGGTGGTTTCACTCTTGTCCTGGAGAGAAAGACATCAGCTAGGTTAGCACTGAGGGAATAGCACTGCCAGTGCTGATTCTGGTCCCGTATGCTCTGGTTCATGGGTTAACAACACAGAGGTGCCTGGTGTGCAAACTACCCCACATGCCTTGTTCTGTTGAACCCTTACCACAGCATCACAAGGGACAACTTTCTCCCCACAGTTCAGGTGCAATTAGTTCAAGGTCATGCAATTCTGAGTGGCAGAGCTGAGGTGGGAATCCCACCTGAGCAGCCACCATAGACAAAGCCACGTGCCCATTTACCTTTGCCTTTTTTGGCATACTCTGCCAGGTTTGTCTGAAGCTCAGATCTGTAAAGCCTGGGCAAGCCGGCTGAGGTCCCCAGGGGAGTAGGGCAGGTAGCAGAGAGGCAATACTGAATAGAGATGGAGGCTGTCACCATAGGCAAATGTGCTTGGCTTCACAGCACACAGCCTGCCCTATGGAAAGATCTCTTTCCTGCCCCCAAATTCTTGAGCCTTTCCACATGCTGATGGAGCACTGAGACCACATTACCTTACCCCCCACCCCCAAGATACTGGAACAGCAGTGTGTGCAGAGCTTGGAGATTGGGACTCACTTGTACCCTGTAAGACTGCTAACAGGAAACAGGTCTAGCTAGAGAGGCTTCAGGATGAGTACACTCAGAAATCCCATCTTTTCTTTCCTAAGGGCAATACATGTCAGGTGGAGGCAGAGATGAACAGTTCCTGCTTCATAGCACAGTTAAACAGGTGAGACACAGCGATCTACCCGAAGACTGAGAGCGGCAGCTGGAGTGAGACAGGAGAAGTAGAGTTGGGTATCTTCTCTACTGCTTGGGTGAACAAGGGGACTGGGCAAATAATCAGGACGGTCCCTGCCAGTCCAGGACGCTGAGCACTGAGGGAAGGTGAACAAGCAGGCCTGCAGGCTTTTCTGGCGACTAAGAATATGCAGTGTCGGGCTGAACTGCTTAGCAGAGCCTGGAAGGTACAGCTCTGTGTTCTGGGCAGGTCTAGGCTAACAGGAAGAACACCATTTGCTGATCTGCAGTCCTTCCATTAACACCCAAGGCCAGCGAAGGCCCCAGGCCAGTGTGTCCATGCAGTTCTTTCTCTGCTCCAGACTGTACTTCTAAGGATGAGAACTAGAGGCTTCAATACATGTAATCCCAGGCAGGCCAGGTCAAGATGAGGGCCCAGGCTGTGAGACCAGTGAATGGGCAGGACCAGGCTGCTGGCCTGTGTGTTTGTGTGTGTGTGTGTGTGTGTATATATATATATATATATATATATATATATATATATATATATATGTATATAAATATCCATCCTTCAGGTCCCTGCAAGACTTTTAAGCTTCTCTATGCCCCCTTCCAAGGTCCTGGGGTATTTGGTGTTTATTGGGACATTAGCTTCATTCACTCTTCTGGCTGTAGCTATAGGTGGATCTTTTGGGCCACTAGCTGTGGCTTATACTACTTTTATTTTACCCTTTGTACAGTGAAAGAGAACTACAAGGCTAAGCCAGATGGGAAACGGTGAGTCAGAGTCTCACTAGGTACCTCTGCCCGGAGGGGCTGGTCTCTGACCCTTTGTCAATACTAAAAGCAGATCTTTATTTTCATACTTGTTAGAAGTTCATGAAATGACCATCACAGACATCTGCTGGTGGCTCATCAGGCCTTCTAGAGATGTAAGACCTACTCCATCTGTCCTGCTCAAGACAGAAAGGAGGCGAACATGGAGAAAGGAGCCATTAGTAACAGCTGGGAAGGCCCAGGCAGGCTTCCATGAGTGCTGGATCTAAGACAGGTTGAGTTTCAAGGAAACTAGGGTGGGAGTAAGGCCACTCACGAGGAGAAAGAGCATGAGAAAGAGCATGCACACAGACCTACAGATGCTGCTGGATCCTCTCGCCCTCAGAGCTAAAGCTAAGGTGGTTCGTTCAGCCAACCTTCTAGCATCCACACCCAGACCCAGTGACCTAGGAGACCTTATCTACATGGCCCAGGCCTTGGCCCCATGTGTAGGGAAGAGGGGAGGGGATACATATACTTAGCATCAACTGTTGACTTAAATAGACATCTTGATTAGTAAGTGCTAAAGAATCTCTTTATTATACTTGCTATTGCAAAAACACATAACCCCGAAGGCCTGGGCAGAAGGAAAGTGTCCAAGGCAGGGACATACCCAAGTGTGTTCACCATTCCTCTACACACTGCCATGCTCCTGCCTAGGGGAGCTACACAGCAAACCACATTGTGGTCTGATCCCAATTCCCGGCCCCTTCATTATACCTCTAGATGTTCCTCATCCAGGTTATGTGCTCCTAGGGAGTGGTGGGTGCAGGTGTTGCCCCTAGTCTTCTTAAAGCTGTTCCAACCTTTATACAGAGGGGAGGTAGTGGGATGGAGAGAATATTGGTCTTTGGTATAGATGACTTCTCTCGCTTAAGACTGAGATCCTTTCTGTTTGTGGTCTAGGTGCTCACTGCTGAGTGCAGGTAGTTAACTGGTTTTCTTTCTCTGGTCTACCGTGAAACTCAGAATTCAGATCTGTATGAGGCTCATGCCAGGTACATCATGCAGAGCACAGGGCTATGCCAGAGCTAGGGCTGACTCTGCCTCAGACACCAGAGCAAAAACAAAGTTTTTATTATCATCTCAGGCAAGAAGTCAGGCCTCACAGGCTCTGAGCAGAACTAGGCTCTGGCACCTTCCCAAAGTATGCTTAGTGCTTGACCAGGCAATTGTTCCACAACTGCCCCCAACCCCCAGCCCCAAGTGATCCTCTGGACTGGGTTCATGACCAAAACTATTCTTTTTTAGAACAGTTTCCTTAAGTGATGAGAAACAACACTGCAGAGAGAAACTGAAAGTGAGCGGCTGCCCTGCTCAGCCAGGATGCCTGGGCTGCTGCTTCAGAGGCCGCGTGAGGACGCCACGCAGCTGCCACCTTGTTCAACTCTCACCCCCTTGGCTGGCTGCCTTTCACTTTCCCTTCCTAAGGTAGTGACAAGGACTTCCCTGACTCTAAAGACAGGAGAGAACTCAGCAGCTACAGCTAAGGGTAGGGAGAAGTAGGGACAGACACTCAGACCAGAGTCCCAGCCCTGAGCTACAGTATGGCTGGCCTGCTCAGCTGACTCCATTCCTGTTAGCACTCTACTTACCGGGCTCTTGCCCAAGTTCCCCTCTGGGCCTTACCACCTAGTACCTCTGTCCTTTGGAGAAGCCATTCCTAAGAGGCCCAACCTCAGTTTCCATAATGAAGGGCCCAGGAGAGCCAGATAGACTCCTCAGCGCACTAACCATAGTCCAGACTCCAGAGAACAGTGGGTTAGAGAACCAGTCCTGGCAGACTTCCTGGGTCCTGCTATATATACCAGCCTGCTTGCAGCTCAGGTCTACACTTGAGCACAGCACATGCCAACAGGTCCATAGGCCTTTCTGGGGAGGCACTTACCAACTTGCTGTCTAGGTCAGGCTAGGTTCCAGACAGTTCTGGCTTCTTCCCCTGCCTCCTGTATATTCTTGGCCGGGTTGCTCATCTCTTTCTACAAGTTTTAGGTAGCCATGATCAGAGCCTCTTAGGTCTTTTTTTGAACTTTGTAGAGAGCTAGGGATTTGGAGGCTCAAAGAAGGAGATAGCAGGTCAAGACCTCTTGCTAAACAAGAGGGGCAGCTCAGCCATAAAGTCTGGGCCTCAGTCTGAGACAAGAGGGCCCTGACTCCTTTCTGGTATGATCTGGTCACTGTGGGAGACTGTGAATCTTTCTGGTGCCACTGGCCTTAGGAAGGAGGAGCAAGCAAGGGAAGGAGAATTCTTTGGCTCTAGGGAGAGCAGAACCTACAGCTTTAGCAGTGATCGTTGTGATTAGGAACATAACCTTGGTTTGTGCTGTATGCTGGTCTGGTCTCTAACTCTGCTCTCCAGACTTCTGGAGCTGCCCAGCACCTTCCTACTGCTCTCCTGGCCCTCAGCTTTGGATCATGATCCTCCCTCCCAACACTTCTGCCCTACCATTGCCTCCCTCCTCTCCACACATACCAGAATGGAATAGGTTATAAGAGAAGACATCTAGATAATAATGACAGTAAAACAAGACAGTTAATACTCATGGTACTTACCGTGTTAAGGGCAAGAACTGTTCTAAAAACACTACATATCTGAATGAGTCACTCCACAAGCAGCTCTAGGTGACAGGTTCTCTTATGCCCTCTCTTTAGATCATGAAAGCACACAGGAGTCAGATAACCTGTCCCAGGTTATGTCTATAGGCAGTGGCAAAGATGAACTTTAAACTTTGGTTGTCTGGATTCAGAAGTCATATTTCTATAAAAAGAAATCAAGGTAGCACTACCTCTCTAGACCAGAGAGCCCACTGCCCAAGACCTGAGAAAGCCAGCAGCAGATCTCTGTCTGGTGATGTCTCAGGTCACCTGCTGGGCTCAACAATGATGGAGGCAGGCACCTCCGGGCCTCCAGGGTAGTCATTTCTGGCTTTGTCTTCTACTTCCTGCCTCTTACACTCACTGTTTATGGAGAAACGTGTCTGGCCCCATGTCTGTGGTTAACCCAAGGCAGAGACTGGGCTTGGTGGGGGAAGGCACAGGACAAAAGAGGGCTCATCTCATGGGAAGAACCAGTCTGAAGGCAGAGAGGACAGGTTGCTTCTTGCTCTTTAATTCTGAGCCTGCTGACTGCTTTAGCTCGGGCCCCTCTCTCTTAACTCCTCTTGGGCACATACTGTTGGTGCCATCTGGGTCGGGTGATTTCCTAAGGCTTCTTCTCTCCGAGTTGTACAACTCTCAAAGCTTTTCCTTCATCTTTGCTGACTTTTCCTCTGCTTTGCTAAAAACCATCAGATAACATTCCTAAAGCTGCTACCAAGTCTGTTCCCTTATTTAGCCACTTTCTCCTCCTGAGGCTGACTACCAAAGTCCAGCTATCAAAAGGCCACTTTGGCTCACCTAATTAACAAGCCCAATTAAAATTAAACACCTCATCCAAACACGGGGTTTCCTCCTTTACCTTTATAAACCGCCATTTACCTATGTTCCACGTCTGTCTCCCCTCTATTCAGAGACAGTCCTTTGTCCCTTGGGACAAATACCTTTCTCCTTTCTCTTATCCCTTCCCCTTCTCCCTGTCCCCTATCTCCTCTACCACCACATCCTAGCCCATCCTAACACAGACTTTCCCTTCTTCTCCACTTAAAAACTGTACCTGCAAGTCATTTTCGCCAGAGTCAGAAAGCAGCCACTTTAATTCCCTGCTTAATAAAGGATCTCTCTGTGAAAACAGGTGTTTAGGTGTGGTTTGTGCCTAACCCAGGGTTCAGGAGGAAGCCCCTGCTGTGCAGGGGTACCTCTCCTCTCCCCCTCTCCTCTTTCTCTCACTTTGCGCTGCAGATTGCTTGGAATATTACTGAGAAATTACATGTTTCTATCAGACAGGCAATTCTATCACCAAACCATAGCTTCTGCCTGCTTTTGCACACTTCTTTCTTCCCATTGCTGGGTAGGGTTTTCTCCTCACAAGGCCAGACCTGTGCTCTGGATTCCATGCCTCTGACCCAGGGACGGCCCTGTCCCTCTGCAGCGGTATCTCCATCTTCAGCTCTCTAGAGGCTCTGCACTGACACAGAGAAGATGCAGCGAGAATACTGACTGACTGCTCTTGCAGACGACAGGTTTGGTTCACCTGTGAGCCACATGGTGACTCACATCACACGTGATTCTGGTTATAAGGAATCGGATGCCCTATTCTGACCTCCATGGGTACCAGGTACTCATGTGGTGCACATAGACACATGCAGACAAAGCACTCATCTTAAAAAGAAAGTAAAAAAGCTTTCCCTTAATTTCGTGTGTCATCCCAGCCACTGTCCTATTTCTCTGCTCTAAACTCAGTCATTTTATCATTAAAATTTTAATTACATAAGATTTTATGACTATCAAATACCAACGAGTATTTAACGCAGCACAACACAAATGAACTTTATAAACCCACAACCCAGCCTAAGAGCTACAATGTTGTTAGTATTGTTTATGACCAGCAAGTTCTTCCCTGCCCCTCCCGCCTCTGCAACTAGGAATACTGTAGCTACACTGATCAGAAGCCAAGGCAGAGGGTTTTTTTTTTTTTTTTTTTGAGACAGTTTCTCTGTGTAGCTTTGGCTGTCCTGGAACTCACTCTGTAGACCAGGCTGGCCTCAAACTCAGAGATCTGCCTGCTTCTGCCTCTTGAGTGCTGGGATAAAGGTGTGCGCCACCACTGCCCAGAGAGAGAGAGAGAGAGAGAGAGAGACAGAGACAGAGAGACAGAGATCTTAAAGGCCACATAACTCAAAAGAACAACAACAGAGGCATCTATGTCTCATCAGAAACAACTGAAGACTAAAGATGGGGATTTTATTTTTTGCCCAGAGTCTCAGAGATTATCTTGAACTTCTGATTTTGCTGTCTCTGCCTCCCAAGTGCTTAGATTACAGGCCTGTACCACCATGTTCAGTTTAGGTGGTGCTGGGGCTTGAACTAGGTAAGCACTCTGGCAGCTGATGTACATCCTAGTGAGGCATCTCTAAAATGCTTAAAAAAAAAAGTCTAATTTGGAATTCTATAGCCAAAGACAGTCAGTTTCAAAGTAAAGCTACTTGAGAGTTCAGGTTACCAGCAGGTCCACGTGGTGTGAAACTTCAGAGGAAGTTCTTCAGGCTGCAGGGAAACTACCCCAGCAAGAAACAGGATGTGGCACTCGCAAGGCAGAGGGAGGTGGATCTCTGTGAGTTTGAGGCCAGCCTGGTCTGCAAGAGCTAGTTCCAGGATAGCTAGGGCTGTTACACAGTGAAACCCTGTCTCGGAAAACAAAACAAATAAAGAGGATGTGAATGAAGTGCACGAGCATAAAAATATGTGGGTAAATAGCAAACACTACTATTATTTTTGTCTAAATTTCTTTTTTTAATATTTATTTATTAATTATGTATACAATATTCTGTCTGTGTGTATGCCTGCAGGCCAGAAGAGGGCACCAGACCTCATTACAGATGGTTGTGAGCCACCATGTGGTTGCTGGGAATTGAACTCAGGACCTCTGGAATAGCAGGCAATGCTCTTAACCGCTGAGCCATCTCTCCAGCCCTCTAAATTTCTTCAAAGTGAGGACGTGTGTGTGTGTGTTTGCAGGTGCCTGTGCCCGTGTGTGCAGGAGGTTGAGGCAGGGCATCTTCCTCTATTGGCCTCTGTTCTACATTTTGAGACAGAGCCTCTCCCAGAGCCTGGAACCTGTGCTTGGCTAGACGGGTGGACCAGCAAGCTCCTAACAGCCTTCTGCTTCCTCCCTCCAATGTTCACCACCACAGCTTTCGTGTGGTGCTGGGGATCTGAACTAAGTTCTCAGGCTTGTGTAGCAGGCCCTCTCTCATAAAGGCTCTTTTTAAGACTTTCAGAAACTCCAAATTTTGAGATAATTATGGCGTCCCTGCCCAGATGTATTTCTCAATTAACTCTAAAGTAAACATAATGGAAATTATTTCAGTGCTTTTAAAAAATGAATTTGAAAACACACATTTCTCTGAACTTTGGTCAACAACATAACAGTGATGCAAAGAATGATGGCATTTATTTGGGACTAAGCAGGAAGCACTGCAATGTGGAACATGCATGCCACGAACCATGGCATGCCCCAAGGGAATGGGTGGAGGGAAGTATTAGGTTCAGAGCAGGCTCCTCATAATGGCAGTGTCATTGACAACGTCATAAATGATATCACGGGCTCAGCTCAGAGGACTCTGGCCTGGGAAACAGAAGGATTGCTAGTGGATAAACAAACCCTAAAATCAACATTCCTCAGAAACTTGTGAAGTGGGTCTCTTCAGTAAAAGCTACAGCCAACTACTTCCAGGCAATAAGGCATCTAGTTCCCTATTAACACAGCTCCCAGGCTCTTCTAGACAGTAGCCCCTCCCCCCAACTCTAACTCCTAGGCTGTTCCTGCTTACATGCTCCCTCCCTTTGCAAACATAGCTCCTTAAAAACTGACAAGGCTTTCCCTGCTTTTTGCTAGTCTGTTCTGTCCCCTGAGATACAGCTTTGGCAGCTTAAATAAACCTTTCTTTTCACCTGTGGAGCTGTCCAGCTTGGTGGTTTCAATGTATACTCGCTTACAGGGGACTTCTAAAGGCCACAAAGAAGACATAAGTTCATTCAAAACAACAATTCTGGCTACAAGGACTACTAACAAAAGACAGTCCAAGGACAGCACCAGTCCAAGGCCGAGTCAACAGTGCTGGGCAGACAGCCCACAGGAGTGCCCTCTGTGGAAGGCTGCAGTGCCTTTGTTATCATTTGTGATAGTTCTTGATACCAGGCACAGAAGCATAAGGTCCCCTTCTTTATAATTTTCCATTTTATTATTAACATTGCCGGTATAAGACATGGCAACTCTGTTTTGGTTTTGTTTAAGTTTCATACTAGTACCTTAAACACACGGGCAATCTGACTTTCACTACCAGCAGGCTTCCAGCCCAAATCCATCTCCTGGGGTTTCCTGGTCTGAGACCTTCCAGTGCTGAAACTGGGCAAACTGTGATGACACTGGTTATCCTAACTGGGGCCACGACTGAAGTCCTAAGTAGAGAAGTGGCCCCAAGGGCAGCAGGCAATGGAGTTCCACTATGAGCAGTCAGGGAACTGTATGTAGCTCATCTCCCTGAAACCCAGTGTGCCCTTTTAGGAACAGGAGATTCTCATCTCTTCTTTCTCCCACGCTGTCTCAAAGATCAAGACAGTCTGTCCCCGCAGGGAGGAAGCCATCACAGAGGCACAAACACACAGTGGCTTGCAGAAGTCTTCCTGTGCTGCATGACGCACTGACCCTTCACCCACTTGGCCCGGAGGGCGGCAGGGAGCATTCAAGTGTGCCTACTAATTCTCACCCCATCCTGCTAACCACTCACTATTAGCTCCACGTTACTTAGAACAAAACTGAGACCCAGAGAGGTCAAGCCACAGGCCCCAGATCCTTTGGTTTCTCACGAGAAGCAGGTCCAGTGTTGTTCCATGAATGTCATGCTACAAGCTGGTGCTCAGTGCCTGGACACAGCCCCCAAAGCCTTGTGCAGATGCCTTGGCCATGGGTGTGAAATGTCAGAAGAGGTGCAGAGTAAGAAGGTGAGCCAGGGTAGGAATCAGGACCACAACAGCCCAAAGGTTCCCTGAGAGAAAACATTTCTGCCCCTGGAGGGAATCTATTAAGATACACAGGACCTCAGATTGAGCTGTCTGACAAACAAAAAGATGTTTTGGAAACATGTTGGGGAGGTTGGAGAGAAGGAGAAGAAAGTCACTGAATGGTTCAAACATCTTAATTCTTCTCTCGAGAACCATCACACAGCTGTCTCTTGGCCTATTAGCCGTGACCAAGTATAGAATTCTACCACTGGGCTCTCAGGACCAGTCAGAACTGACTCTATCCCTTATTAACATGGCCTCTAGAGAGGCACGTGAAATATTTACATTGTTAACTGCTAAATAAAGTCTATTTAAACCAAGGCAGATAGGCTAGGAAAACATTCCCATGTGCTGGGTGTGGTGGCACACTTGTAATTTCAGTACCCACACATGCACACAAGCAGCAGTGTCAGGATTTCAGGTGGAAAGAAGAGGGCAGGTTGGAGACACAGATTCACTTGACTTCCTAAAGTTTCCAGTTCTGTGACAAGAGACTCAGTCTTTATCCGTCAGTTTCTTCCTGTATAGACATTCTAATGCCTTGCAGATGTGGGCAGGAAGCTCTGAGCCTGTTTCCTTGTTGTCATGGCTTGGATATTAAGCGTTCCTTCAAAAGTCTCATGCAGTGAAGGTTGGATTTCTAGCAGGTGGCTCTGTTTTAGGAGATTGTGGGAGTTTCTGGAGGGGCCAGGCTGGAGGCTAGCTAATGAGCCTCTGGTGGTTATAGTCTGCTCACTGGTCCTTCTCTGTTTACTTGCTTCCTGTCTGTCTTGAGGTGGGTAGCTTCTGCCACAACCCAGGACTACAAACAGAGATCTCTGAAGCAAGCCTTTCTCCTTTATGTTTCTTCTGTCTGATAGCCTGCCACAGTGCCGACTCTGACGTACTCATTTACTAAGGGGGATAATCTGGCTATCCCATCCAGTTGCTGAAGGGCTAAAACAGTCTGACCGTAGGGTACTCAGAACAAAGTCCAAGTCAAAGAAATATTGAAGGGGCTTTTGCCACATTGAACAAGCAAGCACATTTTTCTTATAACTTATATTTGTCTCTGAAAAAAATGTTCTGAAAGTTCTGGGGAGGTTGCTTTGTGTCTGCTACACAGCACCAGTTCCTGGCTCCTTTCTCCCCTATTATGTGTTTCCGCCTCAAAAGTGGCATTCTGTGTATTTGTTAAAATATAAATTAGGTCACCTTCTCCCAGAGGGAATCCAAGGAGGGAAAGCAGTCAGGTGGCTCTGGGGACGTGGCAAGGTAGCCCGGGGCAGGGTCACAGGTTTGACCTGTCTTTGGACCACTCCTTCTTTCTTTTTAAAAAAAGATGAACTGTTTCTGTTTCACCAAAGGCTGGAGTCACAGGCCTCTGACACCATACCTGGCTGGCTTTTTGTTAGTTTGTCGAGGACCTGTATTACACAAAGCCAGATAATTTATCTATATAATCCATATCTATGGATTATACATATATATACACATATATATTCAGAATATTATGGTTATTAGTTTTGCAATGAAGACCAGGCACTATGTCAGAGCAGAAAAGTGGAGAACAGGGATCTGGACATGTGTCCCAGCTGCCTGAGATGAATGAGTTATGAAGGTGTTTTGTAAGTAGCAACTAGGCACATTGCTTTTATTACTCTGCTCTTCATCTGGATCTGACTGGACTGTCCCATCCCCTAGGGATGTACCTCTTATTTGTAGGGACACAGCTTCTTCAGGGAGATGACCCAGGGCAGCTCTGGATGTTATATGCGTTTAGGGAAGAGACGCTGACTGGACAGGAGAGGAGACCAGAGGCTGCCCTTACCTGGTCAGCCGTGGCTGGTGGCTGCCCTTACCTGGTCAGTTGTGGCTGGTGGTGGCAGAGCTGGAGAGTGGGAGATGATGCGCAGAGAGGCCTCCAGTTGTTGGGGAGGCAAAAAGAAGTTGGGCACCACAATAGGTTCTGGGCTGCAATGGTAGTTAAGGGGCAGAAGTGCTGAGATGTCTGCCCCCATGCCAGACCCCAACCACACCGTGACTCGTGTTTTCCTCATCTTATTCCTCCCGTCCACGAATCCTTAACAGAAGTGGTTCCCTCGCTGGAAGACCCTGCCTTTTCCTAATGTCCTTCCTCCTTCCCTTCCCTCTTTCTCTAGTCCACATCATTTTCTAGTCTCAGCCACATGGTCCCTCCTCCTCTGCTCCCGAAAGTAGTAACACAGAAGAATGCTCAATTATTATAAGACTTTTTTTTCCAAATTATTATTGAATATGTATGGGTGTTTTCTCTGCGTGTATGTCGGTGTACCACATGCAGGCCTAGTGCTTAAGGAGGCTGGAAGAGGGCACCAGAGTTCATAGAACTGGAGTTACATTGTGAGCCAGTGTGAATGCTGTGAGTTGAGCCTGTTCTTCTGGAAGATCAGCCAGGGCTTAGTTACTGAGCATCTCTCCAGTCTGTATTTACTTCAGTATACTTCAAGTTTCTCAACACAATTTCCTTTGGTTCCCCAGTACCTGCCTAGGGCTTGCAGGAGGCTAGAATGGTAGCAAGGGATGAACACTGCTGGTTAAAAGTGATGTTCAGACGTAGGGAGGGGGGCAAGGTGGCCCTAGGGCAATGCCCTTGACCAGGATGGATGTGACTGGTACTGGGGGAGACCTGTCTACTGGCTGTTCTCTGAACACATTAAAAAGCCAGAACTGGGGGGTGGGAGGCGTGGCATACCGGCAGATGAGACCTATAAAGGTGTGAGCTGTAGCTCAGACTTCTCTGTACCCTCATAAGCTGCTGTTAGAAGCACACTGCTTTACAGAAATCTGTTGAATCACAGCACTGACTCAGACTGCCTTACTTTTGAGGGAGACAGGACTGTTGTGGTGCATTTAAACAGCTAAGCATGGCTCTGACTTATTTACCTAGCTTCCCATTTTATTGTTTTTCTTTTACCATAGAGTAGCCTCCAAGAGGGTAGAGATGATGTCATTTTCACAGTCCTATCCCTACTACTTAGCATAGTGCCTGGGACAGAATAAATGTTCAGTGAATGTCCCTGAATGGACCATGTGCACCCACGTAAACAAGCCTCTGATTATTCTAGACAGGTGAGGTGGTGCAGAGGCCCCAAAGGAGTAGAATCCTTTGACCCAGCCTATCTCCGGATCCGGGCCTGTTTGCTGTGCCGCTCTTACTACTTTTAGCCACAGTCAGCTGAGGTTATGGGGAAGGAGCAGCATTCCTGGGAGATGTCGGCTGGATCCTAACACAGCTCTCCTTAGCTTGTAGCCTTCTGCTTGCTCTTGTCTACTTACTCCTCAGTTTATGAAAGTGTACAAGGGTCTCAAATTTAGAAAAAGACTAACACTGTGCCCATCCCACCCCATCGTGAACCCCCTTCTAAGTTATCTCAGCTGACAATCAGCAGGATTAAGAGCTTATATAGGAAACGTGCTTAGGATGGCGCTCTTGTTGCTGCAGTGCGGAGGGGGCAGGTGCCCACTGTAGCTGTCCTGGCCACTAATTCCCTCAGCCACTGACATGGGTCTCCTCCCACCATTGCATGGTCCTTCCTACCATAGGAACCATCCTCACTTCTGACCAGCCTCTCCTTGCCAGCCATCTCAGTGCCTCCCAGGCCTCATGAACCTGTTTGCATGCCACCTGCAGTGGTTTGAAAGAAATGGTCCCTAAAGGGAGTGGCACATTAGGAGGTGTGGCCTTGCTGGAGGAAGTGTGTCACCCTTGGGGCAGGCTTTAAGGTCTCAAAGTTAGGCCCAGTGTCACAGTTCACTTCCTGTTGCCTGTGAATCAAGATGTAGAACTCTAAGCTCTTTCTCCAGCACCAGGTCTGTCTGCATGCTGACTGCCCACCATGATGGTAATAGACTAAACCTCTAAAACTGTAAGCTGCCACTTCAATTAAATGTGTTCCTTTATAAGAGTTGCTGTGGTCATGGTATCTCTTCACAGCAGCAGAAACCCTAATTAAGACAGCACTCACAGTGCCTCATAGCTCTACTTTTGTCTTCATGTTTGAGATGCTCACTTGATCCTCTGTCTGTAATCAAGGACTGTGTTTCCTCTATGCACTAGCACACACACACGTGATCATATGCGCATATGCATATACATGGGCACACACATATGAATATGCCACGTGCACACAAATTAATGGTTTATACAAATATTTCTACTCATCTGATTTTATCTATTTTATATAAATGCGATAGTTCAGTTTAATCTATATTTACTGATTTCTACTCTGCAATGCTAGGTGAGGGTGAGCATGGGGGAAGAAGAGGACACTGACCGGAGGCTTGTAAGTCTGGTCAGGTAGAGATCATGTCTCCCATTTGATCTGAAAACAGGTTCAGAAAGGCTAAACCTGAGTTTATACCAGTAATAAGAAGTGAGGTCTGGAGGGTCAAAGTCAGGCCCCCCGATTTCTAGGATGGGAAGATTTCTTATCATAAAGCATCCTACTTCACTGGCCAGCGTGCCTCATAAGATCAGTCAGATAGAAGCAAACATGAAGGCTATAGATGGTGCTAAGAAAAGGAGGGACCAGGGAGTATAAGGTACCACATCCTTCCATCAGTAATGACATTCTGATGCAGGTCTACCTCAATGACACCTACTGCTTAGTTCTGTCACCGTTTTCTTTTTTTTCCTTTCTTTCCTCCCCCGCCCCTTTAGTTAGGGTTTCTCTGTGTAGCCCTGGCTGTCCTAAAACTCACTCTGTAGATCACGTTGGTCTTGAACTTAGAGATCCGCCTGCCTCTGCTCCTGAGTGCTGGGATTAAAGGTTTCTGCCACTACCACCTGGTTCACTTTTTTTAAAAGTTAATTCTTGGGGGCTGGAAAAATGCTTCAGTGGTTAAGAGCACTGGTTGCTAGTTTAGAGCATCTAGGTTCTATTCCCAGCATTCACATGGCTGTTCACAATGGTAAACTCCAGTTCTAGGGGATCCAACACCCTCTTCTGGCCTCCATGTGTACTGCATGCACATGGTACACAGACATGTATGCAGGCAAAATACCCCCCCACACACACACATAAAATACCCATACATATAAAATGAATCTTAAAAAAAGTCACTAAGTCTGTTTCCTCACATGTAGAGTAGAAGACACTCATCTAAAATACTTGTGGTGACAAACTAAGCAAGTTCCTAGCATACAGTAAATGCTAATCAATAGCAATACCCTACTTTCTGTGGTTCTGCAGATAGGACCCAAGGTTAGGCAAGGGTTCTACCACGGGACTACAGCCCTAGCTCCAGCCTCCCTTGCCTTCAGGTAGGAAACTGCACAGTGTATAAGCTGAAGCTGTCAGAGTTTACCAACACCCAGGCTCCGTCAGCGCTTTACACGGAAGGGGCTGGTATCAATGGGAGATTTTTTTGTTTTGTTTTTGGACAAGGTCTTGCTCTGTAGCTTAGACTGACCTAGAGCTCCCAGTTCTCCCACCACAGTCCCACACCCTCAGAGCTGAGATTAAAGGCACGGGCCACCAAGCCTGGCTTCAGTGGTGGGTGGTGGACTTTAACACTAGTCACACACGTGAGCCTTCTGAAGGAAGAACCTTCCCATGTCCTACACCCTCCAGTGCATTCCACAAGGGCCACTGGTCATTCTCACTCTCTTAGCCTGGCACCAGCATCCACAGTGCCCAGGGATGGATGGCCTAAGTACCCACTTGTGGGAAACACCAAAGGATACAGGAGATTCTGCCTTATGGACACCTCTGGTCCAGTTGCTACCTGCTTCTGCCTCACAGCAGGAAAGTCTGTGGGTGGTTCCTTGTGGTTTTCCCTTTTGCTTTGGGAGGGCAGGTGTAGAGGACTCTCCGAAGAGTCAGTGAACTCACTGGAGATGGCTTCACTCTCAGCCAGGATCTCTGGCATGGGCCTCTTGTCCTCATTTATATGTGGTGAGCTCCATCCAACAGAATCATTGCTCTCTTGGGCCTCTGAGAATGTTAGGCCTGCGACAGGCCGAGGCTTGGTTGAGGCAGACTCTTCAACTGTGGTCTTACAGGCTCCACCCTCACTAGGCCTTTGGCTAGGGGAGTCCTGTACAGATTGGGGGTTGACTACCTTTTGTGGGCTGGACATCGAGCTACTTCTGACCTTAAGTTTCTCTCTGGGGAAAGGTCCTTCCCTCGGTATCTCACTGGGTCGAGGGCTAAAGACCTCACTCATGTCTGACATGAAACTGGACCACGGACTAGTTTTGTCGGTCACTGTGGTGATTTCATTTAGGGTCCTGGGCTCAATGATGTCTTCCTCATAGTCTTCTTCACTGAGGTCTGAGTCCACCTCAGTGTCCTCACCGCTGTGCACCCTCGTGACAGGTAGTGTATGCTCCACCGACTCACGGATCACTCCTCCTCCCTCTGAAGTCTCTTCAAGAACAGGGGCAGGCAGGGAATTTGTGCTTGTCTCTCCAACTCCTGCCACCGGCTCCTCTGGAGTGGTGCTTCGTCCTCGCATGGCCTTTGTGTCCTGAGCATCTGGGAGGGTGGTGCCTGCTCTGCTTCTACTCCTGGCTTGGCGAGAAGTCAAAGCTGCTTGTGAGTCTCTGGTGATCGTCTGCAGATCTGAATAGCAACAGACAGTAGTCTCACAATGTGCAGGCTACAGACCGCGCAGCCCTCCCGGCCTCTATCTTCACAAGCATCCTTGTGATCAGACTTTAGACAAACCCAGGAGTCAGTGAAACTATGTTCACAGCAGTATGATTTCTAGTACTTTATTCTACTATCAGAGGCTGAGATCTAATCTATTTGTAGCTGTGGAGACACCTGTGGAGTGCTCATACTCAGATCTGTCGGGAGCTGAGGTCCTGACGGGCATGCTCATGCTTCCATCTACTTCAGTAATCACCTACATTAAAACCAAAACGAGAATCCACTCATTTACCTATTCAATAACAATTATTAAAACTATCTATTTTACTTGGAAAATAAAAGCAAGGTGATCTTATCAATGCAAAAGAAAAGAAAAGAACAGAGGCAGCAGGGCATTGGGAAGAGTGCAGTCAAGTTTGTGATCATGAGCAAATTGTCCCTTCTGGGCCTGTTTTCTTTCTAATGTGACCAATACCAGCAGCCACTTCACAGGCTTGATACTCTATGAGAAAAATGAGTATACCTTGCATGGTGCATGTACAAACACTTGATAAGGAGGAAGTACCAGTCAACTCAAATTTTTGGGTAAAATGAGGTAGAGAAGTTAATAAATAAGTTGGCATAATGGTATATGCCTTTGGCTTTAGCTATTCTGAAAGCCAAGGCAACAGGATTGCTTTAGAAGAGGAGTTTTGAACAAGCCTGGGCAACATACCAAGATTTCATCTCAAATAAGGAATAGCAAAACAACAAAGACAGTAAATGGCATGTTCTTTTAGAGTAAAAGTCAGAAGCTAGTAGTGGATTTGATTTCCAGGGCTAAGGGCTATACCTGCTCACTGCTAGAGGGTAAACTGGTAGGAAGGGCTTGTTAGAATGGCTATAAGGTTCAGACATCAGGAGAACATGTCTATGTGAGTGTACCTCAAAACAAAACAGACTTATTTAGCCCTAGTCTTTTGGTCTTAATTATTGCCTTGGAGCAATTCCCTTTTTATAAACCAATTTATCTCCCAATGCCTATTACGTCTCCTCCAGGAAGTCTACCCAGCTGCACCAGCTGAAGGGCTTTATTCTGGCCATGTTCCATAAGGAAGCGCTAGAACACATGAGAACACACTGGCTGGGTAAAGCTGTTTCCTACATCAGCTTGTGAGTGGTTCGTGTTGTCTCCAGGACCACACAGATGTAGCATGAATGAGACATCTGTGACTCCTCATACCCACCAGTCTAGGACCCCTCAGAAAAGAGCACTGAGCACTGTGGTCACAGAGCAGGCTTTTGTTACTTCTGGACTGTTGCCCTGATGTAGAGAATCCACAGTCTGTGAGAAAATAAGTTCTTATCCTGTTATTTCCTTGCCAACAACTCCCTTTTCTTCTTCCCCTTTTCTGTCTGAGGCACTATGATGGAGTCTAGAGCTTTGCATATATTTGGGCACTGGCCTGCAACCTTATTTTCTCTCTGGGTAAGCATTAAACCTCTAAATTTGACTTCAAGGCCAGCTTTAACCCTTCCATTCTTTTTCTATACCCCTGTAAGGGGATTCCCCTATCTGTAGCCACTTGTATCCTCATAAGGTCTCTCTTGTTTCGTATTAATGCTCTTTCTTGGGAGAAGCATCTTTGGCTCACAACAGAGTCTAAGTTTGTGTCTGGTCTGTCTGATGGTGACGAAGATGGAGTGAGTGGAAGTCCACTAAAGGGCACACCTCTCAACACTGATATGGAGGCAGGATAAGAACTGCTCTAAGGGACCTTTTGGAATGGTAAACTATAGATAGGTCTTCACATGCAGATCTTTTACAGTGATTTTTTTTTTTTCTTTTCGAGACAGGGTTTTCTTTGTGTAGCTCTAGAGCCTGTCCTGGAACTCGTTCTGTAGACCAGGCTAGCCTTGAACTCAGAGATCACCTATCTCTGCTTCCGAGTGCTGGGATTAAAGGCACGCATCACCACAGCCTGCAGGAAGATTATTGTGAATCTGAGGCCAGCCTGAACTACATAGTGAGATCCTGCCTCAAAGCCAGCTAACCAACCAACCAACCAACCAACCAACCAACCAACCAAAAAAACCTTTGCACACTTCTGGACTCTGGGAATAGCTAAGGTTTTGCCCTGAAAGATAGTGGTGAAGACAAGTTCAAGAACAGCTAGGAATCCATCACATCATCTAATCCATGACTGTCACTTTTGGTTAGGAGAATGAAAGGTCAAGAAAGGAAAGAGCATGCCCAGTGTCAAGTTGACGCCAGATGCCATGATCTGGGTCATTTGCCTCTCATCCCGGTGCTCTTCCCATTGCTACATGCGCCTGTTCACACCATTATCCTTTCCTTAAAAAGGAAGAAAAGAGACATGAAAACTGTTTGCATTTGTGATGGAGGCCTATCTGAGGGTAGATACTCAGGTGGCCTCTGACTGGGCACCCAGTGACCAAAGTTGTAGCAAAAACAGCTCTGAATTGTACCTGAGATTAGGGAACTGACTTGCAACACCAGGTTACTGGATTTCTCCAGGATGCACTGGTTCTCGGGGTCTCGGCTGCTGGCTCCTGGGCTCTCCTGGCTCTTTGAGAGAGCAGGAGAACTGGGAGAGCTGAAGGGCAGGAAAGGCTTGTTGAGCTTCTGGGTGAAGTACTTCTGGATCTCATCAAGCTCACTCAGATTCTTCCTGGGGAAGAGGGGGAAGGTGACAAAGAGGCCACTCAGTGATTACAGGAATCTTTGCAACACGAGGCAGGACTTCAATATTGCTCACGGCTTAGTGCTACAGAGAGCCTACTATCCTCTTCAACCCACCCTTTACCCTTCATCTTCCATTGCCAGAGATAATTTTCTCCCCTGCCCCCTGTGTGACTAATAATGGTTCCTCTTCTGCTATCTAGCAAAATACACAACTTTCTCATAAGGAACCATTCTTTTTGTTAGCCTGTTTTGTTTCATTGAGACAAGTCTTCATATATAGCCCAGGCTGGCCTGGAACTTGCAACAATCTGGAACTTGCATCATCTGAGATTACAGGTAAGTATCATAACACATGGCGTACAAGCACCATTCTTGGCCCTCATCATGGCGGTCCTCACTTCGTCTTACTCCTGTCATCTCAGTCGCTGCTGATCCTCATCTAGCCAGCCTTCCTGAACTGTCCAGGCTGGCTCCAGGACGCCATCTCAGTTTCCCTTGTATTTCTCAATCACTGTGACTCAGTGATGATTCCTTATATCTACCATATCCATGCACAGCACAGGCCTGGCACAGAACAACTGACTACTGAGGAAGTTAACACAGCTGAGAGACTTAAAAATAACCCTGTTTTCATTCTCACTGCTCTCCACTGAAGAATCACATCGACCTTTGGAAATTCTCAGCCAACCACTTGAAATCAGTAATGGTTACTTTGCAAATAAACAATTTCAGGTTCAGAGAATGTAAGTGATTTGTCTAGGATAAGAAGCAGTGTGTGGCTATTCAGATTCTGGGACTTCAAGTCTTAGGCTTTTTTGAGGACATCAGATGGGCTCTGTTCCAAACTCACACTTCTCATACTTCTGCAGATTATAAAACCTGAGATCACGCCACTTTCTACTTTGTCTCTTCTTTCCATTCATCTTTTAAGGTTGCTGCTCATGACTTTTCGAAGTCTACTATCTGAAATCACTGGGTCCCCTGTCCCCTAAATTCCTCCACTCTCAGCCTTGTCATTTTTCATTATTTGTTATTTATTAATTTCCTCTAACTAGGCCGTGAGTATCCTGGAACAGACAGTCTGGGAAGTATGTCTACTGCCCTGATACGTCCAGGAGCATTCCCAAAGCCCAGACTGAGTCACGTCCAAGGGAAAGGAGAGAACAGGGCTCATCTTTGTTCTGACACTAGAGGATTCAGTTTATCAAATGGCAGCAGTGTCACCAGGTCACGTAGGTGTCTACATCCTGCAGATGAATGCCTACAGCAGAAAAATGCAAGCATGAGCACACTTGGCACAGTGCTAGGAAATCTGCAATTCCAGGGGTTCCATCAGAGGTTCTGGCACAGAATCAGGGCCTACACACTTGCTGACACCATATTCTATCCTCTCACCAGTGACACAGGTGTATCAGTACTTGCTCTACGGGTCACACATGTCTCCCCAGTCGCCAAGAACCTTCATGAGCTAACTCCTAAAGAATTGCCCTGCTCCTTGCACTTAAATTTTATTTATTCAATTTAGTGTGTGTGTGTGTGTGTGTGTGTGTGTGTACTGAAGACAACTCTAGGGAGTTGTTTCTCTTCTGTTGCTGTGTGAGATCCTGGGACTGAACTCAGGATCTGAGGCCTGTGTACAAGTGCCTCTACCCACTGAGCCATCTTGCTGGCTGACCTCTTGCATCTTTAGCTGATTTTTTTTCAACTGTGCAGTCAGTATTTCCCTAATCTTGATATACTCTATGCCTCTGGGGTTTGGAGATAATCTTTCTGCACAGAATAGACTTCACATTTATTAGCCTCTTCTTTCAAAGCCCACATGTGTTGTCTTTAACTCTTTCCATGTTCACCTTTCTAGATTACTCATTCCTCTGTCTTCTCTGGGACGGGAATCACATCCCTCACCACCTTTCAGTGTAGTTATCTGGCCATGGCTATCTCCTGCACTGGGGCTCTGTGCTTCTCCCCCCTGCAGGTCCTCACCTGAGCGAAGTCAGAATGGAGGTGTGGGAGGACAAAGGCACTGTGGTCAGCTTCTCATCACCTGCCGAAACTGCTTCCCCATGCTGCAGGGATTCGTGGAATCGACGGATGTTCTGCACATGCTCCTCATGGCGTGCCGCCTGGCTTCTGATGGCACCATTTCTGCTGGGGAAACTGGGAGGGAAGTAAATTCCTAACCAAGGAGAGAATCCTAGTGTGGCAACTGAGTCATTTTCATGAAAGGACACCGTAGACCAGTCCCTAGCACAGCAACCACTTCTGGCTTGCTCACTCTTGCTTGGATCACGCAGGTTTCCCAAATAAACTCACTTTCAGTCCCACCCACTCCACTACACACGTCCTCCATCTTAGAGTCCAGGTGACTGTTCTAAAACATAGACGTGAAATAAGAGAAACAACAACACACTCGAAGCCTTCATCACGATGGCAGTCGTAGGATCTGTCCGGGTTTAATCTACTCACATTACTGTTCCTTTCTAGCTCTGTCTCTTTTAATCTTTACAACGAATCTTTTCATTCTGAAGCATGGTATTCAAGAATGTGACTGTGACAATCTTCTTTCTCTTTTAATAAGGCAGCCTTATTGAGATGTAATTCATACAGCATTCAGTTAACCCAACTAAAATATATAACCCAGTGATTTTTTAGTATATTCAGAGTTATCTACTCCTTTTCAAAAATCAGTTTTAGAACATTTTATCACCCCTAAAAACAAATTCCACATCTGTTAGCAATCATTTCCTTTCTTTCTGAAACCCTGAAGCTGAGGCAACTACTCATTTACCTTCTGTCTGTATATGAATTTTTTTCCCTGTCTTCGGTTTCTTCCTCTAGTAAAGGAGACAAGACAGTTCATGTGCATCTTTTAAATTATCTCTTACCATCAACAATTACCTTGCAGAAGAGGAGAAATCAACTTCCTTTGGAGAAGTGTGGGCAAGCTGGTCTTGGGTGTGCCTTGCAATAGGCCCAGGGAATGTGTCACATAGAGAAGAGGCAGGGAATGGAAAGGGGCTGAACAATGGTATCTGCAGCAGCAATGAGAAAATGGTGCACTGGTTACCACTAATCCCCTCGGAGCAAAGCTGCACATGAATTTGTAGATTCGCTTGGTATAACTTACTCTGTCTGTGCCGGACAGTTATGAGCAATATGCACTGCCTGGCTTAAGCTTAATCATCACCCTATGAAACAGGAACTGTTATTTTATAGACCATGCCCTCAGGCTGCCTTTCAGTTGCTTTTCTCATATTTATGTTCTTACTCTTTTAGGTACTAGATAGGACATGATTTTATAGTCATACATAAGGGTAAGGCTGTGATACTCTTGACCCCTGACCACCAGAACTGACCAGAAGACTTCTTACAAAGGGACCACTGAACTCTTGGTCACTCCCTCATGAAGTCACTCATTCAATACTGACTGATTCCTTGCTGTGCCAGGCAGGTATGAGAGGTAAAGAAAATCTATTACAGCAATAGAGTGGCCCTCTCTGGAACAGTCTGAAAAATTCCCCCCTTTTTTTACACCCCCACCCCGAAGCCAGGAAGTTGTTGTCTATATAAAACACGGGCTTTTAAGCTGGAAGTAGCAAAAAGTATAAAGGATCTTCTCACAGTAGAACCTGCAACTAGGTGCGAACAAGGAAACCTACCAGTGATCCTGGGGCCACTGTCCCTCGTCTCGCTTGTCTTTCTTCTTTTAAGTGCATCAGACTCTCCAAAGGGGAAACGGCAACTTTGATTTGCCCTTGGCACTCTCCACTGAAGTCTGTAATATTGTACCAGCCACAGATAAACTGAAAGCCAGACAATAGTGGGGAGAGGTCCACCGAGGCAAAGCCAACCACCCTCTCCTCATCTGTGGGGAAAGAGAAGAGCGGGGTAGTGTGGCTGGCCATGTCTTCCTCCTGCTGATATTCTATTAGGGACTACATGGAGAAGCTGGCTCAGATAACTAGAGTCTGGCACTGAGACTGAGAGGCTGGGGTCAGAGCCTGTTAGGAAGCCCTTTGCTGTTCTGTGGTTATCCCCGACCCCATTTTCTTTTTTGAGCAAGGTTCAAGTACCCCAGGCTGATCTTGAACTTGCTATGTAGTCAGAGCAAGTTGAACTTCTGATCTTTCTGCCTCCATCTCTGAGTGCTAGGGATACAGATATGTGCGAGAATTACAGTTGTGTCACTATGCTGTGTTTGTGTGGCACTGGGGATCGAACATAGACTTCACATGTGCTAAGCAGCATCTACAAACTGAGCTATATCTGGCCCTTGTTTTTGTGCATCAGAGAAGAGCTGTGTTTTGTATTCTTCGTATAAGTAACTAGAAAAAATTCTAAACCTATATACTACTTTTCTATAGACTTTGCACGCCTCTGTGATTTTTCCCAGGGGTGTTGTGTGAACGTGCACATGCACACATACCTATACAGGAGAGAGTATTTTTGAAATTATGTGATTTCGAGAATTTTTACTTTTTAATTTGTAGTTGCCTATATTTCCTAAGATGTACATATGTATTATAGTTAATTAATAACAAAGTAAATCAGACCCTGACTCAAAACGAGCAATAAATCCATAGTAGCTACATAAAAATAGGTTCAAGTACCAAGATGTCAGCACTCCCTCTCAGCAAGGCTTTTAGAACAAGGAAGGATAAGCTGTTACTATGGCTTTGTATATTACTGGTCTTGCTTGACAAGCTAGAACCAACAGAAGGCCTAATATTATATAAAGTGAAGAGAAACTGCTTGTATGTGTCCTGCACGTTATGGTTAAAGACAGATAGAACTGGAAAGACTCAAATGTCGAATTCCTACATATTATACAGATAGTCCAAAAATATGACTCCTAAGTACTTCAGTTCCACAAGAGTATAATGGAGCCTTCTGTATGATTCTTCTCTAACAGATACCTATGTTCTCAGGGTCATCAGTACCATGGCTTTGCTTATCTGGAAAAGATGATCACAAGAATAGCACTCATACCTCCTTTATGCCACACTTTAAAAACCAGGGTTTGATGTGGGTCCAGAAGCAGCTCTTTTGATAACCTGTGAGGAAAAACCATCAATCACTGTGAGTTAACTACAGAAACCTTTCACAGTATGGAATTTAGTATGGAACATCAGACTAGAGGCGTTTTCTTTAGACGTTCTCAAGAAGAAACCCAAGAAATGTTAGAAGAAGCAAAGAAAATTTTGTAAGGAGAAATTATGTCTTAAAATCCAGACTGGCATTCATTCAGTGGGTGTGAGACAATCTGATAGATCAACTGGATGGGAAATTTGGCCACAATATAAACTGATGTGGGATTCCCCTCTGTATGCTGTGAATACCATTGGTTAATAAAGAATCTGTCTTGAGTCTATAGCAGAGCAGGGCAGAACAGAGCTAGGCGGGGCGGGGGGAACTAAACTGAATGCTGGGAGAAAGAAGGCGGAGTGAGAGAGAAGCCATGTAGCCACACCAGAGACAGGTACTGGAACTTTACCTGTTAAGCCACAGCCTCATGGTGATACACAGATTAATGGACATGGGTTAATTTAAGGTATGAGTTACCCATAAATGTACTTAAGCTGTTGGCCAAGCAATATTGCAAATAATATAGTTTCTGTGTGATTGTTTCGGGAGTCTGGGCAGGTGGGAAACGAAAAGCAGCTTCCAACAACAGACTGACAAGCAGCCTCCAACAACAGACTGACAAGCAGCCTCTTCAACAATAAACCTTGAAGCTGATGAAAGGCAAACATTTCTAATACTTAGAAAAGCTTGTTAAATAAACCTGAATATAAATGATGATTTTCTTTCTTCAAATGACATGAAAAATTTCACCCCACCGTGTGTGTGTGTGTGTGTGTGTGTGTGTGTTAGTCTTACTATGTATCCCTGGCTAGCCTAAAACTTGTGGCCTCAAATGAACAGAGCTCCACCTGCCTCTGCTTCATCAGTCCTGGGATTAAAGATATGTACCACCAGGACTGGCAACTTTATATTTTAAAAGACAGTATTCATGTATGTATCTTATATAATAATGACATTAACCTTAGGTGATTTATGTCTTTGTTATTAAAACTGGTTAAATCTTCAAAAAAAAAAAACCACATCTAATTTAGATTTTAAAGTTATCTATAAAATTATAGATACCCTAAGATGAGGAATACGATGTTTCGGGATAACTTATTCACACAGCTAGTAAATGTCAGGTTTGTGGTTGGATGCAAAGGTTTTCTGGTTCCAAAGACTAGGTTCTTTCTATTGCACTAAAGGTCTTTTCCTTTACTGAGATTAATTCTCCACCTTGAATACTTCCCCCATTCCTGGCTTCTTCATATAAGTAATTTATATATGCACTCTTGTAACACTTAGCCCTGGAGTTCTATTTCTGAGGCACACTCTCACTTCCACACTGACCTAAATCTTTTGTTCCAAGCCATCTTTCTACCAGCATCCATCTTACTTCTTTGACATCACGGTCAAACTTGAGTACAGCCTTTAATGTCCGTGCTTCTTCCCAGGCTGATCACGATTTAACAGTAGAGAGAATTTTACTCATCTTCAACCCACAGCAAAGCAGGGCATATCTCTTGTCTCTCCCTGACTATTTTTTGAGCAATAATCAGAGCTAAAAGCACAGAAACAAGGGGCTGGCTAGAGAGATTGGCTCGGTGGTTAAGAGCACAGGTTGTTCTTACAGAAGATCTCAGTTCAATCCCCTGTACCCACATGGTAGTTCACAACCATCTGTAACCCCAGTTATAGCAGAGCCAACATCTTCTAACAGGGACACATATATACATGCAGGCAAAACATTCAAACACATAAACATTAAACAAAACTGAGACCAGGCAAGCAAGTGGCTGAGCAGGTAAGAGCACTTGCCTCCAAACCTGGGAACTCAAGTTGGCCCTGGTACCCACAAGGGAAAGAGGGAGCCAATTCCCACAATTTGTCCTATGCACTCCATGCACTTGCCATGGTATGTACATACACATACATGCAATACATTTTTAAAGAAACTAACACTGCAACAAACCTTTTAACCACTTGTAGCCATGAATTTATAAACACGAGGACTAAATAAAGTTCTGTTCAAACATTATTATATCTCTTATATTCTGGCTCTGAGTTTGTCTCTTGGAACCAAAAGCTGATTCTAAACAGTGATAAATATCAGAAAATACAAACCTTGACTGCTGTTGAAAATTCCAAATGGGTGAGTCGGTGTTCTCAACCACATGGGTATATACAGGAGATGGCTCAGTGGCTGTTGCAAAGGATACACAACAACTGGGCACGGACACTTTCCGCTCCGTCAAGGGGCTGCCTGAAAGAAAACAGTGTGGGTAATTGTATTTTAGGGCGGGACTTCTCAGAACTATTTAGGACCACCTTTTATCTGAGAAATTTTACTTGAGTGGGCAGACATATAAATTAAAAAAAGGCACAGAAATCAGTATTTACTCAGAGAAAATTCTAAGAAGTTCATTTAAAAATAATTCTTTAAAACACACATAAATTTACTGTTCATAAAAGATAAAAGCAATCTATATACTAGTGAGATGGACATGCTTGCATTTTTACATAAAGAATTAAATCTTGGTTGAATACTGCAGGATGTGGTTGATCTGGTTTGTAATAGTCAATGCTGAGAATGCCCCTCTGTATAGATACACAGTACAAAACCGCAGAAGCATGTTTAGAGCCATTTCAGAAAAATGTTGGAAATTCTGTCCTAATTCCAAGTTGAAAAGTTCATTAAAAGATTTTCATTTATTTACAAAACTCAATTCAGCAATTAAGAAAAAAACCAAACATTATACTGCAACCCAGAGATAATATAATTTGATACATGCTGAGGAATGGTGATGAGAAAACATTAAACCTGTTTTTCACAGTTAAATGGTTGGGTGTCGTGGCACATGCTTTTAAATCTCAGCACTCGGAGATAGAGGTAGGTGAATTTCTGTGAGTTCAAGGCCAACCAGGGCTATATAGTGAGACCCCATCTCAAAATAAAAAGCAGAAAACGTCGTATGCACTGTAACTCATAACATAGGTGTTCTAAAATCAGCTGCTCCTTGGCCTTGAGCAGTGACTAGATATACAATATGAGTTCAGAACCAAGGCTACCATGAAGTCAAGCATTATAAGCTGCAAGAAATACCGCAGATTTGTTACTGCTTGAATTTTGAATTAATTCCTGGTCTCTGTAAGATCATAAACCTCTCACTGCTGTCAAATGCTCTGTGATTCCCACACTTAATTATGTAACCCATAAGAGGTGTGACCCACAGGTCAAGAAGCTGGGCTCCAGGTATCACAGAGTGCTGGCAGGGGCCTCATTGGTGTAAGCACCTTTGCTCTTTGCTTGAGCTCCTCCTTCTACCTGACATGTTTTGTACCCCCCGCCCCCAAGCTGGCCTTAAATTCACAGTCCTCCTTCGTCAGCTTCTGTAGTCCTGGAGTTTCAGGACTCTGCCACCAAGCCTGGCTCACTAGTGACCTTCCTACTACCGCCATTTCACTCTAACTCCCCCAGCTCTCAAGTCACTTCCCATAATAAAATTCTAATTCTAGATGTACATAGATCTTGCTTTGATCTTTCTCTGCTGCTGCTCTGCAGACCCAGCTTGAGCCTTACTTTTGAAGCTATTTGTAGAGGCAGGCAGTGATAAATCTGCTGGGCAGCGCAGGTCTGTCTGGTTCCCCAGCTCTCCTTATGAGTGATAACTGGGTCTGTTCACATTTCTGCAGAGTTGGGTTCTCAAACACACACACACACACACACACACACACACACACACCCGCTTTCTTAGGCTTTTTCGAGAGAGGATTTCTCCATGTAGGCCCTGGCTTTTCTGGAACTTGCTTTGCAGACCAGGCTGGCCTCTAATTTACAGAGATTCACCTGCCTCTCCTTCCTGAGTGCTGGGATTAAAGATGTGCACCACAACCACCAGGCTACCAAAACACTGTTTAAGGCATCCAAAAGGAATCATTATATCCTAACAACACACACTGAGAGCAGCTGAGGTCTGAGGCAAACCAGCTTTACAGCACTTAACCTCTTCACTCCATTTCCAGAATTTTTAAGTCGGGAAAGTATTTTGTGCAAGGACAGCGCTGTTTCAGTGAGATTAACTCATATTTTAGATAACACTTTATAAACGGTTTCCTTATACACTAAACTCATGCTAATGACACCTCTGAAAAATCAGGTAAGATAAGTGTCACAAGGCAAGCCAGGAGGCAGGGAAGTCAATGACTGGCCTATCACACTTCTGGTGAGTTAGTAAGTAGAAGATCTGCCATGACTGGCTGACTCCTCCATGTCTTCCCATCTTAATAGTTCTAATTAATTCCATTTAGTTAAGAGAAAACTTGCGCTCTTAATATGAGCCAGTGAAAATCTTACAAAGGCCAGTTTTGTGTGTTAAAAATATTTAGTTCAGGGATGGAGAGATGGCTCAGCAGATGCAGGAGCTAGCTACACAAGCCTGATGACCCGAGTTTTACCGTAGGTACTCACTGAAAGCTGGGATATGCAGCTATAACTCAGCACTTCCCCAGTGAGATGGGAGCCAGAGCCAGAGTTAGAGTTGCTGGGAAGTTCATGGGCCAGCTAGCCTGGAGCACATCACAGAGCAGCATCCAAAACAAGGAGACACCCTGCCTCACTGACCTCCCTCAACACGGTAGGAGGTGGGACCCACTTCCCCAACATCCTCTGACCTCCACATGTGCATTGTGGCATGTGCATACAAGCAGGGATACACACAATATAAAGAGTTAAAAATAAAAAGATAGTATGGTTCTATGAATTTAGCATTAATTGACATTTCTGTGCCAAATGTGCACAACCTGAGTCAGATTTGGTTTGATCTGAGGAGAGAGACAGACAATGCAGAACATCTGTTCTCCAGTTGTAGTGCACATTGCCTCAAGGCATTTCACCTTTGTTCTTCAGCTGTCTCGTGTCTTGTATAAGAGCATAAATAAGATTATCGAGGCTGACTTTCTCTTCAGACAGGGCCTTGCTATGTTGATCACGTGGCTCTGAACTCCTGGAATCAAGCAATTCTCCCGCCTCAGCCCCCTGAGTAGCTATGACTAAAGGCATGTGCCACTGTATTGGTCTCAAAGATGCTACGTTTTGTTTTTTGAGACAGGGTTTCACTGTGTAACCAATGGAGAGACAAGGTCAGATTTGCTGGCCAGACATACAGCCTAAAGAGGGAAGGCAACAGTAAAGCAAAAATCTTAGTGGTGATGCCAGGCGAACGAAGGTAAGGAGGAGATTGTTTTCCTTTGCAGTTTGGTAAAGTGTTTGGACTTCTTTAACAGTATTTCTTTAAAAATGCATGTTGCAAAACACCTAGGACTATAAAGAAATCTAAGTATACTTGTAGCTATCAAAACTTAGAACTCAGTGTTATAAAAGTACACGTTTTATTAGTAAGACCTAGATGTAGCCCATAAGTGCTATAAGTTCAAATAACTGTTGAGAATAAAACAATATTCTAAGATCCTACAATGACACATAATGATTGTGATTTCTGTGGCTGTCAACATTGTAGGCATTGCTCTTAATACAATTTTTTTCTATCTAGCATCACCAACTCCCAGTTTTCCTTATAAATCTCCTGGGGACATAGTGCTAGTAACCCCTAGTCATAGTCCTAGTGCTAAGAACCCCCTGAGGACCTAAGTGGGCAGAATGGAGGAGGAGGAAGAGGTTGTGAGACATTTAAAGAAGAGAACTATTTATTTGATGTGGATACTGGATGGTGGATAAGGAAGAGAGATGCACTGAAGGTGACACCTGGATTGCTGGACAGCAGTTTATGATCTGCAGCATTTATACAATTGGCAAATTTGGCTTTAACCTCAGAAAGGCTTTCTTGTTACTTCAACCTTTAGGCTTGTAAAATATAATTATCGACGAAGAAGATTAACCATCCTTGTAGGTCCTGGCATAATCTGAAAGCTCTGTGAAGACAGAGAGCACCGCAGGGAACTGGACGCCTGCTTTTGGGTAAGCCTGCAGAGCATACCTTTCAAGCTCAAGTGCATGGCTCTCTCCACCAGGATGCTGACTGCAAAAGTCCCCTCCAACTCAGAAGGGCCCTCCTGGGCAGGGCACACCTCAGCTGCAGCGCTGTTGCAGCTGACCTGGGTGGAGGCCGGAGTCTTCTGGAGGGCACAGGGTGGAGACAGCTGGAGCTCATCGCTCTTTCTGGGGAGTTGCTCAGACTCACTGTGGCTGCTGCAGTCCATGGAGTCCAGATCACGAGTGGGCTCAGTGAGAGGGGAAAGAGGGGAAAGAACCACATGAATTCGCAAGGCAGCTCCCGAGAGGTCGGAAGCATTTCTTCCAAACAGAGGATACACACCTGCAAGAGAATGGAGGCAAATAAACCTGGGTGACAGAAAACATCTCTCGAGGGCTGCTTATGGGACCACAGGTCTCAACACACCAATTTCCAAAAAGAATCTGAAGTTGGTATATGTAAAAATTTTGTCTCTGCTCCTACAATGTCCAGTTATATCCAATATTACATGGTGACATTTCTGATTTGAAGCCACAACCAAATACTTTGCAGTCAGGCAGAATTGCTATAGAGAGAATTCACAACAAGGGGCACCAGGTAAGGACAAGAGGAGCCCATCTTCTCTTCTGCATGCACACAGGCTTCTACTCTTAGATCTCTTCCCATTGGGGAGCTATCCAGTGCTCACATCAGCCTCTTTACCATCTGAGTACGACCTGGCAACACCCCCCCCAGGGTTCACTGAGGGGAGGCAGGAGGCGACAGCAGAGGAGGGGAGGCTAAGGGTACTAACAGCTGTGTCTTTTCTGTGCGAGAATTTCAGAGGGGTCAATGGAGCTGCCAGCATCATTCTCCCGATAATCAGTGGATTTCAACTTCATTGGCTTGCTGGATCTTAAACTGAGATTTTACTTAGAGTAGAAGGCATCAATAATTCCTTCTGGATCTTTTTGCTAGATTCATTCCTATTCAAGGAAAAAGATGTTACTGTCATAGATGGCAGTAAGACAACTTTTTTTTTTGCCTCTTTTCTTCCTGTACAAATTACCATGACTCTTGCAAGCAGAAAATGACAATCATTATGAGAGGAAAAATGCCCACATGCAACCCAGTTCGTCCTTACCCTCATATGGAAACAGGTTGGATAGCTGAGTGATGGGGATAACACATTTAACAAACAGATTAAATGTATAAGGCTCTTGTTTAAGTGGATACAAACCTTACAGTAGTGTGATATGGAAACATATGACAGACACAATCTGAAAAGTTTAATAGTCTCTTTGGAAACGTAATAAAAAAGGAGCCTTTGTGACGGAATTCTGACCCTTGACCTATATTCTGTGTTCCAGATCTATTTTCTTCAGTAGTGAAGTTAAAAGTCTATCTAAAAAAAAAAGTTAGATCAAGTGAGCCTGGCTCACTTCAAAAACCTTTTCTGTAGCTTCTATGAAGTGACCTGAACTGGGCTAGATAAAATAGGTCATGTAGCATTTGAACAGATACTTCATAGGGCCAGACTTACATCTACTGGGTCCAAAAGGAACCCAAGAATTTGGACAATCACCCAGATTAACTCATTTCTTATTTTTTTAGATTGGGCTGTCTGTCCAACACAGGTTAGAACCTCAGGCCTATAACCCCAGCACCTGGGAAGCTGAAGGAGGACTGTGAGTTCAAGGCCAGTCTGAGATACATCACAAATTCTGCTCCAACATAGGATATATCTTAAAACCTTGTTTTTAAAACACCAAGCAAACAAAAAACCTGCACCCACACCAAAACCACATAGCAACAGCAAGAGTAAAACAAAACAAAACCCCCAAGGATCAGAGGAGCAGAAGCCAAGCTGAAGAAAACAGAGTCAAGCCCTCATTTCTTTTACTCTACAGGAGTGTTAAACTGAGTCATGTCTGAAAAGAAGCTAGTCAGGGGCTGCTGTGAGCTCAGCAGGTGGAGTGCTTGCCAGGCTCACAAGAGACAAGACGTGGTGGTCCTTGGCTACACAGTGAATTTAAGGTGATGTTGGGCTATGTGACATGAGCCGCAACAACGAAAAAGAACTTAGTTGGCTACCTTCAATTCATGCCACATCACAGTCACTACACCTACTTTTCTAGAATGCAAAGCTCTATGACTCCTCTATCCAAAGTCCACCGTAATGACTTTTCACAGTTCTTAGAAGAAAGACCAAATGCTTCTGGTTTGATGAGACTAGTTCTCCTGACCACTGTTCTGATCGCAGTGCTTTGTAACCTGTGTTCCCTGAGACCTGGCTGGTCCAGGTCACTTACAACATCTGCAGTATACCTAACTGCTCCACACCTCTGTATCTCTAGAGAATCTTTCTTAGCCAGGCATGCTGGCACGTGCCTTTAATCCCAGCAGTCTGGAGGCAGAGGCAGGTGAATATTTGTGAGTTTGAGGCCAGCCTGGTCTACATAGTGAATTCCAGGACAGTCAGGGCTATGTATAGAGACCTTGTCTCAAACAAAAGCACTGTTCTTTTCCCCTTTCCCTGGCTTGCTCCTAAATCCCAAATCATTTTGGCTGAGATTCTGTCCTTTGATCAACTTTAAGGACCACGAACCCTCACAGTCCCATCAAACCACTGAGAACACACTCTTTTTAGTTCTTATACTTCACATTCATTGTTTATGGTTGTAGTCTTTATTAGAGTATAAACACAATTAGGCTAGGAACTAATTCTTACTCATATTTGAGTTCCCAGGGCTAATATATATGCAATAAGCACCAATGAATGCTTGAAACAAAAGGACACAGTGCATTCCATTTGTAAAATGTAACGTTTCCACTCTGCCTTACGCACCAGTTTAGAACCATGCAGTTCTCTTTACAGTTCCAACATGTGCTCAGCAGAGAGGGAGAATATTCTGAGAAACATTCTGAGAAAAGAATATCATTGGCAGGTATTCTTTCCAATTAGGAGCTAAACCATCACCCTTGATGAGCGATCACACAGGCTCTTCTTACACATGTTAAATGTAGTCACTGAGATTCACTCAACCTCGTTCTACACGTTAACTGAGTGCTTATGATAATATAGGTACTATAGTATGTGTTCAGATCTGATGAACTTACGCTGAGAGATGGTACCCAAACAAAGAGTTAGCCCTGAATGTTCACTCACCACTGACAGTTAGTGTCCTTGGTGATTTTTCCCCAAGTCTGGACAGGTCTACATAGGCTGAGCCGATCCAGCTGTCAGTCTGGTGTGGCCTCTCTAAATTGTCATTGCCATAAGCTCGCCACACTTGGATCTCTAACTTTTCTTCCCTGAAGTACCAAAGCAGTGACTGGCTCCGAGTGACTTCTGCTCTTTTGGATGCCTTGAAAGTGATCAGGACCTGGTTTCTGCTTGTAGATTCCTTAGGCTTCCGAAGAGGGGTCCAAAAGGCTTCTTGAGTGTACAGTTTGTAGCGAAGATAGCAGTATGTATTCTTATGAATGTTCTTGTGGCCAGCGAGCAGCACACAGTGGACAGGAAGCCAGAGTCGTGGGGTGGAGATGGTGACAGTGGCTGGCACCTCTTCTTCCATCTTGACAAGATCCTTCAGGCTGTTGTTAAAGGTCCAGCCCAACAGCTCAGCAGCTTCCAATACCCGCTCTCTATCTCCAGGATGTGTGAAGGAAACAGAAAGCTCCAGGCCTCCTACAATCTTCTGCATATACTCCAGGTCCTGAGGCAGGCCTTCATCTTCTGGCAAAATGACAGGATACCATCCTGTGATCCCTTGTTGGGAAAAGGAAAAGACTTTTAATCCTTGTCTTCAAAGAGAAAACACACATCCTCTTTATAATTCAAACTCCCCCACTCCCCCGGCCCAATGCTGAATAGAAAACATACCCACATGAGTTGGGAGCCAGTCTTTCTCTCATCACTGAGAGGCAATGCGATCAGATAGGAAGGATAAGGCAGGAATTGGAAGATTTGAGTTCTTTCTTTGATTGAGACCCCAAACCAGTGGTTTATTCTGCATAAATCATTAATCTCTCTTCTCATTTCTATATGGTGCACATGGGTAAATTCACACTGCTCTTATTTACCAAAGTTGTTATAATTGATGAATGAAACAATGGTTAAAGTGCTAGAGAAAAATGAAATGTTATCATGGCATTGCTAGTGCGAAGGAAAAGGAATGGAACAGAAAGTCAAGTGTTCTGGGGTCTAGTTCCTGAACAAATAGCTGTATGTATTCATCCATGCCTTTATATGATTATCTTCATTCTATTTGTAGTGGAGGACAGGAGAGTGAAAATAACAGGTGAATGCTAACTACATTTCAAGTTCTGCTACTCAACAGCTGTGGGGTTTTTGCAAATCAACTTCTTTGAGTCTTTTGTTTGTCAAATGTATCCTGCTAGAGGTTTGTCATTGAGGCTCAAATAAACCTGAGGAAATATGATTATTTCACAACATGCTATATATGCAGAGGTATGGCTACTGTAGCCATCACCAGCACCATCTTTCCTAGAGTAGGGTGAGTTTGACCTCTGCAGTGTTTGGGACAGACCTTCCAATGCCTGAGAGAACTCTGAGGAACCTGGGTGCATTCAGAGCATGTCTCTAGGGGCAGGCTTCCTTGTGTATTTTGCATGAGAGGTGGACAGGATTACCTCATCAAGGCAGCATCAGCATGTGATTTCTCAGGATCCTTACCAGATCTCTTGACCAGTAGGTCTTTTGTTGGAACTTTTACTACTCCAAGAAGATAATCCTTGCATGACTGGATACTGGCTATATCACTGACTGTTAAGTGAAACAAAAATGAATAATTATTGGTGGGCTACTGTGGCCTGTTTACAGTATACTCCTAGAACACCTCATTTCTACACACGAATCAGTGCTGAACCGATATATCAGAGATTATCTTGCTTACATCCTAGTCAGTCTGACTTTCCTTCTGCAGGCATATGGGAAAGTATGCAAACCTTAACGAACACATGTCTACTTTTTACTTAGATTCACCCATCAACATCTGAACACAATTGCTGTTTCTCTCTACATTCTTGTATACATATTTCACATGCTTATTTTCACTATGCCCTTTAGAAGTTGTAATTATTATGCGGTGATGTACACCTTTAATCCCAGCACTCGGGAGGCAGAGGCAGGCGGATTTCTGTGAGTTTAAGGCCAGCCTGGTCTATAGAGTGAGTCCCAGGACAGCCAGGGATATTAAACTGAGACAACTGTCTCAAAAAACAACCAACCAACCAAAAAAAAAAAAAAAAAAAAAAAAAAACTGAACCGAACAAACAAAGATTATGACCCCACTTTTCAGTTTTTCAGGGTATCACCTAGGAAGGAACACACCATCCACAGCAGGGCCTCATTTGATTCTGAAAGTGATAGTCATTCAGTGCTTACCTGACTTGGTATTTTCATGATAGATTGCAAAAATAATTTCTGCATATTCCAATAGCTCTGCCAGGAAACAGGCTTCTCCACTACAGTGCTGAGTCACCAGGTTACAGGGGAACTCAATGTGATGGGAGAACTCAGGGCAGAAGGAACAGGCCACAGGGCGGGTTCGGCGCTGCTCCCCCTTGGGCAGGAAGGAGAGATGCGTGGTGACAGAAGCATTGACTCCGACGGTGGCACTAAACTGTACAGCAGGCTCCTGCTCAGCCAAAGCCCTGCAGGAGGCAAGAGAGGAGTGAGAAGGAGACACTACAACATTATTAGAAATCAGCTTGCACACCCAGGAAATAGCTCTACTACTTTAACAAGATCTGAGCATGCTTAACAACACTTGTCTATCTAGGCTTGTCTATCTTGGCCATGCCACAATGAGCTTTCATAATAACCTTGGTATGTCGGGATATTCGCATAAAGTGGCCCTAAAGAGGAGTATACACTGAGGAGGTTCATGGGGTAACAATGTGGACACTGGAAAAAAATACTAAAATTTGTTATCATATATACTAAAACTTCCGTATAATATATTTAATAATGTATTTAGCATATTAATACAGAAGTACCTAAAGATAATTTATATATAAATAAGCCTACCCTAACTTGAAAATATGCTAACTTTTAAATTTAAATGCTCAATTAAAATTGCTTAGACCACTGCTACTGATACTGGGAAATTCTAAAGTTTTAATGTAAGAAATAACCTGATTAAAAACTGCCCTGAGGGGCTGGGATAAGGTTACTCTGTCACCACGATAAAGTGAGAAAAAAAAAACTAGACTTCTTTGTAAGCTTATCTAAGAACACACCAAAGGCAAGATCACTCTGTAAACCTAACACTCCTGGCTCACACTGCCTAAAATGGATGTCCTTTGTAACTTAACGAGCTCAAATGTGACTCTAGTCTTGCCTTCCCTCCTTCTAGATAAAACGAAGAAAACCAGTGCAGCAAAGTCTTGCTCCTTTGAGCCCTTTCCTAGATCAGCAAATCCCAGCTGGATGGTATACATCCTTAGTGGCATCTTCTCAACTAAGATGCCTTTTGCTTCTCTATGGGGATTACTTTCTGACGTTGTGATGAGCAGTAGACCCAACTTTGGAATACTCCTTTACACTGTGTGAATATGTCACTGTGATTTTTTTAAATATTTATTTATTTATTTATTTATTTATTTATTTATTTATTTATTTATTATGTATACAATATTCTGTCTGTGTGTATGCCTGAAGGCCAGAAGAGGGCACCAGACCCCATTACAGATGATTGTGAGCCACCATGTGGTTGCTGGGAACTGAACTCAGGACCTTGGGAAGAGCAGGCAATGCTCTCAACCTCTGAGCCATCTCTCCAGCCCTTGTCACTGTGATTGGTTTAATAAAAAACTTGACTGGCCAATAGCTGGACAGGTAGAGGTTAGGTGGGACTAGCAGACAAAAGGACAAAAGGAGAGCATGAAGAAGAGGAAGCGTCTTGGGAGTCTCTAAGGAGATGTAGAGGAAGCAGAATAAACAGAAAAGGGACATCAGTAGGGGAAATGTGCTTAATATGTTCAGAAGCAAGAAGCAGACCAGTGGCTGGAGCTTCGGAGGAAGCAGAGGTTACAAATATAACAGATATGGGCCCTTACAAAACTGCAGGGACTGTGGCTATTTTTTAATAGACATATGGTCAAGGTTGGAGTTAGTTTTAACAGGTCATCAGTCACTATGCTAAGAATAGACGTAAGCACACAGCATGGTTTGAGGGTGCAGAGCATAATCATGGCAGGAGGGGGCTAAGGTGTTACAAAGTGAAGAAATGGATTTGCAATAACAGTACCAAGAGTCTTCATGCAATTTCCTGAAATTCTAAAATGCTTTCTTAACAGAAAGTCATAGTGAAATGAAAATTTTTCACAAGACAGTCATTCACATGGGAGCATCACACTGGACAGACTGCACCACAGGAAGGTCTCAGTCAGTCACCCAGGTGGGAGCATGCACTGGGCAGACTGCACCACAGAGAGGTTTAAGAAGCACTTTTCTGAGGTGGACTTACTTGGCTGCTGCCTGCAGACCACAGGCTCTGATAATCTGGACTGAGATGGAGACGGTTCGGGAAGCAAGAACTCCCTCTGTTGTTCTTGGGCTACGTCGGTACCTCATACCCACATCCAGCAAACCTGACGAATGAGAGCAGGAAGAAAAAAATCTACCAGGTTGGCTAGAAGGATTTCTGTTCTCCTAAACCATTAGCGCCAAGCCGGGAGGCAGAAGGACAATGACCACAATCACAGTGAGTGACAGAAGAGATCTGTCCATGTTGTATACTGTACTTCACGAAATCATATACTATCTTTTTTTTTTTTTAAGTCTTCCATGCTAGAGCCTCATTCCAGAGATAGCTTTAAGAAGAACTGAAGAACTCAACAAGTTGAATCATGGGGGCTAAGGAGGAACAACGTAATCTTAAAGGCAAGATAAAGCCTTTGGTTTTAGCAGATAAACTTTAACAAGTATCACACAGTAACTTGACTTAGAAAGTTAATTCTGATAATTTTTTTTTTTTTTTTTGGTTTTTTGAGACAGGGTTTCTCTGTGGTTTTGGAGCCTGTCCTGGAACTAGCTCTTGCAGACCAGGCTGGTCGGTCTCGAACTCACAGAGATCCGCCTGCCTCTGCCTCCCAAGTGCTGGGATTAAAGGCGTGCGCCACCACCGCCCGGCTTAATTCTGATAATTTTGCAGTTTGAATTGCCTTTCTGGAAACCATCAGTTTGTAATACTATTTAAATGCCAAATTAAGCTCTTTCAAGATTTATCTGTCTGTCTGTCTGTCTGTCTGTCTGTCTGTAGTAGGAGTCAGAGGACAACATGAGGGAGCTGGCGTTCTCCTTTCATCACGTGGGTCCTGGGACTGACTAGGTTATCAGAGTTGGCAGCAGGGGCTGAGTCATCCTGTTGGCCCTAATTTAATGTTAATCTTCTCCTGTGGCTGGAGAGATGGTTCAACAGTAAGAGCATTTGTTGCTCTTGCAGAGGGCCTGCTTTCAGTTCTTAGATCCATATGGAGGCTTCAAACTGCCTATAATTCTAGTTTCAAAGGATCTGACGTCCTCTTCTGACCTCTGAGGGTACTTCATGCATTAGATTCACATTCATATGGACAGGCAAATACCCAAACACACATAAAATAAAATAATTTTAACTTCCACATATGTTCCATGGCAGGTGTGCCCTCTGCACATATGTATGTACACACACACCAAAGAAAGTTTTTTAATCTCCCTTAGAGTCAATTTCCAATCCAAGCTAATCACATCCAGAGTCCTACTTCTGCTCATGTTGGCTTAGAATAATTTTCTAGGGTACCTATAAATTACTTAGCATTTATGCTATCAGGGCTTTTTAAATGCTTAAGTGTTCAAGGTAAAATGAGACAAGTATCATATATACAGAGTCCACAGAACTATGAGTTTTCTAAAATTACATGCAAAATTTGCAGTATATATTCTACACTCATCTTTCTAAGAGAGGGTGAAACTCACAGCTCTCATCAGAGACTCAAAAGCGTAAATACCCCAAGTGAAGAATAATTAATTCAACAAGAAAAAGGATATTTATATACAATGATGAAAAGTCTTCAATTACCTGATGGCTGGTTCTTCAATTCTTTACTGTTCTCAAATCTGGAGGTTAATGGAAGATTAAAGTTCTGCATTCCCACATCTTCACGGTGCTGCATGGTTACCATGGCACAAATCCTTGATAATGGCAAGGTTCCTTTGGCAACCATCTGGTCCCTTACATTAGGATAATAGTATCTGAAAACCACAAAAGCACAAAACGCCAGCTGGAAGAATAGCGCAGCTGCTCCAGTGATCAGTTCTCAGTAGCTGGTTACCTTTGGAACCCAGCTGTCTGGACTGGTGGTATACGGTGGTGGCTGGACTGGCAGGATATACTGCCTATTACACGGAAACAACTTTATAAATCCTACCTCAGCTCAGGATGACCTACAGCTTTCTGCATGAGGATCTGCATATGCCTTGGGTCCTCTCAAAACGTCCACCCTAGAGCAGCACAGGTGGCTCTAGGAGAGACAGTCTCCCTCTTCCCCATGACTCACCTGTGTTTCTAGGCCTATGACAGTCTATTTGCACTAGAATGAGAACCTGCTAGAACCCACTCTATTTTCTTTTCATGTCAAACTAATCCATTCTTAGATCATAAAGCTGTACCATCAGAGCTAGGTGGTTTTAAAGATCTATTTTTTCCTGATTGCAGAAAGTATTTCTGTCGTGTGACAGTATTGTTTATGATCCTATTTTTCCTTCCTTTACATTTCTTTGTACTCTCTTAATCATTTCAGTAGGTTTCCTAGAGGTGTAGATGCGCGGGCGAGGTTCACATCTACTATCAGGCCAGCATTCTTTCTGGAAATCTACCAGTGATTGTAACATTAAGTGGATTCATGATTTGTGAAGACTATTTTTCTAATGGTGGGAAGAAGTGAGTTTAGAAGTGAGGAGAACAGCTGGAAGGTTGTTAGAGTAGTTAGGCCTCATATAATAAAGACCTGAAGTAAATCAAATGGTAAGAGAATACCAAAAATGGGGAATGCACTGCATAAAGGACAGTAGGGAATAACACTAATGCAATTTTTCTCTTTGCTCAGGAGAGGCTAACATATAAATCCCAGACACAAGCTACTGTCAAATATAAAGAACACAAAGCAAGGAAGGGCATCCTACTTAGCTTCTTTTAACAGTTTCACCTGACCAAGGACAGGGCATTTCCTTCCTAAGCAAGGGGACTAGGTTGTCCATACTGTACCTGCACCAGACTTCAAACTGGACTCCACCTCCAGGCACAAGACCCTGAGAGGAGAAGGCACTTAGCAGGAGCCTTTGCACTGGAACTTCAGTTGGCAACAGGAGAGAGTGATGGTGCTCACTATTAAAGATGGGATCTGGGACACACAGTGTGGTTGAAGTTCTAAAGGGCTTCAGAGTAATTCCTTTGGGAAAGAAAAGCAGTTGAGAATATCTAACACAGAAACAGCTGTATTTGCAGCACACTGACTTACAGACATCGCATTTAATTCTATCCTCATGATAGTTCTGTGAGAAAAGATGAGGATATGGACACCTTGTAGGTATTAAAGATAGTAGCTTCCAGATTTGCTACAACCTGCATCTTCGAGCTGGGTTACTCCTAGCATTTCTGTGGTTATGGTACAGTAAGTACCATGGTAACACTGAACAGATCCCTTTTCTGGTGAACAGTATATGAATATTCAAATTTTCCATATCCTTTCAAACAATTACTAGTCTCTTAAACAATTATACCTGTCTTTATGAGTAAGAGTTTTCATGAAGGTTTAGATTTGCATTCTTTAAAAGATTGATGACGCCAAATGTCTGGCTATAATTTGTCTCAAGTTTCAAGTGCTGGAGACTCAGTCCCTAGTGTGGCTATCTTGTGAGGTGGTGGAACCTTTAGGAGGCAGAATTTGGAGAGAAGTGCTTAGGCCACGGATGGTACTTCTCTCAGGAGGGTTAATGCTAGTCTTCTGGACTAAGTTCTTCCAAGAATAAGTTTGTATAAAGTAATGCCATTCCATGGGCTTGGCCCTTCTAGCCTTCTGATTTGGCTTATCTATCATTCTGACACAGCCAAGTGGGTCCTCAGTAGAGGCCAAATCAATGTCACCTCCAAAATGGAGCTAAATTGATCTTGTTTATTTTCTGAAAGTCCCAGCCCCCGACATTTTGTTGTATCACCAGAAGAGACTAATAGAGTGTTTTTTGTTTTTGTTTGTTTTTTGGTGGTAAAGGAGTTAATCTCAGGACTTTATATATGCTAGGTCTAGTACAACTGCTGAGCTACAACACCAGACTGCTTATTTTGAGATGGTCTCATACCAAGTTGACCAGACTGACCATGAACATGATCCTCCTGCCTCAGTTTTACTTTATTTTTGAACTAGGGCTCAAGTAGCATAGGCTTATCCTCAAACTTGCTATGCAGTCAAGGATGACCTTGATCTTCTGATCCCCCTGCTTCAACCTCCCAAATGCTGGGTTCCAGGTGAGCATCATCATGTCTGACTTATATGTGGTGCTGAGAATCAAACTCAGGGCTCTCTCTGTACATGCTAGGCAGGCACTCTATCAACTGAGCTACATTCCGAGTACTGATTTTAAAAAAAAAACGTTTTTAAGAGTTTGTAAAATATTCTGTATGTAAGTCCCTTCTTTGAACACTAAAGTAATACTGAATCTGCTAGTCAGACATGCAGAATGATGAACACTGCTTCCTATCAAATGAGAACAAGGCAAAACCCTGAATTCTTGTGTTAGTTCTTGGAGATGATCATAAGCTGGAGATAGAAAGGGTAAGGCAGTATAGTCAAAGACACTCTGGCTCTTTGTCTAGATCTTTTTTTCCCCTTTCATTCTTTCTTTCCTGAGATGGGATCTCATAAGGTATCCCAGGCTGGCCTTAAACTCTCAATCCTCCTGACTCAGACTCCCAAGTGCTGAGATTAACAGGTGTGTACCACCATGCTTGATCAGGGTTGGAATACTGTATCTGGTACTTATTAATGAGTTGGTTCCATGCAAATTGCTTAATGCTTCTGAAGATTGTTTTCTCTTTTGCAGAAGAACAGAACAGAATCTACCTAGAAAAGTAGTTTGGCTGGGTGGTGGTGGCGCATGGCTTTAATCCCAGCACTCAGGAGGCAGAGGCAAATGGATCTCTGTGAGTTGGAGGCCCACTTGGTTTACAAGAGCTAGTTCCAGGACAAGCTTCAAAGCTACAGAGAAACCCTGTCTCGAAAAACCAACCAACCAACCAACCAACCAACCAAACAACCAAACAACCAAACAAATAAATAAATAAATAAATAGTAGTTTGTCGGGTTTAAGATTATGATCTACATGAGATAGTTATGTGGACATGTTTTCCTCAGGAACAATAGTCCAGCATCTTCAATTCCCTAAAGTATTCATATTGACTTTACAAAGCATGACTACTACAAAATATCAACACACACACACACACACACACACACACACACACACACACACACGAGTAAGCATGTAAATAAGGACTAATATGTAAATGACTGGTAGATTTAAGCAAAGGATACACAGAAATTCTTTGTACTATTTTTATAAGTATTCTTTAAATCTAAATCATATCAAAATAAAGATTATATGAATCCAAGTTTTGTTATTTGTTTCTACAATAGAAGTACCGAAACAATGGTCAGAAGACACCTGGAAGACACTTTGCTTGAGAAACCTTGTTGAAACCTTCCAAAACCAGAGACTAGGGAAACCCTGGCATATTTTCTAACAACACAAACAACAAAGTGCACCAAGAAAAAGTAAAGTGCATGAATGTTACTCCATGTTATTAATGTACATGAAAACGTACTATGAATACTATGACCATGTGAAAAAAAAGTAGTTAGTTAAAAAACAAAATGAAAATTTAGGCCATATTTTATGTTACATGTCCACATAACTTTATCCCTAGGTATGATTGGGAAAAACTAACAAGACAGACAACTCTGTTCAGGAAAAACACAGTTCCTAAGTACGTTCAATAAAAGACTCAAGCATGATTGAGAAGATGCGGTCTCCCAGCCTACCATTTTCAAGGAAGTCAGGTCCTTGGAGCACACTGGGTTGGGAGTCTTGGAATGGAAAGTGGTACTGGACGTAACAATCTGCTTCTCCCCAGACTGTTGTCTGAAGGGGCACGAGCCCTTTGACCATCACCACATGGAACTCAAAGTGGTGCTCCATCAGTCGGTTTCCTTGGCCTTCCGGCTACAAAATGAAACAGATACTGGTGAGCTTTAAAGACGAGCCTGTTTAGAATACCCTTGCTTGCCTATGAAGAAACCTAACAGAAATCTATGTATAGCTCCCACGACTGCTCAGTGTAAGCAGAACAAGCAGGATTTACCCTACACTGTAAGACTGAGTCATGTTAGGAAGTCCATAAATAAGATTCTGTGCATGAGTGAAACAGGAGGATGGTCTCACTCTCAACAAATGATGAAAATGAAGGTGATAAAATTCAGCATCTGTTGTTGATAAAAGCTCTCAGAACACAGAATAGGGCATACTTTCTTAATAGGAAAAAGAATATGTGTTTGAAGCACCAGGTGTTATTACTTCTAAATAAGTTGCGGATAATGCTGAGACTTGGGGAAGTAGTGAACACATGGTTGCTAAGGGTATTATTTCATAACCACAGTAGTGTGCTTATTGTTTACCATGAGCCAGGTACTCCATCCACACTTCCTTTGTATTAGCTGGTTAACATGCATGATTGTTAACTACAGCCAGGCTCACAAGCTCCCTGACCCTGCAGCCAGTGTTCTTTAGCTCTACCTTACACAGCCTCAGCAGACACTAGAAACCAGTTAACAAAACTTTTCAAAGGATGAATTCAGGGTTCAGCTAAGAGTGGGACTACTGGTTTTAAATAACACCTAACTACAAATCCAATAAATCTAGAGAAGATTGCATTAAGTATTTGTTTTGAAGCCCAAAAACATATGTAAGCAATACTGGTTCAAAAAGCTTCCTTTGGGAAATAGAAAACTTAAAATTTGATCCCTGGAAGAAAAAAGAGGCAGAGAAGCACTCTTAAGAGTCTTAGCAGCTGTTAAATTTGGCCATATGGCACTAGAGCAACTTAACAATTGTCCTGCAGATGGAGTACTGGATGAAAGACAGTGTAAGAGGGACACAGACGTGTAGATATTCAGCCATAAAGGCAAAATTTCCTCTGTGGATGTACCCTAAGAATCATGTTCTAACTTTCAGTATGAATTTAATAATTTCTGAGTCTATATTGCAAGTTGAGGAACAACACCACCTGAAAAGACTTGAGAATATTATACATTATTATTTATCTGTGCTTTTCATGTAATTTTCAGTTAGCAACTTATGACTCCTGAAAATTAATACAGTGACTTTGATTCTGTTTCACCACCTACTAAAAAAATGTCAAAACTTACGGTACACAGATATTATAAAACTAAACATGGAAATGTAGGCCAGTATACCTTTTCAATTGTGCAGCAATGTATAAAATAAATTACTGCTTGGTTATTAGTGAAAAACAAGGCATTTCACTGTTACTACACCAACTTCGTCAATACACAGGGGTTTTACAGTCTTTTACTTGGGTCTCTCTCTCCTCTCTCTCTCTCTCTCTCTCTCTCTCTCTCTCTCTCTCAAGATGATTTAGCACACTGGAGGATTAATACCTAGTTGTCCAAACAGTTCTTCTTCTATTTATTTATTTATTTATTTATTTATTTATTTATTTATTTATTTATTTATTTATTTATTGTGGTACTGAGACCAAAACCAGAGTCTTTTACACATTAGGTAAGTTATTAAAGATTTATTTGTTTATATTTTACGTGTATGTTTGTGTATCTAAGTATATGTATGTACCTACATGTCTACAGGGTGTTGGATCCCCTAGAAATGGAGCTATGGGAGTAATGAGCTGTCTGATGCACATGCTGGGAACTGAACCTGGGACTTCTGCAAGAACAGCAAGTGCTCTTAACCACTAAGCAATCTCTCCAGTTCCAAAAGTCTTCAGTGTGTGTGTGTGTATGTGTGTTTTGAGACAAATGTTCATGCAGCCCAGGTTGGCCTTGAACTTACTACGTAGCCAAGGATATCTCTGAGTGTTTGAGTCTCCTGCCTTTACCTTCCAAGTGCTGGGATGATGGATACTTGGCTTTGTGGAGTCTTGGTGACAAAACACAGGGTTCATGAATGCTAGGCAAGCACTGTACCAATTGAGCTACATACTCAGCATACTAGGTTAGTTCTTTATCAATGAACAGTATTTCTAATCCTAGGTTTTGTTTATAAATTCAATGAGCTAAGAGTGATATAAAGAACATTTAAAATATAAGAGAAGAATACCAATGACTCTTCTGATTTAAAACAAGCACTTGTGGGGCTGAGGAAAGGGCTTAGTGTGGTGGGCTGTGGTTGTAATCCAAGTGCTAAAGAGGCAGAGAGGGCTGGAATGATGGCTCAGTAGTTAGGAGCAGTGGATGCTCTTCCAGAGTTTCATCTGCACACCCTTACAACAGCTCACAACATCTGTAACTCTAGTTCAAGTCCGAAGCCCTTTTCTGGCACCAGGCACAAACACATGGTACATAGATGTATATGTATATACAATTGAGACATCTTACATATAAGATGAAAATATTATTAAAAAGTAAGATAGAGAGCAATAGAGAACAGTCAGTGCTGGCCTCTGGCCTCCACCTGCACACACGTGCACATACCGAAATACATATATACCACACACACACATGCCTGAAAGGAGGGCTCCTGAAGAATGACACCTGAGTTTAAGTACTGGCACTTATACACATGCACTTACACAAATAATGTGAGCATGCACACACATACCTTCCCCATACAAAATTAAGTACAAGTAAGTATAAAGTAAGTGCAAGTTATACTGTTTACTGGAGCCTTTCACTGGGTAATGGTTTCACTAAAATGTGTAAGAGAAAATGAGACAGTTTTCTGTGAACCATAATGTTAGGTCATTACCATAGGAACAGATGCTACAGGTGGCTGGTCCAGGAAATGGGCTGGCCTAGGGCTGAAGGGAGGGAGTGTTCCTTCTTCATTCTTTAATCTTTGTAGCATCATTATCTGATCTGAAGAACCCATGGCTAAAAAGACTCGAAGGCTCCCATTTTGGTGGCCTGAGAACACATCAATCACAGGCATATAGCTGTCGACAGCAACAACTGGGTACCTGGCATCAAGCAGTAGGCGAGAAATCTTGGGATCTCTAGGGAGTAAGACATTGTGAATGAACAAATAGCAACTATCAGTCATGTCAGACTTGCTTACTTGGCTCATTTTCTCAGTTTGTCAGAAATTGATTGATAACCAGGAAAATAAATTAGTGCTTTTAAAAATATGATTCTGTTAGTAACCAAACTAAAATTACAAGGCAGGAAAATTCAGTTTGCAGTAAGTACAGGGCTACAAATGAGTCCAGGTTATCTTTGTGCCATGGTGGTGCCAAGTCCACCGTCTGCAATGGAACAGTACTTCAGAGGGAACTTGCTGAATTTCATTATTTCATACAGTCCATGTGGTCAACTAAGAAAGGTGGATCTCACAGTCTGAAAGGTAAGATCTGGATAACAGTACCAATGGTATCTACTAATCATTAACCACACAGAAGCACTAAGCATTTCATAGTGTTTTTAATCCATTTACACTGCAAAAGTTGGTATTAACCATTATTAACAGTCAAGAAAATCTTTTTTTTTTTTTTTTTTTTTTTTTTGGTTTTTCAAGACAGGGTTTCTCTGTGGCTTTGGAGCCTGTCCTGGAACTAGCTCTGTAGACCAGGCTGGTCTCGAACTCACAGAGATCCGCCTGCCTCTGCCTCCCGAGTGCTGGGATTAAAGGCGTGCGCCACCATCGCCCGGCTAGTCAAGAAAATCTTATTCAAAAGGTTAAGTAACTTAGCTAAGGCTACACAGCCAGCAGGGATTCAAGTTGAACTAGGATTCAACTACTGACTCTTCTGATTATTTTTTAGTTTTAACTAATTTATGTATGCACGTGTAGCTTGGGAGCATGCACATATGTCTGCACGTGCACATGGAACCTGGAGGTTGTTGTCAAGCTTTTCCTTGATTGATATTATTTTGAGATAAGGTCGTTACTGAACCTGAAGCATCAATCCGGCAAAGACTGGCTAGCCAGGAAGCTCCAGGATTCCCCTGCTTCTACGCACACAGTGATGGGTTTACAAATGCATGCAATGGTACTGGGAATAGAATTCAGGTCCTCATGCTTTTGCAGCAAGCACTGTGCCAGCTGAGTTACCTCCCAAGCCCCTTATTTATCATCACACTGTTCTACCACTGATTTATACCTTCAGTCCTGAACTATCTGATTGTAAACCCAAATAATTTTCTTTTACCAGGCTGGCTCTTGGTCCTGTCACTTACTTGCTATATAGGCTTAAATCACCAATTTAACTTTTTACAGTCCGATTTCTTATTTGTAAAATATAGGCTATGAGACTTCTATAAAAGAGTTGTTAGGACTAAACTGAGACAACTCATATAAAAAGTCAACTAAGGTACTTGGTACACAGTAAATGCTATTGGTAGCTACTGCTGTTTTGTACCTGATAAGCAAAAGATGGGATCTACTGGGATAAGAAGGGAAGCGAAGGGAGGATAACAGATCAGATGAATTTCACAACTAAAAAGAGGTGATGTGTGTGGGTGTGGTGTGTGTGATGTATGTAGTGTGTGTGTGTGTATTAGCAGTGGTGGTAGTGAGCTGAAAGGCTAGAACAGATATTGACACCCATGGTTTCAGCAGTATTCCTCAGCCTTGTTACCATCATAAATACTTACCTATCTATTCCTGCAAGGCAAACGCATGCATTTTCTCACTAGATCCTCATGACTGCTCCACAAGTGAGAAAGTGGACCCAGTATCATCCTCATTTTAGAGATGAGGGAAAAGAAGCCAGAGACAATGAACTCTCAAAGTTACAGGACAACTTTCTTCATTTGTAAAATAAGGACCATGATAACACTTCATGAGGTTACAATGAAGCTCTAGTGAGATAATGCACATAAAAATGTTGACTGTAAAATTTACAACAGAGCCATGCTTAGTGCTAAAGCAATTAAAAATCTGCCCTTTGAATCAAACAGAAAAGGAAGTTTGTAGATTTAAAGTAACCAAGTTAATCAGGGTTTTACTAGTTATTAAAAAGATGTACATATAGTTAGCAAATCTCAACTTGTTAACTTGTTACAGGAATCTTGAGAACAGTTGCTACGAACCACATTGACATTTCATGATGGAGAAGTCAACCATTAGCTGGAAGGCTAACTCTGGCAGTAGAGTTTTTGAGTAGAGTGGACCCCAGAGCCAGGCTATCTAGTTATAAGCCTGGTTCTACTCTTACAATGTATGCAACACATAATTAATTCCTCTGAATTTCTAATCACTCTTCTACACAATGCATCAGAGGTTGCTATGAAATCAAATGCTTTAAAGTCCTAAGGCTCTTAACAAACTCCCGAAACGGAGAGAAGTAGGATCTGTGTGTCAGCTTTACAAAAGAACAAAGAGCAGAAAGTTTGTGAACATAAGAAAGGCCTTTGGGAGATTCTACTCAAGCTTGTATACTCAAAGAATTCATCTTCAGTCTATATGAAGTTAGAGATGAAGAATAAAGAGTACTCCTATTTACTTGAATGACATGTAAAACTGATGGAGAGGGAGTTTCACCAGCCCGAGCAGCTTGTCCTGTCCTGGGCTCCGCACCTTGTTCCAAGTTTCAATTATCATCACATTGTTCTTAAGTCTTTCCAGGTATCTGGAAGACACTGAAACGGGAATCACCTGGGGAGAACAATCAGGAAAAAGAATTTCCACCACTGAAACAATTAATTAGTACTTTTACTCAACAAGTGTTGACTGAAAGCCCATGCGCATACACAGTACTATGCTGAAGATATTAAAATACAATCCAGTCTGTATCCTCACAGAAACACGGTCTACTGTAAGAGAATAACACATACAAAAGACAGCTACCAACCAGTAGGAGTTCTCTCTCTGATGACAGGGTCCATGAAGGGACACAGAGCAAGTTGTCAGGCATGTCAAATATGGTGCCTACCAAACTCACCCAACCTTTCTTCAGGTAAAGCGATCACTTTTAAATCCTGCTGGAAGACATGTTATTTTTAACTAAGTGTATGTGTGTATCGTCGGTGTTTGGGTATATGCATGGAGGCTGGAGGCCTGGAAGTTATAGGCTATTGTGAGCTGCCTGATGTGGGTGCCGGGAACCAAACTCAGATCCTCTGTAAGAAAACTACACGTTCTTATCAAGAGTCATCTTTCCAGCCTGGAGAAAGAGCTTTGAATCCTTTATCAAAGGGTTGCCAATCCAGTGCCTAGACAACACTTAATAAAACAAATAAAAAACCAAAAACCTCCTCTGTTTAATATGTGTCATAACAAATAGCAAAGCCATCTATTCATCTGGATTTTTCATTTAAAATTATTCTAGATAAAGCTAGCCGGTAGTTGCAGTATGGATTAACAGTTAAGGGTAGCTCCATTAAATTAATAGTAGTGGCAAGAGGCCACCAATTTGAAGAACCTCAAGTGGTAGGACATCTTTGAATTCTTATTTGCACATTCTTACAGAATATCTGATATAGGCTAGGCAATGCTAGTGTAAAAGGTGCTATAGACACACCCAGGTGCTGATGTCCAGCCAACAATCAGAGAGGTGACCCTGGAGGGAAATGTCTGACTTACACAGAAGTATTGATTTGGAAGTTACCTTCACAGAATGAAGATGAAGCTGTGAGAATCCATATGTCCACAGGAGAACAGAGAGACAAGAATTCTAATTGTGGGAGCTTAACACTTAAAAGGGAGTGTACTGCAGTCTCCACCTTTTCCCAATGGAGGGCTGCCTGCCAAACGTATTCAACCCTTCCCAAGGAAGATAAGCTAGGTTTTCTCTTGGTCTTAAGACTGAAAGCGATCAGCTGTTAAGTCAGGAAAAAAACCAGAGTGGCTTGTTGTGGGTGTAGCTCAGTGGTGTAGGACTTGCCTAACACGCACAAGGTCTTAGGTTCAATCATCAGTGTCAGCACTAAAGAACTAAATTCTACATAAGAATCAAGATACGGATATTAAAATAGAGAATAAATGAGAGGAAATACATAACTAAAAAACTGAAGAACTTAGAGACAGGAGAAAGCTGGGGAGTTGAGGACTTTACCTGATGCTTTTAAAAGAAGCAGAAAGGAAGAGAATCTAGAACTTGGGCAAACAGAGACAACAAAACAAGCAGAGATCAAAACTTTGGGCAACATCGCTCCTACAACAACATAGCACACCAGACAGCTGCCAAAGCTTCTTCCAGTATGCAGAGTACACTTAATATACATCTGTCTCCTGCCCCCACAAAACACAAATGGACAGGAAACACACAAAGCTACCTGAGAAAAATTAAAGATAGGCTGCGCCGTGCCCCACGAGATGGCAGATGTGGTGACTTCCTCTGTGCGGAAGAGCTTGCACTTTAAGTACACATTGCACGGTGGTGGTTTCTCCGGCTCTCCAGAAACAAAGTCTTTCCCATCTGGCACCATCAACAGCACATGTAATAGTAAGGCACTTTCTTTGCTTGACCCATTGGTTTGATGTACTAAATTGTGATGCCGAACAGTCATGACATCTGGAGAATTTGAGGATACAGGGTTTGCTGACTTCGGGTTGGGGAGCACTAAATTTTGTGTTTTCCTTGCAGTTTCCTCATGAATTTGATTTGAGTTCTGTGGGTTTTGGGTGCAGGTCGTATCCTGGAGTGTTTTTCGTGCCATATCTGGACTTGTAGCAGAAGAAAGTGGAGTATGTTGGGTGCTGCTGCTTAACTTAGCACTGACACCAGTGAAATCCTTGTTGCCTAAAACAAGCTCCATGGTGACCTTGAAGACAAAAGGAGAAGAGTCAGTGAGAATGCCTCGTAGGACTAGAATCGGAATTCTGGAGCTGACAGCAAACTTAAAAATACATTCCTCCATCCTCAAATACTAACATATTCGTCAACCTCCCAGACCAAGAGGAGCCAGACAGATTATTTACCAATATATGATGACCTGTAAAATCATTTTGTAAGAGAAGATAAGGAAATGCTAAGAAAAGGACACGTGCAATTGACACAGACCCCAGCTGAAGAAGCTCCTATTGGCCAAGTCAGAATTAGTAACAGCAACGGATCATATAACCTAGTGAATAAGGTGAGAATCTGTCAGCTCACACTAATGCAAAATTAACCCGGTAAGGGACAGTAACTCCTCTTCACCATTATACAGAATAATGTCCATCAATAAATGCTCAGAGCTGGACATCTCTGTGGTAGAGCAAGGACATAATGGATAAAGCTCCAAGTTTCACGAGGAACATGAAGCCAGAAATCACCATTTTAAGCCAGGTGTTGTGGCGCACCCTTTTAGCCCTAGCACTTGAGAAGCAAAGGCAGGCAGACCCCTTGTGAGTTCAAGGTCAGCCTAGTCTACATGGTGAGTTCCAGGACAGCCAGGCCTATATAGTGAGACCCTATCTAAAAAACAACAACAGAAAAGAAACTGCCATTTTATAATTATCTTAAAACCATGATTGAGGCTGAGTTAGTTAGAGCACACCTGTCATTCCTCAACTTGGGGAGGCTGAAGTAAAGGATCAAGAATTTCAGCCGGGCGGTGGTGGCGCACGCCTTTAATCCCAGCACTCGGGAGGCAGAGGCAGGCGGATCTCTGTGAGTTCGAGACCAGCCTGGTCTACAAGAGCTAGTTCCAGGACAGGCTCCAAAGCCACAGAGAAACCCTGTCTCGGAAAACCAAAAAAAAAAAAAAAAAAAAAAAAAAGAATTTCAGACTATATAATGAAGGCCTCTTTCAAAAAATGAAACAAAATAAAAAAATACTTAGGTGAACCAGTAGAGGGGCAGTCTACAGAATAAATAACTGGCTTATCTTAAACATTACTAAAATTATTAAAATAGGGAGGGCTAAAGAACTCTTTCAGTTTAAAGGGAATTGGAAAAAATTCCTGGGGTCACAAGGCCAAAATTTAAACACTGCCTTAACCTAAAAGGATCTGAATTTCACTCTTACCAGTGTGTATAACTCTATTTTCTACCATTTGACTCTTGCTTGCTATCCTATGGGAACAATCCTTAGGGCTTTTATATGTGCTTTTGCTTTCTTCCCTTTTTCTTCAGCTATCACCTCAGACATCAGCTCCTCAGAGAGGGCTCGTCTGTCCATCTCCTGCTTCCTCCCAGGCACTACTGTACGTACTTACTGCCTTCCAGGCACTCTTGCTCTTCAACAGAAGCCTCCCAACTGCAGACCCTTCCTTTCCCTGTTTGCAGCCATATTATGTTCAGGAGATAGCCGTGTCTTTCTGGATGTACACCCACGTACCTGGAGGGGGCCAAGTGCAGACGAGCCATGTTCTTGCTGCACTGGAAGCTGGTTACTGAAAGAAAGCAGCTCGGACTGAATGACAGCTCGCAAAGGAAAAGATGCAGATCCAACGGCTTCTGGCTGACAGAATAAGGAAAGAAAAAGCTTAAGAAGGAGCCATGGGGGACTTTAACTGAAGTGACATGAAGCCTGTGGTGGCTTGTGAGAGAACAGTGCTTTATGAAGTACAAAGCTCCACTATGATGTGACCAATAATGCTACCATATTGCTATGGGACAACGGTCTTTTATCCTATCACTTGTACTATTTTTCATTAAAATGCTGATTGGTCAGTAGCCAGGCATGAAGTACAGGCGGGACAAACAGGAAGGAAGTAGAGGCAGGGCAATGAGTACAGGAGAATTCTGGAAAAAGCAAAGTTTAGTCTGCAGACACAGAGCAAGTAAGATGTGACAGCCTCGCTGAAAAAGGTACCAAGCCATGTGGCTAACACAGGCAAGAATTAAGGGCTAATATAAGTTATAAGAGTTAATAAGAAGCCTGAGCTAATAGGCCAATCAGTTTATAATTAATGTAGACCTTTGTGTGATTCTTTGGGACTTAATGGCTGTGGGACTGGGCGGGACAGAAACCTCAGTCAATACCATATCCTGCCAATTTTTACTTTCCCTTTTGGATTTTATTAATTTCCCCTAGAAAATACAGATTACAGAGGATTTTATAAGCCGCAAAAAGCATCTTTCTCTATTAAAATTTAGTTTTTCTACAGTAAGATTCTTTGACTAATGTAAGACTGAGGAAGTCACATGTGATATGCTATTGAGACAACAAAGCTGTCGTATAAACAGGCTGGAAAATAAACCGCCAACATGTCTTCATAAGGAGATTTGGCAGTTACTATGAGCAGCTTTGTATTTTTTGCTCCAGTGATTCCATTTCTGGAATTTACACTAGAAAAATAACAACATATTAAAAACTATACACAAATTACATGTGTTAAAAGTAGTTAATAATAAGAAACAACTAAATATCTAATGCAGTGGTTCTCAACCTGTGGGTCACGACCCGTTGCGGGGTGGGGGTGTCACATATAAAATATTTACATTACAATTCCTAACAGTAGCAAAATCACAGTTTTGAAGTAGTAATGAAATAATTTTATGGCAAGGGTCACCACAATACTGTATTAAAGGGTTGCAGCATTAGGAAGGTTGAGAACCACTGGTCTAATATATAACAAGTTAATTTTATTACAACCATATAGTTGTATGACAGGCCCTCCAAAGAGCTATCAGCTCACAAATATTTTTATTTTGCTGTTTTTAGATAGGGTCTTCCTCTGTAGCTTTGTCTGTCCTGGACTTGCCTCTGCCTCCCATCTGCTGGGATCACAGGCATGTACCACCATTGCCAGCTCACAAGCAACACTTATTATGTTTGATAAAAGTTGAATAATAAATTTGAAGGTCTTGAATAAATTTTAGATATATCCAGAGGGAACCCTCCCTTTACTGGCTTGGGTTACAGCTGCATGGAGGCAGGCTTTCCCCACACTTGATCAAACTCAGCTCAAAGCACAAGGGCAATGGAAAATATGAAAGAAGCAATTGAATTGGCTAGAAAGTTAGGTATACTTCATTTACTGTAACAGCCCAACACCACAGGTGTCTCTGCTGCTTCCCAGCATGAGGAAAATTCTAATTAAGGGCTCCCTCCATATTCGAGAACACCATTTATATCAACTCTGGCCAACTGTTATAAACTGTTGGAGAAGCTATGGACTAGAACTGTAGATAAGATAATTTCTCTCCAGTCTAATTACAGGATTGAACCAACCCAGCACTATGGAAAAACTCACATAAAAGGTGGCATTTTTTAGGCAGTCACTGGGCAAGATCATGGCCCAGACCCAACCCCCCATTCTTTCAGTAATCAGGGATATAAGACCCCTTGAAAGAGGAGATCAGACACCTATAAGACAGCCCCAAGGAGGCTTATATAAATATGAACATATAGTTCCCTAAACATAAAATTATGTGGGAAACTATTTTATTAAAAGAAAAATGAAATAAAAAAAAAAACCCATGACACAATATTAAGGAAAAAACCCAACAAACAAAAGACACATTCAACATTTTGTAACATATCGGGCTCAGTTGGAAGTCACATCAGCAGGGTCTGTAATCGCAGCTATTTAGGAGGCTGAGGAAGAAGAGAAAGTTCAGTCTCCCTGGACCACAGTGAGTTCAAGGCCAGCCTGGTAACCTAGTGAGAACCTGATCATGATAAAAAGTAAAAAGATGTCTGGGGCTCAGATATAGAGAACTTGGCAACCATTTTTGAGGCCCTAGGTTCAATCCTTAGTAACACACACACACACTAAAAATAAATGAAAAGTAAAACACAAATGTTAAATGTAAAAAAAACAAACAAACACAACTTGCTTCATAGCCAGGCTGATTCTGAACTCCCAGGATTCCATCTGCTTCTATCTCGGGAGTGTTGGAATTAAAGATATGAACCACCATGCCAGGTTATAAGCAAATTTTGCCTTCTTGGTGGGTCGTATTCAAATGGAAAAATATTTTTAAAGTTTTTAAAAATAATTCAAACTTCTTTTATAATTAGAAAAAAGCCATTAACTAGGTTTAGGGAATGCAATATAAATATATTAAAATGTAACTGAGGTTGTGTTGAAGTTTTCTCATGGCTGAACAATTCTCTGATTTCTTTTTACTCCCTCTTCCTTCCTGTTTCACTAATTTTCTAAGAGGTTATATCTTCACTGAAGCAGCAATCAAGCTCCCACCCATGTCACTCACCTCCGAGGAGTCTCTTGCAAGTGAACTTCATAAACTGGAACTATTTCATCAGTCGCTACCTACAATCTTTTTATTTTGGGTGTGGGCTGGGCACTCTAGATATTCTGCCCATAACAAGGAAGGAGGACTTCAAATTGAGGCTCGTATAAAACAACCCATCCTGATCCTGCCACCACGCTACTACGGTTTATAAGCATAGTCAGGAGGTCGAGGACATGAGCTCTGGCAGTTGTGGTTGGCACACCCCTGTAATCCTAGCACTTAGAAGGCTGAGAGGGGAGGGCCACAAGTTCAAGATCAGCCTGGGTTACATAAATGAAACCCTGTCTCAAAAATAAAAAAGAAACAAAAACAAACAAACAAAAAACAAAACAAAACCAGAGCAGACCAAGAACTTGCATGCTGCTCTGGCTCTGCTTGTTAGAGTGGGAATCTCAGACACGTCACCGAACTTAGCTTCTTCTAGGAAACCAAGGTGGTAAAATACTGAATTTACAGAGCTGGTGTAATTATTAGATGTGACAGTGTACTGGCAGAGAGTATTTAGCATAGTAACATTTGTATTATTTGAACCCAGAAATCTCGTTTATCTAGGAAAATGCCTGGTATAAAGCTCAAATAACTTACCTTTTTCTGTGGGGCTTTCTTTGCATAAATTTGGAAGGTGAGATTAGAATTCCACCAGTGCTCTATCATTGGGCCACCAAACTCTATTGGATACACAAATCGCTGCTGGAATTTCACCACTGTGAAAGAGAACAGGTAAACAGTCACATGTCACACAACCAACCACAGCCACCACTAATACATGCTTTGACTCCACCTGCCCTTCTCAAGTTCATTCAGGAATTCAGTGTGACTTTATAAAATCAAAGGCTGTAGGGAGAGACAAGAAAAAAAAGCTGGGTATAGTGGCAGAAGATAAGTGGGTTCTACTGTTCAGATCTGCTATGAGAAAGGATCATCAAATATGAACCAGGACATAAAAGGCGACTTACCCATATAGCTCACTGTGGCCAAGACACTGTGATTTTTTAAATGTTTATTTATTTTGAGATCAGGTCTTACTATTATAGCCTTGACTGGCTTGGAATGCACAGGGATCTGCCTGCTTGGTGTGTGCTACTGTGGCCTAGCAACATGACTGTTTTGGAAAATCAGGTAGGTAAGTGGCTCAACAGAAAAAGGAGATTAACTAGAGGGAAGATGAGAGGAAAATGAATTTATAGAAGAACAATATTTAAAATTCCAATAATAAAAGTAAGCAAATTTTCTGGCTAACGGACAAGAAATTCAGGCTGTCATTCAGGCTGAGTGTCAACTACTCATGCTAGTTAGTCGTATCAGGTGGAGTTGAGGCCTTCTGAGTAGACAGGAATCTCTACTGTAAACAGGATGAAGTGACAGTGGTCATTGGTAATGGAGCTTCATCTAAGACATAAGAAATCTGAGAATCAAATCAAAGATGAGCTCACTTCAGCCCTATTACTTCAGTTACAGGTCATCCACTTCTGAGCATCTTTAATAGGTTTGCACAACGCTCACCAACAGTTGAGTTATGTAGAGAATCTGGTACTGAACATTCATTCATTCAAATCACCAGATTTGACCTACTCTTCTCTGTTCATTTCTGTCAATCTCAATTCTTGACTCTCGCCTTCTTATTACTCTTAGGCAGAATGTGGGTCTTCACCCACACACGTCAAAAGGCCTGTGCCCAGAAACTAAGAGTCACCATGGGATCAATTTCTCTGGCTGCTGTACCCAGGAAAAGGATAACGCTTATACCTCTTCTGGACACCAGGAAGTCAACTGAGGGGCAAATAGAAAGTTTCTGGGTACAGTAGTAGTTCTTAATGAACAGACTGAATTCTACTGAAATCTGTGTTAAGATTGCTCCTTCCTAACTAAGCACATTTCCTCATAGCTATTGTATCAATCACATAATTCTGCTTCTTAAGCCTTGATTGGTGCTAAGTGAATGAACGTAATAATGGAGAAATCTGCATAAACTGCTAACCATGCCTTACAGAAAGGTTTTTAGAGTTGAGATTCCCCTCTGTATGCTGTGAATACCATTGGTGAATAAAGAAATGCCTTGGCCTGTTGATAGGGCAGAACTTAGACAGAAGGGGAAAACTAAACTGAATGCTGGGAGAAAGGAGGAGGAGTTGGAGAGAAGGCATGTATCCCCACCGGAGAAGGACTTAGCCGGTAAGCCACTGCCCTGTGGTGATAAACAGATTAATGGAGATGGGTTAAACAAATATGTAAGAGTTAGCCAATAAGAAGCTAGAGCTAATGGGCCAAGCAGTGTTTTAAATAATATAGTTTCTGTGTGATTATTTCGGGTCTGAGCTGCTGAGCAGCCAGGAATAAACTAGTGGCCTCCTTTACAACATTGAACTACATAGTCTAATCAATATTATTAGTAAGGGAGGCCTAAAGACAAAAAGTGATTTGCTAAGATCATACAATTAGTGTTTGATATGAACAAAATGAGGACCCACTCTTCAAAGCAGCTGCTGGGCAAGCAGACGGCTCAGAGGGTAAAAGCATGTGCTGTCAACCTGACAACCTGAGCTCCCTTCCTGGAGCCCACACCAGAAGGAGAGAATCGACTCCTGAAAGTTGCGCTGGATTTCCATTCCTGCTGCTGTCCCTCACTTCCATCTTCCCATACAAAATTAAATTTCCAAAAAATGTAATTAAAAAAAATTAAAAGTATCTATAATATTAAGCTACAGTAACATGTTTTTGGTGTTTGAATATTTACAACAAAAGAAAATAAAAGACAATATCAAAAGTACATGCAACAAAAGAAAAAATAAGCTGGGTAGTGGTGGTGCATGCCTTTAATCCCAGAAGAAGCAGGTGAATCTCTGTCAAGGACAGCCTGGTCTACAAGAGCTAGTTCCAGGATGGGCCCCAAAAGCTACAGAGAAACCCTGTCTCAAAAAAAAAACACCAAAAAACAAAAAACAAAAACCCAAAATAAAACAAAACAAAAAACCAAAAAAATTATAAAAATTAGATAAAATCAGCTACATAAAAAACAAAACATTTTACACTTGTGCTGACTAGTTTTATGTTAACTTAATATAAGTTATAGTCACTAAACAGGAGGGACCCTTAACTGAGAAAGTGACTCAGTATGACAGGACTGTAGGCAAGCCTGTAAGTCATTTCTTAATTAGTGATTGATGGGGCAAACCCAGTCCATTGTAGGTGGGTTCCCTCCTGGGCGGATGGTCCTGAGCTCTATAAAAAGGAAGGCTGAGCAAGCCTTGGGGAGCGAGCCGCCTCTGCATGAGCTCCTGCCTCCAGGTTCCTGTCTTGTTTGAGTTCCTATCCTGACTTCCTTTGACGATGGACTAAGATGTGGACATATAAGCCAAATAAACCCTTTCCCCCAACTTCTTTTGTCATGGTGTTTTATCAAGCAATAGTAACCCTAAGACATTACCTTAAACAATGCCTTCTACAGCTAGGCATGAGAGACACTCCTGAAATCCCTGCACCTGGGAAGCAACGGCAGGATGACTTAGTTTCAGGTCAGTCCAGTCTACATAGTGAGACCATTTAAAAAGCAAAAACCAAGCCATGGATGGTGGCACACACTTCTAATTCTAGCAGTTTGGTCAGAGGCAATGATCAGCAGAAAACTAGCTCGCTTTTTACCTCCATCTGCGACTTTACTGGAGGCAAGTCGCACGACCTCAGTGATCAAAGCTGTCTTTCCCAGTCCACTTCTGGAAAAGCCCACAGGAAAGTGATACTCCACAAAGAAAGTGCTGGAAGGAAAAAAACTAATTAAAAACAAACAAAATAAGGGCTAGAAAGGTGGCTCAGCAGTTAAGAGAATTTGTTGCTCTGGCAGTGGACCCAGCTTAGGTTCCCAGCACCCACAGGAGTCCAGTGCCAGGGAATCCAGTGCTCTCTTCCCTTCTGACCTCCCTGAGCACCACACATGTGGTACACATACAGGCAAAGCACCCATATACATAAAAAGGAAAAAAAAAATCTAAAACCAAACCAAACAAAAAGTACATTTATTTTCTGTCTCTCTATCTTTGAAGTTCCTATTTCCAGGACTGCATGGCCTCAGAGGTCACTTAGTGCTCATTCTTCAAGTCTTTTACCATCTGCCAGGTGGGATGGAGCTTGTTTCTGAGAGCACCCACAGTACTTCCAAGGTAAATGATCTCTCTGGCCCCTGAGGTGTTATGCTACAGATAACCATCTTAGGTGCCTGTCTCTTTTGCTGTAACTGTAAGGGCTGAAAATTACCATCTACCCCAGCTTTCTTTACTCTGAATTTACCCTCGTTCTTGGGAACTTCGAATCAATTTATTGATTGAAATGTACATGAAAAGAAATCGTAAACAGTTACACCCTTCCTATTATCAGCCACACTTTCCCCAAGAACCATTTAGCCTTCTTATTTAGATATACCGCTTTTTTGCTGCTGCTGTTGCTGCTGCTGGCTTTGGTGGTTTCCCGGCAAAGCTTTTTCTGTTTGGTGTCACATGGGGACTATCTGGAGGGACGCCCATTGTTTCAATGATGATTCTAACAGAATGTATTCTACCCAGAAGTGCCAGTCTATCCACACTTAGTGACGTCGCTGGGGTATGTCCTGGAATTCTTGAGAGCACTTGTTCGTCAACCACACTTCTGTAAGTCCACAGACAGGTAGGCATGAGTTAGAGACTCACTGGGAACAATTCAGTTGCACAGGAGGAAAGAGGTCAAGCAGTGAGTATTTCTTTCCAAAGATAAGTAGGAACAACTCTATGTTTTACTTTGAGACAATGTCTCACTATGTAGTCCAAGCTGGCCTGAACACCATCTCCCGCATTCTCCTGCTTCTAACTTCCATGCTAGGATTGGAAACAGCATTTATGATCAGATCTGGTTCTCATCTAAAATTATGTAAAAATATTCTTTAATTGTAAGATTTATATCCATACAAGTATAGGAATGGGTGTTACAGAATTAGATTTTTCTAGAAGGGAAGTGTAACAACTTCTAGTTTACCCACTACCCTAATCTCATTACCATGACATTTTGTGTTTTCTTCTTCTTCTTCACATTTTCCATACAGGTATGATCACAGCAGACATACCACCACCCACTAGTCTGCTTTCTTCATAACTCATCTTGTCAAGCATCACCTTTTATGTTTTTATTTATTAATTTTTAGCTTTTTGAGACGGGGTTTCTCTATGTAGTTCTGGGTGTCCTAGGACTCAATATGTAGACCTGGTTGGCTTTGAACTCACAGAAATCCACCTATCTCTGCCTGCTGAGCTGTGCATTTTAGGGTTGAAATCCTTCAATGAGCTGCTATAACTTAAGCACTTCTGCAGGCTCGGCCAAATCCAGGCTATTTCCCTTGCGACAATGTTCTTGCTCTGCTTTAGCCTGCATTCAGCATTCATGAGGCTCACCTGCTTTTCTTGACAGCTGCCATCTTCTTCAGCTTGTGCTCACTTGACCCTACCACCTTAGATCTGCCAGAGGCTTTTGACTGGTTCATTGTTTTAGAAGGTTCCATGCTCTCATCTTCACTGAGGAAGTCACTGGCACTGACTTCAGATTTCTAGGGGAAGAAAAACAGAAGGCATGGCATTGAAAGAGGCTAACTTCAGGGGAAGCAGCTACACTGTTTCTCCCAAAGCAAGCAGCAATTTCTTTTCAAAAACACCATTCTGTTAAAGAGATAAATGGCAGCAGGGATATATTCCATTTTGATCCTGGCTATACAAGAACAATCTGCAGTTCAAAGATAAGCTCTAAGTCCATTCAGAGTAAACAAGAAGACAGGAAAGTGCTCAGGGATACCACTGCTCTGACTGTTGGCTGTGTTCTGCATTGTGCTAGGAGTTGCACATGTATCTAAGTAGGCAGCATGTTCCTACCAGGTGCCTTGTCTTGTCTTTACAGGTAGAAAACACCAGGAAGTCTGTTTGTGATTCCCAGCTATAAGGGGGGAACCTACATTTTGATTTCCATGATTTTTGAAGTTTGTCTTTCTACCATAGTTTGAGGCAGAATGGTTGTTACAGTGTCACCTAGCTGGGTGCAAAGACTGTCTTTGCCCCCATTATCCATGCTCTAAATTATTCATTCTGTTTTTAAAATTGCTTTTAAAAATTAATGACTATTTCACAAATTGCCTTCAAAAAGAAATCAGTTGAAAAACCCCCTTAATTTTATTTTCGAGAAAAGGCATCTACTGTAACTGATTAAATTGGCCTCTTGTATTACAAAATGCAAAATAAACAGAGGAGGTAGCATTATGACTATTTGGCTTCCAATTGTAAAGGGCACACAGTATCTAACACACAATGTGTTTACAATGTGTTACTCAAGTCTTTCTCCTCCCATTTCCATCTTCAGCATGTTTAACCACATAGTTTGTTGACCCATGATAACGAGGACAAATTTACTCAAAGATCAAAGTAGAAAGCTTTTTGATCATAGGTTTTCCTTTGATGGCTGCTTTTCAAAATGAATACAGAAGCCTAGTGTAGTGATAGACACCTTTAATTCTAGCACTTGGGAGGCAAAGGTAGGTGGATCTCAAGGCCAGGCTGGTCTATATAGTGAGTTCCAGGCCAGCCAGGGATACATAATGGGATTCTGACTCAAAACAAAACAAACATTATAATAAAAATGGTCAGATAAAAGATAACTAAAATCTGGTGTGGGAAGTCCTTCTGTCTATGCGTTGCTTTTATTGGTTAATGAATAAATATGTTTCGGCCAGTGGCTTAGCAGAACAGAGCTAGGTGGGGGGCGCGGGTACACCTCTGCAGCCTACCAAAACCTCGTGGTGCTGCATAGATTAATGGAGATAGGTTAGTTTAGAATATAAGAATAGCTAGCAATATGCTTAAGTTATTGGCCAAACAGTATTATAAATAATACAGTTTCTGTGCGATTATTTCAGGAGTCTGGGAAGCCAGGAAACGAACAAGCAGCTCCCAACAACACAAAATCTAAGTAGATTTATAGGTTAAAATAAATTAGGGCAAATACAAATTGGGTTGTTAAATTGGGCTTGGAATTCCAGGAATCCGAACCAAAGAGCAATAATGCTGCATGCATTTCTAAGCGGTGATGATTTACTACTCAATATCAGAATGTCAAACATAGTCTTTGGAGCAGAACATGAACATGTTAAACCCCTGATCTTCTTGATAATTCACAATCAACTGGTTCACTGTCTGCAGCAACATTTTCTGAAGTTATTCTGCTCACATAGCATGGGGGGATTATTTAGTCCCCTTCGAACATTCATTTATTCATTGTCTTTGCTGTATGGTTAATAACAATGGTACACACGCCTGTTTATGAAGAACTGCACCAAAGACGCACAATAAAGGTTATGTATAAGACATTCTTCTTGGGAGAGTCAGGATGGTTTCCTCATAGAGGGCCTTTTGAAGAATGCAGTTTACTAGATGACTAGAAACAGTTCTACATTCACACAGAAGGATTAGAAGGAGGAAGTAAGGAGGTACAAGAGGAGCTGAGGTGTTTGAGGAGGGGATAGGATGCCAGCGTGGAGACGCCAGTGAATAAAGGCCAAACAGGAAGATAAGCGAGGGAAGCCAGGTGGAGTTCCAAAGCCATGCTTAGAACTTTAAAGAACGGGACAGCAAAAGAACACAGGCATGCTACCAGAAGGTCCGGGCAAGGGTTCAAGTTCTGCCACTCAACAGCTTACAATGTTTTTACTTTTAAAGCCGAGCCTGACTATGCAGCCTTGAATTTGCTTTTTAACCAGGCAAGCCTAGAACCTTGGATCCTGCCGCAGACTCCCAAGTGCTGGGATTACAGGTGTGTATCACCACAGGCCAGCTTCCTTGTATTTAACTTCTAAGTATTTAAATTCCTTGTATTTAACTATTTAAGCTGTTTTTTCATGGTATGTAAGACAGAGAAAATACTGTTTCATGGGTCTAGTTAAAGAATTAAACTGAAGTATGAATTGGAAACATTTGGCACAGTTCATGATTAATGGAAGAACAACATGTAAAGGCCTTAGCACATAGGACACTGGTTAAGTAAGTGTGAAGTAAAGAGACCCTTTCTTCTTTATCCCACATGGAACACAGTTACCAGTGATGACTGCTGAGGCAGGAGGTCCTGGGATCCTAACAGCTAGACTCTTTCAAATTCAAGCTCTCTTTTTCTTGATGCTACATCCATCTTTTACTCTGTTTCTCTCTCCTCTCTCAAGACCTCAGAAGCTTTGTTTCTGCTTTGGATTGCTTGTCCTCTGATTCTGCTCCCCATTTGGTTAAAACCCTGTCATTTTCACCTCACCTGCCATGCAAAGCTTCTCAGTCTGGTCACAGTGTGGCTGTCAGTCTATTCTACAAACTAATTTTCCTCCCAGTGTTGGGGCTCAAACTCAAGGCCTTGCACTGTGATTGCGGCTGCTAATGCGGTGTTCCCCGATTTGTGGAACTTCAGATGCAATGACTTACAGGTGCTGTGTAAAACAAGTTCTCCAGGAGACTCTGGTCATACTGAGGGTCATTCAGGTCACTGCTGCAGTACACATCACTTCCAGGAGATGGGGAGTCTGGAGGTGAGCCTAATCCATTCCAGAAACGACCCTGGGATAATTCAGTACTGGAGACAAGAAAAACAAAGGCAAAGATTTTAAAGGTGGAACTACCCACCCCACCCCCACCCCCGGCAAAACTTCCTAACAGCGAAGGAGGAACGCTAAGGACTCACTCTCCACAAACTACTGGTGTTCTTTTCCAACTCCATTTTGCCTCTCTTGGAATGATGTCAATTAGGACTCAAAACCCACTACTGAGAAGCATTGTGTTCTCAGCAAGTGTCTGCTGGCCATCTATTATGTGCTATGGTTGCCACAGAGATGGCTAACCTAACCTAGGTCAAGCTGTGCTCCTTGTGGTACCCGTGCTCTAGCTGGGAGAAAAAAAAATGGTAACTGATGGAGGAGTTACTTTCATTTAATAAAGAAACTGCCTTGGCCCATTTATAGGCCAGCCCTTAGGTGGGTGGAGTAGACAGAACAGAATGCTGGGAGAAAGAAGCTGAGTCAGAGAGTCGCCATGATTCTCCCACTCCAGACAGATGCAGGTTAAGATCTTTCCTGGTAAGCCAGCTCGTGGTACTACACAGAATATTAGAAATGGGTTAGATCAATATGTAAGAGCTAGCCAATAAGAGGCTGGAACTAATGGGCCAGGCAGTGTTTAAAAGAATACAGTTTCCGTGTAATTACTTTGGGTAAAGCCATACGGGCAGCCGGGTGCCGGGGACGCAGCCCCGCCGCACATATTACAACAGGTAACTATCATTTTTTTTTAAAAGTAAATGTTTTTGTGAAAAAAAGAGTTAATTCACAAAAACATCTTCTTCAATTAAACAAACATATGTATTTTGGAATTATTATGACATGATTAATTTTACATTGGATATAAAACTGGATAAGCTCTGTGAATTTGAAGCCAGACTGGTCCACAGATTGAGTTCAAGGACAGCCAAGTCTACACAAAGAAACTCTGTCTCGAGAAACAAAACAAACAAACAAAAATGAATAAAACGCTACAAGGAGTTTACAAACTGAAGAAGCACAAATGTGAGTGACTCACACTATAAGGAAAAATTCAGCTTATTTTTCTCTTATAATAACAAATACTTAATGTTAGTGAACTGAACAATATTTAAATGAACATCCATTACTAATAAAGCAATAATATTATTAAATACCATATGCTGATCACTGACTCATGTATTTATTATTTCTCAGCTTCTTTTTCAATCTAGCTACCATTCTTTTTAATTTCTACAAAAAAGTGCACAATCATTACCTTCAAATGAGACAATGTATGTATATTACTTCAAAACTTTTAGTTTTATTTCCTTTACTTAGAGGAGCGAGAGCAAGAGAGAGGGAGAGAGAGAGAAAGATCATTTCCATGCATGGAACAACTTGTAAGAATGATTCTCTCCTACCACATGGGCTCTAGGGACAGAACTCAGGTTGTCAGACTTGGCAGCAAGTGTCTTTATCTGCTGAGATATCTCGTTAGCCTCTTAGGAACAAAAATTGTCCCCCCTTTTGGAAAATATTCTTGGTATCCATTTACATAACATGTTTTTAAAAAATATATATTTGTAAAAAAATTTTATGAGTGTTTACCTGCATGCATGCATTTGCACCTGTGGTGGTTTGACTAAAAATGGCCCTCATGGGCCCAGAGGGAATGGCACTATTAGGAAGTGTGGCTTTGTTGGAGGAAGTATGTATGACTTGCTTTTCCTGCTGCCTGCAGATCCAGATGTAGAAGTCTCAGTTACCGCCATAGCACCATGTCTACCTGCATGCTACCATGCTTCCTGCCATGACAATAATGGACTAAACTTCTGAAATTGTAAGCCACCCCAATTAAATGTTTTCCTTTAGAGCTGCTATGGTCATAGTGTCTCTTCACAGCAATCAAACCCTAGTTAAGACAGTATCTAGTGTGTACCTGTTCTCTGGACCCTTCCTTACAGATGGTTGAGTTACCATGTGGGTGCTAGGAGCAACACAGGTTGCAACAGTAGCAAGTGCTTTTAACAGCTTAGCCATCACTCCAGGCCCATATATAACTTTATTTAGGGTCTATGCTGTCCATAGTATAGACATAGCTACCTGCACCTACTCTGCATACAGATTGTCAGAGATCTCTACTGTTCAGTATGTAGTCCTCTGTACTGTTTTTCCTTTTTTGCAACTATGATTTATTTTAATTAATTTACTTGCTTATGATTTATTGTATTGTTAAATTTTGTCTGTGTTTCTTAGCCTTAAGCAAGCCCACTCTCAGCACTATTTCTTTACTTTTCTTTTTTTTTTTTTTTTACTTATTTATTTATTTTTATTCTTTTTTAATTAAAATTTCCACCTGCTCCCCATTTCCCATTTCCCTCCCCTCCTCCCAAATATTGCCCTCCCCCCACTTCCCTCCCCCTATCCCCACTCCTCTTCTCCTCCCCCCACTCCATTCCCCCTCCCTCTCGATACTGAAGAGCAGTCCAAATTCCCTGCCCTGCGGGAAGACCAAGGTCCTTCTATCTACGTCCAGAAAGGTGAGCGTCCAAACAGGCTAAGCTCCCACAAAGCCAGTTCATGTATTAGGATCGAAACCTAGTGCCATTGTCCTTGGCTTCTCATCAGTCTTCATTGACCGCCATGCTCAGAGAGTCCGGAATCAACCCATGCTTATTCAGTCCCAGACCAGCTGGCCTTGGTGGGCTCCCAATAGATCAGTTCCCTGTAGCTTTGGAGCCTATCCTGGAACTTACTCTGTAGATGAGGCTGACCTCGAACTCACAGAGATCTGCCTGCCTCTGCCTCCCGAGTGCTGGGATTAAAGGTGTGCACCACCACCACCTGGCTCTCTGCCTTTTTCTACAACTGATATTATAGAAGCCTGAGATTCTAACTTTAATTTCTTCTCTTCCCACCTCCACTGGGAAGGAAATGCTTTCCTATTTCTTAGTGTTAGCAGGTTGATCTTTCTACTCTTCCACTCAGAATATTTTGGTATTCGCCCCATTTTTAGATTTTTAGTATGAAGTTCAAGTTCTTTAATGTAATAGTCAAAGTCTTATTGGTGATACAAGGACCAAAAGGTGATATCTCTTGTCACTTTCCTATAAGTTTAAATTTTAACCAAATTAAACTAAGTGCAAAAGCCAAGCATTGTGGTGCCTACAGTGCCAGCACTTGGTAGGAGGATCAGGGCTCAATGTCATTCTCAGTTACATAGCACATAGCAAGCTCAAGGCTACCTTGAGCTACATTAGACACTCTCTTAACATGTGTAACATATCAAGACAGTACTGTTTACAGTAGTTCCTCAAGAGACAATACACGATGAGTCTGGTTTTAGTGCGCATGTTAACAATATTCACAATTAATTATTAATTAACCAAACTTCTATGTGCTAACATTATGCTAACTCCTTTATATACACAATTTCTCAACCTCACTGAAATTTTGCAAAGTTTGAAAAAAAAAAAACTTCCAATATTTTGCCAAGCTGAAATAACTGCCTAAGGCTACAATGCTAAGCAACAGACTTCAACTTTCACCTTGACTCTAGTTAAAAGTCATGCTCTCTTCATCACAACAGCTAACACAGATGATGAAGAGAATGGGGAGACACGGGCAGAGACGTGGGCTGCGGGCCATTCTGTGAGCAAAACTAGAAAGAAAGGCTGTACACTGGCTTTTTACTTAATAGGCAAACAGTCCTAGTTTAAGGATAAGGGAAGGACTCAGGCCAAGGAAGTATTACTAACAAAGTATTCAATGAATTGAAAGAAGTTTTAAATGGAAGAAAGCTAGATAAAAGCACTTACCTGCCTAACAGCAGCTGTATGGCTCTGGTGTCAACTTTTATGTCATCTTTACAAAACATGGTCTCAGTCAAGGGGAGGAGGTGGTCATCACTGTGGTCTTTAAATTGATTTTTAGATGAATTCCTGGTTCCAAGGTGTGAAAAATACTCTGTCATGAATGGCTAACAGATGGGAAAATTTAAATCCTAATCAAACTAAAAAAGAGAAGGTGCTAGTCTGACTTAGAAAATTTGACATTTTTAGGCTTCTCTGCCTTAAATGTATAAAAACTTTACACTGTGCAAATTTCTTCCCAACACCAGAATCCCATTTCATTTCCGAAGTGAGGGAAAAATATCTTCATTTTATATATAAGCATTCCAGTTTAGAGAGCGAATAATTTATCCATTTATATATTAGCAAGCACCAATGTTAGGTGTTAGATTCTAAGTACCTTCTACTGTAGGCTCACCACATTAAGATTTTTTTTTTTTTTTTTTTTTGCTTTTTCGAGACAGGGTTTCTCTGTGGTTTTGGAGCCTGTCCTGGAACTAGCTCTTATAGACCAAGTTGGTCTCGAACTCTCAGAGCTCCGCCTGCCTCTGCCTCCCAAGTGCTGGGATTAAAGGTAAAGGTGTGCGCCACCACTGCCTGGCCACATTAAGAATTATTTACTGGTGATCCTCCTGCCTCTGCCTCCTTCAGCAAATCCTACTGGCGTGCGCCACCACAACCGGTTCAAGGCCAGCCTGGTCTACAAGAGCAAGTTCCAGGACAGGCTCCAAAGCTACGGAGAAACCCTGTCTCGAAAAATAAAAAAAAAAAAAAAAGAATGATTTACTGAGAGGCTGGAGAGATGGTTCAGCAGTACTTGCTGCTCTTCCAAAGGATCCAAGTTCAAGTTCCAGCACCCACATGACAGCTCAAAACTGTCTGTAACTTCAGTTCAAGGGGAATCAGACATCCTCATACAGACATACAAACAGGCAAAACACCAATTCAAATTAAATAAAAATAAATTTATAGAAAAAGAATTATTATTATTATTATTTTGTTTTTTGAGAAAGGATTTCTCTGTGTAGCCCTAGATATCCTGGAATTCATTCTGTAGACCAGGCTGGCCTCAAACTCAGAGATCCACCTGCCTCTGCCTCTCCAGTGCTGGGATTAAAGATGTGCACCACCACCGCCCAGGTTTAAAAAAAAAAAGAATTATTTGCTGAACATTTCCAAGATTATCCCATTCATAACAACAAAAAGCAAGGTAAGTCAAGAACTGAAGAAATGAGCTACAGGCGTGTGTGTTTGTCACTAACTTACGGCACTGAGGATCTGAAAGCATCTTCCAGCACAGGAGGAGGAGCTTTGTCCAGCAGCATGCTAGTATCTGGGCTCGAGTTCATCGCAGATATCAACATGGCATTCCTCAGTTTATTGCCTTGTTCTAACAGAGCTGAAGGCAGTAGAAACAGAAAATGAAAGCATCTGAAATCCAGAAGGAAGGGTTCCAGTATTCACAGTACCTGTCCTCCTATGGGTGACTTGCCCCAAGGGTCCGTTCTTCTGTAAGCCGGAAAATTCCTTGAGGAAGTTTACTTAACAACTGTTCTTTACTGGGCTTCTACCGTGTGCTTAGATGTTACATCAATGAGTGAACGCTCTATCCCAGAGAGACTGATATTATTGTGGGAGCTGTTGTGTCCCAGCCTCCCAACTCTCCCAACTGCTGTCTGACCATAATGAGGTAAATGATGCCTATGACTCATTTTCATATCCAGATAACTTATTCTGGCTCTCTTATTTATAAGAATTTCAATATTTCTACCCCCAAAACACTGGCAACTACACTGCTACCTAAACTTCTGAAAACCAGTCATAACTATAACAATCTATTCTATTACTTTCTTAACGAGATCTTACTTTGCCAATTTATGCAAAACTAGCAACCTCCCCTCTCATCTCCCTTTCTTAATTTATCTCCATTGCCATTACTCCCCTCTATAAATAAGTACTAAGTACTATAAATAAATATGTACTTATTTATCCAGTTTGTCTTCCCATCTAGAATAGCAGGTTCCTAAGACAGACTCTTTTTAAACAAAATTTTATTTATTTATTTATTTATTTATTTATTTATTTATTTATTTATTTATTTTGGTTTTTCGAGACAGAGTTTCTCTGTGGTTTTGGAGCCTGTCCTGGAACTAGCTCTTGTAGACCAGGCTGGTCTCGAACTCACAGAGATCCGCCTGCCTCTGCCTCCCAAGTGCTGGGATTAAAGGCGTGCGCCACCACCACCCGGCTTTAAACAAAATTTTAAACTGCTACATCCCTGATACATAGAAAAGCACCAAACATTTGGTAGGTGTTGGATAAATACCTTCTTAATGACCAAATAAATACCTTCCTCAAAGTCTGAGGTACAAGTACATACAAGAGTCCAGGCAGAAGCTGATGAAGTATTAAGTGTTGTAGACAATTTTCTTCCTTGTCAATGGACTCTTTAAATTAAAAGACTAAAGTCAATGGCTCATAATCTTGGAGTGTGTATGCATGTGTGTGTGTGCATGTGGGTATAATGTATTTATTATTATTGTGTGTATACATGTGGTGCTTATGTGCGAGTGCAGACCATGGTTGCAATGGTGTGCATGTGGAGGTCAGGGGCAAGTTAGTTCTCTTCTTCCACCTTTATGTGAGTTTCAGGGATTGAACTCAGATACACACAAAGACAGACAAACACACATATATTTTTGTTTGTTTTTTGGGTTTTTTTTGTCATCTCTGGGTTCCCCTGTATATCCCTGGCTGTCCTGGAACTCACTCTGTAGACTAGGCTGGCCTTGAACTCACAGATACCTATCTGCCTTTCCTCCTGAGTGCTGAAATTAAAGGCATGTGCTATCACAGTCTGGCCCTAGAGTATATATATATATATATATATATATATATATATATATATATATATTTTTTTTTGGTTTTTCGAGACAGGGTTTCTCTGTGGTTTTGGAGCCTGTCCTGGAACTAGCTCTTGTAGACCAGGCTGGCCTCGAACTCACAGAGATCCGCCTGCCTCTGCCTCCCAAGTGCTGGGATTAAAGGCGTGCGCCACCACCGCCCGGCCCTAGAGTATATTTTTAAAAACTGGGATTCCTAAGACATTTCAGATAAAAGATATGAACAACATAGCTCATTAGTAGAGTATATGTTATGTATGCAGAAGGCCCTGGATCTAATCCCTATCATCGCAAAATATACAAGATCACATAATAACATAAAACAAGTAGTGTTTTTATAATAATATAATATATTATATATATAATATTATATAATTATATAATAAATGGTACAGATACCTCCTTTGGAAATATTAGTGGGAATGGATAAACATTCCTGTCATGCTCCGGATGTCACAGAAATAATAACGGCATAGTGTTCCCTGACCTGAGGCAATACAGGCGCACCCACTTGCCTTTTATCGTGGCTTGAATGTGAATGCTTCCAAAGGCTTGCTCATGTGCTTGAACACTTGGTCACCAGCTGGTGGCACTGTTTTGGAAAGTTGTGGAACTTGGAATGGAGCCTTCCTTGCTGGACAAAGTGGATCACTAAGGGCAGGTCTTGACCAACTATAGCCTTGACCCCACTTCCTGTTGCAGAACCCAATGCAATCTACTGTTCTGTGCTCCTAGTGCCATGATGGAAAGTATTCCTTCTTAAACCATAATCCAATACAAACCTTATCAGGTATACTTGATCACAGAACTGAGGAAAGTATCATACAAATGAGCAGACTTCTACTTTTATGTATTCTGTAGTACTGTAAATATTAAAATAGAATTTAACTCCCAGTCTTAATAAAGATGCTTTATGCTATCACACTAAATGTCCCCATGAAGAATAACAGTTTTTAGAATGTGAAATGAATTTGGTACTACGCTAGCTGCCTTAAATTATTTGGGGACAGCCAGGCGGTGGTGGCGCACGCCTTTAATCCCAGCACTCGGGAGGCAGAGGCAGGCGGATCTCTGTGAGTTCAAGACCAGACCAGCCTGGTCTACAAGTTCCAGGACAGGCTCCAAAACCACAGAGAAATCCTGTCTCGAAAAACCAAAAAAAAAAAAAAAAAAAAAAAAAAAAAAAAATATTTGGGGACAGATAAGGACTAATACATTTCTATAAGAAAAGCTTTACCCTCATATCCAAACATGCAATGTAACAGTCTAATTACAAGTTCTTAGGTGCACATGAACGAATAATATGTTCCCAGAGGACATCATTAAGGGAAATAAAGCACAGAAAGAAAAATTTCCTATCATCTATTTGTGGAAGCTTGAAAGATGATCCCTAAACAGACAATACAAGAAAGATTAACAAAAATGGGGAAGGGGGGGAAGGAAAGGAATGGCCAGTGGGGACAGGGGTGCAGCTGATAAGAAGGAATAATTTCTAGTGTTCTCTAGCATCATAGAATAATTGTGACTGACAACTGAATGTTGCAGAATAGCTAATAAAGGACATTGTGTTTTGAAAATTACATTACTATTGTGTGTGTGTGCATGCAGTGGGGTGGGAGGTCAGTACATGCCACCTGTATGTGTGGAAGTCAGACGACACCTGGCAGGAGTCAATTCTTTCTTTCACCATGTCGGTGGGGGGGAAATCACACTCAGCATAGCAAGGCTTGGCGGGAGAAGCTGAGCTATTTTACCAACTCCGTAAAGGACATTTTAAATGTTTCTAACACAAAAGATAAGTGTCTGAGATGATAGATGTAACCTGATATGATCATTACCTACTGTATATGTACACTGAAATATACTATACCCCTCAAACACAATTGCCATAACTAATTTAAAGTAAAAACATCTAATTAGTAGTCCTTTACATGAGACTCTGGATGACAGCAAGTCTCACACTTTTATTTGGCTATTCAGTTCACTGAGAAGTCTTGCTTTCCTTTGTGGGCAGGCTAACAAGCAGAGTAATCCCAATAAATACAGTGAAGCCTTAGGTCACAGATAGATACATACCTGAAAGAAGGTCCTTTGTAGGGGGGTTGTTTGAAGACAGGATGAATGAGTCACTATGACTCTTGGTGACTGTACTAATTTGTGGTTGAAATTCAGAACTGTTAAGGAGGGACATCTGCTTCTGTGGGGCTTTGCCTCTCAGCAATACAGTCTCTAAACTTGGCTCTGAATTAAGGTGATGCTGTAGTCCACACAAAGAACTCTTTACTGCATCGGGGTTCTCTGCAAAGTACAAGTGGTCCTTGCCCCTGTTAGAAAGAAAGAGCCAGCAGCTCATACCCTGTTTTGGAAATATTCCACCTTGTCAGAGATAGGAGATCCACAAGGGCACTGTAGCTGGGGCCTTGTGAGAAGTTTTTTGTTTTTGGGTTTTTGTTGTTGTTTGTTTTTTTGCAACGTGATTTTATATATCTGCTTTTAATCTCCTCAATTAAAGGAATATAGACCTTTACCACAGTTGTGGGTTATACTTTAAGTGATACAAAACAGAGATTACCACACAGGGAAAGGGAGTGTGTGTATCTACACAGTTTCATACAATGCAGATTACTTCACAAGTAATCAAGACAAAAATCTGTTTCTCATACTCCATTCCATTTCACAAAACAATGCCCTTTTCCCTCCCATGTATCACGACATCTGTAAACTTTAGTCGTATGTGCACACTGGCTTCTCTACTGGACTGTCAGCAGTCCTTAAAAACAGGACTTGTAGGGGTTTTGCAACTGCTATAATTTGGGGCACACTAAGACTGCATTCTACCACTGAGCTACCTCTTCGGCCCCAGGAATTGTGTCTTGATTATTTCTGTGTCAGTGTCTGGTGTCCTGGGCAGCAGTGGGTGCATAAGAGCTGGCTGCTGAATAAAATAACTGTGTTTCATTGTTCAGTTGTTCAATAGGACAATGAGAGCAGACGCAGAGACTTGGAGACGTGAGTGTTACCTTGGTGTGGCTGATCTACTGCTGGTGCCTGCTAATTCTTTTCCTTCAGTTTTGATGGCAGGTTCCCCACAAGACCTTGATGGAATCATAGATAGAGCATTGCTGGATTCAGTATTCTCTCGGAGTCCTCGCTCAGATAAAAGCACATTTTCTGTCATGTCAGTGGTAGGAAGAGGCTTATAGCTGTCGTAAGTATCTGACAGAGGTTCCAGGGCAAGTGAAACCTGAAAGAACATGAAACAGAATAGATTTTCTTCAGCCTCCAGTAACTAACTGTAAGAAATCCCTGCCTGACAAAAGTTAACGTCTACCTGTTCCTCACAAGAGTAGGCCTAGCTTTCTGCTGACTTCAAAAACCTCTCTCACTATGCTTCATTCCTTTGTGTGAGACAGACCAATGCCCTATATTTACAGCTTTGCACCTTTATTCCGGCCTCGATTCTCTCATGCCTAGATAAAGATATCAAAGTCATTGCCTTCTTCATGATGCCCCTTACTGTCTACCCACCACTATAATCACTACTTACTGAACACTTTACTATAGGCCAGGAATGTGCTGTATTCCCCATTCAGATCACTGCAGTGATGACACAACTCTGTCAGGAATTTATATTTTCATAACTGTGAGATTAAGGAAAAAGCAGAGGCCAGATGTGGTGGTGTATGCCTAGTAATACCAGCACTTAGGGTGTGAAGGCAGGAAAATTATGATTCCCCAGTCAGTCTAGGCTACCTGGTGAGAGTCTATCTCCAAAGCCAAGGTTTAGAGAGCATATTTGCATCACTTACCTATCACACAAACATATTATGAATCCCTTGAAGGCACAAACCACATTCTTTAGTTTTTTTATAGACTGGGTAGCACAGAACCATATATATGGTTCTGACAGATGAATGACATGGTATTTTTGACACATTCTTAGGTTTGTTGTCTGGGAAAAAAAAAAGTCCTTATTGTCATGCTGGACATAAAATATGACAAACACTATGAGGAGAAACTAAGTTTCTGCTGGTAGAGATGAGCTCTTGCTTGCTGTAGTCCAGCTCGGGGTGTGTGTGTGGGGGGGGGCAAGGCAGGAGGGAGCCTTTGAGTCTTGGACTTGGTGGACTTATACAGCAAGACCTGGTCTCCAAAGAGAAGACAAAGTTCTCTACAATTTCACTCCTGTGAGTTGAAGTACACCATTAAAAACTTTCTTCAGTACCAGTGAGAGGATTCAGTGGGGAAAGGTACTTGCTGAGCAGTCAGCCTGGAACCCACGGAGAGGTAGAAGGAAAGAACTGACTCAACAGCTCTCAAGAGTTGTCTGCTGATCTTCACACACACTGTGGTGTGCATGCTTGTGCACACACACACCGACATGTGCCGGTGTCCCTACATCTTCTTCTTAAAAAAAATTGCTGGGCGTTGGTGGCACATGCCTTTAATTCCAGTACTCAGGAGGCAGAAGCAGGCAGATGAGGTCAGCCTGGTCTACAAGAGCTAGTTCCAGGACAGGTTACAAAGCTACAGAGAAACCCTGTCTCAAAGAAACAAAACAAAACAAAAAATTATCCAGTCCTCTGAAAAGTTCAACTAGGAAAAACCTAATAGGGTAATGAAACAAAACTAAAGAATATACCTCAGAAGAGGAAAAAATAACATTATTGAGAAGTTTAGCTTCAATGACAGAATGAGAAGGAGAAACTGCTTAAGCAGTCACAGACAACCAATGATGAATGACCCAACACAGAAATGAAAAAATAGTTTTCAGATATCTTTTAAAGGTAAATGAATATTTTGTGTAGAGAAACTGCCAATCCATGAACTCAAACCAAACCTAGATCTTACTGAGAATTCTGACCATGAACCAAATCAAGACTTTCCCACAAGTAAATACCATGTGTGTCTGTGGACTGTGTGATCACTGTAACAGTGTCTCCTACAATCTGGGCTGCCCCAGTTGTCACTTACCAAAGATGGCCATTGCATTTCAGAAGCAGAGAAAGTACTGGAATAAAAGTGCCTCGCCCTTAGTTTGGACTTGCTGAATCGCCAGTGAAGTTTGCTTTTCCCTAAGCAGAGTTGAACTAGTAAAGTCCAACTTAGAAGCCTGCTGAGATTTTCAATAGTGGAGAAAGGCTCAGAGAAAAACCTTGCATTTTCTGCCTCAAACTTAGGGTTAGCCTAATTCATCTCTTGATACCAGCTCTATGCTAACTGCTGGGGCAGAGCAATGACTAAAACAGACTCTGTTCCAGAAGATCACAGACCTTACAGGGAACCCAGAATGTGTACTGGGTGATGTGGGAATCCCAGGGAGAGAACCAAGCTCAGAGAAGAGGAGACGAAGGAGTGCAGGGACGACTTTCCAAAAGTGGAACACAAATGACTAAGTAGAAAATACTAGGCATGAAGTCAGATGAAGCTAAGTGGGGCTGAGGTAAATAAAACATTGCAGACTAAGGAAAAACATCTAAATTTGGACACATAAAACACATTAACCAATCAACTGGTTACCTCTGGGCTTGACTCCTAAGCCCTCTGCTTAGGAGTTCTCAATACAGTACTGCATCCATCTACACTTCCACTCTGCCCCTCCCCAATTATGTTCTCTCTCTGCTCACTTCTCCGCCAGTGCCATTAATGAGTCAGTGTCTGTCTCTGTCTGCCTGCCTGTCTCCCATGCTGGGAGCTGAATATGGGCCTCATGCATGTTAAGCACACGCTATATTCCCAACCAGATTTTTCTATGTTATACAAACTATTTTACTTTTTAAGCTGTAGATTTCTCCCTTAAAATGTCTTTATGTACCCAGTTTTATCCAATGAAAACAATTTTCATTTGTTAGGATAAGGGAACTAACAGTATTTGTTGCTATTGTTGTTCTATCTCCAGATCACATTCTGCCATCTAAATATAACACCATCTCCTGAAGCCCACACCATCCACATATGCCATAAGTATACCATATGCGTCTCCCATGTATAACAGAGCAATGCTAAGGATGCTCATCTGCCTTCTAGCAATGACTCAGGGTCTCTCTGGTACTAAGTTGCCTACAGCTTTCTACTTATATCTGTGGCATCTAACGTATAATTTTCAGACTTATGCTAGGCCACACAGCATTTAAACAATGATTAATCAATGCTTTAAAATTATATTTTTTATATAAATTTGTATCTCTGGCTTCTCTTGAAAAATAAGAAAATCCACGAAAGCTGAGTCCCATTCTAATGTGGCAAAAAATGAACTAGATTAGACCAGTGACTTGGTCAAGAATATACATTCAGTTGCTACACCTGGGGCTATTAGTTTGCTTGATTTTTTAAATTTGCTTATAGTAAAATGACAATTTTCTAGCTGTAATTTCATGACTAAACACACACACACATACACACACAGCCGCCATAGTCAAGAAAGGGAACATGTCCATCATCCAAATAATTGCCTTATTCTTCTGTAGTTACGCCCTCCTTACTGCCAACCCCTACCATCTGCTCGTGACAGTATGCCATCATCTAGTGTAGAAGCTCTGGAGAGTCTTCCACTGTGGTGGTGCTCAAGTGTGTTTTACTGGTTGGCACACTATGACTGATGTCTTTCCACACTGGCTACTTAATAAATACTGAGGCAGCTTTACATTCCTGGGGAAAACTCTTGGGGATAGGATTATTCTTCCTGTACAGTGCTGGCCCCAGTTTGCTGGTATTTTCTTGGGAATTTTGAGGTCTAGGTTCATGAGGGATACTGTTCTGTAGTTTTCCTGTATTTTCCCTCTCTAGTTTAGGTATCAAAGTGTTACATGCCTCAGAATAATGTTTTCTCCTTTTCAATTTTTCTGAAAGAGACAATAAGATTGGTGGTATTTTTTTTCTTCCTTAAATGTTTGGAAGAATTTGCTGATAAAGTGATCTAGGCCTAGAGCTTTCTTTTTTGGCAGGTCTAAAACTGCAAATACAATTTTTACAAATAATACCAGATCTATTCAGAGTATTTCTTCTTCTTCAGGGAATTCTTGTAGTTCAGTTTGAGAAGAATCAGGCCATTGCATCTAGGTTGTCAAATTTCAACATGTAGGGTTACTTGTGGCATTCCGTTAATGTCTGTCGGTTCCGAAATCTGCTGTCTTTCTTACAATAGAGACACGAGGAAAGTGTTATGTTTCTTTTTCACATACTCATTGTACACAGTGATGGTTTTCACAATGACATTTTAAATCATCTTTGTGTGCCTTGTGTGTTTGTGTGTAAGAGAGGCATGGGTGTGCGTGGTGTGGTGCTGCATTGAAGTCAGAGGACAATCTTGGGTTCTGGTCTTTCTTTCCACCTTGTTTTGGAGAGTCTCTTGTTTACCAGTGTGCAGACAGGCTAGCTGGACCGTGAACATCTGGAATTCTTCTGTCTCTGCCTCCCACCTTGCTTTAGGAACACTGATTGTAGACATGCACTACCAAGCCCAGCTTTACATGGGTTCTTTGGATCTGAACGCAGGTCCTCACACTTGCACAGCATGCACTTTGCCCACTGAGCTGTTCCCATAGCCCTGATAATAACACTTGAATTCAAATATATTATGTGCTTTATGACAATATCCCCCACAGACTCCTGTTCCCCTTCCTCCTCCTACTAGACCCCTTCGTCTTCCAAAACAGCCCTGATTCTATTTTTATGCCATATATAAATGTGTGTATGCAAAGAAAGTGGAATATTTTTCTGTGTCCATGAAAGAAGAAAAAGAGACTTGAGAAATTTAAAATAATAGTGGATAATATATGGACAAAATATGATATCAAACCATTATGTCAATACAATTATGAAACAAACTACAGCCATTCTGTAGAAAAAAAATGCATGATGGATCTGTGTGCAGTAAACACTATTTAGATGTGTAAGGACAGCAAGGACTTTACTGAGTAATCTCCCCAGCTGTATATTCTCCATTATATCCTATTACACCCTTCCTTCACAGTCGCTTATCTGGAAAAAAGAATTTTTTTAAAAATACTTTTTTTAAATGTAACTCTCTGTTATAAAGATTTGTTTTATTTAAAATTGTGTGTGTGTGTGTGTAGTTATGTGATTGTGAATGCAAGTGCCTGTAGATGTCAGAGGTGTTGCATTCTCTGGAGCTATAGTTATAGACAGTTATGAGCTGCCCAACATGGGTGCTGGAAACCGAATTCTGGTCCTCTGGAAAACAGCAAGCACTGTTAACCACTGAGCCACACTCCCAATCCTGGAGAAAAAGAAATTCTAATTGCTGCTTCTACCTCACTGCAATTGCTCCTTATTACCAAACTTCTTATCTTCAGAGTCTAACTTCTATCTCAATTTTCTATTAAAACACAATTCAAATCCAATGACCTTTACATTTGAAAATCTTATTACATAAATTACATTTAAATATGGTCAAAAAATAGTACAGCTATTTTGGAAAACTTTAGTAGTTCCTCAAAAAGTTAAACAAAATGCCATATCACCCACCAACTCTACTCCCACGTATGTGCCCAAGGGAACTGAAAGCCCATGTTCACGAAAAACTTCGAGTTGCTCACAGAAGCTAAGAAATCCAATGCCCATGAACCAAAAATCATAAACAAAATGATGTCTATGTATATAATCAAATATTTCACCCACAAAAAGGAATATATGCTACAATATATTTAAATCTTAAAAACATTATGCTAAGTGAAAGAAGACAGTTTCAAAAAAGCTCACACTATTCTATATATTTGAAATGGGAGGGATAGGAAATAAAAAGACAGAAAGTCGCCTGATATGCCAGGGGTAGGGATGTCCGGGATCATGGAAGAATGGCTGATAATGAGTACAGTACTGAGTTTTGGAATGAAAGAAATGTCCTGAAATTAGAAAGTAGTAAAGCTTGTATAATCTGGTGACTATACTTAGAAAACAAACAAAACGAAACAAACCAAAAACTGAACTACATACTTTAAAGGGGTAGATTTCATATTTTCAAATTATATCTTGATCATAAAAATAAAACCACCACCACAAAAGGCCACATAGAATCCTATATTCCAACTGCTATTATCATTCCTTATTTTTCCCTAGATATCAATCACATGCATGCATGTAGCACCATCTGATTTTTCCTAGGCATCCATCATATGCATACATGTAGTACCATCTGATTTTTCCTAGGCATCAATCACATGCATGCATGTATGTAGTACCATCTGATTTCCCCTAGGCATCCATCATATGCATACATGTAGTACCAACTGATTTTCCCTAGGCATCAATCATGCATACATGTAGTACCATCTGATTTTTCCCTACGCATCAATCATATGCATACATGTAGTACCATCTAAATTCGCTTTTGTCATTATCAAACTACAATTAATTCTGTTGAACAACCTGTCTTCATTTCTCTAGTACTGGGAAGACACTGCCATAACTAGCCCCAAGGATGCAGAGCTTTCTCTCTTTTTGGAGTATTTCTGTAAGACTGAGGTATACAAAGCTGAGTGCTACTGAAGGCTGAGGGAGCAGAATGCGCTCACACACAGGAGAGCGCCTTTATGGCTTTTGAAACATAAGTTTAGCATTTTGCAGGCCTGATGCAAATCCTACAGCAATAGAAACACATGAGTAAATAAGCCTCACTTCGCCATACAGACATCAACGGAAGGCAGCACTGCTTTCTGAATAAAAATGACGCAAATCCATTGACAAATCCTTGAGCTCTTCCCCTTAGTTGCAGGGTTTTTGGAGTTGATATTCTGTTGCATGACATATGACGTACGCTTCTGTGGTGCATTCTATCTGGTAATGTTAGTGTTCTTTCCCTACTTTTTCTTGGTTTCTTTTCCTATTTATTTAATTTTTTGTATTAACTTTAGGGCAAATTTGGCAAGGTGTAAAACCAATGGAATTTTTAAAATTTTTAGTTGTATTTATTTAATGATAAATTTATTCCCATACTGTAAATTTTAGTTTCTTCTGGGATATCTTTTTCTCCTATGTAGCCTCCCTTTCTGGCTTTGGAAAGGCCCTTTCAGTGAGGGTCACCTCACTGTGGCAGGTTCATGTATAGGTTAATCCAGCCTGAGCTCTCTAAGTTCAATGGCACACCTAGGAACTTTGTCCACTTTGTTTAACGATGAGAATCTACACCCAACTTGTAAGTTCAGCATCACTCTATCCATTCTTAAGCACGTGTAGTAAAATTTCAGCACTCTATTTGGGTCACTGACCCTGTGTCCAGCCCCACTGTTTGGCCTGGCCGCACCTACTGACTCTACCATTATAATGTGGGAACAACACACATGGCTTCTTTAAAATGATACTTTCCAGATACGTGGTGGCTTTTTAAACACGCACACTCTCGATGGCCTGGGCCATCAAGGAAACATGAAGATTTGAACATCATGATTTGCTTCTTTTTTTTGGGGGGGGGCTTTCTTTTTTTTTATTGTTTATTTATTTATTAAAGATTTCTGCCTTCTCCCCGCCACCACCTCCCATTTCCCTCCCCCTCCCCCATCAAGTCCCCCTCCCTCATCATCCCGGGGGGGGGGGCTTTCTGAGTCAAGAGAATGGAGAACCATCTTCACAGGCCATCTTACTGCTTACAAGAAGAAGCATAGGGCTCCTGAAAGAATTCATTTGTCACTTGATTTTGTGAAGTGTGAATGTTAAGTGATCATTCTGAAGCTCTCCCAGAGTCTCCTCAGAAAAGGAATCTATGGTCTTCACAGAACCCTCTCATACAGTATAGTATATATCATAGTGTGTTCTAAAAAACTGCATGAGAGAGCTGTGTCTTATCTCTGCATTCGTGGTACATAAATGCATCAGAAATACAAATTGGCGGGAGAAGGTAGAAGAGGAGGAGGAAGGGAGGAGAGCACAGAAAAATGTATAGCTCAATAAAAACAATAAAAAATATACACATAAAAAATAAAAATTGGATCAATGAGTGACAATATTAAAGATAGCACTTACATGACTGAAACAAAGGCTTCTGTGCACTATATTAGGAACTGGCAGAAAACAAAGGAAGAAAATAGAGTCTCATACTTTAGGAGTCTAGACTCTAAATGGGGATCCCACTAATAAACAATTCTGGTTACTACACTAGAACAACGAAGACATAATTAATTCTATGAATTCAGCACAGTGCAGAGAAGGATAGCACAACCACAGTGTGAAAGTCTCCTGGTGCTGGGTTTAGAAAAAGGAAACAAGTCAAGTGCAGAATGAGCAAGGACAAGGAAGTACTCTGCATAAGACATGGGACTCATTATAGAAGACTTGATTCCTGCCCCCAGATTTTATTCTTTGCAGTTGTTACTGGCTGGTCAAACAGTGCTTGAGCACTTGGTCCCCAGCTGGTGAGGCTGTTTTGGAAAGTTGAGGAACCCATAGGAGTGGGGCCTCACTAACAGAAGTGAAGCATGGGGTGGGGCTTGAGGTTGATAGGCTCCTGTCCTATCTTTGCTTTCTAATCTTCTTAGATGTGAGCAAGCAGCCTCAAGCTCCTGCTGCCATGTCTTCCCTACAAGTAACTGTACCCTCAATCAGGAATCAAAATAAAGCCTTAAGTTGCTTCATATCAGGTATTGATGGAGGTGGGTCTTGTATTAATCTGTTGCTTTCATTGGTTAATTAATAAAAAAACTGCCTAGGCCCATTTGATAGGCCAACCCTTAGGTGGGTGGAGTAAACAAAACAAAATGCTGGGAGAAAGAAGCCGAGTCAGTGAGTCGCCATGATTCTCCCATTCCAGACAGACGCAGGTTAAGATCTTCCCTGGTAAGCCATCTCGTTGTGCTACACAAAATATTAAAAATGGGTTAGATCAATATGTAAGAGCTAGCCAATAAGAGGTTAAAACTAATGGGCCAGGCAGTGTTTAAAAGAATACAGTTTCCGTGTAATTATTTCGGGGCATAAGCCATGTGGGCGGCTGGGTGCCGGGGACGCAGCCCCGCTGCTCTTATTACAACAAGGTATCTGGTCACAATAACGAGAAAAGTGATAAGACAGCAGTAAAGAATTAGAACATTTTTACCTGAAGTTCTCCAAGTTTCTTAGATACTGGTGAAACAATGGTAAAAAATCCATTGATTTGATGGGTTGGAGACAGCTGGGCAAGTCCACTGATCTGAACTCTGCCAACCGGAAGATGATCAAGTTTGGTGATGACTTCCAACACCAGCACAGCCATATCTAATCAGAAACAATTACAACATATTCAGATAGTTTCCATTATTTTGGTTTTGGAAATAGGTCAAAGGGTATATAATGAAAAACTTAAAATTTGAAGTAAGCCAGACACTTCCTTACTATACCTTATGAGGAAGGAGAAGCGAGCCCAACACCAACAGAACAGGCATTTCAGAGAGGAATGACAAGTGCTGTATAGTACAGGGGGTTATACTGAATATTTAGCTTATAAGCGCAAGGATCTGGGTCCAATTCCCAGAATCCATATAAAAATGTCAGACAAGGTGGTATGTACTTGCAATCCCAGCATAAAGTGGAGACAGGTAGATACCTGGAATTTGCCGGCTAGTCTCTCTCTCTCTCTCTCTCTCTCTCTCTCTCTCTCTCTCTCTCTCTCTCTCTCTCTCTTTCTCTCTCTCTCTCACACACACACACCTTTAAAAGTACCAGTAAATGTATTTAGCCAGGTACATAAGCCTTCAATCTCAGCACTATAGAGATAGAGACAGAGTGATTGATTTCTATGAGCTGGAAGCCAGCCAGGTCTACACATACACACAAAAAAAGTACTAGCAAATTTATTTGCCAAGAACTCAAGCATTAGTCCAAAAATACTTGAAATATAAATGCAACAGCTCTTAGTAACTTCATTGTCATTCTTTCAGTACTGACTTAGAGAAAGGGCTACTCTGCATGACTAGAGGGGTTTGTCTTGACCTCCCAGAATTTCATTGCTTGTTTTAGATGGAGGTACCCAAAACACTTGAAACCAAGACAAACAGAAATAGACACCTTAACTACATTCTACAATTTATCTCTCATTCTTTTAGGATCTTAAATCATAGAAAGAGAATAAAATGCACACAAATGGAATCTAATATCATGTCAGGACAGTACAAACTCTGAGTATTTTCTTATCAAAGCTAAGTAATGATTCATTATTACTACTTGTTCAATACTTAAATGGAAACCATGTAGGACTTATAATGAGAAGGTCCATGTGGGTTTCTCTTTGCTGTAATAGAAGTTGTTTTGGTGGAATCATCTATAAAATAGGCATCTTAACATCTGTGTGGGGGAACTGAGGATACTGCATATAGATTACACAGGACAGTATCTTCCCACATAGCAGTTACTGAACTGAGGGACTATTATATGACTTTAAACAAATTACTTAACGGATCATAACCATTTTGCTGGTGCTTATCTCAAAAAATTACATAAACTGATCTAAAGTACTCTGTAGGCTGCCAATGATATACACATGTGGAAAAAGAAATGGATCAACATCTTTGGTTACTTACAACAGCTAGATTCTTACAAGCCTCATTATTCTCTTTATAATCATTTTTAAAAATTACATTTTCACTTATTTTTGCGTTGTGTATGAAGCATATCACAGCACATAGGTGGAGGTCACAGGACAACTTGCAGAAATGGGTTCTCTCCTCCCACCATGTGGATCCTGGCGATAAAACTCAGGTCATCAGACTTGGTGGCAGGTGTCTTTACATAATGCATCACTTCATTGGGCTTTATTTTTCCAGAGCAAAGAACCAAACCCAAGGCTTTGTGCTAAGCACTCTACCACTAAGCTAAATCCCCGGCCCTTAAATCCCCTATGCTTAAAAAAATGTATGTGTTTGGGAGTTTGCCCACATGTATGCCTATGTACCACTTTTGTGCCTGGTATCCTTTGGAGGCCAGAAGGCCTTGGACCCATTGGAACTGGTGGTACAACCAGTTGACAGCTGCCATGTGAGTGCTGGGAACCAAAGCCAGGTCTTCTGGAATAGTAGACAGTACTCTAAGCTACCTCTCCAACTCTAAGCTCTCTACCTTGCATGAAAGAGTAGAAATATTAGTGAACCTGGAGCTAATAGTCTTCCTAAAATTAGGGCTAGAGTTGAGGTGATCTTCGGTTAATCACTTTTAATTCTTTGAATGTCAAACCCACCATCTAGAAAATAAGCCTACTACCCACAGCAAATGGGCAGGGCCTCAGGGCATGCATTCTAGGACACCCCAGAGGCTTCAACTTAATCCTTCAACTGTATTTTCACTTTCCTTCAACAAAAAGGCTATAATGTTTAGCAACTGTACCAACATCTTTTCTGAGTAAGATAAAAGAAATTAAGGGAATGAATAAACAATCACCTCACTACACCATAGGATTGCTTTTATAAGATGACAGACTTGAAAGTATTTCATAAACTATCAAACATGCTATCGCTCCCTGTGTTTTTGTTTTATCTGAACTCACTGGTTTGCTATTTCTATTTACCCTGGACTCTTTGTTTTGTGCCAATCTATAAACTACTCATTAGCTTACCTTTTGCATCTTAAGTGTGGTATGCAAGAAAGGGATACAGAAGAGAGAAAGGGGTACAGAAAAGAATTCAGAAATATTCATACTTTCCCCAAGTTTTCAGTTATAGTAGACATTGATATGAAGGAATTATAGACCTCTTGGTTTCTCATTTTCTTTCTGTCTATTTCATTTGTTTATTTGTTGCAGGGTACACTGTCACGGTGCACAAGTAGCAGTCAGAGGACCACTTGCAGGACTCGGCTTTCTTCCTTTACCGTGTGGAACCTTCGGTCCAAAATCTGGTGATCAGGCTCTGTGGCAATTGTCTTTGAGCCATTTCACCGTCCCAACTTGGCTATCTACTTTCTAGAGAACATATCATGGTTATGTTGACAGCTGGCTCTTCTCTTACAAGGTTCACCCCCATCGGTGTCCTATTTAAACACTGCCTTTCCCATTTCTTTTCTAACTAGAAAATGAAATTTGGGCATGAACATATTATTTTGTGTTAGGCTCCTTCAAATTATTGATAGGAAAATTAAAGTCCAGAAAGATGAAAAGGTTTGTTCAATATAAAGTAGAAAGTAAAAAGCAGAAGTGGGATTCTGGTTTCCTAGTAATTTACACAATTGTCCATTAATGGCGACCTAGAGTAGTCACAATTTTCTATGCATGAGTAATTGCATATTTACTCACATACTGCTTGGCATCACTCATTAATGCTTTGTGTCAGTTCTTGGTAGGTACAATACTTTAAAACTTTGTCCCCCAGTTCCTCAGAAAATATCTGTGTAGACCTTACACCTACAATGTAGTAGGTACTGGACTGGTCACTTTACTTTTTCAATTAAGTTCCATGATAATTCCTAATAGGAACATATTATTCTCCTCACAACAGAAAACTGAGACTCTATGTTCTTGAGAACCTAGCCTGACTGTAGTGGTTCACACCTTCAATTCCAGCACTCAGGAGGCAAAGGGAGAGGATCTCTGGGTTGGAGGCCAGCCTGGTCTACAGAGTTGAGTTCCAGTTCAGCCAGGGCTACACAGAGAAATCTTATCTTGAAAAAAAAAAAAAAAATCAAACCAAACTCAAATAAAAACCTCCTAGCATTACACAACAATCCCAAGTCTGAATCTAAAGTTCAAACTTAACTGTCTAGACTTCAAATCTGTGTCCTTTCAACTCAACCAGGTTGCTTCTTCATGAAAACACCCAGACAGTCAAAGGGTAGCTGTCTGATCTCATTTCATAGCAAAGGAAATAGGGCTTGAAATGTGAAGGCACTTTCCTCAACTCCTACAGTTCCTAACACCAACTTAAATGTTCAGATGAAGTATAGTCATCTCACAGGATGTACAAATAAGTGTATGACTGCTGATTCCTGTATTAAAGGACACCCTTTTTTTCTTACTGACCTGCTAACCCTGTTCATTTGAGGATTTAAGTGTTACAAATAAATATCATTTTCATTTAGATTTATCATCTTTCTGAAATCTGATAAGTTTCAAAGTTAATATCATTTTCATTTAGATTTATCATCTTTCTGAAATCTGATAAGTTTCAAAGTTAGTATTATGAACCCAGCACTAAAAAGTAGTGGCAAAATCTAAAGATATTAGTCTCTGTCCCTGACTGTATGATCGTGGCAGGTAAGACACTTTAAAGACAGTCTTTGCTGAAATAACAGACTGCTGACAGTAAGCAGGTTTCATACCAGGTTTGCAGTTAAGACAAAACACAAGCATACCTGTTAGATATGAGGTGAACTGCTTTGGACCACAACGAATAGCATAACGGGTAGTTGTTCTCACAACTTTTGGTTCAGTCTGCAATGCATCCCTGGGACAAAAGAGGGTTCCGTCTGACGTTTCTCCCCACCATCTTACTCGGACAAGTACAGAAGTGGGAGGCTTCGCAATCTTCCATATGACTTTATTAATAGTAAGTTTGAGAAAGCAGCGCAACTGCCCTTCAACCAGAGGTGGCAGGCTTGTTGATGGTGAGATGTCACTCAAACCTATGGAAGAACACAACAAAACTGAGTTAAAATCTAGACTAACTGTGGAAAATGGGTTGGTTTTTTTTTCTTTTGTTTTCTTTTGAGACAGGATCTCATTAGATAGTCCTGTGTAGCATGAATATGAAAAACCCAGAGATGAATATTGGGGTTCAACCCAACAACCACAACAGCAAAGCAGTCGAGCCACTAGAGAAGTCTTAACCCTATCAAGGCTGGGCGAAACAAACTAAGCCCCTCTCTCTCCTTTTATTTTATATTCCCTCTAGTGCTGGGATTAAGGTTGTGACTCCCTAGTACTGGGATTAAAGGTGTAGGCCACTACCACCTGGATGTGTATTTTATGTAGCCCAGGATGGCCTTAAATTTACAGAGATCTGTCTGCCTCTGTCTCCCAAATATTGGAATTAAAGGTGTGTGCCACCATGGCCTGATTGACCTCTAGTGACTTAGCTTTGCCCTTTTGATCTTTAGGCAAGCTTTATTTATTAAAACATAAGTAAAATACCACTACAGTCCTAGCTTGTCTATAATTTATTATAGACCAGGCTGGCCTCAAGCTCACAGAGATCCACCTACCTCTGAATCCTGAGAGCTGGGGTACATCACCACATCGTATAAAACTACTTAGTGTCTACAGAGAAGGCTTTTCCTACCTGTTCTAATACTGAGAAGTCACTAAAAAAAACAGCCTACCTGGTCACCTATACGAGCTGGACACCTTAAGAGAATTTAGGCTGCATTCGTGTTTGTCTAAGTAAGGAACAGTCCAAGTAAGGCTGTCAATCCAAACTTTGCTTTAATTGAAAGGTACTATTTGAAAAACACAAACATGATTATTCAAGTGGACAGAGTTTTTAAATCTCAGTAGTTGGAAGTTTTGTTAAATACTTGGCAATTTCACAGTTAAGATATATTATCTCATTCTTATTTTAAAACAGTCATTGACCGTGAAACAGTAGTTCCCCTGACACACAATTTAGTGTGTATCAACACAACTTAGAAGTTCAGCAAAGACCATCTTAAATTGTCCTTGCTGTCAAGATCATACAATTAAGGACAGAGACTGTATCTTTAGATTTGCTGCTATTTCTTAGTTCTGGGCTCATAACTTTTATTAACTTTGAATTTTACTAAGATTTCAAAGAGATGATGAATCAAAATGTGACTAAACAAATAAATACAACCCTGGTTTTCCTTTCAGTCAGCACCTATTCTGAAAGATTTACAGAAGATTTAAAAAAAAAAAATACTTGAGAGGCTATGACAGGAGGACCTCAAGTACAATGTCAACCTGCCTGAGGTCTACAGGGAGAGCCTGTCTCAGAAAAATAAAACCATTTATGTATACACCTTTCCATCTCTCATTTTCCTTGGGAAGAGATCATATGTCATAAGAAAAAAAATACTGAAATCTATCTGATCAGAAATCAATAAAAACAGTTCTTTTTTACAAAATAATTTTTGCTGTGTATAGTGGAGAAAAGATCCGCCATAAATTGCAGGGATAATCTGTTGAAAGGTAAGTTTATGCATATAGATGCATGTAATACATGTACATATTACATATATACGCATATGTCATATCAAGGTCATTCACTACTTCTACTGTATTTCCACTTTGACTTTGTTCTCATCACCTGAAGCTTGACTGGTTTGACACAGGGAACACCAGCACTGGACATCTTTCTTCTCAGAACCTCAATCATTCCTGGCAGGAAAGGCATGACCTCAAAATTGCCTTGTTGATCTTTAGATAGCTTGCACAGATTCCTTCCTAGACTGTGGCTTGAGTTCAGTCCCCAACCTGATGTCTAATGTATCATCACTGTTCTCAACAGTACCATCCCCACTAGGAGACAACTGTAATTTCAAAAGTCAGGGTCATCCAATGTGACACGCTGAAGGTAGCACATATTTAATTTTCAGTTTCGTGATCTGCTCTGAGTTCCTGAGTAACTGCGGTCACTCCGGCTAACAATCCCTATTCTTCTGGTCAGCGTGGGTTACTGATTTAACGAAGTCCTATACTACCCTTTCAACATTTCAGGTTCTTCGTTCGGGATATATGTATATCCTTTCCTCCTACTCCAAATCCTACTACCACACATAATTTATCATTATCATAAAAGACACTCTTAATTTTGTTGTTCTCCTATCCGTAGCTATTAATCCTCATTTTGACTCATTTATGAACCCACGAGCACTATTTCCTTTAAATTCTTCAAAAAAAAAAAAATCCCTCTTTTAACTTTCTAGTCCCCTGAATATTCTTCTGTTACGTCCTCTTTTGTTTTGTTTATCGGGTGCGGATGTAGGTCTCAGAAGTCCTTTCGCCCTTTTATGCTTTCCTCAACCTTGGACAGATAAAGTTACCTCTCTTCTTGCGACCACGGCCGCCCCCAGGCCCTTGGCCTTTCCGTTGTTTCATGCCGAGTCCGGGCCCTTCGAGACCACCTCAACGCAGGTGCCAGCTCCTAAGCTGTTAGCTCCCGCCATGCCTTCCCACGGCGCCTGCGTTCCCCGGCAACGGGCGCCGCTGGGAAGCCTGGGACGCAGGAAGAAGCAACTCTTTCTCCAACAGTTCCCGCAAAGCGGTGCCAAGGGAAAGCGCCAATACACTTTCCAGCTAGTAGACTACAACACCCAGAATGCTTTGCTTCCCTACCTTTGCGAGGTTGCGCCAGGGCACCAGCAGTTGCGCAAGCGTAAAGAGATGCACAATTTGAGGACTTCATTGTCCAGCATGCATTGTCTTCAGGAGGACTCCTTTTTCCGGCGAGGGATAGCAAGTTCTCTGATAGGACTCTAAGTGAACCGCAGACTCCGTTACCCAGTTTCCTTTGTGCGAAGGCTGTTGCGCACTTCCGGTGGAAGCGCCGAGGCGAGGGGACGGGGTTTACCGATCCAGTGGGCGGTAGGCGGCGCTGCCGGTGTCTGGGTGCTGTCCAAAGGCGACTAGGCGTCGTTAGAGGAGTGAGCTGTGACCGGTTGTGCTGCACGTATCGTGGGACAGAGCTTCGGACACTGTTGTCGACGTGTGGTCTCCCCTTGATGTCGGCCCTCGAAAAAAGCATGCACCTCGGCCGACTACCCTCTCGCCCTCCTCTGCCCGGCAGCGGGAGCAGTCAGAGCGGAGCCAAGATGCGGATGGGGTACGTGACTTGTACCTCTCTCCCAGGAGACCAGGCCCAGGCCATTGGAGAATGGTGTCTGGGCGTTCGGAGTACCAGGGGAAGGGACGCTGTGAATTGGAGGAAATGCTGGCGTTGGCCTGGAGATGCTTAGATGGAGTAGGAGGTAGATTCGGGGACTAGGTGAGGCGCTAAGGGAATAGACATTGGAGGACGGATAACATTGTTGGAGAGAGAGAGGTATAAGGACAAGGTTGAGAAAGATGGAAGGATAATTTAAGAGATGACGGGCAGCAACTCCTGAAGTGATGAGATTGGAGATAGAGTGAAATCTACCATAGTTGAGGGGAATAGGGAACGACTGAGAGAAAAGTTGAGGGGAACTGGTGGGTCAAGTAAGTTGTCCAGGAGTAAGAAGGCTTTCACCTGAGGGGTATAGAAAAATGTCTGAGGTAGAAACGAAGGAGTGGAAGGTTCTAGAAAAAGTTCCCAGAAGTGTGAGAGTCGGAATCAGAAAATGAGGGGGGTGAACTAGAAAGCTTGGGGAATAGGCCTAAGGAGAATTAGAAAACATGGCCAGGAGACTGTTAAAGGGAGTGAGCCAAGAAGCTAGCGAAATAGGTGGGGTGTGATGAAAAGGGCAGCTGAATTTGGAAGAGTGACCATTGATATCCAGAGACTGAGAAAGGGAGTAACTAGGATTAGGGTTGTTAAATGGAAGCACTGGGGAGGTAGAATCTGGGAAGCTTCAAGAGAAAGATTTGGGCAGTTGTTTGGCTTTTTTTTTTTTTTTTTTTTTTTGATTTGTTTTTTGTAAGCAAATGGAAACTGAGGGAAACTATGTACTGGTCTAAAGATTCAGAGTCAGTGAAGCACTGGGTGTAGCCACCTAAGAGTAATATGGGGGGGGGCAGTTCGTTGGAAAAGGGAGTAGTGTGTGAGAGAGATTTTAAAAAACATTTATTCCTATCTGTGGTTTTGAGGATGGAACCCAGAACTAGACAGTTGCCAAATCACTGAGCTACACTTCCAACTTAACAGCTGAGTTCATGAGAGAAGCTTTGGAAATTTAGGTCCTTGGGAGGCCTGTGCCAAGTTACAGGAAACTTGACTGCTGGAGGAAGCATGATAGTTGAACATACTAAAGAGAGTTGCTAGAAAGTAGAGAGAATTGAATAGCCATTGGATCATTTACACGGTTACTGATTATAAAAGGAAAAGAGGTATATGTTGTACTTGGAATTCAAGTGATAAACTGGTAGATTTTCCTGGGGCAAGGATTACCAAAGAGATACATTCAGTTCCAAAGAAGTAGTGTGTCCAAAAACTGCTCAAAAGATAACAGGCGTAGATGTACTGTGAAGGTTGATTTTTTTTTTTTTGGAATGGAGAGAAAGAAAATTCTGCAAAGTGTGTGTGTGTGTGTGTGTGTGTGTGAGGGAGGGAGGGAGGGAGGGAGAAGGAGGGAGGGAGAGGGAGAGAGAATGGTTGGGAAAATCAGAATCAAGACACCTATATAGAAAAAAGAAAACACTTTTGACTGAAGATAGAATAAGGGAAGCACACTAGAAGGGGAAATGAAAGGCTTGTTACAAGATAAAGTAAAGGTTGATCATGAAAAGACAAAGATTGAGCTTTTAACGTGAATAAAGGAGTTTGGAAGCTGACCACCATTATTTTGGGAATTATCCTTAAAATTAATATAAAATTAATGTAATAATTATTCTTGGTGTGTGTTTTTTGTTTTGTTTTGTTTTTTTGAGGCATGGTCTCAATGTATAGCCAAGCCTAACTTTTAATTCATGATTGTCCTGCCACACCTGGCTTAATATCTATTTTCCTAACTACAATTCCATCTTTTAGTATACTGGTCTTCATCTGTACAAATATATCTAAATGCTAGTTTCTAAAAACAGTTTTATGTGCTTCAGGTAAGTGTAAGTAGACCTCAGCTCCTTGCTGTATCAAAATAAATTTTCTGAAAATTAAGAATTGGTGGACAATACCAAGAGAAAAATCTGTTCATTAAAGGATTTTATCTTTTTTTTTTTTTCCTTTTTTTTTTTGGTTTTTCGAGACAGGGTTTCTTTGTAGCTTTGGGGCCTGTCCTGGAACTAGCTCTTGTAGACCAGGCTGGTCTCGAACTCAAAGAGATCCACCTGCCTCTGCCTCCCGAGTGCTAGGATTAAAGGTGTGTGTCACCACCACCGGGCCAATTTATACTTTTAAAATCGATGCTTTGGTTTTATTGATTTAGGTCATTGCTTATTCTAGAAAATATAATGCTTTAGAAAGATTCTCATTCATATTCATTCTCTCTCTCTCTCTGTCTCTCTCTCTCTGTGTCTCTGTCTCTGTCTCTCTCTCTCTCGATGGTTTTGCTTATAGCCCAGGTTGGCCTGGAATTGATCCTCCTACCTCAACCACCTATGTACTAAGATTACAGGTGTATGCCACCAAACCCTGCAGAGCAATGCTTTGTGGTCATGGTGTTAGGAAGAGAAGAACAGATGTTGATGAATTATATGTAGTCTTCAAGTACTATTTTCCTTTTCTGCTTCCTTGTCGGTACATAGCATTTTAATAGTAAAGGAGACTCTTTATCTTAAAATCATAAAGCTGAAAGAAAACTTAGAAACTGCCCCATTTTACCACTGTGTCTTGTGGATGAGGAACCTGAGAGTCCTGGAAGTCTGTATTTTTGCTGTAAAGTAGACTCAAAGGCAGAGGAAGTATTTTATTTAAAGTAAATGTGGAAACCAAGTTTCAGCTATTCCTGTTACTAAATAAGGTGCACTTAAAAGTTAATTGATAGGACTCTAGGTAGTACAATTAGGTGTCTAGATAGATACCTATTGATTTAATTCATGGTTATCACCCAGCTTGTGCTTAATTTGTGTATGTTGTCACTCTAAGATTCCTCTTTATTAGTCCTCATTTGACAAAACTCATTTCTTTCTGTTTCAAAGCATCCTTTTTTATTTCTCCTTCTACTTGCTTTTTACTTAGCACTTTTCTCTGCCTTGGTTTGACGGACACAGGGTCTTACTGGGTAGTCCTGGCTGGCCTGGAACGCACTATTTGTAGACCAGGCTGATCTTGAACTTGAAGGATCCTCCTGTATTTGCCACCCCCCCAAGTGCTGGGATTGTAAACATTGACCCCCACATCTAACTGTTTTTTTGTTTGTTTTTGTTTTTTGCAATAGGGTCTCAGGCCGGCTCAAATTCTAGGCAGTCCTCTTTCTTTAGCTCCCTAGTTCTGGGATTAGAAGTGTTTACCATAACTCTCTTGCCTCATTTTCACTAAACTTTATGTACATTTGTTCTGATTTTATGAATTCCAAGTTTATGAACTTTCTTGAGTTTCCATCATTTGGTTTTTAAAATTGTACTTGGAAGTTCCAGTATATTAATGGATATTATAGTAATAACAGTTAATTTAAAAAATGTTTTGCATTGTCATCACAACTTTTTTATGTTATTTGGTTTAATCTATTTACAGCCCTACAAAATAGACCCTTCCCCACTTACGGCTAAGAGAATTTTGTATCAGATCAAAAGTCACCCAACTAGCATGTGGTAGAACTGGCTTCAGCTGTTAGGATCCATTCGTTTTTCAAGTACAGCAGTGCTGCTCTTGGGTGAGGACTGAAATCCTGGTGGTATAATCCCTTAATAGATGCTCTTGGGTAACACCGTCATGTAGTTGTTTGAATTTATTACAGCTTTTGAAGCTACTCTCATTAAATTGGATTGGGTCCTTACTTGCCTTGCAACCCTGTTATACTTGGGGAGTATCTCTTAAAACTGCTGGAGTGCACACCATTTCCATCGGAAAGACTATAGGTAGTAAAGCTATTCATTATTCAACTTGTTTATGCTTTATCAGTGGTTCTGCTTTTAAAATATTATGTGGATGTGTGTGGGTATACATATGAATGCAAGTCCCCGTGGTGGCACAAGAGGGCTTCAGATCCCCTAGAGCTAGAGTTACAAGTGGTTGTAGGCTACCCAATGTGGATGCTGGGATCTGAACTCCCATCTGTCGTAAGAGCAAGAAGTGCTCTTACCTGCTAAGCCATCTCTCCAGCCCCAATACTATTTATTTTAAAATACTGCTAATGAGGGCATCTGAAAAGCAGCACTGCCTTGATTGAAGTGGCTGACTGCAATTAAACTTTAGTATTAGCCTCTGCTGCAGAATTCCTTGTCAAGTTTGTGAAGTTCGTGCCTCATCAGTAACTCTCCAAGTTACTCCAAGATCTTCAAGTCTATTAAACCTATTTATATTTGAGACATTAGCTTAAAATTTGAAACTTGTATTTCTTTTTTCTTATTCTCTCAGGATAGAAGTTTTCTCCCTCTCCTCTTGCCTTGGTTGACTGTATAATTTTCTTCATTTGGTTATCTCCTGATAGGAACCACACTTTGTGACTGTTTGGCCCTTGTAGATATAGCACTTACCCATTATCTGACATAATCATTGCTAATCTACCTCTTCCTCAAGAACTTCTTTAGGATGGATTTTTTTTTTCAGAGTTTGCTATGATACCTTTAAAAAAATAACTTCATATTTATTAATTTACTTTATATATGCATACACATGTGGAAGGTTAGAGACCCACTTACAAGACGGGAGCTCCCCTTCCACACTGTGGGTCCTGGGAAAGAGCTCAGGTCAGCAGACTAAGTAGAAGATACTTTCCCTGGTGAGCCATCACCAGCCCTCTCTGATAATTTAAGTGATGGCCATTGATAGAGAGACCTCATCCTAAGAATAATTCCTTCCCCACTGGTACCTTGAAGATGGTATAACCAGAGCTGTATTTTCTACTTTCTTTGAAAGTTTGTTAAACTTCATGGAGTAATAGAATTTGTACTTTAGTTCAACAGATTGTAGGTACTACAGTAGGAGTGTCCATAAAACATTCTATAAGATCTATAAGTATAAGCTCATGCTTGTTACTGTTCGGTCTCTTTAGTGTAAGGATCCATTCCTGATTATCGTTTTTAAATTAACTAATTTATTTATTTTGAGATAGAGTTTCTCTGTGTAGCCTTGGGTGTCCTAGAACTGGCTCTGTAAATCAGTCTGGCCTCACCTCAACCTTAGAGACCTGCCTGCCAAGTATCTTTTCTTCTTTAATTCCCCTAACCCAAAAGCAAGTCCATACAAGATAGTACTTATCTATTAGCAGTTACCTCTACACTAGCTTCACTTTATAGTACTATTAGTTATCTGTGCACTGGCTTCACTTTATATTACTATCTATGAGCAGTTATCTGTGCACTGGCTTCACTTTATAGTACTATTAGTTATCTGTGCACTGGCTTCACTTTATAGTACTATCTATGAGCAGTTATCTGTGCACTGGCTTCACTTTATAGAACTATTAGTTATCTGTGCACTGGCTTCACTTTATAGAATTATTAGTTATCTGTGCACTGGCTTCACTTTATAGGATCATTTTTTTCTGTCTTTACCCTATTCATCTCTTGTTCTCTGACTGAAAACTATTTTGTAAGGAGGTGCCACCTACACACTGGTGACTCTGCCAAGTTTAGGGACTAGATCAAGCTGTACACTTTTAAATGGAAGCATCAGAAGCTCTTCATAATTATCTCAGACAATGGCATTAGCACTTTATTTATTGGTTGATGGTGAGTATTGAACTCATGCTGCATGCATTCCAATTAAGTTCCTTTCCTCTGAGCTACACGACCAGTCCACTGAAGGCGTTTGCATGTGCCAACTGCTACCTTTATTTTGCTTGTGGTCTCTTTTCCTTCACTTTATGAAGTCCTACTCTTATGAAGCTCTTTGAGACTACTCCAGCGTTTTGTTTTTCTCTCCCTCCACTTGAGCATCTATAACATGGTTGTCATTTCCACTCACTTGCTAATTTTTGTGTGTTAGTAGTTGGTTTTGTTCTTTTTCATTGTTACTGTGTCAACCTTATGTGTGGTAAATTAATGCAAGTTGATTGTTAACGCTTACAAAATTCAAACTCCTGGAGTGCAAAGGGCTTTCTTTCCTTCCATAGTAACAAGTTAAATAAATACTTTTATAAATTTGGTGAATGCATAACATTCATTTCAAATGAATCCAAAGGTTTTGCTGATCAGTGCAGCTTCCTATTCTGTCCTGCTGCCTTGTGGCATCTGTCAGTTATACATGGGGTCAGCAATTTTTCCATGAAGGGCCTCAGAATGTCTGTCACAGACCTTGAGCTCTTCTGATGTAGGGTGAAAGAAACCATTCAGTGGATGGATTTGTGCGCCAATAATACTATATTTGTAAACAATGTGGTTTGAGTATCAACTGCTGTTCTTTGCTCTTGTTACTTTTGAACAACTGAATTGGAATCCAAAGCAACTTCCAACCTTGACCATAGGCAGTGGTGGCTCCTGCCTTTAATCCCAGCACTAGGGAGGCAGAAACAGCCAGATCTCTCTGTTCGAGGCCAGCCTGGTCTACAAGAGCTAGTTCCAGGACAGTCAGGGCTGTTACACAGAGAAACCCTGTCTTGAAAAACAAAAAAGAAACGAGTGGAATCCCGACCTTGATCATAAAATTTTCATATGCCATTAAGCAGTATCTCTCTCTCTCTTCCTATCTTTCGGACATCACTCACAGCTCAACTTGCCCACAAACTTGGTTCTCAACTCATTTCAGTACCATTAGTTCAGTACTACTATCTTGTAGAAGAAAGAAGATAGATTTCAAAAAGTAAAATAGGGTTCCTCTCTTGGCTTCACTAATTAGCAATAATGAGAGCAATCTTCACTTGTTTTCTTAAATTGTATAAATCTAGTTTTACTCAGTTCTGAAGAGAAAATCAGATTCTGTAAGTGCAGACTCACTATTTAAGGTGTAACAGTTTAATAGAACTTTGATGTTTACTATTGATCCTCCTGCCTCAGCCTCTCCAGTGCTGTAATCACAGGTGTGTGCCATAACATCTGGTTCAATAATCACAGTTTTAAATCCCACTTCTGTTATGTCTGTTGCCCTTTCTCCCCATTTAAATTCAGAGTGGACAGTGCTAAACTGTTCGAGAAAATGCCATGTTTTCATTGTCTCTGTGTTGCTTGTTTCACCAGCAAATGTGAGTTCCAACTACATAACCATTTTAAAGCAAGTAAGTAAAATACAAAGGGAGTTTATACTTCAATAAGCAAATCAATCACAATTTTGTTTTTAGGAGAATAAAGAAAATATTGTTTATACAAAGCCCAATCAGTTGTCAAATGAACCTTTAAGATAAAGGGTTACCAATGAAATAGTGTCATAATACTTTATCACTTAGAATTCATTTCCTATTTGGGAATAAAAATTTCATACTTTATGTCAGCTCTGTTGGAGTGGTCATATTTCACTTATGAGTGCATGCAGAAAGGGAAAGGGGAGCAAAATAAAACACAGTGCTTCTGACACATTTTCATATTTAGTCTTCACTCTTGTGAATCACTCTGACCAATATAGTTTTCTGCGCTTCACAGGAACATTGGCCATGGAGCATGTCTTAAAACCAGACAGCAGCCCACACGCCAGCATCATGCTTATGTAAAATCATCTTACCTTTGACATCTATTGCTGACCTCATTTGACTGCACAGTTAGCCTTCAAAGCATTCAGTTCTCAGGGTTAGAAGACATTTCACATTAGTCTCCAGGATTTTCTCCCAAGTTCTCAACACCTATCTTGAAATTTCTGGTTTTGCTGTTCACTCTCAATAGGCAGTCCCAATCCAATTAGGACTTTTCCTTGGCTACCTTCATTATTAAAACATTGCTGTCTTAAATATGAAAATGAATGTTCCAGAATTGTTGGAGTAAAGACGTTTCTGTTAGATTGCATTACACTGTTTATAGTAATTCTACATGTAAGCCGCCTGTCTTAGGGTTTTTATTGATATGGTGAGGCACCATGACCACAGCAACTTTTATAAAGAAAACATTTAACTGAGGTTAGCTTACTTACAGTTTCAGAGGTTTAGTCTATTATCATCATGGTGGGGAACATGGCTGCATGTAGGCGTACATGGTGCTGGAGCAGAGAGTCTTACATCTTGCAGGCCAAAGAAAGTTGACTGAGACACTGGATGGTATCCTGAGCATAGGCAATCTCAAAGCCCACTCCCACAGTGGCACACTTCCTCAAACAAGTGTTTCACTTATTGTGACATACCTGCTCCAACAAAGCCACACTTATTGATAGTGCCACCCCCTATAAGATTATGGGGCCAATTACATTCAAACTACCACATTCCATTCCCTGACCCCATAAGCTTATAACAATAACATAATGTAAAATTCATTTAGTCCAACATCAAAAGTCCACATAGTCTATCACAGTCTCAACGATGTTTAAAAGTTCAAAGTTTCTTCTGAGGTTCATGCAATCTCTTAACTGTAAGCCCCCGTAAAATAAAAATTTTTTTAAAAGATACATATAATGACACTGGATATTACAATTCCAAAATTAGGGAAGGGAGCACAGTGATGAAATACTGGACCACAGCAAGACTAAAACCAACTAGGCAAACTCCATTCTGCATCTTCATGTTTAATGTTGAAATGCTCTTCAGATCTCCAACTTTTTTTCAGCTTTGTTAACTGCAACACACTTCTTTCTTTTTGGCTGGTTCCACTCCTTGTTATCAGCTCTCATCAGCAGGTACCCAAAGTCTCTGTCATCTCTAACTTCTTGGGGTAATTACTCCAAGGTTATCCAGGCTTCCGCTTCATAACTTCATGCAATAGCCTCTCTAGGCCTCACACCCCTGACTTATGCCTGGCCTCAGCAGCTTTATTCCATCACTCCTTTCTTCTGTCCTTAACTCTAAATCCAGGACCATGTGACCAAAAGATGCCAAATTTGGCTGCTTGCTGAGGCTGGAACGTGGTCCTCTTGCTTAATTACATCTTCACCAGCTTTCTCTTTTCCTTCACTGCCTAATCTTGGCTGTCCTTGAACTTGCTGTGTAGACCAGCTGGCCTCAAATTCAGAGATCCTCCAGCCTCTGCCTTCCCACTGCCGGGATTAAAGGTGTGCCCCACCCACCCATCCAGCTCTAAGTTTTTCTTTAGTTCCTTTTCACAAGTTGGAAAGTCAGCTGGGTGGATCTTGCTCTGAGGTCACCACACTCTTATTCTATTTCTTAATCTGTTTATATCCTTGAACACAGGATTTAGCTCTATTCTACTTCCTGGTGCTCTATTTCTCCTCAAAATTTACATTGTGTAGTTTACACTGCTCAGCCTATGTTTTTTCATTATAAATCTATTAGAGTTACCACTAATATCCACATAACAGAGTCTATACTAGACTGTTTTAAGATTTCTTCTGCCACCGGGTAGTGGTGGTACAGTAGTGGTGCACGCCTTTAATCTCAGCATTAGAGGGAGGTAGAGGCTGACTGAGCTCTGTGAGTTCAAGGCCAGCTTGGTCTACAGTGTGAGGTCCAGGACAGGGTCCAAAGCTACACACAGAAACCCTGTCTCAAAAAACTAAACAAACAAACAGATGAATAAATAAATAAGATTTCTTCTGCCAGTGGAATTAATCCAAAACTCTTCACTTTGGCCTCAGCAGACTTTCTGGACAAGGACAAAAAACAGCCACTTTCTTCACCAGACTATCACAAGATCAGTCTCTAGGCCAACATACTAACATTCTTCTCCTAAGATCTCTTGTTCCCCACAGTTCATCAAATCACATTCCGCACAGCTGTCTTCCGGGCTCCTACTAGCATGGCCCATTAAGCAGCAGTTAAAGCATTCCACTGCTTTCCTAACCCAAACTTCCAAAGTTCTCATTACTCCAAAGCATAGTCAGGCCTATCACAGCAGTACTCCACTCCTGGTACCAGCTTTGTCTTAGGGTTTTTTATCCTATACTACCTCAGTTCCTACTCAAAACAGTATGAGGCTGACTTTCTACAGTGTAAGAAAACAGAGCCACAGTTATGCCAGTAATGTAGTGAGGCCACGTAGGTCATTCTAGTTCATTGAAAATATATGTTCATCCTTTTAAATTTTTGGTAAAGGAGGTAGTGACTATGTTGTCCTCATGTTTGGTGACTAGTGAAACAAAGATAAGTCTTTTCCCCTAAATTAAAGTGGAAGCCTTGATTATCAGACATATGAAGTCTGACTCATCAGGCTGGAATTTCTGTGTATTAAGTGTCTTATGTGAAAATGATTTTCAGTGAAGTACAGTTTCACTTACTTGCTTGAAGCCACAATGTTTAAGTACTCCTGCTGTACATACCCTGTGTTGTCTAAATGCAAGACTGTGTATAAACCACTGTCATTTCCACTTTTGAGCTCCACAATGCGTGCGTGGAATCTATATAATTTAATATTCTCATCAACAACAACACAGAATTAAGAATAGGACTTAGGATTTTCACAGGTGCAGTATATCAGTATTTATGATGGAATTCTTTTTAAGTGCCTCCTACGTTATCTTTCTGGGAGTAGCCCTAGGTAAGCCGGGGAGAGAGAGATCCTTGCTTCTTCCTTCTTGCTCCATTCTCCTGCTTTGTCTCTCCATTATCATTTCAGTCACAAACCTTTGCTCTCTATCTTGAGCCTTGCTGAAAGGTACTCTGCCTCCTGCTACCCTTCCTTCCCTACAGTAGGGACAGGTTCTCTTTTACATCTTCCTGACAGGTTCTGGGCTTTATTGCCAGCTTTGATGATTTCAAGAATAGAGCCTAATATTATTTCGAGGACAGTGTGGAGAACTGATAAGACAATGAGCTGAGAGTCTAACTCGTCTGCTTTCTGTGGTTTTAGAGAAGGTGTTTAACTTCCCTTTGTCTTAGTCTTGTCAGTTTTAAAAGTAAGAAAGTTGTTGTAGACATTGTGTGCTTATCTTTGTTGTCCCCCCTCCCCAAGCCTGTCTAACTCTTACTCAATTGTAGTAAATTGTAGTAATTTGGAAAAAGGAATAAAATCAAGTTAAGGAAGATAGAATACCAACAAGATTTAGGAAGATAGAAAACAAATGGAAGAATAGTAAGCCATTTAGAAGAGAAAAACCAAAGACAATTTGTAGGCGAATGAAAGCAACACGCTAATTTGTATTGCAGTCCCATAAAGGGGCATATGCCAAGGAATTGTGTAGCTGGACTATATGGTAGATTGATTTGTATCTTTTTGAGGGTTCTCCATACTGATTTCCAGAGTGACTATACCAGTTTGTAGTCCCACTAACAGTGAATGAAAATTCCCCCCCCCCCATCATCCCTCCATTGTTTATTGTCAGTTTTGTTGATCGCGCCACCCTGATTGGGACTAGATGAAATCGCCAAGTTGTTTTGATTTGCATTTCCCTAATTGCTAAGGTTACCAAACATTTTTTACTTATTTTGTAACCACTGTAACATCTCATACGATGGGAATGCTATAGACGTGGTCATGCTGCACTGTAGGATGACAAGGGCTTGTTTCCCTAAATATTAGAAGCACCTGTAACTGAAATCAGTAAAGAAAGAAGCTGCAGGCATGAACAACTGTCATTCTCTTGAATATATCTAGAAAACAGTGTAGAAACAAAGAACAGAAAAGGAGCAAAGAGCTACAAAAGCCTCATAGCAAATGTACGGTCCAAACATTTAGAGGAGGGACAGGGTGGATACTCCACCCGTAATCTTTAGGCACAGATTCATGAAGCATGGCCAGGTCTGTAGTATTTCCACTAGCTCTGCTTAATCTGTTAAAAACAGACCATTTATTTTTAATTATTTCATTCTTGATGTCATTTTTTTAAATTTTCTACTATTTAAATATACAAAACAGCCTGTATTTTGGTAATTTCAGTATGCAAAATCTTTATTGACTTGTTTCGTCATGTGTTTCATGCTTTTTTGTTGGATGTAGCCTTTTGCTTTGGCAGTTTCCCTCTGTCTCTGGTTCTGGGTCCAGATTGAAGGTTACCTATAATCACTGCTCAGAGCTTGTACCTGAGGAAATTGTGACTAAAAATCTTTTAATTATTGGAAATGAAATGTAAACTAAGATAACCAGACTTCAGAGCCATGCTATTGTCATGAAATGTACTTAACTATCCACTCTGAAAGTAGTAGTTGTATGGAAACTTCTTATAGATGTTCAGTAATCACAGCGTCTATGGGAGAGACTGTTCTGACCTCTGTTGTTTTTGAGAGTCAGGTAATGTTTGTTTCTGTACTGAGCTGATTCTTTTCCTTACTCTTGTACTATAGGCTAGGTTAGGTTAGTTTAGTTTTGTAGTGTCTCATTTTCTTTACTGGAAACCTTACTAGGTTTAAGTAAAGGGGATTGTATTTATTAGCCTCCAAGCCATTTAATAGTAGTAATAATGGATATATACTTAGACACCAAGCTCAGTGTTATACTTGCTTTGGCTCATTTCATTGTGTCAACAGATGGTAATTATTGATGTGTCAGGTTCTGTGAATGCATGGGGAATGTTCTTCCTCTCAGGGATCTCACATTGGTGCCAAGTTGGACTAACTGGAGAACTATGGCAAATATAGAACTAAAATATTTTTAGAAAAATGTATAAATAGAGCAAGCTAGTTTGAGAGTAATGAGTAGTAAGAAGACTATAATCCTCATACCAGCCTGTGTACAGCCCCATCAGACATGAAAAGGCTTGGCTTGTAGAAATTAAATGATACGTTTAATGTCACACAGGAAACACAGAATTGGATTATAAAAATAAATCTGTTAGGTAACAAATGAAAAATGATTACAGGTTTAACAAATTATATATATTTTTGTTTTGTTTTTTGAGATGGGGTTTCTCTGTAGCTTTTGGAGCCTGTCCTGGAACTAGCTCTTTTAGACCAGACTGGCCTTGAACTCACGAGATCCACCTGCCTAGCCTCCCTAATGCTGGGATTAAAGGTGTGTGCCACCACCGCTCGGCTTTAACAAATAGTTTTAAAAAGTACATTATTTTGTCATTTTTTTTCTCTTTTCTCTAGGAACAGGTTGTTGGAGGTCTATGGCTCTCGATACAGTTGCAGATAGGTTTCCTGGAGCAGTAGGATTGCACATGCACTGGACCTGCATTGCGATTTTCATGGAGTGTCCCTAGCGCTTATCAGATCTGAATGTCCATGAATTAGGCAGAAGCCAGATTTACTTTGTGTACTAGACTGAAGTTTGTTCCTCTCTGCCAAGAGAATAGCAGGAAATAGAAATTGTTTATTCATTTTGTTAGGCTTAAAATACATTTTATTTTGATGTAAATTAATTTGTACACACTGACCTATCAAAGTTTTTATTGAATGAATACATTTTATTTTAAAGTTTAATTTAACCCTTTTATACTTTTGAAAACCTTTGTTACTTCAGAATTCTCAATTGATACATTGAAAAGCTCAGCAATTCATTTTAAAAATTAGTACTAAAAAGGCCTGTATGGGTTGTAATGGCATAATACATAAAATAAGAATCTAAAACTGTGTGTGCCTGCACATATGTGTGGAAGCCAGAGATCGGTGTCAAGTGTCTTCCTTAACTTCTCTCCACCTTATTCTTGGAGACAATGTTTTTTACTAAACCTGGAGCTCACTGTTTCAGTTTTTGGTTGGCTGGTGGGTTCTTATGATCCACCTATTACCACCCCACTGTTGCTGGGGTTACAGACATGTACCACTGCTCCAGCCTTTACATGAAATCAGGTCAGCATGCTTGCCCAGCAGGCAGTTTACCCATTGAACCATGTCCCCAGACCTAAAACTTTTCTTAAAAAAAAATACAAAACCCAAACTACATCTCAAATGGAAAGTGTTCTGGCCTAACTAGAAGAAAAAGAATAAAACAAGTTTCTTGTTACCTATTTCATGCTAATATTGTTTACTAAACCAACTGAGGTCTGGAGCATATAAATAATCATGTGTTAAAAGGCAGCTAGCAGAGATGTGCTAGGAATCTCCATGGGTAAGAGCAGCAGTCTAGAACCACTGACTCCATAGCCAGGTAGGCTCATGTATGTAGTTGGTATAACATGGAACCTTGCTTTGTGTTTGACTTTTTTTAAATAGAGGGAATTAGGAGTGAAGAATCCTAGAATAACTTAATTTTACAAAGTAATTTCTCTTTAACTGATGCCTGGCATTGGCACAAGTGGTCATATTTAGACTCTGAAAATGAAGCCTCTGATAATGTGCAATAAGACCGTATAAGTGTAAATGAGAATAGAGATAAGATAGCTGAGAGAGATAGCATGGGGTGACTTGAAGCATTGGAGAATAAAGAAACTGGACTTTAATCCTGTTACTGTTACTTTCTAGCCATGTGATCTTGGTCACTTTACATCTCTAAATATTTTTTGAGCCCTGAAATGGGATAAGAACAACTATGTTTTGTAAGGATTAAAAAGAATCATTCTAGTAAAGAACTTGGCTTGCTGACTCACCGTTGTGCACAGTAAAAACATTGGGTGCTTTCACTACAATGGTAGTTCTTTTACTACTTTAGTACAGGTATCACAGCTTACACTTGGAATGGTAGACTCTGTTTGTTACCTGTGATATGTTTGGCAGGTCGTGTTCTGGTTGTGAAGTTAGCATAAGCATCCTTGTGTTTGTGAGAGATTAAGGAGTTAGATGTCTCTAGGGTTCCCATGCGAATGCCTACATAACCCCAAATAAAACAAACTGGCCAGGACTGAAGTTAAAACTTCAACAAAGGCCCTCTTACAATTAGAAGATAAACCTGTCCATTCGCTCAGCAACTGCCAGCTGCTTGGTATGTAAGGAGCTGTTGGCCGTTGGTGTCTGCTGAGAGAGGGAGAGCCAGTTTTCTTGAAGGATATGATACCTATTGAGTTGACCCTACTCTGATGAAAGACCACACATTCAAGAGGATATGGGCAGTACCAATTGTACTCATGGTTTTAAGAAAAGGTTGGGGGGGATAGATACAAGTTGGGTGAGTTAGGGAAGTGGGAGAGAATTAGGAGGAGTGGGGAGGAGTGATATTCAAACTATAGTTTAAAATTCTCAGAGAACTAATAAAAATATTTATTATTTTTCTTAGTCACTACAGCACATGACAGAAAGATCTTGATTAATTTGACATTTTACACGAGTTGTAGAAGGTATGATGCTTGTCTTGGTTTTTGTTGTTATTTCTGAGATAGGGCCTCATGTAGCCAACAATAACCTTGAACTCCTCTTTGTCCTCTTGCCTTCACCTCTCAAGTCTGGGATTACAAGCTTGTCATTATTTTGTTTGAGATAGGGTCTTACTATGTAGCTCTGGCTATCCTGGAACTCACTATGTAGAGCAGGCTGGACTCGAACTAATAGACATCTGCTTGCCTCTGCCTCCCAAATGCTGTAGGAGGAGGCCAAGTATCACACTTGATACTTGGAGATACTATATATCCATGTATAAACAATTTTGTTATTAAGGACTGTCCTTTTTAGAATTAAGCATTATTTCTGTTTGCTGCAAATTAATCCCCTACTGATAGATATTATCAGTTAGGTTATAAGTTATATATATTTAGGTTCTTTTCAGCGCTTCTCTGTTATGATAAGTATTCCATTGACTAGATGAATCATATTGCTGCTTGTGCAGACTTTCCTAGAAGTTCTAGACACGGTGTCATCAGTTTGTCTTCTCTGAAGGTTGCCTTTGGCTGACTGGGAAATGAAAAGGAACATGAAAAAGTGTGAGATTAGAGATGTGGAAAAACAGTAGTGACTAAGAATAATTAGAATAGGAGTGAGCCTATATATTAGGGTCAATGATGAAAGTAGATTTCATGGTATACATAGGTAGCCAGGGTTTATCCATAATTAAAATTTAATAATGATTTTATTGTTTAAAATATTTTGTGGTTTATTTTGTTGTTATTTTGTTTTGTTTGAGATAGGGTCTTACTATGTAGTTCTGGCTATCCTGGAACTCACTATGTAGAGCAGGCTGGCCTCGAACTAATAGAGATCTGCTTGCCTCTGCCTCCCAAATGCTGTAGGAGGAGGCCACTTGTTCATCCCAGCCACCTAGAACCAAAATAACCACACAGAAACTATATTATTTAAAACACTACATGGCCCATTAGCTCTAGCTTCTTATTGGCTAACTTGTACGTCTTAATTTAACCCATTTCTAATAATCTGTGTATCACCACATGGCTGTGGCTTACCCGCAAGATTCCAACCGGTGTCTATCTTTGGCAGGTCTAAATGGCTTCTCTCTGACTCCACCCTTCTTCCAGCATTCGGTTTAGTTCCCCCACCCCACCCAACCCCCTGCCAAGCTCTGTTCCTATAGCTTGCTATAGGCCCAAAGCAGTTCCTTTATTAACCAATGATATTCACAACATACAGAGGGGAATCCCACATCACACCACCACACCTGGCATTGTATAAAATCTTAATGTTTCTTAATCTATTTGGACTTACTTAAATATTATACATGGTGCTTTCTGAATTCCGTGTGTCTTTATGAGAAAACAGTCACTATTTTCAATTTGGATTTATAGTTAACTATCTATTGACCAAGGTTTTGCCTTCTTATCCATAATAACTGTTATTTGAAACAGCTCTCTCTCTTTTCTTCCTCTCCTTAGCCCTGGACGGAAGCGGGACTTTTCCCCTGTCCCATGGAGTCAGTACTTTGAGTCAATGGAAGATGTGGAAGTGGAAAACGAAACTGGCAAGGATATATCCGCTCAAAGAGACGGCCTCAGTCTAAGGCCGAGGTGCTAAGTCACGTGGGGAGCTCCTAAGTGCTCTTTGTTCTGCTGTTTCCATCTGTCTCCCACCAGTCCTTTACATAGCATGAAATGCTACCTGTAAGCCTTTTGCAGAATCCTTTTTGAGTGCAGTTGTCTGACAAAGGAAGGGATTTAAGATTAAATTCCTGAACATAATACTCTGAGTCTAGCAAATTGAAGTAACTGAGTTTCTAGAAACCAAGTACTGAGCCCTCTTGAAAAAAGAAGGCATACTTAGAGCATGCTTCAAAACAGCCTTGATACCTCAGAAACATCCACAAAAGTTTCTTTAAGTCCGCAGTTTTCACTGTTATCTTTAACTGTTCATACACTTTTCGAGTTTACAAGAGTGGTTCCGAGGGTCCAGTCCTGCTGCTTCTCCATGGAGGAGGCCACTCTGCCCTTTCCTGGGCAGTGTTCACGGTAAGTTTTTTGTATTAGAAGCTGGTGTGTTGAGTGATTGTTTTCTCTCAGATAGACTTGACTAGTTCTTCCCGTGCTCATTTATTGCTTCGGAAGAAGGTTAGGAGAGAATAATTTGCAGAGCTTTAGCATTGTGTGCTCAGGATCCCCTGTTCTTTAAGCCAGAGGTTCTTGTAATATTTTGTATATATATGCACTGGGGCCAGAGGTATGGAATTTGTACTCTGTCAACAATGGGGAGTCTTTATCTCAGTAATTTACGTATTAGATGAGCAGACATTTTATTTCCGATGCCTTAGATTATGTCTCTCACTTTGTTTTCTTCAGTGCCCCCATGGTACCTTGCCCATGGAAATATTTCGATTGTTTGATAATTTCATACATGAGAGCAATGTCTCTTGGTTATATCAAACCTAAATCCATCATACTATTCTTTAAACCCTTCCAATACTTCCACCTTCATGTCTTCTTATTTAATTTATTTATTTATTAAGTATACAGTATTCTGCCAGCATGTATGCCTGCAGGCCAGAAGTGGGCACCAGATCTCATTATAAATGGTTGTGAGTTACCCATGTGGTTGCTGGGAATTGAACTCAGGACCTCTGTAAGAGCAACCATTGCTCTTAACCTCTGAGCCTCCATCTTCTTACTTTTTTAAGTAACCCATTGAGCCTAGTTAGTGTAGATTGTGTGTGCATGGAAGTGGGACCATCCACAGGAACATATATAACCTAGTAATGGCCACATCCTGGACGAAAAATGACTCCCCTCCCCTAACAGCCATCAGTCGCCAATAGCTCCTTAGCTAGGGGTGAATCCTCGTGAACCCCTCTCTCATCCATGTTGGAATATTAACTGTCTTTTTAAAGTATGCTTTATTTTATTTTACTTTAAAAAAATTGTGTGTATGCACAGTTGCATGCACGTTAAAATTTAGGAAATAGCACTTGGCTTGTAGTACTTGGGTCTATAGTACTCAATATGGGCTAATATGAATACTGCCCTTTGTAAATCTTGCACACATCTTTGACTGGAGAATAAGGCATCCAACATGCAAGGACTTCTAAGAAAGATACTAGCAACACCTTTGTAGAAAATGAAGTGATCTCCTTGTGTGTTGAGCAAATATACACACTTCTCTGTTTGCCACTGAAAAAAAACCAGGTACCTAGAGCCAAAGGGTCATTAATTACAACCCTAAGTATTTCACTTTGTTCCCAAAGGCAGGAATAATTGGGATTCAGTATTAAATCCTTGGCACTAAAGGATTTGACTTTTGTTTGATGTTTCCTTCTCTTATGATTTGCCTGATGAAACCAAGCTTTCTCATGTCTCTAGACCAGTGCTGCCTAGTAGATCTAATGTAAATAATTTTTTCTAGTAGATATATTGCATAGGTTTAAAAAGCATAGGTGAAATCATTTTAAAGAATATTTTGTTTGAATCATTGTATTCAAAATGATATATCTTGATCATCTTAACAGGTAATCAATATAAAAATTATTGACATGGATTAGTTCTTTTTTCTTATCACCATAACAAAGTACCACATATGAGGTGATTTATAAAAGTTTGGTTCATAATTATTTTATCAGGGGGGTTCTTTTGTAATTGAAAATTTTTTCTTGTTTAATATACTTTGATCATGCTTTTTACTTCTCCCAATTCTTCTCAGATCCTCCCTACTTCCCCATCAATCCAATTTTATGTTCTTTTTTTTTCTCTTTCAAAAGCAAAAATATGGAATAAAAACAAAACGAGAACTCACAAAAATGAAAAAAATCAAAACAAACAAACAAAATATCAGTAAGTCAAAAAAATGCCCTAACAAAGCAAAATTATACAAAAATGCCATTGAGTTTGGTTTATGTTGGCTAACTATTCCTGGGCATGGAACCTGCCCCGAAGTATGGTTGATATACCCCGTGAGATTCAATTGGAGAAAAGTGATTTTTCCCTTTGCCAGAGGGTATCAATTATAGATAGCTTCTTGGATAGATGTGGAACCCCATGTTCACCTCCCCTCTCAGTGCTGGAACCCCATCTGTGCAGTCCTGTGTGTGCTGCCATGGTCTCTGTGCGTTCATATGTGCATCACCTGTTTGTTTACCTCCTCCCTAGGAGGGCTTTGATGAAGATATCCCATTTAGGACTGAGTGTTCTCATCTACTGCAAAAGCAGCTGTATGGGTATGGCGGTACGCCATTGGGAGTCATTTTATTGCTGTGTTCCTTTAGCAGAATAATAGTAATAGGTTTTTCACTAGGCCCGGGATCTATCTAGCTCCTGGACACTTTGCCAGTGTCAGATATGGGTTCCATTTCATAGGGTGGACCTTAGATCCAGTCAGAAAGTGGTTGGTTACTCCTGTAACATTTGTGCTACTATTGTACCAGTATGTCTTGTAGGCGATTCACTGTTGTAGGTCACAGGGTTTTTAACTGCGAGATACTGATGATTATCTGTTTCCTCTGGTATTGTGCAGAGAGCACCTTCCAGTACCATGAATGCTAGTCAGTAGGAATGAAGCTTCTCTTGTCTGTGTTCAATGATAAGTGTTGTCTTCAATGATAGGGCCTTATTATCATCAGATTGTAAAGAACAATCAGTAACCTTTGGGAGTTTCCATGGGGTAACTTTGGCCAACGACTTAACAAAATGTAACCCATTCCTGGCACTGTAGGTTTTACTGGCTGGCATAAGATGTCTAGTTGGGATGTTGTCTTCCCCTATTATTTGGTGACTCCATTTAGATTTTTTTCACATATGTATATTTTAGGAAACTTCTACAGTGGTAGGTTCCCGTGTGACTTTTCAAATGGCCTTGAGTGTTAGTTGTCCCTCTTCATTTTCTCTCCCATTCCCTCCATATCTTATCCTCCCATTTTCCCCTTTGTCTCTCTGTAACATTATTGTCTATTTCCTCTTCCTTGGAGATCCTCTCCTCCCACCTAGTCCTTTACTAAGTACTTAACCTCTGTGGTTATTTGGATTGTAGCATGCACATCAAAAGCTTAAAATTTAACATTCACACATAAAAAACATACAATTTGTCTTTTTGGATCTGATTATTTCATTCATGGTGACCCCTCCCCCAAAGATCTATCCATTTACCTGTAATTTTTTTTTTCTTTTGAGACAGGGTTTCTCTGTGTAGCCCTGGCTGTTCTGGAACTAGCTTTGTAGACCAGTCTGGCCTCAAACTCAGAGATCTGCTTGCCTCTGCCTCCTGAGTGCTGGGATTAAAAGTGTATGCCATCACCGCCCAGCTACCTGTGAATTTCATAATTTAATTTTTCTTAGCAGTTGACTAATATTCCATTATACAAATGTGCCACATTGTCATTATCCATCCATCTGTTGACGAACATCTAGGCTGTTTCCAGTTTCTGGCAGTTATGAATAGAGCAGGAGTGAACATGGTTGAGAAGTATCTCTGTAATAAAATGTAGAGTGTTTTGGATATATGCCAAGAGTAATATAGCTGAATCTCGAGGTAGATCGATTCCCAGCTTCCTGTAAAACTGCCGCACTGATTTCCATAGAGGTTATGTTTTCAGGAGCAATTAAGTATTCCCTTTCCCTCATCCTCATCAGCATATGCTGTCATTTGTTTTATTGATCTTGGCCAGTCTGACTGATGGAAGATGAAGTCTCAAAGTAGTTGTAATTTACACTTATGATGGCTGAGGATGTTGTGTTCCATCTTTTGAGAACTGTCTGCTGCTTAGTCTGTACCCTGTTTTAAAATGTGTTGTTTGTTTTCTTGAAGTTCAGGTTTTTTAGTTGTAGGTGCTAATCCTATCAGATGTATAATTGGTAAAGACCTTTACCCATCCTGTGGCTGCCACTTTGTCTGAATGATGGTGTTCTCATCTTCTCGAGGTCCCATTCATTAATTGTCTTAGCGTGAGAACACTGTTGGTGTTATGTTCAAAAAGTCCTTTCCTGTGCCAGTGAGTTCAAGCCTATTTCCCACTTCCTCTTCTATCAGATTCAGGGCATCTGGCTTTATGTTGATGGCCTTGATCCATTTGGACTTGAGTTTTGTTCAGGGTGAAAAATATGGATCTATTTGCTTTCTTCTACATGCAAAAATCCAGTTTGACCTGTACCGTTTGTTGAAGATACTGTCTTTTCTCCAGTGTGTATTTTTGGCTTCGAAAAATTAAGTATTCACAGGAACTTTTGTCTGGGACTTCAGTTTGATTCCATTGATCAGTGTGTCTGCTTTTATGCCAGTGCCATGCTATTTTTATTACTGTAGCTTTATAATACAACCGGAGGATCATGAGTTTGAGAGCCTTGTTTACTTAGCAAGACCCTATCTCTTCTAAATAAATAAAGCTATCATATAATTCAATCATCAGCCTCCTCCCTCAAGATCCCTTCCTTACCATTTTCTAAGGGATGTGTCCCTAAACACTATCAATAGTTTTAGCCTAATTCTTCATTATAGAGATTAAAGGTTGACTTGTGAAGCTTTGTGGGGAAGGGAACCCTCAAACCACATCTGAGCCATAGCAATATGTGTTACATTCCTTATTATACTATTTTATAAATCCAGTATGTAGTATACAGAGCACACCTCACTAGAGGCAAAGATCATAGCTTGTTTATGTCTGGTATGTCATGCATACTTAAGGAATGTTTTGTTCTTGAGTTTGTAAGAGCACTGGTATGTGTTGTGATGCAGCTACACAGGTATGATCAGTGTGTGTCATCAATAAGTTAGGTGATAGGATTCTGGAGAACAGACATCCCTTTGTTATTCTGGACGTCTTCATATAATATCTGTCATAGAGTTGATGTTTAGTACTCCTTTTTTGAATATGTTGGTATCGTTCTCAAACAGTTGAGAAGAGGTTAAATGTTGGTTGCTATATTCTATTTAAGAAAGCAGGGAGCTATATCTTTTTGTTCATTTAATTTTAATATTTTTTTTTAAGACAAGGTCTTACTATGTAGCTCTCAGTGGCCTAAAACTCACTATTTAGATCAGGCTGATCTCATATTCACAGAAATCTGCCTGCCTCTGCCTCCCATGTGCTGGGGTTAAAGGCCTGCATCACCATGTCTAGCCCCCATGTCTTTATTAAATAAGTCATTTATATATAGCTGGTAAAGAAGTTACATAATGTGGTTAGAAAAATCCCATGCTCTAGGGCACATGGCAGTGGACTCGGGGGCAGAGGAAGGGGTGAGTGCTGTGATGGGGTGTGCTGCTAGACTCTTAGGTCCTGGAACACAGACAGCCTTCTTCATTCTTGCCTGCCTTCCACTGTCTAGGAAAATTACTTCACAGAGTTGTATCATATTCTGCCTCATGGATATATCCTGTTTGATTACTTACCATCAATCATGTCATCAGTCATGTCTCTCATGAAGTGCTTGTGTCTATTTCTGCTATTTACTGTAGTTCCTGTTTACTTTTAACTATGTTTATATTCACAGTATGCTCTAAATCTTGAGGAATTTGATCTTTGGAGTCAAGTCAATTGCTAGAGTACTGGCTTTCACATGGCCATTTTTATTTAGATGCTAAGATTGTTTGTTTTAGACAATGGCTTTTCCTCAGCTTAGGATCTCTAAATGTGCAATTTCTTTGTTAAATGGTAGAAATATTTTGATAATTCAGTTAGTGCAAAAGTGTTCTATTGATTTATAATACCAACAGTGTTTTAAAATGTCTAGTATTTTTGCTAAATATAAGGAATTTTGGGGAAGACAGTACTAATCTGACAGGCAAGAATGATACCTTTAATGAATCACACTGACTCCTAATGAAGATATTTCCCCATTGTAGTAAGGAGGTTGCTTGTAGTAAGTAGCCAGCTTAGACCCAAAATAATCACACAGAAACTGTATTAATTAAATCACCAATTGGCCAATTAGCTCTAGCTCCTCATTGGCTAACTCTTACATATTAATTTAACCCGTCTCCATTAATCTGTTTATCACCACTAGGTCGTGGCCTACCAGCAAGTTTCAGTGCGTCTATCTCTGGCATGGCGTCTCTCTGACTCCATCCTCTTTCTCTCAGCCTTCCCTGTCTACCTAAGTTCTGCCTTGCTATATCAAAGCAGTTACTTTATTCACTAATGGTAATCACAGCACACAGAGGGGACTCCCACATCACCCCATGGGTTTGTTCTGTGTCATACTGTTTTATGTCACTTTCACATGCCTCCTAGAATGTGGGACCAGGGCACTACAGGGATCAACCACAATAAGGAAAATAAGCAGCCACCTCTCCCTAGATATTTTCCTTGTGCTGGATACCTGCTCAGTGCCTAGGTGACTACATGGTCTTGTTTCATTTTTTTGTGATCCTTTTAGTATAGGCAGGTGAAGATACTGAAATTTAGAGAAATCCAAAAGCTGTGACAGCAACAAAGTACAAGTGTACCTCTTTCTGAATCTAGACAAAAAAAATTACTATGTTAGGAGGATTGTACATTTGTGAGAATAGTTATTTCTCCACAACTTTAATATTTGTTAGTTACAAATACTGTACCATATTTTTTCAGCCTGCTTCTCAAGGCTGAAATTATCTGAGGTAATTTATAGAATATCAAAGTGATCTGATTCCCCCACACACACCTTAGAGACTAGGACTTGCTGTTTACTCAGGTTGGCCTTGAACTCTAGATCCTCCTGCTTCAGCCTCCCCAATGCTGGAATTCCCATAATGTGCTGCCATCCCTACTCTGCCCAGATCTTTCTTCCAATTTTGTCTCTAATTCTCTATACCTTAGACTACCACAGATTTCCAAAGCTTAATTATTGAGACAAGCTTGTCCCTCTGGTTCACTTAAATCAGAATTGCTAGTTAGTTTATACTGTAGTTTTAGTATCTCTCAGAACTCCTTAGGTACTTTATTAGACGGGCAAGCTTGAGGACAGCTGTGGCTCTGCCGTTTATTGGATCTTTGGTCCTGGTGAGATACTTAACTCCTTGTAAAATCTTGTCACCTATAAAATGATAAGAATTGTGTCTCAAGAATTCTGAGGAGTCAGATAATGCATTTAAAGTACTTAAAGGTGATTGATAACCTCAGAAGATTTGGCAAATATTATCTACTGTTGATACAAGTGTTGATAGCACAAATCCCACTGAGGAAATAGTTGGGTGAGTCTGGTTCTCGCTGCTTTTTTCTTACTTCATAAATTACAAAATTGTGCTGTTTGAAAGAAGACCAGAAGTCACTAGCAGACGTGATCTCACACTTTATCTAAAAAGTGTGTAGGACTCTATGAATTGACCTTGCACACATTTATTTTTCTCATCTGTTTTTAACCATATGAAAATGTAAATAGCATGAGTGCAGGGGCATTGTCTGTGTTGTTCACTGCTGTAACTCTGTTACTCAATGTGGCAGCTTTAAATGTCATTTAAAAAGATTTATTTAAATAAACAAGACACTGCTTTTAATATTTTTGTCATAGTTTTCTGATGGGCACCTAATGATTATAAATCATTGACTTCAGCCCAAAGACTGAATTTGACAGTTACTGACCTTAGATCTATCTTTTACTTGTTTGTAATAACTTTAAAATGTGGAAGAATTAAGCAGATTTGACAGAATTTTGTTTCATAACTTTATAGTCAAACTATGGATTAGTGTTTGGCCTGGAAGGTTTTACTACCACCACAGAGCAATCAGTAATACCCATAATTAGCAAACAGCTCCCAGAGATAAACAGCAGGGGATTCAGCCTCTAAAATAAAAGCTGTCCAGGGTGTGGATGAACCAGTAGGTCAGCATCTGGAAGTGCTAGGAATAATGACAATTTAAGGAGGGCTTAGGGTAAAGTTTATTCTTAAGTTGGAGACAGACTACAATGTATATAGAAAAACAGGGAAGCATTGTTGTTTTATTGTACTTAAAAGGAAACCTGTGGGATAAGACAAGTTTTCTTTTAGTTCTCTTGGTACCTTGAATTATGATGGTGGTTCATTTAACAAAACTGTTTGTAACTGAGCAAAACCTATACCTTCTCTCTCTGTTCTTTTCCTTCCAGGCAGCAATCATCAGTAGAGTACAATGTAGGATTGTAGCTCTAGATCTCCGAAGTCATGGTGAGTACAGCTTCTCATGGCCACCGACCCAATGCGGTTACCCAGCCCCTTAATAAGCCCAAACGGTCGCAACGTTAGCTGGCACAAATGAACCTACTATACCCATTTGGGTCTTGGGGAGGAATCCTAGCGTGTAGGTAGACTACCATAATTATCCTCTTCAGAGTAGCTAACCATAAAGATTTGTCTGGAATTTAGAACATCCTTACTAAATCTATCCTTACAATATATAAAGTCCCCATTCCATTACTCCTGGTTTTGTGATTCCTATCACCAAAAATTTTATCTTAAAATTATTTTATTTTTAGGAGAAACTAAAGTCAAGAATTCTGAAGACCTGTCAGCAGAAACAATGGCAAAGTAAGGAAGCAAACTGATTGGTTACCATCTATCCAGCCCCAGTTATGTATTTTAGACCCTGTCTTCCTTCATACATTAACAATTTTCATAGAGAGTATCTAACTCAGTTAATGTGTGTGTGTGTGTATGTGTGTTTTTAAAAAGTGTAAGTCCAAGGTGTTTTCTTCTGTCTTTATGAAGCCGCCTCTTTACATTGGCTTTGGTGGAGGTCGTGTAGTGCAGCACCAGCAGGTCTAAATTCGGTTTTTCCAAGCTTCATGAGATCGATTCCTGACTACCTTGCTTTGAATAGCACAGCTCACATAGTAATGCAGCTTGACATAGAGTTTGGGGAGCACATAAGCATCGAAGACACGTGCTTCAGATATGTCCCTGGTGGCAGTGGCCTCTACAATGTTCCATATGATGAACTTCTTAATGGCCTTGTCCTTGGGCATGCAGCTCATGCAGCAAATTGCGTATGCCACGGCCCTTTTTGACACAACCGTTGTTTCTCCTTCTTTTGGTCATCTTGGAGCCAAGTCCCAAGAGAGCAATGTATATTTTAAGGTGTGGAATTTGATGCCTTCCAGAATATTGTATTTTATTTTATTCATTTTATCCTTACCTACTAAAATTTTGTAAGAATTGTGAATTATTCTGGAATTTATATATTGATATTGGTTTTAAATTTTAACCTTTTTGAAAAAGATATTTACCCCCAAATAAAAGAGTCATAACCACATGACTTGAGATTAATTAATTGAACCTCTAGTCCATGTCTATCTGTGTATAAGTTACACACACACACACACACACACACACACACACATCATTACATAGGAATGAGCCTGCAATATTTTTTCCTGTTTGTCATATTGATAGAGAAATACTACTTGATTTTACTTTTCTGAAACTCTGTATAAATCTCCTATATTACTTTTTAAATTATTTTTACTTTGGTGGAAGCACAGTGACATTTGGTAGACCCAATGAGTTTAATTGACTTGGCTGTATTTACAGTTGGTAAATTTGTCTGAGTTTCTTACTTGTAGAGTTGTAGTCAGGCCCTTTCAGACATGGTGGTTGAAGAATCGCATTAGATGATACAGAAAGCTCATAGGGTATGATGGGTACTTGCCTCCATTCCTGCATCACTGGGACCACAAATTTGGTGGATTCATAAAGAATAGTGGTTTATTTAGGCTCAGAGTTCTAGAGACTGGAAAGTCGAGAGCCTAATACTAGTCCTGGATGATAGTATGGTAGAGTATTCCACATGGAAGACAGCTGTGCGCCAGAGAGAGCACTCTTTATACCAGGTGCTTCACTCATTGATCTGTGCAGGGTTAATCCACCCTTGAGGAAAGCCCCTTAAGACCCAGTCATTTTTGTAAGTCCTAGAACAAAAGCCAGTAAGAATGAACACTTGATATCCTTTTAGTTGTGAGCGCAATACTTTTATCAATGCTTGTTCTTCTAACAGATACACTACAAACTTGCAAATAATAATACTCCATAATTAATATATGAATTTCAGAGAGAGATTGGGTGATCCTAGCAACACTATTCAGATTGTAGTTTTTGCTCCCACTACTATCACTTTGTCTTTCCAGGGTGTCTTGTCTTTAGAAGCAATGGTGCTGTGAAGGAAGCTTTGATTTTTTTTTTTTTTTTGAGTCTTTTCTTTTGAATAGTCCTTTAACTTTTGGATAACTGTTTCACATTAACTTCTCACTCATTGCTTAAAGTATCTCTTGCAAATTGTCCTCTGACTTCCATGTGTGCCATGATGTGTGTGTGTGCGTGCTCACACACAGACAAACGTAAAATAAACAAACTGAGGCTGATAGTAATCTTATTATCTTAAACCTTATTGCATTATACATGGGAAAACAAAGGCTTAGAGTAAATTATTTCTCTAATTTTGGCAAACTTAGGTTGAATATATGTTTATATGAATGTACTAGATGTGTAGGATGATAAAAGGGTGATATAAAAAAAAGATCAGAAATCTGGGCTTCTTAGTCCTTATCCTGCCGATTATCTGGAGAACTGGGTGTGTGGCTCTGCATGGATACCAGGAGCCATGTAAGCAGGCTCACATGGATGTGTTTGTAGAGTGCCCCACAGATCTTTTCCACTTCCCACAGCTCTTAGTTACAACCCAGAAGAAAGAACTGAGAGAGAAAGCTATGTTTGGTGCCCTCCTCCAGCACTCTATGATTTCTCTCTTTGCAGAGATGTTGGCAATGTGGTTGAAGCCATGTATGGGGACCTCCCTCCTCCAGTCATGCTGATCGGGCACAGCATGGGTGGTGCCATTGCAGTGCACACAGCATCAGCCAACCTTGTGCCCAGCCTCTTGGGCCTCTGTATGATTGATGTCGTGGAAGGTGAGTTTTCTAGATACTGACCAAATCAAATTCAGGAATTTATAAGAGACATCCTGGTACATTATTCTCAGTTTTCACTCATCTTAAAGTATGAATGTGTCTTTTAGTTTTTAACAATTTAGAAACAAATCGCTTTTTCTGACTTACCCTGAGAATCCCACTGCTACTTGTACAGGTAGCCGTCCTATTCACTGGGTGCCTCATGGGGAGTGAATACCATAGTCAGGAATTACTGAGATCCAAAGTGGAAGCTGGCTTGTGTTGTTCTTCAGAATGTTCTTAAACTCTATCTCTATTTTACCCAAGCATCACTGAATTCTGCTATTACCAGGAGCAAATAATGGAGAATTGACTCAGAATATCTAAGATAAACAATTTAAAGGAGGACAGATTCATCTGGCCCCCGGTGTCAGAGGTTTTGGTTCATGGTTGGCTGGCCCATTGCTTTTAGAAGATGGTGAGTCAGAGCATCACACAGAGGGAGACTAGGAACAAATTGTTCTACCAGAGCTTGCCCCCAGTTACCTGCTTTCTCTAAGTAGGCCATGCCTCCAAACAGTCTGTTCAGTATGCATTCGACAGTGGATTGATCTATTAATGAAGTTAATGTCTTTATTACCCAACCACCTCTCGATGGTGCAACCAGCTGAGGGCCAAACCTTTCAGGGAGGAGTCTTCCTGTGTAAGCAATACCATTCCCATGCTGTCATTGTGGATGTGAGAGTAATATGAGTACTGTTCTCTTGATGATACAGGCATAGACAAGGGTTTGTAGGACTCTAATGGCCCAGGAAATCATCTGAAAATTAGCTGCCAGAATTCCACAAAGCTAGGAAGCTTCTGTATAGAAAAAGAAACTATCAACAGGGTGAAGAAGAGATGACCTTCAGAATGGGAAAGGATCTCTGAAAGCTAGTTCATACTGGGGATTCATATCTTGTGTGTGTGTGTGTGTTTATGTGTGTGTGTGCATATGTGTGTACAAAATTTAACACCAAAAAGTAATATCATCTAATCAGTGAATGGAGGAAAAAAGTTCTCAAAAGAAGAAATACAAATTGCCGATAAAGAATTTTAAAAGTGTTCCATATTCTTACCCACTAAGGAATTGCAAATTAAAGCTGTTTCGAGATTCCACTCACTCCAGTCAGGGATGATGTCTGTCATTAATAAAACAATTGATTACATGCTGTTAAGAATATAGGGAAAGAGGGACTCTTTTTTTCTTTTCTGACTGGAATGTAAATTTGTGTAGCCACACTGGAAGTCAGTATGGAGGTTCCTTAAATTGGGAATAGAACCATCATGACTTAGCTCTACCTTGTGGATATATACCTGAAGGACTCCCAGTGAGCAGCCCAGAGACACTTGCACATCCATATTTTTAGCTAGTTCCATGGAATTATCCTAGATGTGCATAATAGATGAATAGATAAAGAAAATGTGGCACATATGCACAATGAAATTTTATGCAGTCTTAAGAAAAATGAAATAATGACATTTGCAGGAAAATAGATGTAACTGGAAATCATGTTAAGCAAAATAAGCCAGATTCAGAGAAATATCACATTTTCCCTCATATGTGGAAACGAAATTTAAAATAGTGTGTGTGTGTGTGTGTGTGTGAGAGAGAGAGAGAGAGAGAGAGAAAGCACTAGCTATAAGGAGATCCTCATTAGAGGGGAGGAAGCTTTCTTAAGGGGTGAGAGAGGGTAACTTGGATTATATATAATAGGAAAGCAAAAGAGTGTACTTAGCTGTGGGAAGAAAGAGAAGTGAGGCATTAAAGGAATAGTCAGGGAGGGGAGCAATAGAGAACAAGGAATAATGACATATACACGATGAAACCCAGTATTTTGTACAGTAACCTAAAAAGAAAAAATAAGTACTTAGTAGAATTGCAAAGCAAGAAAACAAAAAAAGGCTATTGATGTGATTAAAATTTTTGTTTAACATCAGGTACAGCCATGGATGCACTTAACAGCATGCAGAATTTTTTGCGTGGTCGTCCTAAAACCTTCAAGTCTCTGGAGAATGCTATTGAATGGAGGTAACCCACAGTCTAAGCTGTCTCAATTTCAGATGTTATGTTTTAGCCTCTCTCTCTCTCCCCCCCTCAAGTACTGAGAGGCAGAAGGTGACTTTCCAAGCCTTTCTGTGATAGTATGTAAGGAAATAGCTTTGAAGCAGAGTGTTTTTCAGTGTTTCTTAATTGCCTCAGTCATCTGCAAAGTGCACCTGGCTAATACAGCATCTCCTAGGATATTAGTAATTACAGGCCATCTGCTGTCCAGCTGGTTCTGCCCTGAAGGTGAGAACTTGCATCAGGTGGTCTCCAAAGCTTCCTCTCTCCTAAAGCTCCATGGTTCTAGATTCGCTTTCTGTGTCTTACAATGGTGAAGAAATAGCAGGTGCAGGTTCTGTTCTCCAGAACAATAGGGCAGGAGTTCTGCTCACTAGAATTATTTGGATTTGTGGGGAAAACAAAACAAACAAACAAAAAACTTAAGTAGTTTTTATAAAAAATTGCTGGCAAAATTGCCTATGACTTCTGTTGAAGGGTCTCATCATTGAATATAACTATTAGTCCAACTGATAATTTTATAAGTCTGTGTGAAATTTACTTCATCCTAAAGGATGAAGATTCAAAGATGAGTAGAACACTGCTGCCCTCTGCAGAAATAAGTCTTAGGATGAAAGTTCCTGCACTCACTGAGCCATCTCTTCAGCCTCAAACTTACTTTATAGCCAACCTCCTTTTTTTTTTTTTCATTTTTGTGTGTCTGTTTGAGAGAGAGAGAGAGAGAGAGAGAGAGAGAGAGAGAGAGAGAGAGAGAGAGAGAGAATTGCCCACAGAGACCAGAAGAGGGATCTGATCCCCTGGAGCTAGAGTTAAACATGGTTGTCAGCTGCCTGACATGGGTGCTTTAGTCCTTTGGAGGGCAGCAAGCACTGTTTAACCTCCGAGCCATCCCTTCAGCCCAGCAAACTGATTTTTGATAAAGATCTTAACCTGTTCCTGAAGGAAGAGCCTAATCTGATGATATCTTAAAGGCCCCACCTCTACTGTTGCAGTGAGAATCCAGTTTCTAGGGAATGAGCTTTGGGCTCCCATTCCAACTAGAGCAGCATATAAGGCCATGGAAGCTGTCATCTGCCACCAGCCCCGCTCTGTCACAGTCCTACTGACCCACTCCCAGGGCCTTCAGCTCCTCAATGAGCCGGCTGTCCAGCTGTCCACTGTGCTCTGCTGTGCCCTCTTTTTGTGGCTGACTTCTCCCATTCAGTCCTCGGTGCAGTAGAGCATGGACAGGCTTCTCAGCTTCCTCATTGGAAATAAGCAGTTCTCTGAACATGTCCTGTCATATCAGAGTTATCTGTGCTTCTGTGCTTCTCATGCACCCTCTGAGAAGCTGCGGTTTCTTTACTTACACTTGTAATAGTTAGGTGAAGAGTGGCAGTTGTCTGTTCAGTAGCACTTGGTGACTGCAGCTTTTGTTAGATCCCATAGAACCTAAAGTACTCTTTCCTGGTATTGTGCTGTGCTAAGTACTGAATAACCTCTCTCCTTTCTCTCCTAGTGTTAAGAGCGGCCAGATTCGAAACCTAGAGTCTGCCCGAGTCTCAATGGTCGGTCAAGTCAAACAGTAAGTCTTTTATCTCTTTGCCTGGTTAGAGGATGAAAAACAGGAGAGAATTAGGGCTCCTTTGTTTCTGCACTTATTCTGTCATACTGCTAAATGCCTTCATTATTTTAGATAAAATTACAGTGAGTTCTGTTAGTCTAGCATGGAGATGGTTTTTCTAGTTGTTTCTGTTTGGTTTTTAGAAACCCCAAAGCCCGGTAGTGTTTTCTTTAACTCTTAGATTAAATTAGCACATCTCCTGTTGTTAGAGTGTGCATTCCAGTGAGTACACATTTAAACTAAGTGTCCACACCAGTGTGCCTGTGTTAGTGTTTATGTGTCACTGAGCCAAACCCAGTATGAAACGCAAACCCAAGTATGAAATTCTGGCAGAGTTAGAATAAAAGCCAGATTTAGAGAAATTACTCAACCTAATTGATCTTTCTTGGTGGATTTGCATGAGTCCTTTGTAAAATAACCACAAAATAAATGTTAATTGAAGAGACATCATCCACTAGGCCAGACAGGAGTATAGGAGTTGGTAAAAAGGGTAGTGGCATCATGGAATGCTTTTTATCACTGGGGATTGTATACTGTGTTTATTGTGCACAGTCTCGGGTGGTAAGATCTTGAATTTCTGAAAACCTCTGTCTTCATGTAATTTAAGGAACCCTAATGTGATCAATGCCCATTTTTAGTGCTTTAACTCAGGACCAGTCTTGTTTAGTTTAAGCCTGTTAACGTCCCCTAACATCAAATATTGTAAAGCAAACTCCCCCCAAATCTGAGTCTTTCTGTAAGAATTTATTATGCTCTGGAGAAATAATAATAACATTATTACACCTAAAAAAATTAGAATTTAATAGCATCAATTAATTAATCTAAGCAGTAGTATTTTCTTTCAAATTTTTCTAAATTTTTTGATTTACAGATAATAATTTGTATGTGCATATTACTTGTATAATAACTATTTCAATATCATGTATATTTTATAATGACTAATTCAGGGTTATCAGCATATCTATAACCTTGAATATTTATTTCATGGTGAAATCACTCAAAATCTTCTTTTCTGGCCTTTTTGAAATATGCTCTACATTATTATTGTTAGACTTAGTTGCCCTGCTATTTAATTCATAAGTTGAAAGTGAAAATCGAGATAAGCACGAGCAGTCTGCTGATGCCCTCTTGAGGGTCTACTTTCTCTCCCTCTCTGCTACACTGCCTGGTAGATTTTTGAGGAAACTAGTTTACCATGCCTCTAGCTGCCTCCAGGCCTTGGAACCCATAATAACTCCTGTCTATATATTTTTCCATTGAGTTTTCTCTAAGAGGAACCATGGGACTAGCTGTTCATATAATAGTGATTTTTCTATCTGATTATATAGTAAAGAGGGTCCATTTGTATCATTGTTGGCTTACTTAATTTCTTTTAGATTTGACAGTTTGATATGTGTATATAAAGATTATAGTCATTTTCACCCCTTTTCACCCCCTCTCATCCCCACCCACTGAAACTTCTTGCCAGCAAGTCTTCCTTCTACTGTTGTAGGAGAGGCCGTTTGTTTGTTTCCCGACCACCACAGGCTCTAGGACCGCGGGGTGGGAGCCATCCTTACCACCTCAACTCTGGGTAGCACTGTGTAGCTCATAAACCCCTTTTATCTGAGTGAAAGCTAAATCTGCTATGCTTTCCTGCCTGTGCATGACGAGCAGACTCAACCTGGCAGTTTGCCCAGGTAGGGGTGCTGAGCCCTGGCATGGTCTCAGCTGCTTTCCTCCCAACCTTGGGTGGACACATAAGCATTCGCACCCAAAGTGGGTGGCGGGCATCAACCCCAGAAAAGAGCCAGAGTTTATGCTGGCAGCACGGACCAGGAAGCCATTTCAAAAGCACGTGGGTTTTTTTTTTTTGTTTGTTTGTTTTGTTTTGCTACTACTGAATCAGGAGGATCTCTCTTAAAGGAGTTTCAGCATGCCACCAGCAAGCATAGCCCCTCTAAAAAAAAGCGGCTAAATTTTGTATTTTAGTTTCTAGAATTCCTTTCCAAGCCCTCTCAAGTTTTATGTAGATTTAATCAGCCACGTTGGTGAGCCAATTTATTGTAGAGTCCATTTTTTTATTTCCCGGCCACCCAGACTCCCGAAATAACCACACAGAAACTATTAATTAAATCACTGCTTGGCCTATTAGCTCTAACTTCTTATTGGCTAGCTCTTACATCTTAATTTAACCCATTTCCATTATTTTATACTATACTACGAGGTTTGTGGGATACCCACAAGGTTCAGGCTGGTGGCTTACGTCTGTTTCTGGCATGGGATCCATGGCTTCTCCCTGACTCCGCCTTCTTTCTCCCAGCATTCCGTTTAGTTTTCCCTGCTTAGCTCTATTCTGCCCTGCTCTGCTATAGGCTCAAAGCAGTTTCTTTATTAACCATTGGTATTTTCAGCATACAGAGGGGAATCCCATATCATACTGTCATGTCTTATTGTGTAGAAAAGCCATTTTTTAAATTTATTTTTATTTTATTTGCATTGGTGTTTTCCCTGCATGTATGTCTGGGTGAGGTTTCAGGTACCCTAGAACTGGATGGAGCTACAAACAGTTGTGAACCACTATGTGGGTGCTGAGAATTGAACCCAGGTCCTCTGGAAGAGCATTCAGTGCCCTTAACCTCTGAACCATCTCTCTAGCCCCTAGGATACCATTTTTAAGAAGAAGAAAAGATTGTTTGAATTGGATGTTCAAACGTGCAGGGTTCTACTGGCAATGGTCATTGTATTTGCCAGTTTCTATATGGTAGCTCTTAACACAGGACTTGTGGGGGCGGGGCTTGTTCTGATATAAGTAAGGAGCTTCTTTGCTTTGGGATTTGCTGGGACTGAATTTGCATTCAGCCTTACACACTTATAACGTTTGTCTTAATTCTTCAGGACTACTTCATAGAATATAAAAATACCAATAAAATCCCCATCACCATGTCCCAGAAAATGACCATTACCTTTTTATGGGTTCTTACTGGTAAAAGGTTAAGATAATTTGACAAGACATTCATCAAGTATTTTTTTTTCCAATCTAGGTGTGAAGGAATTACAAGTCCAGAAGGCTCCAAGTCTATAGTAGAAGGAATCATAGAGGAGGAGGAAGAAGATGAAGAAGGAAGTGAGTCAGTAAACAAGAGGAAAAAGGAAGATGACATGGAAGTGAGTGAAGGTCTCGTCCTTGAAAAGACAGAGGGAGGAGAGGAAAGAGAAGACAGCATTGTTATTATCAGATTACAGACTTCAGGGGGCAGAGACACTGGTGAGAGATCGTGAGGTGGAGGGCACTAAGGCTGGGCTCCAATTAGAACACGAGACTTACCCCATGTGTGCCCATCAGACTGCTTCCTCACCAGGCTCCTCCTCACCTCTGTAAAGGTGTTCCTGTGGGTTTTCTAAGGGGAAAAAAAATCTCAGTTCCAGCCTGTATCCTGTGACTGTCCAGCTCTTTCCATCTTCTCAGGCTTATCTCCTAGAACAAGCTTTCTGGCCCCAGTGTCTGTCAGTCCATCTGTGTTGTGGACTTACAGTTAGTTATACGATGCAGTGTAACACTTGGAGTTGTGCACCCTAGGTCCTATAATTGAGCCACAGTTAAAGATGCTGTGGACACCTGGCACTCAGTGCTGACTCCTCTTGTCCTCTAATTACATAGAAATCACTTCCCACACAAACATTATGTTCAGCTCATGACACTACTGCCTGGCTTTTAAAGTATTTTTTTTAATCTTCCTGCATCCTTGAGATCACTGATCAGAATTATGCTTTATACTACTTTAGAATTTACAAATATATAAATAAGTTTTCATCTCCTTGGGCCTTGTAACACATTGTAGGATGAAAGAAGAGTTTTCTATCATATTACAGCATAGTAGCATCTTAACTCCTAAATTAGACTTGGGAGTCTGAGGCAGAGGAATCACAACTCAAGGGCCACTTGGACTGCAGAACTACGGGTAGATGCTACCACACCGAGCTCATGGTTACATATTGTCTGTTGCTGTTGGGCATCTTCTCATTGCTCATTACCCAGCTGGGTATGCATTTTCCTTTATGTGACTGTGTGTTTAATTATCTCAGCACTGTTAAAGAGGCTGTGTGTCCCCTGCCAATTCTCTTGATACTCTCAGCAGAGGTCATTTGACCATGTGTTTCAGTGATCATTTCTGGGACCTGTGTTTCCACTGTGTATCTTTAATGGCAACACCAAACTTCCTTGGTTTTGTGGTTCTTAAGGCCTCACACATGCTAAACCTCTGCCACTGAGCAATACCCCTAAGTCCCAAACTTTTAATTACTGCAGCTTGTAACAGTTTTGAAGTCAAGAAGTATGAGCTCTCCAGTTTTCTTCCTCTTTTGCAAAGTTGATTGTTTATTGAGAATCATATGTAATCTTAGACAATTTTAGGATCATTAAAAATGTCTTTACAGAATAACATTTAAACTCAGATAGGGATTTCCGTGACTCTGTGGTCACTTTGGGTGATGTGGACATCTTAGTCACCACTGATCTTCAATCTACTATGTCATCACATGTCCACACCCAGGTTTTCGTGTCGCATTCAATGCAGCATCCTAATCACTTATTTCAGTTACAATATCTAACCTGTTTCCATGACACAGGAAAGCATGGGTGCTCTTACTAGTTCACTAATACTTGATAATACATTGTATGTCCATCCCATTGTCAACGGAAGACAGATGTTGACATTTTCCTATTTGTCATATTGCCTTAGAATTACCGTTACTAGTCATCATCGTAAATCTGGAATGAGATAAAGTACTCTTTTCACACACACGTCAGCTTGTTCTTTCCTGTGGTCTGTCATTTTTGTCTGATAGTGATCCTAGATTGGATGCCAGTTTGTGCTTTTTCTTTCACTTAGGTTTTTTTTTCTTTTGTTTTGTTTTACTAGAGTGTGGTCTTTGTCTATGTTCTTTTGTTGATATGTCCTTTTTACTCACTGGTATAAGAAAAGTTCTGTCTTGGATCAATAATTAGCTGCCTTTTTGATCTTAAGAAAATTTTCTAAATTTACCTAAAGTAATAGAAGTTGTTGGGTATGTTGGACTGTATCTGGAACATTAGCCAGTTGGGAGGTTGAGGCAGGAGGCTCATGTGAGCCAGAAGAAAACAAAGTAGAGGTTACAGAAGCCTGCAGCGCTGTATGAAGGGTTAGTGTACCCTCAGCTGTAGGTCAGTGGGTTCTTGATAAGTGATGGTTCCTCCTTCCTTCCCACAGACCTGCTTTCTGCCCTACTCCTCACCCTCACTTTGCTTTTATTCCTGCAGACCAAGAAGGACCATCCGTACACCTGGAGAATTGAACTGGCAAAAACAGAAAAGTACTGGGATGGCTGGTTCCGGGGCTTGTCCAATCTCTTTCTTAGTTGTCCTATCCCTAAATTGCTGCTCTTGGCTGGTAAGTGTGTGTGTGTGTGTGTGTGTGTGTGTGTGTGTGTGTGTGTGCGCGCGGGCACTGAAATAATCAAATACTATAGATTGGATGGCTTAAAGAACTGAAACCTCTTTTCTCACAGTCTGGGGGCTAAAAGTATAAGATCAGAGTACAGTCTAAGATCTCAGAGAGATCAGAGTACAGGCTAAGTTCTCAGAGAGATCAGAGTACAGGCTAAGTTCTCAGAGAGATCAGAGTACAGGCTGAGATCTCAGAGAGATCAGAGTACAGTTAGGCTAAGATCTCAGAGAGATCAGAGTACAATCAGGCTAAGTTCTCAGAGAGATCAGAGTACAGGCTAAGATCTCAGAGAGATCAGAGTACAGGCTGAGATCTCAGAGAGATCAGAGTACAGTTAGGCTAAGATCTCAGAGAGATCAGAGTACAGTCAGGCTAAGATCTCAGAGAGATCAGAGTACAGTCAGGCTAAGTTCTCAGAGAGATCAGAGTACAGTCAGGCTAAGCTCTCAGAGAGATCAGAGTACAGGCTAAGATCTCAGAGAGATCAGAGTACAGGCTAAGCTCTCTGAAAGATCAGAGTACAGTCAGGCTAAGATCTCAGAGAGATCAGAGTACAGTCAGGCTAAGTTCTCAGAGAGATCAGAGTACAGTCTAAGTTCTCAGAGAGATCAGAGTACAGTCAGGCTAAGATCTCAGAGAGATCAGAGTACAGTCAGGCCAAGTTCTCAGAGAGATCAGAGTACAGTCAGGCTAAGATCTCAGAGAGATCAGAGTACAGTCAGGCTAAGATCTCAGAAATCTCTTCTATTCGCAGACCTCCTTCTCTCTGTGCTTTCATATGGCCGAGAGAAAAAGAGACAGTTTCCTGGTGTCTTTTGCAAGGACACTAATCTTATTGTCTCAGAGACCCCCACCCTTACAAACTCATTTTTCCTTTTTGTAGACCCCATCTTCAAATACACTGGGGACTGGGGGTTCATCATGAATGGTGGGGACAGTGTAGTTCATAGAAGTGTGAGTACTGGCATCTAGATGTGAGCTCATTAGAACTATTAATATTAACAAATATTAATGTTAATAACTTTTAAAGTGGAGAACCATCCTTGTTCCCCTAGCTTCCCCATGTGCAGTCCTAAACCTAACGGGGTATGAAAGCTCTCCAGTGGTGCATGACATTGGCCTAGCCTTTGTGCCTGGTGAGCCCAACTCCTGGAGCTACAGACAGTGCTGTAAAAACACTCTGAGTACTGTGAGAACTGAGACAGTAAAATCCTGTTGTCGTATAATCATCTTTAAATGAGCATGATTGGGGTTGGGGTTAAGAATATTTGTTATTCTTGGAGAGAACCCTAATTTGGTTCGCACAACCCACATAGTGGCTCACAACCATTTGTAACTCCAATTCTAGGGTATCCAACACCCTTTTCTGACCTCTACAGGTGTCAGGCACACATGTGGTACATACATATACATGCAGGCAAAATACTCACATACAGAAATAAAGTAAGTAAATCACAAAAAAACAACAACAGCAAAACCGTAATTACCCAGAAATTGGAAACTGAAAAATCTTACCTGGTGAGAATGTGCCCGTGGGAATCAGGATTGAAGGTGTAGTGGGCAACCAGGACTGTGTGCGTCTGGATTGAGGGCACAGTGGGGAATCAGGACCCTCTGCATCTGGATTGAGGGCACAGTGGGGAATCAGGACCCTCTGCATCTGGATTGAGGGTGCAATGGTGAGTATAACACTGAGGCAGTTTTACTCAGTGCTCAGTAAAACCTGTTTCCAAGGCATTTTCTAGGGAGTTACTCACAGATTCTTCCATTTTGTTCCAGGTGTTGATAGACTGGATAAAGATCTGACCATAGGCCAGATGCAGGGTAAGTCATTCAGAATTTGTGCCTGTGGATCCTTTTCTGAGGGTGGGGAAATGGGCAGTCATATGAAAATGGATGTTCTGAGATAGTGAGGTACAGTGGGGAGAGTGTGAGCACTAGAGTCACCTCCATTGAACCGCCACCGCCAGGTGATTGTGGGCAAGCATCTTCCCTTTTCTGAAGAGTCATTGTCTTCCCCCACCCAACTAAAAATGAGAGTCAAGCATTGTTTCCAGGATGAAAGAAATCAAATGAGGTGATGCCTTGGGAATTACTATTACACGGACACCTAACATTGTGAACAGACATAATTTCCTGGTGTTTTCTTATGTTCAGAGTTTTCAGAAAAGAGAAACAGTATAGGTACCAAGTGGTATAAAGTCTGTTAGAAGACATGATGGTGAGGAGGGAGAAGAAGGAGCTTCCTGGGGGATGGGGGGTTTAGACACTGTTCGCCTAGTAATCAGTTTTAGCTGGAATGCTTTTAAATGTGTAAATTGAGAGTGTTGATGCCAGGCTTAAGAAGATTACAAAGTATAGTAGGTCTGAGCATCACACATGAGCCCAGATGTGAAGATTGCAGCAGGGATGCAGCAGGTCCCAGTTTTTTCCTCTATGTTAGAATCATGTGCATTAATAATATAATAGATCTGAAGGAGACGCAGCCTCCTGCAAGAGGAAGACCATTAATAGACTTAATGGTGTGGCCTAGTTCCTGCACTAATTACATAGCCTTGGACAGATACTGCCCTAATCATAGCTCGCTTCCTTACTCTGTGATTGTAGAATCATCTTCAACAGTGCGTAGACTGAAAACATGGACTACTGTGCGGCATGCATGAGAGCCACAAGGACATCTCCAACTTTCATACTTTGTAAATCGAAATACTGGGCTCACAGAGTTAATCAGCTCCCCACCCGACGCTGTATTTAGCATTGAGCTAGAGTCTTTTGTGCCAGGAAAGCACCTGCCCCTCGTGCTGTAGCCCAGCCTAGCTCAGCTCTAGTCACTCCTTTGTTTGTTGTTGTCAGTGCTGGATACACAGCCCTTGGACCAACACACCCAGGAAAGCTACATGCCCAACTGCTGTTCACTCTTAATACTTGTCACATTAGGATTTGAAGTGTAACTCAGTGGTAGAGTTTAAGTAGCTTGGAGCCCTACTTTCAATCCCAAGTTAGCCCTCCCCAAATTACCATAAGTTGTGAGTTTGCAGTGTACTGTAAGGCAGAGTGAGAAAGCACATCTTACATTGCCTAGCACGCTGTTTAATACTCATCTGCTGTCTTTTGCAATAATCCATTTCAGTATTCCTAACATAGCTTACAGAGTTCCAAATGGCCCCCGGTTTTCCAGCCTAGCCTCACTGCCAGCCACTCAAATCAGCACCATACCAAGCTTCTTTATTTCCATGGCTGTCATTTCAAGCCTTCTGTAGGTGGGCCATTCTTTCTATGCAGAAACGTATCTGGGTACCTTTACCACACTGATCAGCCTCTGTGCCCGCCTCATCCTTGGGATTACATCTGCATTAGTGCTGTGTTTTACTCTCCAACTAGACTGATTCCTGTGAGCACAGGAACCGAGTTTTCTGTCTGAAGTAAATTTACACCAAGTAGGTACAGAAGGAAAGGGTGAAAAGTGAAGGGACCCTGAACTAGGGTACAGTTACACTCAGCAGACTTGGTAGTGTGTCTAGAGTGTTCTGAGGGAAGGTCTTCCTGGGATGTCCAGTGACCTAGGAGGCATAGGAGTGATTTGGAGAGGGCTTTCTTTTTTTTTTTTTTTAATTTTTTTTATTTTGGATTTTTCGAGACAGGGTTTCTCCGTAGCCTTTTTGGTTCCTGTCCTGGAACTAGTTCTTGTAGACCAGGCTGGCCTTGAACTCACAGAGATCCGCCCGCCTCTGCCTCCCAAGTGCTGGGATTAAAGGCGTGTGCCATCACCGCTTTGGGGAGGGCTTTCTGTCCCTGAGGTTGCCTGTTTGTCTCCTCTCCAGGGAAGTTCCAGATGCAGGTCTTACCGCAGTGTGGCCATGCAGTCCACGAGGATGCCCCTGACAAGGTGTGTCTGGTGTCCAGTGACTTGAAAGGACAACTGGGGGGAATGTGGGATTTCACAGAAAGTAGGATAAACCTGTGTCTCACGGTTTGTCTGCCAGCTACCCGAGTCCCTGCCTGGTGAGCACCTGTGGTCTTGGCTTTGTATGTCTGGGCTGAGGAGCCACTGGCACCCTCTTTTATTCCAGGGCCCTGTGGCTAAGATCTACTTCTTTGTTAGCATCTAAAACCAGACAAGGGTGATTTGAGCAGGCACTGCACCCTAAATTCCAGTTATAATCAGAGATTAATCGGGGCTCCTTCTGTGAGAAAATGGTGTTTGTAAGTCTTCTGGGAGTAAAAGATTCTTGTTCCCCTTCACCTCTCTGGAGCTATCTTGTAAGGAGTCCCCTGGTCCAGGTCCTTTGCTCTTAAGCTACCCAGACAGTAGTAAGTACTTCCAAGGACAGCAGTGGCCGAACCTTCAGCAGAAGCCCAGCACTTCCCTCCACAGGGCCTAGAATGCCTCTTCTTTTCCAGGTAGCTGAAGCTGTTGCCACTTTCCTGATCCGGCACAGGTTTGCAGAGCCCATCGGAGGATTCCAGTGGTAAGTACATAAAGGCATGTGAGTCTAGCTGGATGACCCACCTCAAAACTTAAGAATCTTGGGGACTATGGGTATCACTGCCTTAGCCCTTTCTGGTCTGCATTACCGAAGTGGTCTGTGTTTTTCTTGGTTGTATGTGGGTCCAGTGGGGTCTCGCTGAGCTATGTTGCATGCCTCATTTCCTGCAGTGTGATCCACCTTTGCCAGAAATGTCTGTATTCTGCCTCCTGCTGAGCAGAGCTGGTCAGGCCATGGAGGTTGTGTAGAAGTCTAGAATGGGAATTTAAATCCTGCACTGCTGGCATTTAGAGGAAGTGATTCTTTGTTTGGGTCAGGGGGTGTCCTATGCAACATAACCGCACCCTGGCCTCTGCCCACTATCTTCCAGGAACACATCCTAAACATAATTCTGCCAACCATAAATGCTTCCAGATGGTTCCATATATCAAGGGAGACAGAATTGAAACAATGGCTTGTCTAGAGGGAGAGTGAGCAAGCCATCCGTGGACCCTAGGAATCAATATGAAGACTTAATTTCTCAATAAAGTGTTTGGGGGCTTCTGACCTTTGGTGTCTTGGTCAAATGAACCATCCATTGAGGACAGCACCCCTGTCCAGCTCCACATGGGGCTGTGAAGAGATGGGTCATGCCTGCAGGGCTTTGGTGGTCACCTGGGAGGGGAGGGTTCCCTGAAGAAAGGGATAAGCTGGGTAAAAGCTTGTAATGGTGACATTTGTAACATTTCCCTCTTTCTATCCCTGACAGTGTGTTTCCTGGCTGTTAGTGACCTGATGTCCACCCCTCTCTCTACCTTGAGCTCTGTTGTAAATACATCGCACCAGAGGCCACTGTGATGCCGCTGTCTCCTCCTCACCATCCCACCCAGCCATGTGACACTGGCTCCCTGTAGAGGGGCATCCCAAGATGTACAAACCCTTTCTGTATACCTGTCAAAAGCATTGTTTTCCAGGGCCCTGTCCAACAGTGGCCTGTGCAGTCTGGGGTTCCCAGCTCTTTCCCTCCCCTGTGCTCCCTGCCTTGCCTAGGGTGAGCCACCAGAGCTGTTCCTGGGGCCCCTGTTCCTGGTATCCGGCAGTGTACCTGGGTTCATATGTCTACCCAGGCTCAGGGATCTCCATTCCTTGAGGATGTTCTTGGCATGGTCCTGCCCTACCTCATGGGATGGGCAATGCACACACTGGCCCATATTTTTCCCTTTCAAATAAAACACCAGTCAGGTACCTTTATCCCAGTCTTAACTGTTCCAACTCTGGAAGAACCAGAGTGACCAAGGTTCCAGCCTTAGTTCAGGGAGAGGTAATAGATAGGAAGCATCCCAAGAAACCTGCCTGTAAGCCAGGTCCAGCCGGTCCAAGCACATGGCTTCCCATCTGGGTGAGCCTACTGTCCCACTCCCACATACCTGGGCACCTGCCCTGGGCTGAGGCCAGGCTGCTCCAAGGATCTCACAAGCCCTCATCTGCCACAGAGCAGCCCAGGTGAAACACAGCCCATGCACAAAGCCACAGGCTAAATCCTGTGGAATTGTTTTTAATGATGGAATTTAACCATTTTCATAGTTGGTTCCTGAAGGTGTGCCAAGTGCCGCTTGCCTCTTCTAGACCCACAGCTCTTCGCTCCACTTGTGGTTTCCGTGTTACTATGTAGAAACATCATGGACTAGCATCCCCATCTGCCCTCATCATAGCACTACGGGCTCCCCCTGCTGCCCAGGCACGCCATTCCCACAGGCAGGGAGGGGCATCTTTGTGTGACTGTCGCGGGTGGCGTGTAGCCCTCTTCACCGTTCACCCAACAACTTCCTACCCCTGTCCTGCTGCACGGTCCAGAGTCTGGGGCCGACTTTGTTTCTTTGTTATTTATGATCCGGTTTAAAGAAAATAAATATCTCCCAACCTTTATTCATCTGAGGAGTCGTCCTTATTTTTGCTGATCTAACTAGGAACAGTTCATTAGATTTAGTTGCCACCAGACTCCAAAAGTCTCTTTCTCCATAGTCTGTCAGTGCCAGTAGCCAGTGCTCCTATGAGCAGATTATCACCTGTGTTCCAATGAAGACCCCTAGTGGAACTCTGGGATGGACACACACAGTGGGGTGCTGGGAAGAGGATTGTCAGGCAAGGGGGACAAGTGGAGGCAAGAAACTGCTGGACTGTCTTTGTCCACAGCATATCAGTATCTTCCCCAGATCCGATCCCGGAAGACGGACAGAACCTGTCTCCTGCAGCCCAGGGAATCTGCAATGTAGTCTCATCTCAGCTGGTGGAGTAGAGGACAGTCTGCCTCCATCACTTCCGTTACTCATGGCTTCACTTACGCCCACACCTGGTTGTTTCCCGAGCTCTAGACACACGCTCCCATCTGTTCTGAAGGTCCCTCCCAGATGACCAGGAGTCTCTTCATTGTGAACTTCCTGGACAGGTGCTCTTGAGTACATGGTTCCAGCTCAGTGTGCGGCAGGAGCAAGCAGATGCCAGTTGTCCAAACCACAGTTAGAATTCTGGCCTCTTCCCTTTATTGTCATACCACTTGCTGCCACGCCCTGTGCCTGCCTTCTTTATGCCCCTCTTTCCCAACCCAGCTATTCCCTGACCTTGGCCTCATCATCTCTCCTAAATTACTACCTTACCCTTGTTGGTGTCCTGCTGCTGTCCACACACCTACCTTAAAGGCTTCCGTTTCCTCATCTGCAAACTGTAGTAAACTGTATACCCACAGGACATGAGGACCACGCATGTTAGAGTAGATGAGCTGACAACTCTGGGACTGACACCTACCCCACGGGACATGGAGGACCATGCATGTTAGAGTAGATCAGCTCCCAGAGCTCCAGGACTGACACAATTTAGCCTCGGTTCCTGAGCCACTAGTGACAGCCTTGTCTGGAGGTTTGGGCAGGTTTTGTCTTCTTTCATTCTTGTGTTGAGTCAGAACTTATCTGCATCCATACTGGAGAAGCTAGAGATTATGACCAGATAAAGCAGGGGCACCCCTGCAGAGAAGAGCCCACATTCTATGTGATCTGATTTCTGCAACCCATCTTTTGAGATTGCCTTTGGGTTGCATGCCCTATTGCCTGCAGGGGGCAGTGTGATCTCTATGGTTTTGTTCACCAGGCAAGCCATAATTACCAATTTCAAGCATCATCAAATTTACTTGACATCAAATCTTCAGAAGAACCTGTAGGACAGTTACTGTTACGTTCATTTTACAGGTGTGGAGACATTTAAATGTTTATATGGCTCAGAAGTGACAGTGTCAGTAATCAAGCCCAAGTGGTTTCTGTAGCATACTGCCTCCTGCGTAATAAAAAGTTATTACTAGCAGGAGTTATTTGGGAGTAGGACTATGCAGTATTTACCTGCCCTCTAAAGTCCCAGTAACCAAAACTTAATTCTACCGAAGATCTCCCAAGGGAACTAATGAGTTTATTGGGCTAACTTATAGAACATGGGTGAAGAGTTACTGACGGGAGCGTGGGTGGCCCCAAAGCAGCCACACTGGAGAATCTTCACCAATCATGGATGCTGGTACTCTGGTAAGCATCCAGTGTCTTCCTAGCTCTTCCCATGGGGAGACGTCAGTCAACACGCCCAGCTGTGGCGATCATTTGCAAACAAGCACAGCTGGTCTGACAATGACAGCTGTTTTGCTCAGAGGAGCCTCAGCCCCAGAACAGGAGGAGGATGAGCAAAGAAATGAGGCCAGGTTGTCTTGTGGATGGAGGCTGAGAATGAAATGTTGACTGAGCTTTGTTAAGGACTGTGCATCAAGAATGGATGTGTTGTATGTGGTCATCAGTTGTAGGCATCCTTCAGTTAAAGGCAAGGTGGCTGAGGTTTAGAGATGGGCAATGGCTTGCCCACAGCCACAACTAGGGTGAGCATCTGTGCCTTCTAGTTCTAAGGATTGTATGTCCACTCCTGATATCTAGTGAGCACCTGCCCAGCATAACCTATAGACAAGGAGATTACAGCACCTTTGAGTGAGAGATTGTTGCAGGGTCAAAAATCGCACGAGTCAAACCAAAGGCTGTTCTATCCCTCAAGAAAATCGGCAGGGGAGCTGAAATAGGGAGCTGGCTTACTCGGCAAAGTGCTTGCCATGCAAACATGAAGACTTAAGTTCAGATTGCCAGCATCCATGTAAGAAGTCAAGCACAAGACAAAATTAGGTCTTTTATTCCCCCCAAAGAAAAGTAGCCTGTGTGGATGTGTGAGTAGGCCCCAGACTAGAGGTGTGCTCGTCAGTAAAGAGGCAGCTGTAGGGTAAAATGACAGTAAGGATGTCTGAGAAAGCCATAAGGAATAATGCTACTAACCATTTACAAAAAACCAGAACAACCTAATAACCTGTGCTGACTAGTCTTGTGTCATCTTGACACAGCTAGAGTTGTCTGAAAGAAGGGCACTCAATTGAGAAAACTCCTCCAAACGATGGGCCTGTAGGGTATTTTCTTAATTGGTGATTGATGGGGGAGAACCCAGCCCACTATAGGTGGTACCATCCTTGGTTTGTGGTTCTGACTTCTATAAGAAAGCAGGCTGAGTCAGCTATGAAGACCAAGCCAATAAGCAGTTCTCCCTCATGGCCTCTGCATGAGCTCCTGCATCCAGATTCCTGCCCTGTTTGTGTTCTTATCCTGACTTCCTTTGATGGTGAGCAGGCATGTGGTAGTCTAAGCCAAATAAACCCTTTTCTCCCCAAGTTGCTTTGGTTATGGTGTTTCCTTACAGTAAATAGAAATGACAGATACACTTAAACCTAAGTCTGTGTGCAAATATACATATATAGTTTAAATGAACTCTTCTGGGCTGACAGCATTCCCACCAAGGGCCAAAGACCATGTAACAAAAACCCCAACATCACGCATGAGAAGCCCTATTTTGAATGGTTGGTCAATGTTATCCAAAAGATTCCCAAAATATACAGGCTGTTGCTATTGCCTTTCCTTGCCTCACAGAGTACAAGGTAAGTCCCTATTGCTGAAGACACCATGTACTTCAGAACTAAGGCTCAGAGACCTCTGAGCTGGAACTGATCTGAATGCCCCCTCTCCTTCATGGTACCAGAAGGCATCATACAAGTTTCCAAAGGAGGGCGGCAACCTATAGCCTTACTAGCTATGCCTATGTACCACAACCAAAGTTGGGCAAGTCCAGAACAGGGCAATGGAAGTGGGGAGTGGGGGCTGGGCTAAAAATAATAAAAAATAATAAAAATTGATAGCATTACTTTGGTTTTTCTCATTCAACATCATGGAAGAATATCTGTTAGAAGAGGTGATTTTAAAACATTTTAATGACAATCAGAACTCATAAAAAGAAAACAAATTGCTTTCCACCTTAAAAAAATAATAATACCCACTGATGATGGGGGGGACCTCAGAGTCAGACGCTCCAGCAGGAGCAGCCCAATAGTTTTCCAGATGGTATGTGTGTGCGTTTGTGAGTGTGAGTGTGTGTGTGTGTGTGTGGTGTATGTGTGTGTAGCATGTGTTCAGTGCTAGTGAACAGAACCCAGGTAGGTATTTGCACATGCTAAATATTCTCAGTGTTCTACACTGAGTTCATCTGTTTCATTCCCAAGGACTTCTGAGCACTAAAAACATATCAGACCTCTTTGTATTTTCCATTCTAAGTCTCACAGCTGGAGTAGAACCAAATGCAAATTCTGGGGCGGTATCGGGGAGCGTTCCTGGCAGAAGCATCCCTTAGCTTCCACTCATAAGGCCTTGCCACGAGGCCTTCCTTCGGGAAGCTGCGCTCCTTTCTGTCCGTGGCTTGGTCTCCTGACTTCTCTGACTGACAAGCTGCCATCTGCCAATGCTTCAGTCTTCAGGGTTGGTGCTGCAGGGTCTTCGGAATTCCTGTCCATACTCGTGTATCCACTTGTTGGCCACTGGAGGGGGGCAGAGAGGGAGAGGGAGCTCAACAAGGAGATGGCCACAGGGCTGTCTGTGCATGGGAGCACAGCCTAAAAGCCTGCCATTTGCCTAGCCTGGTCCTAAAAACCTGCCGTTTGCCTAGCCTGGCCCTGGCCAACTGTGCAATCTGCTGCTTCCAGCACGGCGCGTATATCGTCCTCCAGAAAGTCTCTAGCAGATCTTGCTAATGGACGAGTGATTTTCACACATGTGGCACTCAGGTCATTCACCATTCTAAAAGCCCCGGTGAAACTGAAGCCACTCCTGGGCAACAGGGAGTGCTTCTCCTGGTGTCCCTGTCAATGTGACAGTCTTTCCACTTGCCTTTCTAGCTTCAGAGTGAGGTGCTCTCGGACACATGAACCAACAAACATGTCCGTCCACCATGAAGGGGTCCACCCATCCTCTGCTGCTGTTATTATGGCTTCTTACCTAACCACTCCAGAGACAAATGGCAGCAGCAGGTTTGATAGTGTTTCCCTTGATGCAGAGGGAGGGAAGGCATTCCTCTCTTCCTGACTAGGCCTGTCACCCTTTGCTGACACCTGCTCTTCACAGACCCACAAATTCTGCGGGGACACCTGACTGCCAATCTGTCACGTCACTGTGGATCCGCAGTACCGTGAAGTCTTCAAAAGGGAGGCTCTGCCGTATCCACCCACTCTATGGCTTCTCGGCCCATCTCTCACCCACAAAGACAGGCCTTACCCCACTTATCTCCCACCAGGACAGGACAGCCAGCATGAAGTGTGTCACCATCTCCCTCTCCACTCCTGTGCAGGTTCCACCAAAACAGTGCAGCGTTCTGAAAATGAGAGGACCAGCCCCAGGAGGGGGTGGGGGTCAGTCCAGAGTCCTGGACTTTCAGTAGGCATGTGAATAAGGACACACAGCTGAAACCAAGCGCACCAGTCTCCACCCACTGAGACCTTGACATCAAGGCCCTGTGCTCTGACCCCATAGCCTATGTTCTCCCATGCACTGTTTCCTCATTTACCCCCTAAAGCACCCTTTAGCCATGGCCTTTAGACTAGACTGAGCCTGGTCAAGGCACTGGAAACCAGGCCACACCCTGGGCGCTCCTCATTTGCTTGTGCTTATGAGTACTCACCAGGTACTACGCTCAGGGTTTTAGACTTGGCCTCTCTAATTCATTTCCTTCCCAAACTACTAAGGGCATGTTTGATCCTTCTGAAACATGGAAGAAATGATCACCCACCAAACTTCTCAGCACTGGCTCTCTGGAGAGCCACAGCGGTCACTGCTATGTGTCCTCGTGGCTGTTATTCTCTGTGAGCTCTAGGGACAGGGTGCTGGGCCTTGCTCTGAGTCCTTAGTGCCTTAGCTCTGTGGGGACCTAGTTACTATGGAGAATCTGAGGGTGACTCTGAGTTCTTAGAGACCCACAGTGACAAGGAAGACTGGCCCATCATCATCTACTTGCAAAAGACATGAAAAAAAAAAAAACAGATAGTATCACAAACACATGTTGTAGTGATAGGGTACATAGTGGTTTGAAAGAAAATGGCCCCCAAAGGGAGCAGCACTATTAGGAGGTGTGGCCTTGTTGGAGTGGGTGTGGTCTTGGTGGAGGAAGTGTATCACTGTGGAGCAGGTATATATACTCAAGCCACACCCAGGAAAACAGACCACTTCCTGTTGCCTGTGGTCCAAAATTTAGAACTCTCAGCCCCTTCTCCAGTACCATGTCTACTTGTACACCACCATGTCCCACCATGATAACAATGGACTAAGCCTCTGAAACTGTAAGCCATGCCATTAAATGTTTTCCTTTGTAAGAGCTGCCATGATCATGGTATCTCTTCACTGCAATAGAAACCCTAACTATGACAGAATGGGAGATTGATTGTCTTTGGGATTCCAGAAAGCTCTTTTTATCCATCTCCCCAGGCATCAGCTTGCAGGAGAGGGGTAAGTGTTTCTTCATCACACAACATTACAATCACATCCTCTAGGCCAGGCCCTGCTCACCTTAACCACAGGAACACTGAAGTTGGCATAGATGAAGGCCGTGGCTCCTCCAGCTTCTACTGCGCTTAACTATCATGCGAGAGGAAGAAGCCAGAGTTAAGATAGCTGCTGACAGTCCTCTGTCATGTACTTGTGAACTTAGATGTCATTTCTGCACAGGCTGTGTGCAGGGCTCCCCTGTTTCAGTTATGGGAGAAATCCTTAGAAGACACTCACCCAACTTCCAAATTTAGCGAACCTCTGCAAGGTATCGCTACTCATCTGTGGGGCTTCTCACCACTAGACGAGATTCTGGAATTCCTCCCTTATTTTTGTTTCTGGCTACCATCTTGATGGAGGGCTATAATAAGTAAATTAAAACTTTTATTTACTTTTAAAAATCACATGTAGGGGTTGGTGAGATAGCTCAGTGGTTCAGAACACCTGTTCCTGCTGAAGGCCAGTTTTGGTTCCCAGCACCCATTTGGTAGTTAACAATCACTTGCAACTACAGTTCCAGGGGCTCCAAAAGCCAACCTCAGGGGTCAATTCTCAGACACTGTCCACCTTGTTTTTGAAGCAAGTTCTCTCTCTGACCTAGAACTTGCCCAGAGGGCTAGGCCAGCTAGCCCCTGAGCCCCATAGATCTGCCTGTCTCTGTCTCCTCAGCACTGGTCTCTGAGCTTAGATTTTTACAGAGGTTCTTCCATAGTACCGTGGAAGGCAAACGTTCTACTGACAGAAAAATCTCAGTTCTGGATGTATTTTCTTAATATAAAGGGATTTTTTTCATTACTTTCAATAATAATAATATAAACATTTTAATATGTAAAAGTATTAAAATAACAGCCCCCGTCATCTTAACACACGCAGTCACAGATCACATGTGTTTATGGTGTTGTTGGTGTTTATGGCAGGCTTTAGACTAAGTCTCCACAAGGATATGGCCTCACTTGGCTCTGACCAGAGTCCTAGGATTAAAACTGTCGTATCTGCCGTGATCATACGTCCAGTCTGAGTAGAAAAATCACTAGCCAGCTGGCTTTCTACTCAATCCTCCTCTTTCTTCACTTCTTAAAGGTTATTCTCTCCGTACCATATTGCTTGTGTTTTCCACAAAGCTTAACAACTGTCTTGGGAAACTACTGACATCCATATCAAGGTAAAGATGCAAGGACTGGACATAACTGGGCCCATCGTAGGTTCCTACAACACTGATTGGCCTCATACATTCTTTCCCATACTTGCTTGGTAGGAAACAGTGACAGGCACAGAGTTCTATAACACTTTCTAGATGACATTCTCTTGCTATGGGAAGAATGCAACTGGGCCCCTGGGAAACACATTCAAATCATTAACATAGAGATAATATTGAACACCAGCCTTTCCTGGCTGTGCTGTGGAGATCAGAACCAGCCCTCGGGGAAGAGAGCATGCTCAGGGAATGTCTGTTCTTAGGAGGAGCCTGAAGCCAGGCCTTCATCTTGGGGTGCTACTCAGAGCCCTGTAGTTAGCATGTTGACCCTTCCACTAATAGTAGTGAGTCTCATCTACACTTGATCTTGCCAAAGACCAAGAAGCATTAATAAATCTCCCCAATAAATGATTGCTTCTAATAGTCTCTTCTAAGTGACAGATGATTAAACATGACGAATTTGTGTAGATAAAGCTAAACTTCACCATCTGAAGGATAATAAGGTTGATGAAGGCCGGGACTGAATCCTGTGGGACCAGGCTAGGGATTTAGAGAAGAGGCCAACTGATCACTTTAGTGTTTTATTTAAGGGTGTGGACTCTACAGTAGACGGGAGGAAGATTTCCACTGCTTATCCGAGGTACTTACCAACTTTCCATCTCCCCACTCTTTCCTCTTGGGGTCTAAACTGCTCTTTGCTCTGCTCTTTCTCCTACAGGTCCACAGGTTCATGGATTGATCCATACTTTTCACTACCAACTAGGCTTTGAGACTTTAAGGTGGGAGACAGCTGTATCCTCTTCCTGTGTTGTGAAAGCCCCATGGTCTCCTAGCTTTTCCTACCCTGACCCACCGCCTAGGCAAAGTCATATTTAGACCTTCACACTGCAAGCTCTTGAAGGGTAGAAATCTGTCTAGTACCCCTTATGTCTACGCCTAACAAAATAATGCTGTCTGAAGTTTAGAAAGTTCCTGGAGATTTTTGTGCTCAGTACCAGGTGAAATCACTTTGAAAATTCATACAATAAAATAGTCCACTTAGCCACATAAGAAGCCCTGATTCTCTTAGAGCGAGACTCACATAGATCATAAATGTTGCAACTCGATTCCCAGACTTCATCCTGTACAGGGGGCTGCTCGGCGACTGAGGCAGAAATAGAGCAGATGGTTATTTTGTGTAAATGATACCAGAGTGACGGCCAAGATTTGCCATTAGCACAGACAATGGGATAAAATGAGGGTGTCTAGGACAGCATATAACCCTGAACTACACCAATTAGAGTGTGTGTTCATCTTTGCTGCCAACTACTCAATATACTGTTTAAGTGAACATTAATTTTTTTATATGCACACGAATAAATTCTATATAAATCAAACAAATAATTGTCAAGGTGAAAAATTAGACAAGAGGTTCTGTGCTTTAGGTTCTCTGTAAAACAAAAAATATATTATAGAAGATGATTATCTTAGAGAAATATTGAATCATAAGATTGGTGTTCCAGAGAGTTTGCCCAAGGTACACACTCATTCTTTAATCAAGGAACAATCTGAAATATAACTTACATACCAAAGAATTCATTCTCTGTAAATACTATTACTTGAATTTTAGCAAATTTTAACAGTTGCCCATCCTTGCCCATAATCTAGTTTTAGAAATTTCCACCAGCAAATAATGGTTTATAATCAACCATGTCCCCACAAAACCTGGTTATCTACTTTCTGTCTCTGGGTTTTGTCTTTTCTAGAAATTTATGTAACTAGAACCATAAAATATGAAGTCTTTTGTGAATGGCTTCCTTCTTTGTGTATGCATTTCTCTCTCTCTCTCTCTCTCTCTCTCTCTCTCTCTCTCTCTCTCTCTCTCTCTCTCTCTCTCTCTCTCTCTCTCTCTCCATGTATGAAGTGTGTGCATGTGTGTAAGTGTAAGCCACAGTGCATAAGTGGAGGTCAGAGGACAATCTTGGTCATAGGTTCTCCTTTTCCATCTTGTTTGAGACAGGATCTTTGTTGTTTGCCTGCTGCATATGCCAGACTAGCTGCACAAAGTCTTCCAGGACTCACCTGTCTCCACCTCCCATTTGCCCTAAAAGTACTGGGATTACGGATTTGTTCTACTGTGGCTTGGTTGCTTTTTATTGTGACCTTGGATTCGAATGCAAGGTCCTCATGCTTGCATGGCACACATGATCCCTGAACCGTCTTTCCAGTCACTTGAATACTACTTTTAAAGTTCCTGGAATCTTGATAAAGTTGGAGCTATAAATCAGTTGCAGGGAGGTCTTTTTTCCATGATGTTGTGGATCTTTTCATTTGTTTATTGGTCACCTGTGTATCTCATGTGCTTTTCTTATTTTAAAAATATCAGCATATTAATTGTATTCATAGGTTTCATTGTGCTATTTCCATGATTTGACTATGTTTTATTCCTCAAAAATATTTGCTACTGGCAATATGGTGAGTAGTTGAGATCATAAAGAAAGGAGAGGGATTTGAGGACAATCCTCATGAAAAAGTCTCCAAGGGAAGTAGGAGATAGAATTTTATTACAGGCTGTATTCTTTTTTCACTCAAATTCTGGAGGAGAGGAAGGTGGTGGCAGACAGTGTATGCAGTAATCAGGTGAAACCAAAGCTTTCAAATATCCTGGAAACCAAAGCCTTTGTGCAAGGCTCTTCCTTAGTATTTTCTGAGAGCCCCTCCAGATCTCTGCTTTGAAGAAGAACACACTGGCTCCCTACCCCCAGAAGACTGGCCACTGGTCCCATCGTTACCGTAGCGTGGTCAAAGTGAGGCTCATAATGCCCTCCGATTCCATAGTTCACCACCTGGAGGTACTCTGCGTAGGGAGGCTGGATGTCAAGGCCTGTGAGGGCAGCAATGCGGCGGTCAAGAGTCACCAACATTGGGTCAACCGTATCCTTCAGCCAGGCGCTAAAACACAGCAAGGATTGGAACAACAGTCATCTGGTGCTGGAAATGATGACATGATGTCTGTGACTGAAGAGATGGTGTGGTGGTTTGAAAGAAAATACCTCCCAAAGGGAGGGGCACTATTAGGAGGGGTGGCCTTGTTGGAGGAAGTGTGTCACTGTGGGGGTGGGCTTTGAGGTCTGCTTTGCTCAAGTTAAGCTCAGTGTAGTACACAGTTCACTTTCTGTTGCCCGTGGGGCAAGATGTAGAACTCTCAACTCCTCCACCACCATGTCTGTCCGCATGCTTCCATGTCCCACCATGCTAATTGACTAAACCTCTGAAACTGTAATCCACTCCCAATTAAATCTTTTCCTTTATGGAAATATGGCCATGGTGTCTCTTCACGGCAATATAAACCTTGAGACAGATGGATAAACACATGGATGAATGAATGTATGAATAAACAAATAAATCAAGTCAGTTAGAGGGAAGTAGCCACGAATGTCTAGTCACTTACTCATCCCTCATGTTGAGTCAGTCCAGTGTGTGCGGCCTCCGATTTCGACATTAACATAGCTAACATTCTCTGAGGCGAGAACTGAGCTGAGCCCAGTGAAAGCTCGCAGAACTCAGAATTGTGACTCAGAACTGACGATTACAAAACCCCATCCTTAAAACTGCTGTACTATGAAGACATCTCCAACAGAGGAGGCAGAGTACCATGAGAACAGCAGGGACTTAAAGCATTGACTTCTGGGTGTGGTGGTGTGCACATAGCCCCCAGAAAGGTGGGCTTTCTGAGGTGAGACGGTGGGAAGGTGGCTTAAGTCCAGGAGTTCAAAAGCAGCCTGGGAAACACAGAAAGACCCCAAAGGAAGTGGGGGATAAAGAAGAGAAGGAGAAGTGGGGGGTAAGGAAGGGAAGGAGAGTGGGGGAGGAAGAAACTACAGTAATAAAACAGTTCTTCATCTCTGCAAGGTGCTGTCAATACTTAACCTCTAACCTCTCCAAGGGCCAGTGTGCCCCTCTGTCAGTGGGGGTGATTATTACATCTACTTCTATACTTTAGAAATCTGTGGGAGAAACGCTCATGGAGATATTCTGTAAGGTGTGTTGGTGACAGCTATGGTACCCAGGGGAGTTTCAACTCTGGGCAAACCAGAACAGGTCAAAGCCCAATTCAGACACTTCCTGAACGTCTTGTTGATGTTTTTACAGTGTAAAAGAAACAGAATCAGAATCGAGGCCCCTAGAAAAATGAGGCCATGTTCTCTAAGCACAGCCAGTGACACACTGACAGGTTAATTTGTTCCACATACTTTTACACTCAGATTATTTATTAAACTACATGCTCCTAGATTTGCAAAGATACCCAGGACAAAATTAGCCACTACTTTCAAAGAAGAAAGGCACAGAGGCTGGAGAGATGGCTCAGTGGTTGGGCAACTCACAACTGTCTGTAACTACCTTCTTCTGGCTTCTGGGTTTAATGTATGCACATGGTGCACACACACAGCTAGGCAGATATTCCAGGGCTTAGAGAACTGCTTTTTCAAATGTCCCTGCTGATGGTGTGGCTGCAGAATGCTCCCCACGGGTGCATGTGTTTAAACACTCGGTATCCAGATGGTGATGCTGTTTTGTGAGGTTGTAGAACCTGGGGTGGGTCTTGATATCATACCCCAGCCCCCCTTCCAGCCCCAGCCTCTATCTCTGCTCCACAGAGATGTAAGAAGGTGAAGAGGTTCTACTCCCCACTCCCACCAGCCACAAAGTCCTTACTGGCCATGATGGACTGTACCCCTCCAGCTATCACCAAAGTCAACCCTTCTCTTCAGTTGTTTCTTGCTGAGATTTTGCTCACAGCAATATGTAGCACACACAGTGCCTAAATGTACCAGACAAAATAAATTAAGCGAACCAAAGTTTTTGTCTCTCATGTCCCCTCCCAGAGGACAAGGACACGAGCCTGGAGGACTAGCCTTTCTCTGGGAGGCTGATACCACTTTCTCATGTGGCTGTGATGGACATTCCTCCTCTCACTCTCTCTTCAGCCCTGTACTCATTGTGCAAATACACGGCTGAGGGTAGGAAAGGAGGGAAGGAATAGGGAGGATAGATCTGCGTGCCAACTGGAGCCTGCTCCTGGAGAAGCCAGCAGGCCCAGGGAGTTCATTCCTGTCTGTGGCCTACACATTGCTCAGAAAGCTTTGTCTAGGAGTCAGGAGGTGGAGCGGAATCTGCAGAGTCAAATTACAGATGTGTGTAGGAACACACATTACAGATGTAGGAATGCACTCTGGGAAGTAGTGCCAGACGTGTGTTTTTTGCTCTGAGGTGGAGTTTTTTCCAAGCCTTTTCCTGGTGACTTCTTAGTTATTCTCCAAACAATACAGCATTTTGGTGAAGGCACTGGGGTGGCAGGGTGTAACTGTCTCTTGTAATAGTTTCCCACATGAAAGCCGTCTCAAGAAAGGTTGCTGCTGACCTAGCAGTCAGCTGTACCCTCAGCCCCAGGCCAGCTGGGCCTTCCTACCTTTTGCTGATGCGGTACTCCACTGGTAACTGCTTTTCCCCAGAAGCCACCACGGATCTCTGGAGCTGGTAGGAAACACAAGAGAAAGACCAGGTGGTTCTGGTGCAAAGGGATGGCTCATCGTGCCCACAGACGTGCCTCCCTCTAGAGTGTAACCATCACCAGCTCCTTACTCCTTAAAGTGCATTTCCTGTGTGGCACAAAAATGCACAGAATTCCTTTTGTACCTGTGAGCCTAAGTTGGGGAGGAGCATAGCCATCTCTCGTTTTGGCTTGTATCACAGTATCAGTTCTGGAGCTTGCACAGAGTAAACTTAATGTCTCTCAAAGTAAACAAACACGTCCAACCACAAAGGTGTGCACTTAGGGGACCCTGCTCCTTCTGAAGAATCCTAAGCAAAGCCCTGCCCTGTTAAGCTGCAACCGCCAGGCTTATGGAAAAAACCACAGTTTGAGGTCACTAATTTAACTCTTTCTATTTTGTGTTGAATTCATCTGTATATAACATTTATATGCCATCTTTAAAAAAGAATCTCCTTATTGCAAACTCTTAGTTCTAGGGACAGAGAAATGAGCTCTTGAGGCTGTGTCTGCTTCTGTCTCTGGCATCTGAGTCAGCCTCTGCAGGGCAAGGACATCCTGGCAGGGAGAGGTGCTCAGAAATGGTTAAAGGGACAATTGAGATAACGAAGCCGAGTCCCTCCAGCTCCCCCATTCTCGCCCGTCTCTGAGAAGTTAAGATGAGGTGGAACAATAAATTGTGTACAACCAAAACCCTTCCCCTCATGAATCACATGCAACTGAAACCCTTCGCTTTGCGAACTGCATATAGCCGAGCCCTTTTCCTTTGCAGATGTAGCAGCCCCCCCCCCCACGCTGCTAACCCAGGCAGACTTCTTGGAAAAGCCTGTTCTGTTTCCTCAGACTCATTTCCTCATCTATAGGCACATCACAGCAATGGACTCTCAGGAGCTCTTCTTGGCCGGGTACTACTAGATGTATGGGTGACCGGTAGTGCTTCTGTCCTCTCCCTCCTCAAACTCGCAGAGATCCTCCTGCCTCTGCCTCCTGAGTGCTGGGATTCAAGGCATGCGCCACCACTGCCTGGCACCTTGTTTCTTTCTAAAACCATTCACAGAGAGGGGAGAGATGTCATCTTCTGTTATTCTAGGACGAATCAATGTTTTTAAAAATTCTACCCCCATTACAGAATTACTTAGTGCCTAATTCTTTCACAGTCCTTTCATTATTGTCTACAAACAAATCGTTCATTTTTAAAGAAAGGCACTGTGTTACAGAGTCTCTGTTCATAGACTGATGGCGTTGTAATGGCAAGCCTGGGCTGCTATGGATGTACAGAGGAAGGTCTCCAGCCCCTTCTTCTGAGCGGCCCGAAGCCTTCCCAGAATGCCCACATTCATGCTGCAATCATACAGATTGAAACAAGTCAAGAGTAGAATGTTCCACACATTCCAGACAGAAAGAACAGAGAGAAGAAGGGAGAAAGGAAAATACATACATAAAGATAGATAGATAGATAGATAGATAGATAGATAGATAGATAGATGAGAGAGGGATGAAGGGAGGGAAAGAGGGAGAGAGAGAGGGAAGGAGGGAGAGGGGGGAATGAGGGGGAGAGAGAGAGAGAGAGAGAGAGAGAGAGAGAGAGAGAGAGAGAGAGAGAGAAGGAGGAAAGGAGGGAGGGAGGGAAGGAGGGAAGGAGGGAGGGAGAGAAGGAGGGAGGGAGGGAAAGAGAGATCTGTTTACAGAAAAGACAAGCAGCTGGGTTGTCAAGGGCAAAGGGGGAGATACAGTGGAAGGATTCAGCAACAGTCAGGCTACATAGCTGTGTCAGCACTCAAGAGTTTAAGCAAGGGATTTAGGAAGTCAGTTCTAACTTTCAGAGATTAGTTTAAGCAGGCAAATTGGCGTTTGCTTATAGACTCAACATTCAAGAGGCTGAGATGAAGGATCCCCTGAACCCAGGAATTTGAGGCCAGTTAGGGCAACACAACAAAACCTTTCTCAAAGTATAAAAATAAGGAGTTGGGAGATAGCTCAGTTGGTAAAGGGCCTGTTGAGTAAGCAGAAGGCCATGCCTGTGGATCTCCGGCATTCCCGTAAGAAGCCAGGTGTGGAGCTGAGTCTGTAATTCCTGTGGGGACGGAGGTGGAGACAGGTGGAGCCTTGTAGCTCATTGGCTAGATTGTGAGCTTACCTGGATTAATGAGCTCCAGGTTCAGTGAGAGACAATCTCAAAAAATAAGATAGGTGGCTGATAAAAAAAAAAAAATCTTCAAAGCCAGGCTGTGGTGGAGCATGCCTTTAAACCCAGCACTCAGGAGGCAGAGGCAGGCAGATATCTGTGAGTTTGAGATCAGCATGGTCTACAGAGTTCGTTCCAGGAAAGCTAGGGCTATTGCACAGAGAAACCATGCCTCCCAAAACAAACAAGCAAAACAAAACGAAAAAAAGAAAATCTTCAAATTCAATTTGTCATCATACAAATGAGTGCACATATCACATACATGAGACAAAATCCAAATGCCCTGGGAGCAATGAGCATAATATGGGGTAGGGAGATGGGACACTAACCCACAAAATGTCTAGTGATACCAGCCAATCCATAAATGACAGAATTAACATAAAAATGAACTGCTCTACAGCTGGTACCAAAAGCTTTGATTCCAGAGGAGGGCTACTTTAGTCATGTGGCCCTGTAAAGCAGGCTAGGGCTGCGGTCTGTACTGGGGTCCACGGGAGGTACATGGTTTCCCCTAAGGCCTTGAGTAGGATGGGAGGGGGCGGATAGAGAGGGAAGTGATGGGAGAAGAGGCTTCCGCAGAGGAATGGTGCAAAGGAGGCAGACAGTCCTCCCACAAGCTCTCAGCTTATTCCTGAAATAGTCACAGGTCAGGCGGGTGTGAACAAGACCACTGTGGAAGGGGTGTGGCAAGGTCTGTGCACACCAAATAGATGACCTTGAAGTGAAAGATTCGGTGAGCATCTCTGGATGGGTCACCTGTCCCATCACCATGGCAACAGAGCTGTTCTAAGGACCTGATGCAGCTTGTAGCTCCCTGAGAAGCTGATGTTATCGTTATCCTCATCAGAGCTGACTACAGCCACAAAAAACAGAGCAGACTCCAGAAGCCTGGAGGACCTTCTGCATGAAATGATGGCTGCTCTCAGACCCAGTGGTGGTCCCTTCTGCTTACCACCTCGCCCCCAGCTCCTCAACAGCCTACAGGATCAAACTCTAACATGGCCTCTGTAACGGGGTCTCACTGCCTGTCCCCATCGTGTGACCATCGTGTGACCATCACCTTCTGCCCTGCCCTTTGTACACTTCAGCCACCAAGCTTCTCTCTGTTCCCTGAACACGTCATCCATCAGGTGCCCCAATGTGTGGCTTGCCTTCCCAGAATTCCCTGGCCTTTACTCTCAGTGAAAGAGGCCTGCTCCTTGCTCTCCTCCACAGAGTTCCCCTCCCACCTGCTTCTGGTCAGGTCACCTCATAGCACATCTGATCACAGCACTTCCCCTTACACCAGTGTTCTCTGCCTTCCCAACGCTGCGACCCTTTAGTGCAGTTCCTCACGTTGTGGTGACCCCAACCAGAAAATTATTTTCGTTGTTACTTCATAACTACAATTTTGCTACTGTTTTGAATCATAATGTAAACATCTGTGTTTTCTGGTGGTCTTAGGCAACCTCTGTGAAAAGGTCATTTGACCCCCCAAGGGGTCAAGATTCACAGCTGAGAAACACTGCCTTACCTGGAGGAAAACTTCCTCACCTCTGTTAAAGCAAAAGGTCTGGGTAGGCTGTGTTCTGGTGATGGATTACTAAATGTCTCGTTGGATGGGCAGCACACATGGTGTTTGGTTAAAAATAAATAATTCTACACCAAATAATTGTGCCTTTAAAGAAAGTACAACTGGCTTATGGAAGTGGGACTGCCTTTTCCCAATATTTGCCACAGTCCTTAGCCAGGGCAATGACACATTCCTCCCCACTGGCACCAGCTTGGCTCAGTCACTTGCTGAGCCTTCCTTCCCTATGAAGGATTAGACAGAGGCCATCCTGGCACTCACTGTGTAGATTAGACTGCTTCTAACTCACAGAAATCTGTCTGTCTCTGCCCTTGCTTTTACCAGAGTCATGTCTGGACGTGATGTGGTACTTCCAAACAGAAGCTTTAAAAGCCAGCTCATGTTTGCCATTTCTGTCTTACTCCCCCTTCCATGAGGCTGGTAAATCCCCAGTGGTGGCTACTTTGCCAGGCTGGGTTCCAATCTGGATTGGAGACCAGCTACAGCGTGAATTCAGCCAATCCCACACAAACATGTGACATAGTAAACCATCGCTGTCTCCAAGGTTCAGGGGTCTCTGACTACGAAGCATAACTTAGCCTGAGCTTATTAATAAACAGAACATCAAAGTTACAGTCCCGATTCTAGCTACATGTTTACTTTTATCAAACAAGTTCCCCTTTCTGGGCCTTAGTTTTCCCTTTAACAGAGTCATGAAGCTGAATCAGCTCATCGACATCTGCTCTGTAAATGTGTACTAGTATTTCACTCCTTGTCCCTGTCAAGTTCTTTTCTTCTACTAATTATAAGGAAAGTTGTCAGTGAAGAAAACCTCATTTATATTTTCTGAGTTCCCTTTGATTGATATCTAATGATACCACCCAGGTCTCAAGCATACTACTGACTGGATATTGACAACTGTTTATAGCTACATATCCTACGTCCCTAAGAAGATCTCTTAAAGCCGCTGGCACGGCATCCTTTCCCACTAGAGACAAGTACAGCCATGATTTTCCCCGCTGCTGACTGGCCTTACAGAATGGTTGGCCTTTTGAACTCCTGGCCTAAGAAAGAGTCTTGCCATACCAGCTATCTGTTCTCCAGGCATGTGGGGATACAAAGGGTATTTGAGGATGCTCACCCAGGGTTCGGCAAGCTCTCGGATTTTCTGAGCTTCTGCATCACTAACAAAGTCATGGTAGAGAACCACAAAGGGCTGCAGGTGAATGACCTCCTTGCGGGCGGGCTGGAGCAGCAGGTAGGGGCTGGAATTGGTATCGTAGGAGCAGTAGAGGCTGGGGATTTGGTAGTGTGTGGGCTGGAAGGAAAGAGTAGAGTCGACGTAAAAATAAGAAAGGTCAAGAATCCTGGGAGCCACGGCACAAAAACTGGAATTGGGGGGTAATATAAAATTGAGTCCCTCGGGTGTTGTTTGGTAAGTTGTATTGCTTTTAAGACATCAGTTTTTCCCTCAAATTATCCAGCCAATTAGCCCCTTTCCCTTTCTCTGAGGGATCCCACCTGGGAGCCCAGGGTCTGGCATAGCTCCTCGTATGTATCTCTGGTTTGCAGGTGGGGCACGTTGGGTCTCTGAATGACAACTTCAGTCGCCTCCTGATGAGTGCTCTCTGCCAAGAGTCTTTCGTATTTCAACACGTTCCTGGCCATCCTCTTATTACCTGGGTCTGGGGGAGAGCCAAATAGGAAATAACACAGATGAACAAATCTGGCCCCAGGAAGAATGCTCAAGCGCTCCTGCTGCGGGGTGTGCTGGGAAGTCTTTAACCCCAGCTTTCAGGAGGCAGAGGCAGGAGGGCCTCTGTGAGTTCCAGGCCAGCCAGGGCTACAGTGTGAAGAAAGAAAAGGGAGGGAGGGAGGGAGGGAGGGAGGGAGGGAAAAAATAAAGCGAGCAAGCCTTCTTGGAGTGACTTAAATAACATCCCATGTCAGTGTCTGTCCCCTGAAAGAGCATCTGGCATTAAAAGCTGACTGGTCTGTGTCTGCTGGACCTGAGGGATGGCTGCTCTCATGCTTAGACAGGGGACCATGATGGTCAGTTCTATGTTAGAAAAGAAGTTTCACCCATCCATCCAACCACTCAATTACCAGTTCACTAATAAATGTTTAAAACTGTGTTCTATTCCAGATACTGTGCTAGGCTCACCTCCTAGAGCACAGCATCCAGTAACTACTTGAAAGAGAACATGGCAAGCAAGAGCAGTGGAAGGAAGTTCAGTCATCACCTAGAGTACAGGCCCAAACTGTTCTTATATATTATATTTATTTGAGTGTGTGCTCACAGAGTGGGGGGGTGTTACGTGTATGTGAGCATGTGTGTGTATGTGGCAGAGGGTGAGCCCTTGTGTGTGCTTTTGGAGGCCAGAGAGAGAGAAAGTTGGGTGTCTTCCTCAGCTGCTGTCCACCTTATTCCCTTGAGACATGGTCTCTCACTGACCCTGGAGTTACTCGGGTTTCTTCTGTCTTTGTACCCACCCTTTCCAAGCCCAGCTCTGGTGTTACAGGCAGGGTGTATGTGGCGGTGGGGGTCACGCCCAGCTTTTACACAGCTGCCTAGGATTCAAACTCAGGAACTCATGCTTGTGTAGCAAATGCTCTTACCAAGGCCATCTCCCCAGCTCCCTGTCTTTGGAGAACTGTAAGCATATCCATTCTCAGCTCCACTAGATCTCTGGGAATGATCCTCAGAATTCCTCCCGGGGGCTGAAGGATGGCTCAGTGGTTAAGAATGCTTTCTAGTCTTGCAGAGGACCACAGATCAGTACCCATCGCCCACATCAGGCAGCTCACAACCACTTGTAACTCCAGTTCCAAGGCAGCTGACACCCTCTTCTGGACGCCTCTGGCACACACATGTGCACACACACACACACATACATACACACACATGCACAACACACACATGCCCGCACGCACACATGCACACATACACACACGCATACACATACACATGCACACATACACACGCACACATGCACGTGCATGTGCACACACATGCATGCATGCACAACACACACGCCTGCACGCACACACACATGCACACATACACACATGCAAACACGCACACATGCACGCACACACACACACACACACACGGAAGGATGCACATGCATTAGAGGCTTGACACTATTGCCAAGAATCATCCTCCCTTGCTCTTCCACCTTATTCACTGAGGCATGGTCTCTCAATTGAACCCAGAACTGCTGGATTTATATAGTTTTGTTAGTAACCTTGTTCTGGAGATCTCTTGTTTCCCTGCTGCCTCTGAAGGCTGGAATTACAAGTCCACCATCACACACACCCAGCATCTTATGTGGGTTTCAGTCAGTCCAAACTCTGGTCCTTACGCTTGCAAGCTAAGTGCTTCAATAAGAGTCACCACCCCAGCCCCTTAACTTCTTTATACTACTAATTACTCTTGTGTTTCCAGGTCACAGAGTGACTTCCATATCCTGTTCTTTGTCAAGGTATCAGAAAGGAAAAATGTTAGAGCTCTCTCTCAGCAGATGATTCCAGGATCCCTTTAGATCCCCAAATCCACAGATGCTCAGATCCTGTTTATAAAATGTATAGTGCTTGCAGAAAGCTTATGCACACCACCAACATACTTTAAATCATCTCTATTTATAATACCTAGCATAATGTAAATGCTATATTATACACAAGTAAGGAGATCACTGTTACACTGTACTGCTTAGGGAACAATAATGGCAGAAAAGGCTATTGTTTTTGACCAGACAGTATTTTTTTTTATACAAAGTTGATTAAATTCATGGATACGAAACCCAGAAATGGAGGGCCGAACACACTAGGTGGATTCATTTAAAAGTTACAAATAATTGCGGTTTAAAAGCACTCCACAGAGGCTCGTGCATGTGGGTTCAGTTTCCAGCACCCACATGGTGGCTCACAACCATCTGCAACTCCAGTTCCAGAGGACCTGACACCTTCTTCTGGTCTCCATGAGCACCAAGCATGCACACGGTGCATGGTCATACATGCAGACAAAACACTCATACACATAAAATAAAATAAAAATTTAAAAAGAAGCCCTTAAACATTTGGTGATAATAGTGACTTTACATCTTATTTGAGTAGCTAAATACTTAAAGGAAAATCTAGAAATCCATCTGCCATCAAAATTTTATGCAGAAATCTTGAAGCTGAGCTTCTCAGCATCTTCTCCTCTTGCTATTGACATAAAGCATTCCCTGAAGGGGCTGAAGCTGGACTGGGCAGGATGCCTGCACAGCCAAGTGAGCTCTGGCTTTAGGGGAAGAACTGATAGCTCTCAGTAAACAGCCGAAGAAGTGAACAGCCCTCTGATTCACTCCCTTCTCATAGACACAGCACACATTGACTTTATTCATTCCTGGGATTCCTTCCAAAACCTGGGTCTCCAAACCGCCTCTGAAGAACCTGGCTCTAAATTTGTTCCTGTCAAAGGAACAAGTTGGGAAGGGGCAGGTTGACATCTAAGCATTTTTCCAACTAACTCATGAATTTTCCCCTTTCAATGATCTGTGTATAAATAAAACGAGATTAGAGTAATAAAAAAGAATGGCTGGGGCCTGGGCCATGGCTCACAGAGTGCTTGCAGTGAAAGGGGGCCTGAGTTCAGGGACCCAGCACCCACATGGCCACCCACCTGTACTTGAAATCCCAGCTTTAGGGGGTGAAGACAGATTGTGGTAGCTTGGGAGGTTGCTAGCCAGACAGCTTAGACAAAGTCGTGAACTTCAGGTTCAATCAAAGACCATCTTCAAAAATAATGTAGAGGAACTGCAGGGATGGCTCAGTGGTTAAGAGCCTTGATTTTTCTCCTAGAGAATCTGGGTTCAATTCCACCCATACAGGAGCTCACAACTATCTGTAATTCTAGTTCCAGAGAATCTGATGTCTTCTGACTTTCTCAGGAATCAGGCATGTAAGTGGTTCACATACAGACACACAAAATACTCCTACATATAAAAATACTCATAAAGCAAAAATAAAATTAAATTTAAAAAAGAGACATCAATAAAGGAAGACACCCAGTGTCCTCCTCTGGTCTCTGCATGCATGAACATAGGCATGTGCACTGGTACACACACACATACACACACACAAGCATGCACACACACGTGCACACCCACCCAAACACATACACACACAAACACACACACACACAAACTAGACTTCACTTGCAAGAAGAATTAAAGGTCGGGCAGAAGTGAGATGGGTAATGTATGCCTTAGCGTCACTTACTGTAGAGAAGGAACTCTCGGGAGAGGTTGAGGGCACATGAAACATTTCCTGCCTTATTAAAAAAGAAAAGAAAGAAAATGTCAACCGAAATAAAGATAGTTTCTCTAATCAAATCACTGACTAGTTTTAAAAACTATAAAATATTCTTACCACAGTAGATAATAAGGTTCACTGAAATAGGCAATGGGCTAGAAATGCAGAGGATTTGTGGGTTTTGCTGTTGTTGTTTTTACAGCCCTGTTACAAATCAAATCTCCTTATTAACCAATATGTTATTACTACTCTCACCAGCAAAGGGAGAAAGAAAACTCAGGGTGAGTGTGACTGGGTTGCCGCATAGCTTGGTGGTGAATTGTTCGTTGAGTATGTGCCTGAATTTAATCCACAGTACTACCAAAAGGAAAAAAGAACGGGGAGAGGAGGGGAAGGAGGGGGAGGAAGAGGACAGAAGGGGAAGGAGGGGGAGAAGGAGGAAGAGAAGTAAAAGGAGGAGGAAGAGGAGGAGGGGAAGGAGGAAGAGGAGGAAGAGGAAAAAGAGGAGCAGTTGAGAAATTCTAGCAAAATACAGTTTATTCTTATTCTCCAGGATTAGTGCTTCCCAGAGTCTAGACAGTAGGAGGAAAGCAAAAGAAAAACTAAAATAAACATGGTCAGATGTGTAGGAACTAGCTGTCTCTAGCCATGCAGCCTCATCATGGTCGAAACACCTAAGTCTGAGGAAGTGAATCCCACATAGAAAGACTGCATTCTGCTGCAGAAAACTGAGCAGTTGACAGGAATATACAGAAACTGAATTACTTAAACTTTTAGCATGCTAAAATGTCACTCTAATGATAAAAGCAATAATAAACACATTGTAAAATATATGAGATTTAAAAAAAAATCACACCACTGAAACACACCCACTTCAAGCACTTCCGAGGCTGTACAATTGGTGAGAAATGAGATTAGTCATACAGAAAGATGGGAGCTGCCATATTTAGGGCAGGGATGTCCATGAATGACACATCAGGCAGCAGAACAACAGTACCCAGGGAATATGGGAGCTGCAGGAGGCCTCAGGTTGGTACAATGGAATGAAGATGTCAACTCTGCAGCCAATGACCACGTCACAGTTGGATTCAGTGTCAGGTGGGAGAGGATAATTAAATTCCTCCCTTCGTGGCAACATTATGGTATGTTACCAGCGATGAGACACGAGTTAGTGAGAGTGCAGGGTGTTCTCCATTGACTGGGTCCCATCAAACACCTATGTGCTGCTGCTATAATAAGTAAGTGAGAGATGAGGACAGTAAAGTGGTCCATGCGTTGGTTAGCACTCTAGACATAGATTCAGACGTGGATTCTAAGCCCACCTCTATGAGCTCCCTGGTACTTTAAGAATTTTTTAGGAGCTTGATTTACTTACATTAAATCTATGGTGATAATAAAATAATGGCCTTACATTTGGTACCCCTGGGAAGATGAAACAAACCAGAAAGTGATGTAGAACATTGTACTGCCTGTGGTAAAAATGAGTTTCATCACCCCGCTACCTGGAAACAGGCAAAAGCCAGGTAATCCAGGGCGTCATCCAGACTGGCCTCATCCTCCGTCTTCCACTGTCCGTAAGATGTTCGGAAAAGGCTGACAGCTTCCTCCAGCCACGGAATGGCATGGTAGTAATCCCCCATGTCGTAGGCCACCTGCAGGGACACAAGCCGCCACAGCTTTAGTCCACAGTCAGAAAATAAATCATCTGATTATTCACAGGATGAGGCTCTGGACCCTCACAAGGCTAGCTTTACTTTCCAATTAATTTTGATTCTGTTTAATATCTGTTATCTAGTAATAGTATATGACATTGTATTTATGGAGAGAAAATGGGGTTCTTGCATTTGAGAAATTTATGATCTAGGAGACAGACAGATGAACTCAAGTATGTGCATTGTGGGACAGGATGATGCCAGGGCTTTAAGGACAATGCCTAATGTACTGTGGAGGCATAGAGAAGGAAGGGACTTGGGGTCTCAGGAGATTTACAGAGTAGCACCTTAGACAGACCTTTTTCGAAGAAGGAAAAGGAGCCCAGTGAGAGAATGGCAAAATCTTCTGTTTACATAATTCACTGGGGGCTAGCATTATCGGCGGTCTAGAATGTGTTCTTAGAAGGATATCATTGAAAGCTCTGTAGGAATCAAATTCATGTAATTGATTCAATATTTTCTGGCACTGAGCATGTGGGCTTCTTCTCCTGAGAGCACTGAATCCATGGAGGCTATGAACACACCAATCACTACAACACAGCACATTCGCCACTATAATGAGGACAGACATCGGGAATGCTGTCGGTTCTGATTAAATGCTGGAGCGCAGCGCAACATGGCGGCCTGTGCCAGACCTAGCTCCTGTCTCCTTACCAGCTTACAGCTAAGTAGAACATCAGACCTTTGGGGAGAGTTTCCTGGAAGTCAATACTGAAGCAACATGGAATTATAAGGTCACTGAGTTGGAACAACTCTTACAAAATGATCTCACTGAGGTGTGCCTGCCGGTCAGGGCAGGACCTAGAGATGCTGCCAATCTGCAGGCCAAACAATAGAGCAGTTTCCTTCTCAAGTCTGCCTTTAGCCTAGGGTGTTGTCTTGTTGGTCCTTTACACATTTCTTATTTGTACAAAAACTGAATAATAATAATATTAACAACAGTAACCTAACTTTTTCCCTGTCAAATTAACTGTGCGTGTTGTGTGAATATGTACATGTGTATGGTATGTGTATTTATATCTCTGTGTGTGATGTATGTATGCATGTGTATGCATGTATTCATATGTGTGTGGTATATTATGTGGTATATAGTGTGTATATGTGGTATATGTGTATATGGGTATATGTATGAAATGTGCATGTGGTGTGTGATTATATATGTGGGGACAGTGTATATGGTATGTGTGTATGCAGTATGTACGTGTGTGCAATATGTATGTGTAGTATGTGTGTTATATTTGTGTGTATATGTATGTGTATAGTATGTATATGTGTATTTGTGATGTATGTGGTATATATGTATAAATGTGTGTGTGGTATATACGTGTATGTGTGTTATGTATGTATGTATGTGTTGTATGTAGTATGTATGTGTGTGTAATATGTATATGTGTATTGTAGTATGTGTGGTATTTTTGTGTGTATATGTGGTATGTGTGTAGTATGTATATGTGTATTTGATGATGTGTGTGGTATATATGCATATATATGTATGTGGTATGTATGTGTGTGGTATATACGTGTGTGTGTATAGTATGTATGTGTGTAGTATGTATGTTTGTGGTATAATGTATGTGTATGTATGTGATGCTGCAAATTAAACCCAGACTTTCATGTGTGCTAGGGAGCTACATCCCAGTCCTAATCATTTTGCTGATATTTTCACGGGGATTTTCAAGTTCTAACCATATTGTAGATTGACACAACTGGAATTCTTTCAAACAGTTCAAAATGTCTAGTAAGTTAAATATTCAGAAATTTTAAACAAAATACAAAAAGCATGAGGTTACATGTTTTCAAAGAAAAAATTTAAATGCCAGGTGGCAGAAACAAAAACCTAGCTGAAAATTTAAGCAGTGAGCACATTAGCAGATGCTTATGCCATGTAGGATGTGGGAGGCTGAGGCCAGCCTGGGCTACAGAGCGAGACAAAAAGGAAAATGAACAATAAAAATAAGTAGCCCAGTACACAAAAAGAATGCTAATAGCAGCTTCCTCATGGCAGCTCAGACAGGAAGCAGTTTGAATATATACCAACAGGAGCTTAAATAGTTTACGATTTATCCACACCATAGATCAATGAAAAGGAACTCCAGGCTGGAAAGACGGCTCAGCAGTTAAGAACACAGTCTTCTCTTGAAGAGGACCTGGGTTGAATTCCCATTATTCATATGGAGGCTCACAACCATCTGTAACTCCAGTTCCAGGGATCTGATGCCCTCTTCTGACCTCAGAAGGCACCTGACATGCACGTGGTGCACAGACATGCATGTGACCAAGACACTTATACACACAAAAATAAAGTAAATAAATTCTTTTAAATGAACTACCAATACAAGCAACATCCCAAAGCGTAGGCTGCAGAGTGAAGAAGTCAACCTCAGAAGCTCAGTTCCTGCTTGGTGGAGGACACTGGTGACCCGGAGAGCAGTAAGGTATAGGAATGAGAGGGGAAAACTGGTAAATAAATATAGCCAAATTTGAAAATGTATTTCACCTCATTTATAGCTATAACAGCTTTTGGGGTTGTTCTATAAACCACCCTTACATTTGAAATGCATAGTCTTTCAAATAAATACAGAAATAAAGATTTCCAGCAAGACTTTCAAGAAGTTGGCTTACTACATTTTCAGTATATGACTTAAAGTTTTCAATATATGTTCAAGAGGTTTCATTAGCAAGCATTTGCTGGTACTGTGTACCCAGCTGCTTGAACTAGCCATGCGCATGACTGGGCTGTGGTTCTGCTCAGGACCACACAGAGAGAAACAGGAAGCAGAAAGGTTCGTTGGGTGTAGATCCGTGAGACTGATTCCCCAAGCTTGGAACTGGGACCCAAGAAGTCCACTGTTAAATCTGCTAATGAACTTGGTGTGGGCAGGCAGGAGGAAACAATAACATAACAGGAAGCATATTCAAAAGGAAAACAAAAACCTTAATTAAGCTGGGTGGTGGTGCATGCCTTTAATCCCAGCCCTCGGAGTCAGAGACAGGTGGATCTCTGTGAGTTCGAGTCCAACCTGGTCTACAAGAGCTAGTTCCAGGACAGTCAGGACTGTTATACAGAGAAACCCTGTCTTGAAAAACCAAAATAATAATAATAATAATAGACCCCATGCATTTTGAAGGCTAAGGCTGGCAAAGAGTATATTATAAAACAACTCAGTATGACCAAAAATTTACTAAATATACCTATGGGAGATTCCTGAGGTCTAATTTCCTCAAGTTATATCAATGTGCACAGCCTAGGTTGTGATTTTCACCTTGCTGTGAGATAATGCTCTTGTACACTGTAAATATTTGTCACTCATAACGGTTTAATAAAATGCTAATTGGCCAGTAGCCAGGCAAGAAGCATATGTGGGGCAACCAGACTAGGAGAATTCTGGGTAGAGGAAAGGCAGAGAGTCAATCACCAGTCAGATGCAGAGGAAGTAAGATGAGAATGCCTTTTTGAGAAAAGGTACCAAGTCACATAGCTAAACATAGACAAGACTTATGGGTTAATTTAACTTGTAAGAACTAGTTAATAATAAGCCTGAGCTAATAGTCCAAACAGTTTATAACTAATATAAACCTCTGTGTGTTTCTTTGGGACTGAATGACTGCGGGACTGGGCAGGACAGAAACTTTTTCTGCATCACGTAATTTATGTCCAACATCCTGACAAGTTTAATTAAACCATTTCATACGTGAAGGATGTAGCTCTTAGCAGAGTGCTTGACTATCATGCATGAGACTCTGGGTTTGATTCCCAGCACTACAGAAACTGGGCATGGTGTGAGCTCAACATTGGAGAGGTAGAGGCAGGAAGACACTGGCAAGCTTAACACTGGCCTGGGATACATGATTCCTTTTTAGAAATAGAGAAAAGCTCTTCACGCTCAAGAATGTCTTAATATCTGATGATTTCTCTTTCCCATGGCAATGGGATTTAGAGCTAAAAGACGAGGATCAAATTTGGTTCTGTTACTTTGTGTTATGCAGTCTTAGTAATCTACCCTGTCTCAACCTTGGTTTCCTCTTCTGAAAAAAGGATCCATATCAAAATTTCAAGGTTTACCACAAGCATAGGGAATACACAAAGACAGCTGAGACACAGCTCTTCCGTAAGAAGGTAGACCTCAGCAGTTGGTCCTCTTTGCATGTCACCTTGCCTACGTGGAAGCAGTCATCCGCTGTGAGGGTGAAGAGTTGCCTGGGACTGTATAGGTCAGTGATGGAGGAGCCTGTGACCCTCTGGAAGACACCCTGGGCCAGGCCCTTCACGTTGAGCATGTACACATCCTGCAGGCGCATCAGGGCTCTCGCTGCTCCCTCAAGGTCTTCAAAAGCGGGAAGGTCTTGCTCCACCTTCTCATAACCATCCTTCAGGGCTGTAAAAGTAGTAAGACTGTAACCCAGCTTCCAAACACAGTAAAGTAGTAAGACTGTATCCCAGCCTCTAAACACAGTAAAGTAGTAAGACTGTATCCCAGCCTCCAAACTATTTAAAAGTTTGAAGTAGAAACTACTAGAAGGCCACAATTTTCTATACATGGAATCATACATACATATATACATACATTCATACATACATACATATATACACATACATAACTGGGTAGATACACACTTCTTTACTTAACTGCAGTGGAGATCAAGTGAGGTAACAGATGTGAAGACATTTTCCAATCTAAAATCAGGAAGTTATACGCAAGGGGACCAACTTTATAGACTTTAAAGGGCTTAAGAACACAAATAATCCCTAGTCACTCCTCATTGTAACTCAGCAGAATCTCTCTCCTTACACTGAGTCAGGAGCTAGAAGCTTCTCTGTACTTCGCAACCCTCCTCATTACCTCGGATGTTCTCAGCGGCCTCCAGACTGTGCACCACATTCCTCCAGTCTGACTGTAGACGTTTGATGAGAGCAAAGGCAAGCAGAGGGTTCACTACAGGGACTGTAGCGTCCTCGTGCAAAGAAAGCACCTTGTCATAAAATCTGAAAGAAGCGATAAAGAATTATCTCGCCTCTAGACCCAACCGTTGCATCCCAGGAAGGCTGGCATGGGAACAGCTAAAATTAAGAGCTGGGTACAGCTGTACCTGCCTGTAGTCCTCACTTCATTAGGCATAGGGAGGTGGTGGTGTGGAAATGGAAATCCTGAACCTCTTGCAACCCATGTAAATGGTTCAACTAAAAAATTCAGGCAAGCATAAAAGACATGAAAGCTATAAATACATAAAAGTGGGTCCACTCATTTATTCACTGGCTGAGTCTGTGTAGACCATTTAGTGACAATATATCTGGCACTATGCTAAATAGGTACCTGTGTATGTAGGGATACACAGGTAAGACACAGTCCAGTTTAAAGAGTTACAGGCACAAAGTTCTCTTCTTCCTTTATTGCCCTATGCCCAATACTTAGTGTCTGGAAGGGACGCGAAAGCATAAAACATATAACACTCAATGTGATTATGCTAAGAAAGCCATGAACACACAAAGTTGTGATGTCAGAGGTGAGGGGTAGGTTCCTGGAAGAAGCACCTGATCTGCTTCTTGAAAGGTGTTTAAATATTTTGATGACTACTGGATCCTTACAATGTACTTGCTCAGAAGCTTCCAGAAAGTCCAATGTTCAGCACAAACTAAGGAACAAAAATCTGGGCCTGGGCGACCCAAGCAAGACACAGAAGCCTGTCAAGTCCCATGGTGTCTTCTGTCCCAAAGATGGGGCTGCTCGTGAGCTGCCTCTCTGGGGCTCCAAATCCAAACCAGCCTCCAAGGTGTTGGGATAGTTTTACTGCCTGTTCTTTCCCGCTTGGGCTCCATATGGAACCACTTAGCGAACTGACAGAAAAAGTGTACAAGTGTGAGTCCGAGCCAAGTCCAGCCTGAAAAGTAAAGAGTCCAGGAGCAATTGAGGCTGAGTTCAGAGTGATTTTTACAAGATAGTTGGACACAGAGGAGCTGGGAGGCGGCCTAAGACTTATTCTGACCCAGCCACTAACCAGCTTTCTGTCCTGGGAGGTGACAAAGCTGCTCTATTCTAGAGGACCTCTTCAGGTCTTTCCACTTTACATCTGCCATTTCTTCCCATCGCCTTTTCCACTATGGAATAAACAGACTCCCTGTTTGGGTCTATAGACTGCCTATTAGGACAAATGTTTAATAAGCACCCAAACTGACAGAGGTCCAAAGGGAAAGAAGTGTGGCACAGGGGTGACTATTATTCCATATTAATCATCTTATCAAAGCTGTCTACACCTTGTCTTCCTTGCATCCACGTCACATTCTGGTTTGCTTTAGACCAGGGTTTGCTCTTTACTGCAGCACATCAAGAAATGCAGTGGTCAAATATGACTTTCCCCCCCTTCCACACAGGAAAGAAAGGAAAAAAATCTATAGACTAATATCTGAGGCTGGCTAGGAATGCAAAACTTGGCTGTACGCCCAGCCTCTGAGCAAACAGCTCCTTTTCAGAGACTGAGTTACACGACGCCGACGGCAAACCTCAGACTTTCCCAAATGGCTTTTTGCTTTAACAAATGCTGCTGAGAGTGGAAAATCAGATTCCTTCCTTCAAGAATCTGCACATAAAATTTGCAACCCAATCCCTGCAATAAGCATCCTGGGTTGGCTATTCAACCGCAATACATGGGCTCTATCAATTCCATGTTTCTCATTTGAGATTGAGAAATGGCTTTGTCATCGTTCTTCTGAGACACTCTGAATGCTTCATTCTGAGCCCAGAAATAATTCCATTCTTTGTAGTTTTTAAATGGTAGGAACACAAATATGCTGGAGATGGGCTACACTCATGCTGACTGTGAGCCCTGCTGGTACAGTGGTGGGGACCCTAACTAGCACACTTTCCCTGTTCATTTCCTGTTTGGAAATGCAAAAAAATACAAGTTGAGGGCCTTAGAAATAACATTTCAACTTATATAAAATCATCATCTTGAGACTATAGAAAAATGAGCTGAAACTGCCTGAATTCTCATTTTTAAAAGCAAACATTTTGCTGGGGTTTGGAACAAGACTTGGACAGAATCGTAGCCTCTAATACATCAAATTGAGTTTGACAAAATTAAACGTTCATAATCATCTGAGAAAAGAATCTAGGAGTTTTTAAAATTCTTTTTTAATCTTTTAGAATGTCAGTTAGTGGATAAGGCTGACAGGATAGCAGTTTCAAAAGCATTATTTGAGACCAGGTCTCACTGTGGTCTAGCCTGGCCTCAAATTCACAGTAGTCTTCCTGCCTTAGTCTCCCCAGGGCTGGGATTATACTTATCATTTGTTTGTTTATTTTGTTTTTTTGAGACAGGGTTTCTCTGTGCACCTTGGCTGTTCTGGAACTCGACCTGTAGACCAGACTGGCCTAGAACTGACAGTGATCCTCCTGCCTCTGCCTCCTGAGTGTTGGGATTAAAGGCATGCACCACCATCGCCTGCTGATCAGCCAGTCTTAAATAGACATAAAAGTCAACATTTGTCCAGCAATCTTCTCTATGCTAAGCACAATGATAAATAACTTCATTCACCTGGAACTCAATCATTCCAAGAACCATGCGGGAATGTGCTACTTTTTAAAAATCATTATTGTATATAGATCAGGAAACTAAAGCTTAAACATGTAATAAGGATAGAGTCGAGAATTCAGACAGAGGTCTGTTGAGTTCCTGCATCTAGACTCCGAACCATCCCCTGACAGAGTGGTTGTGGGCTCTGCTTGGGGTCTGACATATCAGTAGGTGGGCATCAGAATGTAACAGAATGGATACTGGGAATTAATCAAAACAACCTCCTTCATTGTAGACAGGTCTCTTTTGTTAGCTTTTCGTAAGCTTGCGTCATGTTTCTAGAGCTTTTTTTTCTTAGTGTAAGAATGTGGGGCCGGGCAGTGGTGGCGCACGCCTTTAATCCCAGCACTCGGGAGGCAGAGACAGGCGGATCTTTGTGAGTTCGAGGCCAGCCTGGTCTATAAGAGCTAGTTCCAGGACAGGCTCCGTAGCTACAGAGAAACCCTGTCTCGAAAAATCAAAAAAAAAAAAAAAAAAAAAAAAAAAAAAAAAAAAAAAAAGAATGTGACCAACCAATTTGGATGACACCACCCAGACAAATGCTTGTTCACATACAAGTCATCAGTACCACCGAGGGCTATTTGAAGTGCAGACTACAGGACTAAGCCAACTCTTATGAAACTGACCATCCTTAATGACCATTTCTTATAAACATCAGTACGAGTGGAGCAGGGAGGGTTCCGGTGTTGGCATGGTGGGGGGAATTTGAAGTTTAAAGCTACAGCTAGAAATCAAATGGTCTGCCTGCGTTCTATCTAGACAAGCTGTAAGGCCGATTGGATTCATACTGTAAGGCCGATTGGATTCATACTGTGTCTGCGGTACAATGACAGGAAGCCTGGGGTCACTCACAACAGCATTTGTGAGATTTGGCTGGATTCCATGATCACCAAGCTACCCTTTTCCACAGTACACCAAATTGGACATTATTTTTTTGGGGGGGTGGCCTGGTTTGTGTGTGTGTGTGAGAGAGAGACAGAGAGAGACAGAGACAGAGACAGACAGAGACAGAGAGAGATAGAGAGGAGAGGAGGAGAGAGAAGAGAGAGGAGGAGAGAGAGAGAGGGAGGAGAGGGAGGGAGGGAGGGAGGGAGGGGGGAGGGGGAAGGAGAGAGAGAGAGAGAGAGAGAGAGAGAGAGAGAGAGAGAGAGAGAGAGAGAGCGCTCTCACAAGGTACTCCCCCACAAACTGCACAAACTGTCTCGGGATCCCCTGCACCGTGACTGCATATGACTGCACGGAACATAAGGCTGGTCTGTAAGTCACACTGGGTCTCAGCCCATCCTGATAGCCCGGGCCTCCGCGCTGTCCTCACCTGGTCAGGTCGCGCAGCCGCGCCTCCTCCCCGCGCAGGTAGCGCCTCAGTGTCCCCAGCAGCCGGCGCTCGGGCGCCAGGGCGCGCGCCACGCTGGTCAGCGCGGAGAAGGTGTCCTCCCGCGCGGTGGCGGCCGCGGGGTCCTCTGCCCCGAGGGCCAGCAGCGCCAGCAGAGCCGCCAGCCGCGCCCCAGGGCCCATCGCGGGGTCGCGCGTCCCTCCGCGCTCCCGCCCGGCACCGCCCCGCCCACCCGCCCGCCCGCTCCTCAGCGGTCTGCGTCGCCCTCCCCCGGCCGCCTCCGGCCCCTCAGCCCCCCGCCGCCAGCACCACACTGATCCCGCCAAGCCCGTCACACTTGAGGAAACTGAGGCAGAGAGGATGAGCGGTGAATTCTCTAGTTACGACCGTGGGAATACCTCGTGGGACAGGCGCGAAAACCATGAGAAGCCACTGGATCCTGAAGGGAACAGATACTGCGTGGAGAGAGAGGTAAGGAAACCGCTTCACAGAACACAAGGCCGGAGGTCTCGAAAGATGGCTAGCACTTACAGAAGCTGAAACTCTGGGACTGTCACACGAAAGTATAGTCATTATATTTTACTAGGTTGTTTGTTTCTTTGCCCCTGCCACTCATTTGCCGTTGACTCATTCATTCAAGTGGGTAAGTGCAGATGCAGCCCTCGCCTCACAAGGGGAGATGGGAATGTAAACCGCCACAAACACACGTTCCGGTTGTGTAATCACTGTGCACTGGGTGAGGGGACCCTCCTGTCGTGGGCAGAGGGCTTCACGAGCTAAGGTGTGCCGTTCTAACAGGATCTTTAATCATCCTGGATTACCCTGGTGGTCTCAATACAATTATTTTATTATTTAACTTTATTTCATGTGGATTGGTGTGAAGGTATCAGAACCCCAGAACCTGGAGTTACAGACAGTTGTTAGCTGTTATGTGGGTGCTGGGAATTGAACCGGGATCCTCTGGAAGAACAGCCACCTCTTCAGCCCCACCATTTTTAGAAAGTCAGAAAGATACGGGACGACGAAAGCAAACTCAGACATATTTGAAGATGTTGTGTTGCTGGCTTTGGAAACGGATAACTGGTCTGTGGGAAACAGATTGTAGGAAGGTTCTAGAAGGTTAGAAGGTTGGAGGAATCTTTTCCAGTCCGCAGAAGGAACAGGTTTGAATGCTTGGTTCAAAGTGAGCTGTGGAGTTTTGGGGAAGCAGGGCTTACATTGTCCCCTGGTGTAGGCCTTAAGAGATATTATAGCTTCTGACCTGAGCCATCAGGTCCCTGTCTGCTGGGTGATGTGATGTTTGTCACATGTTCAAGCCACCACCGCGGAGCAGGTCCTGCCACCACACCTTCACTTTCATGATGGGCCCCATGGGCCCAAATAAATCTTTTCTCCCTTACATTGTATCTGTCAGATACTTGGTCACAGTGATGGAAAAGAACCTAATACACCACTCCAGACGTCTGAATTCCGAGAGTTATTATAAGCCAAGAGTTTGTTTATTATAGAGTTTGTGATCATTTGTTTACGCGATAGGAAACTGTAGCTGGTGAGATGGCTCTGCAGTTAAGAGTGTGTACTGCTCTTGCCGAAGACCTGAGTTTGGTTTTCTGCACCCATGTTACTGTCAGACAGCTCACAAACCCTGTAACTTCAGTTCCGGGGGACCCATCTTAGAAGACTGCATAGTTTTATTTCTTATTTTCTTAATATGGTGTGTTGTAGAAATTGGTTATTGCATGTTAAACCAACCTTGCATGCTAAGATAAAACCTCTTTGGTCATGATGCACACTCTTGCTGACATGTTGCTGGGTTTGGTTTGCTAGTATTTTGTCGTATTATAAGAGAAGCTAGTCTATAGTTTTCTCGAATTATTTTTGTCTGGTCTTCATATCAATGTGATACTAGTTTCTGAGAATGCACTGAGAAGAGTTTCTTCCTTTCCTATATTTTAGAGGCGTTTGTAAAGGATTGAAATTTGTTCTTTCAGTATTTGGAAGAATTAATCATTAGAGTCAGTTAATTCTAAGCTTTCTTCTGAGAAATTTTTTGAGTTTTGATTCAATCCTTATAGCAACTGTCTTAGAGCAAGTTGGAAGGCAATGTTCTTCATTTTATTTCAGCTGAGAATGTTTTATTTTGGAGGTTCGTCTTCATTAACTATAAACTTCCACGTTAACATCTCTGTTCTTTCAGCACTAAAATTTTCTGTCCTCTCTAAACTACAGTTATTTCAATCATTGTTCTCTTATAAGTGATGCATTGCTTTCTCTAGTTTCAAAACAGTTTCTTTGTCATATTTTCTTTGTTTTTATTTTCAGCAGTTTAATGGATAAGCATAGGTTGCTTTGAGTGTCCTGTTTAGAGGTCACTATATTTCTTACTTCTGCCAAATTTGGGAACGAGTCCTACATTATTTCTTTTTTCTGAATTTTCTTGACATAAATTTGATGTTTCCTACCAGGTTTCTGAGGCTCAGATCATTTTTTTTGTTTGTTTGGTTTTTTTTGGCTCAGATCATTTAAAAAAAAACAATTTTTCCTCACATTAATATTATATAATTTCTATGAATCAGGGTTTAAGTTCACCAATCCCCTGTCATCTCTATTCTGATACCAATTCTAACATGCCCATTTGGTTCTCCTCATGTCATTATCTTTCTCACCTCTTCATTCACTTCAAGAATGCTCACTCTTGCTTCGTAGAGCATTTTCTAACATTCTGCTTTCAGTAATGTCAACACTTGTGTTTTGTCTTCGTCAATATGTATTAGTTGTCTTTTCTGGTTTATTTTTACTTTTATTGCCTTTTTATGCTAATTGAGATTGTCCTTACTCTTTGTATGCTCAGTCATCTTGGATTAGCACTAGACAATTGGGATTTGATGTCCTAAATATCTAGCTCCTCTTTCTACTTGGCATGCCGCTGGTCTAACTGGATTGAGGTCAGATGTGCTGACTTGCCTTCAGGACTGCAGCACCAATGTTAGTTCAGCTGCAGTGATGTTCAGATGCATCCAAGCTGTGTACACAACGACGGGCCAGTCTGGGATGTGGACAGTGGTCTACTCAAATCTATGTCATGCTCCTAAGCATAAATCCATAACCATAACAGTGGGCCCAGGAATCACAGAACTTCATTCTTGAGGCCTTTGCCAAAACTGTGATCTGATATTCTCCCTTGAGCTCACTGCTACGGCCACTGCCACTGCCACCGCCGCCAGCACCTCCTTTTTGTGGTTAGAAGCCTAGGGCTTCAGTTAACTCACCGCCATTTATTTCCTAGAACTGGGTACATCTTAGGCCAAGGATTAGGAGTTCAAAGTCCTCAAACACCCCTGCTTCATGCATTTTGTTCAAGTTTTTAAACAGCCACACACAGTGGACAAGACAGAGTAAACCACATGCTTCATCTCTCCTACCAAAACTTCCTATAGCAAAGGAATTCATTTTAGTTCCTTTATTAGGGAAGATTTTCTGAAGTCACTCTAAGTGACAACAGAAGACCCAGATCCAAAGCAAACTAAAGTATGCTACAAGTACAAACATTATATGGTGTTGGACGAGGTATAAAATATACCCTTGGGCCTCATGGTACATGTCTCATGGTACACGCCTCACCATACATACCTCATGGTACACCCCTTACGGTATACACCTTTTGGTATACACCTCACTATACACACCTCACTGTACACACCTCACGGTACACACTTCATGATACACACCTAATGGTACATACCAATTACAGCATTCAGGAGGTAGGAGCAGAAGATTAGTTCAAAGCAGTCTTGGTTACAAAAGCCAGCCTGATCTATATAAGACCTTATCTTAAAAAGTAAAATAAAAAAAGGCATTTTCCAAGCGCAGATAAGTTCTTAGGGCTCGAGTTCTTATTTGGTATTTAGCAGGCTGGTGGGTCTCTCGTTTGGACTTCATTTTGTAGAGCTGTATTGTTAGGCCGTTCCTATTTTTGAAGGTCAAAAAGTGAAAAGTGCTTTTAGCTTTGAAGAAATGTTACTACAGTTGGGCTTTTTAGGGAAAAAAAGGAAAAAATGAGATAGAAACAAAAGGATTGAGGAAAGGTCAAGATTTTCAAGCGTCTGAAGGCAGGAAAAGGGAGTGGTGTCTTCAAAAGCAGCCATCCCTGTGCTCTTCTTGGGCCCCTCCCAGTGTGCTGCCTTTGGTCTTGTCATTTCTGGCTCCAGTCACACTCTTTGCTGACGCGTGGGCAATTTCTGACCCCTTTTCCTCCCTTGAGTCATCTCCCCAGGAACATTTTGTCTGCAGGCTAAGTTAAAGTCCCCGTAGTACTCAAAACACGCCCTGTATTTTCCACTAGAAGAATTTATCGCAATCACACATTTCTTATTTGTGTGAGAGAAGTAGCTGCCTGCTGCCACTAGGTCACAAGCTCCAGGTGGGCGGGGTTGCACCTAACTGCAATCAGCACGCACTGGAAAGGGAAGCCTAGAGCAGGAAAGCCTTTCAGAACAGTCCCCTCCTTTCTCCTCATGAAAGGCTCACTATCCAGTCTTCTGCCACACCTTAGAATACTTACCTCCACTTTCTTACAACAAATCCATGAAGGATATTAGCTAACTGGTTTCAATGCTGCAACAAAATACCTAAAAAAAAGCAACTTAAGAAAGAAAGATGCTTACAGTTTCAGGGGATACATATAGTCTGTCATGGCCAGTGTACCGTACCTTCTCCGAGGCCACCACCATCCACTAGGGCTCAGCTCATTTTTTTTTCTTCTTATTTAGAGCCGTGGTACCACCCAGAGTTAATATGGATCTTCCTGACTCATTTACCCTCGTCTAGGTAATCCCTTACAGACCTGTGAGTTTTGCTTCCATGGTGACTCTAGATTAACCATCACAGGGCTGGAGAAATGCCCCAGCCAGCACCCACATGATAGCTCACACCTAATATGTAACCCCAGTTCCAGGGGATCTATGCTCTTTTCTGGCCTCTGTGGGTACCAGGCATGGTGGTGCACATACATACACACAGGCAAAGCATCCATGCACATAAAATTAAAAAATAATAAATACCCTCAAATTTAAATTACAAATCATAAAATATGTATTGCACTTTGCACTTGAGAACAATGTGAAATGAAGGGGCTCAGCTGCCAGGAAATAAAGCACAGTCTGTGAGGCTTAGAGGCATGTACTTTCCGTTGAATCATTTTGTGTGTATGGGTATCATGCCTGGGTGTATGTACATAGGTACCTGGTATCCTCTGGAAATGGAGCTAAATTGTAATCTGCGATGTGGGTGTGGGTATTGGTCCCAGATTCTCTGATTGACTGGTGCCATATCTCCGGCCCCAGAGATGTTATTGTTTTAATGTGTATGAGTGTTTTGCCTGCATGTCTGTCTATGCACCACACACATACCCAGTGCCCATACAGGCCAGAAGAGGGTTCAGATCCCTCGGAACCTGGAAGTTACAGGTGATTGTGAGCTGCCATGTAGGTGCTGGGAATTGAACCGAGGTTAGTTGGAAGAGCAGGCAGTAACTGTTGAACCATCTCTCCAGCCCTCATTTCTTTCTTTCTTTCTTTTTTTTTTTTTTTTTGGTTTTTCGAGACAGGGTTTCTCTGTAGCTTTGGAGCCTGTCCTGGAACTCCCTTTGTAGACCAGGCTGGTCTCGAACTCACAGAGATCCGCCTGCCTCTGCCTCCCGAGTGCTGGGATTAAAGGTGTGCGCCACCACCGCCCGGCTAGCCCTCATTTCTTTAGTTGTTCCTTAGTTCATGCGTTAGCCTCTCTTCTATATATCCAAGGAGAGTTTCTGGGAACTGACCTCAACTCACGTCTTTCTTCTCTACACTAAAAAAGGAAATAAAATCTCTATCCAGAGGCCAATACAGGAAAGTCAGTCCCCTTGTGAAAGCTCTCAGGATCAAAGGTTAGGGTTTGATTAGATTTGAATCCTAGGATACAAAGTTGAGGAACTGCTACAGGAGGAAGTAGATACTTTCCGGGCTAACTCAGTCTTTTGGACTTGCAGGTGGCACAAGTCTCTCTAGAACCAGAACAGTCAGTGTATGAAAACATAATATGGAACAGCAACCAACAAACCTCAAGGCACATTTCCGTTCAAAGTAGACAGGATTTTCCCAAAGTAGTTTATGAGGACAGAGACATTCTTACACTGCCCCCTAGTGGGACTTAGGAGCCAATACATATCCACCACTCTTGGTAAGTGGATTAACTTAGCAAAAAAGATTAATTTCTTTTTGTAGAGCCAGACTTCCAAGTCCTTGAGGTTCACACCTGCAGCTCTCACAGATACTGGAAACAATGAAGAAAATGTGGTTCCATTTATAGAAGCTAATGAATCTACAATGGCCCCAGACAAGTCAGTGACGGGGGTACAGAACACACCGGGGTGGCAGTCTGTTCACTGTCTTGATTATAAGGGTGGGTTCACTATAGGTCAGTTTACAAACTTAGGGAAACGGATCAGTAAGGTGCCTGCTGTACAAGCAGGAGGATCAGTTTGAACCCCAGAACCCACATAAACCAGGTGCAGGAGGATGGAGGAGACAGGTGGATCCCTGAAGCTCATTGGCCAGCCAGTTTAACTAAACAGATGAGCTTTCAAGTTCAGTCACTGATGCTGTCTCCAAAATAAAGCTGGGAAAGACGGACAGTGACCGAGAAAAGACACCCAATGTCAATCTTTGACCTCCACACACAAAGATATGCAATGAGCAACCACGCCCAGTCATGCATATGACACACAAGTAAGTACATATACATCACAAACACAAAACACAGTGCACAAATTTTACCAAATTAGGTGTGATATATGAAATTTATATACTAACAATTATATCACATTAAAACCTTAACTTTTTTTTTTTTAAAGTGAAGTCTGTTTCCTATCCCCTTGTATCTGGGAAGGCCTTATGAACTTTCTTGGCAAATATATTGCAACAGAAAGAATAGGTAGCAATTCTGAACCTTTAGGAGCTGTGTTTGATGTGTCTTCAGACCATGCCCAGATGCACACTGAACAGGCCTAGGTTAGCCTGCTACAATATGAGAGCAAATGAGGCAGAGCTGAAGTCATACTAAAAAACTGAAATTAAACTGCCAAATTGACCTGACAGATAAAGAAACTTAGCTAGGACCTGAAGAACCACCTACCTGACCTTGGGTAAAATTGCCTATCCATACAACCGTTAAGACAGAGCTATTTTAGCCACCAAAATTTTCAGGTGCTTGTTTTGTTAAGAGTTGACTCAATCAGCTGGGTGGTGGTGGTGTGGGCCTTTGATACCAACACTTGAACACGGAAACAGGCAGATCTCTGAGTCCAAGGCCAGTCTGGTCTACAGAGTGATTTTCAGGACAGCCAAGGCTATACAGTGAAATCCTGTCTCATAAAAGAAAAGTTGACTGGATCAGAAATTGGTGCCTAAAAGCAAAATGGTACCTTTAACAAAACCCCTTCACCGCATTTGGATCGGGACACTGGAGAAATGGCAAGCAGTGGAGTTTAGAAGCATAAGGAAATTATTTCAAGAGGCAGAGAGATGGGAAACTGTTGAAACAGTTTGTGAAAGCGTGTTGAAACAATGGACAAACCTATTTCCCGTGGTGACTTGGAAAATGGGAGAAAGTCATTTTAAAGACTCAGCCTAAGCTCTCTAGACAGAATGACGAGTGTCCTATGGGTGTCCCTGGCTGTACATGACAACTTCATAATAATAATAGGAGTCGGCAAACACTAGACTGCAGAAAAGCTCGCCTGTCTGCAAAAGGAATTCAGAAAGTAGCCAGGGAGGCAGGATTTACTAGGTTAAAAAAATAAACGTTGGGTTGGAGGGATGGTTGAGGGTCAGTGCTTGCTCTGCGAGTATAAGGACCTGAATTTGGATCCACAGCACACATGCAAAAAGTTGCACTGAGTGCCCATAACCGCAGCACTGGAAGTGGGGAAACAGGAGGATCATTGGGGTTTGTTTAGTGTGGTGTAGTGGGAGAAAGAAGGGTGTTGCAAACCACTATCTCTAGGTTTAGACTAGAGACTCCATCTCTACGGAACAAGGTAGAGAGTGATAGTGAATATCCAATGACTTCCTTTGACTTTCACACACACACCACACACACACACACACACACACACACACACACACACACAGTTTAAAGGAATCTGAGCATCAGTCCCAGTTCCCTTTGTGATCTGTGAGTGCTCTCTTGCCTCAGTGCTTTCCTATATACAAGGAGGGAGGGTGCCCATCTGGCTGGAGGACTCCTATTCATTGAGCAAACTTTGAATAGCTATTCTCCGGTCCTGGTGGAATATATTAATTACTTTCCTGTTGTAATAAAGTACCCTGACAAAAGCAATTAAAGGAAGGGCGGTCTTATGCTGGGTTACAGCTCCAAGGAATATACTCCATCACAGTGGGGAAGACATGGTGGCAGGATGGCCACTGGCAGTCAAGATGTGGGTGGAACTGAAGTGGCCAGCTCTCCATGACCCTTTCTTTCAGTGAAGGCTGTCTACCTCAAAAGGGCTCCACAGCCTCTCACAGAGCCATAAGGTGGGGGGCCAAGTGTTTAAACACACGAGTCCATGGGGGGACATTTCACATTCGAACCACAACAGGGAGGAAGTAGCAGAGTAAGATGCCTTGGTCCCATCACCAGGTCCCTGAGTTGTCCAGAGGCTTCCCTAACTGGACAGAAAAATGCTAGGACTCAATTTGGGCTGCTATCCCCAGATTCAAAGGCCTTTGTTCACCAGTGGAAAGCATTCACGCATGGGAAAAGAGGACAACTGGAAAATCTCCACTCAGTTGAACTTCATCTCCTCCCTCTGCACCCATGCCCCATTTTCCCCTGCAGCCTCAGGCTATTATTTTAATATGAGTTCTCAACCCCTGGGACTTCCAGATGAGTCAATCGAGAAATAATCCGAGTGCTGAATCAAAATATTTAGTGTGCAAGCAGGCTCTAGGATAAATTATGCCCACATTTTAGGAACATCAGTTTGGACAGCAAACTTTATCAACTATACAGTATCTGAGACCATAAAAATCACATAGACACTCATGCCTATGGAGACCTGTTTATTACTGAGGATATCTCATTTGATTAAAACCACAGAAATCCACACACCAATACACAAAGTGCAAATTCTCACAGGCTCACAATATACTGTTATTTTCACAGGGGAAGATGGGATATTGACAGAAACTGTTAAAACAAGGGCATGATACTGAGCTATTAGAAAATTAATCCATTCTTGATTCTGTTTTATCTGTCACATTCAATGATGTATACCAAGAGCTTACTGTAGCCTACAACAAGGACTCGCCATATATAGATAGATATCTCCACTCCCCCCCCCCTTATTTTTGCCTGAGTGACTCCAATAACACACACGATGAATCCTAATATTGGACAAAATGCGTCAAGTATCAAATCAGATGACTCACTTATAAGGTGGGGTTATGAGTTCAACAAATGGCATCCAGATAAGTGATACTCAAGCCATGTAAGATACATTCGTAGCCATCTTGGCCAAACCCTTGTTTTGTGAGAAAATATTATATGTCATGGTTTTCATGAGGAAAGATGCTTTGCACTCCCCAAGGAAACTGAGAGTGCTGCATAGGTTTATGTCAACTTGACACAAACTAGTCCTTTCAGAAGAGGGGACCTTGATTGAGAAAATGCCTCCACTGACTGGCCTGATGTCCCAAACTGGGCTGGTGGTCCTGGACGCTATCAGAAAGCAGGAAAGCCATTGGGAGCAAGCCAGTAAGCAGGAATCCTCCACGGCCTCTGCTTCAACTCCAGCCAGGCTCTTGCCCTGACTTCCCTCACTGATGGATGTCTAAGCTCTGAGATGAAATAAACCTTCTTCTTCCCAAGTTGCTTTTGGTCATGTTTATCACAAGAGAGACCCTAACTAAGACGTTGAGAGTCTTAGCTTAAGGGTGTGCATGCTTACTAAACCTCGCTTACTGCCTAGTTCAGTAATAATGCGTATCTTTAAAACTTAACTGGAAAACTACTGTTTTGTTACCTTTTAAATTTTACTTTAAAACAAAACCTCTTATTTACTATTATCACCAGTTGAATACTGCAAAATAGGAGATACTGAATTAAGCAGAGTAGATATTAAAAACAAATCGTGACCTTTGCTCTCAGGCAGCTGACTGGTGTGTCAAGAAGTGCCAGTGAATTAAACAGAATAAACTGGCTAATACCTCAGACAATCTTATATGGCTCAAAGTAACATAGCCGTTGTAGGTAATTAACCTGGCATTACTACTTTGGAAGTATAGGTTAGGGAGCAGAGGATATCCTAGGATCTATTAAATTAAAATAAGATCATTATGTGTCCTTCCAGGAAAAAACAGCAATTGCAGGTTGGGAGATGGGGCTGGAAATTGAGGAACACATGACAAATTTGTGTTTCTTTCTGGTATTTTTTTTTTTTTTTGTGGTGCTGGGAATATTGCTATCTAGGACCCTTTGGCATGTCAGGAAAGCACTCCACCGCTGAGCTACATCCCCAGCCCCCTGTGAAGTTCATCTTCATAGTATACTTTACTGCAGAGAATTCAGAATCCCCTGGTGACTCAGAGCCAGACAGGGAGTCTCATGTCAGTGGTAGGCTTCTTTTTGCTCACAAGGCCCCATTACCCATCCTTTTCACGCTCCTCTGATTTAGGGTTCTACTGATGGAAAATTTAGGATGCAAACTCTGGTTACTTTGCCCTCTTGGCCTCTTTTTTTTTTTTTTTAATAAGATTTCTTTTTAAAGTATAGATAGCTCTCAATTAACAGAGGGGAGATGACTTGTTGGGTGTACTAATCCAACGAACACTAAAAAATAATAAACATCGATTCTGCTTTGTTTCTGACTGGTACTAAACCAGCGCTTTGTGACGAGTCAGGCAATGTACCATTCTCTTCTATTTTAGGCTTTTTTGTCTTTTGTTTGGTTTTGAGACAGGTTTCTCTGTGAAACATTTCTGGCTGTCACTCTGTAGACCAGGCTGTCCTCAACCTCACAGAGATCTGCCTGCCTCTGCCTCCTGAGTGCTGGGATTGAAGGTGTACGCCATCTTTTATTTTGCTTTATTTTTGATCTGGACCTCTCCATGCAGTCTAAGCTGACTTTGAACTCACAGCAATTCTCCTGCCTTAGTCTCTCCAGTGGGATTAGACACCCAGCTCTCTCTTCAGACTTCTTTCAGTTTAGGATAAAATGCTTTGGACAGATGTGAAAAATGATCTCCTTGACTTTTGTGCTCTGACTGCTTTAAGCCAGGGACCTGCCCCCGTCCCAAATAAAATGCTAGACCAACCGACTGATTTGGACAATATAACTGTTTCCTCGTCAGTTTCAAGAACAAATTCAGAAAATAAATGCATTGTAAAAGGCCACAGCAACACCATCTATGGCAAGCAGAAACGGGCACTAAAAGACATTAAAGTTACATCATACAGTATGTCTCAAATATTCTGACAACAGTAAAACAATCATCTGTAAACAGTCACAACTGAGTTTAAAGCATCTGAATGAACACAGTTAATATTCTGACCAGTGAGGTAACAGGGCAGTAGTGTTTCACAGTAACAGAAAGTAGAGGATGCCATGGGGAGAGGGAGGTAGAGCAAGAAAGGTGTGAAATCAAATGTATCCAACTGGAATTTGTATTTTTCAAGCTTTGGAAACACCAGTGGAAAAGTCTGGGAATAGAAGCAGCATTTGTTGAACTTCTCGAGGAGACTTCCACTTAATGTTTTTGTTGAGTCAATTCCAGAAGCATCTTGATGAAGAAATGGGGGGTCTACATGTTGTATGCAGATCACAAAGTATCCATTCTCTTGGAATCTGTCTTAAGTTTCTATAGCCAAATACTGATACTTTTATATTTGCAATAGATTTCAAATATCTTATAAAGCCATGCGTTTCCTAGATGAACATGAGTGTGTTCAAATCTCATACAGTTTAAATTAAAAAGAACACTCATTATTGTGCTCATGCACCTACCATTCAAAATATACACAAGATATTTGCGAGCCAAACTCTAGATATGGGGTGAACACAACTCACCGTTAGTGCTCTATACAGAAGTCTTGTTCCAACCTGATTCTTAAAAGTGTGTATGAAGGAATCTTTAAATATCACCCCTCCCCCTCTTAAACATTTCACGTTGTCTATTCATTTATTTCTGACAATTACATACGTGTATAAAATGCATTTCGATCACTGTCACCCCATCACCCCTCTCTTAACCCCCTCCTACTCCTGCTGACTTCCCTTTTCAACTAGTCCCCTTCTACCTACCCACCAGGTCTTCTTTTCTTGTTTTTATAACAAGTCTTTCCTATTCATTTTACGTCCTTATTCCTTGTGGTGTCTTCACTACAGATTGTCAGGATGCCATTAGTGTTCTCTACTTTGATACCTTCAGTAAAACCCCAACGAATAACTTATGATTTAGTTAATGAGCTCAGCAACTTTCAGTCTCAGAGTTCGAAGATCTCAATTTCTTGAACTTTTTCTTCGAGGTTATACTTTACAATCCTTAGTTTTATTTCTTTTAGTTTTGTTCTTTCTCATCTCTCGTTCTCATGAGATTCTGAAAGAACATCCCAGGAGGAATGGGATCCATAATAAGAGAGCTTTTTCCTCTCCTCCTAGAACGGGGCTTCTCTTCAGTGGTAATGACTGAAGGAAAATGGTAGACTTGCCGTCTGCTCACAAACACAATTGAACAGCCACTGTTCACGTACAGTTCACTGAACTGTTAATAGCACTTGGATTATGGTTCACAAGAAGCATTCTCATGCTGCCATTGCTGGCTTTTATATACTGTCTGTCAATATCTACTGATATTTCCACTTTATTCTTTTTTTTTAATTCTTTTTTAATTAATATTTCCACCTGCTCCCCGTTTCCCATTTCCCTCCCCTCCTCCCAAATATTGCCCCCTCCCCCCACTCCCCTCCCCCTATCCCCACTCCTCTTCTCCACCCCCCACACCATTCCCCCTCCCTTTTGATACTGAAGAGCAGTCCAAATTCTCTGCCCTGCGGGAAGACGAAGGTCTTCTATCTACGTCCAGGAAGGTGAGCGTCTAAACAGGCTAAGCTCCCACAAAGCCAGTTCATGTATTAGGATCGAAACCTAGTGCCATTGTCCTTGGCTTCTCATCAGCCTTCATTGTCCACCATGCTCAGAGAGTCCAGTTTCAACCCATGCTTATTCAGTCCCAGACGAGCTGGCCTTGGTGGGCTCCCAATAAATCAGATCCACTGTCACAGTGGGTGGGTGCATCCCTCGTGGTCCTGATTTCCTTGCTCATGTTCTCCCTCCTTCTGCTCCTCATTTGGACCTTAAGAGCTCAGACCGTTGCTCCAAATTGAGTCTCTGTCTCTACCTCGATCCATCGCCAGATGAAGGTTCTAAGGTGATATGTAAGACATTCATCAGTATAGGATAGGGTCATTTCAGGTTCCCTCTCCTCAGTTGCCCAAGGTACCAGCTGGGGATATCTCCCTGGACACCTGCGAACCCCTCTAGAGTCAAGTCTCTTGCCAACCCTAAGATGGCTCCCTTAGTTAGGATATATACTTCGCTGCTCCCGTATCCTCCCTTCCTATATCCCAACCATCCCAATCCCCCGAGCTCCTCCCATCCTCCCCTTCTCATGTTTCTCATCCCATTTCCCCTTTGCCCCATGCCACCTCACCCGCGAGTTCCCAGTTTTTGCCCTGCAATCTTGTCTACTTCCCCTCTCCAGGCGGATGACTATACAATTTTCTTTGGGTTCACTTTCTTATTTAGCTTCTCTAGGATCACAAATTATATGTTCAATGTCCTTTATTTATGGCTAGAAACCGATTATGAGTGAGTACATCCCATGTTCCTCTTTTTGGGTCTGGGATACCTCACTCAGGATAGTGTTTTCTATTTCCATCCATTTGCACGCAAAATTCGAGAAGTCATTGTTTTTTACCGCTGAGTAGTACTCTAATATGTATATATTCCACACTTTCTTCATCCATTCCTCCCTCGAAGGGCATCTAGGTTGTTTCCAGGTTTTGGCTATTACAAACAATGCTGCTATGAACATAGTTGAACAGATACTTTTGTCATTTCCACTTTATTCTTTGACTTTTGCGTATCAATGACAAACTTCTCCCGCGTGTCCCCCACCCCCGCATTGCCACAGATCAACCGCAAGCCTAGCAGCTATCTTTGCTTTATCTGCATCCTAGAAAAGTGCTTTACCACTGGGCTCTGTCCCAGCCTAATTCTTCTCCCTAATGCTCCAAAAAACACCTGTTCTGATTTATTCACTCAAAGAAAATGCATTCATTCTCATACCATTGTTGAAAAAAGAGAAGAAATGAACAAATGTAGCACGAAAGCTGAGCCCCACTGGCTGACATCCCATTCCTGTCAGGGACCTATGCACCCACTATGCCAAGTTTATGTTAAACACGTTCAGACACAGGCAAGAATTTGGACAAAATCAAATAGTTTCCTCAACCTATACACTTTGGGAACCTGTACACATAACTGGAATTTAGCCCTTCAAGGTAAGAGCTCAAATGTCAGTAACTTCACTTTAAGATGACATATCTTGTATATACTACAGCATTAAAACAAAAATGTCCTCTTCATAAGTGGATGACAATCATGACATGGCTTCTGTGATTATGAATAGCTATCACATCACTTTAGTTTCATTTTGTTCTTGGATCACTGGAACACAGACATTGAAATTAATGTGCATGTTTTCCATATGTACAGCTTTGTAGAATACATTCCATTTCCTAAGTTACACTTATACTCCTAACAGTCAATAAACAAAAATGTTTTATACATTTTAAGAATAAAACAAAAGATTCCATATACTTCTTCTCTAAGGCAAAACCTTTAAAATAAACCCATACAGAAAATGGCACTGTACACTAATAGCTATTATCTACAGTCATATAGGACCCAGCTCTAACAGCAAGGAAGGAACAAATTAACAATAGTGGCAACATACTTTGAAAACTGTGTTTGGATTACACAAGCTCAACCAAAATTATCTCAAGTCTGTAAAAAAACAAACTGTGATTTAATTAACATTCTAATCTGTTTAGGCAATATATTACTATTTTTAGGAAATAAATTAGTATCAGTGCTGTACCGTATAGGAAACTTGGTTTAAGCGATTATACCCCAAGGCCTTGTTACTGTTATCCTAACTATAGCATGTATTCTGTAAACTATGTAGGGAGACACACAATTCAGAAAGCTTAGACAATATTTCTCTATTAGGACTTTTCAGGGTGCTAGAGAATCAACCACAAATGACTTTCCTGAGAACTGTTTTCACACGGAAAAAGAAGAATATTTATATTATCTGAAAGTCCAAAGCCAGCAACACACTAAAATAAATTGACCTTGGTCTTAAACAGCACTTTCATATTTCATAATACCCAAATTTCCCACCCAAGCACCAACCATGCTTAGCCTTGTTCAGCTTCTGAGATCAAATGAGACTGGGTATTGAATCAAGGTGGCAGAAAATACCTATATCTTGATGTTCCATTTCTTGATAAGATTAGCATCACTTTTCAGATAAAAGAATACATCTACTCATAAAAATGTAATTCAATAAGACTGTCAGATGCCACATTCATTCCACAGGAGTTTTTTTTTTTCACTTACAGGCTATGATAACTGAATCCTTGCACGAAGACTCGACTATAGTTACATTAAGCCAGATTTTATTAAGATCTTTTTCTACAACCATTTTTAGAGCCAACAAACCTGTTTTCTATATAGGAAGCACCTATACAGTTGGGAAGACTTCCCTTAACCATCAGAAAATGGACTGATGAAATTATATCCAATGCAGGAACACTGTTTCGTTCACACCGCACCCTGAGAATGCACTGAGAAATTAGACAAGAACAAAGCCACTGGGAGAGTTGCCACTATTGTTTTATGTTCAGTAAACATCAGTCTTAAATACATACAGTAAATATACACCATAGCAAGGGCACCTGAGACAGAGGTGCAAAACCACAGACTGTGACATCTGTCCTAAGTCAGAAAACCTAAAAAAAAAAAAAAACAAAAAAAACAAAAAAAAAACAACAAAAAAAAAAACCTATAAACTTTTTTTTTTCGAAACAGAATTTTTCTGTGCAACCCAGGCTGGCCATAAACTAACTAATGATCCTCCTGCCTCAGCCTCCTGAGGGCTGTAATTACAGGAATGTGCCACCAACCTAGGTTTCTAACTTGAAAATCAATACGTACATCATGACAATGATACTTTTCCACAATGGGTGTGGAACACCCCAGGCAACATACACACTTTTAAGAAATAATTTCCTTAACTAGCCCTATATTATATAATGTTTCTTTTAAACCATGCTATACACAATTACATCATGTAACTAAGCTTAACCACAGTTTAATAAGAAAACTCACTTTTGTACTGTTTGTGATACAGGAGGAATGGTGGGCCACTGAACACTTTCAACGTAATGACTGTCATTTAAGATTATGAAAACATTTTCATTTCAAATGTATATAATCTATTTAGCTGAACAAAGGAAAGAGAAGGGGGAAGATAACTTGGCAGATGAGAGAATTTCAACACAAGGTTCACTGTCTAGAGTTCTTCGTTCCATGTCAGTGCAAAGTGGTAATGTTCTGCAGTGCCCTATACAGAACGCCAGATCAGGCCGTTCTTACTAGGCTCAAGAAAATTCTCTATCAGAGCGTCAATAAGCTTCTTTAATTCTTCTTCCAGTAAGGCAGTGTCACTGGGGGAAAAAGACAAAGAACCTTAAAATTCTTATTTTCATAGCCTTAACATTTATTTATTTTCACTTTTAGGAAGGGCATATATCGAATGGAATAGTTAAATAATTGGCAAGCAAAAAAAAAATTCACCCAGTTAAAAATAAAACAAGACTCTCTCAAAAATATCATATACAAAATAATAGTCATGAACTAGATATCTTCTGACCCATGATAAAGTATGAGTTAATTATGATAAATTAATTCTCCTAGGCTAGACAATTGAATAGCTCCAAATGCTAATGCCAAGTATTATTACAGAATGGCTTCCTGGAGTACTGGAGGATATTCAATACAGGTGACAGGGACAACACTACCAGTCTTTCAGGTAGCAGAGAGCAGTCCCAGCACACTCTGGGGAGACAGAGGCGTGTGATCTCTGTGAGTTTGAGGCCAGCCTGGTCTACATAAACAGTTCCAGGCCATCCACGGCTACACAGTGAGAGTCTATCTCAAAAAAAGTAGAAAAAAATAATAAAATGTTTATTAAAAAAATAACTATACACTTGCTGGGCGGTGGAGGTGCACACCTTCAGTACCACTCAGGAGGCAGAGGCAGGGGGATCTCTGTGAGTTCGAGGGCAGCCTGGTCTAGAAAGTGAATTCCAGGTCAGCCAGGGCTGTTACACAGAGAAACCCTGTCTCGAAAACTAAACCAAACCAAAACAAACCAAACCAAACAAAAACAAAAACAAAAACTATACACTTACAAGCAATTTCCTTTGAGTCATCTTGGGAGCACTGCTCCAGCTCAAAACGTTTCTAGAGAAGCTTCCAGTGACTGTTTTCCCAGTCACTTACAAGCTAGGTAACATCCATCTTATTACTTTAATAATTATTCATTTTAACCTAAAATCACCTTATCTGGGTAACTATAAACTTTTCTCTGAACATAGAGGACTTTTTCTTCTCCAGTGGAAATGCAATTTTCGTACAAGGGCATGGTCTGAAGACAATGAAAAAATAAAATCTCCTTCCCCAAAATCCACAGGTCAATGAATGACATAATCAAAAGGAATACTTTTATTACTTTAAAATAACGTTTGATGTGTTTATTGACAACTCATATCTTCAGAAAATGAATTGGGCAGATTATGCAAAACCATGACAGATACGGAAAACAAGTATTTGGTAATATACAGAGCAAGTATTAATCATTGCTTTATACTAAATCTCAGGGTCTTTCCAAGAACAAAAGGAAATCAATACAATTTTGAAATTCAGTTCCCAATGATAATTTTTTTTTCTTTCTTTTTTTTTTGGGGGGGGGAAAGAGACTGGAAGTCTCTCAAGAGGTATTAGGGCTACCTTAGGACCCAGCAATCCTACTTCTTCATATATATCCAAGAAAAATGAAAGTGCATGCCACACAAACTCATTCAAAAATGCTCACTTGTGACAGCTTAAAAGATGTAAATAGTTTGAATGTCCATGGATGAGTGGATTTAAGAACATGGTATATATTCATACAATAGAATATTTGGGAGCTAAGAATGATTTCAGCCACTAAGGACCACATACTGTATTTATTTATATAAAATGTCCTGTTATACGTTGAATCTGAAATGTGCCTCATAGACTCAAGTATTACAGTATTATAAATCTTTATCTTCAGATATTGGTGCTATGTGGGGTAGAAAGAACCTGAAGGAAATCGGTCCCTGGGCTGTGCTTTGGAAGGTTTTACCTGATCCCTTCCTCCTCCACATCATGCTCATCCTTGCCTTACGTCCAAAGAAATAGATCCAGCAACTAGGAGCTGAACCCTCAAAAAGCATGACCCAAATAAATGCTTCCTCTTTTTCTAAAACTTTTTTTAAAATTTATTATTTATTGTATATGCAGTATTCTACCTATATTCTGCCTGCAGGCCAGAAGAGGGCACCATGTCTCATTACAGATGGTTGTGAGCCACCATGTGGTTGCTGGGAATTGAAGTCAGGACCTCTGGAAGAGCAATCAGTGCTCTTAACTTCTGAGCCATCTGTCCAGTCCCCTCTTTTTTTTTTCAAGTGTTGAAAACAAGAAAAAGTGTAACCCATATCTGCTGTAAGTAAATCTATAGAAAAGGACAGTAGATTAGTGATTGCTTGGGCTGTGAAGGGCCTCCTGGAGCACATAGAGGCTTCCTTTTGGAGTTTCAAAAATGTTCTGAAGTTGATTGTAGTGATGGTTACGCAGCTCTGGATGTACTACAAGCTACTCAGTTTTACACTGGTATGTGTGAATTTTATGGTATATAAGTTATATACCAATAAAGCCTTTACGTATATATCTAAAAGAATCAGTTCTTACCTCTGGCCAGGTGATGCACACATCTCCGCATAATACTTTATCTTTGGTTCTGTCCCACTTGTTCGAAGAGTGGCAACACAGCCATTTTGAAAAGTAAATGTGATCATTTGACTGCTTTTACTCACGGGCAGTACCTATGCAAAATACAACAGTTTACACCCGGATCTATATTTTCAAGAACTATAAACTACATTGCACTTACATGAAGCATCTAAGGTAGTCTAATTCATAGAAACAAAGTATATTGGTGGTTGCCAAGAGTTGGGAGATGGAGGTGGAAAGTTGTTTAATGAGTTCAGTTTCAATTTATCAAGGCTAAAACATTCTGGGAATCTGTTGTGCACTAATATAAACATACTTATCTTTACAGAACTGAATGTTTGAAAACTGGTAAGATTTAAAAAGAGAACATGAAATCCTGAGGGAGTTGGAGGGAGGTAGTGAGGATGTGTAAGATCAAAATACATTAACCATGTATATAATCTTCAAAGAATAAAAAATATTAAAACTGGGTAAGATACAAACATGTTAAATATTAGAATACTAAAACAACATCTTTTAAATAGTACAACATATTGAATATTATAAATGAAGACTTAAGCTAACAGTTATCATAACAAGAGAAAAAATATAAAAATTTATCACACATAAGTATTCAATGAGCACCTACCACACAGGTAGGAGCTTTGAGAGGCATAGAGGAACTGGACCTACCACATGCAATGATAACATATGTAGATGTCAACAAAGACACTATCACAAACCTATGGGACCTGGAGTCATAAAGAGGAGGTAGTATTTGCCTTAGGTCTTAAGTCTCACGCATTCTAGGTAAGTGCCCTATCACCATCAGCCCTTGCTGTAAGCCTTAAATAATGGTGAGGTATGAACCTACCGCAGAAAGGAGAAAAGATACTTACTGACTTCTTACTGGGCTGGCTGCTGTCATATCCAGTGGTTATGTCTCGTACGTGCAAGATAGCAAAAGCCCCACAGAACTTTGGGTACTCCCCTGGACACTCAAAATTGCGAATCCTTTCAAATATAGTTTTGATGGTAGGTGGGTCATAACACAAGAAATATGAAGTTTTGGACATGTGATAACCGTATCTGTGCAAAGATTTAAAGCTGAAGTCAGATTCAAGGTAACTTTTGGGACATGTACATATTAAAGATAAGCCAACGTAATATCTTATAAAAAATAATACTGATAATTTTAATAGTAAAGAAATCTAACTATTCCTCAAAAACAAACCCAGAAAAGAACCAAATCAAACAAACAAACAAAAAGGCAAGCAAGGACTATCTGGCACGAGATTCACACGAGAACTTACTTTTCATAAACTTTGGCCAGCTGCTCTGTCAGGGTCACCTTCCTGGTTTCCAGGAAAGAGGCCATCTCGGCAACAACCACAGCTGCGCTCACACCATCTTTATCCAACACAGAGGTTCCACACAGAAAGCCTGAGGGTTACACGGTATCTTTAGAAAAGGGGGAGAGGCTTCAGCTACAACTACCACAGTCTTGTATTTCCCTGCTGCACTGAAGAGCATAGTATCAGGCCAGGTGTGGTAATGTATGACTACATCTCAGCACCCAAGGGGCTTAATTGGGAGTTCAAGGCCAGGCTAGGATGTAATAGCTAACATCTTGTCTCAAAATAAAAACAACAAACAAAACACTTATCATTATCAACAAAATACAGTGATGGCAATAATAAAACACCTAACTCCGTAGGAGTCTAGTAACAGTGTACTTAGGGACCTCTAAGTTCTTCTTTGATGGAAAATGCACCTACGAATTTGACTTAGCCTTCTTAGGGAAGCAAAGCCTTTAAGGTTTTAAACAATGTCATGTAAGCACACCACATGCTTAAATTTTCCATAACACTGTGGCCTACATAAAGCCTTTAACAAGTCCTTCTTTGTAATCAGATTTGAGAGTCTTTCATCTGATGAGCCACTGTTCACTTGAAAGACATACACTGCTAGGCAGGCATCTCTGCATTTTCACATCTCAGTTATAGCTGGGAGGTAAATGTCTCCTCTCTATAGAATTACCATATTTTTAACTGTTTTCAACCAAAAGAAAAGATTATTAGTATTTACTACATACCAATAGACTCTTCAAATGCAAAAAGGACTTCTTTCCCATGTCCTAGGAGGTCTTTTATCCTACTTCCAATCCACTTAAAGCCTGGTAATGTTTCCTGAAATGTAGAGGAAGCCCCTCCAGTTAATCAACTCTGATTAAGTGAAAACACATTAAAGAGCTCATTTCTAAGTGCACAGAACTCCTGAACAGTGAGTTCCTGTCCAGGTCCTTGGTCCACAGAGGTTTATAAAGTGGTGGATATACAGTCACAAACTACCACAGCCACCCACCACACACAGGCACAACTGATGACTCACCAGCAGAGAAACAGTGACTTACATCAAATACAGTACGTTTATGTGATGAGGAATATATATGTCACTGATAAGTCAGATTTTTGCCAGTCTAAAATGTTCTGTGTTCTCCCTTGCCATCCCCAGACACTCCCTATGTGGAGTAAGAAGTACTGTTGTAGTGTCTGGAAGAACATGTGCCCTCGGAAATTCACACAACAGACGACTTCGGCTCAGGTGTCTAGTTATCATACATTTTAAGCAAGTGTAAACAGAAAGTCTTTGTAGAAATGTTTAGAGAAGTGCCGTGCAAACTTCAAACAACGCCCACTTCATTCCTACCTCAAAGTGGAATCCTTCTTTCAATGCAATCGCCTTTAGAATTTTAGAAGAGACGGTGGTGGCCAGCATGTAAACATTCTTCACATCAGCGTCCAATTTGCTCTTCTTCCAGCAATCAAACATCCACCACCCAAACAAAGCTGCCAACTCATTCCCTGTGAAAACTTTCCAGTGACCACTGTAGAAAGAATAAAACTTCAAAGTCAAGATCTTGGTAGCTTCTCAAGAAAACGCTCCAGCTCAGACCTTTAAATCAGTGTCCCCAGCCTGTCTCCCCTTGTCTTGGAAACCCTAAAAGTTATTATATGACAGGACATTTATTCCTTCTTTTTTGTGTGTTATGTACATGTGTGTCCTACTTGTGTGTACACATGTATTGCATATGTAGGGAGGCCAGAAGTGAACACTGAGTACTTCCTCTATTACTCGTCACCTTATTTTAATATATAGTTCTAATTTAATTCATGTGCATGTGTGCACACTTGTCTGCCTGTATTTGTGTATGTAAGTAATGCCTCTGGAGACCAGAAGAGGGTGGTGGATCCCTGGAACTGGATTACAGGCAGCTGCAAGACACCTGATGTAAGTGTGGGAAACCACACCCAGGACTTCAGAAAGAGAAGCAAGTGCTCTTAATCACTAAGTCATCTCTTCAGCTGCCACCTTACTTTTGGCGACAGGGTCTCTCACCGAACCTGGAGCTCATCAATTCAGCTAGGATGACTAGCCGATGAACTCCACGAGCCTCCTGTCTCTGTCCCCACCTGTGTTGTGAGTTCATATGTGCAGCTGACCTGCTGTGTCCTGAAAACACAGCTGGCTCTCAGAATCTTTCTTTACACACCCCCTTCTGCAATAATCCTTGATCCTTGGGAGGAGGGGGTGATGTGGATGTCCCATTTAGGGGTGAAGCTCAAACTACTTACTTCTCCTGAAGTTCCGCTACTGCCAGCCGGTCTGCATCAGGATCTGTGGCTAGCACTATCCGGGCATTTTCTTTCTCTGCCAGTCTTAGGGAGAGTTCCTAAACAGGAAATCCAAAAAGACTAGATTGTACTAAAGAACCCAAATCCAATGTACTTGTAATGTAGGCACTGTCAGTGATATGAATTTCAGAAAGCATGCAGTCTGGATGGACAGAACTAGGGCCACTTTCTGCAGAGATTTCAAACACATCTTTACGGTGCTTGCTGCAGGGCACATGGAAGCATGTAAGTCATCCTTGACATCTAATATGATAGGTAATAAGCTAAGAATAATTTAAATATTAAAAACAATACCAGCACAGATTCTCCTTCTTCAGGGTTTGGGCATTTAACAGTAGAGAACTCTGGATCTGGATCTTTCTGTTCTGGGACCGGAATTGGAGGCTTAAAACCAAATACTTGAAAAGCCAACTGCACATAGTCATGCCCAACTCCGTGAAAAGAGGTATGCACAAACTTCAAGGTGGTCTTTGAATTTAAGTCCCTGTAAAGAAAAATCACATATCCTTACTCGTCATTTACTAACCACTTCCTATAGTAAATAAGATTTATAAAATAAATAACAATTATTTCACAACAAGTTTCAAAATACACATAAAGAGAACACCCAACACCCATATATACCTGGCACTTTGTTTCAACATCTATCAATTCTGTCAGTCTGGGCTTTACTTCTTCACAACATATTATTTTGTACAAAATACTTTAGGATTTAAAAACACAAACATAATCCTATTGTCACATCTAACAAACTGAACAATAATTTTTAAATGTTGTCTAATATCTGTGTTCACATTTTCTCCAAGTGTCTAAAAAAATGACATCTGGTTGCTATGCCTTTCAAGTCATGACTTTGTAAATGTTTTTTCTGTATGTTTCCAATGCTTGTTTTCTCCCAGAGAATGCATCTTGGTATTACCCATCCTTTTCCTCCTTCCCACCTCTTTCAGTTTGAGACAAAAATCTCATAAATGTCTCCAGCTGGCTTCAAATTCACCATGTAGCTGAGGGTGACCACTAACTTCTGATCCTCCTGCCTCTGTGTCCCAAGCATTGGGATTATACACGTATGTCACTGTATCCAGTTTGTGCATTACTGGGATTCAACTCAAGGAAGGCTCTACTCACACAAGGCAAGCTCTCTACTGAGCTACATCCAAGCCCTTGTTTATATTAGTACATTTCTCTGATCTGTTTCTACAATGTACGGGTCATTTAATCTAGGGGCAACAGTTCTCTTGGCAAGAACAGAAGCTGTGTATTTCTTACCCAGCCAAAGAGGAAGTCCATCATGCCAACTTCATGGCTAATATTTATTAGTGCCCTGTCATCCTCATCCACCTGTCTGCAACCTCCTATCAATTTTTTGCCTATTATAAGCTTTGAGCTTGGCTGCAAAGGTTCATTATCGAGATCACAAAATTGTGATGTATTAATTCTACTCTTCTTTCTACATTTAATAGTTGAATTTGGGGCAGTCAGATCAGTGGTAGAGTGCTGTCTAGCATGGATAAAGCCCAGAGTTCAATCTCTACCACAAGAAAAAAAAAGTGGATTTTTCATTTTGAAGACTTTCTAGTCTTTGGCCAGTGGCAGGCCCTCATGTTGGTTCTCTTATGCTTTCGATATGACCTAAGTATCTCTTAGTATGTTAGAGGGAAGATAGGGAAAGAGGTGAGAGAGGGGAGAAAGAGGGAGAGGGGAGAGAGAGATTAACTTAATGATTCTGATACCAAGCTCATTTAGGACATTTCTGTACCAGGCCTGGATATATGCTATTCTAAGGTTATCCTACAGTCCCACTGGATACCTGTGAAAACAGATCTTTTTCAGGTCTTCCATGTATCTCTTGCAGATGTCCTGGAGAGGATCTTTTTTCAGAGGGCTGGTGTCCACTAAATTATCATTCCAGGAACCATTCCATGGTTCCACACACTCTTCTATACATTTCAGAATTTCTTTATCATGAGGAGATGTGATCTGAGCACCAGTTTCCCAATACACCTATGTGATACATAAATACAGCCATAATTAGTTAAAATGCTTGTAGGCTCTTTCTCAGCTATAGTAGAGCTCTCTGACTTTTTGAAGAATATCAAATTAAGTAAAAAATTATCAGTATTAGGCTAATTTACTAACACTAAAGTACATTGATGATAATGATTTCACAGAGACTTGTTACAATAAAACAATCATGTATTATAGCTTATCTTAGAATCAACTGTAGTAACAAGCTAATATGAGGGATTAATATAACCACCTTATAATACATGCATATGCTAGTATAAAATTTTAGATTTATAACTATTTCTAAAGATAATATAAAAAACATGAAATGGGGCTGAAAAGATGGCTCAGCAGTTAAGAGCACTGGCCGCTCTAGCGGAGAACCCAGGTTGGTTCTGACAAGGTAGCTCAGAACCATCTGTAACTCCAGTCTCAGTTTTCAGGGCTCTGACACCCTCTTGCAGCATTGCATTGAGAGTAGTGCATGCATGTGGTGTACAGACATACATGTAGGCAAAACATTCACACACCTGAAATATAAACAGATCTTTAAAAACTAAAAAACAATGAAATATCCACAAAAACTTACACTATTAAACTCAGTATTGTATTATATGAAACAGAATAAATAAATCACCTCCATTGTAGGTTAGAGTTTATGTAATATCAAAATATGTATCAGAAAAAAATAAATAGTATAGTTAAGTCCATTTCAAGTAGTTTTCAATTTCTCTAGTAGTTTAATCAGTAAGGCACTAAGAATAATCACACACACCCCAAAACAAAAGCAATCAAAAAGGCAATTCTAAGACTTAACAGGGTTTCAAAGCTCGAAGGGACATTGCTTAAAAAATATTATGCTGATTCTATCACAGATATGGCATGAAACCCTGCTGTTCCATTCTAAATGAAAGACATTTGACTGCATATATTATGTATTAAACTCTGCCACAATGTGACAAATTATTCAACTTAAAAATTCTTATATCAACAACAGAAACAACAGGAAATATACAAATCCATAGAAATCAACTCAAAAGAATCAAAATCGGGTCAATACAAAAATCAAGAAGAAAATTAAAACATTTTAGAACTGAATAAAAATGAAAACACAACATACCCAACCTATGGGACACAATGAAGGCAGTTCTAAGAGGCAAGTTCATAGCACTAAGTGCCTACACAAAAAACAAAACGAACTGGAAAGATTTCATATTAGCAACTCAGTGACAAATCTAAGTACTCCAGAGCAAGAAGAAATAACACCCAAAGAGTAGATGGGAAGAAATAATCAAATTCGAGGCTGAAATCAATAAATAAGAACAACAACAAAAACAGTATAAAGCATCAATGAAATGAAGAACTGGTTCTTTGAAGAAAAAAGACCAACGAGACTGAGAAACTCTTAGCCAAATAACCAAAAGATGGAGAGAGAAAATCCAAACAGAGATGAAAAGGATAACATTACAACAGACACTGAGGAAATTCAGAGAATAAGGGTATACTTTAAAAGTCTGTATTCCACCAAACTAGAATAACTAAAAGAAATGGATTAATTTCTTGACATATATGAACTACCACAGTTAAATCAAGATCAAATAAACAATTTAAACAAATCCATAACCTCTAGTAAAATAGAAGCAGTAATTGAGATATTTGTGTACACCCACCACCTGTGTGCCTGTCACCCACGGTGGCCACAAGAGGGCGCTGGAGTCCCTGGGACCAGAGTTACAGATGGTTGTGAGTCACCATGTGGTTCCTGAGAAACAAGCCAGGGTCCTCTGGAAGAGCAGCAGTGCTCCTAAGTGCTATCCCCTCCTAACACTTTGCTCTCGCTCTCTTTGCATATCCCTTTGGACCAGAAGTTTTACTTTTAAATTTTTATCTTCCACAGGAAAATGAAAAGAAGGAAACTGAATATAAAGTTATTCTTTGGCCTCTACCCCTCCCTCCCTCCTTCCCTCCCTCCCTCCTTCTCTCTCTCTCTCTCTCTCTCTCTCTCTCTCTCTCTCTCTCTCTCTCTCTCTCTCTCTCACACACACACACACACACACACAGAGCAAGAGAGAGAGAGAGAGAGAGAGAGAGAGAGAGAATTCAAAAATGTATCCTATGAAACAGCAATGTCTAAAAGAACAAAATGTGCTCCACAAGTGGAAAGCACAGAGGTAATTTCATTTTTTCTAGCAGCCACATCAAACAGATTTAGAGTAGCTGGGCAGTGGTGACATATGCTTTTAATCCCAGCAGCACTCAGGAAACAGAGGCAGGCGAATCTCTGTGAATTCAAAGCCAGCCTGGTTTATACAGCAAGTTCCAGGACAGCTACATACAGAAACCCTGTTTTGGACATACCCACCCCCCCAAAAAAAAGGTTCAGAAGGTGAATTATATGTTCCTTTTCCAATTAAAATTTTAAAATAAATAGATGAAAATAAAACAAAGATTAAAAATAGTAAATGAATTTTAATATACATTCTATAACCCAATGTATTAAAATATAACTCCAAGATACAATGTATTTAAAATTATTAGAATGTTTTACATTTTTTCATACCAAGTCTTTAAAATCAGCTACTATTCTGCATTTCTAACTTCTTAATCCAGCCTAGTCATACTTTAAGTGTCTAGTAGCCATCGGTGGCTACATTATACAGAGAAGCTGCTGATACTGAGAATAAAAACAGCTAACATTTACTGAGAACGTGTCAGAGTCAGACACTGTGGTAGGAATTATGACTTTTGATCTTCGCTTTCACTCTTTATCACATTGGTTCTATAATTATCCTCAGTTTGCAGTTGATAAAACTAAAGCACAAAGGAGTAGATTAGCCTGCCCCAGATCACAAAGCTTCTGAGAGGCAGAGGTCGGTGTCCAACCAAACTGAAAGGAAGCAGTCAAGAACAGGTTTTCACTTCTGTTTAGGTGTGTGGTAACACTAATTGACAGAGGAGGGAAGATCAAGGGAGGACTAACTTGGGGTCTATATGAGGCAGCTGTGGGGAATTAAGAACCCTGTTAAAGAGACACTGGTTCTGAAATGTCTCCCAGACATCCCAACAGATTACAGTAGGAGTCTGGATACAGAAATCCGATGCTTTGCTCTTACTGACAGCTGCCTTCTAACCCTTGCAACTCTCTAAGTCTTCTAGGCTTTAATGGCATTCATTTCTCCCAGCTTTTCTCCTATCTCTAGTATCTTTTTTCCTTTCCTTTCATTTCCCTTAAAGTTAATATTCCCTAGGATCCATTCTTGACTTTTCCTTCTACCTATCTTTTGGCTGTACATCCAAGTCAAGAACTTCCAAATAACCCTTTATGTTCTAATAGATATGGTACCCTAAGACCTGTAACTTCAGCCCATATTTCTTCCTTGAGTTACAGATCTCAGCTCACAGCACATCTGCTTACCTGGCTAACTCACAGTACCTGGAACTTGCATGTCCTAAACTGAATTAATTATACTTCTTCCCTGAATCTAAGAATGGGCCAGGCCCCAAATCTTAAATCCATATTAAATCTTTCCCCTGCTTAAAGTGGAACTTAGTGTGTCTGGAGTCCTCTCAAACAAGAAGAAAAATGCAAGAACATGGGTCTATCTCCAAGAAGCCCGAACACGGCTCAGTACTAGGCTATGTATCTACTGTGTGCACCTCTCAAGGTGCTGTTCCCCTCTGACACTGTATTGTCATTCTGTCAGAGGGGCTCATGCAGCAAATGGGCCCTGTGGCCACTGAGAAGCCTGGGCAGATCAGAGGGAGGGGACAGTGAGGTCAAGGTACTATTTCCCTGACTCTTACCATTCATTCTTCATATTCTTGATACACAACATGACTTGATTTCTGAAATTATAGAGGGGATATATTGGGAAAGGATGGAGAAATCAAAGAAAACAGAAGTAAAACCCCAATGAAGAGACCATTGTAACATGCACACTCTGGGAACCAATAAACACCACGGCAGGTATACATTCTGGGAGAGCCAAGTTCTCAATCTGTTTCCAATGCCTAGTTTTGTTCCTCAGTGTTGAGAACATACCAAGCACATATTCAAATAAAATAAAACTTACAAAATAGGCAAAGATTAAGCGTCCAAGGCTTACCTTGTATCCATTGTCCTCTTTGCGGTTGTGAGATGCAGTAATCATCACACCTGCAACTGCTTTGAGCTCCTGGACTGCATATGGCTGGAAAAATAAAAAATATACCAGAGCAGCATTTTTCCACTTCACTTGCTAGATATTCATACATTTTACATGAATGTTACTTGGTTAAATAATGCAGGAGGATACTTAGGTATCAATAATTTAAGGTCTTATCAGCTCCAGGTTTGATGGGTAGGGTCCATTTCTAATACATACAGCTCAACAACTACCCAGTCATCACCTTGAATGGTCTTCCCTACCAATCTCATTTTGCTTATTGGTATAACAATTTCCTATTCTTTTGTTATACAATAATATTTAGTAAGTACTATATGACAGATACTTTACTGGAATGGAGATATGAATGGGAAATATAATCATAAATAGTTGGAGATGGAAATAAACTTAGCAACTATCTATCCATCACATTTTACTGAGTTTTATCTGACATCACATAGTCATTAGGTAGAAGATTCAAAAGTCTAACACAAGACTTTTGACTTTTAATTTGAAGATCCTCATATACACTCTGTGCCTCCACGTCACGTGACAACTCACCCTTCTCTCTCCCAGGCTGTGTGTTTCTCTTTCTCTCTATGGGAACTACTGTTTCTCTTCCTCGAATGCTTCCCCACAGCTTCCACCATCATACTGACTGCTCTCCATGACCACAGGAGGTAGGGGTGAGAGGGGAGAGGTGTGCATAGACACTTCAGGTCTGATCATGCTAGTCTAATTCCTTGACACAATTCCAGAAACCGTTTAAGCTCACACTTAGTCAAGGAAGACAACCTCTGATTTGGAGCCATGGTGACTAAAGGGTGTGACTCTGAGATTACTAAAAACACCATCCTCATCAACTACCTGAGATCTCTAAAAGCACCATCCTCATCAACTACCGCACATCTACCTGCGGTAAGACAGGAAAACCAACGTACTGGGACTGATGTGAGTGGGAACTGGCAACTTGATGGTACAGTCTTAGATTTCTGAATATCTCTGCTACTGGAGTTGATAGATGCATGTGCTTACTCTACCATTGAGCTACAGCTCTAGCTCCTTTCTAGTTTTTTTATTCTCTGGTGCTAACTTTACTGATATACTTTAGAGTAAAAAGCAATTCCTTCAATTCTTTAATTTGCTCAATAAATTTCCAAAATCTCAACAGAATAATCTATAGATATTCTTTTCTTAATTATTTGATAAAGCTTGCACATAAAACCATCTAGACTTGTTATTTTGAATTTGAGAATATTTTTAAAAATACCAATTCAACTTATTGGATAATTATAGTTATTCAGGTTTACTATTTCTTGTAAGTTGATGTATCAACTGTTATTCCAAGAAATTGGCTAATTCATCTAAATTTGCACATTTACTTAAATTACACAGTTAAAAAATACTGATTATCAGCCGGGTGATGGTGGTGCACGCCTTTAATCCCAGCACTCAGGAGGCAGAGGCAGGCGGATCTCTGTGAGTTCGAGGCCAGCCTGGTCTACAAGAGCTAGTTCCAGGACGGGAACCAAAAAAGCTACGGAGAAACCCTGTCTCGAAAAATCAAAAAAAAAAAAAAAATACTGATTATCTTCGTTTCTATTGTATTTATTACACACTCATTTTGTTTGTGTTATAGTGGCATTTCATTTGTATTTTAATAAATAAAGCTTGTCTAAAGATCAAAAAAGTAAAACAGTCACAATGGCCAGCCTTACAGACCAGGCAGCAATGACACATACCTTTAATCCCAGTAGCCACACTAGCTTGTCATAGAAACCAGGCAGTAGTGGTGCACACCCTTAATCCCAGAACTAGAGAGGATTGGAAAATGGGAGAGACAGCTCTCAGCCTCAGTCTCATTCTGAGATTTCTGGAGGCAGAATCGCCATTTTGGACTGAGGGAGAGGTAAGAGTCAGTGGCTGGCTATTTTACTTTTCTGATCTTCAGGGAAGCTTTATTTATTAAAATACAAGTGAAATGCCACTACACTGTGTCTTGTATCTTTAACACTCATTCCACAGTTTTCTTAATAAATTTTTAATTTAATTAATTTATTTATTTGGTGGTGGGGCATTCGTGCCATGGCCTATGCGTGGGGCAGAGGAGAACTTGCAGGACTTGGCTTTCTACTTCTACCATGTGGGCCCCAGGGACTGACCTCACGTTGTCAAGCTTGGCATCTGGAGCCATCTCTCCAGGCCAGTTTCATCTTGTTACTATTTTGAGTTTATGTACTTATTTCTTTCTCATACTTTTATGATTTCGTTATTTTTACTCTACTTTAGCACAAATATATTATGATAGCATAAGCTCAGTATCTTAACAACTTATTTTTTTGTTAATGCATTCATTAAACTTACAAAGTTCCTCCCTAAAAATAGGGCTTAGTTCTACCTCCTAAGTTTTATTGTTCGTTGTTTTCATTTCCGTTCAGGTTCTTTGCTTTGCGTTGTCAATATGCTCACAATTCACTACCACATTTATGTCAATAGCACCAATCTCCTAACATTCAAACTTGAGACCGTGAACATCAGTTATAATTGTAACATAGTAACTAGGACATCATCTATTAATTGCACTATATGTCCAAATCACTATGTATATAATAATCCATCAGACCAGTGACCAATCACATCAGTCTTTCAAAGTCTGTCGGTGACAAGTCTGTTGGTCACTGTCTGTTTTTCAGCTCTCACACAGAAATGCACACAAAACCCACCTCAATCTATTAGTAGTGTGTTCAAATCTCTCTGTCATTTTTGTCCTGATGAATCAATTTCTGGTTAAAAGCATCTCACCATGAGCAGCTTGTATAGATCAAGCTCAAAGGAAAAACTATCTTCCTCCTTTTGGCTGAACTTTCATTGGATTGGACATTCAATACTTAGAACCATAGGTATGGCAAAGATTTGACTCCTAATTGTCTTAAGAAACCCCCAGAAGGGCAGTCAGCTGAGTAATCACTATCACAACATACTTACTACGAAAGGTGTAGGAACGTATCTCGAGAAAAGGTAAACAGGAACATCTTTAGCAAGCAACACTGCAGCAGTGAGTTTAGCAAGCCTAAAACAAACAAATTTCACTTAGTCCTTCCTATAATTTTAATGAACCATCCTTTCCCATAACAAATGTCTCATAATGGAATTATTCTGAATTTTGAAACAATATCTTCAGTAGTAGCCAAAGCTGGTTGGAACCATTTCCTAGGCTTGCCTCAAACTCACACTCCTGCCTCAGTCTCCCTTATGTTCTTACCACCACCGATTATTTAAGCTTAATGCTCCAACTGGAAACTGTTAAGTAAGGTTTGTCTGTTTGCTTAAGAGGCTAGGGATGTTGCTTAGTGGTAGCACACTGGCTTAGACATACACACACACAAATAAAAAACCTGACAAGACTGGAGGACAGTGAAGCAAATAAACTCCATATGTACAATTATCCTCCTTAAAGAAGTATCAAGACTATCAATTTATAAAAAGATACTAAGGCAGGATTATAAGAGAACAGACGCTTCATAATTACTCCTACTCGATACCTATACAAAAAATATATAAACTGACATTCTGTGATTTTGCAATATTTTAAGGCTATTTTTACACTTCTATAAAATCTAAAGCTTATCTCTAAAGTGTTTTTTTTTTTTTTACTTCTATTTCAGCTAAAATTGTTCTCAGGGTTCAGAAACATACAACAAGCATTAGCGTGAGATCACATTTCTGCATGAAGGTCTCTTATTTCAGAACTCTCGCCACTAGAAAAAAATTAAGTATTTTACCCTTATTCCAATGAGACCTTTGCAATAATTAACACTGTACCTCTGGCTGCTGCAGCTGCTGGTTACTTGACCCCGAGTGTCATACCCAACAACAAAGCCTCGCTGCTTGAAGTCTGAAAAACACCTCTCCAGGTATTTGTACATCCCCTGCAGCAAACAAACAGAAGATTAACTCCTCTTACAAAGTTCCACTGTAAGTGTCCCCCACCCTGCCCACTCCACACCCCCTTTTCATGCTGAGGATGAAGTGAGGGTTCAAACAGTTAAGTGCATTACCACTGAGCTGCATCCCAGCCTCAATGTCTGCATTTTACAACTTAAAAGTCTCCTGTTTTTATGTTTAATGTGCTGCTAATAGATCAGAACTGACTTTGGTACTTATAGCCATGCTTACTAATGTGGGAGCTATACTGCTCAATCCACAAATGTGAAGTGACAATCATTTCTCAGATTTTCAAACACATTTAATACTGCAGAAATGCCAACTTAGTAACCACAACTCCAATACAATACATAACACATGAGGGAGAGGGGAAAGGCAGGAAAAGAGGGTCAGTGTGGGAAGTGGGGTGTGCCAGAGAGAACATTCCGAGTCAGGGAGATTGTTTTATTTCAAGGCTCCAGAGGACAGAATTTTTACCATCTCACTTTGTAGTCCTGGCTGGCCTGGAACTTGCTATGTAGCCCAGGTTGGCTCAAACCCAGACAGTTCCATACCTTCCCCTGGGTGCTGAAACTAAAGGTGTGCACCATACCCAGCCAAAAGAACTCTTCAGGAGAAGGGCTGTGACCTTGTAGATCAGTGGTTCTCAACCTTCCTAATGCTGCAACCCCCAGCATAACCTTCAGCCATAAAATTATTTTCATTGCTACTTCGTGACTGTAATTTTGCTACTGTTATGAACTGTACTATAAATATCTGATATGCAGAATATCTGATATGTGACCCCTATGAAAGGGTTGTTTGACCCCCAAAGGGGTCAATGAACCACAGGTTGAAAACTGCTGTTGTAGATACAAAATGTTTTCCAATTTAACTCCTGGGCAAAACAAAAGATCAAAATAGGTCTGCCCTTTATGTTTAAAAGAGGACCTTCCTGAACAAAATAGTTTATTTTTTAAAAAGAAGGGTACTACATTATTTATAAAGTAAAATAACAAAGTGAGAAAAGTACATATATAATACTTTGTAATACTTGCCTGTGTTGACTGTATTACTGTAAGGTCATTAATGTAGCAAAACCCTGCCCCCATGGCAGATCGAAGTCCTGCTGTCCCAAAAGTCATCCGGCAACAAAGACGGTCACGCAGTTCCTTGTTCATCCCATTCCGCAAGAGATTTTCAATCTGCTCTTTCGTTTTGGGATTCTGTTTTTAAAAAAAAAGAAAAGCAGACCTAATCAGGAATATAATATGCTAATACTAAGCCTGTTTGAGGGCTCAAAATGTAGACTCGTATTAACTATACTAATATATATATTTATATATTTTTAAATGGTATATATTATTTATTAAAAATTCTTCCAATAACTGAGTTCCCAGAAGAGCCAGGCCCTACTAATGGTGATTTACATATGCCTACTTTTCTATAATCTTAATTTTTCTTTTCTTTTTTGATTTTTTTGAGATAGGGTCTCTCCATGTAGCCCTAGCTGTCCTGAAACTCGCTCTGTAGACCAGGCTGGCCTTTAACTCACAGAGATCCGCCTGTATCTCTGCCTTTCCGAGTGCTGGGATTAAAGGTGTGTGCCACTACTTTCCGGTTTATAATCTTAAATTTAAGAGCTATGAATAAAATGTCAAGGAACATCTCTGTCAGGATACCTCTGCTTCCTGACTGTGGATGCAATACAGACACTTCCTTCTCCTGCCTCCATGCCTTCTCTGCCATGATGAACAGTCCCCTCAAACTGTAAGCTAAAATAAAAATCTTCCTTAAGTTGCTACTTGTCAGGTATTTGGTCACAGCAATGAGGAAAGTAATTAATATAGTGCCTATTTTATAATTCCTATACAGCTTGAATCTACTAAAGAATATTCTAGTAGTAGACCTAACAACTTGGGAACAACCTTAACCATGCACTGCATCATTCAGAAGATGAGAAAATAGATATTAAATAACATAGTATCAGAATTAACAACCCCAAATCCTGCTATTGCTACTCATTAAAAGGAGCCCATGCACAAAATTCTTCCATAATTCAGTACGTCTAAAGTAACAAAACTTTAAATGTTATTCTTAAAGATTAGAGATTTGTGCTTGAACGACAAATACCAGGTTAATAAACCAATACAGAATTTTTAAGTTTACATCTGAAGAGAAGTTGAAATAGGAAACTGCCATCTGAAAACCTGAAGGGTGAATGGCTGACATTTACTTCTAAGGGTCAGCCAGCATGGAGATCCATTTCCAGAGTCCTGGAGCAGATCAGGGACCCAGTCAGATGACTTCTTATTAGCTTCAAATTATAATCATGTTTAAGGAGAATTTCCCTATGTAAAGAATCCATGTATAATTCTAAATATAATTTACCCATCTTTAAAAACATTCACCCAAATTAGTATTATTAAGATGGCTTAGATAAAAAAGTTAGATGGCTATATTCATCATATGAAACAAAATTTATTTGAAAAAGTTACTAGAAGAAATAAGTCCAGGAAATGAAAATGTTAACTAAACCAAGACTAGAAATTAAGTTCTGAATTACATCTTTTTTTATCACTTAGGCATAATATTGGGAAGGGAAAGATTGAAACCATTAAGCCTTCTGGGCTTAAGTAGCTCACTGGCAGGATGCTTGCTTATTGCACAGGTCCCAGGTTTGGTCCCTACCATTGTAAAAAACACAAATGGGGCTAGAGAGATAGTTCAGCGGTTAAGAGTACTGGTTGCTCTTGCAGAAGACCCAGGTTCAATTCCCAGCATCCACATGGCAGCTCACAACCATCTGCAACTCCAGTTCCAGGGCATCTGGTATTCTCTTCTGGCCATCTTGGACACCAGGCATGCTTGTGGCACAGAGACATTTATGTAGATAAAATACCCATACACATAAAAGAGTAAAATAATTAAAACTAACCAAATAATAATACTTATTTATCAAGTACATACTATGCACCACACATAGAAAAGACTATTGGTAGTTTGAGGACTTTACAAAGTTTAACATGCAGTGCAGTAGAAAAGTTAAGTAAAAGGGCAGTTTCCACAGAGACTATGCACAGGTCCTGGGTGATGTAGCCATATTTGGCCTGTTATTAAGCTAGGGTGAACTGAGGAAAGAGAACTGAAGGAAGTAATATCTGATCTGATAAGTGAACTGAATTGTTGGAGGAGGAGGAGGAGGAGGAAGAGGAGGGGGAGGATGGGGAACAAGCCGCAAGTAGAAACATAACAATTTCAGTATATTGGATTTCCTGAATTTGAAGTGATAGCCACACTCATCACATCACCCCCACTGTCTACCTACTAGCCTGGCTCTTCACAGTAACTCAGGAAATGCAATTAAATCAAGATACCATTTCCATCTGGAGATGAAAATGGTTTCTTGATTGAATTTTAAGAGTTTTTAAGAGCAGTGCTAGGGAGGAAGGGTGAATTTACGATGGCTGGATAATAACTGACTCCAACTGAAAGGCCCAAACCAACCATCATTTATTGTCCTTCAGTTTCTATGGGCAGAAGTGTGAGGCTTCTGTTGAAAGACTCAAAGATCTGGCTGCTGGAATCATCTCCAGGCTTGCCTGCCAAGTGTTTGGCAGTGATGCTATGCTGGCTGGGACTCCATAGTCTGTCACATGGACATCTGCAGCAGGCATTCCTTGTAGCCTGGGCTTCCTCACAAGCCTGGGTTCTAGGGCGAGTGCTTTAAAAGCCAGCCAGGTAGCAGTTGTCCTACCTTTCCTGTCTAGACCTGGAAATCAAGCAGCTTTGCTTCCACTGTTCCTGTTATTTCTTGAGGCTGTGACAGACTCATGACAAAGAATCACCTAGGTTCTAGGAGAGGAAACACAGACCTTAACTCTTAACTAAGGAGTGTCAAAATCATGCAGAAAGTCAAAGAATGTGAGATAATGTAAATTACTCCAGCTACTATTGAAAGATACAACTGACACAAAGGGATTATAAAACCCCAAACTTAAAAATCTGAAATATTGCTTATCCCAAGAATTTGGGATAAAGAATATTTATCTCTTGATCCATATATTAGTTAGGGTTTCTATTTCTGTTGCTGTGAAGAGACACTATGACCATGGCAACTCTTTCGCGTCTTTTTATAATCATCGGGCCATGGCAACTCTTATAAAGGAAAACATTTCACGGGGTGGTTTACAGTTTCAGAGGTTTAGTTCATTATTATCGTGGTGGGACATGGCATGAGGCAGACATGTTGATGGAGAAGGAGCTACAACTTGATCCACAGGCAAGTTAACTACATATTCTACAGAAAATTGGTTAAATAAAAATGTAACATGGGGCTAGACAGGCAGGCTTAGTTAGTAAGATGAGTATCTCAGTTTGATCCAGGCATCACTGTAAAAAGCTGGTCTTGGTAGCATGCAATTTTAATCCCAGTGATGGGGAGGAGGAGACGGGAATCACTGGGGCTCGATGGTCTAGCCTAGCCTAACAGGTGAGCTTCAGGCCAATGGGAGACCCTGTTTCACAGGTAGTGGATAACATTACTGAGGACAACACCCAAGGTCATCCTCTGACCACCAAATGCACATGCACCTACAACATCCTAAAGCACACATGTACCTACAAATCTGAACAAGCACACACATGTACATACACACACACATAAAGTATAACAGTACATTCAAATATCACATCCAAAATCTTATTAAACTTTAATGATATATGAAACATTCAGGACATCTCAAGAGAGGAAAATTCATAAGCCATATATGTAATGATTCCAGGTTTGTAAAACATACATATATGCAAAAATACAACGAAAATATGACTGTTCTTTATTAAAGGTCTTACTCCTTTCTTTCCTTGTTCCAGGTAATGCAATGAGGTGTAATTAGGGAGAAGACTTAGACAGGTTACATGAATACCTAAGTTCATCTGTGGCCTGGTATTATTCATGAGTTTAGGAAATTTCACAGTTATAATCTCTTCCAATGCTGCTGCTGGCCCACTTTTTCCTCTCCTTAGGTGGCTTCAATCAAATGGATCTGAGAACTTTCCATTATATTATTCTCAGGCATCATACCCATACTTTCTCTTATCAACCATCTTATCACTATATGCTTCATCCAGAATACTTCCCACTGCTTATCTTGTAGATTTCTAATTCCCTAATTCTGAGTACTACTAGATCTGTGCACTGAAATTCTTAGTTTTGATTATTGTATTATTTCAGAGTCAGAACTTATATTTTAAAAAAATACAAGCTTTTGCATTATTTTCACTTCTCTGCCTAATTTTTAATTTTCTCCTTTTGATCTCTCAGAATTGGCAATCTGTTATTTTAAAGTCTGCATATCATAATTTACAATAAGTACCTCTACATGTCAGTTCACAGTACATTTGTTTCTGTGGATAACTGTTTATGTTGACCTGTTTCTTTACGGGCCTGGTTAACTGACTCTACACTGGATATTATATTTGCAACGTTATTAATAGGAACAAATTGAGGCCTGTAAGGAAGGCATTTCCTACTGAAGCCAAGTACTGCAGCTGCAATCCAAGCACATGGGAGAGATACAGACATTCAGAATGATCAGCAATTCAAGGTCATTTTTGGCTACAGAGTAAGTTTAAGGCTATCCTGGGCTACATGAAGTCCTTTTTTAAAACAACAAGAACAAAAATAAAGGTACTTAACCTTTATATAAGGTTTTTTTCCTCTCTTTTCATGGGCACCTTGTAGTAAGAGGTGTGTCACGGGGGCAGGTTTTGAGGTTTCAAAGCCCACACCATTTCTAGTGTCTTTCTCTAGTTATGTGTCGAGGTGTAGTAAGTTCTCATCTACAGTTCTGGCACCATCATGCCTGCTTCCATACTTCTCACCATTAAGGTCGCTGACTCTAATCCTGTAAGCCCGCATTAAACACTTTATAAGTTACACTGATTGGGGCTGGAGAGATGGCTCAAAGGTTAAGAGCACTGGCTGCTCTTCTAGAGGTCCTGAGTTCAATTCCCAGCAACCACATGGTGGCTCACAACCATCTGTACTGATCTGGTGCCCTCCTCTGGCGTGCGGGCATACACTTGAGGCAGAATGTTGTATACATAATAAATAAATAAATCTTAAAAAAAATAAGTTACACTGATTAAAGTGTTTACCACAGCAATGGATGAGCAACCAAGACCACATGACTTGATCAAATCTCTGTTTTCCGCCATCACTTGTCTATTTAACTGGTGAACTGAGATAGATTGTAGTTTAGTCTGGTGGGACTACTAAAATTCCAGTTTACAGTGTCTTTCCAAATATCCATCAGTTCTCCACTTCTCTGGCTATAAACTGAATATTCATGACTTAATTTAATTCTGCCACTATTTATCCAGCATAAGATTAGATCTTAAAAACGAAAGGGTTTAGTCCACAGCACTGCCACACTTTGGAATGCCCAGTATAAATTCTGTGCTACTACTCATACTTCTAAATGAAGGATTATAGAACCATAAAAGGGAGTTCTCATTGACCAGCTCGTCACATTAAAAACTTTTCTAGAATGCCTCACAAAACTCAAGAGAATGGTTTAGCTTACCAGCTTATTATAAGACAATGCAGGAATAGCCAAATGAAGAGATGAATAAGACAAGATGTGGGGGAAGGAGGATGGAGCACCTGTTCTCTAGCTAGCAGTCAGCCCAGGACTTCAGACCTGGGTTTAAGAGTTGTTACAGAGCCCAATTTGTATCCCTGACCTTCCTTCACCAACGGCCAGCAGTTAGCAAGAGGCAGAAAGTCCAACTGGTCATTCTGGTTACCAGCCCATTCTAAGGCAATCTAGGGGTTCCACCTAACCATAAACTCAGATGTGATCAAAGGGGTTGTTATGAATAACAAAGGACACTTCAATAACTCAGGAAATTCCAAAGGTTTTAGGAACACTATGCTAAGAACTGGGGACAAAAAACAGATATATTTCTCATAATGTAATACCACATGACAGCAAATCTGAAGCCAATAAATATACACCTATATGTTTTTGTATATGTACACATATATGTATATATCTTAGACTACAAAGAATAGAAAAGAACTCCTGGTTCTTTAATGGATGGCTATAATTAAAAAACAGAAAATAAAAAAGGGGAAAAGCCCTACTTAAGATATAAAGCAAGAAAAATGACACAAAAATGATAGTATATTTTTTAAGATGAAATTATTTGTCATACATACATATCCTGAAAATCTGGAATTAGTGTTGGGCTTCTGGATCAATATATAAAAGTTAATCACATTTCTGTATTTCAGCAAAAGGAATTTTAAATGTCATTAAAAAAATCATGACCATTAGCTTCCTATCAAGCCACATAAATCCCAGTCATATCTGAGTAGCTCGGCCTAGACTCAAACTTGCTTCATGATTGAGGATGACCTTCAACTTCTGATCCACATACTTCCCTCTCCCAAGTGCTGGAATTACAGATATGTACCACTATGACTAGGTCCAGCCATAGCTGTTCTAAAAACTTCAAAGCTGCTCGGGAAGACTCACTCCCAACCAGTCACAGATGCCTCAAATAGACTTTATTCCAATAACAGGACCCACCGATATTGTCATGGAACCACCATAACTGAGTCTTTTCTTTAGGAGATTTCCTTTCATCCATGATGGCTTCAGATAAGCTTCTACAGTTACTCTACATAACTTTACCCATAGTTGCCCCACCTCCTCCCAGATGCCCTAAATTCAGTCTGGAACGAGCACCTCCCCAGCATCCCCATAGCAAGTAATGAGCTGTATAAGTAGTGATCCTCTCACTCTCCTCTGAGCAGCCCAAATATCTCTCTTGTCCACTCACCTGCTGATACTACAGTTCTGACTCCAAAAAAGCCTCATCTGACTACTGCTGCCTACTTCTGATCTGTATCACAGGCTGAGCTTCTAATAGGGAGAGCAGACAACTCTTGGGCTCTCAGTCCCAAACATACCCAGCAGCAGCAGCAGCAGCAGCTAAGAGATACCTAAAGACCACTGAGTTGAGACTAACTGCAGAAGAGCTAAGAAGGCAAGAAATGGTTAAGAGCTGAGACTGCAGAAGGTCAAGGACTGTGAAGAGTCCCAGAGAAGAACTGCAAGACCCAAACACTAGCCTTGACCGCCAAGGAGATAAACATTAGGGCACTGAGAATACAAAGGCACTAAGCTCGAGGTGAAAGCACCAACAGTTGGGTTATGAGCTACTTAGGAGCCTAGGCCAGTGGTTTTCAACCTTTCTAATGCTGCAACCCTTTAATACAATTCCTCATGTTGTGGTGGCCTCCAGCCATAAAATTATTTTTGTTGCTACTTCATAACTATAATTTTGTTATTGGTATAATATAAATATCTGATATGTGATCCCCATAAGCTCTTAGGAAGTAACACTGTGAGGAGGTATAGCCTTGTTGGAATAGGTGAGGTCTTGTGGGGGGAAGTGTGTCACTGTGGAGGTGGGCTATGAGGTCTCAAATATGCTTAAGTCACGCCAGTGGGGAATCCACTTCCTGTTGTCTTCATATCCAGATGTAGCTAGTACCATGCTTGCCTGCATGCTGACATGCTCCTTGCCATGGTGATAATGGACTAAACCTCTGAAACTGTAAGCCACCACCTCAATTAAATGTTTCCTTTATAAGGAAACATTGCCATGGTCATGGTGTCTCTTCACAGCAATAGGAATCCTAACTAAGACAATCTCCAAAACTGTGAGCCCAAATAAATCTTTTTGTCTTTATAAGATGAGCAACCACAGTAATTTGTTATTGTGATGTAAAACTGACTAGCACAATTGGCATTCAGAGTTTTAAATCTTTTACTGCATAAAAATGAAATATTTCAAAGAGAAAAATGATATGAGAAAATTTTGTAGCAGGGGAAAACACATCAAGAGACTTTTCTAACAAGATAAGTTCTCGTTAGCTTAAAATCAAAATGCTTTAGTATCTGAGAAAATATTTTCCATTTACAATATTAGGGTCTCTGTACTCTTTGGGGCATTAAAATATGGCCATTTTCATACTTTGGTAAGATACAGCACTGTGATGTCTCATCTTGACAACTTGGGTTTGGGATCATCTAGAAAACACATCTTTGTGTCTGTTGGGCATTTCCTGAGAGATTTAACTAAGGAACGTGGACATCACCCATGGGCTGGAGTCCAAGACTAAATGAAAAGGAAGAGACACGAGCATTCATCTGGGTACAAATGTGATGTGTCAGCTGCCTCGTTCCTGCTGTCTCCCGTGTCATGGAGAAACGTCAAAATAAGCTCTACTTCCTCATGTTCCTTTAGTCATAATCTTGTCATAACAATGGAAAAAGTAACTAATACAAATGCTTATTCAATTATTCAGTTGAAAAAATCCTATACAGGATTCATGGCAAAGCTCATGCTGAATCTCTGGCTCTTCTGCACCAGAATAAATCGCTTTCTATTAACTTCCAACACCAGAGGGCAGCAGCCTCAGTACAAATTGGCAATTTCAATAGCTATTAGGAAGGCAGAAAGGATCATGAATCAAAGTACATAGGCCAAAACCCCAAATCATTGTATGACCTCTTGATGTGTAACAGTTTTCTCTGAGAGTGAAACATCCCACCCTGTAGGGAAACTCCTTAAGCAGGTGGGTAAAAAATTAAAAACATTCCCTGAAACTGACCAGATTCCCTAGGCCCCTCCCTGCCACAGTAAGCAGAGTCTAGTGGCAAAGACTTTCCCAAGAAGACTCTGAGACCAGACCAACTACCTGGAAGATGCAGAAACCAGCCCCTAGAAGAGGTTTAGACCAACTGAGGCACCTAGAAGGAATGCTCTCCAACAGGGGATTTGCAGGTTGCAGGCTGTGCAGTGTGCTTCAGGTTCCCAGATTTGTGAGCTGGGATGGGCTTGGGGATGCAGTTGTCTTTTGAATCATTTCTGCTTCTTTCTGTAAGTAACCCCAGTAAAACTCATTGGTTCACCAAGTTGGACTTTGGTGGTATCCGAACTTTGGTCTGTTATAGGGGTCCTATCTGGGGTGAATATATCTCAGATACCCCAGATAGGGGTCTACTCTAAACCTTGTGTGTTTTGTCTCTCAAGAAGTTTTGCCACACAACACCTCTACATTTTGTTGCTCCATCAAAATGAAATCCTATACACAACATGGATGAATAACGTGCTGATGTCAGTCACAAAAGACAAATACTGTGTGACTCTGCACCTATAAGGTACCTAGTCGTCAAATTATAGAAACAGAAAGTGGTGGTTTTCAGGGGAAAGAGGAAGGAAGAAACAAGTTATTTAATGGGCATAGAGTGCCAGCCTAGCAAGATGAAAAATTCTGAAGGTCTGATCTACAAGAATGTGAATATTTTTATAAAAACTAATGAACTATATACATCCTTAAAAATGATCAAGATGGTTACTTGTATGCATTTTCCACCATAATTAAAAAAATTAAATACTATGTTCTATCTTCTGGTTGACCATCAAAAGAGAATATAATTACTAGGTTAGATGCTCTGAATAGTATTTACTTTAGACTCTTTTGGCACACCCTTGTGCTACCTGAAAAGAACTCACAGTTTCTTACTTAAGCTTTATCAATTAATTATTGAAAATCAGGTCATGTTTTAATGTGGTTCATTTTTGGTCAATAATTTACTTAGGTCTTTCTTTTTTTTTAAGCTCAGGGTGGGAAGCCTGCTAGGCAAGCACTACCATTAAGCTACACCCTCAGCCCCATTTCCTTCCTTCTTGCTTTTGTCAGCCTAACCACTCTGCCTCTTTCCCTTCCTTCCTTTCTTCATAGGTGACTGCTTAATTGCTTTTCTGATGTTGATAGAAATGATACGCCATCTTTACCACACCACCAATACCTTAAAAAAACAAAAAACACTAAGATACAACAATACATTCTATTACTTCTTGATGAACGCTATGGATCTCCATTAACTTAGCAGCCAGGATTTCTTGTTCCATGTCAAACATTTCCCTTATTTCTTCATCTTTAACATCTGTGTGTGTGTGTGTGTGTGTGTGTGTGTGTGTTTGGTAGAGGAGGATCATTTTTTTCCTTTTATTTCCTAGAGCTCATTCTTGTTTTCAGTTGATTTTTCACACTATCTTTTATTTGCTGATGAAATAATTCTCTATTTTTAGTTTATAATTTTGAAGTTCCTCTGTTCTCCACTGTATCTCTCTTTATATATGTACCTACTGCTTTATCTTGTTGTTCATACGAACTATTTTCTTCATATAGATTGATACTTAGTTATTAAAGGCCACAGATTTTCCTGGGAAGTTGGCATGAGCTTTCTCTGTTTCGTATACACAGTATGTTTTCTGCCAATATCTTAACTAGAAGGGTCAGTTGGGATTTCTATGTCTGAAAGTTACTGTTCTGCGGATTTTATTTACACAGATTAAACTATTTAATTTTTCAAAAGAATAACTATAGAACTATTAATATAATTTTGGAAATTATATTAATATTTTGGAAAATGCTACAGTCTAAATGTGGCCTGTACCCCAAGGCTTCCCATATCAAAGGCTTGCTCCTCAGTGTGGAGGTACTGAGGTAGTAGAACCTTTTAAGAGTTGGGTCCTAGTGGGAGGTAACAGGGTCACCACTAGAGACATTTCCTTAGGGGTTTGTGGATGAGTTCTAACAAGAATAAGCTGTAATTTACAGAAGAGAAGAGGTTAAGAGGAGAGAATTTTAAAAGCAAGGCTTACCCCTCCCTGCTCTCTGGCTTCCTGCCTCACTGTGTAATCCTTTTTACATATGCTGTCAGGATTCCATCAGCCTCAAGACTAACTAGAGGCCAAAAAAACGTGGCTACTGATCTCATAGAAACTGAGCTAAGTAAACCTTTCTTTAAACTTTACCCAGGCTCAGGTAATTACTATAGCAATGCAAGACCGACTAACCAAGGAGGTATGGGGAATTCATTCGCAGCCTTTTTGTTTTGGTCAATTTGTTAAAAAAAAAAAAAATTCTATTCTTAAGCATCTGAAAATCGCTGGCTTATATTGATGCCCCTTATTTCCTTTTCCAGGCTCTTTATAAGCCTAACCTATCTTCAACTTCATATTCTACTCTTTCTTAATACAGAACTGCTGGTCTGTAATTTGACAAGGCATGACAGCACTGAATGAATGAAACAGGAAGGTGTGGCCTTACCTAGAGCAGAGGAGGGCATGCTGATGGTAGACTTATCTGTGCACAACTGATAGGAGGGACTCCTTGATCCCTGGACTTACTGGGTTATAGCAGAAGCACAGCCCCATACAGAGATGGATGTATTTACATGTTACAAGCTGATGTGGTTACATGTTATATATTTGACTCCCTGTGATTTGGCCTCATGATGGCCAAAAATCTTTGAATTTGGTTTCCCTATGCCTGGATTAGAAACAAATCTATTTGATTATTGCATCTATAATACAAACCATAAGTTAATAAAATAGTGCTCTTAAGTCAATCACCAATATCTATGACCCTGATGTTAGTGAACTCATTTTGAGACTAGGGAAGCTAACATACTAAACAAAAGTCTGAATACAAGTAGGAGGTCAGATCCAAGTCCCTACTGAAGCTACACAAGAAATAGTACAAACCAAGAGTCTCAACTCACTCTCTGTTCAGGCTGACATGATATCACTATGCAGCTCGGCTGGCCTCAAACTCTTAATTGATCCTCCTGGGTCAGCCTCCTAAGTGCTGAGATTATATGGTAAGAATCACCATGGTGATTCTTACACTATTTCTTTTTCTTTTTTCCCCAAACATGTCGTGATTTTAATTGGCAGTATGCTATTATTAGAAATTATTTTAAGAACAGCAATCATCTTTCTCATGTAGTATTTTTTAAATGAATTCTTTCTCTTGCATGCCAAATTACTTTGATGAAATTTCAATACATATTTTTTATGTGAATATTGTTATTGGTCACAATTATATGGCTAATTTTGCTACTCATAAGTAGAAACTGGGTATTCAGGACCCTGAGAACAAATGATTCTCATGTAACATATGGTAAACTGTCAGAATGCATTATTACATACACCCTTACTTGCTGAAGGCCATTAAAGATATACTAAAGGTCTTCTTCACATACCTTTCCAAAGACTTCTAGGTACCCTAAGCTCTGGCAGACACCAATGAGTAACTACATACATTCAAGTTTCCATCTTTCCAATTCTTAGTCTTCCTTCTCCATCTTAGCAAATCTGAATGTTAACTAAAAATTCAACATGAATAACATCTTTTTTTTCTTTTTTATCGAGACTTTTCAATGTACATCAAGCCACCAAGACTAAAATTAATAACGCTGGTGACTATGGCAAACAGCAAATTACCCTGAGACCAATTTCTAACTTATTACATGCCTCATCAGCCTTCCAGAATCAGCAGCATTATCAGGGCTCCTTAATTGTATTAATCAGAAGTTGAGCTCAGACTCTCTGCACTGAAAGGCTACATGTACTGTTAAGGTACAACGAAATACTTAATTTCATTTTGTACTCTAAATTTCAGTGGCCTAGGACTTAGCCTAGCTTACTTAAGTATTAATCTACAGAAGATAAACATTTGTTTCTCTGATAAAAGCATTATCCCCCATTAAGAGAGAGAGATCAATAATATATAATTAAGTCTGTTCTTCTGTTAAGGTACTTATTACTTGTCCTTTATATTTTATTTAGGAGCCTTTGTCTTACTTCCTTTTAGTTCATTGAGGTCTACATTTATTTCATCTTTCTCCTGCAGGCTTTCCCTGTTCTTTTCATGTGCATTCCATGATCTCATAAAGTCTTCTTTGAAGCCAGGAGGAGGTGGTGGTGCACACCTTTAATTCCAGCACTCAGGAGGCAGAGGCAGGTGTATCTCTGTGAGTTTGAGGTCAGTCTGTGCTACAAGAGCTAGTTCCAGGACAGCCAGGGCTACACAGAGAAATCCTGTCATGGGGGGAAAAAAAAGTCTTCTTTGACTGCCCCACCCCACATATCACTCTCACTTTTGAACTCCCATAAGATCTGAATGCCTGCAGCTTCTTTTATTGCTACTATAACTATTGTATCATTTTTATATGCATTTAACAGTTCTTAAGTATTTCTGTGTCTCAGCACTACCTGGGCATAGCTCAGATAATAAGCATTAATTCATTCAACCAGGACATTCATTAGGGAAAACATTGTCAAAGCTGATACTGAAAGAAAAAAGAGTCTATTTTAGTGTGGTTCACAGATCAGCCACACTGAGATCAATCCCCTGGAAGCTCACTAAGGCTGCCTGTCAGGCCCCACCCTAGTTGTCTGGTCAGAAACTGCCTTTCAGGATTCCCAGGTGATCTGTTAGCACTGTTCAGGTTTGAGAAACACTTGCTCAGACTCTACAAGAATGAGTAGAATATTTAAGATATAACTACACATAACTTCATTGTAATTGCTTGTTTGTTGGGCTTCCTTATCTACTAACTGAAGGCTTGCTGAGGGCAAGAACTCTTCTATCTTTCTCACCACCAGCGTTTCCTGACCGGCCTAGACATTCAGCATTTTTCTCCTTCTTGAATGCATAAATGACTGGGAGGAAAAAAAAAAAAACAACTGTTTCAGAAAGTTAATTTAGGTAGTTCTTTTGTATAACACAATCTCACATATTGCCATACAAACCCCTTAATCCAATTATTAACCAGTTTTAAAATGTGCGGCTTTCTCCATTTTAGCAGCGGTATCACATGAACTTGATAAAGCAAACACCTGATTATCCTCCTGTCCTCTGAGAGCGCTTCCAGGGGCCTCTTTTACAAGTGAAAAGGCTGCATTTTAATTCCAGCTTTCACCAATCTGCCCTATGTGCCCGCACAAGGACAGGGAGAGGGCAGTAAAAAATGGTATGGCAGGGCAATTCTGAATTTCTAAATATATGGTCAGAATCTGCCTTTTAAGATTCCCAGATGATCTGTTGGAACGTTTTGGGAAGTAATGGTGTAGACTCTAGAAGTATAATTAGGCTATTCAAGATGTATATAACCACGATTGGTTGAACAGAATACTTCAGGAAATAACAACCATCAGAGCAATTAAATAAGATGAGAACCCTTGTCATTTTCAAGAGCAAACGGTGATACCAGAAAATAGAGTGAAACAGAACAGCGATTTCCCAGCGACAGAGGGTGGCAAAACACCACCAGACCAACACCAAAGCAGATAGTGGTTAGTAACGTCCAAGAAACGTGCCAGGAGCCACTTTCAGGTTCTGCAAAGAAGGAAGTCAAGGGAGAAAGGGGAAAGGAAATGGATGCAGAGTAACAACGATGAAGATGATGCGGATGAAGTATTTTTGAGAATGAGAGCTGACACACACTAGAAGGAGAAGGTGATAAGGGAGCAGGTTGCAGTGAAGCCCTATTGCAAAAGGAAGCTACTGCAGATGTCCCTGCCCAGCCCAGACCTCCCGAGGGAGGCAGCCCCTGCATAGGTGAGAGGCATAGCCCAACTCCGCTAGCCCTGCGGTGGCCGGAGCCACCTCCCCCGGAGTCTGCAAAGCCCTGGGTGGGTGCCGGAAAGGGTGGACTGTGAGAGGGTGGGCAGGAAACGGGGGCGGATGCTCGGGTGACCAGGTACCCACCTTGTCCCACCGCAGCCACTGCCCGATGGCCGTGTCTAGCTGGGGGTCCCCGGTGAGGTAGGGGGCGTGGAGCAGGTTGGAGTTCAGGTCACCATCTGCGTTCTCAGCCATGGCAGACACACGGGTGTGCGGGCCCGAGGGGCGGGTGAAGACACCGAGTCGGGGGGCTCCGGGTGCGCTCACCAGGGTCCAGACGCCCCCTCCTCGCTGAAGGGCATCGGAGACCAATCGCGAGGCGTTCGGTCAGCGCCAGCCCCTGCCGCAGCTCCAGCGAACAGGAGAGAAGGCGGAGACTGTCACCCGCCTCCCCGGCAGAGCAGCTCCGGATCTCAGCTCGAACTGACTGAGGCGGGCGTGAGGCGAGAGAACAACAACAGTCCGAGATGTCTGGGTCGCCGCCTTCGCCCGCGCCGCCTTAGGCCCCGCCCCCGCGCCGCCGGCCCCGCCCGCTCCCGCCTCACCGAGTGCCCGAGGCATGGGGCGCGCGCCCGGAGCCTCCACAGCGGCGTGGACTGCCCGCCGAGGTGACGGTGCACAGCTGGCTTTATTTTTTTAACGCCGTTCCCAGCTGTCTCTCCCGTGTTACCCCCCCACACACACTCGCACGTGTGTCTCCACCTGGTGTCCCTGTCGCCTCTAACAGCCCGCCTCTGCTCTCCCTAGGAGATCCCCCCCCCCCCCCGGCGCGCGCAGGCCCCACCCTTTTCGCCTGGGGGCTCTGTCTTGCTGGGGGGGGGGGCCGAGGTGGCGCGCGTGAAGCCTCACGGGAGTTGTAGTCTTTCCTTTTTCCCCCGAGCTCGGAACCCCCGACGCTTCCCTTGGCTTCTTAGTTGGGCAGCGCGGCAGTAGTTCCCTGATTTAAGGTAAACAAGGAATGTCGTAAGGAGCAACTTGTATGTATTTGGTGCATAACAGTAGACGAGTTGTTTTCTGTCATTTCATTCATCCTGTGAGCTATGTGGTAGGTATAGTCCATTCCACTTTACACAGAGGATGCCGAGAGGCAAATCGAATTTTCTGATCAATAGCGTTCCGGAGAAATGAGTGAGGCTTCCAACCTGTCACAGCACCTCAGATGGCAGTTGCTTTTGCTCGGATGCAACAGCAGAGTAGAGGTGGAAAGAACAAAATGTCTGGAAAATAGGAATGTTGTCAGAAGGATGGGTCAGCAATTTAACCCTATTTTAAGGACAAACAAACATCATAAAATGCATAAACCACCCGGCGGTGGTGGCGCACGCCTTTAATCCCAGGACTCGGGAGGCAGAGGCAGGCGGGTCTCCGTGAGTTGGAGGACAGCCTGGTCTAGAGCTAGTTCCAGGACCTGGGAAATAACCGTGTGTCCAAGAAAGAAATTAATTGTCCACTATAATCAGAATTAGTATCCATAACAAATATTAAATATCCACTGTATGTTAAGAATTATGATAGTTGGGCTAAAAAGGTGGCTCAGCTGTTAAAGTCCAGGCTCACAATCAACAAGACAAAAATTACTGTAGGAGTTGATGCTACAAGAATGTAAATAATTATTTGATTCACGAAATAAAGACTGGGGTCAGAGCAATGTTTCAGCTGTTAAAGCTAGGCTCACAACCAAAATGCCAAGAAATAAAATCTAGAGAGATAGGATATATGCAAGATGTTTATTTCATGATCAAGAGTAAATGCTTGCTGTGAAGAGTGGGAGTGAATTTGTCTGAAGTAGTCAATACAAGCATCAAGCAGGAGGGACCTGTGTTGAGATTTCAAGAACAGAAAATAAATAAGTTGAGAAAAAAGTAGAGGGCATTTCAACCCCATTGATCAGTGATTCTCAAGTCCTACTAGGAGACTGTTTAAAATATACGTTATGCTAGTGGACATAATTCCCAGAGATTCTGAATTTGGGTAAGGTCTTGATAGCACCATAAAAATGTCTATTGATGTGACCAAGATGGTCATAATTAAGGTACACATTAGGACATATGTGTTGGCATTCTCTGGGAGATTATTAAGAAATGCAAATCTTCAGTATTCAACGAAGTTCTACTAGCGCATATTTGAATTTGAGGAAGTCTGGTTATTCATATTTAAATATTGTAAGTAGTAGGGTTCCTGGAGAATGGCTCATCTTCAGTTTACAATGGAAGCCCAAAGACATAGGCTGTGATACATTGGTGAAGGAACAAACCGGCTACAGGATAGATGAACTTATCACAAACCATCCCCTCTAAAACCTCAACAGGTGGTCGCAGTAAATACAATTCGGGAACAAGACCTTAAATCTTTTTAAGATTTACATGATTTGCTTATTATTGTGTGTATGTGCATAGCATGTGTGTGTGGGGGGGTGACAGCATATGTGTAAAAGTTAGCATACAACTGTGAGACTGAGCCGGGCGGTGGTGGCGCACGCCTTTAATCCCAGCACTTGGGAGGCAGAGGCAGGTGGATCTCTGTGAGTTCGAGACCAGCCTGGTCTACAAGGGCTAGTTCCAGGACAGGCTCCAAAACCACAGAGAAACCCTGTCTCGAAAAACCAAAAAAAAAAAAAAAAAAAAAAAAAAAAACTGTGAGACTGAATTCTCTCCTTCCACCATGCGAGTCCTTGGGATGGAACTTGGATCATCAGGCAAGGTGGCAAGTACCTTCACTTGCTGAGCCATCTTGCCTGCCAACCAAGATATTAAATGTTGAAGAAATTGTCGTTTTGTTTTATGACCACTACAAAAAGAGTGTATTCTCTTCTTGTTGCTTATAGAGATACTTGTCATAAACCCTAGTTATGTTTGCATTAAGGAAGTGTGTGTTACCAGGTGGTGGTGGCACATGCCTTTAATCCCAGCACTTGTGAGGCAAAGTCAGGTGGATCTCTGTGAGTTCAAGGTCAGCTTAGTCTTCACAGCAAGTTCCAGGACAGCCAGGGCTACAAAGACAAATCCAGTCTCAGAAAAAAAAATGAAGAAAAGAATGTGTGTGTGTGTGTAAGGAAGAATCATCTAATCAATATTCTCCTTTAGGCCTCGTCAGATGTGAGGAGACATAACAAAAACAAATAAAAGGGGAACAGGGGATCTTTGTGGGAGGGGGAGTGGCTGCAGACACATTAGGGCTATGGTGAAGCAAAGTGATAAACCCAGGGTACAAATTGTAAGGAGGTGCCTGCTCTCGTGTTTGTGGAAGTGTAGAGTTGGTGCCTGCGTGTGAACGCTTCATTCCACTTTCAGTATCTGTACATAGATATGATTCATATATAATATATATTCACTTAGAGTATATAATTAAATGATTTTAAAAATTTATTCACACATACACACACAAGAATTTAAGGACATTTTTACCATCCTATGAAACACGATTGATAAACATTCAGGATCAGAAATTGGGGTTCAACCTGAAGATCAGAAAATCAAAACAGCTAGTCATTAGCTCTTCCCTCAATCTCAGTCTGAAATGGCGATTCTGCCTCCCACAATCTCAGAATGAGACTGTGTCTGAGAGCTGCTTCTTTCTATTTTATAATCCTCTCTAGGGCTGGGATTAAAGGCATGCACCGCCCACTTTCTATGGTAAGTAGTGTGGCTACTGGGATTAAAGGTGTATGTTACCATAATCTGGTCTGTAAGGCTGACCAGTGGGCCTGTTTTACTCTCTGATCTTCAGGCAGTCTTTATTTATTATAATACAATTGAAATGCCACTACAATCCCATAAACCCTGTGCCCTTCACTGCCAGTCCTCTTGTCACTCAAGACTTCACCTCAGGTCTAAGCAACCACAAATCTCTTTTCTATCTCTATAGTGATTTCCCTGTTCTAAACGTTTCCCTTCAATAGAATCATCATGTCATTCGTGAGATATTGTTAGTTTCTTTTAAGTAGCATAATTTTTCTAATGTTTACCCATTTTAGCAGTCATGGTAGCTCATGCCTGTAATTTCGTCATTTTGGAGGATTGCTGTGAATTTAAGGATAGCCTGGGTTACATACTGAGTTCCAGGCCAACCTGGTTTACAGTGTGAGACCCTGTTTCAAGAAAAGAAAGATCTGTCCGTCTTACAGCATGATCAATTCTTTCTTTTTCACTTGGTATCTCAATACGTACAGAAAAATATTTGATAGAATCTAGCACTCTTTCATGACAAAAACATGCAGTGCAGTAGGAACAGAGGGCAACTTTGTCATCCTGATATTGGGCATCCACAAGAAATCTACAGTTAAAAAAACACTGTACTTAATAATGCAAGACTGTACCCTGCATGGTGAGGAACAAGAAGAAAAGATCTGGTGTTGCTGCCTCCATTCAGTACTATACTAGGGCCTAACTAGGGCAAACAAAGCAAAAAAAAAAAAAAAAAAAAAAAAAAAAAAGATGTCAAAGGCATTCATGTCGGAAAAGAAGAAATAAAACCATAAATCCATTCTATTCGTCTATGAAATGATCTGTATATATAAAAATTTAATTAGAATCAATAAATGAATTCTATGTGGTTTCAAGATGTAAGATCAACATATAAAATCAAGTCTATACACTTGAAGTATGTGGAAATAGTTAAAAATATTTTCAGTAGCATCAAAAAGAATGAAATGTTTAGTAATACATTTAACAAAATAAGTACAAAACATGTATTCTGAAAACTACTAAACACTGGAGAAAATCCCATGTTCAGATGATTGAAGATGAAGTTTTAGAAGTCATGTCTTACTTTCCTTTGTCATGGTATTTTTGTTTGTTTTGGTTTGCTTATATGGTTAAGTTATGTGGCTATATTCATAAGATTTTTAAAAATATATTTTTGTGATATATTTTCTTGTTCAAAGCAATATTGTTCTCATAAAATGACTTACATTGTGCCCTTGTCTTTTGATTTTTTAAATAATTTGGAAAACGTTGAGGTTAATCTTTACTTAGATGGTGTTCTGGCAAGTCTAATGTCAGCTTGACACACAAAGTAGAGTCATCTGAAAGGAGGGAACCACAACTGAGAAAATTTTTCCATAAGATTCAACTGTAGGCCATTTTCTTAATTAGTGATGGATGGGGGAAGGCCTAGCCAGGTGCCATCTCTGGGCTGGTGGTCCTGGGTTCTATAAGAAAGCAGGCTGAGCAAGCCATGGGGAGCAAGCCAGTAAGCAGCACCCCCTCCATGACCTCTGCATCAGCTTCTGCCTCCAGGTTCCTGCCCCATTTGAGTTCCTGTCCTGACATCCTTCAGTGATTAACAGCAATATGGAAGTGTAAGCCAGAAAACCTCTTTCCTCCCCAACTTGATTTTTTGGTCATAGTGTTTCATTGCAGCAATGGAAACTCTAAATAAAACAGATGGAAAATATGACATCATGCCTCCATGACATCTCAAGACCCTCCACCTTCATAATGCCTTGACATACTCACCAACCCAGAAACTTCACCTTTAGGTTTTTATTTTAGTTACTATATTTCTGTTTACAGAGTTACTTTAGATTTGCAAATTTGGAATCATTTTTCCCTTACTTTCTAGCTCTGCAGAGATCTTCAAACTTTAAGTATGTATGTATGTATACTAATATATATATATAGTTAGTATAGTTGTTTGTCATCTAAAATACCTATGCTTTAGTATTTTATTACCTATTATTTTTCTAGATCTTTAATTAATAAAATTTAGTTATTGTGAATGTGAGTCTTATTTTGTGTATATGTATGTATTGGACATTATACTTGAAAAATCATTTGTGGGAGTAAATCTAGACTATCAGTGAATATTCTCAGCTCTCGGGAGGATTTGCCACATTCCTGGGAGTTCAGCCATGTTGAGATTTGAAATACTCTGGAATTCTCATGAGTTTCTAGAAACTGCAATTCCATGTGTATTATTGATCTTCTAGTTTCTCCTCAATGTGTTGGGGCCTCCATGTTTTGTGAAGAGGTTTTCCTGTCAGACTATCAGCTTTGTAAAAACCGTGGATTGTCTTATCTGACTTATTTGCCCACTAGAATCTTAAAATGAAAGTTCACAGTTTTCAAGACTGGGGAATACTTTCAGGTCAAAAGCCACATTTTGTCCAGTTCTTTCTCTGTTCTAACATTTTCCCTTCACCTTTGGCCTAGTCTTTTCACACTGGGTTGTCATTTCTCCTTTATAACTTTAGATAAGCTTAAAAAGTGTTATTCAGTTTTTTATTAGCAAGATGGCTAGCACAAATAGCCTCAAGGGGGTGCTTAGTATATTTTTATAATTACTTAATAGCTACTAAATAGTATGTCAAGTTGATGTGTATTTTTGTGATTCTCATTTTGTAGGATTCTTGAGTTATCTCCATTTTGCTCCTATAATAAATAAAAACAACAATGAATACCTTTGTGCATAAAGCTTCTTTACTTTTCTGCATTATTTCATTTATCTAAATTATTAAGGATTTAATTACAGAACAATATACTACAAATATTTCAGAAACTTGATTGCAGATAATTGGCCTAGTTTCTTGGGAATTAAATTTCATTCTTTGTATTAGTTTGTTGAGAATGTCTACAATATGTTTGGTCATGTTCACTCCTCCCCCAGACATATCCTCCTTTCCTACCCACCCAATTTTGTCCATATAAATATGTGCACACACACACACACTTACACACACACACACTTTCATCAAGTCCAATTTGTGCTGCCCATATATTCCCGGATATATGGCCTTCCACTGGGTCTTTTTAGTCCTGTCACAGAAGTAATAATATTTTTTAAATGAAATAGAATCAATTAATCTTGGCTACCCGAATAAGTAGTTCTCAGGCCGAAGATGGACCTACTTGAGTTTCCTTCTAAAATGTTAACTGTTACATAAATTAAGTTTAAGTTAATGTGATGAGTACCTGCATTCTGGACGCAGGGCTAAGCGAGATAGACAAGCCCGGGCTCTGCCGTTGAAGCTTTAGGTAGTACACCTCACTGAGAAATGTGAGTCCTTTATAACAGTGATGAGTCCTTTATAACAGTGGTCATATTGTGAGACTGCGGGGAATAGGCTATGACCCCAAACTATAAAGGCTGTAGAAGACATCCTGGAGGAATAAACAGCTGGACTTGAAGGCTTGAAGTCAAGTAGCTTAGGTTCTCCAACTTTGTCACTGTTTTTCAAGAATACTTGGGTTTTCTAGGTCTTTTGAAAGATTAGGATAGAAAGGCTAGAATGGGGGACTGCTAGGATTATTATTGCAGTTATGTTAATCTTCAAGTCTATGTAGGGATAAATGACATCTTAAAAATACACAGTTGGGGGCTAGGGAGAAAGCTCAGTCCTTAAAGTGCTTGCCTTACATACATGAGCACCTGAGTTATCTCCAGCACTCATGTAAAATCATGGCAAGGAAGCATGCACCTGTAACCCAAGCACTAAGAATGTGAAGACAGAGGACCCCAGGGATCTCTAACCAGGTAGTTTACCTGAATTGGTGAGTTCCTGGTTCAGTGATTAACCTCGGGCCTCCACACACATATGCACATATATGAACCACACACACATGAGCACACCAGTATATACATACACTACACCTCTACAGACCCTGAGCCTTCCAATTCATAAAAAATTATATATTTGTTTTTTTAAAAGACTTTCCTTAACTTCTCTCAGCAGAGTTATGCAGATTTCAGTGTATAGGTCTTATGAAGCTTAAATGAATCTTTTCAATATTTTATTCTTTTTATGCATATATAAATGGTTTTGTTTTCTGGTCTAGCTGAACAACAGAGTTGGCAAAAGGGATAAGGCATTCTAAACAAAGGAAATGAAATAGGTAGGATTTTGGATACTGAGAGCTGCTGTAAGCCCCTCCATGCTGATGTGGATGAAATGTTGCTGAGTGAATAAGTGTAATGAAGAAGACACTCTCTTCTTTTTTAATTCCAATCTATCATACTTAATAATTGAGCATACATTAATAATAATTCTTTTTGGGTAGAGATAGTCTTACCTAATAACAAGACAGTAATACCCAATAAGATGCTGAGTTGGTCTTAACTCATTACAGTAGGCAGGGGAATCAAGCCTTCTGTAAGCTACACTGATCAATAGAATATGTGGTGCCAGCATTAGGGTAGATTAATATATCAGTGTAACAGACTGAAGAGTCCCCAAGCAGACTCATAGTCTTTGGTCCTCAACAAAAGCACCAAAACAGGCCAGTGAAAAACGAGGAATGTCTTTACCATGCATTGCCACTGTATATCTATCAGGGTTTGAGATCCACCTCAATCCTTTACCTCATAGCATATATAAAAAATAATTTAATATAGATCACAGAAGCTGAAGTCTTCTAGAAGAAAACAAAGTCTCTGCAACTTGGGAAAAGGTAAAGGTTTCTTAGCCTAGAGTACATTGAGGTTGGAAATGTAAAACTGATCAATTATAGGCTGGGTGTGGTGTCAAATGCCTTTATACCCAGCATCCAGGAGGCAAAGGCAGGCAGACCGTAGATGGAAGTTTCTGTTCCACCTGGTCCCACAACTGTTCAGTCCCAAAGAAACACACAGAAGCTTATATTAATTTTAAACTGTTTGACCTATTAGCTTAGGATGATTATTTACTAGCTATTACAACTTAAATTAACCCACAATTCTTGTCTATGCTAAGCCACATGGCTTGGTACCTTTACTCAGTGCAACATTCTCATCTTGCTTCCTTTGCGTCTGTCTGGAGACTGCATCTCTGCCTTTCCTCTTCCCAGAATTCTCCTAGTCTGGTTGCCCCATCTGTACTTCCTGCCTGCCAATCAGCATTTTATTAAACCAATATGAGTAACAAATCTTTACAGTGTACAAGAAAATTATTTCACAGTAGTCAAACCTCTATGAGTTCAAGGCCAGCCTGGTTATATAGAACATAGCAAGTTCTAAACCAGCCAAGGCTACAAAGAGAGAACCTGTATAAAACAAACACACAATAAAATTGATCAATTGCATCATTAAAATTAGCAAGTCAGCCTTAAGAAAATTATTTGACCAACCTTGGTGTATAGAGCATTTGCCTAGTATATGTGAGGCTCTGGGTTCAGTTCCCAGCATGGACGGAGGGGATGAAGGAAGGGAGAGAAAAATGACTTCATAAGCTATTGATTAAGAAAAAAATGCTTTCAAAATATGTATCTAATGATGAAATGGTGTCTCAAATATCTACAGGATTTTATACCATATTAAAACAATGAAATAATAGTAATGAAAATAAAAACAAAGCTGCCACATCTTTTATTGTAGATGACAAAATCAAACACCCTACCTTAAACAGAAAACTGAGTTTCTTACTATAATACAAATGTACTTCAATGCCATTGAACTATACACTTAAAATGACTGACACTAAATTTCATGTTTCATCTGTTTTTAAAGTAACTGTTCTCATAGATAGCTCCAAGTGTCTTTCGTTAAATATATTTGTGTATGTGCCTGAGAAGGACAGGGTCAGAACTAGCTGCAGATACTCTGTGTCCTTCTCCATCCTCTGGCTTCACTACTTACTTTCCTCCCAGTCTTTCCTACTTGAATTTCAGACATGATATTCATGACTACATACATCTCCAGGAAATGCCTTCCTAGCTAGCAACCACAGAATACGGAGAATTGCCTCTGCTTCAGAAGATAAAGTTTGTGCTCACTGCAGGGCGTAGTGTGTGTGACTCACACTGCTTTCCTCACATAAAATAGAAAGTGAAACTGGAGCCCTTTCTCAGGGAAGTTCAGAGTTCTGTTACTGGAATAAGGAGAAGGGAAAACAAGCTGATAAAATAGACAAAAACAAAAACAGATGCCGTCCATACTGACTTGATTCATCTTCCCGGACTTACCACACATTTCCCTCTTCATTTCCTCCTTCCTTTCTTTTCTTCTTTCTTTCTGTTTCACCATCTGTCAATCACCTTTCTTAGTTCTTCTTGAAAAACTCCAATTCTCCTCTATTTATTCATTCTCTTTATACTGTGTACCTAATTTTGTTCCATACAGTCTTCTGGAGGACACTGATAAGCAAACCAAGGGCTTCCCCCACACTCTTGTTGCGTGGATTATTTGCCCCCTGATGAATGGCATTTGCCTGCCTCATACTGTGACAGTTCTGTGGTTAGTGGAGGAAAATGTTCAAGAAGGCTGCTGTGTTTGAAAGCTCAGAATTAAGCTTCCTCTTTAAGTGCTGCGCTAGGCTAGCATTCTTCACCGAGAGCATTTTAATATCTGTCATTCTGAACTTTAAAATCCATGAAGCTGGTTTCCTAGCCCTGACAATGGTTCCTTTTCTAATGAAATATAAGATCTAGCTTCTAATACAATATGTGGACACGTGTAGTGTACAGGCACAGAGGGGAATTAAATCTGCTGGAGTCAGCTCTTGTTTAGAGACTATCATCTTATGTTAGCATTTCTGCAGTCTCATATATCCTGGATAAATGACTAATTTTCAACAGAGGAAAAAAATGCTGTTAAGGTGAGGAATAAAAGCTATAATTTCCTGATGATTTTATTGTTTGAAAATGTCTTTGTAAACCAATAAGTTATACACATAATTATAAGTTTGTAAAACTATTAAGTATATGTCTGAACAAAATTATAAGTTTGAACAAGTTGTATGCACATATAAAACACATTATTATTAAGTACATAATTATTATATAGTATCTGTAATACATATACTTAAGAGTTTATCTTTTTGTGTAGATGCATTTGTGTGTGTGCATATGTGTGCGGGTACAGGTGCATGTGTGTGTAAGTGCCTGTGGAGGCCAGAGGTTGACATTAGGTGTCTTCCTCAACCATTCTTCACTTTATTTTTTGAGGCAGAGTCTCTCACTGAACCTGGAGATCACTGGTTTAGCTAGACCGAATGGTCAGCAAGCACCAGGCATCCTCCTGCCTCCACCTCCCCGGTGCTGGAATTGCAGTTGACACCGCACACCTGGCTTTTACATGGTTGCTGCAGACTGAACTCAAGTTCTCACGTTTTTGTAGCAGGCACCTTACCTGCTGGGCCTTCTCTTCAGCCTCTTAATTTTTTCTTTATGTTTTGCAATATGTAGAGATGATAGGCAAGAAAGGATCATACCACATATGCCTGCTGACCCCCTTTAAACGGCTTTCCCATGAGTCCTTGAGACCCTGGGGGAATTGGCAAGGCTGCCAAGCTGGCTGCTTCCCAGGGAATTCAACTGGCTGAGCCTCTCAGCTCAGGTTGCTTAGCTGATCCATGTTTAATTTTCGTTATCAGTTTTATTCTGGTATTAATTATCTCTATCAATTTTGTTTGTTATAAATTAAATGGAAAGCCAATAACTCCTTAGTCATCTAGGAAAAAATGTTTGGCTATCTTGGCAAGAAATAACAAACCAAACCTCAATGACTTATATAGGAGTGTACAACAGTTCCAGAAACAAGAAGCTTTGCACTGAGCCCACACCAGGATTAGTTTAGGCAGCGGTTCGGAACCCGTTGTCACCTCTGTCACCCTAAATGCGGATAGCTATACCATTCTCATACATCTTCTGAACCCAAATATTTCCAAGGGTAGAAAAGAATGGTGTGTGGTTTTTATGAGCCTGAGAAACTTTTTCCAGAAGTCCTTGGCAAAAGTGTACACCTGTTTAATGACTCCATGGCAAGGTGCATGAAGCCACATCAGTGCTTCAGATTAAAAACATGATTCCCTCCTGGCAGGCTGGGACTAGGGAGCCTCGGGCAAGAACTCCTACGTAAATATGAAGTTCTGCCAACATGAGGAAATGAACAAGTAGTTTATGGATATGATCCAGCTGTATTTGTTAAGGACTGGGAATGGAATGACAAAGAGGACAGAGAGGCAGAGAGGAGCATGCCAAAGGCAGAATTAAAGACAGAATGGTCATACTCCCCTAAGCTCTTGAATATGGAGCAGCATCAAAATACCCCAGAGAGGCCAAGCAGAACAAAATGTCTGCAATTCTTGCTATTGTGTAGAGTGTGGCAGAAAGATTGCAAGTTCAGGACTATCTTGAGCAACGTGATGAGATGCAGTCTCAAAATAAAAAGGGGCCATGGATGTAGCTCAGTGGTAGGGTACTTATGTAACATGTGCAAGATGATGGAATCCATCTCCGTTACTGCAAAATAAAAAAAGAAAGATTCTAGGGAAGGCATCAAAACATCATATATGAGCCCCATAGGAAACTCAAGAGGAAATGAACTTATAACAAGGGTAACAGGCACTTTCTTCTTATGGTTGAGTACATGGATCCTTACATCAGAGGAAATAATAATTTGGCTTCATGAAGGAGCTGTTCAGATAATTGTTAGACACTTTGCCTGTTCCTTCTATGGTATGTGCCCATCAAACCCTTGGAGAGATTATTTTAATGTTTGATCTCAGGCCAAGGTTAGCCAAGACAGTTCTGTGGACTACCTATTTTTTTTAAAAAAAAAAATATTCTTTGTGGTCTAGAAATGTGATGTTATTATTTGTCTAGAGTGATTGATATTTTCTTTAAATCCTTTACGAGTCATTTTGGAAATATTTTCATTTAATCTTTAAAAACCTGAAGCAATGAAAGCAAATGACCCTAACAATTGGCAATAAGCCTTTAAAACAGGTTCAGCCAGTCTCCCTCTCTCCTTGTAAACTAAAGTATTAAATAGTTAAAACCAACCACAAAGAGTGTGGTTTATTTATTATGTGTATTCAAGATGAAAGGGGATATGGTCTCAGCAAGTCGGCTAGGGATAGCTCAGACTCTGCAGCTAGCCTTGCTAAGTTATTTTTTTCCCTTTGTACATGTCTTTTGGTTACTATGGGAACTAGAGGCCTTAGGGAGAAGAGATTGTTTTGAATACTGGACTGAGAGCAAAGGAAGGTTTTAGTACAGGTGCAGAAACACGGAGTGGTTTTAGGCATGGAACCAGTGAGAGCTAGGATCTATGTGGATGTTTCTGTGCTAATCATGCCACAATATTTCGTAGGAAATTTAAAAAGACAGCCATCATGCTAAACAGCATGATGCAGATCACGTAGGACATGGAGAACCTAATGTTTGGTGGAGTAGGTAAGCTCTGTGTAGCCTCAGCACCCCCCCCCCTCAACACACACACACACTGCTTTAGCGTCCTTAGTCTGCTGAATGCGAGCACTGGGTCCACCCAGTCCACCCAGTGCATCTTTCATTGCACCCTGCTCCCTGTGATCAGGAATATGATGGACTCGGCATTTGCTCTCTTGGAAGTGAAGCTGCAGTCTCCAACTTGCAGATAGTCGTGGGATGTTAAACCAGCTTAATTCCTACAGCCCTGGAGACAGGCAATAACTACCAGGCTGAGACTGACTCAGAAGACAGCTGTGACTAGCCTGGAGAGATGGCTCAGCAGTTAAGAGCACTAGCTGCTCTTTCAGAGGATGCTGGGTTCAATTCCCAGCACCCACGTGGCATCTCACAGCTGTCTAGGAGATCTGACACTGTCACACATACATACAAACAAATACCCACTTAGCAGTTTCTCTTATCCAATACTGCCCTGGGCACAGCTACCTCATGGGGTTCTGCTGGCACAGATGCAGTTTTAGAATTGATTCTGGCTTGTAGCGCCACAGAGGAAGAACCAACTTTCATTTTATATTTTGAAAAACTTTTTTTTTTATTAACTGTATTTTTTATGGAAGTGGAGAGCAGTGTGTCACAGCACGTACGTAGATGTCAGAGGACAACATTCAGGAGCCAGTTCTCTTTGACCACAATGTGACTCCCAGGAATCTAAGGTTGTCAGTTTGGCAACAAATGCCGTTACTCACGGAGACATCTCGTCAGCCTATAGTTTTCAAAATATATTTTTGTTATGTGTTCTTGATTGCAGTGCTGACTTAAATAGGGGAAGCAGCATACTTCTTCCCTAAAATAAGGACAGGAAATTTCTACTGCTTAGAGCTGACGGTGACTCACTTAAGCTCAGGAACTGTTTCCTGAGGAATCACTGACTTGGATTACGTCACTTATTTATTATAAAACTGCCCTTTTGTCTTGTTTCCCTAATCTCATATTGACGGAAAGGGCTGTGGTGATGCAGGACCCTTAAGAAGTCATTTGTTCCACAGCTCTTGGTGCTGTGTAATTTGAGCAATGTGATGCTTGACTTCTGTTCTTTTCTCCTTGCCCTCAGCTTTTCATTTGACTGCTCCGTAAGCTCTCTTTATAATGCTTGAGTTGCAAGGATGCACAAAAGAAGCTGCCTTTATGACATACTAAAAGAAGGATGTCCTGTTCCAACTTTATAATAGTAGCCTTGGAGATAAGTATTCTATTTCAGAAAGACTGAATGCATTCCACTCAGAAGCAGCTTCTGACAATTAAATTTAGTGCACCAAAAACCTAATGCGTGATTTTTGACTCACGTATTTTTATTTAGCTAATAATTAAGATATACTTTTATTGTGTTGATGGCTTTGCCTATTAGTACTTTGTTTTCATTTAATCAAGTGAAAATGAATATGCATATTGGACTGTCTTCATGATATTTAATTGTTTCTCTTCACTATATTATGGCCTATTTAAAATCACCTCATATTTGCTGAGTTAGTAATGATGACTCATCTTGGTTGCAACTAATATGCAAATATTTTAAGTCTTGGATCAGCGACTCAGTCATCTGTTGCCCTGTTCCCTCCCCCACAGCCCATCTGTTTTATTTGCAGCAACACTACTGGTTACATATTCTTCAGCGGTCTTTAACAGAAACTTACTTATTGACCAAACATCTCATGTCCAAGGTAAAGCTGTATAGTATACACTGTAAGACATTTTAAAAAATAATATACCATATGATATTTTATAATTTAAAACTATTTTGTGTCCTATGGAGAAGGTGAGACGTAGTGAGTGAGGAGGTGGACCCTGGAAATAATGGGCAAGATGTCTTACGACAACTGAGAAGAAGGAGACTTCTATAAACACAGGTGTATTTAGGTAAAGTTTGTCTTTGACTCTCCAATGTTATCTTCCCTTCATTCAAGGCTTTTTTCTACCGCATTACCCTATTGTTCCCAAATGATTGTGAGTTTCATAATTACCTGGAAGGATTGGTGTCTCTGGTTTCTGTCAGCTAGCTCATCCCTCCTCCCTCTCAGACCTTGACCAGTACAATGTGTTATCAAATGTTTGTTAGTGGGACTAGAGATAGCTCAGCTGGTGACAAGCATGTACTGCTCTTGCAGAGGATCCGAACCCAGTTCCCAGCATCCACCACCAGGCAGCTCACAACCACTTATAACTCTAGCTCCAGGGGTGTCAGATGCCTTTGGACTCTATGGGAGCCTGCACTCCACTCACACATCCCCCACACACACACAGACACACACACGTGCACAAGATCAGAAACAAACCTTTGTAAAACGCTTTTCATTTTAATTTGTTTTTTAAACAATGAATGAGCCAGAGAAGGGAGGCAAGATATAATCCCAGTAACTAGAGAAGTAGAGCAGGAGAATCATGAGATTGAGACCTGCCTTGGGAAGAGCTTGCTTCAAACATCTTGAGGCTACCCTCGGCTGATGGTGAGTCGGGCTTTGCTGCCGTGTTTTAGTTCAGACCAGGAGAAGAATTTTATTTTATTTCTTTCTGTTTGACTGCAAGCATCTAAGGACCTTCCCATTGGGTCAAGCATTGAAGTAATTGGGCAGAGGCTTCACTGACCATACATAGTAATGAATACAGTCTGCAAAAAATAGCTTGAAAATGTCACTGAATGAACAGATGGCTACAGTTCTCCACAATTAGCCATAGAAAATCTCCAGAAAAGGGGGGGAAATCGCATCTCCAAAGTTTTGGCACCATAATATTCAAGTACTTTGTTTTCATTTAAGAAGTAGTGAAATAATTATATAACCTAACATTTATTACAATAGATATAAGGCACTTCAATATAATTTTTAAAAACCAAGTATGTGCATTGTAACACTGCCCTGCTGACCTCTTATGCCTTTTGGTAACCCTAGTGTTATATTTTTAAGTTAAAAGGGTCAGTGGAAAACTAGGTAATATCTAAGTATTCAGCCTATTCTTTGATGATATGCATGTGTTATAATAAAGCTCCATGCAGTAGCCGCTTCACAGATCAATTCTATGGACTGTTTGTTGAGCGTAAGAAGCTGCCTATATGTGTATATAGTTGGTGTAAGAAGTGATTCACTGCTCCAGACAGGGCTAGGATCCCTTCAGGCATTGACATTTTAATTGTTCTGGAGAAGAAGTACTCTCCTTCTACAGAGGTTGCTAGTTTTAGTGTCCCGGCTGTCTTCAACTTGCATCCTTAAACCTATCCTCCAGTCCACTCTATGCCTCAGGATGCTGGCCTGTGCAGAACCCCTCCACAAGCTCCCTTCCCTTCTGGCATCCGGTGGAAGTGGAGCCATGGAGAACTTCAGCAGTAATGGGAGTGAGGTGGACACAGAGGCAGATGGTCATCTCATTGGTCCCTTGTCAGGTGACCCTCTATCCAGCCTTGTCCATCTCTAGTTCCAGCTGCTGCTCTTTCCCCTCATCTGTTCAAGTTCATAACTGGCTCTATCTCCCCACCAGGTTCGTTCTAGCCCTAAGACATTGCGCTGGTCTCTATGGTATTCTTACCCTTATACAAAGACTGTCTCATTTAAGACTGTCCTCACACTACCCACTCTGAAAGACTTCTCTTTCCTTATTGAGACCTGCCATCAATGTTCTGAAGCGCCAGGTGATCAAATTCCTGCAAATAATAATAAGAAAGGTTGAAGAGAGGCTGAGTGTGGTGGCACACACCTTTAATTTCAGAACTGAAGAGGCAGAGGCAGATGGATTCCTGTGAGTTTGAGGCCAGCATGGTATACAAAGCGAGTGCCAGGACAATCAAGGCTGTTACACAGAGAAACCCTGTCTTGAAAACCAAATGAAAACAAAAAAAGGTTGAGACAGAGAACAAGATGAAAAGAGTAAGCAAGTCCGTTATTGTGGAGATCCAGAAGCCAGTCCCCAAGGTCCTGGTTTCTGCAACTTCCCCCTTCCACTTTATGGAGTTATTATTAGATCGTGGCATCATTTTATTACTGTGAACTGTATCCTCTGTGGCGTACAGGCAAGTAATAGGAGTCCCATTAACGTTTGAGTTGAGTTTTCTGTCCCTTGAGAGAAAACTGTGCTGAAGTCATTTCATGCCCTATAAAACTATGGAAGAGGGGCTTTCAGTAGCTCCAGGGATGACAAATAGGGCTTGGGATGGCCCTGTAGGAGACAGCTGAACTGTGCAGAACTTATCCCCAGGCTTCCTTCCCTCCACCCCCACCGGAAGTCAGAAAGAAAAGAAGCCTGTAGAGCTCCTGAGACAGTTGAGTTTGTTCAGACGCTGCCTTCAAAGATCTCACTATAACGGTGCTTTCTACCGACGTACAAAAAAAGCAGTTGCATGTTTAGTGGGAGACAAATATTTATTTCCAGGTACTCAGTCAGAATATTCTTTCCCAGCATCCTTGGCTTAACTTTCCATGCTTTTTCTGGTGTACATAGTGTATATGCCTGTCCCTGAGCAGGTAACCAAGGCAAGGAGGAAGAACTGTGCTAACACAAGCCTGAGACATGTGCTCTGCAGCTCAAGTCGGGGTGTAGTTACCATCCCCAGAAGCAGCTGGGAGAAGGATGATGAAAATCAAGAGAACTACTAACAGGAAAGGGAATGGATGCAAGGGAGATAACCGTGTCTTCTGTGGCTTACAAGCTGCATAAGCTGGTCAGTCGGTAATTTCCTACTTAAACTAGTTATGTCATTTTGCCTTTTTCTCTAGGAGGATCATGGGACTAATCATAGCTCTGTACCGGTTATCCATATGAGCCCAGGCTAGACATAGTTCTGATTTCTGAAATCTATTTTTATGAAACTAAACCCAGTTACCCATTGAGTTTCTCTAAAATTCATGCTAATACCATCTGTCTACCTGACAAAATTACTGGGAGGCTAAAGTAGGATGAGAGACAAGAAAACATTTTGTAAACTATAAAGAGTAACTTATGTAAAAATGCGCCTTTCTGGTGTGTGTGTGTGTGTGTGTGTGTGTGTGCGTGTGTGTGTGTACGAGGATGTACCTGTGTGCAGGTGCACGTGGGGAGGCCTGAGGAAAAACCTCTGGTATTGTTCCACCAAAGCTGCTCACCTTGGTCTTGCAACAGGGTCTTCTCCTAATGGCCCGGAGCTCACCAGGTAAGCTAGACTGGCTGGCCAGGTGACAGATTGCAGCAACCTGCCTACTTGTGCCTTCCAGCACTGAGATCACAGACATGAACCAGCACACCCCACTTGTTTGATCTTAGGGATGGGACTTACATCCTCATCCCTGGTCAGTAAGCACCTCGCTGCCTGCACTGTCTCCCCTCTTTCTATTTCCTTATTTTACAGCGTTCAATACAGCACTCTAACCTATAGGCACAGCGGCATTCTTCTGACCATACTCTAGAGGCTGTGTTGTTCCTTTTAGTGAACAAATTAAATACTCCCAAATGATTTGAAAATATCAGACTGTTAACATCCCTAAGGTCTCAGCTTTTCCTAAGGGATTTCCGTCTGAGCTGCTAAGAGCCAGAGTTACAGGGGCTTGAGTTTTCCTCCACTTCCCTGGCAAAGAACCCAAAACACAACTATTTTAGTAAAGGTAGTACAAAAGTACTTGTTGAGCAATTTTTAGTGAGCACTTCTTGGTTCCAGACACAATAAAACACTAGTGTGAATTATCACAGGGATACTGGACTTGTGTGCAATTGGAGGTGGCAACCTTTATTACACTATCTTTGAGGCATTGTGCACACACCTAGAACGTGAAGGGCTTCTATCAGTTGAGTACCGTAAAGACAAAGGTCTTGAAGGAAATTTTTTTGAGAAAATGCGAATCAGGTTTAATTTAATAAAAAATAAGCTTGCAGTAATCAGAATAATGTGGAAACAAGAACAATGATGCCTCCTCTCTGTGTCTGTAGACAGCTGCGGAATACTCCGAGTAATCCCAGAGTCTAAGGCCATGGAGATTCTCTCTGGGACATTTTCCAAATCCTTCTCACTTAACTCAGTGCCATTCTGCAGCTGATCAAAGAATAGAGAAGGGACCAAGCTTACATATTTTGATCACACACACACAGACAGACAGACACACACACACAATTTGACCTATGGTCCTAGATTAATATTTTGAGTACCCGGTGGCTACCCTTATATTTTTTGCAATATCTTATTCCATAGAGCCAGAAGATTTTAGGGGTGGTGTATCTCCATCTACAGCGTCAGAACCAGTAAATAAGCTTGGATCCTGCAGTTCTAAAGAGCACTTGTTCTTGCAGATGGCCAAGTTCAGTTCCCAACACCTGTATGGTGGTTCACAACCGTCCTTAACTCCCATTCCAGGAGATCTGATCCCCTCTTCTGACCTCCAAAGGCACCAGGATGATGTGCTGCAGAGACATACAGTTAGCAAAATGTTTATATGTTTTAAAATAAACATTTAAAATTTAAAATTAACTAAAATTTGTTATAAAATAAATCTAAAAACTTTTAAATATGAGAGATGTGATAGGATAATATTTAAGTCTCCTTTAAATCTCTCTCTCTCTCTCTCTCTCTCTTTCGTGATAGTCTTTGGAACTTGATAATTGGACTAGTCTAGCCTCACTGAGATTTGCCTGCCTCTGCCTCCCAAATTCTGGGGCTAAAGGTGTGCACTACCACACCTGGCTCCTTGAATTCTTGATAAAATTAACTAGATCCATGGAATGGAAAAGTTCTAAGATATATCTAGAGAAGTAGGCCAATCAAAGCAAGGTAAAGCGTTTTTCTAGAAAAAAGTAGTTGAAAAAAGAGTCTTAAAGCTTAGTGACTCCGAGCAATCATCACTTTTGAGCCCTAGTCCCAGCACTCAATAGTTCTGTGACTCTGGGCAAGTCACAGGGCCTCCTGTACCTTAATACTATCATCTGCTAAATGGCAATAAAAAATAGATCCTTCCAAGTTGGGTGGTTGTGGTGGTGCACACTTTTAATCTCAGAACTTTGGAGGCAAAGACATGTGCATCTTTGAATCTGAGGTCAGCCCAGTCTATAGAGTGAGTTCCAGGACAGCTAGCGCTTCACAGAGAAAACCTGTCTTGAAAAGAAAAAAAGAAAAAGAACCTTTCACAAAGACTGGTTAAAGATGAGACAATACAAGTAAAACATAGCCTAGAGGCTGATGGCTACTCAAGACATGGGCACCTGGTAGACTGGGAACAAGCAGGGCAGATAGTCTGTCCTGCCATAGAGAAGGCAACATCCCAAGTAGCATTCATTTCTGATGATGGTATTTACTTGTGTCAGAAACACTAATCTTACAAATATTAACAGTGTTGACTCCTTTGTGGATAAATGGCTATGTCACGCCTCTGTATGACCTGACTAGGGTGGTGAGGGAATGAAGGAAAGACAGACAGATGGATCCATGGGCAAACAGAAAAATGGGGGGTCAGCTACCAGAGAAGCTGAAGCACTCTGAAAGCTCAACCACTCATTGAGTAGAGTTGAACAGGGAGGCAGGGTTATTGCACACCGCTGAACAAAGAGGCAGGTTATTCCACACAGAAACAGGAGCAAGGTTTATGATGTACATCTGAATAAAGGAGGCAGATTTAGCTAATCTCAGTGGAGCAGTCTCTGCTGGAGGGCAGTCTTCAGGCCATAAATACTTTAGGGGAGAGCTATGGTAGATATATTCTGCATATACTATCAACGTTCGCACTCAGACCAAAGAAAGACTTTGCCAGTTTCTGAACCTAGAACAGAGAAGTCTTTGCCATTTCCCTCTGCACCACACTCCAGGAGGAAGTCTTTGCCATTGCCCTCTGAGCCACACTCCAGGAGGAAGGCTTTGTCATTCCTCTGTGGATCTGAGGCTTCAGGACCCTTAACATGGCAATGCCCATATCTACAAGAGCACATCCATTCAGGGCTTCACTCATTCGTGACTACCTACAGTATAGTACTTTCTCCCTACACTATAGTACTTTCTTTTGTCTTTGTGTCAGATGCAGAGAAGGTTCATCTTGTAGTGCTTTTAGGATAAAAAGTCTTTAGCACTTACATTATACATCCAGCAAACAAATCCTTCACATTTTTTATTGTTATTTGAGTGCCATTGTGATCTACTACTGTAAACAATCAGGAGCCAGGGAGTCAAAGACCTTGTCTTTCATTCAACAAATAGTTATGCAACATTCGTCATATACTGGACTCTTTGCTGGGCCCTGGAGGAAATAGAAATTTCAGTGGTGTGAAGAAGAGACAAAGCAAGTGCACAGGAACTGTAAAACATGGAAAATCATTTGTTGCAGGAAGTATAAAGCATTGTAGGATTGTTTGTGGGAAGTATGCTTGACCCAAACTGAGGAACCAGACCAAATCAAATATTATTATAAATAATAAAGTATTATAGAATATCAGAGAAGTACGTAGGAGTTAGCCAGGATAATGCCCAAAATTATTTTACAAGTCAAGACTAGTTTGCTTAAATAGTGAGCTTTGCTACAGTTAACACCGCAGAAGTAGGAAGGGACCTTGGGTTTTGGAATTTCATTCCTGTCAACAGAAAATAAGACAAAGGTTGGTGTATCAGAGACCTGGGGGATAAATGAACAGTAACATTGTGAAATGACCCAGAGAGACAAATGTAGTGGTATTTCATTTGTATTTTAATAAATAAAGTTTGTCTGAAGATAAGAAAAGTAAAACAGCCACACTGGCCAGTCTTACAGACCAGGTAGCAACGATACACACCTTTAATCCCAGGAGCCACACTAGTTTGCCATAGAAACCAAGCGATAGTGGTGCACACCCTTAATCCCAGAACTACAGAGGATTTTAAGATGGGAGGAGACAGCTCTCAGTCTCAGTCTCATTCTGAAGTTTCCTGGAGTCAGGATCAATCATTTTTTAACTGAGGTTGAGGTAAGAGCCAGTTGGTTGGTTGCTTTGTTTTTCTGGTCTTCAGGTTGAACCCCATATCTGTCTCTGAGTTTTTATTAATCATGCCACAGACAAAGGAATGGGAAGGTGTGGAGTTAAGGGTTTGTTCATCCCCTAGTTCATAAAAGTGCAGAAAAACAAAGGGAAGGATGATGGAAAATCAAGTTCCCTGTATCCTGGCATCTGATCTTGGCTTAGCTACAAGCTCCTTTCTATTATGTGATTTGGAATAAGAATTCCCTCTTAGAGACTCTGGTTTCTCCACCTGTAAGCTGTCTGAGTTGAAAAGAAGACAAGAAGGAGCTGCTATGATTGGGGAATCAAAGCAGGCAGATGACAGCATCAAATAGCCTAGGCATGAAATTTAGTAACATTGGCACTTGAGCCACAGACTGACCAAAGCCCAGAGGAAGCAATACCTGATGGTGAGCCGAGGAACTTTATAGCTATCAGTTCTAGCGTGGGAACTACCTTTTCTAGATGTATGATAAAATCTTAGTGGAGACTTGTGGAGGACAGCATGGTGTGAACTCACTTGGGTTCCTGTCTGCCTTCTGCCCCTTATCTTTGGGAACTCTGGGGAACATACTGAGGGAAATGATTTTGTAGAAGCAGGGCCAACCCAAATGTAGTTGATTGTAAATGGTGGTATTTCAGTAACCAGCTGAATACTGTAGAGAGCATTCATCATGTCGTCTGCTTTGAACAGCACCCCCCCCACACACACACACCTTCATCTATAACACTGATTCCCCCTCCCACTAATCTTGTCATTCCCTCCCCCCTTGGAGAGAGATTTTTGTCAGTTGGAAATAAAGCAGCCAGTCTTTCTCAGAGGGCAAAGCTTCAAGACAAAACCAGAAGCTTCTAATGGCCATGTCCCTTCAGTGAAGAAGCCAGTCTGTAACTGTAAGCTGAGACTCAGAGGGGCAGACATGTGGAAAGGCAGGAAGAATAAGAATCCAGCTGTTAGCCGGGTGATGGTGGCGCACGCCTTTAATCCCAGCACTCGGGAGGCAGAGGCAGGCGGATCTCTGTGAGTTCGAGACCAGCCTGGTCTACAAGAGCTAGTTCCAGGACAGGCTCCAAAGCCACAGAGAAACCCTGTCTCGAAAAACCAAAAAAAAAAAAAAAAAAAAAAAAAAGAATCCAGCTGTTGAGGTGATACATATCCATAATCCCAAGACTTGGGAAGCTGAGGCAGGAGGATCAGGAGTTCAAGATGCCCTAGCCTCCATAGCTAGTTTAAGGCCAGCCTGAGCTATATAAGACTTTATCTCAAAACAACAACAAAAAATTTACCTTGTAAAATCACTGTGTGTATTTCCAGGTACAGCTTTTGCCTTGCTAATGTGAAAAATAAGTTTGTCCTTCACATTTTAATGATTCTGTCTCTAGAGATGTCCCTTCCCCCAAAAAAGTATTTCCTAAAATCCAGAAGTCCTTTATTTTCTGCTGGAGATAGCTTATCAGATGGTTCCTCAGAGTTGCTTCTCACAAGGACCTTCTGAGGCAGACAAGGCAGGGTTGTTTCTATTTTCTATCCAGAATACTGGGGCAAGATGGTTCAGTAGGCGGAGCAGTCTCCTGCAGTCTTGATGATCTGAGTTCAATCCATGAAGCCTATAGAGATGAGGAGAGCTGACTCTGAAGTTGTCTTCTAACTTCCATGCAGTTGCCATGGCTTGTGAATAGCCCACCCAACCCCCAAAGTAAATAAGTAAATGTAAAAAAGAAAAACCTTAAGAATACTGGAGCCCAAAGTCACACAGTGGGTAAAGCAAGGTCTTGAAGCCAGGATATGACTACTACTGTTTCCAGGATACAGAGTTCTTTATCCACTCCAGCACTGCAGTGACTTGGAATAATTTGCTCATCCAGTCAACAAATACATTGTGTCTGTGCTAAGGCAAATGCCATTTTAGGTGGTGTTGAACAGGATGGTGTTCCCAACACTGACAGCCAAGCACGTGTAACAGACTAGGAGACTGGCAGTGTGTGGGTCGTGATAGCAGGAGTCCTTCGGAAGCACATTTGGGATGGGAGTGTTCAGGTAATCGGAAAGGATTCTCAGCTGGACCTCTGCCCCTCCTTGAAATCCTTGAGGTCCAACTGTCTAAATTGTTTTTTAAAATGTATGAATTTTAGGTGGAGAGATGGCTCAGCAGTTAAGAATCCTGGTTGCTCTTCTAGAGGACCAGGGTTGGTTCCCAGCACCCACACAGTGGTTCACAATCTTTATAACTTCAGTTCCAGGGAATCTGATGGCCTCTTCTGGCTTCTGTGCTGCATACACATGATGCATAGACATGTATGTGACAAAATACTCATACACATAAAGTAAGTTAAAAAAAATTAAACGTAAAACTCTGTGTTCAGCACATCGTCAGAGTGTGCAGCCTGTAACCGGCACAACTGTGAGCTTGTTTGCTCTACCTTGCCAAGGAAATAACATTTAGATTGAGATCCAAGAGCCAGTGTGAGTTAGCAGACTGAAACCTGTAGACCCCAGGCATGTCTCACCTAGTTCTGGGTGAGCTGCCCAACCTGCCCTTATTTATTGACCAGGACACCACCCCGCTGTGGCTGCCCTGGTGTCCTCTATTGTCACTACAATCCCTTCTTCCTTCTCTGCAGTCTGGTTTCCCATGGCACCCAGATCACCCTCTCCCTGCTGTGCTCTCTCTCTCTCTCTCTCTCTCTCTCTCTCTCTCCCTCCCTCTCCCCTGCTGGTGTCTCTGTCTCTGTCTATCTCTGTCTCTCTCTCCCTCTCCCTGCTGATCTCTCTGTCTCTCTCTCTCCCCTGTTGGTGTCTCTGTCTCTGTCTCTCTCCCTCTCCCTGCTGGTCTCTCTCTCTCTCTCCCCTGTTGGTGTCTCTGTCTCTTTCTGTCTCTGTCTCTCTCCCTCTCCCTGCTGGTCTCTCTCTCTCTCTCCCCTGTTGGTGTCTCTGTCTCTGTCTCTGTCTCTCCCTCTCCCTGCTGGTCTCTCTGTGTCTCTCTTTCTCTCTCTCTTTCTCCTGCTTCTCTCCACCACCCCACCCCCCGCCCCATCTCCCTGCTGTTCTCCTGCTCTCCCTGAGGTTTCTCTATCAGGGTCAAGATCAAGAGCTTGTGTTTTCATCTGTAGTCCTCAATGATGTTTAATTCAAAACAGGGGAGAACCTGATCCACTCTGGGAGAGCCTTGCCTGCAAGGCTGAGTATCAGAAACCCGAGGATCGTTTGGCCTTCTCATGATTGGCTGCTAATTATTTTATGCCCTTGACTGCAGTTTTTTGTTTTGAGGCTTTTTTTCTCAATGGGAGAAATAAGTAAGGGAGCATGAACTCCTCTTGTTTTTAAATCCTAAAATATCAAGCCTGGGGGAAATTCTGGCATACTTTCCACTCCCAGAATCCTTATGGGGAGAGGATGATCAGCAGATGTAGATTAAAGGGGGAGTAAAGAATGGCTTCATCTTTAAGAAGCCTTCATCACATGGCAGGCACACGTGAACATCAGAATTCTTAGAACCGACTGTCAAGTGGAATTTTTCTCTTACCATCTGCACCTCTGTACAAAGATAGGACAGAGTCCTGTTTCAATGCCTGTGTATCTTGATCACAAAATGAGTTTCACTTCAGCGATGTTACTGTCCCTCATTCCCAGACTCCACCATCTAATACAGCGCCTGTTAGTTAGCTACCTGGTGAGATTATAATGCTGTGCTGAGTGTTTTATGTTGTTGCTGACATTATACGACATAGGACATACTACTCTGGCTACATAGGAAATTCTTTTTGTTCTAATCTCTCTCTCTTCCTTCCTCTTCATCGCTCTCTCTCGTTTTATTAGGCTGCTAAATCTTATATTGTTGGTAGGCATGGTAGCACCCAACTGTGACCCCACTACCACTCAGGAGGTAGAGTCATGGAGGTCAAGAGTTCAAGTCTGAGCTACTTGAGACTCTGTCTCAAAACACACACACACAAACACACACACACAACAACAAAAACCTAGGCTCCTCAGTGGAAGAAACTTAAAGGGTATTTGGTGTAGTGCTTCTGATTAAAACCAAGAGGCACAGTCAGCTCCAGAGAGGCACTGAGTGACAAGTGGTATAAGACTGCCCGGGAATAAGAAGTGGGACTTAGAAATCATAGACAGTGTTCTTTCTGCCATAGGTATTTTCTTTTTTCTTTTTTGCCAGATGGTCACTACTGAGTTTGGATATGAATCTGGAGTGACCGCCACTCACCTCTTTAGTCCCACCCCCTTCCAGTTCCTTTGTCTTCCCTCTATCTTCATCTTAAAATTTGAATCAAATCCAGGAGCCACAACAGGAACTGGGCTTGCCTCTAAGAAAATCCTGAACCTTGGCTGATGGGGCCCTAGGGTGTAGCTGCTTTCACACCGCTCAGTGGACTGTCAGAGCAATTTCAAGATGTTTCTAATGTCTCCAAGGGACATTCTTTAGTGCATCCAGTAGTTGGCATGAAGTCTTTGGAAGTCTGCTCTAAGCTTCCCCAGGCTGAGGGGTATTTAATCCAAATCTACCTTGGGCTTCCTAAAGATTCATTTCTGATTTACTAAGCCTGCCATAGTCTTTTTTCTTTTCTTTTCTTTTTTTTTTTTTTTTTTTTTTTTTTTTTTTTTTTTTTGGTTTTGGTGTTTCCAAGACTGAATTCCTCTGTAGAGCAGCCCTAACTGTCCTGGAACTCTCCCTGTAGACCAAACTGGCCTTGACTCACAGAGAACCACCTGCCTCTGCCTCCCTGAATGCTGGGATTAAAGCCATGTGCCACCACTTCCCGGCCACATAGTCTTAATATACATGGAAGCCAAGGCAGGCTTGAAAGACTTGCCTTTTTACCTGAAGCCATCCGAGATGAGCTTCACCTCCCCTCTGGAGAAGGGATGTGGGCAGACTGGTGTAGTGCCCAACACAATTCTTTGTATGCTCATAGCTGTTTGTAATAAATGTGCACGAGAAGCCTCAGTTTGAGTTTAGCAGTGACCACTGTTGGGATTCACAGCATGTAGGCACGTTCAATGCAGCAATCACAGGGAGCAGCTGCTGCAAGGAGTGTGTTAGCTGTGGGCCTCTAGCTGCAGTGCCTTCTGGAATCTGGTGCAGTGTTACCGCAGCCCTACCCCACCCTCATTATAGTTCCCTTGGCTTTTCCCTGCTGACTGAGCACTGCATGTATGCCCAATGTGGGGTCTTCAAACAGCAGTCTCTGATCCCCATTATCATCATTAAGACTTTCTTAGACTGCATGGAAGACTTGGGCTCCCACTACCCAGTTTTCCTTCCTCCGCCTTTTTAAATGGTGTCAACACTGCATTATGATCTGAAGCTCTCCACCTGTTCTGGACACCTCATCCCTGGATCCTTCACAGATCTTCCCCCGCCCCACCCAGAAAGACTGCTTGCATTTCTCACTCCATCTGGGTGTCTTCTTAGCTTCCTGGAGAATCCAAATAGGAGCTCCAAAACAAGAAGCCCAGTTCAAACAGAACTGGTGCAAGCTTTCCTCTGCTGGGAGAGGATTCATTCGAGGGCAGGTGAGGAGCTAAGTGATGTGAGTCTTATAGAATCCTCAGAATCACGGAATGAGCGCAAATTCAGCATTAGATTTATCATGCAGGTTTGGTTTTTGTGTCATCGTGGCTGTAGTAATCTCACCAGTGACTCATGTTTTAATAAGAGTAAGGAATCATGGGAATACAGAAGAGCTGTTTTATTGAGAACTCTGTGTCAAACAGGCATAAAAGCAGGCTCGAGAGATGGCCAAGCAGTTAAGAGGTTATGCTGCTCTTTGCAGAAGACTAGAGTGTGGTTTTCAATACCTTGGTCAGGTGGCTCACCTATAATTCTAGTTTCAGGGGAGTGTGATGGCTCTGGCCTCTGAAGGTACTTCACACCACACACACACACACACACAGTCATGTACACACAGCCACGTACACATGCACTCGTGTGCACACACAAACCAAAGCCACAGCAAGATGTCTTGAACCACAGACCACTGGGGTTAAAAGGATCTACAGATATTGTATCTGGTGTTTTTTGAACTGTGTTCCATAGAGGTTTCCATGAGCCTGGGCAGAAGGTTGCATGTAAAATCTAAATGTATGGTTGTTCAAAGAGCAGAGAGTGATTAAATTTAACTCAGAGAATAAAGGGGTGAGCAGATGAATTAATGTAAGTCAAATGGCTGATAAGTGGAGGAACTAAGATGAAAATCTTGATTTTCTGGCTTGTGTAACTTTATTTTATATAAAATTATGCAAAATATAACTGTATAACTTCAGCTATTACTTCTGTAGTTAGTATGTTGGCTGTGAGGAAACTAGAATGGAAAGAATTTGGAGGGATGGTACGAAGCATGCTTTGTTTCTGTAGTCTTATTCCTGGGAGAATGGCATATTAAATTTGCCCTTTTGGATGCAACTGGGTGACTCCAAACAAGTATGCTTTTCCTAGAATCTGGTTTTCATTATTTTTATATCCTCGGGCTCACGAGTCAGCAGGGACGAGGATACCAAGAGAACTGCCTAATGGAAGGAATCTGTTTGCTTCTAACTTACAATATGAACAACCTCAGCACACAGATCAAAGCCCACGGAAACTTCTATGCCCCTAAGCAATCTACAGGACAGTATTTTGAGAGATGGCTAAGAGATATTTAATATGCCCCTTTAAGAAGCCCATATTATCAAATACTTTGTTCTCTATTCCATCTGTCTTTGGGATTCATGCTGCAGAGAAAAAAGTCCCTGAAATTCAAAATGTGGTCTATTTCACCCTCTCTCTGTTTAGAAACTTGATTGTTAGTAGAAACTTAGGTTCAAATGATATCTATTTTCATCATCCACAACACACTTGAGAAATGCTGAGAACAGTCAGGTCTCAGTGGTGGCCCTGACTCTGCCAAAGTTTGCAGTTTTGCTTTTTTTTTTTTTTTTTTTTTTTTTTTTTTTTTTTTTTTTTTGGTTTTTCAAAACAGAGTTTCTCTGTGGCTTTGGAGCCTGTCCTGGAACTAGCTCTGTAGACCAGGCTGGTCTCGAACTCACAGAGATCCACCTGCCTCTGCCTCCCGAGGGCTGGGATTAAAGGCGTGCGCCAATCCCTTCATCTGCAAAATTAGAGAATTAGAATCAGTAATCTAGAGAGGGAAACTGATTGTACTTTATAAAATACTTGCTCCATGCAAGACATGGTTATGCCATCAGGCCATAAGAGCCCTATACTTTATTTGTTCACTATTTTATTTTATCCATGTGTGGGGCGTTTTGCATGTGTGTGCAAGTGTGCTTGCCTGGCGTATACACGTAGATGCCAGAGATCAAGGACAGGCGTTTGCCTCTATTGGTCTCTGCCTTCTTTCTGCCAACTCTTTAGAGACTCTTGAAGCCTTCACTGAGCCTGGGGCTTATCAGTTCAGCTCTTAAGCTCCTGGGATCTGCCATTTGTTTGCCTCACGCTGCATGTAGGTTCTAAGATCTGAACTCAGGTCCTCATGCTTATGCAGCAAGACTACTGAGCCATTCAGTGGGTATTTATTTGCTATTTTTGAGACAGCTCTTGCTCTATAACTCAGACTGGCCTCAACCTCTATCATCCTGCTGCCACTTCAGAATGCTGGTCTTGTAGACACACACCAGTACATCCAGTTTCCTACTGTTGGCTTAGGACTTTGCTGTTACCATCTTTTTAATGATTTTCAAAAAGGGGATGCACATTTTTACTTTTTAATGGTCATGAAAATTACATAGTTTGTCTATATACTATTGTATCTAATATTTATATCAATTCAATGAGAGAGAGAGAGAGAGAGAGAGAGAGAGAGAGAGAGAGAGGCATGTGGATATAGAAGTTTAGAACCTGACTAGTTAAATAAATTGCTTAAGGTCCCATGAGAAGTGATGAGCAGAGCCAGGGTTCTAGTCCAGTCCATCTTCTCTGAAGCTTTTGTTCTCCCACTGTGCCAGCTCCCGGTGAAAACTCTTTACAATTCTAAGAATCCTTTGTTCTGTAAACTACTAGATCTGTCTATTAGACAAAATAGCTTTATTGACCCCATTTACTGTCAGAGTATTTGATGCTTCAATGAATTAAAGAGTAATTGACTAAATGTCAGAATGACAGGTCTGGAAGTTAGACATGACATCCAGCATGTCTCATTTTACCATTTACTTACATGTGACCGTAGTCAGTTAAATTCCTTCAGTCTTGGTATTTCCTTATAGGTATGTTGTGAGGATTAAACAAAACAATGCATTTAATGCATTTTAATCCCTTAATAGACATTACTGTGTTTTTATTGATGTAGTCAAATTAGATTTGCTATTACAATCTTAGAATTTCAGCTACTGTAAATTATCTGATTTGTTAATAACCAGTACAAGAACATTACATTTCTTCACTCAAAGAAAGAAAAACAAACAAATAAACAACAACAACTGATTGACTCCAGCCAGGGAAGCAGATAGACTGACTGCAGATCATCCCCTCTCCTCCATTCCCCCAAATCCCCAATCCCATCCTCAATTCTGTAACAGACTACCTGCTGGGGCCTCTCTTCACTCTACCACCATTCCCAGGGGATGAAGTAGATCCTGGTGGAACACCCTGCCTTTCTATCTCTTGTGGACCCTTTAGCACCTCCTCTCAGTTCATCCTCACTTCTAAGTGACAACTCCACACACCTAGACATGCATTTTACCACACATTTTACCTGGAACCCGCAGTGACCACACTTATCAGGATTCCAGAAAAATGTCCTACCAGACAACACACAGCCACCATACTTTCCTAAGAACCAGAAAGGCAACAGAGACCAAGGCACAAAACACCTACCCAGCAAAGTCAAGACCAGATATCAGCACCCAGAATTACAGTCGTCCCAATCCCAGATGCTTAGATGCCAGCATAGAAACACAATAACAGGACAATACATCTCCACTAGAGCCCAGCAACCCTACCACAGCAAACCCTGAGTTTTGCAACATAGCTAAGCACAAGAAAAAATACTTAAAATAACCTCTAGGATATTATAGATGTCCTTGAAGATGAAATTAATCTCTTAGAGAAACCTATGAAAACACAAATAATGGAAGAAAATAATAAAACAGTTCAAGACCTAAAAGTGGAAATGGAACTAATAAAGAAAACACAAACTGAGGGAAATCTGGAAATGAACAATTTAGGAATGCGAACAGAAACTTGGGAGGCAAGCCTTGTCAACAGAATACAAGAGATAAAATAGAGAGTCTTGGGCACTAAAGACACAATAAAAAAAAATGAATACCATGGTCAAAGAAAATGTTAAATCTGAAAAAAAAATCTGGCATAAAATATCCAGGAAATCTGAGACACTATGAAAAAAAAAACAAACCTAAAAAGTAATAGTAACAGAGGAAAAAAAAAGAAACCCAGGTCAAAGACACAAAAAATATTTTCAACAAAAATCATAGAAGAAAATGTCCCTAACCTAAAGTAGATGTCTATCAAAGTACAAGAAACACAAAGAACACTAAATAGATTGGACCAAAAAGGAAATCTCCCTTGGCACATGATAAACACCAAACACACAAAACAAAGAAAGAATATTAAAAGCTGCTAGGCAAAAAGACCTAGTAACATATAAAGGCAGAACTATGAGACTAACACCTGACTTCTCAATGGAGACTCTAAAAGCCAGAAAGATGTATGACAAACTCTAAGAGACTACAGATGCCACCTCAGAGTATTGTTCTCAGAAAAACTTCCAATCACAATGGACGGGGAAAATAAGATAGTCCATGATAAATATCAAAATTAAGTAATATCCATCCACAAACAAAATCCCCACAATGTAAAATGACTACTTAATTGTCGTCTGCTGTAGTCATAGATTAGTGTCTTATTTGGCCATCATCAGAGAATGTTCTTCCTCCTCAGCCAAATACTTATACAGAGAGTGAGAGACCTTGGGACACTCAGCCCTAAATGAGATGCCTGCATCAGATCCCTCCCCGCAAGGCTCAGGGAACCCTATGGAAGAGAAAGCCATAAGTATATAATGGCCAGAGGGGATGGACGACACCAAGAAACCAAGGTCCTCTAAATCAACATCATCAAAACTCACATGGACTCCCAGAGACTGAAGCAGCATGCACAGGTCTATACCAGGTCCTTTGTATATGCTATGGCTTCTAGTTTAGTGCATTATGGTATTCCTGAGTGTCCAGGCAGAAGGATCCAGCCTCCAGCTGCTCATTTAGCTTGGTGTCCATTCCTCTGGTGACCTTGCACTCATCACTGTCACAGTGACTGGACGGGGACTGGGAGAAGGCCAAACACAGGCCCCCATCACCCCTCTATCTTCCAAGGCTTGTAGAACCCAGCTCTCTTCCCTGTAGTCTGTAGGCTGTTCCTCCCCTAGATAATTAAACCCTATTCCTTTAGAAATTTATAGGACGGAAAAAAGACCTTCAAGTATTTTCCCCTGAAGTAAAGAAAGCTCTCCAACTTTCCAAAGACTAAATGTTTTTTCCAAATAGGGGAATATTTCTTTTTATGAACTCCACAACAGAGAACTGATAGATCAACTCAGTTATATAAATTTCTCAAACTCTTCATCTTCTGGGATGGTTCCAATGACTACCTTCCCTGAGCCACCATATTTCACAATTGATCCTGTTATGTCAGATCATGGTGCAAGTGGGAAGTAGAGAGGGGTGGGGAAAGAGGGAGGACTCCACAGATTATGTGAAGGAAGGAAGAAAACAATGAGTCAACTAGAGACAGTCCTGCTGAGTGTCTACCGTCTTTAAGGAAGCAGTCTATGCTGTGGAGGAGCTGTAGAAGTGTAATGCTGCGCCATCTAGTGGCTAGTTCTTTCTAGTCAATAGTTAGCATTGCTAGTCTTTGGGTTTTCCTTTTATTTTAGTATATACTCCAACCAGTAACTACCTCCTCTTTTATCATCCCATTCCTGGTGTCTGTCAGGACAAAGGAATGGGCTCAGTGTCAGTGCAGTTCTTGAGGAGAAACTGATTCCTTAGAAGCGGAGTTAGGCACAGAAGGTTTTTTGGTGGGAGACTCTGAGAAGATTGGGGGTAAAGAAGTTAGGAAGCAGGAGTGGGCAGAGGGCAAAGCTAAGGCATAGTACGGTTGCAACGGAAGCCTCAGCTGATCCGAGGTTTCTGGAACTGAGATGGTGGCTCAGCGTTGTCCCAAGTTGAAGGGATGAGATCAGAGCATCTTATTTATATCAGCTTATCACTGGCTTCAGCAGCCCCCAGAAAGAGTAGAAACCTTTGGCTCATGACAGTGTGTAGCAAAGGATGCTGTTGTTCATCTAACACTAGCTTTCTTCCCCCTTCCTTCCCTTTTGACTTGCTTCTAACTCAGCCGCAGGGCTCACTCTGTCACGGGTTAACCACTGCTACAGATGGGTTCTCTGGTTTCATCAGGCAGATCATGTTCAGAATTCTCGGTAGCACTTGAAAGAAGAATCTTTTCAATAAAGGGCTGGCTCTGAAAGCCTTGCTTTGTCTATGTCTCCTGTGCTTACCCTGCCATGTTAATATGACCACCCCAGTGAGAAAAGAGACCAGACTCTATGGTGCCATTGGGGGGAAGATGAAAAGTCACGCAGCCACATTCACAAGACAGACGTAGTTACTTATACTCCTAAGGTTTCCATAATTGCCCTCCTGAGAAGAGCCAATGAAGGTAGCAGCATTTCTTCTTTCTAGCAGCGTTATAAGTATTTTGATCTTGACCAGTTATCTCAACAGAGAGAAGGGTGCACTCAATACTACTAGCTGTCCACCAAGCTATGTAATAGACATTGGCTGGGGTGTGGGTAGCCAGATAGATCTTGTGTGCCAGCTTCCCTTGCAGCCTGCTGTGGGCTAAGCCCTCATGAATGGACCTGAGCAAATGAAATGTATGCAGCTTTTGTCAAGTGTGCTTTACAAGTAAACCTCTGAACCTGGACTTCTATCTTCAGTTTCTCCTCAGTAAAAAATGAGATTCCTTTTTTCTTTCTCTCTCTCTCTCTCTTTTTGGTTTTTCAAGACAGGGTTTCTCTGTAGCTTTGGAGCCTGTCCTGAAACTAGCTCTTGAAGACCAGGATGGCCTCAAACTCACAGAGATCTGCCTGTCTCTGCCTCCCAAGTGCTGGGATTAAAGGCGTGCGCCACCACCCAGTAAGAAATGAGATTTCTGGTAGAACTGCTCCAACAAGAATGACTCTGAGTAATGCATGCAGGTTGGAGTCATTGTCCTGGGTCACTGAACAAAAATGAAGCAGCACCATCAAAGGTACATATATGTATATGTGTTCATGTGGAGACCAGAGGACAGCTTCAGCTGCTATCTCTCAGATACCATCCATCTTGTTTTGTGATCTCTCATTGAGCTAGTACTTTCCAAGTAGGCTGTACTGGATGGCCAGTGAGTCCAGAGATCTACCTGCCACCACTTCCCTAGTGCTGAAATTGGAAATATGTGTCAGCATGCCAGTCTCTCCAACTAAGCTATGGCCCCAGCTGTCCCTGTTTCTCTGTTTGACCTTCACAATAATGTCTGTCCCCTCTGCCTTCTGGTACTTAACTTTTTTGTTTATTACATGCTTCTACTTAGTGCTATTGTGTTTTGTTCTTTATTTCATGTTCTTCCCCTCACCCCTAAGTTTTGAGAACCCCTGTAGCCAAGACCAGCTTTGAACTCACTATGTAACCGAGGTTGGCATTGAACTCCTGATCCTTCTACCTCACTTCCCAAGTGCTAGAATTGCAAGCGCACCATCCTGCCCAGTTTCCATCACATCTGTTAAACTTGAAGGCTCTCTCAAGATGAAACACTCTGTTCCTGTTCCTCAGCTAGCACAGCTGCGGCAGATGCTGATAAAGTCCTTGTAAAACCCTTCACCTGCATGGAGTGATGCTATCATTAGTGTTGCATCTTCCCCCAGAGATTGAGCCTCAAGCAAATGTACTCGGGGTGTGAGGGGGTAAGTACCCCTTTAACCACTAGCAGGTCCAACATGGTATGTAAAAAAGGGAGCCACAAAAGGTGGAACCAACTCATTGGCAAACTTCAGAACCTTCTCAGGAGCCAAACTGTTGCTAATTCAACCAAGAGCAGATCCTAGTTAGCTCACTTTCACAGTGCTCTCCTGCCACAGCTCATGGCTGCTGGCCTTCTCCACAAAACTGACATTTGTAGCACGATTAATAAAAACCCAGAGACAGATATTGGGGTTCAAAACAGCCAGCCACAGTCTCTTACCTCTATCTCAGTCCAAAAGGGTGATCTGTCTCCAGGAATCCTTGAAATGAGGCTGCTAGTGCCATAGAAACTGGGTGGTAGTGGTGCACATCTTTAATCCCAGCACTAGAGAGGAATATAAGACAGGAGGAGACAGCTCTCACTCACAGTCTCATTCTGAGTTCTTGGAGGCAGAATCGCCATTTCAGACTGAGGTAGAGGTAAGAGCCAGTAACTGGATGTTTTGTTTTTTCTGACCTTCAGGTTGAACCCCAATTTCTGTCTCTGGATTTTACTAATCGTGATTCAGTCCTTCATCAACCAGAACCCCCTTGCCTCCACTTCTAGTCTTCCCATCTGAGCAGGGTTACTCACAATGATGGATTCACTAGTTTAGGGGTACAAAATGTTCCCTTACCTTAAAGGAGTTGAGTTCTCCCATATAGTGTATGTCCTAGCCACATATGAGGGCTCCCTGTGTATCAGACCAAGGCTGGACACAACCTGGCATACACCTTGTTAGACTCTTTTACTTTCTCTGTCTGCTTTGTTCTGTCCCTTGTACATTATTCCTGCCAAGCATTCCTCACCACTAAACGTTTGTCTCGGGTGCTCTTTCTTGTAAATTCACTGGTGTCAAACCTTTACTCTCATTTTTCCAAATTGCATTCTTATTTAGTTCCAGGGAATTTCATCTCTGGCCTGTGCACACCACAGGCATAACTGGCTGGTTTGTTCTGAAGTCACTATGTCAAAAATAAGTGAATTTTTTGAAATAATTATAGGAAATACCTGCTATGTTATATCACTGTGACGATGTTAAAATCCAAATTAAAGGTGAATACATTCATAAGGCAGTGTGTTATGTGTAACAAATGCCCTCAGGCATTCATTGTTTTACTTACTCGTGTATAACATCCATGCCTATGCGATGCTTACCGTAAGGTATGTACAACAAATACCTGGTGAAGAAATGAGACTGAAATTTTGCTTTGAGAATCAGGACCATGTTCTGATGTTTGACCAGCAGAGGGCAAAACAGATGCAGACAAAGATCTGAGAGATGTCTCCGGATTGAGACTACTCCCTCACAGTTGGTCTGGGGTCCATCTGACAGGGTGTGTGTGTGTACTGAAAGTAACACCTTCATCAGAGGTGTTGAATGTAGAATGTTGAATCTGACGTTTGAAATTCTAGAATTTCTACTACCAACTATCAGTAGTGAAACTCTGTGAATTCAGACGAGTTCCTGGTCCTGAGATCCCTACAGTTGCCTTGGTCTCTGCAGCTTCTGTTTTTGTTTTTTTTTTTTTTTAATATTTATTTATTTATTATGTATACAATATTCTGTCTGCATGTATGTCTGCAGGCCAGAAGAGGGCACCAGACGTCATTACAGATGGTTGTGAGCCATGTGGTTGCCGGGAATTGAACTCAGGACCTTTGGAAGAGCAGGCAATGCTCTTAACCTCTGAGCCATCTCTCCAGCCCCCTGCAGCTTCTGTTTGAACTCATGAGCTGTGCTGCACTTATAATCTCCCCTGTGCTCATGTTAAATTTGCAAGTAAAGGAATTAGAGTTAAGTCTCCTGATGAATGTGTGTGCTGAGCGTCCTCCACAGATGGGGATGGAGTCAAAGAGCAGCCACACAGGGGCAGCTTCTGCGCCTTCTCCCCAGTTGCCAAGGACAGTGTGTTTCAAAGTCTCTGCTCCAAGCTCCCCTTGTCTCATTTTCTCCATTTGCTCTGCCTATTTATCCTATTTATCCTACACTTCAGAGCTCAGTTCCAGTTCTCCCATTCTCTAAATCCTGCAGATCAAGTTAATCTCATTTCTCAAAAACACTTCTGTCCTCTTTCACCTGACCGACCACTCAAAGCAGTACTCAATTGCAGTCCACCATTTATGTGGGTGTTTAGAGGAGAGAGACTCTGGAGTCCCAGTGGCTGTAGACTCCTGAATCAGCTGTCTTGCCTTGTCATAGGTCCTTAAGGAAGTCACCTCTTTCCCCTCATGAAAAGGTGCTCAAGGCACGGACTTCGACACTTTTGTAGAGGTCCAACATAACTGCTCATCCAACATACGCTCTTTTGAGCCTCCATTCAATAAACACAGAAGCATTTATTTTATTGTTTTTAAAGATTTATTCATTTGTATTTAATGCGTGTGGACGTGTGCCTGCATGTGTGTCTGTGTATCACGAGCATGCCTTGTGCCCTCGGAGGCCAGAAGAGGGCACTGGATCCCTTACAACAGGAGTCAGATGGTTGTGAGCCACACGGAGCTGGGGAAGCAAACCTGGATCCTCTGCAAGAGCAGTTGGTGCTCTTAGCTGAGAAATATTTGGTTTTACTGGGAGAAGCAGTTTTCCTGCCCTTTATAATGCAGGCATCATTTGTCGGGTCATATAAGTCAAGTATCACACACACTGCTAAAATGGGAAGGGAAAATCACCTATAATTCTACACCACTGAGATAACTGCTATCAAAATCCTGTGAGGGGTTGCTGAATACAAACATGTATGTTTCTGTGGGGCCTTCTGGAAAACTCACAGGGATCCCTCAGATCAAAATCAGACAGCAATGGGTGGCTTCAGAATTGCTGATGAATAATTCATTCACCACGGTATATAAATTAGGTAGAACCCTGTGAAACGACTGATATTCACCTGTTTTTGACTGATATAAATAGCACTTTGATGTGCTTCTGCCTAATTGTAGTGAATGTAAGGGCAGAACTGATAAGCCCTGATATTAAACCTTAAAGTTTATTTCATTACACTAAGGAGAAAAATGAAAGAACCAAAAGGAGAAGTACCCAGCTGTTTTAGTTAGGGTTTTTAGTGCTGTGATAAACATCATAACCAAAAGAAACTTGGGGATGAAAGGGTTTATTTTATCTTACATATTTCAGTGAGGGAGTTGGGGCAGGAACCTGGCACTAGGAACCTAAGCAGAATCTGTGGGGAGAGCTACATGCTGGCTCCCTTCATCTGGCTTGTTCAGTTTGCTTTCCTGTAAACCCAGGACCACTGCACAAGAATGACACTACTCACAGTGGCCTGGGCCCTTTCACACCAATCATCAATCAAGAAAATAACCCACAGGCTTACCTATAGGCCACTCTGATGGAGGCATTTTCTCAGCTGAGGTTCCCATATGACTCTAGATTGTGTCAGGTTAACAAAAACGAAAAACTTCCAACCAGCACAACCAGATAAAGTTATAACAACTTTAAAAGTAAGATGTCCATTGGACTTCCCAATGAACCACACCTTTTAGACACTGTATCATTTAACAGGGCCATCTCCTAGGTATATAAGTAATCCCCTTGAAACAAACTTGAAGTTGGTGTTTCTCACAGAATTCAGAGAAGAAGAAGCTACACCCGAGGTAGTGAAGTCCCTGGCATTGGACACATGACAAGGAGGAGCCTGGTGATGTGACTCAAGAGGCACATGACCATGTTACTAGTGAATATAATGATCAGAACTCTGCACTTTGCACAGTCTCTGTCAAGATCTTCAAAGTGCTTGAGCAATGCATTAACACAATGGCATGTTTGGGGTAATATTTGTAAAAGTAAGATATTTCTTACTACCCCCTCCCCAACTCTCTACCAAGATAGGGCTTGCCCAGGCTGGTCTTGAACTCCTAAACTCAAATGATCCTCCCTACTTAATCTCTTGAGCACTAGGATTACAGGTATGAACTACTGTGCTCCACCTCAAGTTCTTTGGGCCAGGATCTTACTCCTTGTATCACTGAAACGTCCTAGACAAAAAGACTAGAGTTCCTGGATTCCAGTCAAGGCACCTGTTCTGCTTTGTTGGCAGATGAGGCAAAACCCGCATGTGTTGTATGTTTAAAGAAATAAAACATGAATTAACACAAACAAGTAGTATTACCTGGTTTTATCAAGGTTTCTCATGTTTGAAGATCACACATTAAAAGATTATGTTTCCAGAGCGTCTTCTGCTCCATTTCCCTTCCTCTTCCTCTTCTCCTACTCACTGGTCGTCCATACTTCTATGTATTTGTTCATGGGCTCCTAGTATATAATGCCTATCTTTGTCTGGGAAAAAATGTCTTATCCACAAGACCAGGCCTACCAGCCTATCCTTTCTGGTCCCAATGGTAATCTCTCTTAGCAATTTCTTGTTGCTTTTGTATAGATAGAGACACTAAGGCTTGAGAGGGTCCAGAGTTGAGTTCTGGGGGCCCAAGAAGACAATCCTCAGGCAGCAGACTCTTCCGTCATTCTTGGGCACCTCACATCAGATCATAGACACACGGTTCTTGATGTACACATGATAGGGGTCACTACGTTTGTCCACCTTGCGAGAACGGGTGTATCCCAGAATGAGACTGCCCACAGTGACAGCAAATAGGAACATGACAAAGAGAATATACATGTAGGAGTTGTCATTACGGCCAGGAAGACTAGCTCGGCGTTCTTCAGTTTGATTGTCTGGCCCAGGTCCAGATCCTGGCCCAGGACGGCAGAGCAAGTGACTGTGGAGGGTGGCATTCAGAGCCTTCAGCACAGCATGGAGGCTCTTGTACCAGGTCTCAGTCCCATTGGAAGTCTCCATAGCAGCAGAGATTGAGGTAAAGGAAGAACTGGAACGTGATCTGATGGTGAGAGGAGAAAGGGAAGGGGTGTCTCTGTTACCAACAGCTTGAATGACTTGCCTATTTTGCAGACCTAGGCTCGAGACCCAATACCACAACTCTTCCCCACTCTACTTTGCTTGTCTGTCTTCTCCACTAAGCCTTGGGCTCAGAGATGGGAAGGGCTACATCTGCTTTCCTCACTGCTGTACGTGAGCCCTCACAGAAGCATCCCATTGTGTATGTGGAATAGAGTCATTCCTGGCCACTGAAAACCATTTTACTCTCTCTTTTTCTTGGATTGTATAAATCAATTAGACTAGGCAACACGAACTTTAGAGGTTATTTAATCTAGCTCCTTCCATTTTATGCACAGGGAAACTGAGGCCCCAAACAAATAAGTAGCTTGTTCATGATCAGGGAGTAGTTAGCAGTATCTTTTTTCAGGACTTCTTAATAGGCCAAATAGTACTTCCAATTCAATGCCTGATTCCAAGGCTCTCTTTCACTGAGGCAGAACTGTCAGGAAATATTATTATTACCTACATGTATCAAACATGACTTTACCTACCAGGTTTCTCCCCTAGAAAAGATAGTTCTCACCATGATAAGTACTCATGACCGCTCTATGAAGAACTAGAACAGAACCTAAATAATATAGCATCACCATACTGCACCCAGGACAGACCTACATTCTATGAAAGACCTTTGGGGTTCTCTGCCATCCACTGTGCTTTTGTCTGAATGAAAGAGGGAAAAGAACATAGATTCCTGAATTAAGATGTAAGAGGCAAGAAATCTGAGGTTTTTTTCTCCATATGGGCTAGTGGCAAGCAGGAACATCACAGTGAAATTAATGACTCAATGAGTCACTCAGTCAATCATTATTTTCTCAGACTAGGGTCTGTGCTGGGGCCTAGAGAAAGCTCAAACCCAGCACTTACCCTCAAGGCCAGCCTAATGTGATACAGGTGACAACACAGGAGCTATGTAAAAGAACTACTTAAAGTGATTAACACTCCTTAGGACTTAGAGAATGTTCAATGGGATGGAGTGGTTTGAACTGGACTTTGAACCGTCCTAAGAGATAGAGAAGGCAAGGGCAGGAAAGATATGAACAATGGTACATCAACAAGACAGTGCATAAAGTGTCTAGAAGAATGGAAGATCACATATAGATGTTGGAATGGAAGATGGACAGAAGGAGGGGACAGGGTGAGGGACAGAAGAAATCCATGGGGCCAAATCATTGGAGTGCCGTGCTGCGTGCTGTAACTTGATCCTGTAGTTGGCTTTAAAGATACCATTGCATTTAAGAGGGTAAAATGGGCAGATCAATAATTGTGTAGCTGCTATGTGACCTGGCAGGGGTGAGAATTGAGTCAGGTCAGTGACAAGGATGTTTGGAGACAGGGCGCTGAGTCCCGGAGCAGGGTAGAAGGCGTGACAAAGTAGGAGCAGGGACAGATGACTAACATGAAGGTTGAAGAGGGAAAAGCCCCAGACAAATTTACAGTCAGACACAGACAACCAGCATGGATCTACACAAGCCCACTCAGAAGGAAGTTAGCTTCCAGGATGGATGTGGCTTCCTTATCTATCAAAAAAAAATCATCAATGGGAGTTGTTGAGCATTGAGTGTAAAGTTTCTCGTGCAGGATGCAAAGTTCTAGAGATTTATGCCACAGCAAAGTGAAGACTGGTAACACTCATATGGTTAAGAGGGCAGACTTACGGGGTTATGCATTATTAACCATAACTAATAAGGTTGTTATGCTTCCCAAGCTTGCTCTAAGTATGCATTCTTTTATTGCATTGAAGAGGATTAATGTGCTTTTCATTTTGAGAAGCACACACACTCAGTTTTTAAACCCTAAGCATCCATACAGCAGAAGTGAGATCTCTCAGCGCCTGGTCAGTTTTCTTAGGTATCCTTCCTTGGAAAGGAATTTTGACTGCTGGAGCACAAATCTGGAGAACTCACCAAACAGTACAGAAACTCTGCTGGCTCTGAGACATCTCTGAGAATCTCCTTGTGGATGTCCCACGATTCCTCAGTTCCTTTACCTCCCCAGGGTGCATCTGGATACAGCCAGAGTCTTGGCGTTGACAGGAAAGCTGAGAGCTAGAAATTGGGGAAGAGGCAGGAGAGGAGGAAGAGAAAGGAACCAGTCACACAAACCTCAGAACCAAGGGTGGATCCCCCGAGGTCAGTTCCTGAGAGTTGTACAATCATCTTTCTGTGGGTTCTGGCCCCACCCCTACCACTCCTCTCCCCTTCCTGCAACAGCTAGCCAAGGCCAGCCTAGAGCTGTAGCTATAGGAACTGTGTGATGGCCAAGGAACATCTGATTGTTGTCTCTCAGTCCCCGGTTCATAACACCTTAACTGGGTGACTTTGTGGGCATCCCATATTTAACCTGTGGAGCAGCCAATGGTACAACCTAAAAATTTTCTCCTTCTCCAGGGTGCTGGCACCTTGCAGAAGCCTTCTAGAATCCAATAGAATGAGCTGAGTGGTAAAATAGGAGTCTTCAGTTTCATAGAAATAAATGGAGCTCTACTAATCAAATCTGTGTGGATAGACAGTGTATGGATGTGTCCCACCTACTAATCAAATCTGTGTGGATAGACAGTGTATGGATGTGTCCCAGAAGGCCACTGTGTTGGCTCAGTGAGGAAAGGTGCCTGTTGCTAACCCTGATGGCCTGAGTTTGATCCTGGAATCTACATGGTGGAAAGAGAGAACCAACTCCTGAAAGTTGTCCTCTGATGTCAATATGCATACACACACCCAATAAATGTCATAAAGTAATTAAAATGAGCACGTCACACAATTAACTCTCTGTAGCATGGCTTTGGTGTGAAGATTAAAGAACATTCTGTAAGGCACAGCTGTAAATGCCTCAGATGGTGGTGGTGGTCTGTGTAGTGCAGGAGCTGGACTGGAGAGCCTTCAGAGTTCATTAAGGCTAAATGTCCACATTTTACAGCAAAGGAAATAGAAGCCTAGGCAGCAGTCTTGGTTCAGCTGCCACTTGTGTGACTTTGGGCATGTGATTTCCGTGCTTTTGGGTCTCAACTTCTTCTATCTGCATCTGCAAAATGAAGGGGTCATGGTCAGCTCAAACGTCCTGTGACGGTATGAATCACAGAGCCGTGTTGTGAGATCTTGGGAGATTGGAGGCACCCTCTGGGAGCCGAGGCATCTCAGCCTGACATGGAGAAGGCTGCAGAGTCTTTCTAGCGGGTTAAGATATTCCTGAGTCTCTAGATTGACTTACAGCTGACGTTACGGGCTAGGTAAACTGAGGGCCAACTGATTGACTTGTACCCTTTTCCTCCTAGCATCCTACCTGTGTGGGCAGTCTGTCCCCGGGGAAGAGACAGATTGTGTGGGAAATGGGAGTGAGGGGCAAGTGAAGGACAGGGTGGAATCCACTGAGTGGAGTGGAGAGGCAAGCAACCTTTCACCTGACAGACCCTCCCATCAGAGCCTTGCGGGACATTTGGAGTTCTGACGGGAGGAACACAGAAACCATATTATGTACTCTCTTGTGCCAGCTAAAAAGAACTAATGATTGTCAAACTCCTGTGGATGAGACCCTGCCACTGGCTCCACCTCCCTATGGCTCTCTCAGTCTGTGTTTATGGCAGTGAGCTCCAGGCCATGGACTCAGTAGACATTGCCTGCACTTCGTGTCTCTTGCCTTTGGTTATATTGTTTTCTTAAGCAGAAATTCCTTGGAACTTTCCATCTGCTCAGCAAACTCATCCATTCGTCCTTTCCCAAGACACCTGCCTAACTAGTTAGTTTCTCTTGTTTGTTACCGGAGTGCTTTGAAAACAGCCTCATTAGAAAACCCTGCTACAGAAAAAAAAAAGGAAAGAAAACCCTGCTCCTCAGCCATTGTGGGTGAGTGTACATGTGGGCCCAGTGTGTTCATGCACATGTGCTTGGAGATTTCCAGGCAGGGAGCTGGGCCTCATGCATTTTTTTTTCTACAGGCCTGTTTACATAGCAAGCACTGAAGAACAAGAGAACAAGTGAACCAATACCTCTTCTATAGAGAGCCCCACAACCCTTAACTCTCGTCCCAACAGATTCCTGAAAACAGCCTCCAATGCTTTCAGAGAAAAACAAATAACAGCTCTAAGTTGGATCAAGACAGGCAGCCTTAGGGAAAGGAGAGGCTCCTTGATCAGGTGGCATGGAGCAGGCAAGGGAAACTGTGAGCCTTCTTTGGAAGCCCAGACACTTCCTGCATCTGATCTGAGCCCATTTATCCAAAGGGCAAACATTCTTGGCCCCCAAACATCAGTAAATGGTTTTGCAACACTCTTCCCTGTGTACCTAGGTGTGGCCATCCACACCCACAAACCGTACACACTCAGTCCCTATCTCTTGCCTTTCAAGGGAGTCTTTCATGAGCCCAGCCGGCTGTGTGGCCTTGAACACTGCGTTTATTTGCTCTGAACGGCATCTGTAGGATGGGGCAGTTACCCATGCCCGGCTTACCTCATGAACACTGAAGAGACAATGGATGGGGAAGTGTTTTGGAAGCAGCAAAGGTAAGAGAACATTGCTGGGAAGGCTGCTGACATGGTCCCCCCGCTGTCTCCACATCTTATATATAATATATATATAACTTATATAATAAATTCACCCCTTATTACCAAGAACAGTCCCCCTGTGTGCCACTCCCTGCCGTGGCCCTCCCACCTCCACAGAAACCAGAGGGTTCTTATTACTTTTCGTGAACCTCCGAACCGTGGGCCTCCTGCATTGTCTCCCACCTTTTCTGGTGGATCATGCCTCCCTTGCTGTTTAGAAGTGCCTCCTGCAGTGTGAGAACGAGGAGATCTGGGTTTCTGCCCTCTACTGATCCAGTACGTGTAGCTGCGTGTAGACCGGAGGTTCTTGGTCTTTTCTGGCCTCCCTCTTAGAAGCTACTTCAAGCACTCCTCACACTACAGATAGGACTGTGCCTTGAGAAGTGTGAAGAAAGTTGCTTGTTGATTTTCATCTTAGGGTGTTAACAGACTTTAAAAGCATTTTTAACACTTCCAGCACAGCAACCCTCCATCTGGCATTGACAAGGTGGCTGAGTGCCAGAGAGAATGTGTTTATTCCATATGTGCACATGAAATAGAGTACTGGGCTAGGGGTGAAGAAACACTGATTATAATTCAATTTGCCCCCCCCCCCACATCTCTGGTGTGACCCTGGATAGGGACCTCAGTTTCCTCACATGCAAATGAATGAGGCATAGGAAGCTGGAATTAGGAGGAATTGCTACGTGGGCTTTGCATGCTGGCTGAGATAAGAGACCTCCCAAACATTCCCCTGTGCCCTAAAGTGGTTTATGCGGAGCAACTGGAGCGTGCAACCCATTCTACTGGTGGCGACTTTTAGAAAAGAAAGCCCAAGTCACAGAGCCATGGTTGACCAGTACAGGTTTACACTACCTGAAAACTAGAAACCAAGATTTCTGCCTTCCAGCCTAGATCTGCTACTAGCCACAGAAGTTGCTTTGGGAGTCCCGCGCTTTCCTGGGAACTTGTCGCAGAAGACTAGTCACAGTGGAGTAGAAAGGGCAAGGCAGTTAGTTCTGCAGAGCCGGTGGCTTTGGTCGAGCAAGACCAAAGCCTGGAATGTTGCTTCTGCGAGTACCCCCTGCAGACCTGTAGGTGTTCTACACCTTCACCTATCTGCAGGCATGAAGGAGCCCTTGCTGCCTGGAGAGTACTGGGAGGACGTGTGCGAGCCTCCCACTATTTCCACGATCAGCTAAACTCTCATCTACTTGTGTTGCTGGGGGATACCTGCTCTTCTCTCTGGGGACGATCCACTCGGTATTTTAGTAGCACCCCAAACTGGGTCCTCCCTGTCAAGAAAAACACATACTGGACCCTCGCAGAGGAGACGGAAACCCCTGCACTTTTCCTACCCTGTGCGTGCGCCTTACCTGCCTCTGCGATCTTCCCCTGTGAGCGCCGCAATGATGCCCAGCAGCGTTCCTTGCCGTCACTGCTCTGCACAGCTCTGGATCCCCTTTTCCCTTCCCAGCTGTCCCCTCCTCCGGCCCCGCCCTATGCTAGCACACCAGCTTCACCGCTGGCTAGCTTCGGGCGCCTCCGCCCAGCTCCTTAGCCTCACCCGGTTGTGGGGAACCGCCCGCTTCCTGGACCTGAGACCAAAATTTTCTCGGTCTCACAATTTGTGTCGCTATGTCTTAGGCAACCTAGCAAAAAGCTGATCTCCAGAAACCCAGACCAAGCTCTGGCCATTGGTGGAGTTGGGTGTAGCATCTGTGTGGTTGTGTGGCCCTGGGCAGCTCCCTACTGGGGCCTTGATTTCCTCACAGCTGGGTATCACCATTCTGTCACAAACTGATGGTAGGGTCAGACATGTTCTCAGAATCCAAGATACTAAAACAGTAATAGCCAGGGGGTGGGAAATGTGATTCTAACACAAACCCTGTTTTCCAGTTTGCAGATGCCCAAATTTGGGGGTGCTCAGGGTTTGTGTGTGTGTGTGTGTGTGTGTGTGTGTGTATGACTTATCTATACTTACCAAGCAAATTAGTCAGAGCGCAAACTCAGAATCCATTACACTCCAGCAGGTGGCTCCTCAGTAGACCCTCACGTTCCCGATCAACTTGCATCCAGCCACATCTTAATGGGTGTCTGCCCCAGATCACTGGGTCCTCATTCAAACTGTTTCTGATGATGTTACAGGCTATGTAAAAGAGAAGAAGCCCAGGGAAGCCCAGAAATGGGGGCCAGGAGGCCATCAATAGGAAGATGACAGAAACATGGACCAGCCTCTCAGGGACTTGGGGACCACTTATTCAAGCTCTCTTTACCAGCGGAGGGCCACACAACGCATTCAGATGAGCTCCCTCACACCCTTGCAGAGATCTACTGCAGTATTTCTGAGGCGCGCAATTTCAATCACAGAATTTTAGTATATGATTATCTAAGAAGTGCTTAGGATGGGGGGGACCTGTCGTGTGGTAGGCATCTTGTGCATAGTTTCTAATCTTCAAAACATATCATTGCTGTGTTGTTTCTGTGACATACGCTTTTATGCATCCATTCCTCCCTAAGCTGGAGACTACTCTCAGAGAAGTCACCTTGTCACCTAGGTATGCTCTTAGTTTCCAGTCTACAAACCAAGGGAGTGCTGGTTTCAGTAAAGTAGACTGCAGGCTCCTCCCAGAGGCCCTGATTCAGAAGAACTAGGGCCCAGAAATCAACATTTTAATAAACAAGACTCCCAGTGATGCTTAACACTAGCCTTGAGGGCACTGGACATACAAGTGGTGCACAGACATATATGCAGGCAAAATACACACACACACACAACAACAACAACAAACAAACAAACAAACAAACAAAGAACCCACATAGAGTGGAAAAGATGGTTCAGCAACTAAGAACACCTGTTGTTCCCTTTAACTCAACACTTCCCACCCAAGGTTATGATTGAGTCCAACCCTGGGATAGAACTGGGTACCAAGTCATTCTCAGATGAATTTGTTAAGTGAATGAATGAATGAATGAATGAACGATGGTTATGGCCATGGAAATCATTTGGCATTGTGCTCTCAAGGAAAACTCTCTAAGAAAAGGTACACTTGGATAACTTAGGCTAAATTCTGTCGGCATCAGACTCCCAGGTCTAACCAATCACTCATCCCTAAATGACACACACTGGAGTCCGGAACTCCAGCTCCCCCTCAATCTCTGTCTCTGTGCATTAGAAAACAGGTGACACCTGAACCTGGGCAGTTTAGAGAAAGTATGATGGGGGCTTAGGAAACCAACAAGGAGCAGGGCAGTACACTGGTTAGCAGCGGCAGAAAGGGAAGTCAGACGGAGAATGAAAGGTGGAGGGGATGGGGTTTTCCAAGAATCTGGTGAAGGACAGTGGTAGGGAGGGAATCCAAGATGGAGTTACAACCAACCATGCTGGAATAAATAGCAGTCTCTCTTCCCCTCCTGCCCTTGGCCTTCTACCACTGTCTCCTGTTGGCTCAACCCAGATGCAAGCTCCAGATGCAGGAGGCCTGTACTGGGCAGAACGTTGGCACACCGAGGAACAAGCAGAAGTACACCTGGTTAATATCTAACAGAGGCAGTGACAACAGGCAGAATGGGTGGTTCCTCTTGTGTTCCCTTCCAGTCCTGGGTCTGGGGATGAGGAGGTGTGGTGGTGGGAGTAAGAGAACTAAGGTGTGTGGGAGGAGGGTGTGAAACATTGCAGGAAGTAGAAGACAGCAACCTTCAGTTTCCTAAGTACCCGTGTGCTCTCCAGGCCTTTATCTGTGCTATTCTCTCTGCCTGGACACACTTCCTCACAGAAAGGTCTCCTCCATGAAATCAGATGTCCTCCTCCATCTCTCTAGGCTCCATTCCTGTCTATTTCCCCTTTCCTTGCAATATCACTCTGATTAAAATCCCTCTTCTTATGGGCAGTGCCTTCTGAGGTGAGAAGAATTTCCCTGACTTCTCAAATCTCCAGACTGATGGAAAATATGCCCTGGTTGGGGAGGCCTCCAGTCAAAGGGTGGTGATGTGGGAGCCCCTGGATCATAAGTGTGTTGTTTGTTTCTTCGGGTGCTTCAAATCATCCACCTCAAAAATCATCAGATGTGGCTGTCTTTCCTGGAGCACATCTGAACTCAGTCAGGCAGAATCTCCTCATTCTTCTGAGTCTAGAAGTCTCCTAGACAGTGAAGCCTTCGGTCAGTGGAGGGAAAAGCCAGCTCAGGACATCATTGGCTCTGGGACCTGAGCCAAATTACTTTACTCTTCAGGATCATTACCTGCCAAACAGGGATCTTGGTCCTGCAAATCTCAGAGCGTTCTGAGAAGCACATGAAGGCACGGCTTGGAAAGCACCCCGAGGATTTAGGATTATTGTTGCTGTGATGACCAGAGCACCTTGGAGAGGAAAGAATTTATTTTTCTTATGTGTCTCACTATTTTCCTTTCCTTTCTTTTCCTTTCCTTTTCCCTTCTTCTTTCTTTCTTTCTCTCTCTCTCTCTCTCTCTCTCTCTCTCTCTCTCTCTCCCTCCCTCCCTCCCTCCCTCCCTCCCTCCCTCCCTCCCTCCTTCCTTCCTTCCTTCCTTCCTTCCTCTCCTGATTTATTCTCTCTCTTTTGAGACAGGATCTCAATTCCCCATGTAGATTGGCCTTGAGCTAAAAGAATTCCACCTGCCTCTGCTCCGCGAGTGCTGATATTAAAGGTGTGTTCCACCGTAGTCTCACTATTTAACCGTGGCTGGCTAGAACTCACTTTGTAGACCAGGCAAAGTTGTAGCAATGCTCTTGTTCCTCCTCTTGGTGCTGAGATTACAGCACATGCAGTTTAAAATATTCTCTTGGATTGGCGCTATTATAAGCAGAGTGTTTGTCTCTCTTATATGACCCAGAATTCTGATCCATTCAATCTCACTTCGAGGCTTTCTTACTTTTTTCAGATTTATCACTTCATCTACGTTCTGGCAGTTTCTGTTCACACAACTTCCAGGCCACTTAACACTTGATTGCTCATTTTGTCTACAGATGTGTCTCTGCTACAGAGCTGTGACTCCTAGAAAGGGCTGGACCTGACCCATCTCTGTACCCTCGGAGTACAGGAGAGGCTGACAAACCTATCTTATTGTCCATTGCAATCAACACAGATTGAGGACACATTGGCCAATGGAAGCCTACTGAGGGGTGCCCTGGGGTCTAGAAACCATCTTACATGAAAATAGAAGAATCAGGAGTGTTTTGCTTGGTAAGAACCCATCTGAGAATTAATCCACTTTCTGATTTTGCAGACCATTTCTAGACATTGCTTCTGCACAAGCCCTGGGCTAGGAATGAAACCACGGGTGCATAGCTACCATGCTGGCTGCAGAGCTTAAAGTCTGAATGGTGCTGGACACACAAACAAGAAACTTGGCACAGTGTGGTCAGGTCCACCAGGAGACGTGAGGGTTATGCCCAAGAAAGGCCTCCGGGGAGGCATTGAGGGAGGGCCCAAGTTTGACAATGTTGGTAACAGATTTTGGTTTAGGTTAAAAAAATATTTTCTTTCTTTCTTTCTTTTTTTTTTTTTTAAGATTTATTGCTTTTATTTTTGTTTTGTTTTGTTTTAATAGGTTTTCTCTGTATAGCTTTAGTAACTGCCCTGGAACTAGCTGTTTGTTTGTTTGGTTGGTTTTTGAGACGGAGTTTCTCTGTAGCTTTGGAGCCTGTCCTGGAACTAGCTCTTATAGACCAGGCTGGTCTTGAACTCACAGAGATCTGCCTCTCTCTGCCTCCCAAGTGTGCTGGGATTAAAGGCGTGCACCACCACCTTCCAGCTAAAGATTTATTACCTTTTAAATTTATATGTTTGCCTGGGCATGGTGGTTTACAACTTTAATCCTAGCACTTGGGAGGCAGCAGTAGGACAATTTTAGGAGCTGGAGGCGAGCCTGGTCTACATAGCAAGCTCCAGTCCAGCCAAGGCTATAATGAAACTCTGTCTCAAAAAGCCAATAACAACAACAGCAACAATAGTAATAATATAAATTTATGTATATGTTGTGATCCTGATAGGTTAGGCATAATTGTTGACCTGTAACCCAGCAGCTGGGATATAGAGGCAAGAGGATCAATTAAGGTCTGGTCCTAGGCTACATGAGACCCCGACGAAGCAAAAGGTGAAAGGGCTGCTGGGGCTGAGTTTTGTGTGGAGCGCTTGCTCACCATGCAGAGGGCCCTAGACTCCATCGCAACCATGCATAAGGTAGACTCCATCACAGTGCTAACAGAAATGGGCAAAGGGCCGGCTCAGGAGGAAGATCTGGAGCTATGTGAGTAAGGCTGGCAAGCCCATGCCACGGACTGAACACTGATGTGTATCAGCAGAAGGACAAATGTGGAGGCTCATCATGCAAGCTATTAAACCACCACTTCCTCCTCTGTGCTAGCAATGCAGATATAAAACAAAAGCAGAAGGCAGTGGCATGGTGGCACATTCCTTTAGTCTCTGCACTTAGGAGGCGGAGGCAGGCACAGCTACATAGTAACACTGTACAAACAAACAAAACAACAACAAAAAGAAAATAAGCAAGCTACCAAAATTAGTCTTCCATATATAGAAGTTCATAATTCTGGGAATTTGGAAAATTAAACACTAAGGCCTTAGTCTAGTGTCTCTTTGTTGTTCTTTTAAGACACAGACTCACATATCCCAGGATGGCCTTGAACTTGATATGTATTGGAGGGTAATATTGAACTTCTGATTCTCCTGCCTTCATCTCTTAAATGCCAGGATTACAAACACACCCCACCACGCCAGGTTTCCTGCAGAGGTGGGTAAAGAACAGAGTTTTGTGCACTCCAGGCAAGCACTCTACCAACTGAGTGCTAACCCCAGCCCCACAGCCCTGTTTTCAAAAGCAAAAGATTAGTAACGACCTTAATGTCTCCACTAGGAACTAGTTAAATAAACAAGGGCACAGAAAAATCATTCAATGAACTACTGAATAGTCCTTCAACAGAGTGAAATGTTCTTTATGGGAAAGGAGTAGGCCAAAGCCCCTTGGCCTGAGGACTGCCATTTTTACTTCAACCTCCCTTTTACCTGCAGGGTGAAATAAGTTCAGGCTCCCAAGCCCTAGAGAAGCTGAGAACTTTCCAATGACTAACCAACCTCCTCCCTAAACCATAGAAATAGTTGTCATACATCTTTAGTTCTCTGGAAACATTATGGCTGTTCCCAAGAACAGAAGGAACAGATGAAGTTGATTGGTTGGATTGAGAGTTTTGCATTGTATATCGGTTGACAATGATGGATCCTTCAAGGAAGCCCCTAATCTCTAAATCCTGACTGGTGAAAAATTGTAACTGTAGCTTGGCGATAAATGTTAGGCTTAAAAACCCACTTTTGCCCCTGCTCAGGGCTGTCAGGAGAAACAAGGCTCCCAAGTCCTTGCTTGTACTGCAGCCCTGATCAATCAGTGACCCACTTATGTGGTGATTAAATAAATCTCTGGAACCCATAAGTGTTGTCTCTCTCCTTCCCCATGACACATAACGGGCTGGGTGTAACATTATGTGCTGATCTGAAGCAACATCCAAAGCTGAGGGCTAGCACACGATAATGCTACTATGTGAGAAAGGGTGTGCATAAACACATATGCGCATTCATTACACATTCATGCACACATATACATTTACACACACACAAATATTCTAAAACATATAAGTAAAACATACTGTCCTGTAAGTTCCCAGGGAAGGAGGCCGGGGCTGCAGGGCTGAGGGACTGGGACAACTCCTACATTTCCACATGCTATACCCTTACATTTCTATTTTGCATATATGCACTATTTAAATCTTTATTCTGCGTACATGCATTATTAGACAATGAAGGCCAGGCCTGGTGGCTCCTATAATCCAAGCACTTGGAAGGTGAAGGCAGAAGGAAGGATCAGGAGTTCAAGTTCTTCTACTGCTCCATAGCAAACTTGTGCAAACAAAAACAAAAAACAATAAAAGTTTTTAGTAAAACAAAATCAAATCATTCAAAAACACAAATCATATGCCAAGTTGTACACGCTCACAGTCTCAGTACCTGGGGGGCTTAGGCAGGAGAACTGTATTGAGTTTAAGACCAACCTGGGCTGCATATTGAGATCTGAAAAAAAAAGGACAAAACAAACAAAAGTATGTGTAATTATAAAGACCATATAACAACGTGGCTTTTTGTATGCAGCAAGATACACCTGGCCATGCTCCCAAAGCTGGTTCTGTCTGGTTTCCTGCCATCCTCACTGAGGGAACAAGATCCTAGACCATTAACTGCAGCCAGTCACGTCCGTACCCTCAGTGCTGGCCCACCAGACCCTGGACAATCTGTTTACGCATGAGGAAAAGCTTCTGAACAAACAAGAGGGGGCTTTCTCCAAGGGGAGGCCAGGGAGCTACATATCTTCCTCTTGCTCAGCTTCCTTCCTGAAGGAAGGTCCCCAGTGGGAAACCGGAGGTGAGATCTGTCCTGTCAGGAAGGAGAGCCAGGAATCTGCACCAGCAGCCTGACATGATGCCACCGGTCCAACCTCCACTAAACTCTGGTGTTCTGCCCCCTATCCTCCCTGGCTCTGCCCACCTGCTGTTGGAGGCTCCTTTGCTTCAGGAGAGAAGCCCCATTCCCTTTAGAGAGCAGCCTTCTACCCTAACCATCTATATGATCTCATTCAAATCACTTAGCTTCTCAGTGGCATGTTTTAGAAATCTATTTGTTTTGTTTCATGTGTATAAGTATTTTGCCCACGTGTGTGTGTGTGCGCGCGCGTGTGTGCGTGCACATTTGTCCAGTGCCCAAGGAGCTCAGAAGAGGGTGTTGGGTCCCCTGAACTGGAGTTACAGATGGTTGTAAATCACCATGTGGATGCTGGGAACTGAACCTCGGTTCTCTACAAGAGCAACACCTGCTCTCAGCTGCTTAGCCATCTCTCCAGCCCCATCCTACCTGTTCCCACCCATAAAATCGTCCTTTATTGGCAAGCTGCTGGGAAAACAAAAGAAGCATTATTTCTTTCTATAGCCTGTACCATTTCCAAGCTACCTTCTTGTCAGTCTCTTCCACCTGCTCCTCTTCAGCCCGCGTCTCATCTATCACAGCCTTCCTCTCTCTCCTAGGGCTCACCACACCCAGGCACCAGATCCATATAGCCAGCTGTCTCTGAGATTTCTCCATGTTCATCTCCCGTGACTGTCTCAAACTGGATCCATCAACAACTTAACTTGGTTACAGAGAGTCCCAGGCAGTGAAGGGTGTCACCTGTGACAGATATTCCCACTTCAGTTCAGTACATCCTCCCAAGTTATTCTAGATCCTGTCTAGTTGACTGTTTACACTGGCCATCATAGGTCTTCACAAGTGTGAGCTAGTGGGTGAGTAGTCCAATTAACTCATGGTTTTTCTACCAAAATATGCCTGCCTCTGCCTCCCAAGTGCTGGGATTAAAGGCATGTGCCACCACTGCCCGACCTATCCTTTTTTTAAAAAATTTATTTATTTTATGTGCACTTTATTTGGTTTGAAGATGTCAGATTCCCTGGAACTAGAGTTACAGACAGTTGTGAGCTGCTATGTGGGTGCTGGGAATCGAAGCTGAGTCCTCTGGAAGAGCAGCCAGTGCTCTTCTTAACCACTGAGCCATCTCTCCAGCCTCCACAGTTCTGTTCTTAAAACCCTGCTGCCATGAGGGGAAGTTATGGGACCTGGGGATAGTTTCCTTAAGAAAACCAATGGAGAGCAGAAGGTAACAATCGTAATGAGACTAGTTACTAAGAACTGGGTCTGTGCCAATACTGTTCTCAGCTACTTTACCTGGCATTAAGCCATGCATCTCCTCTCATGCCTAGGCAGACAGTGTTTCAAGTGTGGTTCAGGAAGGCAGACTCAGTCAGCTACCAGGCAGCTACTCTCTATGACCCAGAAGAACAGGTTTTTGTTTGTTTGCTTTTTTCTTTTTCGAGACAGGGTTTCTCTGTGGTTTTGGAGCCTGTCCTGGAACTAGCTCTTGTAGACCAGGCTGGTCTCGAACTCACAGAGATCCGCCTGCCTCTGCCTCCCAAGTGCTGGGATTAGACCCAAAAGAATGGTACCGGCTCTCAGAGAGGATCCGAAGTTCGAGGTCATCCTTGGCCACCCAGCAAGTTCTAGGTCAGCCTGGGCTATGAGGCCATTGTGAAAAACCAAGCAATCAGAGGCAGGGGTTTCTGGCACGTTCTTATAATCTCCATATTCAGGAGGTAGAAACAGGTGAATCAGTAGTTCAACACCTGCTGAGCTCATAAGAGCGTGTATCAATTTTTTTTAAAGTCAGTTTTAAGGCTATCCCCATGTGAGCAATGAGCACCTGCAGAATGAGGTTAGTCAAATGAGGTGCCTGAAAAGTACAAAGCATGCACCCAACTTTGTATGACTTAGTATGATAACTATAAAATAGTAATGTTATGTGCTTCATAGATTTCTTTAATGAATTGAGGCAAATGTATTAAAACTAACCACCTTCTAAAAAAGCCCTTTTAACCCAGGCTGTAATGTCACACACCTTTAATCTCAGCACTCAGAAGGCAGAGATAGGTGGATCTCTGAGAGTTTAAAGCCACCCTGGTCTGCAGAGCAAGTTTCAGGAGAGCCAGAACTGCACAGAGAAACCACTTTGAAAAAACAAACAAACAAAAGCCGTTTTAATGAGGCTCCCAGAAAATGTCAAACTACAACGCAGTTCTCACTACATTTCCAGTGAACAGCACTGAAGCCTAGAGAGAGGATGCAGAAGAAATAACTTTCATAGCGCAAGTGTGGAACCCAAGTTATGAGGACCCGTCTCCAAGATGGCTCCTGAAAAGCTCCATCTTTTTCTGCTGAGATGGCCCTTCCACTCTAAATAAGGCCCTTGGGAGAGTACAAAAAGGGCCATGTGACTTCCACAGCTAGGTCACAAACAGCGGAGTTCCTAACATGGCTCCTTCCACTGCCCCGCAGTGGCGTTCGCAAGGTAAGAAACAGGCCTCTTTTTTTTTTCAACATTTTTTAAAATTTTTATTTATTATGTATAGTGTTCTGTCTGCATATATGCCTACTCGCCAGAAGGGGGCACTAGATCTCATTACAGATGGTTGTGAGCCACCATGTGGTTGCTGGGAATTGAACTCAGGACCTCAGGAAGAGCAGTCAGTGCTCTTAACCTCTGAGCCATCTCTCCAGCTGAGACCTCTTATCAACAGCTAGAAACAACCAAGCAAGCAGAATGGGGTGACCATGCAAAGGGACCTCCAGCACCAACTAAGCCTCCCAGTGACAACTGTCACCTTTTAATGCAAGCTCTAGTAAGACTCCAAACAACCTAGGTACGTTTCTTCCAAATTCCCGACCCACAAAAGAACGAGGTAATGTGTTCCTGGTTGTCTTGAATCACAAAGTTTCTGTTCTGTTACTGAGCAAGAGCTGACATCCTTACAGTCCAGGGATCTTGTGTAGGAAAATATTCTCTATACAGTATTTGTGTGCAAGGAGGAAGTACCCTTGTCTTTTCCATGGCCTCTTAACCCACCTCTGTTGACCCCAAACACAAACAGGCAAAATATCAAACCTGAGGGATTCAACCCCCAAAGGCAAAAATCTCATTTTATTATTTTTTTTGAAGAGACTGTCCCTTTTATTGAAGACAGACCCAGGTTTTTGAGAATGAAATTACTTTATCTCATCACTGCACTTGGGCCACAGAGATTTGATTCCCATAGAACTCAAAAGACCTATGGACCAAAATCGATGTTAGATACAGCACTAAGAAAGTAATGAAGAAAAGACAGTTTATAACATTGGAGTGTCGCCAAGCCGAGAAACATGGAAGCATGTGACTTTTCATCTCGATCCTTGAGGTAGGTGGGGAGACCCAGGAAGCAATAGCTCAGAGCTCAGGATCTGTCCTCGGTCATGGTCAGTAAATCACAAAATGGGGTACTGGGGACTCAAGTCAGACTAGGGGCGTTCTATCGCAGGACCACCATGAGTGCCCATCAGCTGGGGCTGTCCTCAGAGATTAACGTGCACTTGAAAGTCTCCTGGAAGGCCACAAGGAAAGACGGCATCACTTCATCCACAGTGACGAGTCTCTGGAGCGCCTCACTCAGGGAAGTGACTCCTGTCCCAACCAGTCCACAGGGCACAATGTGCTCAAACCAAGTGAGGTCTGTAGAACAGTTCAGAGCCAGGCCGTGGGATGTGATGTGTCTTCCACAGCGGACTCCTGCAAGGCAAGCCAAAATGTCTTAGAGTAGCTCTACTTCCCTTCCTTGGAGCCTCGGGATACCTCTAGTGCATAAAAGGTAAGTGGGCTTGGAGCCTGGGGACTAATTCTATGAGGTGTGGGGGCGGGGGCTGTGGTTACACATCAGCCTTTCTTATTTTCGAGACTCCTTAATACAGGGACTACGTTGCTTTGGAAGTTTGACATTTGGCATTCTGTCCTCCCGTTGTGAGTCATAGGAAGTAACTTGGCAATTCATGCCTGGTGTTTCTCCATCCATGAGTGCTGAACTAGAGGACTCTTCGGTCTCGGAAAATTAAATATCCTTGAGGCAGGCAGGTCAGGGGTATTCGGAGCCCAGAGTTGCCCGGGGTTGGCCCTGTCCCCGGCTCCGCCCCAGCTCCGCCCTGGCGTGCTCACCAATAGCGCAGATCTTGCGCTCGCCCAGCCAGACACCGGTGTAGGGTGGTGGCCGCGCTCGGGCTCCCCGCAGCCCCCGGAGCTCGCACAGACGCACGGCGCACGCCTCCAGAGCCGCCACGTGGGTGCGCAGGCGCAGGCCTAGGCGCCGCAGGTCCAGCACAGGGTGGCACAGCAGCTGCCCCGGGCCGTGGAAAGTAGCCAGGCCGCCGCGGCCGGTGGCGCGCACCTCGGCTCCGAAGGCCCTCAGCCGTGTAATCTCCTCGGGCGTCAGGCCTCCGCGTAGCCCGCCAGTGTACACGGGCCCCGCCGGCTCGCAGACCAAGAGTGCGCCCGCCTCGGTCCCCGAGAGGGTCCCCGGGCGAGGGTCAGCCTGCAGCCGCCGCAGCCACTGCTCCTGCAGCGCCAGCAGTTCGGAGTAGTGAGCCCGCCCGAGCCACACCAGCCGGACCACAGGCAGCTGCATGGCCAGGGCTGCAGCGTGCCGGAGCCCCGCCTTCTGTCGGGCTCGGGGCGGGGACTCAGGGCCACGCCCATGAAGTGCGGTTCCGGTATGGGTTCCCGTTCCCGCCTACTGACCAGCCTTACCCTCCCATTCATTCCTATGGTCAGTAAGTGCTGCGATCTGCAGGACGTAGACCCAAAAGCGTGACCCTGCAGTGTGCAGTGTGTGAGGAACGAAGATCCAGCTCTGGGAGCTGAGGTGTTCACAACTGACAAGCTAGTATCAAAGTTTTATACTGTTGAAAGAAAAAACAAACAACAATAACATAAAAAAACAACCAGAACTCGATACTATGCTAAGTTCCTCAAAAACTGAAAGGGAGATCAGTGTGCAAGGAGGTTTACTGTGGTTTGGCATGGGACATAGGAGTTACTTTAAGGTCTGTAAAACAAGCTGAGGATGGTGGTGCACACTTCAGCGGATCTCTGAGTTCAAGGGTTCGAAGCCAGCCTGATCTACAGAGTGAGCTCTAAGACAGCCAGGACTTTAAAAAAATCCGCAAAGATGTGATGGAAGCAGACAGAGGCTCTAGTTGACTCTGGCCAACTCATTAGAATTATTCCATATTAAAGCAAGCGGACAGAAATGCGTGTCCTGCGTTGATGAATCACAGAAACAGGCTACCCCTGGGAGGGCATTGTCTTTGTAGAGGTTTCTTCCATTATGGAGAGCTGATCTCTGAGGGGAACTCGGGTGAGTCACCAGCAACCTGTTCCCCAAAGCTGAGAGAAGGACAGGGGCTGGAGGCTAGAACATCAAGATTAATTTGTAAAAGACGCCAGTTGACCCAGAAACCCTTCCCCACCTGAGCTTCATACAACACCGCATGTGCCAGAAAAGCCCCCAGAACTACCATTGGAGAGAGGCAGGTGTCATGTAAAAGTCCTATAAAGGATCCCGAGCCTCATTCCGCGAGATTTTTACTTAGCTCACTCGCGCACTCCCATTCTTCGGGAGTGTTTTTCTTTCCTTAATAAGCAGTCTCTAGTTCTAACCCCGTCATGTGTCTGTAGTGCAAGCCTCTGACCTGGGACACAAGACCTCTGTTCTGCTCTGGCCGCTAAGCATATCTTCCCCCCTTTTCTTTATTTCCGATTCAGATATTAGTGTAAAACCTAAGCCTGCTTTTCTGGCATTCTGTACCATCTTAGAAGTCTCCCATCTGTGCTGTGAAAGCGTCCACCTCCATCTCAAAAGGCGTGGCTTTCTCCCCTTAATCCCCACCCCCTTGACAACTAATGAGATTTTTCAGCCTGCTTGTCTGATTGTTTTTCTCCCAAGTCCTAATACAATTCCACTCAATTTGTTTTAAAATTATCCTATTAAGAGACTAGGAATCCAAAAGAGGGAACCCCGATTCCTCTGATGTACCAAGAAAGGAGCTTTGGTGTAGACTGGAGGAGCTAAGATGCCCAGGGAAAAGGTGAGGGGCTGTTGTTGACAGATGTTTCCGGGCTCTTGAGAAGCTTGCTATCTCCAGATGCTGGGCCTGATGGCTACAGGAGCTGTGTGTGTGTGTGTGTGTGTGTGTGTGTGTGTGTGTGTGTGTGTGTGAGAGAGAGAGAGAGAGAGAGAGAGAGAGAGAGAGAGAGAGAGAGAGAGAGCAGTCTGTCTGACTGCCTTTCTTGATAACAAAAGAACCCCATACACGTTGGGGTATGTGTGGGGCTAAGGGTGGAGTCTCTCAAACATAAATATGAATCTTCATGTAACTGGGGAATAGTCCTGGTGTAACTACCTGGCAGGAATGAAAATATACTAAATACCCTTGTACCTTCCCTTCAGCTATCAGACTACTGAAAGAGTGGACCTCTAGAAACAGGATTTCTCAAGGAGTCAGGTGCTGGGTAAAGGAAAAGGCTGATGGGGGGAGTTTGTCTCCCTGTGAAAGATTTCACACAGTCTGACTTTCTCCTGCATAATCTTGCAGGAGAGATTAGAGTCCAAGTAATGATGGGTCCCTGCCCAGGACTGCCTTCTGTTCAAACCAAAATCTCATATCAGGACCTGAGAGATGGACTTGGAGATGTGGAGGCAGGCAGAGGGAGGTCACGGGGCTTCGCTATTCTTACTCATGTGACAGCGTTAAATCTCTTCTCCGCTCTTCACTTCTACACTGTCTGCTTAGCTGGCCTAGAGTCACAGACGGCCAAGCCCTGCTAATTAGAACTGTCAGGTCCCAGGATTTGACTCTTGTTTGCTGTTGGTGGTGGTTTTGAGGGTTTCTGTTTTGTTTTGTTTTTTGAGGCAGGGTCTCGTTGTTTGCTCTGGCTGTCCTAGAACTCACTATGTAGATCAGGCTAGCCTCGAACTCACAGAGCTCGGCCTGCCTCTGACTCCCAAGTGCTGGGATAGACTTTGACTCTTAATATCTCCAGTAACACAGGGTGTGGGTGAGGCAGGAAGTGAAAAGAGGAAGAATAGAATAAGAATAACAGCCAGAACAAGGCTCAACGCCAAGAATTAACGAGGTGGACAGACTGGCATGGGCAAACATATATAATAGGAGGTTTCAGAGCAGATGACAAAAGTTATTGTGAGTCATCAATGGTGGGGATGTGGTTTAGAAAATAAACATGACATTTAGATAGCCCCAGGGTCTGGGAGAAAAAGAGAAATTGGGAAATGGGATTGCATAAGGCCCTGTTCCGGAGCACCTAAAGAGTTATGTGTAGGGTGGGGAAAGTAACGGCAGTGATTTGGTTCCTGTAGAAGACAAACTCAGAGGTTCTACCTACGACATGTCCTGGTGTGAAGCAGAATATGCAGGAAAGCCAGGATCTGGGCTCAGACGATCTTTTTGTATGCTGTAAAGAGTATCTCTGCCTAGGCTGCCTTCTGATTGGTTTAATAAAGACCTGAATGGCCAATAACTAGGGAGGAGAGAACAGGCTGGACTTCCAGGGAGGGAAAGGAACTGGAGATAAATCCCAGTGCACGAGAGATGCCAGTGAGACACAGAATGAGTTCGACATACAGAATGGGGGGCGAGGTAAAAGCCACATGATAGAATGTAGATGAAAACAGTTGATTTGAGTTATAAGAGTTAGTTGGGAACAAGCCTAAGCTAAAGTCCAAACTTTCATAATCACTAATAAAAGTCTATGTGTCATTATTTGGTGACTGGTGGCCCCCAAGAGAATGTCAACTACATCTGTCACTGTGTTTGTGCTCCTTTGGGAAGTACATTTGGGCTGCCAGGAGCAGATGTGGCTCACTGTCATGCAAACTCTTACGCTATTAAAACATTTTAAATGCCATATTCTGTAGGTTTTGAAGTGTCTGAAGACCACCTATCTAAAATATATCTTTGTTTAATCTTGAAAACTTACCTGACTATAAGTTTGATTATTAGAGATGACTATTAACCTGCATTTCCTTTTTATAAGATTTATTTATTTCTTCCATATACAGCATTCTTATCTGCATGTATGCCTGCACACCAGAAGAGGGCATCAGATCACACTATAGATGGTTGTGAGCCACCATGTGGTTGCTGGGAATCGAACTCAGGACCTCTGGAAGAACAGTCAGTGTTCTTAACTTCTGAGACATCTCTTCAGCCCTAACCTGTATTTCTTTATTATCCTAAATAGATTTCAAGGATTAAAACTTCACACTATGTTTTAAATGAACTGCATAGTGAACAATATCTTAAACAAGGATAGAAACATATATACAGTATAACAAAAATAACCTTAAATTTGTATCAGTATGTTGAATTATCTCGGGTTGAGAAATACCAGGCTAGTTACAAGGTAGAGCAAGTATATTTTTCTTTATTATAAGAGGCAAACTCATGAAACAGGAATGAGAAGTTCAAACTTAGCTGTGTAGCGCTGGAACTACAGAGATAGAGAACCCTGGGCACCCAAAAGGTCACGCCCCAACTTGGTCCCACCTCTTAAAGTTCATTGGCTGACAGAGATTTCTCATCAAATATACAAAAATCTATACCAGTGTAAAATATTTGAGACTAGTAGTTGTCCAAAAGTAGACTCCACAATCCACCCTTTTATCCCATCATTAATATACTATATCCTCCCTTTTTCTCTTCAGAAAGAAATTCCTGAATCTAATCTCCTTTTTCTCATTTTATTTCTGACCATGACCAATAACACTTTGTAACCAACTCCCCTAAATTATGACAAATATCCATAACCCACCAAATGACCAAAACTCACCCACCTCAACTCTTGGGAGTGTGGGCATTGTGTTCTCTAGATTGCTTCCTGTTGTCTGGGGACACTGGTATCTTTAGGGAACTCTGAAAAAATTGGGGTAATGTTCCTAGTCCTGGGAATGCTAGATGCTGTCTAGTCTCAGTATTATGGGAAAATATAAAGCTTATTGGAAGTCTGGCTGTAGTAGTCCGTGAGGCTGGGCCATCTCAGTTATCAGTCTTGCTGTTTTGGATGCAGAACTCTGAGGAAACTGCAACAGAGGCACCCTGAGAGACTGGACTGCCTGGGCCACACTTTTTTATTGATGTCTGGCCCCCTAGTTCTTTTTTTTTTTTTTTTTTTTTTTTGGTTTTGGTTTTGGTTTTTTGAGACAGGGTTTCTCTGTGGTTTTGGAGCCTGTCCTGGAACTAGCTCTTGTAGACCAGGCTGGTCTCGAACTCACAGAGATCCGCCTGCCTCTGCCTCCCAAGTGCTGGGATTAAAGGCGTGCGCCACCACCGCCCGGCCTGGCCCCCTAGTTCTGTCTTACAGTTATTTCAGGTTTGTGTCTGAAGGGAATGGAGTTGCTGAGTTCCTTTGTGCCTACTAAGCCCCAGCCTTTCCCATCAGCATGTGGGTGCATCCACCCAATGCAATACTGCCCTGCTCCACACTTCACCATCGGGTAATAGGTGACAGGAATTCAAAATATAATTTTGCTAGATATGATGGCTCATCCCTGTAATATTAGCACTTGGGAAATCTAGGTATTAAAATCAGGAACTCAAGGTCAATTAGGGCTACATAATTAGTTTGATGAGGCTAGCCTGAGCTACATGAAAACATGCTTCAAAAAAAAAAAGGAAGGAAGGAAACAAAACAAAAGGAAAAACCCACAAAATAAAGTAAATGAAAGTGTGTATTTGTCCTTGTCTTCAAGAAGTTGCCAATCTTGAGGCAGAGACAGACCCATCCACAAACAATGGCAACAAAATACACAGAAGAAGGAGCCATGAACTTTGCCCTAAAGGATCAGGACATCAACAAGACAGATTCATGAATATAACAGTCCCTGTCTCTCTGGCTAAGTCAGGTAGTTCATCAATCTGTTGGGCTAGACAGGAAAGAGGGAGAATATTCTGAGACAGTGTCTACAGAAAGGTCTCTCTCAGGAGGCTGAAGGCCAAACTGGTGATGACCAAGAAGCATTCTAGGCAGGGAGAAGAATCTGTGTGAGGGTTGGGGACATTGATTGGCTGGAGAAATAAAGAGCAGGTGGATGTTGCTGTCGCGACCAGACCGCGGACAGCCCCAAAGGTCACTTAAAGGTTAGGGGTCTTGACTGTCAGAGCACCATGTGCATGAAGCCTCCGTCTTACTTTAAACCACTCAATCTTTCCTCCCCAAGTCACTTTTGATATTGGTGTTTTATCATGGCAATGGAAACCCTGACTAAGACAATGTGGTAGTGATTTACATGGTGAAACAAAACTATAATTTATTATTTGTGTTTTTAATTTTCAAAAAATTTATTTCTGTGTATCCATATCATCATGTGTTCTATAGTTTGCTATGGTGTATTTCCATAAATAACACTCGACTGTGGGACCACATTCTCCTCCTCTTCCTGCCTATATTTCTCTCCCACTGGGTTCCAGGGCCGTGGCCAAGAAGCGAGGTGAGGGAGAGTTGGCAGGGTGTTGGGAGCGGAAGTGATTAAATGTTGAAAGAGGGTCTGGTGGTTGTGAGGTCTGAGCGAGGATGGCCCACTGGGAAGGCCAGGCATGAGGAGGTGAGCTGCCTCCCGGTCTGGAAGGAAGAAGGATGTCCGGGGTCAGGGATGACACTAGTGTTTAGGGCCATGGGAGAGAAATGAGGTAGCTATATTAAGGAGGTAAGGTGGGTGAGCATTTCAGGATGTCCATTTTGGCCCATGTTGTAAAAATAAATATGTCTAGAAATAAATATATATGTAAATAAGTAAAAGGTCCCCCTCCCCCTCCTTAACTGCACTTTTCTACTCCACTTTACTAAGGACAAAAGGAAGCCTTATAAGCTGAGAATGGAAACAAAGAGATTTTAGATTCAGGCTGCTCTGGGAAAATTACAAATGAGGGATGACGCTATCTTTGTTTCTTTTCAATATGAAAAATACCTTGCCTGATGTGGGCACCCTGCCACCATTGGGAGAACCGTGAGAATCCAGTTTGTTCTCAAAACAGTGCCACCGGGAGGTGAGGTCACAGGGAACATTGCTTTTCCCTGTGGCAGTGCTGACCAAAAACGTCTAAATGAATAAGTAACAAACCAGACAATGTGCTGGAAGAAATAGAAGTAGCCAGCACATAATATCTGACCTGGGTGCCCTGAGGCAGGTGATTTCCTTGTTTCCATCTCTGCTAGTTCAAGAACAAAGTAGGGAAGCTTTCAAGCCCTACAGGGGACCTTTTATCACCCACACAGAGCAACTCTATGCATTGCTCTTTTCAAGCCTTTGCAGAGACCAAACTGGGAGTTGGAGAAGGAAAGAAAACGCTAACCTGAATGGTGGATGGAGCTTAATATTCTAGAGCTGAGCTCACTCACTCACTCACTCACTCACTCACTCCTGAGTCTGTCCTGCATGGGGAAGGGAGGGCCTGGAGAGGAATAGACTCAGACCCTGCTTCCAAGGAGGTTGCAGTCTAGGGTACCAGACAGGAAGTGAAACCATCTTGCCTAAGAACTGGGGACTGAGTGTGTCATGTAGATAAGGGTGCAAAAGAGGTTAAGACCTGATCAACTTGTGGGAGTCAAAAACGGTTTCCAGAAAAATCTACTCAAAGGGTAGGAAGAAGTTTGCCAGCGGATAGTAGGGGAAACAGCAGTACTGCACAGGTGATTGCTTCTCTACAGCACTGGGCCCTGTTTTATAGCTCTTCAGATAAAGATAGCCCGGGGTTTTGGAAATGATTAGAACAGAGTTTCTCAAAGCCTGTTTTTTGTTGTTGTTTGTTTGTTTGTTTGTTTGTTTTGGTTTTTCTGAGACAGGGTTTCTCTGTGGCTTTGGAGCCTGTCCTGGAACTAGCTCTTGTAGACCAGGCTGGTCTTGAACTCACAGAGATCCGCCTGCCTCTGCCTCCCGAGTGCTGGGATTAAAGGCGTTCGCCACCACCGCCCGGCTCAAAGCCTGGTTTATAGAAACTCCTGTAGGGGCCTGAACTTATAAAAAAAAAAAAAAAACTTTTTAACGTCCTATTCCGTTTTGATAATAATGCCAACGGAAAGCTAACAAGCCAGGGGAAAATGCTCGCCTACCCTGACACATTGATGTTACCGTCGTTTCTGTGAGCATTTTGGTGCCAGATAACAGATCATCTGGTGCCTTGTTAACTGGGACAGCATCAGGAGATGGGCATGACTGGTATGACGCTTCTATGCCAAGTGAAAGTCAAACAGCCGTTGTGTGGTTAGAGGGAAAACATTTTCAGGGATCTGGACAGAGAAGCGTGGTGGGAGCTTCCTGCTCTACACAGGGCTAGGGGTCTGTAAACTTTGAAACATTCCGTCAAAGCAGTCTGTACTCAGAAAAATTTCTTTTCTTTTCTTTTTTTTTAAAGATTTATTTATTTATTATGTATACAGTGTTCTGCCTGCATGTATGCCCACACACCAGAAGAGGGCGACAGATCTCATTACAGAGGGTTGTGAGCCACCATGTGGTTGCTGGGAATTGAACTCAGGACCTCTGGAAGAGCAGCCAGTGCTCTTAACCACTGAGCCATCTCTCCAACCCTCAGAAAATTTTCTTTTAACAAAACAGTGCCTTCTTGGGCTCAAGTAATAGCTCAGTGGTAAAGAGCAAGGACTGCTCTAGCCAAAGACCCAAGCTCAGACTCCAGCACCCATGTTGGGCAAGCTCCTAACCGCCTGCTACTCCAGTTCCAGGGTATCTGCCCCATCTTCCAGCTTCCACAGGCACTGCATGCATATGCACAAAGCCATAAGTCTCTCTCCCTTATACATCAATTGAAAAATGAAAATAATATCTTTTTAGAACGATGCCTTTTGGTTCATGGTACCGAAGATGTTTAAGTTATATAAGGTCAATGGCTTTATTTACTATTTGCATTGCTGTGCAGATCACAAAGAATTTAGACTGGGTGCAATGAGTACAGGCAGACAACTTAGCTCTGGTGAGGAGATCCTTAGTAAGAATGAGCATGACCTCCTGAACTACAGAAATCTATTGGCTTTGCAACACGAGCCATTTTACCCAGGACACATCCACTGGGAGTGAGGACATCTCGTCAGCTATCTAAGGAACAATCTAGTGTTCCCTGGCTATGAGCTCCCACCCAGGGAAGTCACCCACACCTTCTCCTTGGCTGGGTCCCCAGGGCCTCCCTTAGGTCTTTGTTACAGTGAATGGAATTGAGTAGAGCTAAGAGACTTGCACTCTAGTTCTTGTCCTGTGACTGTGCTGTTTGATTTGACAAGTCACTTTCACTCCCCGGGCCACAGGCTGCAAAACGGATGTTTGAAGAACTCCTAGCAACCTTTAATATTCTACATTTTCTTGTTTGGTTGCTTGTTTGTTTCTGTTTCAAGATAGGGTTTCTCTGAGTATTTCTGGCTGTCCTGAAATTCACTCTGTAGACCAGGTTGGCCTCCAGCTCAGAGATCTGCCTGCCTCTGCCTCCACGTCCTACCATCAATCTGGCTAATGTTTTACACCTTTAAAGCCGTGGCCACAGTGACAGCATGGACCTTGTGGAAGGAATAGACTTCTGGCAGCAGGGCACTCCTGCACTTACACTTGCTGTACTACACAGTCACAAATTATAGCAAAAGACAGGGACATGGAAGTGAAACAAAGCCTGCCACATGCATGATGATCTTTGCCTAGAAAAATACCCTAGCCAGCATTTTTAATGTGAAGGGTGAGTCTCTTCCCCTTATTTTTTGTATAGTTAAATGTCTTATTATTTGATTTTATTGCCCTTATTAGTTTATGACCTATAGCACTTTGTCTTGCTCATTGGTAATGTTTTAGAGGTTTTTTATTTGTTTTGTCTCTTTTGCCCTTTTCATGTTTCTATTTTACCTTTGAGCACATAGTATGCAGTTATAATAATTGTTTTAATGTATTTCTCTGTTCATTCTAATTTCTGTATCCATTATAGATCTATTTCCATCCAATTCTCCTTACTTTGAGTCATGTGCTTCTGTCTCCTGCATGTCAGCTTTGATTTGCTCTCAGTAGTGGGATTTCTTTCTGTTTTGGATGTTTGTTTGCTTGTTTGTTTGTTGAGACAAACAACAGGGTCTCACTCTGTTGTAAGAGAACATGAATAAAGTGTCCCACCCTAGCTCAGAATTGAGTATAATAAAGGGTTCTTTATTTATGGTGGCAGACTCACAGATCACAGTCCTCTGCACAAGCAGGGAACAGGAACTGAATCCAGTTGCCAAGATATAGCGGGTGAGTGTGCATGGTTTTTGGTACCTAAGGCCATGTCCAACCTGGTCCAGCATCTCAAAGGCCATTGGCTGAAGGAGGTTCCCTAGCACCTCTGTAGTTCAAGGTTCTCTTGAACTTGCAGTGATCCTCCTGCTTCAACCTCTTAAGTGCTGGGATTACTTGTATCTGTGAGCCACCACATATAGATACACAGAGAATAAAGTACATTTTAAAAATAATAAAAAAAGATGATCTGGATCACTCATCACTTGGTTGACCATGAGGACCAGATTACTGGCGACAGGAGAAACGAGACATCTCTTACAAGGAGGAGATCCTTGTAATTAAAGCTCTCACTGTGATTGGTTTGGGTGGAATGGCTGTGGAGATGACTACGCAAGCTGATGCAATGAACTTAGTATTTGGGGAGTTATAATAGTCCATTTTCTGTTGTTATTACAAAGTCCCAAAAGCTGAGCACTTCATGAAGAAAAGATGTTTATTTAGCTTCCAGGTTTAGCGGCCCAGCAATGATTGGCTCTAGCGATAACCTCCTTGACTACCTTATATCATTGTGTTGGGCATCATGGCAGGAAGGTGTTTGAGAGGGAGTTGTCCTGTCGAGAAATGGAAGACCAGAATGGGTTACCTTATATCATTTTTTGGAGACTAGGTCTTGTTTTGTAGTTCAGGCTGGCCTCAAACTCATGATCTTGCCTTCCAATGGAATTATAGGCACATGCTACCATACCTAGCTCACACATTTATTTTTTTTATTCCAGACTGGAGGTCAAGCTCAGTGCCCTGGGTATACTAGTGAGTGCTCTACCACTGAGCTACACCCCTAATCCTCACTTAATCTTTACAATGATTCAGAAGATTAGGTGTTTACCCCCCCCCCCCCCCGTTGTCAGATAAGAAAACCTGGGACTCAGAGACATTTGAGTAAGTAGTTTGTGCTTACCCAACTAGTAAGCAACAGGACAGAGGTCTGAAGCTGACTTTTTCTAACTGTTGAATTGATCTGTGCCTTTTCACTTCCCTTTTATTTCTCAAGCATACCTTTAAAATTAGAAGTGTAGGCGTTTATAAGCAAGCACTCGCCACTTCCTATGAAGATCAGAGGTTGATTCCCAGCACCCACATTGGGTGGTTTACCACAGTCTATAATTTTAATTCCAGGAGATCAGATGCCCTCTTCTGGCCTCCTTGGGCTCCTGCACACAGGTGGCATACACTCACAGAAACACATACATATAAATAAAAATACAACTTTAAAAGTGTGGTATATTCTTTTCACAGGTCAAACACAAAGCAGGATCAACATGTTAGCCATTTTCCCTTCCCTCAGTACCTTCACCTCTCTCACCACCGTGCCTGTTTTACCCCCAACTCAGCGATGTGAGCACCGTGATTTATGAGTTGCCACACTTTTGCTAATACAGACGTAAAATCCCAGAAAGGGTTGTCTTTGTCGTTAGTGATTTAAGAAATCTGCTCTCACCTATCACGGCATCACAGCTGTGGTTCCTGGATTCCACATAGTTTGTTTAAGTCACATTAAGGGAGATTTGATTTACCTTTTGAATAGCTAGGTCATGTCCATGGTATAAGACTGATGTACAGAAGTCTATTCAAATGTGTTCCTGCTATTAGGAGCCCAGGTCATTTCCAATTTTGTCACCATAAGCAATGTTCTCATGAATATCCCTGAAGCTTTACTTTTAGGTAATGATACTTTTGTTCTAGTAATATATAGTCTTTAAAGGAGATATGTCTAGTCCAGTGGAGTTTACATTTTGAAACGTAATTGATTGTTCTGGAAGACTCTAGATAGATATAGTACAACACTATGTCTTCACCCCTAGTGGGGAATGTTGTTCACTTCTTCACTCAACAATAGTGGGGTTCAGAACATGCTGTCCCCAAACACAGCACCTTGTGGCAGAGTTTTTCCCAACTGCCTGGTCCCAAATAAACACACAAGAGTTTATGTTAATTAATTAATTAATTACAAATGCTCTGCTAATACCTCAGCCTTATTACTAACTAGCTCTTACTTTTAAATTAACCAATATCTATTCATCTATGTATTGCCACATGGCTCATGGTTTTACTGGTCTTCTGGTATCTTACTTCTTGGGCTGTTTGCTTGCATCTCTCCTACTCAGCCCTTCTACATCCCAGTCCTCAGTTTGATTGTCCCACCTAACTTTATCTTGCATTAGTATAGGCCAAACAGTTTTATTATTAACAAGTGAGAGTAACACATATTCACAGCATACAGAAGGATTATCCCACAGCAACTCTGCATTTGAGAAGATGGCAGGAACAGGAAAGTCTCTCTCACATTCTTCCAGCCATCTTCTCAGAATCAGGCCATGAAAGCTGACCTCGCTCTAAGGCAGGGGAGAGTTTCTGACCTCACTCTAAGGCCAGCCTTGAGAGCCTTGCTTGAAAGGAGCCTGTCCTGCAGCAACTAAGGGAAAAGAGGACAAATGGCCACAGAGGAGAGTCCGAACAATGGGCCTTGCTACATCACCTCCCAGCATAGTACCATGGATGATTCTCTCACACACCAATACTTCTCTATGAATGCTTCTTCTTCACCAGCATCAGAAACACATACATTTACCTATGGGAGGGAGGTGAGTAGGTATTATTCCCAAAGGAAGATGCTGGTACAAAGGTTCTCAACCTGTGGGTCATGACCTTTTGAGGGTGGAACAACCCTTTCACAGGGGTTACCTATCAGATATCCTGCTTATCAGATATTTACATTATAATTCAAAACAGTAGCAAAATCACAGTTATAAAGTAACAATGAAATAATTTTATGGTTGGGGTCAACTCACCATGAGGAACTGTATTAAAGGGTCACAGCATTAGGAGGGTTGAGGACCACTGTTCTAATATCACATAAAAACCATGAGTATGCCGGGCGGTGGTGGTGCATGCCTTTAATCCCAGCACTCGGGAGGCAGAGGCAGGTGGATCTCTGTGAGTTCGAGGCCAGCCTGGTCTACAAGAGCTAGTTCCAGGACAGGAACCAAAAAGCTACGGAGAAATCCTGTCTCAAAAAACAAAACAAAACAAAACAAAAAAAAAAAAACAAAAAAAAACATGGGTATGCTTTTCCTTTTATTAAGTTGGAATTACAATTACGTGCAGCCACACTTGGTGGAGGGTCACCTTCCTTAAAAATTTATTTATTTTTACATCCTGACCACAGTTTCCCCTCCCTCCTCTCCCCCACCTTTTTTCCATGCCCCTCCCCTCCCTATCCACTCCCTCTCTGTTTCCATTCAGAAAGGGGAAGGCCTCCCATGGGTACCCAAAAGCAAGTTGTTGCAGGACTAAGCACCTTGGTGAAGGGTCATGTTGAAGACTGTAGGTCATCTCTCTTCATCCAGGTCCACGCTAGTCTCTAGAAAACAGCCATTATTGCCTCATAGTCCCAGGAAAAGCGTTTGCTCTTGGCAAAACTAGCTCACCCCTTGTCCTAAAATTTCTATCCAGCACATTGTCTGGATGTACTTACCTTTAAATTCCTGAAGCACATGCTCAGCTCACTGTCTTGTGGCTTATGATTCCTAAGCAGTGTCCTCAGATGTCAAGCTCTCTGGGGGTTTCATGGAAATTTCCTAACTCTGTTGGCTTAGGGAAGGAGAATACGTCTCTTCTTATGCATAGATCATCATCCAACGAAGAACACTGGTCCAGGATTTAGGAACTATGAGCGCCCATGATAGTGAAGGTTGGATCCTTAACACAACAGCATCTAGACTCACCTGGGAGACAAGCATCTGGGCACACCTGGGAAAGGTCTAGAGATCAGGTTAACTGAGGCAGGAAGACCCACCTCAACTGTGGGCAGCACAATTCCTTAGACTGGAGTCTTAGACTGAATAAGAAGGGAAAGGCAAGCTGAATGCTGGTATTTATCTCTCTCTGCTCTGACTGTGTGCACAGTGTGATCAGCTGCTTCATGCTGCTGCCATGCCTTCCCTGCCATGAGGGGCTGTCACCTCTGATTGAGCCAAAATAAACCCTTCTTTCTGTCCTCAACTTGATTTTGCCAGGCATTTTGTTATAGCAATGAATACAATAATAAATGCAACTCTCGTCTAGGTTCTGACACTAATTCATGGTGTGTCCTTCAGAAACTTTTTCAGCCTGGGCCTATTTCCCCTGGCTCAGAGAAGTGCAGGTGTTGCCTTGAGTCACCATCCACTTATTTAGAGGCTTATTGAGTTCTTGTTATGTGCCAGAGACTATTGTAGGCCCTGAGACTCATCAGAGAATAAGCTATGCATCTCTGATACATCGGAGGCAGCAGTGGTTAGCCTCCTCTTGCAGAGACTTTTGTGGGATCTAGGGGGATGTTTCCTCTGAGAGCTGCGTTGCTGTCTGTTTTTGCCCACCAACCTGGTCCATCTGACCTGGAAGCATGGCCTTACCAACGACAAAGGAAAGGTTTATTTGTAGAGGCCAGGAAGTCCCCCATGACCCCTCTACAACCACCTCTGAGACAGGAAACCCTAGGAGGAAAAAACAAAAGATGAAACACTGGCTAGCTTCCCAGCTCCACGCACTGACCACGATCTGGCCTGCAGCATCCCTTCTACCCAATGACAGTGACCTCCCTCCAAAGCTCTTTCCTTGCCATTGGGCCCCAGGCCCTCAGTTCCTTTCCTGGGGATCCAGAAGGACTCAGGTGACGCAGAAGAAGTCAGTGAGAAGATGACTGAGTCTCTGAGAAAGGATGTGTGATGTCCTCTTTCTCATTTAAGCCTTGGCATCCGGGACGGAGGGAAGATGAATGAGTGGGGTGGGAAAACAGTAAGCGTAAAGGAAGTGAGTGACTCAGGGCTCCAGCCTTCATCTGGCCATTCCCCGGGCTGGGCCGCAGTAGGTTCAGAAGGGGCTGGGAATGTAAGAGATTCCCAAGTCTCTGAGCTTTGTTTATTGGATTCCTTGGGGATCCTCATCCACAGTGCCCCTCCTTTCAGTCACCCTTCTCCCGATACCATAGCTAACTTGCTTGGAAGACTCAGCCAAATTCGAACTATATGCTGAGTAGGAAGTAAAACCAAACCAAAGGAAGCAACAGACAAACAAAACCCAAGAAGACAAGGTTTTGTGACTTAGTGGCAGAGAGCTTCCTGTGTGTACGCAAGGCATTGAATAAATCCCAGGCACCACAGGTGAGCTCTCTCTCTCTCTCTCTCTCTCTCTCTCTCTCTCTCTCTAGGTTTTCTGTGCAAGGAATTACTCTCTCCAGGAAAAACATTTTTACAATTAAACTTACTCTGTGTGAAACTAGAGAATCAAACTTGGGGACTTGCACATGCTAGAACATTGTATTGTCAAGCTACAGCCCCATTCACACAGCTAAACCATTTTATTTGTTTATTTGTTTGTTTATTTGGTTTTATTTATTTATTTATTGGGGCAGCAGAACTGACTAAATACACTTGGGACCCAGACTGTGAATGAAGGAAGTTCATGGGTTTAAGAGTACCTAAGGGGAGGAAAATAAAAATTTTCTTTCATTTTTCAAGATTATATTTATCCCCTGAAACTAGAATTACCGGTGTTTGTGAGTTGCCTAACGTGGATGTTAGGAACTGAACTTGGGAAATAGTATACAGTCCTAATCACGGAGCCATTTCTCCAGTCCACATGCAAGCACGCACACACATACACACACACACACAAACAAACAAATCAATAAATAAATGTAATTAAATTTTTTTCAAAAAGAGAACCTACGTTCTTGTTTTGCTTCAGGCCCTACATAGTCCAGTCCTGTCTGAGCATCTCTGGTTGGGTTCCATTAGGTGTTGCACACTCTCTTCTCACGCTGAACCTACAGCTGTTCTGGGCTAGGAGCTATGACCTCTCAGAGAAATTTAGGGTTGTGTAAATAATGCACTGATAGTCACATACCTAGTACAGAACGGAGTCAGGATTCCAGCCAAAGCCCAACTTCAGGGCTTTTGCCAATCCTTGGCCATGTCAGTGTCTTTTCCTCCACCCAGGAGAGATGTAGGTAGGAAGACAGTTGTGGGGAGTCAGGGAGGGGCTGAGGGGGCCTGTGCCAGAGCTGGAATTTCAAGAGGGCCTAGAGAGACCTTATCTGTGTGCGCATTTACACACAATTGAACACCGTGGCTCACACGCAAATACTGCGCCCACACTCTCTCACCTTCTCAGCCACTTACACCACCTAGCCCCAGGTCTGCCTGCAGCAATAGTTAGATTATGGGTGTTCTTTTTTTTTTTTTTAAGATTTATTTATTTATTATGTATACAACATTCTGCCTGCGTGTATGCCCACACGCCAGAAGAGGGCGCCAGATCTCATGATAGATGGTTGTGAGCCACCATATGGTTGCTGGGAATTGAACTCAGGACCTCTGGAAGAGCAGCTGGTGCTCTTAACCACTGAGCCATCTCTCCAGCCCCTGGGTGTTCTTATAAAGTCCTAGAGTGTCAGCCTCACAAGGACCACTAGGGAAGCATGTGACCTAATGACGTGACTCCTTCATTTGGTAGATGAGAATACTAAAGCTTAGAGAGGGAGGAAGAGAGCTGAGGGCCACAGGCTAGCCTCAAATTCCAGTTTCTCAGTGTAGCAAGAGAACAAACTACAGGAAAGGAACCGGGAGTAGCAATCCTGAGGCTAACCAGCTTTTCTCTCTCTCTCCCAATTATTGCTCTTGTACTCACTCACCAGCATCTGAGAAATACTTGTTTCTGAGGCAGGCTGGGCACAGTTTTCTCACCCTCCCCCCCTCCATCTAAGTCCTTATTGCAATTCTATTGCTCAAGACCCAAAGCCACCTGCTTTGGGGATCAGGCAGTTGAAACTAGAAAAGCTAAATTGTTCCTTCACGCTTAAAGAAAATAAAACACAAAGGAAAATATAAACAGGATCATGCAGGAGAGGCTTAAATCACCCCACAGAACAAGGCAGTTTCTATGGATAAAAATACAAAGCAGAGCAGGCACCATGCCCTTCCAGGGACTTGCCCTTGAAGGGGTTGGGGTGCTAAGATTTCCTCTGGGCAGTCTCCCCAAATAGCTCCCCAGACCAAACTGGCTTGGCTAGCTCAGTTGGTAGAGCATGAGACTCTTAATCTCAAGGTTGTGGGTTGATGTCCCACGTTGGGCATCAGGTATAAATGAGGGTAAATAAGTCCATGAGAGTCCAAAATAAAGAGATATCAAATATTTATTGGGGAACACTCGTGAACAACAATAAGAGAGCCGCCGCGGTCCTCTGCTCTGGGAGTGCAGGAAGCTGCGATCAGACCTCCAACCACCACACAAAAGAGTGAGCATGCTTCTCTGTGCTTATCAGTCCACACTTACCACCTCAGACCGCGCCCAAAGGGCTGGCACCCCGAAAGCTACGGACTGAGAACAGGGGTTCCACATACTCTTGACTCTCCACCCCTATGGGTTTTGTTACTGTTGTTGTTTAATCTTGATTGATTTTGGTTCGATTTTTTGATTCCTCTTGTAAGATAAGCAAGAGAGACCCTTGCCCACATCTGGGGAGAGTGCCAACGTGTAGAACTCAGGACCAGCACAGATAGAGCCCTAGGCAAATCGGGAACATTGGCAGCAGTCCAAGTCTGTTCTCTATTGTTCTAACGAAATACCCAATTTATAAAGAAGAGGAGGTTATTTGACTGTTGTCTGCTCTGCTTCTGATGAGCTGAGGGTCTTGTGCTTTGACTTATATGGTGTAAAACAGAAAGGACACATGGTCACAGTAGACGAGACAGCAGTGGGGAGCTGAGGAAGTCAAACTCACTTTTATAACAACCGTCCTTTTGAAATTGTTTTCTAATCTCTCAAATAATTGTGTAATCTCTTTTAATGCCCCAAGCACCTCTTAAACATAAAGACTTCTTAAAGATCCCACCACCTCCACATTACCTTAGGGACCACATTTTATCAGGAGCTTGGGAGGGGGGGGCAGACAATGGTTATAGCCTTAAGCTATTAGGAAGATAATGTTGACAAGCAATTACCACAGTATCCTTGGAAGATAGCCATTATTTCAAAAGTGATTATCTTTTCTTCTAGCCTCAGGTGTTGAAGGAGCAGTTCTGTCTGCCATACTGTGTGTTGGGCACTGTTGAGATAGAGTACAGATTTGGTAGGCTTATATTACAGACTGTCTTAGTCACTGTTCTGCTTCTGTGAGGAGACCTCATGACAAAGGCAGCTCTTACAGAGAAAACATTTAACCGGGGGCTTGCTTACAGTTTTAGAGGGTTAGTTCACGATCATCATGGCTGGGTGCTTAGTGGCAACCCAGAAGGTATGGTGCTGGAGAGGTAGCTGGAACCTTTACATCATAATTTACAGGAGAGAGAGAGAGACAGAAAGAGAGAGAGAGAGACAGAGAGAGAGACAGAGAGAGAGAAAGACACACACAGAGAGAAAGACACAGAGAGAGAGAGACAGAGAGAGAGAAAGACAGAGACAGAGAGAGAGAGAGACAGGGACAGAGAGAGACAGACAGAGAGACAGAGATAGACACAGAGAGAGACACAGAGAGAAAGACAGAGACAGACAGAGAGAGACAGAGAGAGAGACAGGGACAGAGAGAGACAGACAGACAGAGAGAGAGACAGAGAGAGACAGAAACAGAGAGAGACAGAGACAGACAGACAGAGAGAGAGAGCAGAGAAAGAACAGTGGCAATGGTGCAGATCTTTTGAAACATTGTCATCCCCAGTGATATGCCCACTCCAGCAAGGCCACACCACCTCCTCCTTCCCAACAGTCCATCAACTGGGAACCAAGCGTGCACATATAATGAGCCTGTGGGGCCATTCAAAAGCACCACAAGTGTACAAAGTGTTTTCAGGCCTATGATCTCACATAATCTTTACAAGCTGTGTTACTGTGCCTGTCTAAAACACCTGGTTGGTCTAATAAAGAGCTGAAGAGGTGTGAGGCTTGCCTGGTCTACAGAGTAAGAGCCAGGACAGTCAAGCTTAGGCAGGGAAGGAAACCATCAAAAACAGAAAGTTAGTGAAGATGTAATTGAATGAGGAGGCCATGTTCCAGCCCCAGTAAGCAGCAGAACTTGGCAGCTGAGGCCTTGTCTACACACACACACACACACACACACACACACACGGGGTGGGGGTGAGTATTTGAAAACTATTAGAGGAAGAAAAATGGACTCTGGGGAAGAATGGGGTAAGACTGCCAGTGCTTGGCACACTTGCAGTTTCTGTTACTGATTGCTTGTATAAAAGTTTAGCTTGATCACTCATTAACTCCTGCCTAAGAAACAAAGATTAAAGAAACCAAACCCACAATAACAACTATAACAAAAATAAATTTTATTTGAAAACCAACTCCGGCCTGCTTTTGCTTCCTGGGGACATCATGACAGAAGTCAGTCTGTTACTAGGTGGAGAGTAATTGTTCCTCCCTGACCCCACCAGTCACTCCCTCTCACTCCCAACCCCCACTCACTATCAGGAGTCCTATGACGATGAGGGTCAAGAGGCCTGAGTGTGAGTCCCCAGTGCATCACTCTGTGGCTTTGTACCTTGGAGAAAGCCACCAAACACCTTAGAATTCAGCCTTCTCATTTGTAGTTAGCCGTCTGAGTGATGGGCCGTGATAACCATGGCTCCCTTATCCTGGCGTGAAGCTCCACAGACGGTGATATTCGACATCATCTCACTGAGTCCACACAGTCATGGGGAATGGACATTTCCACCCTCTCGTTGTTTACTGGGGGATTCTGAAGATCCAAAAGTGATGAAGCAGCTTACTGAGGACCTCTTTCCTAGAAGGTGGCAGATCTGCAATGCATACCCAACTTGCTTCATGCCAAGGTTTTGTCTCCTAAATTTGTCTCAGCTTTGCTGCTCAATGACTTACAGAAATTTAATAGCTTTAAGAACAATTGTACTTTCTACAGTCCACAATTACATGGGACTGTAGATTTACATAGCCCACAATTATGGTCTTGGCCAGCTCGGCTTTCTGTGGTCAGTGGTGATTTGAGTGAAACTGGATGATCTGGCATGCATGCCCTCGTTCGCATGTTTGGTGATGGGCAGTTGCTGGGACACCTTGGTTGTCCTCCACATAGTCTCCCATCCTCCCCTAGTCTAGCGTAGACTTGTCAACATGGTGGTTCCAGGATTCTAAGTGTAACAAGAGAAATCAAACCTTCATCGCCAAGTATTTTCTAGTCATAAAAAAAAAAATCACTAAGCCAAATCAGGAAGTGTAGGAGAGCACTTTCAAAAGGTCTGGTAGGGCTGGGGATGTAGCTCAGTCGGTAGGGTGCTTGCCTAGTGTGTGAAATTTCCTGGGTTTGTACATTTAAAAAACCTTCTAAAAATTGTTTCCTTTCACTTTCTGTGCAAGGATATTTGCCTGAACGTTATTTCTGTGCATGCAGTTCCTGAAGAGGCCAGAAGGTGGCACCAGATCCCTTGAAACTGGAGTTAGAAAAGTTTGTGAGCCACCAAGTGGATGCTTGGAACCAAACCCTAGTCCTCTGGAAGAGCAAGTTCCTTTAACCCTCGAGCCATCTCTCCAGCCTCAGCAGTTTCATTCTTTATTGCCTTGTTCTCAACAGGTCTTGTTTCCTCGCGGACTTAGAACTCCCCCTTATATGAACATGTTATTGCGTGTATGTATGTGGTCTCTGTGGGCAACTGGCACTGTCAGGAATTCAGTGAACACTTACCAGATGACTGAATTATGTATCCATCTATATGGGCAGATATATATATATATATATATATAAATATTTATTTATTATGTATACAATATTCTGTCTATGTGTATGCCTGAAGGCCAGAAGAGGGCACCAGACCTCATTACAGATGGTTGTGAGTCACCTGTCGTTGCTGGGAATTGAACTCAGGACCTTTGGAAGAGCAGGCAATGCTCTTAACCTCTGAGCCATCTCTCCAGCCCCGGCAGGTATATTTTTAAGCAAACGTTTACTGAGCACCATTTCACACAGGGACGGTGACAATACCAAAGTAGAGAGCATACCTTTTCATAAGGAACTTGCCTAGAAGAAGAAACAAATTCATGATATAGTGTGCTAGAGAGAAACTCAAATGATTATGGAAACACAAAAGAGCTTTAAACTAGTGGTGGTGGGAGAGTGGGGAGGCAGAGAAGGCACCAGAAAAGGGAATTTGGATGAGGGTGTGCTTCTAAGCAAGGCCCAGCAATGCAAAGACTCATGATAAATAACTCAAAATACAGGACTAGGAGTGTGGCTCAGTGATAGAGTCTTCTTGGATCATGTACGAGGCACTTGGCTTGATTTCCAACACTGTACTAAATAAATGAGTAAAGAGAATCAATTAACCAGCTCAATGTTCAAGGATTTAATATCAGTTTGTGTTGGTGGAAGACAGGTAAGACATAAGGGCTTAGAGGTGGGAGACAAAGATTTAATCTTGAGAACTACATCTCAAGATCCACCCAACAGATCTGAAACCAACATCACAACAAACCTGGTTTGCAAATTTTTAGCATCCAAATTGGAAACAACCCAAAAGCCCATCATCTATAGAGTAAGAAAACAAAATATGTTACACTCAGACAGCGGACTACCACTTGGAAATAAAAATCAGTGAAATACCAATGATAGGGTTTGGATATTAAGTGTGTCCAAAGGTTCATGTGTTGAAGAGTTGGTATCCCCAATGCAGCCATGTTCAGAGGTGGGACTTTATAATTGGATTGTGATGGTTCTAACCTCATGATTGAATTACTCTGTGCATGAATTCAAGACTTGATGGGCTATTGAGAGGTAGTGGGACCTTTAGGGATGAGGTATTATTGCAGAAGGCGGGCTGTTGGGAGAGTGCTCTTTAAGGGTGTATTGTATCTCCAGCCCCCTCCTCTTTCTGCTGCCTGCTCACCATGAGGCAAGCAGCTGTACCCAGTACAATGGAGCTAAGCAACCGTGAACTGACACTCCTGGGGAGATGGAGAGAAGGTGAATCTAGAGAACCGAGAACCCTCTCTTCTCTGCTACGAAATTGACTTTATCTGGAGAGCTACTAGGACCCAGTTAGGGGCCCTGAAACCGGTGTTAAAGATGAACCAGGACAAGGCAGGCCAGATGGGGACGGAGATGAAGCCAGAAAAGAGGACAGGGGACACAGATTGTCCTCTTAAGAAGAAAACAGCCTGAAAGAAAAAGGATTGATGGTAGAGAGGATGAAACATAGCAGATGCAAGGAGACCTCGCGGGGGTGGGGTGCAGGCAGTGTGGAAGGAGAAGCCGGGAGAGTTAATATAGGGAGGCTTTCATCTGATTGTGTTTCTTTTACTTCAGTCTTAGAAGAAACTATGAAAAGGTAAGGCATTTTCAATTAGTCATCCCAAAGTATGCAGTATACATCTTTTTTAAAAAATTAATTACAAGCCGGGCGGTGGTGGCGCACGCCTTTAATCCCAGCACTTGGGAGGCAGAGGCAGGCAGATCTCTGTGAGTTCGAGGCCAGTCTGGTCCACAAGAGCTAGTTCCAGGGCAGGAACTAAAAGCTACAGAGAAACCCTGTCTCGAAAAATCAAAAAAAAATTAATTACATGTTTAATGTCTGTGTCTATGTGTGGGATACAGAGGTCAGAAGAGGGCATTGGATACCCTGGAGCCGGAATCACAAGTGGTTGTGAGCCATCTGATGTGGGTTCTGTGAAATAAACCTGGGTCCTCTGCAAGAGCAGCGTATGCTCTTAACCTCTGAGCCATCTCCACGGTGTGCGTCTTAAAGTTGCAGTGTACAAAGGCTGTGTGTGTGAGGGACTTTTGAGATCATCCTCTGGTGTCTCCAGCAGCGCTGTGCCTGGTGGCGTTCAAGCCAGGGTAGGACCTGGACTCAGTCCCAACTGATCACTGGGCCTTTGAAGTAAGCTGGCTTTCCCCGGTTAGTTTATCAGTAATAGTTACTCTGATAACAGCCCATAAAAGAATTTCAGTGGTGGAAGGAAAAGGAAACAACGCCTTCCACAAACAATATTCTATAGTTCAACAAAAGGGGTTATAGAGTAGAACAATACGCAATTCAGTTTCATCCTTCCCATCCTTCGGTTATCTGCCAATAAATATTTGCTAAGGGCCTATCCCATGCCATCATCCAAGGCCAAGTAGGGGGCTGGGGATTGGGATGAAAAGGCGTTTTGAGAATGTCTCATTCCATGGGAACTGAAGCCCTACTTCATGCCACCCTCGTGCACGTTCGGGCCTTTTGTTCCTGTAGTTAGAGTATCTGATTAAGCTCCCTCCATCGGGCATGGAAGCAAGGGTAGCCATGAAGGTGGCCCAGCATGACATGAAAACATGAACTTACTTAAAGTAGTTTGAGGGCTTTGTTTTTTGTTTTGGTGTGTGTATGTGTGTGTGTGTGTGTGTGCATGACAACTAGATCATGCAGGTTTTCAAGCATGGACTTTGTAGGTGAAAATGTGTCACCATGTCAAATATTTGGGTACCCCAACCTCACATGGAGGCGCCCCCAGAATGCTTACCAGACTGTTTCTAATACAGATACCAGCTTCATCTCCTCTGGGGGAGGAGCAGATGTTAGGAACCACATGGCCTCTACAGTCCCACCCAGCTCCTCACTTCCGGCTGCCTAACTGGCCAGGGCTGTCTCCACCCTGTCTCCAGGTCTTCCCACCTCTTCTCATCGTCTCACCTCACAGAACCCTAGCCATGGAGCCCCCACTCCCTGACTGGTGTCCTCAGAGGACTTCTAATCACCAGACTCGGTGCAGAGCCTCCTAGTGATATGAGGAGGGGCACAGAAATTTTGGTGACTAAAACTTACTTCTTTTGCTTCCTTGGGAGCCTCCTGAAACTCCTCCTTTTCAGTCCCCCCTTTTGGCTTCTTCCTCATTGTCCCTCAACTGGAGCTGTTCCTGAGGTTCGGTCTTCAGCTCCATCGGTGACCTATCCCACCCTCATTGCCCTTTACCCTGTATAACCGTTGGGTTACTAATCAAGTGTGTATCTAAGGACAAGCATAGTCAGCAGCCTAAGCAGACATCTTTCAAATGGGGATTCCTGCTCACTTTCTCTCTAATGTGATCTTTTCCAAAGCACCTTCTAAGACCCCCAGAGCAAGAGCAAGGAAAAAACAATATTCAAATCAGATGTAAGACAGGGATGGAAACCACTGGCCTTTTTTTTTTCTTCATATTAAAAATAGATATGTGAGGGGCTGAGAGATAGCTCAGAGGATTGAGTCAGAGTCAGTTCTGAGAACCCAATGCCTGCAACTCCAGCTTCAAGGGATCCAGTGCCCTCTTCTGGCCTCTGTGGGTACCTGCACACATATGCATGTTACCTGGACCTGGAATTATAGACAGTTCTGAAGAACCATATGGGTGCTGAAAATCCAACTCAGGTCCTCTGGAGGAGCAGACAGTTCTCCCAACTCTTCAGTCCCTGGAAGACTCTTTTTTTTTTTTTTTTTTTTTTTTTTTTTTTTTTTTTTTGAGACAAGGTTTCTCTGTAGCTTTGGCGGACTCTTGTTTTGAAAAAAGGAACTGTGGACTTGTTATATGTTGAGTGGCATAATAAAGACAATATTATTAGCTTATTTCTTACATATTTTGTTTACAATGAAAAGACATGGTGTCTATCCTCAGATACCCAAGTTCAAAGCTGTCTCCTCATTTCTTGTTTTTAAGTTTGCATAGTCACCTCCTTTGGGTTCCCATGGCAACATGGGATGCTTTAACAATGCATCTAGTTGTAGCCCCAGACTGTCAGTTCTGTAAAATGAAGACCACATCGTGTCCCTACTAGCCAAATAAGGCTAGCAAGCAAGCAACAGGTGTTTAATGCATTAATATCTATCTGATATTTTCATATCAATAAGGCCTGTGTCCTTGGCTCTCTGGAATGCCCGTTGAGTAAATTGTGTAGACCTTGAATCATGGTTATTAATCTTGAACTTATTGATTTTGGTTTGTCACCCTGCTATCTCCAGTTCTGGAGTACAGGGTGGGGTTCCTGAGTCTACTCCTCCATACCTCCCCTTCCTAACCAAGGGCTGTCCCCTGCCTCATAACTGGGTCTTGGGATCCCGACTGCTCTCACCCTGCTGAACTGTCTGTGTTCCCACTCAGGACCCTGACAGAGTCCCAGTACTCACCCTTGCCAACCATCCTGGGGATGGAAAGGAAGGGAAAGGACGGTCAGCCTTCTATAGCTGCTGCTAACCTTGGGCCGAGTCTTGACCCTCTGGCTCCCACTGCTGGTCTCACCTGGCACTGACACCCTAAGTTTCGTCTGGCCAGCCTTGGTTCTTAGGCTAACAAAATGTATGACACACTGCTATTAAGGCTAACTAAACATACTCCCAGCACGACACACTGCTATTAAACTTCATCCTTAAGACAGAGGGAGTACGAGCTCTGTTTGCTTTTAAATGCCTGGGTGTGGGCTGACACAGTAGCTCCATTCCTTTTTGAAGATCTGCACTTTATGTCTCAAGTACAAGAAACACTTCAGATATCCGGAAGAAGACAATGAATTGATTTTACATTGTTAAGTGCTTTGCTTTCCCCCACCACGTTTTCTCTGATTATAAAAATTATATAGTCCTGTAAAAACTCAGTTATAAGAAAAAATAAAAATAAAAAACAAGGAAGAGAAAAAAAGGCAGCTCGATGCTACCATTAAAGCGAGCACAGTATGGGAAGGTGGGCTCTAGGGAAACCCAGGACAGAAACGCAGCTCAGTCACTTGAACCTCTATGGTGTGGAGCGAACTACTTAACTGTGAACAGTTTCTATAAAATTGAGATAAAGACTTAAGTTGTGCGACATCTATACGATAAGTATACTGCTGTATGCATAATATTTACATCCTAGATTATCGAAGAGATTGCATGAGAAGATTTAAGTACAAAGTCTATCATGGCGCCTGCCCATTCAATGAATGCTAAATCATAGTAAACACACCCCAGTTTTCCAGGGAATAAGGTTTGTGAGCCCACTACACAGCAGGATCGGGTTCCTTCCAAGTCCTTTTTTCCTCCAGTGGCCTCTTCTCCCAGCGTTTCGTAATTAGCACTATCTGAGACAGTCTTCCTTCCCATCCCCCTCTGGAAAAACCTTCACCACTCTCTTAGTTGGGAAGGATTTTAACAGGCATTCATTCCTCTATCGGACTCTGCCAGTATTGCCCACTGCTGGGCCCCAGTGCTGGAGAAGAAGCACTTAGAACAGAATAACCATTTAATTGTTGTTGTTGTTGAATACAGGTATCAAATGGCAAGGATGGGGCACTCTATTTACCTCATTGTTGATGCAAAAACCATAGCTCTCATCTTAAAGGGATTTTTTTTTTTTTTGGTTTTTCGAGACAGGGTTTCTCTGTGGTTTTGGAGCCTGTCCTGGAACTAGCTCTTGTAGACCAGGCTGGTCTCGAACTCACAGAGATCCGCCTGCCTCTGCCTCCTGAGTGCTGGGATTAAAGGCGTGCGCCACCACCGCCCGGCTCTTTTTTTTTTTTTTTTTTGGTTTTTTGAGACAGGGTTTCTCTGTAGTTTTGGAGCCTGTCCTGGAACTAGCTCTTGTAGACCAGGCTGGTCTCGAACTCCCAGAGATCCACCTGCCTCTGCCTCCCGAGTGCTGGGATTAAAGGCGTGCGCCACCACCGCCCGGCTTGCCCGGCTCTTAAAGGGAATTTTAAATTTAAAATTTTAAGCTTAGGGCTGGAGAGATGGCTCAGTGGTTAAGAGCATTGCCTGCTCTTCCAAAGGCCCTGAGTTCAATTCCCGGCAACCACATGGTGGCTCACAACCATCTGTAAGGAGGTCTGGTGCCCTCTTCTGGCCTGCAGACATGCATACAGACAGAATATTGTATACATAATAAATAAATATTTGCTTAAACTGGGCGTTGGTGGCACACGCCTTTAATCCCAGCACTCGGGAGGCAGAGTCACGCGAATCTCTGTGAGTTCGAGGCCGCGTGGTTTATAAGAGCTAGTTCCAGGACAGGCACCAAAGCTACAGAGAAACCCTGTCTCGAAAAACAAAAACAAAAGCAAACAAACAAAAAAACAAATTTTTATGCTTAAAGGGAGCTACTTTGAGTGACCCTGCCTTGGCTACCCCAAACTCCTCGTTCCAATGTGGAAGCAGCTTCATGAAGTTTTATAGTTCTATGGAGCAATGAAAGACACAAAGCAAGGCAGGTTTAAAATACATTCAGAAAGGCAGATACATTCTTATGGGGGAAGTTTTCCCATAGGACAAGATGCTATCTGATGACCTTTTTAGTTTTTAGGTTGGCAGAAGCCAGTAGTCTGCTAAATTAATAGGTTCCGAAAGGTTCCTATCCATGAAGTCCCAAGGTGGTAATTCCGATACAGAAGAGGGCTAGAACTAGCTCAAGATAAGGTAATTAGCCTCTGGACCGGCAACATTTCAATCTCTCCACAGCACTGAAATGCTCATCAGTCCAGCAGTCTCCGCAGACGTGGCTTCTTTGCAAGAGTTTAGTTCACATCACCACCCTTAGGCATTAGGAATGAAATCCAATCGGGAAAGTGAGCTACCATTGGATTTCACTGCCAGACAGCAAGAGGTATTCTTCTCACTTCCCAAGCGGAAAAACTCTTGCTCAGAGCGGTGAGATATATGGTCCTGAGTCAGCATACAAATGACAAAGGAGAGATTGGAAAGCGCCCAGGTGCCCTCAGACAACCAAGCGCGCACACTTCACTTCCGGTCTAAATCCAGTTTCCTCTACATCAGCCCCGGGCTGACTCTCAGTGGTTTGTCCCTCGTCCGCTGCCGTAGCGCGTCTCTTCGTTGCCGTGGGAGACGACCCGCGACCTGGGAGTGAACGAAACCGTTTCCCGCCGGCGGGAGCTGCGGCTGTGTCTGAGCAAAGGGCTCGGAGCTGCACCACCATGGCGGAACAGCTGTATCTGGAAAACATAGACGAGTTCGTCACGGACCAGAACAAGATCGTGAGGAGCTGGGACCGGGGGAGACGGATGCGAAGGGTCCTGGGCCTGCCAGGGCGCGGGGGGTCTCGACCGGGTGCTTGTGGCTTCGTGGGACCGGCCGAGCGGGCACGGGGCACCGCGACGCTGCCGTGGGGGAGACAGTCCCGGCGGCAGAGCCTTTCGCGGGCTCCGAAGTCCACGGGCCCCGGGCGGGCGAGAGGGGCGCTGGGCGCGTAGCCGGGGAAGCTGGCCGGGTTCGTGAGGCCTCCTCCCCGATGCCCTGTCGGGTGGTGGGTCCCTCCAGTCCCGAGTGTGCAGTGAAGGAGACACGACGTCTTTCAGGGCTACCGACTCCTGGTGGTTTATCCTCCGGGAAACGTTTTCTCTTCCGGGATATTTAAATACTGAAAGCAACAGGACCCGCCTCTCTGGGCTGGTGGAAAGATCAGGAAAGATCAAGGTCTTTGCCCTCGTGAGCCCAGGGGGACACAGTTTGGTACCGATCAATCTGAAACATCTTAATATTTGTAAAATAAGTATCTTAGACTTATTGTCACAAAGATGGTTAAAGGACATAATCATCCTAGAACAAGAATCTTTAGGTGCAGACTCTTGGCACTTACCTGTACCCTGGAATCGTCTAAAAAAAAGCCTTAAAAGCTGTTCTTTCTTTTTCAGGTCACCTACAAATGGCTAAGCTATACGCTAGGAGTTCATGTTAACCAGGCAAAACAGTAAGTCCTATTTACTGCTAACTTTAATGATGTTGGAGTTTTCTTTCATTTTGTTTTTAATGCTCGTAGAACTCTTAGGTTAGAACCGCTCCCCCCGCCCACGGGCTAATATAAAAAAAATATCATTTTTGTCTTTGTTTTGTATTGAGTGTGTGTGCATGCGTGTGTATGTATGTGTGCGCGTGCTTGTGTATGTGAACGCGGATGCCCAGAAGCCACGGAGCACATGGGAAGGTCAGTATGATCTTGGGCTCCGTTCCTCCCTTTCCAACTTGTTCTCTGCTGAGTCCACCAGATTGATTGGCCTGCAAACTTCTGAGACTCCTTCTGTCTGCCTCCCTCTCACCACAGGAGAGCGGTGCTACCTTACCCAGCTTTGTGTGGGTTTGGGGATTTGAACTTAGATCCTCGAGCTTGCGTGGGAAGTGCTTGACTCAGCCATTTTCCCCAGCCCTGTTTTTCCTCTCTTTTAGTTCACCGGACTTGTGTACAAGTGTGTTGTGATAATTTTGCTGGAGTTTTTTTTTTTTCCAGACTTTGGCCTCTGGTTAACATCACTCCGTGTATTGATTTGGCTCATATATTTGAGTTTTTGGTCCCCAGCCGGTGGCACTGTTTGGGGTACAGCCTTGCTGGAGTAAGCGCCTCACTGGAGGCAAGCTGTGCGTGTTTCTAGTCCTGTCCCACGGCATGTTCACGCTCTGTTTTGTGTTTATGTTTTCATTGAAGATGGGAGCTCTTGGCTTCCTGCTCAGCCTCCCTTGCCTGTCACACCTCCCATGATGGACGCTTAAACCTCCGGAACTGTACCGCCGAAGAAACTCTTGACTTCAGCAGTTGTTCTTGTCGTGGTCTTTTATCACAGCGACAGTTTTATCAGATGGGTCAACCATTCCTGTTTATAGCTCAGATTCGTGCGTCTGCTGCATTAGATCTTAGATTTTCATGTTTTGTTAGGCCTGACTTTAGCCCACATTCTCATAAAGATTCTGTTGCTGTGATAAAACACTGACTAAAACCAACGTGGGGAGGAGAGGGTTTGTCTTAAAGGGCAGGGACTGAAACAGAAACATGAAGAGGCAGAGCTCACCGGCTTGCACTCTTTGGGCTTGTTCTGCTTGCATATATACCTCAGGACCATCTGCCCACTGTGTGCTGGGCCCGCCTACGTCAGATGCCCCCCAGACATGCCCGCAGGCTGTCCAACTGAAGCATGTTGCGGGAGGTCCTTTCTGAGATACCAGCCCATTGGGGCGTGGTCTCTTTCCCTTTTAAAAAGCGGCTACTGGCTGGAGGAGCGGAAGGACCTCCCTCAACAGAAGCAGGTCCTCAGTTTGGGTCACTTGTTTCTGAGTGTGCTGAGTTGACAACTGAAGCTATGACAGAGGCCAACACGTGTTTGACATTAGCTGTCTGATAGTATAGGGTGTGAGAACTGGAGCCAACGAGATGGCACACGTGGGCAAAGGTGTTTGCTGTTGAGCATGATGGCCAAGTCCAAATCTGGGGATTAGACAGCAGAGAGAGAACAGGTGATCTTCTGAGCTCCACCCATGAGCTATTGCATGTGTGTACACACACACACTAATTAAATGTAGTTTAGAAAGATACTAGATTATTTTCCAGGCTGTGTGGTGCCTAATTTATTTTTATGGCCAAATAATAATTCCACTATATGATATATTAGTTTCCTAGCTCCAAGGTTGTTGTAACAGATTACTGAAAATGAGAAAACACTAGAGATGTATTGACTTCTGTTCTGCAGGATGTCTGTGCACATTCTTGATGGTGTTTGAAGCACAGCTAATTTGATTGTTGATGAAGTTTGTCACTGTTCTCATTATATGAATGTGTAACAAACTGGCCCAAAATTTAGTGGCAAAAATAGCCATTTTCTCACACAAATAGATACTGAAATTTGGACAGGGCACAGTGGGAATGGTCTGTATTAGCTCTGTGGTTTCTGGGGCCTTACTTGAGCAGTGTCAGTGACTGAAGCCCGGTCATCTTCATTCATCTTTTTTTTTTTAAAAATATATTTATTTATTATTTATACAGTATTTTGTATGCTTGCAGGCCAGAAGAGGGCACCAGACCTCATTACAGATGGTTGTAAGCCACCATGTGGTTGCTGGGAATTGAACTCAGGACCTTTGGAAGAGCAGGCAGTGCTCTTAACCACTGAGCCATCTCTCCAGCCCTTCATTCATCTTTTTGTATGTCTGGCAGTTAATGCTGTTTGTCAGCTGAACTGTCGCTGTGGACCGGGGTGTTCTGATGATCTGCCTGTATGGTTAGGCTTCCTTGCAGCATGGTGTCTTTAAGCAGTCAGATTTCTTGCACAGCCCCTTTGGGCTGTAACACAACAGAAGCCACTCCCCGTTCTGATTTGCATCACATGCCAGCAGTGCCTCAGTTGTCCTCCCTGATTCAGTGCTGGGCTCCACCTCTCAATAAGAAAATGTAGAACAGCAGGTAGGCTAGGAGATGCTGTTTCAGCCGTGTTTAGACTGGAGAGATGACTCAGCCGTTAAAGGCTAGGCACACAACCAAAAATACAGGAAAGTGTAAAATAAAAAAGTATGGTGGCGCACGCCTTTAATCCCAGCACTCAGGAGGCAAAGGCAGGTGGATCTCTGAGTTAAAGGACAGCCTGGTCTACAGAGCAAGTTCCAGGACAGCCAGGGCAACAAAGAGAAACCCTGCCTCAAAAAACAAAAAGAAACAACAGAAAAGTGTTGTTTTCAGTTCTTACTTTTTAAAAGTTTTATATTAGTCTTTGTGTCTGACAGACAATATTCTTTCTCATTGAATTAAACAAGATAATTTCAGATTGTGAAAATGTTATGGAGGACTAAAATTGACTTAGTTCTGGGGGAAATTATGATTAGAACTGATAAGGGGAAGTTGTAATTCATCATATGTGTAGGAAATATATTCTGCAGGAAGTCATGTTCTGTCACTCATTTTTAAGATCATGGTGGTGCACGTCTTTAATCCCAGCACTCGGGAGGCAGAGGCAGGTGGATCTCTGAGTTCAAGTCCAGCCTGGTCTACAGAGCGAGTTCCAGGACAATCTCCAAAGCTACACAGAGAAACCCTGTCTTGGAAGGAGAAAAAAAAAGATCATTCACAGGGTCTGGAGAGATTGCTCGGAGGTTGGGAGCATTGACTGCTCTTCAAGAGGACCTGGCTTCAGTTCTCAGCACCCTCATGACAGCTCATAACTGCCTGTAACTCCAGTTCCAGGGGACCTGACATCCTCACACAGACATACTTGCAGTACAGTGTACATAACAATACAAGTAAATACATTATTAAAAAATTATTTCACATATTGTTAGAAATAGAATACTTGGCTTTCTTAAATGAAATAAACATATTAAAGTATGTGTAAATTGCTTTTTTAAGGGCTTATTGTGAATTTCTCAATAGAAAGGGAAATAGATTTAAAAGAAAACAAAACAAAAAGTGAGAAAAAAATAACAAAAAAACTGGGAAACCTGTACAGAGGGCACTGACTGCTGACATAGACGAGATGAAGAGCTGTGGAGAAAAGAGTGCATGGCTGAAGCGCTCCAGAGCTCTTGGACATGGTACTTGCCTATCTGGTCTTGTACTGCATGGTTCTAGTTAACATAATAGTCAAGTCCGCCACCCCTTCTGACATAGTCACTGCAGTGGGGGAGACTAGAGAGAACAGGTGGAAGAAGCCACGAAACTGGCAGAAGATGGGGCAGCCTTCAGAAGAACTGATGGTGCAGTGGGAAAGGCAGCCACATAAACAGAGGTTGAGTGTAGCTTAGGTGTCACACTTGGCAGAGGTGCTCTGTTAGACGGGCTGTGCTAGTGAAGGCGTGGAGTAGGAGGTCGTCCTCAGCTTTTGTCTTGAGGAATTAGACCTTTACAGCCCTGGCTGGCCTGGAATTCTCTGTGTGAGCCACGCTGGCCTTGAACTCAAAGAGATCTGATTTCTTCTAATCCCCTCCCCCCCCCCCAGGATTAAAACAGGTAAACAGATCTCTGACTCAGGTTCCTACCATTTCAAGCTTACACTCTTGGAAAGAGGTGAACGGTCCTAAGGGGTTGAGCTTTGACCCTTTGTTCACTGCTTAGAACACAAGTGGCCACTCAGTAAAGTTGTAATTTTTTTTTAATCTTCTTTTTTTTTTAACTTGCATTTTGAAATTCACTATGACAGCCTCACAGGTAATGATGGTGAGAAGAGAGTTCAGTTGACACTTGGATTGAGAAAGTCTAGTCGAGTTTCGGAGCGGGTAGAGTCAAGAATTAGTTGGGAGGGAGAGCTAATGAGACTTGGCACCCATTGCATAAGGAGAAGTAAAGGGTAATGATTCCCAGATTTTTGGCTAAGACGGTTTGAACAAATGGTGATGTCATCAGGGAAAAATGAAGCCATGGACTTGTATAAAATAGATCATGGAGAATACTGTGGGGAGACCAACCGTATTCCATGTCTCAGGAAACCATAGACGCAAGCTAAGGGACGGCTGGTCATACTAAAATAGAGGAAGAAGATAGCTGAAGACAGCATTAGCAGTAAGGAAGGCACAGGAACTGGGAATCACCTGGGGCAGGTGCAGGAAGAGAGCGGTCAACCCCCTCTCCAGACCACATCTTACCATGCTGCTCCTGGTGACCTGGAGTTCACTATGGAGACCAGGCTGGTCTTAAACTCACAGAGCTCCACCTGCCTCCCACACCCCCCCCCACCCCACCCCCGGTTCAAAGCTCTCAGAACTTCTGACTGTTGTTGACTGAAGTGTGACATGTTGTAGAAGCTCACTAAATATTTCTTTTTGTTCTCTAATTCGCTAAATATTTCTTAAAGACAAATGATGTGCATCTCCTTATCGTTAGACTAGGTATTGTGGGGAGCCAGCTTTTAGGATTTTTAGGTGTTTGGGATAAACGTGAGTAAAGATTTTTCTCTAAGCATTTCTTTTTTTTTTAAACTTTATTTATTATGGATGCAATATTCTGTTTGCATATATGCCTGCTAGAAGAGGACAGCAGACCTCATTACAGATGGTTGTGAGCCACCATGTGGTTGCTGGGAATCGAACTTGGGTCCTTTGGAAGAACATGCAATGCTCTTAACCGCTGAACCATCTCTCCAGCCCCCTTCTCTAAGCATTTCTGCATTTAATGTGTGTCTTGTCCCTTTTTTTTTAAAAAACTTTTAATGAGCTCTACATTTTTCTCTGCTCCCCTCCCTTTCCCCCCCCCTCCCCTCTCCTTTAGCCCTCCTGCAAGGTCCCCATGCTCCCAATTTACTCAGGAGATCTTGTCTTTTTCTACTTCCCATGTAGATTAGATCTATGTAAGTCTCTTAGGGTCCTCATTGTTGTCTAAGTTCTCTGGGATTGTGATTTGTGGCGTGGTTTTCTTTGCTTTATGTTTAAAAACCACTTTTGAGTGAGTACATGTGAGTGAGGTACTGGGTTACCTCACTGAAAATGATGTTTTCTAGTTCCATCCATTTTCCTGCAAAATTCAAGCTGTCGTTATTTTTTTCTGCTATGTAGTACTCCATTGGGTAAATGTACCACATTTTCCTTATCCATTCTTCCATCGAGGGGCATTTAGTTTGTTTCTAGGTTCTGGCCATGATAAACAAAGCTGCTGTGAACACAGTTGAGCATATGTCCTTGTGGCACAATTGAACATCCTTTGGATATATACCCAAAAGTGGTATTGCTGGGTCTTGAGGAAGGTTGTTTCCTAATTTTCTGAGAAATCACCAGCCACACTGACATCCAAAGGGACTGTACCAGCTTACACTCCCACCAGCAATGCAGGTGTGTGCCCTTTTCCCCACAACCTCTCCAGCATAAGTTGTCATCTGTGTTTTTGATCTTAGTCGTTCTTACAGGTGTAAGATGGAATCTCGGAGTTGTTTTGATTTGCATTTCTCTGATGACTAAGGATGTTGAGCATTTCCTTAAGTGTCTTTCAGCCATTTTAGATTCTTTTGTTGAGAGTTTTCTGTTTAGGTCTGTACTTCATTTTTTTTTTTATTGGATTATTTGTTCTTTTGATGACCAGTTTCTTGAGTTCTTTGTATGTTTTGGAGATCAGACCTCCATCTGATGTGGGGTTAGTGAAGATGTTTTTCCATTCTGTAGGCTGTTGTTTTGTCTTGTTGACCGTGTCCTTTGCTTTACAGAAGCTTTTCAGTTTCAGGAGGTCCCATTTATTAATTGTTTCTCTCAGTGTCTATGCTACCAGAGTTATAGTTAGGAAGTGGTCTCCTGTGCCAATGCGTTCAAGTGTACTTCCCACTTTCTCTTCTATGAGGTTCAGTGTGTCTGGCTTTATATTGAGGTCTTTGATCCATTGGACTTGAGTTTTGTGCATGTTTATAGATATGGGTCTATGATGTGGGAATGATTCTTTTTTAATCTGTTGTTTTTATTGGTTAATTAATAAGAAACTGTCTAGGCCCATTTGATAGGCCAACCCTTAGGTGGGTGGAGTAAACAGAACAGAATGCTGAGAGAAAGAAGCCGAGTCAGGCAGTCGTCATGATTCTCCCACGGGACACAGAGGCAGGTTAAGATCTTTCCTGGTAAGAACACCTCGTGTTGCTACACAGATTATTAGAAATGGGCTAAATTAATATGTGAGAGCTAGCCAATAAGAGACTAAAACTAATGGGCCAGGCAGTGTTTAATACAGTTTCTGTGTAATTATTTCAGGTAAAGCCATGTGGGTGGCCGGGTGCCAGGGACGCAGCCCCGCCACTCATAATACAACAGAGTGGCACCCAACGTGCTAATGAACTCCACGTAAAACCTGAGAGGACTTAAAAAAGGGGAGAGAGAGTTTAACACAGCTTTTTGCCGCTCATAATACAACAGGTCTATTTTCATTCTTCTACATGTTGATATTCAGTTATGCGAGCACCATTTGTTAAATATGCTTTCTTTTTTCCACTTGATATTTTTTGCTTCTTTATCAAAGATCAGGTGTTCGAAGATGTGTGGATTGATATCCGGGTCTTCTATTTGGTTTCATTGGTCCTCCTGTCTGTTCTTATGCCAATACCAGGCTGTTTTCAGTACTGTAGCTCTGTATTAGAGTTTGAAGTCAGGGATTGTGATGCCTCCAGAAGTTCTTTTTTGTACAGGATTGTTTTGGCTATTCTGGGTTTTTTGCTTTTCCATATGAAGTTGAGTACTGTTCTTTCGAGGTCTCTGAAGAATTTTGCTGGGATTTTGATGGGCAGTGTCTGTGTCATGTTAATGAACATTTAGATACTGACTGGTGTAAGCACTTGCTACATTCTAGAGTCAAGAAACATCTGATTCTAAGTAATTCAGCAGTGTCAGAGGTGGACATATGTTTGCCATCATGTATATTATAGCTTGAGATGTTCAACATGGCGATCTCTTAGGGCTACTAAGAACTCCAGATCTTCTCTGTCCCCAAAAGCACATATAGACTCGCAGCTTTTTTGAGAACAGAGTTTGTACAGTGTATGGATTTAGATGATAAGAATTACTCATAGTAATGGCACTTCTCTTTTATGCCTCAGGATATGAAAGCTAGAAAACTTTATTCTGGATCTCATAGCTAGATAGTGACTCCCTGTGTATCTGCTACTTAATCACTGCCACTGTTTGGCTGTGGGTTCTGTCCCTCTTGGCATATTTCTAGATTTATCTCAGTTACTTCCTGGTCACTGAGCCAATTCAAACAAGTTGGCTCTAGTTCCATGCTCCATCTAAAGTCCATCCGTTGTTTTTCACAAGTCTGCATGTTCAGTAAGTAAAAAATATATGACTTAAGTCGTGAGTTAAGAGTTGATGAGGCGAAGATGCATACTAATGAATCATTTCTGTCTTGTTTGGAACAGGATGCTCTATGAATATGTTGAAAGGAAACGGAAGGAAAATTCGGGAGCTCAGCTGCATGTTACCTACTTGGTGTCTGGCAGTCTTATACAGAACGGACATTCTGTAAGTTCTCTTGTAACAAGCCTACGTGTGTATGAGGTATAAACAGTATTAGAAATAACAGAAGGCCGGGCGGTGGTGGCGCACGCCTTTAATCCCAGCACTCGGGAGGCAGAGGCAGGCGGATCTCTGTGAGTTCGAGACCAGCCTGGTCGACAAGAGCTAGTTCCAGGACAGGCTCCAAAACCACAGAGAAACCCTGTCTCGAAAAACCAAAAAAAAAAAAAAAAAAAAAAAAAAGAAATAACAGAAGGAAGAAAGAACCAAGATTGAGTGGTGTGGAAGTTATAAGTATCTCTTGAAGAGAGCATTTTGATTTTTCTTTTCTTTCCTTTTCTTTTCTTTTCTTTCTTTCTTCTCTGTCTGTCTCTCTTTCTCTCTCTCTCTCTGTCTTTATTTTTTTCTTTTCTTTCTTTCTTTCTTTCTTTCTTTCTTGTCTTTCTTTTCTTTCTTTTCTTTCTGTCTGTCTGTCTGTCTGTCTTGAGACGGGATCTCTCTGTATAGCTCTGGCTGTCCTGGAACTCACTCTGTAGACCAGGCTGGCCTTGTACTTGGAAATCCATCTGCCTTTGCCTCCTGAGTGCTGGGGTTAAAGGCGTGCTCCACCACCACCTCCCATATTTAGAAATTGTAAACTTAATCTGACACGCAGGAAAGTTTAGGTGATATCTTGGCTGTGATGAAGTGACTGTCATTATTGGCTGGTTACCTAGGAAACGAGACGTTAGAGAGTAGTGTTCTTTGAACCTCTTTTTCCTCTTGAATGTGTATAAGGACACTGGTTTTTAATTTTCATCCTTTTTAAATTTCAAGCCACAAACTCAGGTGTTAAAAAAGGAAAAAAGAAAAACTAGTTGATTTTATTTTTAATTTGAGCACTCATTTTGATAGGTCGGTCACTCAGAGTGGCCCACTAGTGGGGGATGGGTCTGAAGGCTAGCTGCTGGTGCAGTCCAGAGGCGTGGGCTGGGAGTCTGTGCGGGTGTGTGTAGCATCTTCTGTCCTAGTCCACCAACATTTGGGTACTGCTACTTTTTCATCTCAACCACAAAGCAGTCTCAGGTCTTCTGAACTCTTTCTGACTTCATATCCTCCTCAGGGGTGGGCACATGCTTTTTGAAACTCTCAAGTGTTTAAGGCAGTGGTTCTTAACCTTCCTAATGCTGTGACCCTTTAATACAGTTCTTCATGTTGTAGTGACCCCCCCAACTACTAAATTATTTCATTGCTACTTTCTAACTGTAATTTTACTACTGCTATGAATCATAATATAAATGTCTAATATACAGGGTATCTGATATGTGACCCCCAAAGGGGCTGTAATCCACAGGTTGAGAACTGCTGGTTAGTGGGTTCTTATTATGCTAATTAGGCCTTGTTAGATTGGTCTGTCCATTCATTACAAGTTCTCACTAGCTTTTTTGTAGTGGTTTTTGGTTGAGAATGACTTTTTTAAATCACCTAATTTATTAATTTACCAGAGGTTACAAAACAGTCAAGTTTTAAGTTGGAGTCTTTCTGTGAAGGACAGGTCTCACTTGTGCAGCCTGGCTAGTAGACTAGACTGACCTCCATATTCATAGAGATCCACCCGCTTCTGCCTAGTGCTGGAAAGGTCTAAACACCACACCTGACCTCTTTGAAGAACATTTATTGAAGCTGAGTGTAGTCATACATGCTTATAATTCTAGCATTTGTAAGGTTGATGCAGAAGAGTCAAGGCTTTGATGCCAACCCGGATAAGACATCTCTCAAAAGCATAAAATAAAATTCTAAAAGGTAGCAAAAATCTGCATCTTCTGTCTGTCAGGCTTGAGTTTTCTGATGCTGGACTTGCTGGGATCTTCACCTCGGCAAGTGCCCATTGCACCAACAAGGTGCCGTGTCCTCTGTTGGCCTGTGCATTTTCAGTAGCCCCAAGTGTAGGAGCACTTGACCATACTGAACTGCCTGCCTGTCTAGATTATTTCCTTAGGTGTGAATTGACTACTGCTGCTAAGGCTGAAGTACAAATCTCCAGTGTTTTAGTGGTTGGTTTCTAATGCTTTTTCTCATAAGCCATGAGGAGTGCGCAATATGCAGAATGTGGCATTTTGAGGAACGTCTAGTTTGTATATATTGATCATGCAGGTGTGTACAGGTACATGTGTGTGTGCATGTATACATATATGTGTAGGTATGCATGCGTGTGTGCATGACTGTGAAGGCCAGACAGTAATCTTGGGTATTATTCTTCAGGAGCTGTCCACTCTGTTTTTTGAGACAGGTCTCTCACTGGGACCTGAAAACTTGCTGACTTGACTAGGCTAGCTGGCTGGCCAATGGCCTCCAGGATCCTCCCTTCCTGGTCTCCCCAGCACTAGAATTATAAGTGGTGCTACTGTGCCCATCTTTTTATATGGATACTGGGAACTGAACTCAGATCTTCATGCTTGCATGACAAGCATTTTGCCAACTAAACTATTGCCTTGCTTCATTTTTTTAAAAGAGAAAACATAAAAATAAATGAATTTTTAAAATTCAGATTTATGACTACGTTTTTGAAAAGCTTGTTTTGAAGTTTTGTGGAGATAGCTTGGTGGTAGAGGGCATGCCAAGAACGTGCAAGGTTTGACCCTCAGTGCTAAAACAAACAAATTTACCATGATGCCAAACATGGTGACTCACATCTGTAACCTGAAACACTTGGGAGTTAAGGCAGCAGGGTTACTAAATGTGAGGCCGGCCTGAGCATAATGTGAGTTTCTGTCAAAAACCAATCAAACCAAAAATGCTTGCTTGATCTTCTTATTGCTCTTCTATATTATGAATTTTGGTGGTTCCTAACATTAACATAAATGTAGGTTGCTTTAGTCAAATACTAGATTTAGAGGAGATAAATACTTACTAACAATTACTGAAAATCGTTTGAGTTTTTTTCTAGGATATATCCTGCTTAAATCATCTAATGCGTCATTGTGGCAATTCACCAATTAAAGTTCTATTTAAACTCAGTTTCTTCCTTTTTGTTTTCGGTTTGTTGGTTCCCTCGTGTCCCATGTAGGTGGCTTTTAGATTGGGTTTGCCTTTCCCTTCTGCTTTTGTTGTAGTTCTTGTATATGCTTTTAATAGAAACAGGTTTATGTTACCCTTTTCTTAGATTTACAGCCCATTTTGAACCCAGCTCTCTAAACTGCAGACCCTGATCATTTAGTGATAGAAATGTTCCTCTTGTGGGCATCGTGACTGCTACAGACGGTGGTGTAGGGCCACGTTCCCTGAGGTGGTGTTGCTGGGCAGAGGGCTGACTGGGGCTGAGCAGACAGTTCTGCTCTCATCCTCAACACCAGTTAGTGTAACTCCTAAAGTCAGGGGTCAGGGCCATTGCTGCTTTTGGCTGTGAACTTTTTGCTCACACTTCCTGTCTCTCTCCTACTTCCTGTTTCTTTAAAAGCTCTGTTTTCCTCTCTTCATTTTTGTCTTTATGTTTTGAAGCTGTAATGTCCTTTGTGATACAAGTTTTAGTTTAGTTTTTTTTTCTTCATCGTTTGTACTTTGTTTAAAGTTTCTGCTTTTATTTAAAAAGCCTTTTTCTTTTCAGCCTTCTGTTTTAGGTTAATTGCAGATGCCGTACTTGTTAGTTAATATTCTTGATTTCTAAAAACAGCTAGTGTCTGTGACAGGAAAAACAGGGGTACTCGTGAGAATTCAATAAAAAATTGTTTATTAAAAAGTTGCAATGAGGAAAAAGAAAAAAGGCTTTCTTTTCTTTGAAGGTTATTTCGGTTATTCCTGGATGTTGAGTTAATCTCAGGGTAGTCTCTAGAACTTACGCTGACCCATAGAGTGACACAAATCTGTTATCTAGTTCCATAGATTAGACAATATTTGCCATTAACTCATTCACCAAAAATTGTTCTTACAGTGATTTGAGATGTATTTTTGTTTCATAAAAATATTGAGGCTGGTCTCTCATTTTCCTTTATCTCTTTCTTTTGAGAATATGTAAAATATGCAAATTAAAAATAAGTCAGATTGCTCTATACTGTAGTATATTTCAGGGTACCCAGTATTTTTCAAATTTCATAGCTAAGCATAACTGAGTTACGGTCAAGGAAACTGGAATCCCAAGCTCTAACTTCACCACTGATAAAGTGTTATTCCTTGCAGTGCCACAAGGTTGCAGTAGTGAGAGAAGATAAATTGGAAGGTAAGAGTTTGAGTAGCTAAGTAGACTTTCTGCTTTTCTGGTTATGGCATTGATTGGGTGCAGTCTGCATAAAGTGTATTTGGCTATTTAACCAAAGAGCTGTATATTCATTCCTTTTATTAATGGTTTCTGAAGGTTAAAATCTTACACCTGCCTAACTTCCCGTTTCTACGGCTAGTCAGCTGATATCCCTAAAGTAATCTATGACAGGATTTCAAGACTCATGAGAGACATACAAGAGTTGCCGTGAATTCTAGATGACATGGTTTCTTAAACTGTGGGTCATGACCCCATGTGCGGTTGAATAACCGAATTTAGAGCTTGTAAAAAGATTAGAGCTCATGACAACCAAAACTTAATTCAAAATACAACGTGCTGAATCTGAGGGTTTTGTGGCAGTGCTCACCCATGCTGTATCGAGGAACTCCACTGTAGCCTTAGTTCTGAACACAGTGAGTGTTCTCTGCATTGTGTGACATCCTGCCCTGCAACACCAATGAGCACGGCCTGAACCACCTTAGCCCAGACTTGAGGCTGTGTCTGTCATGGGCTGTTTGGATGTTCTCCGCTGCAGTCTTTTTACTGTATATGCAAGCTTCTGTGCTCTTACAGAAACAGTGCTTTAATTATGGAAAACAAATAATTAATATTTTCCCATAATTGTTCTTTCGTGTATCAAATTAATATGTTTGGAGATTGTATTTATGATAGATTATTTGATTCTAAAAATGGCTATTTCAGTTGCCACTTGTTTTATTTATTTAGTTTTTAAATCATTCAGTGAATTTCGGCTTGCATTAGAGCAGGGTTTCCAGAAGCTTGAAATGGTCTAAATATACTTCTTCTATTTTGTACTGTGTATTGCTGCAAAGTTGTGGCATTGTCAGCACTGCTGATTGTAAAAGCAAAATATTGATTAGCTAAAAAAACTGATGTGTTCTGCATTCTGCAGTATCAAATATTCAGCCAAGATTTCATTTTTTATATAAAAATAAACACGCACACTTGTTCCATTATTGTGTTAAATTTGTTTTTTATTTTTAATAAATAAATAACCATTTGTTTTTATTTTTAATAAATAATCAAATTATATGTGTCAAAGGGTTGTTTTAAAGTAAGATGTTTTATGACTTATTATCAGTAAATACTTGAATTATGTACCTATTTCTTATATATAATGTTGCATAAAAATTTCTCTGACGAAAAAGAAAATGTTAAGAAACTGTGCCATATGTGATGTTTACTACGTCCCAAGCTCTGCCAGGCACTGGGGACAGGGAATAATTTAGGCATAGTGTCTTCCCTTGTAGAGCCCACAGTTTGTTCCTGTGATGGTCTTTTGATTTTGCTCTGTAGACTCAGCTCATTGGTAATAATATTATGCAATTGCTTTCTCTTAACTGAAATTGGAACATATAACTTAAGTTTTCTCAGGTAGAGATTACTTCATTATCTCTAACCTCGTCACCGTGTTTGCTGAGTGTCCCTGGTGAGCGGTACCCTCACAGGTGCTGTACTTGGGAAGGGCCCAGCACCATCGCCCCCTTACAGACAGGCTTGACGTTACACTGTGTGTGCAGCTGTTGGCCTTTTAGGTTTTGGACCACCATAGATAGCAAATGGTTTTAGTGCAGAAGAGTTTCTTGTTAAAGTCCCCACAAGCTATGAAGTTGTGTATTAACAGACTGCTTTTCCTGTTGACTTGTAGCAGTGAAGTCCAAGCTCGCTGTGACTGCCAGCGTCCATGTGTACAGCATCCAGAAAGCTATGCTGAAGGACAGTGGGCCTCTGTTCAACACCGACTATGACATCCTTAAAAGCAATTTGCAGAACTGCAGCAAGTAAGCTCCTTAATGTTCTTGTGGGCTTCTTTACGAATTGATTTTGTAAGGTGTTTACACAGTGGCTGCCTCTTAAGAGTGAATGCCAAGTCTAGTAAAACCCCATTTATCTTGCAGTAAGACACATGCCTAGTTTTATTAGTACATCATAAGGTGAAAAATAGCAGCCACAGCCCATATTGAAAACCCCAGTGGACTGCCCATAAATCTGTTTCTCATATATTTATCCTGTCATCACCATCAGAAATGTCTGTGTCCCCTCACTACCCCTTTGCCCCAGTCTCTGCGAGTCTAAATCTTACCCATACTTTAGGAGCTAGTTCAAATGTTGCCCTTCAAAAAACTGTTCCTAAATTTGATGTCCCTATTCCTTCCAGCCAAAAGTAACTCGGCTCCAAAGCTCCATGGCCAAGATTAGATCTTGTAAATCTTTTGTGTTCTTCAGGGCACTGGATAGTGACAGACTATAATGTGTGTGCATTTTAGAAACTAGTGATCATAGGTTTTAGTTGTGTTTTGCTGCTTAATAGCTCAGTGACTTTGGACAAATTACCTAATACTCTCTAGATTTGGCTTCTTCGTCTTTAAATCAGTTGCGATAATTCCTACTTTGTGAGATTATACTGAGGGCTCAAGTCAGTTCTCTGAGAATGTACTTGGGTATCTACCACCTTGATTTAATAATAATTTAAGTTTGGGGCTGGAGAGGTGGCTCAGTGGTTTATAGTACTTACTACATCAGGAGATGGCCTAGGTTTGATTCCCAGGACCTACGTGGTGGCTTATAATCACCATCCACGTCCTCAGCTCCAGGGGATCCAGCACCCTTTGGTCTCCTTGTGTACACCTATGTGCGTGTAGTGCACAGACATGCATGCCAGCCAAGCATTCTCACATGTAAAATCAGGTATACCTTTAAAAGATAATTTGAATTTGTTTGGCCTGTATCTGATGAAGACCATTAAGTCGTCATCCTACATGTGTTTGAGAATGTGGCGCGGTGCCTGCTCCTAAGGTCAGTGGCTTACAGGAGGTAGCAGTTGCAGCACAGTGCTATCGTTAAGAGGAATGATGGGAGAAGATTCTGGAGGCTGGCATTATTGCCAACTTCTGGATGGGTGTAGTGAGGTGGACAAACAGGTGTCACTCCAAGGGAGACACCATCTAGGCTGAGACTTAACGGTCCAGGAGAAACCACCAATAAAGGAGCGTAAGAGCGAAGACGGAGCTGAGAGAGACTCGACATTGTACAGTCATACAATGTCATCTGTGGCTAGAACCTGGGGTGGCAGCTGGGAGATAGTTAGAAGACTGGAGTCAGGTTCTCTTTGAGTATTTCCATAGAGCTCAGACTGTATTCTGAGAAGAGCTGTTGGGTTTTGGACATGTGGAATTACTGGGAAATCTCAAGTAAGGATAGTCATTGCAATAGGTAAGTCTTGAGGTAAACAGAATGGTTTGGGTTTAGAACATAGGGAAACTGCTGGGCAAAGGCAACAGATACAGCCATACAGACAGAATGTGTAGAGTGAAAGAAGGCCAGAAAATAAAATTCAGGGGTACGATTTTTACCAGCTGTATGACCTTACAAACATTATTAGTCTCTTCGTGATTCAACTTCCTTATGATAAAGTAGAGCCCACAATAGTACCAACTTCGCATGTAATAGGGGATTAAGTGGATTAAGGTATGCAGAGTGCAGTCCACAGGGACAAAGGGGCAGAAGTGGTGATGGAGAGTTTTGTATGGCCTGTGGACACGGTGGGAATAACCTTCTTGGGGACAGCTCTAGTGAGACAGCCAGCTTTATTTCAGAGTGTGTGGAGACGTAAAGGATGCGGCCAGTGCCTGGGGTGTCACCTAATTTGTATTAAACGGCACGCTCCTGTCGTAAAGCTCCTAGCACAAGTCTTAGTTGTCATCCGTAGAAGCAGGGTCCTGTCGTAAAGCTCCTAGCACAAGTCTTAGTTGTCATCCGTGGCAGCCGGGTCCTGTCGTGAAGCTCCTAGCACAAGTCTTAGTTGTCATCCGTGGCAACCGGGTCCTGTTGTAAAGGGGGAAACTTCTGCAGAGAGCTGTGTCAGGGGTCCACACCTAGAGCCGATCTCCAAATAAGGTCAGGGAGAGAGCAGGAAGCCCTTCCCTGGGACAGAGGGCTTCATGTTGCCTGCTTGAGAGAGCTGCCAGGCCGTGGTCGACTGCAGCCTCTGACCACAGGGCCTCCCAGCAGAGTTCTTACGGCTGCACTTGGCACACAGTAAGTACTCTTTAATGGTAGCTTTTATTTTAATGGACAGAAAAAGAAGGGTTTAAGAGGAAGCAGTGAAGTGGAAAATTATGAAAATATTTGGGGTTCCAGAAGCTGAAGGTAGAGTTTCAAGACAGAGGGACTGAAGAGACGATATCAGTTGCTTAGGAGAAGCAAGTTAGATAGGGATAAAAAGTGCCCGTTGGATCTAGTCATGGCCTTCGAATGCGTCAGTGCAGGGGCCAGACTGATCCAGCTGGTAAGTAGGACATGAAGAAGAGAGACACCTAACATGGGCAGCTTTTTCCAGAAAATGTGATTGAATTTGAGGGAAAGGAGGACAGTAGCTAAGGAGAAACTGAAACTTTGAAAGAGATGATAGATAGATGATAGATAGATAGATAGATAGATAGATAGATAGATAGATAGATAGATAGATACATAGATAGATACATAGATAGATACATAGATAGATACATAGATAGATACATAGATAGATACATAGATAGATATGATTTTAGAATTGAGGGGATGTGGCTCAGTGGTCAAGCTTTCTTATCATTCAGTACTGCAGAATAAAATAAACCCCAACCACAGAAAGAATGAGAGAACTGGTGCTGAGACAGGGGGATCTCCGAGCTCAGGCCAGCTTACCACTTAGTGAATACCAGACTAGCCAGGCCATGCAGCAAGGGAAAGACGTAAGATGCATTGTTAGGAAAGAGTGGGAGAGGAGTGATTGAAGATAACAGAGGGTCTGGGATAACTGACAGAGACAGACCCTTGGAGAAATTGATACAGAATTGGGAACTGTATTTTCTTTCTTTTTTTTTTTTTTTTTTGGTTTTTCGAGACAGGGTTTCTCTGTGGTTTTGGAGCCTGTCCTGGAACTAGCTCTGTAGATCAGGCTGGTCTCAAACTCACAGAGATCTGCCTGCCTCTGCCTCCCAAGTACTGGGATTAAAGGCGTGCGCCACCACCGCCCGGCTTTTTTTAAGTGATTTTTTTTTTTTTTTTTTTTTGGGAACTGTATTTTCTTTAAACACCATCTGATTAGGATTCCTGTCAGTTAAGTGCTTTTCTAAAAGTGCCCAGTACACAGTAAACATTTTCAGTAACTAATGTTAACTGTTAACGATGGGCATTAGAGTTGGCTTTTTTCTCTTATAATAAGTATTTGAATACTTATTAAATAAATATACAGTCAGAGAGCAATTTACAAGTCTTAGAGAAGGATTTCAAGAAAAAATACTTTGCTAATTTTATGTAAAACATTTAATTTTATTTAAAAATATCTGTATTATTTTAAAATCTTGTGGTTGGGCGATGGTGGTGCACGCCTTTAATCCTAGCACTTAGGAGAGGTAGAGACAGGTGGATCTCTGTGAGTTCAAGGCCAGCCTGGTCTACTTAGCGAGTTCCAGGAGAGCCAGGGTGGTTACACAGAGGAAACCCTGTCTCGATGATGATGATGATAAATCTTGTGGCATGTCAAGCTGTGGTTTATCATATCCGACATCAGATAAAATCTGTCCTGTTAATGTCCAGCAAGTGGACAAACGGGTGAAAGTTAACTCAGAAGTTAGCAGTGGTTCTCACCCTTCCTAATGCCACAACACTTTAATATAGTTCTCATGTTGTGATCCCCCCAACCATAAAATGATCTTTGTTGCTACTCCATAACTGTAATTTTGCTACTGTTATGAATCATAATGTCAATATCTTATATGCAGGATATCTGATAAGAAATCCCTAGCCCACAGGTTAAGTTTGAAGCAAAATCTGCGCATGCATGAAAATACCAGGGCATTGCAGTGAACTCTCCTGGGCATGTCCTCTGTAGAATTTCAGACTTGGCCAGGCATGGAAATGCATCCTTTGACCCCAGTGCTAGGAGGTGAAACAAGAAGAGCAGTAGTTCACCCCCTCCTCAGTTGTGTAGGAGTGTGAGGCTCCTGTACACGCGAGACTCCGAGTCATGGTTTCTCTTTCTGTTGTTGACCAAAGCAACGTAAAAGACAAAGGTTTATTCTGGTTTACAGTTTAGTGGCACAGTTCATGGTGAAGAAGTCAAGACTGCAGAAGCTTGAGGCAGCGATCACAGTCCCAATCAAAATCAGAGATGGATGAAAGTCTGTTCAGCTCACTTTCTCCTTTTTACATAGTTCAGGATCCCATTTTAGGGACGGTTGCCTCCCACAGTGGGCAGGTCTTCCTACCTCAGTTATCTAAATCAAGGCCGAATTCCCAGCTAATGCTAGATCTTATTAAGTTGACAATTGAGATTAACCATCTCATCTTATCTGGAGATGAAGTAGGAGAAGGGGGAGCTTATTTCCCATAAAGAAGTTTGTGCTTGTTTCTAAGAATTGTGAGCCTCCTGAGATGTGATGTTGTATTTTAGGAGATGTTTTGAAAGCAGGGGAGGTGAGATTTTAGGGTTGAGCAGTCTTCAAACTTGGTCTCTTCCTGGTTGCCAGTTGCTGGTCCTGATCCTAAGGTGTGGAATGCAGACCAACTAAAGAGTTGTCTTAAGACCAACTTTAGATGCTGAAATGAAATAAAACATTGTCTTTTCCATTGTACCTGGAAGTGCTGCAGGGCCAGAGAAAAAGACCAGAGAGTAAAAGTAAATGGTTTCCCTCTGTTCTCGGCTCTCATCAACCACAGGTGTTCTGAGTGGACTGTATGACTCAGTGAAGATTTGTGCTGCTCGGGATCCACTTAGTCTAAAGTTATCTCTGAAATGCAGTACAGGGACCATTGCATAGGCAGTTATTCTGGTTAGTTTTGAATAGCTTCTGTCTCCACAGTTTCTGTGTCTTCCCCATCTCCATGTCCAAGTTGAGGTGACACACTGAAGAAGAGAGGGGAGCCAGAAGCCTCCTCTTCAGCTAGGCATTCTTCTCAATCCTTTCTGTGTACCTGGTCCTACACTGAATGCCTGTAACACAAAGAATGAAGAGGGCCTCCAGGGAACTTTCACCTGCCCCCAATAAGCAAAACACTGGAAAGTAAAATGTTTTCTTTATTAGGAAAAGCTGGAGCAACTTTGCTCTATGACCCCTGAGAGGGTAAATGGGTTCCCATTCACGTCGTGCACAACGGCATTGCAGGCGTGTGAACAGGGCGATTGGCAGTGACTGGAGAGGAGGAGGTGAATGTCCGCAGGAATATGCCATGCAGACTGTTAACCGAATGTTGTTGCTGAGCCTTCAGCATGTAACCTCCTGGTGTGAGTTGGTATTTTTAGAAATGAGGAACAAGTGGATATAAAGGAGCATGAGTTACGGGGTGTATCCCTATTTCATGTTTTAAAGCATGGCACACTCTGGCTAGGAGAGTTTCCAAAACACTGTTAATAATGTATGGCTTTTGGTTCTAGTTTGGTTGATAATTACTGCTCTTTGAACTTGGTCAAAAGACCATCTTGTTTCCCAAGAATGGTGAGAGTATTACTGTTTGCTGGACAGTAAAGGTGAAGGAAAACAAGTGTAGAAGTTGGTAGTGATGCATATCTTTATTCTCAGCTCTCTAGAGCAAAGACAGGCAGGTCTCTGTGAGTTCAAGGCTAGCCTAGTCTACATAGTGAGTTCTAGGAAGGACAAAAACCCAAACAAGAAAGCAAGTGTGTTTAGTCTGATGCTGTAGAAAATGGCTGATTTGGTCCTCGCTTCGTAACTAGGTGAGCGCGAATTTTAGGCAGAGTTGCTTCTCCCCACTGCATGTTTCCTTGCCCAAATGAGAGTTTACATGAAATTTTTTTTCTGTGATAGTCTAGTTTTAAATTCTCTAGTTTTATATTGATGTGAAAAGATATATAGAAGGCACAGGGTTTGGAAATGAGGTTTGGTAGTGCCATTAATCTTATACACACTTCTGTACTTAGGTTTAGTGCTATACAGTGTGCGGCGGCCGTCCCCAGAGCTCCTGCAGAATCCTCGTCTTCCAGAAAGTTTGAGCAGTCAAGTCTTCAGGCAGCAAGTGAGACACAAGCCAATGAACTGACCATCAATGGCCATGGCCCACCTGCCTCCAAACAGGTGTCCCAGCAGCCCAGAGGAATCATGGGAATGTTGCTCTCTAAAGCTGCTACTAAAACCCAAGACACCAACAAGGAGACTAAAGCAGAGGCTAAAGAAGTAACAAATGTAAGTCAGTCTCTTGACACTAGGCCTTTAAAAGCGGGATGGGGTCCAGGAAAGCCTCCAGAATTTCAGTGCGAGTTTATTTATAGAAGGGCCACTATCAGTGCCGAGTGATCTACTTCAGTTTGGACATTTGTGATTATTTGTTTGAGGTCCTGCTCTCAGGTCCAGGCTGACCTCAAACTTAGGCTCCCCTCTGCCTCTCCAGCCTGGGAAGGGGCAAGAGCCACCGTGCGTGGCCTAATGGGATCTGTATTTTCTCCTCTGGTAGTTCTTTCTTCCCCATAATACTCTCTCTGAGATTGGATTCTCCTATAAAATGGCGATACCCAGCTTGCACACTAAATGTCATTGAGACAGCCATTGAAATAATGTATGTGAAAATTGCTCAAAAAACTGCAGGTTTGAGGAATTGTAGGGGTGTGAGGCTTGAGAACATCTAGCTGGAGCTTTGCCCTTCATGTCTAGTTCATGCCTTTTCCCCCCTTATCCTTTTTTATTGTCCAGTTGTCTGAACTAACATAAGGGCAGTAAGGAAAAAAAGCTCTCTTGATTTGGTGGTCTGGTCTGTGCCTGTAATCCCAGCATTCGGGAAGAGGAGGCTACATAGAGACACCATCTCACAAGAGAAAGGAGGGAAGGCAGAAACAAGCACACATTGAATCCTTCTGTGCACTGAGTCTGACTTCTGTGAAAAGCTTCGTATCAGTTCTGTTTGAATCTTGCTGTTTATGTATAAAGTAATTTGCCTGCAGCCATACTGCTATGAAATGGAGGCCCAGGGTTCAAATCCCCCTGAGAATTAAAAATACTCTACCTTCTCTCCCGTCGTTTGCCATGCGTACCATTTCTGATTGAATTCTCTTAGGACAGATAGCTTCAAAATATGCTCAAGAAAAGCTCAGATGTACTCATTAAGTAATTTGTGAGAACAGAAAGCAGACTTTGTCAGCTGGTCTGGAATTCTGCTCTAGGTTCTTTTTGTTTGGTTTTTCAAGACAGGGTTTCTCTGTGGCTTTGGAGCCTGTCCTGGAACTAGCTCTTGTAGACCAGGCTGGTCTCAAACTCACAGAGATCCGCCTGCCTCTGCCTCCCGAGTGCTGGGATTAAAGGTGTGTGCCGCCACCGCCACCCGGCTTTGCTCTAGGTTCTTAGTTAACATCTGCACATTTTGCCATGATGTTTAGAGTCTGTACTGTCAAGTTGGAATGCTACACCTGGCCCATTCTGGCTTTGATCTTGCAGTGTAGCTGCGGATGGTCCTCCAAGTTCTACCTCCCTTGTTCTGGAATTACAGTCTTGTCCCACCATGCCTGACTTTTACTATGCTATACTGTTAGAGACGGTTGAGGCCCTGGTACTTCAAGAACAGCCTGAATATTAGGCAAAATTAGAAATTGTATGTGTGTTTGTTTTTTTTATGCTTTTAGGCATCTTCAGCTGGGGGCAAAGCACCAGGAAAAGGAAATATGATGAGCAACTTTTTTGAAAAAGCAGCTATGAGTAAGTATGTTCTTAATTTCTTTGAACTCGCGGAAGAAAGTTACTGTAGTAGTGTGTGCCTGCGGTCAAGGCCAGTGGTCTGGGTTTTGCCCACCAGGCATTCCCATTCCCTAACATATTCATAGTGTGCTGACCAATGTATTAAGGAAAGGAAGGGAACTTTTGGGTATGCTTGAGCTCCTGGAGGCTATTTCTGCTTTTACTTCTGGCCTTAGGAAGAAAATAAAATACTTAGGTAGTGAAGCTTTTGAAGACGGTGATAAAGTGAGAGAGTTGCACTTAATATCGCGGACGCTGGCGCTAGTTTGCTTGGTGTGACCCTAACTACAGATGTCTCCAGGGACCACAAAAACAAATATTTTGTCTCTCTTAGGTTATTTTTTAAGATTACTCACGGCACTGAATTAAATGTCAATGTGAAAATAGGCAGTAATGGCCAGGCCATTTAAATGCATCTTCTTTTTTTTTTTTTTTTGGAGGAAGGAAAGGCCTTTATTTAAGTAAGAATTCTTTCTTAATGGAAAGAGCCAATAGTTATATATTTTTATACTTCTCATATCAAGTACACATCCCTTGGGAGTATGCGGCAGAATACCACACAGAATGTAGGAACCACAGGGTGCTTACTGCACTCTCTCTTGGAACATCAGGTTTACAGAGACCTGTGACCTTTTGTCGCATGTCTATCCAAGGACATTAGTCTGAATTCTGCTTTTCCACAACGGTCAGATTGATACGCCGTGGGGGATTGGAGTGATAGTGTTTTATTTGCTGTGGAGGTTCTCAGAAAAGAATGTTTTGTATTGTGAAAGTAGAAAAATGTGGTACCTGGAAGTTATCCAGAAACATGCTTTGGTGGTGGTGCTGGAGCAATGCACGGGGCCCCCTGTTTCTGTGAAACATCATGATGTCATTCGCCTGCATGGCTCCGACTGGTGGTGCTGGAGCAATGCACAGGAGGCCCTGATTCTGTGAACACATCATGATGTCATTCGCCTGCATGGCTGGGACTGGTACGCTGTACTCAGTCTGTTACTATTTCTTGACAGTTTGATGATTTTCTTGTTTTTGTGTATTTATAAGATCCAGTGAGGAATTTTAATTAATTAAAACTTTTTTGGATAACTTGTATTCGTGTTATCTTGTTGTATCTGTGTAACTTGTGGAGTTAGTTTCCCATGGAATCCAGAAGAAGGTGTTCCAGGCCATTGTGAGTTGCCTGGTGTGGAAAGAGCAGATAGAACTGCTGAGCCACTCTAGTACCCAATGAAGACTCTTTTGTTTATCATTTAAAAATACGTAAAATACACAAATATCTGTTAACAGTAAAAACGGCCAAATTTTGAAATTGTTGATTGTATACCTACTATGTGCTTCAGCTCTATTGCACACTAGTGATAGAATGGAAAAAGAAGACAAAAACCTTTGTCTGTAGATAGATGCAGACAATGACAGGTTGCTTAGCCTTAAAAAGCATGAAATTCTGTTACTTGCAAAATGTTCACTTTCCTAGTCAATTTGGGATATTTTAGTGGGAAAGTTTAAAGAGCACAGATGAGAACAACAGAATTTAGCCAGGCAATGGGGGTGCACACCTTTAATCCCAGCACTTGGGAGGCAGAAGCAGGTGGATCTCTGAGTTTGGACCAGCCTCGTCTACAGAGAAAGTTCCAGGACAGGCTCCAAAGCTACAGAGAAACCTTGTCTTGAAAAACAAAACAAAACAAAAACAACAACAACAAAAAAGAGAGAATTTGAAATTGAAACCATGGTTACCACTATTGCACTAGTGAAGCCAACCCGTTAGGTTTCCCACATAAACATTCAAAAATATGAATAGATTGCATTTTGTGTTTTGATCCGTCTGCACTCAGAGAACATACATGCTTTGAAAAACTGTTGTCCTAACCTGTACAATCAGCCAAGACTAAGATAGGTGGTTACAGACCAGGTAACGCAAACGGCTTTCTGAAGAACCTCCACTGTGTATGGCTTTCTAACTGCGTATTCTGACTTTGCCTATAAACAGCTATCACTGGGAACACGAGGCCAGATTATGCATTTCTGTATTTCTCAGGTGGCTGATGCGTTTCTGTTCTGCATGGCCACTTGTGTGTGCTGTGGTATCTCAGCTTAATGTAGGAACCCAGGTCAGGAGTTGAACTAACTAAGGCCCATATCCAGCACTTACTTTTTCTCTCAGTGATACCTTGGGTAACTCACTTAATGTTTTTGCCGATAGTAGTCTTATAAACATTATCCCAGTTCTTAAAGAGAAAAATGGATTTTAGGCTTGCCCAGAGGGAAGCAGGATTTGAATTAAGTTCTATGATTGAAGGTAGTAGTGAGATAGAACTATCCAGGCGATAAACTACAGGGCTTGGAGAGATGGCTGCTCTTCTAAAGACCTAGGTTCAGTTCCCAGCACTCATGTGGTAGCTCACAACCATCTTTAACTACAGTCCCAGGGGTCCAATGCCTCTTCTGGCTCCACACACACCAGACATGCTTGTAGTGCACAGACATACATGCAGACAAAAAAAAAAAAAAAAAAAACCACCAATACAAGCAAAATAAATATTTTTTTTAAAGGTTGAATAGAAAAGATGTTGCTTCAGATTTAGCTGTCAGCCCATTTTTAAGCTGTATCCTTGAACATCATCGTGACTACCTGCAGCTCTTGTTTTCCTCATTTGAAAATAAGAGGATAACTTCATGAAAGTTGAATTTAGGGGCTGTCAAGCCTGAGGATGAGTTTGATCCCTGGGATCTGCATGGTAGAAGGAGAAGCAGAGAGCGTTCTCCTCTAACCTTCACAGCTGTGTGTCATGGCGAGCACACACCCAACAGAAACACAATAAACCCAAAATTTGGTATTTTGAAACCTTGTGTTTGCTGTCACTAAGGCAGTGGTGTAGTGAGAGGTTAGTGTGAATCAGAAATGAAGATCATAGATGTTTTCTCGATCAACTGCTCTGTTTTAGGACAGGGACTGTTTTTACCCTTGCTCCTAGCATTACCTGGCTCAGGAGTGATGGTTAACAGTGCACGGTGGTTATATGTGGTCTGCTATACTTTATTTCTAGATAAACTTAAAGTCAGTTTGGATCCAGAACAAGAAGTGAAAGAAGAAAAAACAGTGGAGCAGCCTCCGGTGTCTGTCACTGAAACAAAGCTGGCAGCTCCCACAGCCCTGAAGAAATCCAGCAGGAAGGCAGAGCCTGTGAAGATGCAGCAGAAGGAAAAAAAATGGTAGGAAAATTTTGCCACTTGGGAAGGGGAGTGTCTTGTGGAGGTGAGAAGGTCTGTTTGGGATTTCTACAGCAGGCAGTTTCAGCTGACTACTAAATCCTACCTAAGGCTGTGATAATGAGAGAGAAGCCTTAGGCTCACCTGGTGAAGCCGGGCTAACCACTGATGCAAACTGTGATCGTCTTTGCCTCCAGACTTCAGAATAAGTGTGTAGACACCATGAAAGTGTGCCTGTGTGTATGTTTCACATCAGATTACCCAGTGAGAAGTTACTGTTTCCAGTCCAGTTTAAGAGAAGAAGTTCTTTGTTTTCTTTTTATATCAATGAGTTTATTTTTCAAGTGGTAAAATGTAATTAGAAAAGAAAATAAAAAGCACACAAGCTGTTAAAAATGGATCCAGGAGTTTGAGACACTACCTCATAGCTGGTAGAAATTAGTCTGTTGAAAGAAATTCTAAAGGACACTGTCAGCACTGATAGGCCCACAAAGAACCAACTTTTGTGGTAAAGTTGGAGCAACAAAATGGTGACATTTCAGAGGGGTAAAGCTCTGCCCAGTAGGCCTTGCCCCCCGGGAACACATGATATACGTGGATTAAAATGTCCCAGCCATGATCCCAGCACTCAGTGTGGGAGGCTATTACCAGGCATGTACTCAGCATCCCTCCACTAAATAGCCAGTTAAGTGTAGGTTTTTAGTAGGTGTCCTTTACTAGGTTAAGAAGGCTTTTTTCTATCCCAAGTTTTCTGAGAGGCGTTTACTCATTGCTTTTAAACTTTAGCATGCTTTTTCTGCTTTTATTGAGGTGGCTCATGCAGTTTTCCTGCTAATATGGTTGGTTATACTGACTGACATGAAAATGTTAAACCAGCCTTGCATTCTGGTCGTATTTATTGTTTTACACACTGCTAGATTAGTGGACATTGCCCTCGGAGGACTTTGTTTCTATATTTTTGAGGACTACAGCTCAGCTGTTTTCTTTCCTGATAATTGGCTAGTTTTAATATCCAACTTGTGTTAACTTCCAAAGAAGTTTGTGAATCATATTTTTTCTTTAACATTTAGTGTGTGTGTGTTATGTGTTTATGTACATATCATGACACAGCGGACATAACTTGTGGTAGTCAGTTTTCTTCTGCCACAGTGTGGGGCCCTGGAATGGACTTGGTTCATTAGGCTTGGCAGCAGCTCCTTGGTCTGCAAAGCCATTTCTGGCCCTATGTGTGGATATGGTTCTAATAATTTAAGTATATAATACAATCTATTAGTGAATCTGGGCCTGGATTTCTGTGTGTGTGTGTGTGTGTGTGTGTGTGTGTGTGTGTGTGTGCATGCATACATGTGAGAGCTTTAGTGTTAGTCAAATTTCTAGTTCTTTTTGGACCAGTTTGTGCTTTTAAAGGACCTTATTTCCTCTAAGTGCTTGAGCTTGTTGAAGCATTCATACTCTAGCCTTGTCTAGCCTTGTTCTTAGAGTATTTGTAGACTCTGCAGTTATGACTACAGAGTCCTTTATTCTCTTTAATTTCCACTTGGAAATACATGTTTTCCCTCTATTGTAAAAGGCTTATTAATCTTTTCTCCTTAACCTAACAACTTTAGGCTTTGTTAGTTTTCTTTATTTTCTACTGCATTGTTTTCGACTCTAATATTATTCCCTTTGGCTTGCTTTGGGTTTGCTTTATTTTCCTAGCTAAAGTAGAAAAAAAAAAGTTGATGTTCAAAATTAAATAAGACATAGGCACTCGGGGCTGGAGAGATGGCTCAGTGGTTAAGAGCATTGCCTGCTCTTCCAAAGGTCCTGAGTTCAATTCCCAGCAACCACATGGTGGCTCACAACCATCTGTAATGAGGTCTGGTGCCCTCTTCTGGCCTGCAGACATACACACAGACAGAATAGTGTATACATAATAAATAAATAAATATTTTTTTAAAAAAAAGACATAGGCACTCAATGACAGAAAGATTATGTATTTGTCTCTAACACACAATAGGCCCTTAAATTATTTATTGATGAATGCCATAATGGAGAAAGCAGAGAAGCTAAATAATGTCAAGAGAAAGTCTAGGTTTTTATGACATCACTAGAACGAATTTACGGTCTTATCTATGCCTTTGCTCACGTTGTTCTTTCAATTTAGAATATTGTCTTCCCTTCCTACTTAGCTTTTAACAGTTGTGTCCCACAAATGTTATTTGTCCATTAAATTTTATCATGTTGTATAATAGCTAGTGCTGCTGGCCAAAACCTGTTTGTCTTTTAAGGCAGGTTTCACTGTGCGGCCCAGGCTGCCCTCAGTCTTAGAATCCGCCCACCTCTCTGCAGAAATTTTAGGCATGTGCCACTATGTCTGACCTGCCATGGCTTTTTGAGGACAGCATTTCTTTCCTGATCTTTGCAATGTGGTTGTTTAGCTGCTTATTTAATGCATGTTAAATTACCGAAAGGCCAGTAGGAGGGAAAAGGCATTGACAGGACTCTAAACTGGCCTAAAGAGAACTGGTGAAACCTTTTATTCTGACTACCCTATAAAGTGATATAGGTGTGAATAGCCAGCAGTATATTTTCTCCGAAGGATCAATCTTTCTGCTGGGCACAGTGGTATACCACTAGGGAAGCAGAGGCAAGAGGATCTCTGAGCCAGAGGCCAGCTTGATCTACCTAGTGAGTTCCAGGACAGCCAGGACTACATAGAAACACTGTCTCAAATAAACAAGTAAAAATCAACCAGTCTTTCCTTACCTACTTTGTTGTTTTCTACCCTGTGGATTTATGGCTGTAAGCTCTAAAAGAAGCTGCATAGGAACACACGCATACTCAAACATGTGCACACTTTCTGTTCTGTGTAATGGCTGCAGGGGGAAGCGAGTAGACTTGTCTGATGAGGAAGCCAAGGAAACGGAAAACCTGAAGAAAAAGAGGAGGAGAAGAATCAAGCTTCCTCAGTCTGATAGCAGTGAAGATGAAGGTAGGCATTGCTATTAATTTTGGTAGGGGATCATTTCTTGGTTCATGCTCAAAGATGTGAAAAATTCACTTACTGTGGACTACAATGAGAGCAGTAGTCCTAACAATGAGAGAATAATTCTCTCTGAAGTCTGCTACAGATTTTTATCAGAATAGTGATCATTTGGTAACTTGTGAAATACCTAAAACAGAGACTGGAGAGATGGCTCAGAGGTTAAGAGCATTGACTGCTCTTCCAGAGGTCCTGAGTTCAATTCCCAGCAACCACATGGTGATTCCCAAGTACCTGTAATGAGATCTGGTGCCCTCTTCTGGCCTGCAAGGACACATACAAACAAAACACTGTATACATAATAAATAAATCCAAAAAAGAAAAGAAAACAGAAATACAGAAAACGGAAGTACAGAATACAGAAAGACTTTCACACACTATCTAAGCCCTTTCCTTTTTCTCTAAGGCTAGCGTTCCTTTGGCTGCCTTCAAGTACATATTCTAGACATACCAGTAAATAAAAGTGGTAAAATTGCAGGACCCTGCATGTGTAGTGTCACTGTGGCTCTTCCAGGGTCAGGATGTGGACATTGTTGTAAGATAAAGAAGCAGAATAAGCACAGGAATCTCTACAGGAAAATTAATGTGCTTTAAAACAAATATCAAGTACTTTTAATATTTTTTAAAGTATGTGTATGGGTGTTTTGCTTACATGTTTGTGTGTACCATATGCATACAGTGTTCAAAAGAGGGCAGTTGATTCCCTGGGACTGGAGTTACACAAGGTGGTGAGCTGCCTGCTACGTAGATGCTGGGAACTGAAGCAGGATCCTGAAGAGCAGCCAGTACTCTTAGCATCTGCACTCTCTCCAACCCAGTATCTAAGTTTTCTTTGGATCTTACCCCAAACCATGTAAAGTATGTAGAAAGAAGCTAAAGAGAAAGGTTTGGGGGCTACATTGTGCTATCCAGGGAAGTATGTTGAAAGAGCTCGGCTAAACTTGGAACCATCGGAGGCAGTTTTCCAAGAATTGAGGTGTAATGAGTCTTCTGCGCTGCTTACTCCCTGATGTTAGGCAGGTGCCGTAACTTCGGGTCCTTCTTTGTTCTTCCAGAACTGCAGTGTTGCTACAAACTGGCTTTTTGTGGATTTTTATGTTTTTCAAGACAGGGTTTTTCTGTGTAGCCTTGGTGCCTGGCCTGCTGTCCTGGAACTAGCTCTTGTAGACCAGGCTGGCCTCAAACGCACAGAGATCGGCCTGCCTCTGCCTCCTGAGTGCTGGGATTAAAGACATGAGCCACCACTGCTTGGTGTTCTTTGTGGATATTAAGACAACACACTAGAAATGCCGAGATAGCGCTTGACACACGGTAGCTTTTTTTTTTTTTTTTTTTTTTTTTTTTTTTTTTTTTTTTGGTTTTTCGAGACAGGGTTTCTCTGTGGTTTTGGAGCCTGTCCTGGAACTAGCTCTTGTAGACCAGGCTGGTCTAGAACTCACAGAGATCCGCCTGCCTCTGCCTCCCGAGTGCTGGGATTAAAGGCGTGCGCCACCACCGCCCGGCTACACGGTAGCTTTTTGTGTCCCTCTCCCGACCCCACTGGATGTTCAGTGTGTAACAGAGATTCTTAGATGTACCTCCTCAGCAAATTCCTTCCCCCTTTACCCTGGAAGTGTCTTAAGCACCTTTAGTAGTTCTACATATTTAAAACAAAACAAACATGGCAGGCCCAGAAAGAAATAACATTAATATCTGTGTTGCTAGGAAGAAATAGCTTATAGCTGTGTTAAGTATTTGCTAACTTTTTCAGTCCTTGCATGTTTGTGGTGGATTTCAAGCTTATGGAACGCACATGCACACATACACACGCAACGTACACCGCTTTTTTTTTCCTGGTAAGATAGGTATTAAAAATATATATCGAGTCCTAGGAAACAGTGATTGCTTTCCAGGAATTGGAATCACTGGTCTCTGCCAGAGGACTCTTGACCAACAAGTGCTTACATTGCTGGTTCACTGACACGAGTTTTCCCACAGTTCTTAATTCTGACCGAGTAAAAACTGCTTTCTTGAGGTGATGCTTCATCTCTTGAATGTTTCTCGTCATTGAGCACACTAATGCACAAAGCATCTGTCATATTTACGTCAGTAAAAATGTCCCAAGTTAGAATACTTGGGTTAATGGTAAAGCCTGAGTATGGGCAAGTTTTTTTTTAATTTCTTTGAACTTCAGTTGTATGAGACAAATAAATTTGTGGGGTTATTATGAAAACGAGTGATTGATGTTTATAAAGTAGAAAATGTTGGTTGCTTATCCTTCTTAAAATATCCAAGTTTAAACAAAGTCCGATAAAACAAAGCTTATGATGATAATCCCTGCCATCTGAATCACTGAACTGGCTCTCGTTGTCAGCTCCTCCCAGCTGCCTTCCATCTCTCAGGCCGTGTTGAAATCTCTTTATTCCTCTGCTCTCTTCTCTGCCAGGGGGATTATGACATTTTATTACCGTATGATTCTCGGAGGTGGGCAACTGGAAAGTAGGAAATGGGAACTGTCTGTGGCCTTCCCTTGACCTGGATGTTCCTCACCCCAGATTTTATCCAGGAAGTACTTACTCTCCTTGATTTAAGACATGAGAGTTACTGTTGCTCTGTACCCAGTGCAGGACAACTGTAGCGCCCCTGCTCGTTGGACTGAGTCTGAGGGCAGAAACAGGGAAGCACTTGCGTGCAGTGCTGGGAGCGGTCCGAGAGGGCCCACTACAGCCCAGCATTCTAGTGAGGTCCTGGTTCTGTGGTGTGCTCTTGCTTAGACTCCCGTTGCGAGCTGAGTTCATAGCTAGACTGCAGCTGCTCTGCTTTCCTTTGTCTCTGTCTCTTGTTTCTCTGAACTCATAAAGTTAGGGCCCATTTCATACTTGAGGTGTCTAATTTATTGCTTTATCCTGGCTCTTACTCTGTTTCACCTCTTTAGGTCATTTGGCCATGAACCCTCCACTGTCATAATTTTTAACACTGACCTAATCAGTTGGGAGAAATTCAGATCCAAGATTTGTGCAGAGAATTTGAATGTAGCCAGGAGGTTCAGGGAGCAGGTGAGGCTAAGCAGCTACCCAGGCCCATGGCCAGCAGTGTCTTGGTGGTGATTAAGCAGTAGGTCCGGAATTGGGGAGATTAGCTCAGTGTGCTCACCTAGTAAATACAAGGCCCTGGGTTCAGACCTCAGCTTGGGGGAAAATAAAGTTACAAAAAAGATGACCAGACAAATAAACAAAACAGTAGCCTGCTGAGGTCCCTCCCTTCCTTTCTGGTGGCCTTCTCTTCTCTCAGACCTGATTCTTTACTGAGAAACTGGGATCCCTGCGTGGTACTCCACTGTCAGATACCATTTCCACAACATTCTTTCTCTCCTGACTTTTTTCCTGCCTGTTCTCTGTGTGGCAAAACAAGACTTATAAGGCTTATCAGTGGGGAAGTCACTAGAAATAGTCTTTTACAGTCAGAGTTGGCTGTTAGATCTTTCATGGAGATCAGCTTTCAAAGGTGATTCTTCCCAAAACCATGCACTTACTTCCAGCTGGACGGTCTGGGTCCAGCAATCCTGTCAGTCATCCTCAGACACTAGCAACAAAGACACCGTGGAGCACTGAGGAGAACAGGCTGTCTCTACTGACTTGGTCATACTGGGAAGAGAACGGATGGTTGGGTTACAAAGGCTATGGAATCACACTGGCTTGGGTTTAAGACCTGTTTTTATGAGTCGTGAGCCTTTGCCAAGTGGAGTCTCGGAACCTGTTTACTCAACTGTGTTATGGGAGTAAGATCTGTCTCTTGGGTTGTGGTGAGAATAAAGTGAGACTCCTGATATGTGGTACATGGTCATTATGTGTCAACCAGCTTCATATTCTGGTCTTGTGTACGACAGAACACTTGACTAAGAGAATCTCTAAGGTACTGCCAACTTCAGAAATTCTTGATTGTAATTATGTAAAATAATTAATGTGTATTTTAAGTCTCTGACTGTATTCCTTGGTCATCATGAATTACTGCTTGCAAAATATGCTTTGATAAGCAGAAGTTTCAAGGCAGATGCAGTGGAGAAGGCATTGTGCTAGTTAGAGCTTTTTCTCTTCATTAAGCTTGTTCCATTTTCCAGTCTTCCCAGACTCTCCTGAAATGTATGAAGCAGATTCACCATCTCCACCTCCTCCTGCATCTCCACCTCCTGAGTCTGTGCCAAAACCTGAGTCTCCTCCCGTCAAGGTAAACCCAGCCCAGTTCTCCCTTCTGTGTGTCTTCTCTCAGGACCCTACAGTCACTGTGTTGAATCTTGTGTGCCCTTCTGTCTTCTCCAGTGGCCGATAGCTGGCTCGTGTCTCATCTTGCTTCCCTTCAGGTTGACCAGATGGACACACTTCTCTTCTTACCTGAGGGCAGACATTGCTGTAGGGGATAGCCTTAGGAAGGTTGTGAGGGGGGTGGCTCTGGGCAGCTGTTTGTTTTTTTGTGATCATCACCATCAGGACTCTTGCGGCCCAGCCTCCACCAGGGCAAATTATGAAAGATAAAAGGAAACACAAAACTCAAATTTGTTCTTAGGGAAAGGACTAGATGAGAAAACCACAGCAAACAGTGACATGCAGTTTTGAATGCGCTTTAGCTGTGGCTTATCTGTTTCTATTAGTTGATAATAGTGGGTGGTGAAATGTTGAGAAGATGAATGCTGATAAGCCTCCTTTGTAACCACTAGTTTTCTTTAATTCATTCTGCTAAGACTTAATGTAAATCTCATACTGTTATATCATAGTCAAAGAAACAGGATGAAAATGTAGATAAAAGGGAATTGATAGTAGTAATATGTGCTTCTGGCTAAACTAGTTGGGTATGACGCTCAAATGCCAAGGCTGAACATGGAAGTATCTACTGCTTTCCTGGAAAGTCCTGACAGCATATTGCGGTAGTATGCTCTCCTTGTCCCTCTCTTCCACTAAGGTCCTTAATCTGTGTGCCTTTTTCACCAAGAACTCGAATCTTTCCCAAGCACACTGCTTCTCTTTCTGTAATCGGGAAGATACCAGGCCTGTGCATACAGTAAGCATTATGTGCCTGTGAAGTGTAGAGTTCCTCGTTCTACGTTTGATCATAATGGCATGATAGGGGTGGTTTTTGTAGATTTACAGTCTTCTGTTATTTTTCTCTATAGCTTCACAGGTCGACTTAATATTGTTACTGTCTGATCTTTTAGAGTTCAAGTGGAGAAAACAAAAGAAAACGAAAGCGTGTACTGAAATCTAAAACCTTTGTGGATGAAGAGGGCTGCATAGGTAAGGCAAATGTTTGGCATCAGGCTTGAGTTCTTCTTATTTTAGTGAGGCACTGTAACTCCCTGCAGAGCAGCTGTCTGCAGTGTGAGCGCACATGGGCTTAGGCCATGCAATGCTGCCTGTCGCTCCTTCTCTGAGGAGCAGAGTACACAGAACGCTGCAGTGAAGTCAGCACCTGCACCATGAAATGAAGCTCTGAGAGTGGCCTCTGAGTCGTGTCAGACTGATTGGGTAATTGGACCTGGGAGTGTCAAGTGTCTGGTGTCCCGTGGCATTCATCCGTAGAAGAGTATAACTTGACGGGGTCCCTGCTTCCTGGGTATCCTCTTTACTCTAGGTCAGGCTCTTTCCATAGATGAGTGGTCTGAGGTGGGGCTTTTGGGATTCAGCACTTGAACCCTGTTGAGATGCTCAGACTCCAATACTGTGTTCTCCTGCCTAGAGGCAATCATGGATTTGTAAAGTTCTGGTTTGGAGCATGAATAATTTCTTCTCCTTTCTTATGGTACCTATCACGAAGCTAGATCTCCTAGAGAAGGTCCCTCCCCTTTCTTTTCTTTCCCGTGTTACCCTGGCTGTCCTGGAACCTGATCTGTAGACCAGGCTGGCCTTAAACACAGAGATCCACCTGTCTCTGCCTCCTGAGCACTGGAATTAAAGGTGTGTGCTACCAATGCCTGGCTTTCTTGCCTTTTTGATTTTCATTTTCTTGTAAAATTTCTCTCTTTAAAAGATTGATTGGCTCTGAAGAATCAGCTCTTCCTCAAGTGCTGATTGAAGCTCCTGGAGTCGTTGTGTTGGTCGCAGGCCCTGTCCTATTATCTCTGCCTCCCATTCTCCTGACAGGCCTACTGCTGTGACTGTAATTGATCCTGACGTATGATGCTGTAGACATGCTGCCATTGAGTAGAGACTACAGCTTATGACGTATCAGGGGCTTATTACCAACCATGAAATCATTTCCTTTCTGTAGACAGCTCCTCAGGTCTTCCTAACATAGAAATAAATAACAGTTCATAGTTTTGTCCATGAATTGAGTTATAGGATGTATGTAGCATGGAGGGTGTGTGGGGTGGAGGGTGTTCTGGGATTGTGCTTGCTGGACTATAGGGTATTCATTCCATGGGAATGTCTCAAGTGTCTTCTCAAAAAGATTGACACATTTCTCTAATATTATTAACTACGCAAATTACCTGAAAGTCTTACTAAAATTGAAGTTTTTCTGCATTTTTCTTGTCTTTCTCTTTTCCTTTCTTCCTTTGTAGGCATGATCTCCTCAGGGTTCTCTTACCAGTCTCCAAGGGCACAGATTTCAGGTGTTTGCCATACCACGCTTGACTGAGATGCTGTGTTCCTAATTAGATTACCAGAGAGGCCAAGTTCTCTCATCTGAACTATATCTTTCTTTCTTTCTTTCTTTCTTTCTTTCTTTCTTTCTTTCTTTCTTTCTTTCTTTCTTTTCTTTCTTGTTTTGTTTTTCAAGACAGGGTTTCTCTGTGTAGCCTTGGCTGTCCTGTAACTCATTTTGTAGACCAGGCTGGCCTCGAATTCAGAGATCCAACTGTCTCTGCCTCCTGAGGCCTAGTAATAAAGGCTTGTAAATGCCCTTGGCCCTCTAAGTCTGCAGGAATCATCAAAGAGGGTTATCGGTTCTTGAAAGTAAAGACCAATTCTAAGAACTCCCCGGGGGAGATATTAGGTAGTTTTGTAACCTAATTGGGTTAACTGGATATGGGTGAAGGGTGTGCTAATGAGGCAGTAGCCAGTTGACCTCCAGCAGAGTACACCATGAGAAAAAACAACACTGAGAAGTGTTTACCAAAGACTGCCAGGTACATCCATGTGTGCTGATGGTCAGTGTGCTCCCCATTTTCATAATGTAAGCTGAAGTAAATCTTGGGCTCATTAGCAGTCATTCAGTTACAAGAACTGAGAAGTTGAGTACGAATTGTGGCTTCAGATGGGGCAGTGGTTGACACGGGATGGAGTGAGCTAGAAGCACCCATGGTGGAAGAGTGAGAGCTCTGACAGGCTAAATGAAGAGCTAGGAGAGTGAGCACTGGAAATGGGCAGATGTGTAGGACACGGAAGATGACTCAGGAAGCCACTCAGAGCATGGAGTTAGGAAGAGATGTTTGAGATACAGACAGCTCGTATGTAGACATAGCCAGTGTAGACAAGGACACAAGGAACAGGGTTGGGCAATCTGATGACATGGGGCTTAGCTGTGAAGGAGTAGGGGGATTCTCAGCTATGTGACCTCAGGGTAAATGTGTTCACTCAGTAAGAAAAAACTCAGGACCTGATGCACAGGGCAACCTCCCTTTTGGTAACTCAAAGCCACCGTGTCCCTGTTTTTTTTCCCATTATTCCAGTGACTGAAAAAGTCTACGAGAGTGAATCATGCACGGACAGTGAAGAAGAGGGTAAGATGAAGGTGGCGCCGGTACACAGACCCCCGGCCGCTGCAGTGAAAAAGGAGACCAAAGAGGAGCCGCGAAAGGGCCCCAAGAAAGGGACCGCTGCTCTGGGCAAAGCCAACAGACAAGTGTCCATTACTGGCTTCTTCCAGAAGAAGTAAATGCTGTCCCTGGCAGGACTTGGGGTGGTCAAGGGAGAAGACCAACAAGTATAGACTGTCACTTACTGTGTAAGTTTGCCTAGCTCCTTGCCTCATCTGTAGCAAAATGCTGCACTGCCATCACTTGACACTTGGACTATTTCTAGGTTTTTTTTTTTTTTTTCTAACCAAAAGGGAGTCACCTAGAAGCAGGAGGCAAAAGATATTTTAAAAGCTGTTACATTGTAATGAGTTTATAAAGCACAATTTCTGACCTGCCTAGAAGGGCCCCACTCACACCATGTTCCTCTTCTGGTCCTCTGTATTGTGTGAGCTTGTGTGGCAGTGTTTTTATTTTATGAATTCTACTGGATGTTTTCACCACTTCTCACTTTCCTCTCCGTGCCGACACACTTCTGTTCCCTGACCCCGCAAATCTGTTTTCTGTAAAACTTTTAAATCTTGGTCAGACAAAAAGCTAAAACTAAAATCTTCTGTAATCCCTTATTTCTGTCATATAGCAAGTGATACTCGGCTGCAGGCAGACCACAGAAGCTCTCCAGAGCTTTGCTCACACTCAGTGGTTAGGACAGAGCACAAATACCAAACCTTACCAAGAGTCAGCATGGCAGCCACTGGCAGAGCTGCCGTGTTAACACAGGGTACACAGTCTACTCTTGTGTTCACGGTATCTTTCTCCCAAATACATTTCCAGTCTCAATACCTAGAGAGTGGAGCCAGTACAGTGAGACAGAGTAAAGGGGGAAGTGGCAGTGCCCATCCCAGGGAGGCATGGAGACCTAAGGCACACATTAGGAGATGTTGCTCTTCTGTGTTTTCAGGTCCTCCCGTTCCCCGAGCAGTACAGGCTGCCCAGGAAGAGATGGGGGACTGGCTGGTTATAGGTCTAGACAGTGATGAAAACGTTGGCTTTTGTGCCTTTATTCTGATAATGGCTTCAAGCACCTTCCATTATGGCTGGGCAGGAGGTGAGAGCCATCTAGGTTGTGTGGCAATGGCTTTGCACGGAGTTGTGGGGAAGGGAGCACAGACATGACTGCCCATGTGATTCACTCTCAGCCGATGAGGGGTGTCTGACCCAACCCTTCCACTGAGGCCTGGCTTGTGTCACAGAGATGTAAGCAGCTGCCTACTATTGGAAGTTAGGGTTGGGACTGACCTTGGCATTAACACAGCTGCTTTAGCAACCAAGCATGGGCTTGATTAGGACCAGCAGCTTGGGAGATGAGTCCTGGCCTTACAGCGAAGACTGGAGAGCCGAGGCTTTGCACGTCAGCCTGAGTAAAGGCTGGCACATGCCAGACTTTTTTTTTTTTTTTTTTTTTTTAAGTGGAAAAGAGTGGAATGCCTGGACTGAGGCTTGACAAGAAGCTTCTGGAGAAGAGTCCCTTGTTTTAAGTGGTTATTTTTGTCATCGCCTCTGGCTATTTTTCCAAATGGGAATGGAAAAGTACAAGGCAACAATCCAGTATTCCTTAAATCTGATTATGGAGGGATTTCTAATAAAACCGAGTTTGAATTGGAGCTCTGGTGCAATCTGGGGTTCTCCTCTCAAGGGAGAGTACGAGTCTCTGGTCCCTGCACTCAGCTCCCCACCTGAGTTTGGAACTGCCTGCAGAAGCTAAGCAATCATCGCGTGGTGATGTTTTCTCTCCGTTTTATACAGCACTCAACCAGGTTACCCACGAGTTCAATAAATTCGAGAAGCCGTTTTGAAACAGTACTCAAACTGAATGTCTGATGTGTCCATTGCTTGACAGCCTGGTGGCAGGGTGTGTAGTTACCTAAACACTGACTGGGAACAGACTGGTTTTCAGTTTATGTTGCTAAAAGTGAAGACCCACAATCTGAAATGTACAAGTTTTTTGCTGTCTTCATCATCTTTTCAGTCCTCTGGGAAATCTTAGTTTTAACCGGCCTTATTTTTCAGTTCATTAAGAAGGAAATCTAGTCCTGATCTTGCATTCAGTTCTTTAACAAAGTTGAACTGAAATGAGCCACTCTGTGGCTCACTCTGTGTCGCCAACGCCTGAGCCCTATTAATTACGCTAGTAGCCACCTCAATAACAGCTGTCTACAGCATGCGAATTATTTACTTTGTCCTTATAACTAAGCCGAACTGATAACTGTAGCCTGAATGTGGTCCACGGTGGTGGGCAGGCAGTGGGTGCTGCTTCTCTTCCCGTGGCGGATGCAGGCAGCTACCAGGTTCTTGAACCCAGCACATGACCCAAAAAGCTTCCTCTCAGAGGCCTGGCAGTACATCCGGTCAAAAGGGGAAGGTGACTATCTGGTTTTATAACAGGTTTTAAAGAGCAGAATTTTCTTTTTTATTAAAAGAAAGGTTTAGAGATGGCAGTATTTACTATTCATTAAAACATTTATTGTGTCTAACACATATCAGGCCTCTCACCGGAACACAGGAGGATACAATAGAAAGTGTAGAATATGTTTCTTGTCTTCAGCATCCGGTGGAGATGAGAAGATAAAATGGAATTGCAGGGCTGTGGATGCACTGATAGGTAAGTCAGGGTCTCCCAGAGCTCTCAAGAAGGTGGGTCTCCAAGTTAGCATCTGGGAGGGAGAGAACCACACAATTTTTGAAGAACACGTATGAGCTTACCAAGAAAGAATGGGAAGGGTCTCCCAGGTAAAAGCATGGCTTTGTGGGGGGGTAGATTGTAGAATTAGATTTTTTCCTGTATTAGTGTTTTGCCTGCATGTATATATGTCTAAGCATCATATATGTTCCTGGTGCCCCTGGAGGCCAGAAGAAGGCATCCCTGAATGTCATGTGGGTCCTGGAAATGGAACCTGAGTTCTCTGCAAGGATAGCAAGTGCTCTGAACTACTGAGCCAAGTCTCCAGCCCCAGACTATAAACTTTTAAATGGGGGGGGGGGAAGACACTGAGATGTGAAGTTGGGGTGCCTCTAAATAGTTTGGGTTTACTTGGTAATGGAGACTTGCTGAAAGCTGCTGAGAGGGTTTTGTAAAATTGCATTAAAAGCCAGTTCAGTCCTCTCTGGTGAGTAACAGTTTGCATGTCCCGTGCTTCTATGAGAGTGCACCTATCTGAGTGCACATTGGATCTGAGGTCTGGTAGTGAGGAAGTGCCAGTGGGATTTGAGAAGCTGTCGTAGCACAGACTGCTTCATTCTGGCAGCTGGCGTGAGCAGCTTGCATTGTTCTGCAGACTTTCCTCTTCAGCTCGGATTCCTGTAGCAGGATTGGTTTCTTAGAAACCTCAATGACGGGAGTGGGATGGGGGCGGGACAGGTTCTCTGTCCTAGCTTTGTTCTTGAAGAAGACAGTGCTTGGTATACAGGGAGCTGAAGAGGATCCTTATAAGGAAACAAATCGTTTCTTGAGGACAGGGTAGAGCAAGCGCCTAATAACAGATCTGCCAGAAATGCACTCAGTGTCAGACTCGTTTTGGTAAACGTGTCTATTCTTTCCTTGGTTCTGGGATCTCATATGCTGTATAATGCAGCTTTCACCACCGTGAAACCTTCAGAGCGAGAAGGCAGCCTTGCTCTCTGAGTTATTACCCTAGCGGCTCTGCAAATTAGCCCATGCTGTCACCATGCCCTCTCTGAAGGGCACATTGTACCCAAATAACTGCATTTAGGATCGGCTCTCGCCACTCCCTGCTGCATGACACTTCTCCCCTCTTGTGTCTCTGTCCAGTTTTTGTGTGTGTTCGTAAGTGTGGGCCACCCACAGATGACCACCCAGACTCCTTAGCAAGAAGCTTGGTAAGGCTTCTGGTCTAATTTTCCATTGGATCAGAACCCACCATAACTCCAGAATTGCCCTTCCATTTCGAGCCTAAGTTGCCACACTCCCCTCCTCCTCTACTTTTCTCTCGATCTTGCCAGGCTTCTCATTCCTTGAGGCCTCCCCTTGTTTCTTGCCACTTTCTTTTTTAAGGCTCAGAGTTCTCTGTGGCTAGCCCTTCTTCAGCTTTCCCTTTGGTCTTTAGGGCTTTCTTCCTCCATGTGGCATGTCTTTTCCTGGACTGCGCTTGAAGGATGGAAAAACCACTTCGCCTAGTGTCTGCTCTGGATCCTTCAAATGCAAAGCCCCGAGCATTTCAATGATAGTCACCTTGGTCCTGGACAAGAGACTCCTTCATCTGTGAGAGCCTGGAAGACCAGCCGTATACACATTAACTACGTCCATAACAGTGAGAGTGCTCAGATGAGCAGAGAACCTGAATGACCACAGTGGGCAAAGTTTTCTAGCCCCCTGCAAAGAGCGTCTTTGACTTAGGAGACCTCTGGGGAAAGGTTACCAGCTGAATGGGTTCTCTGAGTTGCCGGAACTTCATTCACCTGTATACGATACAGCCCGTGTAAGGGAAGCATGAGATTGGAGAGATGGGCAAGTTTTGAGCAGATAACCAGGATTATTTTGGGGCAGTTTGCGCAGTGGTTCTTTGTAGGCTGATTATGTAGGACCCCAACAGTTTTGGCATACCGCATAGCAGGGCAATCCAGTGGAGAGACAGTATTGACTATAGGCCAGGTTCTGTCTTGAGGTTAGCTTTCTTTAAAATGCACAGCCTCCTGCCTCGCTGCAAGCCATTAGTGAGATAATGTGTGAGTAGGAACTTAGACTTTGACACATGAAATTAGTTGAAAAGTCATGTTTGAGCACCTACTGTGTACCGAACACCGTTGCATACATTGTATATATTAATTAACTCTTGCTCCTAACAACCTAGAGATGACTACTTAAAAAAAAATTTAAAGATTTTGAGCCACTGTCTCCTTGTATCCCAGGCTGGTCTCAAATTCACTGTGTAGCCAACGATGACATTAAGCTGATATTTCCAACTCCTGAGTGGTGGACTGTGGGCATAAACCATCGTGCCCAGTCTTTGTGGCACTGGGGTGGAACCCAGGGCTATGTGCATACTAGGCAAGCACTCTGCTGACTGAACTGTGTCTCTAGTCCACAGGCACTTTTATTCCCAATTTTCATGAGGAAGCTGAAGCAGTTTGCTCAAGATCCCAGAATTCAGAAATAGCAGAGACAGATTATAGACATCATGACTCCATTACCCAGTCTTAACCTCATGCAGAATCCCATGTTGGCTGTATGCTAGTTTATCAACCCATACTGTCCAATGAAGGCTGATGCTCATTTGTCTGTGTGTGTGTGTGTGTATGGGTGTTTTGTTGTGTGTATATCTGTGCCTGATGTCTGTAGAGATCAGAAGAGGGTGTCAGATCCCCTGGAACTGGAGGTACTTGTGGGTACACTCTGTGGGTACTGGGAATTGAATCCAGGTCCTCAGGAAGAGCAACCGATGTCCTTAATCACTAAGCCGTCTTGTCAGCCCAACTAGAGACGCTCGTTTTAATAAGTGAAGGCACATTGACTGTTGAGATGGCATCTGCTCCAGTTGAAGCCTGTCTCATTGTTTCTCCGCCATTCATTCCCCTGATGCCGGAGTCCTCTGTAGCCTCCCTGCCAGATGCTCTTGAATCTATAAACAAACAGCCAATTATGTTTTGTATACCACACTTACTAACTTAACAAGATTAAATAATAAGTAGACTAATAAGTGTTTAGAAGTTTAGACAAAAATAAAGTTTTCCAAAGGCCGGGCAGTGGTGGCACACGCCTTTAATCCCAGCACTCGGGAGGCAGAGGCAGGCGGATCTCTGTGAGTTCGAGGCCAGCCTGGTCTACAAGAGCTAGTTCCAGGACAGGACCAAAGCTACAGAGAAACCCTGTCTCAAAAAACCAAAAATAAATAAATAAATAAAGTTTTCCAGTAATTTAGATCACCAGGAAACGCCTGTAAATTAAGCTTTGAGGAATCCATCTATTTGGTTTCAGTTAAGTCAAGAATACTGTTTGCCTTGAAGAGTTCGTCCAATTCTTGATCTTGCTTTTGACACAGCTTTTCTAAAAGAAAGGAAATCCATTTAAAGGAGTTCAGTGTATAAAACACTTGTCATGCAAGTCTTGAGCAGACTGGAGTTTACCAGCTGGGAGAGGGAGAAGCACATGGCAGGCAGGAGAAGCCGGGATGTGAGCACAGCTCTTCGTGTTATGAGTGGCCCAGTAAGAGGCAGAGCAGTGGTTTAGGGTGCCAAACATTGGGGTCTTTGCTAAATAGTTTAGACTTTGCACTATGCAAAGAATTTTAATGTGTCAGATTGGTACATTAGAAAAATCGCCCTTAATGGCCCAAAGAGAGCTACGAGCCAGACTGCAACTGCATCTTGAGAGAGCAAGCATAGGAAAAGAATTTGAAGTGGGATTTTTTTATGTTTTCAACAGATGATTCTCTTGATCCCACTGGAAACTCCGGACAGGAGAACATTAGGAGTGACTTCAGTGTGGAGCGATTAGCCTCTGTTGGGTCACCTCCTGCGTGGAAATCCTTTGGCTCTTGCCTGAGCCATGGTCTACTTAAAGCATGAAGATGGGATTGGTCCCACAGTTCCTCTCAGGACTCACAGAGGCCCTTCTCTGACGCACATACACACACTCTGATTTCAACCTGGAATGACAGCGCCTCTCTGGAATTCTTGGGGCCAAAGTGACCCGTACTCACAGACTGATTAACTAAGTCCAGCCCAAGTCATGTTTGCCATATACCTACTGGATGGCCAGCTGCTCCTGTAAACTTGATAGCAGTTTTATAAAGTGTGGCCAGGCCAGTTTCATGAGTGAAGGAGTTCAGAAGCTGCCCAGCTAGGACATGGCGGAGCTGGGAGTTGAGAGGCAAACTGAGTGTCCTCCTGCCGTCCATTCTTGATACCGGTTCTCCCCAGCACTGGGAAGTACAGTAGCAGTTATGCATGTTGGAGTTGGGTGTTCGTGTGAGCCATCCACCGAACAGTCATCAGACGAGACAGTACCATGAGAGAATGCTTCTCAGGCAATAAGGGCTGCCTTTGCCGTGAACCCCAAAGTTCACCCCTAAAACTTGGGACCTGCATGTAACTCCTAACTTGGCAAGTAGCCGAGTTCGTAGTATGTTAGGTGGATTCCCAGCAACACCTAGAGATGGACACTTCATGGTTTTGTAGAAAAGACTTGCGCTTTCGAGTTGCACTGATTCAATGAAGCTCAGTGCCCATTTACCATCAGTGTGAATTGTTTTGAAACAGGGTCTCCTCTATCCCAGGCTATGCACTAAGTAATCAAAGGTGACCTTGAAGTTAGAACCTCCTGCCTCTACCTCCCAGGTGATATGATGTGCCCATCACTACCAATGTATGTGGTGATAGGGACCAAACCCAGGGTTTCGTGCATGCTATGTAAGCATGCTACACACAGAGCTGCATCCCCAGCCTCGGTGTGACTACAGAGACAAATTTTGAGTCTTTGGTGCTCATCTACTATGCATCGCTAATAGCTACTTCAAGGTTACTATGAGGACTGGAGATAATAAATGTTCCCAGTGGTTGGTCAACAAGTGCTATTATTTTTAGAGCAATGTGTTGGCCATTAATCTTACCACTGAAAGAAAAATGACTTGTCATACCTCATTACTTTTTTTTCCAATTCAGTTTTAGTCAAGTGTCTACTTTATATTACAAAACATGTCAGCCTCAAGACTGATGTCATAACAAAATGAGGGAGTGCTGGTGGGCCCAGTGTTTGAGTGGGTGTCCTTGGGATGGTGCCGAGTTGTGATCCCTTGGCTCCCTCTAATCCCTCAGCACCCCTGCCTTCTAGATGGGCTGTGTGCCCTTCTCTGTGTGTATAGAAAACACCGGCTTCAGGTACAGCTCGACCAGGACAGTACAGAGGGAAGCACAGACATCAGAGGATGCCATGACTGACAAAAGGTAAACAACCCCCCAGCAGTGTCGGGGCCTCCCCAGTGAAGCAGGGGATGCTCAGGCAGTAGTCACGCCTGCAGCTCCAGTCCGTTTGTTTTCCCTGGTCATCTCTGAGTTCTGTCCCCTTGCGGTTTGCATCATCCTCCAAATCGGCCAACTCCAGCCCTCCTCACTCCACTGGTTCAATAGCTGTCCTTTCTCAACATGCTCCTTTCTTTGGGCACCAGATGTGAAGTTTCAAGGCAGCAGAGGCCAGGGTGGCCAGTGCTGGGACACCTGCTTTGCGGGCAAGCCAGTCAGCTGCTGCTTCTGATGATGTTGGCCCTCTTTCAGGACAGCATGGGGTGTCAGCTCCACCAAGTGCACACACAGGCAGCTGAGGGAGTCTCATAAATTATGGCTTTGTTTACTTCGGGCAGACATCGCGGTGTAGTGAAAAGAGCCTTGCCCTCCTTGTGCCCAGAAGCCAAAAGCCAGGGTTGGAGTGCTCGCTGGTTATGGGATTTGTGTGTGTGTCGGGGGTGGGGTCTGGGAAGCACTGCTTTCTTTGTGGCACTTATCACTAGCCCAGCTATTGGCATCTGTTGGGTTATCTGCTTATGGGCTGTTGCTACCACAATACCAGTGTTTCAGGAAGTCAGGGGCTGTCTTGCCATCATTCTATCTCCAGATCTGGGACAGTGCCTGGAACATAGCAGGTACTTAGGACACAATGAACAAATTAAAGAATGAATGAATGAGTTCCAGAACTGTTTCTCTGTCCCATCGACCTGTGATTCTAGGAAAGTCATTTATCTTCCTTGGACTTAGTTTTGTCAGCTCTAACACGGAGGTTTCTCTCTTGGGTTCGCTAAGGTCTGAGAGTTTATTCAGAAGGGACTGGCCATGTGGTTTAGTTGGTAGAGCACAAACCTAGTACACACAAAGCTGCAGATTAGCCCTCGGCACCACGTGAAATGGCATTTTGGCATATTCCTGAGATCCTTGGACTTGCAAGGTGGAGGCAAGGAGATCAAAAGTTCAAGGTCATCCTCAGCTATATAGCAAGTTCAAGGCTGGTCTGAGGTACGTGAGGCTTTATCTCAAAAAAATATTCAAGAAATTCCAATTCCCCCGGGTCTCTGTGCTGAGCATCCTGGCCAGCCTTAAAAACAATTACTGACAAAGTCAGAAATGGGACTTGCCCACGTGAAGTTTTGAGAGAAGCAATCAAATATGTACATTCATAAAGAAATATCAAGTGGCCATTGGGGGATGGCTCAGTTAATGCAGTGATTGTTCCATAAGCATGAGGACTTGAGTCTGATCCTCTTTCTGTCTCTCAGATGGCTAAATATCGGACCTAAATGCCTTCTACTGGGCAGACAGTATGTCTCCTAAACAGATCTGGTCTGCACACTTCCTGAGTATAGATCCAGAAACATTTTAGGTTAGTTTTTTTTAATGTGTAGTCATTCTTTTTTGTTTATTTACTTATGTGTATGGGCTTGCAGTTCCTACAGAATCCAGAAGAGGGCACCAGATCCCCTGGAACAGAAGTTACAGACAGTTGTGAGCTGCCATGTGGGTGTCGGAATTCGAACCAGAGTCCTATGGAAGAACAGCCAGTGCTCTTAGCTCCCACTGAACCATCTCTCCAGCCCTTAGGTCGTTCTTAGAACAGATTTTATACTCACTCTCAAAGGCTCAAAGGGCGGACAGTTAAAGCACGTTACTTACCATGTACTTGTCTGTTTTACCTGCATGTATGTCTGTGTGCTGTGTGTGTGCCTGGTGCCCACAGAAACCAGCAGAGGGCATCAGGCCCCCTGGTGCTGGAGCTACAGATGGTTGTGAGCCACTATATGGGGGTTAGGAATTGAACCAGGTCCTCTGGAAGAGCAGCCAGTGCTCTACCCTTAGCCTCTGAGCCATCTCTCCAGTGATGATGTGCAGTGCCTGTAGAGGCCACACGAGGGCATCAGATTCCCTGAAGCTGGAGTTGCGGGTGGTTGTGAGCTCTCCACATTGGTGTTGGAACTCAGTTCTGGTCTTTAGGAAGAGCAGTATGCACCCTTAAGCACTAAGCCATTCCTCCAGCCCCAGGATTATTTCTTATTAAGAAAACCAGTCGTCAAATTTGTATTCACTTAGTGTCATGAAGGGGGAGAGCCCACAGAGTGATGGGATCAGGACAACCTCTGGAATGACTGAGTGAGGAGTTGAAAACACCTCTTCTAAAACAAAATAAACAAATAAGCCCAAAAGTTAAAACTGGTAAAACAAAAGAAATGCCCAAAGGCCTATAACAAATTAAGGAGCATTTATTTATGAGAAACTACTGAACTTGGGATATAAGAACTGCAGGATTCTGTGTGGTTTTAGGGGCTCCAACAGTACTCCCCACCCTGCACCCCAGCTTCCCTCAACCTCCATAACCTCAGGTACCATGGCCACTCTCTCTGGAGGGGAAACTTCTGAAACCTTGAAGCTTTGCTCTGAGGAGGGACTCACTCAGCTTATAGCCGAGCTTGGGACACACGCACGGAGAGACACCGGTGTTAGTGTCAGGGCACCAGGAAGACCACAACTTAGCACGCCTGAGGCTGAATCCTAGTTGGAGCTAGCACCCAAGTAAACTTCAGTTGCATGGCCACAGCCTGTAATCCCAGCACTTGAAAAAAGAGACAAGGTCCTGTGAGTTAACCGGCTGGCTACATTACTTGTATGTATGAGCTTGGGATTCGACTGAGGAATTCTGTATCAGCTGAGAAGGTGAAAAGTGATAGAGGAAGGCTTCTCATGTCCTCCTCAGGCCTCCACACTAATACACACATGCATTCACATATTCCTGTACAAACACTCATCTACATATTCCTGTACAAACACTCATCTACACACCTACACGCATATATACATACAGGTATCTCATGCACATTCAAGTAAGAAAGGAAAAAAGAAAGATAAAAATTCAAAAATAAAACAGAAAACAAAAAACCTAAGAGACATTATTGGTCCCACATGGCAGACTTCACATATTTAGTTGAGTTACGTTACCAACAAACAGCAAGGCAATGAGAGCAGAAATCCATTCCACAGGGACTAGAATGAAGTAACAAAAATGTCCAGCTTTTAATAATAGAGATGAGCCCAGAAATGGTAACATATGTGTGGGGAGGTGATACTGTAGCAAGCATTCAGTCAAAACACCAATACATAGAGAATAAAGATAAGTGTGGAATATGCAGTGTGCACAAGTCAGCTGTGGATGATTTTCTGTTGTATATTTGAGCAGGTAAAAGGCATCGATCAACTTTATAAGTCCATTTGGGCTGCATAACCAAACTGTCATAAGGACTCTGTAGCCAATAAGATTTATGATTTCTCATCTGGTTTCAGAGTAGATCCCATGTAGAGGGCCCAGCACACACATCACCTGCCTTGTAGTTTTCATTTTGTTTAATTTTTTTATGTCTGTAACAAAGATTTGCAGGAGATCTCCCACAATCAAATCTGATCTTCGTTAATTTTGAAGAAACCCATAAATATTTGTTTCCTGTGGGAAAAAAAGGCAAAACCTTTCCCCCAATGCAACATATTTTCTGACTTCCATTCTGAAGTTAAGGCATTCTTAAAATATATAGGTTGGTTTTGTTCAGCAATTTCCATAATCCAATGTATCTCAGCAGCTATTTTTTTGTAAATTAGCATTTAAAACTTTTAAACTCAACAAAGCACCATACATGATCCAGATACCCTGTGTGTTTCTCGTCTTTACATGGCTTATTTTTATATATTATTTTACCTTTTCTTTAAAGATTTTATTATTTTTAAATTATTTATTTTCAATAACTGTCTATATTTTCTTTTTTCTTAGCACCTAAGCACATTTTTAAGCACACTGTAACCTGTTCAGAGGTTTTCTCAGTCTGAACCTGATTTTCTTTGCATCTGCATTCTCCTCTGACCATGTGAGCCAACATGGTCAACATCTTAAACAGCTAGGCACATTGTGTTCACAACCATCTGTAACTCTAGCTACAGAGAATTTGATGCCCTCTTCTGGCTTCTGGCTTCCCTGGTACCTACTCTCCCTCACACATAAATAAAATATAAAAGAAGTCTTTAAAATTTTTAATGAAATGTATTAGGAATTTAAATTAATAGTGGGTCCTAGCACCTAAACACAAGAGCTAAAAGTCATAAAAGTCTTAGAAGAAAATAGGTCAATCTTCATGACCTTATGATAGGCAAAGCCTTCTTAGACACATTGAAAGTAAATGAACTAAAGGTAAATTGAAGTTTTAAGAGACACCCTCAAGAAAAATTAAAACAGAAAGAAAAGAAAAAGTATCATGGAAAATATTCATAAATCACTCTTAGATAAGGGAATTGTGTTCAGAATATATAAAATGTTTGATAACAGAAAGGCAAATAATCCAGCTGGAAAACTGTCAGGGACTGTGCACACAGTTCTCTCAAAGAACATGCAAATTGCCAGTGGGCACCTGAAAAACATGTTCAACGTTATTAGTCAGTAGGGAAGGGTAAACCAAGATTGCGTGTGCTACTCTATCCTACCAGGATATAAAAAGGACAGAAACCAATTTTAATGAGAATGTACAACATTCGAACCCTACAGCCGCTCTGGAAAATTAGCAGCTCCTTACAATTTTGAACACATATAGTCCAGAAATTCCACACCTGAGTATATAGTCCCCACTCCCCCAAACTACGCACTCACACAAAAACTCACACGTAGCAAAAAATGAAAATAACACAAATGTTCATCAAATAATGCATGGATAAATAAAATGTGGTATATTGATGGAATATTACCCAGTGGTGTCACCACCTAGTGGGCTGGACCCTCCCACATCAATCAATACTCAAGAAAATGCCCCTCACAGCCTTGCCCTCAGGTGGACCTGATGGAGGCAATTTCTCAATCACGATTCCCTCCTCCTGGGTGACTCTAGCTTTAACAGCTACCAGCTTGAAAGATAACCTTGAACTCACAGCGCTCCCACCTCTACCTCCCCAGGTGCTAGGATTTCATGTCACGTGCCACCACACCAGATTCCTCCAGTCCTTGTCTTAGGCATTCAGCTCATGGTGTGTGCAAGGGACAGATTCAGAAGATACAGCATTCGCTGTGTGCTGCTGTTCAGCCTTGGCCAGCCGAACTTAATGTCTGTGTCACAGTTTCCTCATCTGCCATCAGAGATGACATCATCAGCCCCGTACCTCCCAAAGTTGTACCAAAAATGTGTGAGAAAGTGCTGGGACCGGTAAAGGCCTTATCCTGTGTGAGGGATACAGGGATGGAGATACAGGAGGCTGTGAAACAGGGTGTTCTGTAAGCATAGGTGTTACTGTTTCTTTGAGAGAGAGAGAGAGAGAGAGAGAGAGAGAGAGAGAGAGAGAGAGAGAGAGGAGAACCGAGCATCAGCAGCAAGTACTGCCAGATGCACAGATGGACAGTGTAGCTTTTCCAACTCTGAAAAGCAAATAACGGAGAGGGGTCAACGAGCTCACCCAGGAGGCCTTTCTTCACCTATTGAAGTCACAGCCCAGGGAATGGCTGCAGGAGCTGGCCCAGGGCAGCTGGCCTTGTTCTGGGCAGGCAGGACCTGGGAAGTGTTGCAAAGAACAGCTTGTTCGTCCTGGTCGCCCAGAACCAAAATAACCACACAAAAACTGTATTAATTAAATCACTGCTTGGCCCATTAGCTCTAGCTTCTTATTGGCTAATTCTTACATCTTAATTTAACCCATTTCTATTAATTTGTGTATCACCACAAGGTCATGGCCTACCAGCAAAGTTTCAGCACATCTATCTCCGGTGGCGGATCCATGGCGTCCCTCTCTCCACCTTTCTTCTCCCATCAGGGAAGGACAAGGCCAACAGAAGTCCAAATGGCTGGAGACAGAGACCGCAGGCCATACCTAGTCCCAGAAGGGTAATGCCTGTTCCCCAGAACATGTTCATGAGTATCAACTCAATGTTAGACAGAGAGCTACATGGCTTTACCTCAAAATAGCCCAGGCCAGGTTTCTAAATAGCTCCCCAGGTGCCTAGTCTCATTAGTGCTGAGGGTCTCATTGGGCCTGCCAGAACTGTGGGCCATGGTCCAGGCCCACAGACATATCTCCCCAAATCCCTGCTGGCTGTGAGCCCCTGAAATCTGTGTGTAACCTGGGCACAGTTCTTGAAACACAGTTATGAGATGGCCACACTCCCAAATCTTCCCAGTCAGGGCAGAGAGGACCCTAGCAAACATCTGGTCCATGCCTTTTATTTCCAGGTCGAGGAACAAGAGGCTCCAAAAGTTGCTAAAGGTCAGAAGCAAGGAGCTCCTCCGGGGCCTCATGATGGGCTGGGAGCAGAAGCCAGGCCTCTGCCCTCTATCCTCTGTACTGGTGATTTCTGGCCTCTCCCCTTGAGGCTGCTCCCTCTTACTAGGGTTTCCTGGCCAAGCCCGCCAGCTCCCCAACTCTGCTCTCACTGGCCAGCTTCAGGGATGGGGGCAGGGGAGATAGCTCAGTGTGTAACTACATTGTCAGGCAGATGCAGCATCCATCCTTCAGCGTGAGGAGAGACAGAAAAGGGAGACTCTGCCTGACTCTGAAGGGCCAGCTAGTCTGGAGTTCTCCACACACAGAGAGGCCATGCCTCAGGACACAGTGGGAAGAGAGACCTGACTCCCACAAAAGCTGGTCTCTGACTCCCACGAGTGTGCTGTGGTGTGCATGCCCCCTACAAATACTAATCTATTAATTGTTAATTAATTAAGGGCCAGCGAGACTGCTCAGTAGGTAAGGGTGTCTGCTGGCTGTTGGGCTAGATGCCCAAACATCAGGGAAGAGTTGCTTCAGATATTATTTATATAACCATAAATTGATGTAAAAGCAAGAGGATTTTTATTCTGTCATGACAGGGTCCTTCAGGTTCGGGATATGAAGGACATCAATAGCTGTTATAGCCCATCTTTTAAAGCAAAAAGCCACAGAGACAAGGGGGGGGGGAACCTGTAGGTTGTTTTTTAACTTATTGGATTGGCTTATTCAAAAAGGCTATTACCAATAATTAGCTGGAGAGTGATTCCCAGATCAGATGAGGTAAAGGGAAACTTCTGAAGGTCATTTTGCCCCTTCCCAGGGACTAAGTCAAAACATCAGTAACTGAGTCATAACCTAAGGATTATCATGCTCCTATTCAGGGAGATGGAAAGTTTCCAACATCTCAGTACGTGCATGCATAGCTGTTATGTCCTTGGTTCCCAGGGGAGGTGGGGAAGTACTGAGAGTCATCAGAAATGGCTTTAGATTTTTCTTAAAGTTTTACATTTTTTTAGGGTTGAGGGGTCTTACAAATGCATTTAGAGTCTTTCACTGGCAAGCCTGGCTAACTTAAGTTCAATTCCGTAGGTGGAAGGAGAGAACTGACTCCAACCATTTGGTCTCTGACTTCTCCTGTGCACTCACTTGCACACGTGACTTTTCTCTGGAGCCCGTTGTGGGCTGCTCTTGCCCGCTTGCTGTATTGTCCACGGCACATTCCTTGCCCGGAACAACCTTGTGAGGCCTTTCTGGGGCCCCCACACAGAAACTAATCATTTCAGCCTCATCTTCCGGTAAAGAGAGACGTCAGGAGGAGCATTCACCAGCAGTGTGCCCAGCACTGTGACACAGGGAAGCATGGAGGATATCGGGGGTCTAGATGGCCCTGGTTCACACAGCCCAGAGACTTTCTTGAGTTCAAATTGCTGGGTTTTTGTTTTTTAATTTAAAAAAATCCCCCCAAAAGATAAGGAGACATTTCCTGGGACTGCCACGCCTGACTCACCTGAGCCCTGAGTCCTACACAGTTCGTAGTTTCAGCCCCACCAGAGCCAGCACTGTTCCTGTTCCACCACTTTTACCTCTCAGCTCAGCAAACACTCTCTGGATGCATTTCCCACCCCTCTGCCGAGGAAATGGGACTTATGGGGCTGGAGGGATGCTTCAGTGGGTGTCTGAGCAAGCATGTGTTCTTGACTTCAGACCCAGCATCAAATGAAAAGCTGGGCTTGGCCACATCAGTGTCTGTAAGCCCAGCACTGTGGGGGTTGGAGGCGGGAGGTTCACTGGAGTTTGCTGATGGCAGCCTAGTTCAGGTGGCTGGCAGGTCCTTTCCCAAAGAAGGCAGAGGGTGATAGAGCAGGATATGGAACATTCGCCTCTGGCACTAACTCGAGCCAGTGCTCACACATGTGCATACAGCAGTGCCCATGCGTGCGCTTACACCAGTGCCCACGCGTGTGCATACACTATTGCCCACGCGTGTGCATACACCAGTGCCCACGTGTGTGCATACACCATGCTCGTATACATACTTTTTTCTCTGAGACAGAGTCTCCTATGTACCGCCTGGCTGGCCTGAAACTTGCTATGCAAACCTGGCTGATCTTAAACTCACAGAAATCTTTGCCACCTGAGGGCTGGGATTAACGGCTCACACCACCACTCAACACACACATTTTTAAAAGGGTAATTAAGACAAATGAGGCCCTTGTGATGGCCCTGTGATGGTTAGAATGAGGAATGTCCCCCACGGGTCAGGTGTCTGAACCCTTGGTCTCCTGTTGGTGGTGCTGATTGGGGAGGTTATGGGAACTTGCAGTAGGAAGTGCTTCGCTGGGCTCCAAGTGGACTTTGAGGGTTTATAGCCTCATCCCACTTCCTGTTTTCTCTTTCTGCCCCCATATCAAGCCTTCCCCATCGTGACTGACTCCACCCCTCTGGAACCATAAGCCATAATAAACCTTTTTTTCTTAAATTCCTTTTCTCACAGCAACAGAAAAGTGACTATTCAGGTCCCAACCCAACACGACTGGTGACCTCGTGAGGAGATTGGGACGTGGAGATGGCCAGGGAGATGGTGACCGTGTATAAGTGGAGGAAAGAGGCCCTAGGAGAGACCATCCCTGCCCACCCCCGGATGTAGGATATTTGGCTTTTAGAAAATGTGAAGAAAAACATTTCTGTGTGTAAGTCTCCAATCTGCAGTGGTATGTTCTAGAAGGTCTATCAAGGCATTGTTCCTGTGAGTTACTATGTAAGAACCAGCTGAGGAGGCCACTGACAGATGTGGGTATTGTAGGCAGGGGCTGAGATGCCCAAAGTTTAGAGGTAGCTGCAGATCACCCCAGATTGGGGGGTGGGGCAGTTCACCTCACATGGGTCACAGGGTGTGACCATTCAACAAAGACAAGCAGGTACTTGAAGGCACTTGATTGCTAAAACTCCACATTCAACTCTGGCAGCCACGCCAAGGGGTCCCTGTCACCAACAATGAGCCATATCTGTAGAAATGAACAAAAAGCCTCAAGATTCCTGTCTCCCATAGGGACAGCCCCAAGACCTAAGCTGTCCAAACAGACAGGTGTTTGCATGGGCAAACACCTGGCTCGAGGTCCCACAGTGTGACAGGTGGCATTGAAGTTGCAGTCTAACTCCCTGCTGGTACCAGCTGCTTCCTTCTCCCTCCTGGCACCTCCTGCCACCCAGTCTGCTTTCCCACCCTCTCCTCTGGTGCTAAGTCCAAGAACATGACCCCACAATTATGAAAGGCAGCTCCTGAGATCACGCCGGCCTCTACTCAGTAGCTGTCGTTTGGCATGGCCCCATCTCCCTCCAACAGGAGACCAAGGCAGCTGCCAGGCCTTTTGCACATGTCTGGGGGAACACGATGAGACACCAGAAAGGGCTCACTTCTGTTACAGACTGTCTCCTGGCCCAGCCCTAGTCTGGAGGACACACCGGCTCACACCGAACACTGATGCCCACGTCATGCTTCCGCCAATCATCCCACACTCACCAATCGACGCCACCCAACTGCCTGTACTCTGCTCTTATTCATCTCTGGGAAGTCACTTCTGGTGTTTTCTTGGCTTGGCTTGCTCTGTCTTATTCTCCTTTCCTTGTCTGCCTTGTCTACCTAACTGCTACTCATCCATCAATGCCCAGCTCTGGTGTCACCATGCCCAACAAGCCTTCCCTGACTGTATTCCCAGTAAATGGGCCCACTATATCTCTCTACGTACACACTTACATGTGAAGTACTGCTTACATGTCTTTCTGGTTCCCCATCCAGAATGGGAGCTTTTCAAGAACAGGGATGGGTTGGGACTAGGACTGACTCATCTATTACCTCCCTCCCAGTACAGAACTCAACACAGAATGAGTTAGCAAGCGTTCACTGAGAGTTGGAGTCTCCCAACACACATGCATGCACTACGTGAGGCTCATACAAAGTCATGAAATTGATACTTCATAGGAAAACTGAGGTCCAAGAGAAGGTTCCAGACCTGCTCAAAATCCATGTCAAAATCAGGACAGAAACTAGAATTCATACTTCTGTTGTTTGACTCTTTCACAAGGGCCACAGTTACAGAGCATCCAACCAAAGGACACCTCTGAATGCAGCCATACTGTGTCCGTCCTTCCTTCCTTCCTTCCTTCCTTCCTTCCTTCCTTCCTTCCTTCCTTCCTTCCTCCCTCCCTCCCTCCCTCCCTCCCTCCCTCCCTCCTTCCTTCCTTCCTTCCTTCCTTCCTCCTTCCTTCCTCCCTCCCTCCCTCCCTCCCTCCCTCCCTCCCCCCTCCCTCCCTCCCTCCCTCCCTCCCTCCTTCCTTCCTTCCTTCCTTCCTTCCTCCCTCCCTCCCCTCCTCCCTCCCTTCCTTCCTACCTTTCTCCCTCCCTCCCCTCCTCCCTCCCTTCCTTCTCCCTCTCTCTTCTGGTTTCTCTGTGTGACAATCCTAGCTGACCTGGAACTCGGTTTGTAGACCAAGCTGACCTCAGACTCACAAGAGATTCCCCCACCTCTGCCTCCTGAGTGCTGGGATTAAAGGTGTGGACCACCACACCCAGCCGGAATTAGTTTCTAATTGCTGCTAGAACAAATCACCACAAATTTAAGTGGCTGAAAACAACACATTTGAGCTAAGGAGATGGCTCCGTAGTACAGAGGGACTTGCTGCCAGCTGATTTGAGTTCAATCTCCAGATCTCACGTGGTGGAAGGAAAGTCTGACTCCTACAAGTGGTCTTCTGAAAATCACTCACTATTTCCCAGGCACTGTTGCTGCCAAACTCTTCTATCATTTTCATTTTTATTTCACTGTCTTACAAATGGGACAATGGATTCATGTGGCCAGGGCGTCCAGTCAGATGGCGGCACATCCATTTTCAAGCAGATGCTTCCCATTGGGAAGGAAGGTATTGTCCTCCTCTGTCCAGAGAGCATGGCTGGGCTTGGGGATGAAGATGACAGGAGAATGCACTCCAGAGAAGTGGGGGCTGGAGGGTTAGCTGGGGATGAGACAGGTGGGCAGGGTTCATCCAGCCTAGGAGCCTAAGGCAGGCTGAGAATGCAGCTGCTCAACCAGCTGTGGCTGGTTTCCAGTGAAAACTCAAATTATGGTCACACCAGAGTTTATTTACCCTGAGAAATCTGGTTATGTTTTTCTATACTTGTTCAACATAGAACATTTAGAAGATCTCAAAGATGAAAATAAACACATAGTGTGTGTGTGTGTTTGCGCGTGCATGCGTGCATAAGTGTATAGACTGCTTTCTTTCCTCCCATCCCAGCCTTCCTGCCTTCCCAGGGTTTCCAGTGTTCTTCCATCTCTCCCCTAATGGCTGAAATTCCTCCGTTTCTGCTCTCTGTAAACTCACAGCCTCAAGAACGGACATCAGCTGAGACCTTGATTAGCCCTCACCACTCGCTTCTTTCAGCAGAACAAAGCCAGGGCCGAGGCGTCCCTCCTGCCTACTGTCCCGGAGTTCTGGGCATCATTAGCATCCAGAGAACATCTGTCAGGTTCAGACCTCACCCCACGTCTAGGGTGGAGGGGGGCAGGGAGGGGATGCTCTGTACATGTCGTGGTGGAGTGTGTCGCTGCTACCTCCTAGCTGGAACATGGAGAGAATGTAGCTGGCGTGTGTCCTGGGTGGGGGTTGGCGTGACTCCTGACTACCTCCTTTGTGGGAAGTGTTGGGGCTGGCAAAGTCCTATAGGTCATTTGAAGCTTAGAGATGAGCAGCATTGAGCCGTCGGTCAAGAGTCGGGCTCCACCACCCAGACTTGAGGAGGAACTGGAATGTCTTCCTGTGTTCATAAGTCTTTTTCTTGGTTTCTGAGGCACCTGGCTATCCTCCCTACCTTGCTATAATGCCTTCTCCAGGACTAGGAAGGACAGGAACTCAACTTCACAGAAGGTCAAAGGTGGGGGTGGGCACACTCTAACCCACTCAGTGAAGAGTTCACATCCTGGGAGGATACCTTGCACATACACAGAGCTGAGCTGCAGTTAGAGGTGCCAGGGTCAGAAGCACGGGACTGGATGTTGGGGCCGCTGTGGCTACAGCACTTATCCTTCTGAGGCTCTGCTCAGTGTTGGGCTCTGCTCAGCGCCTAGCATGGGAAAATCAGGGGCTGGCTTTTGAGAGAGGCAGCAGAAACAGCTGTACCCCTTGGTGTCTGCAGCAGCAACACCTTCAACAAGGATCAGGCTTGAATCCAGATCATTCTAGTTCTCTACCACTGAATGTGCTGTTGGGTCAGCCCCCTGGGGCTTTCTTGAGGCTCATTCTGCTCCCCTGTGGTGGGAGGGCTAAGGACAGCCCCCCAGTAACACAGATGGGACTGTCCTGTGAAGCAAATGCTATCAGGTTATTTACTCAAAATTGAACATTCTGTTAAGACCCCTGAAGTGGGGGCTGGAGAGATGGCTCAGTGGTTAAGAGCATTGCCTGCTCTTCCAAAGGTCCTGAGTTCAATTCCCAGCAACCACATGGTGGCTCACAACCATCTGTAATAAGGTCTGGTGCCCTCTTCTGGCCTTCAGCATACACACAGATAGACCATTGTATACATAATAAATAATAAATAAATATTAAAAAAAAAAAAAGACCCCTGAAGTACAGGAACTTACAAGATACAGACCCAGCTCAAAACTCATTAGAGTCACAAGGCCTTTCCTTAAGGTTATACAAGCAGTGGCCAGTCACTATTGGGGAGCAGAGCTGTCTGCAGCTCCTTTTGGGTCACCTCATAAACTCACTGGTGCACCAAGGCCAGCCTTGATTGCGATCATTTCTTTGGTCTCTTTGGTGCTCTATCTGGAGTGAGGAGACATTTGTTCATGTCTCCCCAGGAAAAGTCACATAACACAAGCATTCTGAACAGGAGTGGCATGGTGAAGGTGACCCAGAAAGTGGTGGTGGCTATGTGAGTCTCCTCCTACCAAGACAGGCTGAACTCATGAAGGCCTGTCTTGGGGTCTGTCTTGTCTCCCCGCCTACCCTAAATAGTGTTGGCTATGCAAGAGGGGCTTTTCTGTGTCCGGAGGCTGAGCAACTGGATCCTCTTCTAAGTCTGAACCAGGGCAAGAGTTGCCATTTGGTGTTTCTACATGGGTGAGCTCATCTGAGATGAGTCACTTGTAACTGGATGCCCAGTCTCTGCACTGTCCAATTTGTGACCTCATATTATTCTCCCAACCCCCGCCCCTTGCCAATTTCATGTCCCGTGGGAAGACATGGAGACATGGGGATTGGTTTCCCCAGTTTCTAGATGGGAGAGATGAGTTTGGGAGAGTGCATGACTTATCTAGGGTACCCTGACATTCACAGTGGTTGGTGTAATGGTTTAAGTAAAATGCTGCAGGCCCTCGAGTGGCGGCAGTGGGCAGTGGGCCATGAGACCACTCCACAGGTTCCCTAAGTGGCAGCAGGTGGCGGGCAGCAGGTCCCAAGACCATGGCAGGCCACAAAGGCAACCGGGTCCCAGGCAGGAAGCTGTGTGGCGGATGAGAGACGGAGATGGACAGGCACGCCATGCAGAGTAAAATTGGATGTTTATTAGTGGGTTATGGAAGGGAAGGGGCGAAGGGGGAAGAGCAGAGAGAGGCAGAGAGAGAGGGGGGAAGGGGAGAAGTAGGGAGAAGGGAGAGACAGATGCTGCCCGAGAGAGAGAGAGAGAGAGAGAGAGAGAGAAGGAAGAAGAAGAAGAAGAAGAAGAAGAAGAAGAAGAAGAAGAAGAAGAAGAAGAAGAAGAAGAAGAAGAAGAAGAAGACTCAAGCTTGAAGCAGAAGATCAGCTTGCCTCAATGGACAGGGGAGAGAGTGGGTGTGGCTTATCTCTTAAAGGGACAGGACAGACCATTACAGTTGGGACTCCTTTCAGCTCAAAAGGTTTCAGGGAGGTTCAGTGGTGAGCGTGTGTAGTTCAAGTTCAGGAGCAGAAAGCCACACAGGTACCATGGAGACATGGAAGCAGTGGGGGAAGCAGAGGAGTCAGCAGGACAGTGGGATACCTTGGTTCCCCCAAGGGTATTCTGTTGGAGCGCTGGTTGCCCATAACATGTGACAGAGGGGTGGACTCAAGGGCAAGGACAGCTTATGGAGTTCTGGCAAATTGTAGGCAGCACATAGTAGGTATGCATATGGTGACAAGTCCCCGTGAGCACAGAGAGTGGTCAGGAGATATGTAGTAACCACCTGGCATGAACACTCTGAAGTGAACTCAACTTTATGTGAAAGGAGAGTGAGTAGCCCCCAAGTTACCATCCTGGTCTTTATCAGAGACAGTGGTTAAAGACCCAGAGTTGTTGAGAAAGACTCAGCACAGCTGGAGACCCTTGAGGGAGGTCACAGGTTTTTAACAGGCAGAGAAATTTACAGCCTGGCTTTAACCTCCAGGCTAGGGGAGGGCGTGTCTGATTAACTGAATTGCTGGGGGATTGTTGGAGTGATTGTTGGAGTGGTGCTATCTAAAGGTGAGCTGCAGCAGGAGAACAAAGGATCTGTCTGCACGGCCAGGGAACGCCAAAAAGCCCAAGGCAGAGTGTGGACTGCACGGGGCCTGACCTTTCTGACCACAGAGACTCCAGGTACCTTATTGATCTAATCCGTGAGAGCATCCTGGAGAGGAGACTCCCAGAAACAAGGGACTAGTTTCCACCAACAAGGAGGGAGACAGAGGCCTACAGATTATCTGTGGGGTGACCTTGAACAAGATATTAGCTTCCCTTCCTTGGTGCCTTCCGCTGTAACCTGGGTATATCTGTTGCTTTTCTTTTCTTTCTCTTTTTGGTTTTTTTGAGGCAGGGTTTCTCTGGGTAGCACTGGCTGTCCTGGAATTTACTCTGTAGAACAGGCAGGTTTCAAACTCATAGATACCTGCTTGCTTCTGCCTCCTGAGCACTGGGATTAGAGGCATGCACCACCACCACTGCAGGCCTTGTTTTTCTTATCTCTTTGACTTAATGACTGACAGCAGCAGTTTAAAAAGAAGGGGTTTAATTTAGATCACAGGCTGAGGGTACAGTCCATCATGCGGAGAGATCTCGGGGTCAGTTTAGTGAGTTGGCTGTGTCAGTAGCCAGGAATATGTTTGGAGCTCAGCACATTTTCTCCTTTCTATACAGTCAAGGACACTAGCCCATGGGGGTGACGTCATCCTCATTCAGGGTGGGTCTTCCCCACCTAAACCTTTCTGGAAATGCCTTCACAGCCTAAGATCTATTTCTTTAGTGATCCTACATCCAGACAAGTTGACGGTGACGGCTAAGCACCTTACTGGGAAACCCAGCACTGGGCCTGATTATTTAAAAGCCCTGGAGCCCCTAAGGCAGCCGCTCATCTGAGTCATTCTTGTCCTGGATGTCAACGGAACTTACTGGAAAGCAGGAGCCTGCCTGTCCAGTTCACCTCCTTGAGCCCAGCGTCTGGCACACAGTAGGTCCTCAGAAAACAGATGATGGAGAAGTAGCGTTTTGAGACATGTTATTAATGATGGTCATTCCATGTGCCTGTTTGAAATTGCATCGGGCCAGCAGACCTGGGTTCTATGTCATTGCTGGCACTTTTTTTTTTTTTTTAAACTTCTTCAGTTAAAGAGTTGAGCAAGCTCTCTGGTTCCTTTATGGCACTGAGGTTGGGAGTCCAGTAAGAGGGACCATGTGTTCACCCATGCCTGAGCCCATAAAGATAATGAAATCAGCCTCCCAGCTCAACCCTCGTCATACTTTAGCTCCTGGGTTTTTTTTTTTTTCCACTCAGATTGGACCAGGTTTATTTGTAGAGTCTAAATGCTGTTTTGAACCTTTGCAGATACCCCCATCCATCTCCAGCATTCCTTGTAGACAGTGACAGTGTCTCCTCCCACTCTCCTATGGACGAGACTGTTCACCCCCTTGGCCTGCAAATGCTCCCTTCCTTCTCAGTAGCTAGGGACAAGTCTCATTTTCATGAGCGTCTTTACCCCGGACCCACCTCCAGAGCTGCAGTGGCCCCTTAGCCATGGGTCGGGGAGTGCAGAGTGACATGTTTGCTGACAGACTGGTGGCCAGCGTGCTGTGGGGAGCGGGCCAGCAGCCACAAAGGTGCAGTCTGTGCCAGGTGGGCCTTGCCAGCCTGAGCTATTTTTAGAAGCCATGTTTGCAAATTTTGTGTTAATAGTGTCTCTGTCCAAGCTCTGGCTCCCAGGGCTTAGGGAGGGAGAGAGCCTTGAGAAGTGCTTCCCCAGGCTGCCTCCCTCTCCTCGTCTTTTCCTCCTCCTCACAGGTGGCTGGGATCAGAGCCTTCCCCAGGCTTCCATGGCAGACACTGGGCCAGTGGGGGTGGGGAGGAGAAAGGAAAGTGCAAAGGCTTAGCGCTTAAGTTGTTAGAGGACCAGTCTGAGAGGTGGCAGGGACCTGGCACGGGACACCTCTCTTGTTGCTCATCTCGCTGGATGGGAATTGTCAGCCGTTTTGTTCTTGGTTCCCCAATGAGTCGGGGTCTCCGTCATTCTCCCAAGACTCCCGTCCTATCTCCAGGCCTCTGCCGGGCCTTGACTGAGCCCTGGCCCACAGCAGAGAAAACTCAACTCAGCTGATCTTACCTGGGCCAGTGTATGAAGAGGGACCTGACCGTGCTGGGGAGCCAGTTGTACCCCAGGGCCTTCTCGTCTGATGTGAAGGACAAAGACATCGAGCATGTCAGTACCCTAGGGGAGGTGGTGGGGGCTGGGAAGTCATATGCTCTGAACCTACGGCTGACCAGCAAGTAGAAGCCAGGTGAAAAGTGGTTTGTAGACATGAAGGACAAAGACACACGGAGCATGTTCAGTATCCTAGGGGAGGTGGTGGGGGCTGGGAAGTCATAATTGCTCTCTGACCAGCGAGTAGAAGTCAGGTGAAAAGTGGTTGGTAGAGACCCACAGGGCATGCTGGAAGATTGGGGATAAGAGAGGACCTCAGACTCCATACTTCTGTGACCACTGCAGCCAGGGCAACCCTACAACCACGGAAGTTCCCATCTTTTCCTGGTTCCCACCCATCCACACAAACCTGAACTCTGAAGGTGTGCAGCCCTGAGCCCTAAAGAGTGGGCTGGTAGAAGGCTGAAGGCTCCAGGGAATTCTGTCTAGTCCCCTGCTGGAACACATGGATGGGCAACTTGACGGGGGTGGGACGGGTGAGCAGGAATCGCCTCCTTGTCGAAACCCACCTTCCTATTGCCAGCTGGCCCTTCCTTGCTCTGCCTCTTCAGAGAGGCGGCTTCCTGTGGCTTTGGGAGTCTGGTTCCAGCCCTGGCTCTTTCATTTAGAACCCTGTGACCTTTGACGAGGCCTTCACTATCTCTGGACTTGGGGGCCTGGAACCTTGAAGGCTTCACAGTTAACACTGCCACGTTATCGTTACCCAGCAATGGAGGGGGAAACTGAGGTCAGGAGTGCACAAGCTCCTGCTCAGGGCCGGGCTTGCCCGGAGCAGGCAGGGAGGACAGCCATGGCCTCAGGGGCCCTCGCCAGACTCCGCTGGGCCGCTGCGCTTTACGAGCAAAAACAAACACGTCCCACAAGCCCGGCCTGTGCCGCCGGGTCAAAGCCGGCTTTGTGCCCGTCCCACCACCCCCGCGGCCCAGGCGATTTTAATTAGCGTCTGGGTCCACGCCGGAGTCGCGAATCAAAGCCCGCGTTCTTCCGTGCCCGCGCCCCAACCCCCGCCCCCGTTCGCGGGCTCCGCACACTTTGCAGGTAGCCACGGGCGATGGAGCCGTTTAGAGTCTTGGCCTCTATGGCACTTGATCCAAGAACGGAGCCTCAGTTTTCCGCGTTATTCACAGCAGTCACTACAGCCAGCCACAAGTGTAGCTTGTTATATAGAGAGATAGGGTTGACAGGTGAGCTGGCTCTGGTAAAAGCGCAGAAGATCCTTGGGGTAGAGGATGAGGTGGTGCTCAGGAGGGCACTGGGTAGGGCAGCAAGGCAGTGGGAAAGGAATATTAGTCAACGCTTGGCGACCAGATGAGGGAGGTGGATGCGCAGCCATGGACCCCAGCCGGAGTAAGAGGGTCAGATGTGAATTTGGGGGGAGTCCCTCTATGCTGCCTGGTTATGGAGGTCTGGGGCATTACCAGTAAGTTTTGAAACGCTCTGAGAGGGGCTGGAGCAGTCACCACAGGAAGGAAACAAACGGTGGACTAACATGGGCAGCGTTCTCCGTGAGCTTCGGATCTTGTGCTATTGAAGGTAGTCTTTGGGTCTGTCTGGGATGCTTGCTTAAAACCCCAGTTTAGGGACTGAGAATTTGGCGCCATAGGTAAAATGTCTGCCGAGCAAGCATAGGACAGGAGTTCTTACTCTCAGACTCAGCGTGAAAGCCTGTTTGGCAATATCTGAAGCCCAACAGAGACAGTCTGCTCTCTGGACCTTCTTGGCCAGCCAATCTGGTCCAATTGGTGAGCTCCAGGCTCAGTGAGTGACCTTGTGTTTTAATCAGTGTTTCTATTGCTGTGATTAAATCGTGACCAAAAGCAACCTGGAGAGGAAAGGGTTTACTTGGCTTACAGGTATAGATTGCTGTCCATTACTTAGGGAAGCCAAGGCAGAACCTCAAGCAGGGAAGGAACCTAGAGACAGGAACTGAAGCAGAGACCGTGGAGGTGTGCTGCTTACTGGCTTGCTCTCCATGGCTTGCTCAGCCTGGGTTTTTATACAGCCCAGGTGATTGATGCCCAGGGTGTAGGCACCACCTACAGTGGGCTGGGCTGTCTCCCATCAATCAATCAAGAAAATGCCCATAGATTTGCCTACAGGTCAGTCTGAATGAGGCATTTTTTCAACTAAGGTTGCCCTACAGATGAATGTAGCTTATGTAATGTTGATAAAAATAAGTCAAAATAATGCTGGGCAGTGGTGGCGCGCGCCTTTAATCCCAGCACTAGGGAGGCAGAGGCAGGTGGATCTCTGTGAGTTCAAGGCCAGCCTGGTCTACAAGAGCTAGTTCCAGGACAGTAACCAAAAAAAGGTACGGAGAAACCCTGTCCTGGCCGGGTGATGGTGGTGCGCGCCTTTAATCCCAGCACTCGGGAGGCAGAGGCAGGTGGATCTCTGTGAGTTTGAGACCAGCCTGGTCTACAGAGCTAGTTCCAGGACAGGCTCCAAAGCCACAGAGAAACCCTGTCTCGAAAAACCAAAAAAAAAAAAAAAAAAAAAAAAAAAAAAAAAAAAAAAAATTAAAAAAAAAAAGTCAAAATAAAACAGCTAAACCTCCCTGGAGATCCTCGCAGACATGCCCCAAAGGTGTGCTTCATGGATGCCCTAGATCCATTGAGCTTTCTCTCAAGATTGACTTAGTGCAGTGTGTGTGTGAGCATGCACACATGTAACACAATATGTGTGCAGAGGTCAGAACATGTTAGGAGTCAGTTCTCTGCTTCCATCCTATGTGACCCAGGGATCAAACTCGGGAGGCCAGCCTTGGCCGAAGCCTTGGTGTTTCTTAATCCAAGCAAGTTACAGTCAAAATCAACGACCACACTGGACAGGACATCTAGCATGTGGTAACTGCCTTTTGCTGGGATCCCTAGACTCAGATGTTGAGCTGGGGTATCAGGTGAAAGTGATGTGTTCAGAGACGTTTCCCAAGACAAACCAGTAACTGTGGAGCCGAGGTGGGGAGGGGAGGGAAGTGTGGGAGCCCACGGACATGGTTCAACTCCATCTTGACCAAAGGTCAGAGAGTTCAGGCCTATTCTTGTTCCTTCAAAGTTCTGACAGGAGGTTTGACCCAAGGTGTGGCTACTAACAGACTGTTTTTGACCTAGGGTATGGTTACTTGATGCTTTGGGTATTGAGAGGTGATTATTTTGGTTGTTCCTTGTTTTTTGGTGGAGAAGCCTTTTTGGATTGTGGTCTATAAAGCCTATGAGAAATAAACTTGGAGCAAATCTCAGGGCTTACTGGATGCCCTCCTGACTCTATCCTGTGTCTCGGTCTTTTCTTTTGTATCTCTGTTTTCTCTACCTGCCCTTTCTTAATCCTCACACGTCCCTCCAAGCACAGACAAATAAACCCAGTGGGACCAGCTAATATTGTCACCTGGACGCACGCAGAATACAGCAAGGAAGGGGAGGATGGGCCCACGAAGGGGAACAGAGGAGCTAGAGACGGTGCTGGTGACTCAACATCAGCTCAAAGGAGCTGGGATGTCAGCTCCACACACCCTCAGTCACCGTCAGTGGAATGGGAGTGTGCATCCTCAGGTTCCCTGTGCTGGGAGATCACCCAGAACCAGTGCGTATGAAAAAGACAAGGAAATAAGGGATGGGAGATGTCCCAAGTGGAGACCGGCTACAGAATGTTGTAGGAACCGTGAGGCCATTTGTTTTCTTAAATATTGAGGGAGGTGGTAACCATGTCTGATTGGTGTTGTAGGGAGCTGCGGGCCTGCTTTTCGTCCTGCCTTGCTCCTGCGCGGCTAGCTTTACACCAGAAATAACAACACACAGATTGTATTCATTTAAACACTGCTTGGCCATTTCTATTCATGTGTGTAGCACCCCAAGGTGTGCTTACCGGGAAGATTCTAGCCTACGTCCATCCTGGGTTGGAGCTTTATTGCATCTGCTGGGGAGAGGAGCTGTCCTGCATCTGAGCTCACTTCCTCTTCCTTCTAGCATTCTATTCTGTTTACTCCACCCACCTATGTTTTAACCTATGAGGGCCAAGCAGTTTATTACTTAACCAATGAAATCAACAGATTGATATGACACTCCCACATCAGATTGGCATGGCTTTTGTTGACTCAACCTTCTATTTATTTATTTTTTTAAATCACTGCCTGACCAATCACTTAAGTGTATTGCTAGCTCTTACATCTAGTATTAACCCATTTCTATTATTTTATATTTTACCATGAGGCTTGCAGCCTACTAGCAAGGTTCTGACTAGTGGCTCACGTCTGTCTCCTCTAGTGGCTCCATGGCTTCTCTCTGACTCCGCCTTCTTTCTCCCAGCATTCAGTTTAGTTTTCCCTGCAGAGCTCTGTTCCCCTATAGCTCTGCTATAGGCCCACAGCAGTTTATTTACCAATGGTAATCACAGCATGCAGAGGGGACTCCCGCATCATTCTGTGAACCTTCTATTTAGGTGGAGTTCTTAAATCCACTTCTATCTCTGTGGCCATGTTCTGGCCTAGACGGCCAACCTCTCTGTCACTGAGAGCTGTGCTAAGTCACTAAGCCAGTTCCCCTGCTTCTCTTGTTGACCCCCTCCACAGAAACAGCACCTACCCTCAGACCCCATACTGACCCTTTCTCAGTTGTGCCCACAGAACCAGTGACCCCTGGAATGAAAAGAATAGGCACCCTCTCCCCATCAAAGACCACACTCAGAAACAAGGAAGCCTGGGACTCTCTGTCCAGAGGGTAGAGTCTGCTTGCAGATAATGTGATCTCACCTATTCTCAGAGAAACCACTGGCTGCTGCAGGGGACAGCAGGACTGTGGGTGGGATCTGGACAAGTTCCACTTACCTTTGCACGAGACAAATCCCTGCTCCCTCCCCCAACTACTGCTGTTGAATGCTTCTGACTTCTGTTTGGGGCCAGCCAATGCCAATGCGTTGTCTATGTCCCACCATGCCTGGGCTCTCTAGTCACCTATGTGGGCTATCATTTATGGTAGCTGGACTGTTGCCCAGCTGGACCTGGTGACTGCAGCATCTAGGAAGACCTCCTCCAAGTGGCTTGGCTTTCTTACAGTATGACAGCCTGCCGTGGAGTCATTGGTGCTGTGTGGCTCAGAGCTCCAATAGCAAGTCTCTTTGTGATGGGCAGCTGCAGCGTGGCCTCTTCTGGCCAGAAGTCACCTGCCTAATTTCTTCTTCATTCTTTTGGTGCAGATGAATTCTCCCGGGTTTGCAGGGAGCAGAAGGGCTACATGGCCAATGTGGGGAGAGAAACATCTGTGGAGTTGTTTGAGAGATGACACAGGATGCAGGCCAGGATGGCCACACCTGTGAACAGGGCTAGAATAATAAGAAGAAAAAAGGATGCAGGCATGGTGATGCTTGTGTGCAATCTTGACACTTGGGAGGAGATGGGAGGATTGTGAGTTCAAGGCCACCCTGGGATACCTCTCCTCCCCACAAAAAAAAATAAAGGAACAGCAGAAGAGAGGGGGAGGAAGAGCCAAGGATCAATTCTTGGTTCTTTCCTGTGCTACCAAGGAATTTGGAGAAGTCACTAAACTTTGTATTTGAAGTTGGCCTTCAAGGCCAAAAAGGAATATTTTTTTGGAATGATTTGTTAGTGTGACTCTCAAGTTTTAAATATTTGAGATACATAGACTCTGTTTGAATTCTTGCCCGAGCCCTATAAATGTGAGGTCCTGGTGGAGAAGGTGGAGGTGATACCGAGTAACAATGGTAGTGATGATTTGTGGTCTCAACAAACATTTATTGAGCACCTATGATATGCCCCTTTAGGTCCCTCCCACTGCCCTTAATTTCGCTGCTATTGTCATGTTTCCCTCTTGTATATTGAGTGCCTCCTGTGGAACGCAGGCTGGGTGCACAGAGACTATACGGTTGCATCAGAGGCCCACTGCGCGGTAGTAGATTTTTGCTGTATAGAATAAGTTCTATTATGGAAGAATACAACGTCTGGGCAGCAGGAAGGATGGGGGGGCTGCCTTAGTTATTATATTGCTGTGAAGAGACCATGACCAGGGAAGCTCTCGTAAAAGAAAGCATTTAATTGGGGGTTTGCATACAGTTTTAGAGGGTTAGTCCATGATCATCATGGCAGGAAGCATCTTGGTGGCAGACAAGCAGACATGGGGGGAGAGAGAGAGAGAGAGAGAGAGAGAGAGAGAGAGAGAGAGAGAGAGGCGCCTGGCATGTACTTTTGAAACCTCAAAGTCCACTCCCACTTGTACATCTCCTAAAACAAGGTCACACCTCCTAATTCTTCCCAAACAGTTCCCAATACCTGAGAACCAAGTATTCGTGTATTTGAGCCTATGGGGGCCATTCTCATTTAAATCGTCACTTTCCACTCCCTGGCCCCAGCAGACTTGTAGCCTGGACCATAGGGTGCTGTTGGGAGGACAAACGAGGAGATTCTGTTGAAGAGATAGCAGAAGACATTAAGAAGAGTCATGACGGAGAGCTTTGGTGTTACCCAAGGGCTGTGGAAAGTTCCGGAAAGACAACTCTAATGGGGGAGAACCAATGACTCGGAAAGACCACCTGAGCTGCTAGGCAGGACTTTCTAGCAGGGATGAAGTAGGAAGGCAAAGGTCGATGGCAGGGAGCTGTGAGCAGGTTGTAATAACCCGAATCTTCAGGCACAGCCTCTGAGTGGGTTCATTGCTGTTTGACCTCAGGCATGTTGTGTGTTCTGCGATAGAGTGGAATCAATGAGCCTGAGAGTGAGATTGGACCCATGTGGTCATTACACCAGCCCAGAGTAGAGGTCCAGACCCAAGGTTTCTTTCTAGAAAGCTCTGTGCCGAGAAGGGCATCCATGCAGAGAACCACACAGCCCCAGCCAGCCTCGGCCACACCTGATAGCAATTCCCGGTCTTCTCCCATCTCCCATACAAGACACTGAGAAGTCAGGCAGGGGTGATTTCCAGACACCAGGCTGAGGCAAGGTGGGTTCTGAGCCAGTCCTAGAGAGAAAGCCATTGTGCCAGTATGGCCCCAGGCCTTCCCTCACCTTAAAGGCAGCTTCAAACTACAGGCCACATCCTGATTCTCAGAAACACCGCCATTTCCCAGAGCCCAGTATCCCCTGAAGGGATGGGGAGAGGAAGAACAGGAGGAACCAGCCCCAAAAACCTGGAGGCATCACAGTGAATGAACCAGCTCTGGAGCCGGGAGGGTGCCTGGGTGGAAAAGTGAAATGTAGGCTCTGAGCTCAGGTCTGCTGGGCACTCCAGTGCTTTGAGGGCCACACGACCACAGTGTCATCGACCCCAGTTGGAATCCACTCTCCTCCTTTTATTCCTGTTTTTTATCATTCATTCCATGGGTCTTCATTTCCTCACCTGTAAGACATGAGTAGTAATCCCCACCTCACTGGGGTCTTCTGGGAGCAGAGAAGATGATGGATTTCAATATACTAGGATGGTGGAGTGGGTATCACTGACCTCAGGCAGGACAGTAGATCCCTGGGGTCCCCTGTGGGAGCCTCGGAGAGTCCCCAAGACTGTCATTTCCTTCTTCCTCAGCAGCCTCATGTGAGAGGAGTCAGGGTACCACAGTGGGTTTGTAGCCAAAAAAGACGATCATCTTTGAATATTCATCTCTCCGTCCTCAGATCTCCTTTCTTCTCTTTTCCCTCTTCCTGGGATCTTCTCGTTACCGAGACTGGCTGGGTTCCCTCCCATCCGAAACGCCTTCCATCCCATATGCACAGCCAGCCAGTATCCCTGTCTCTTCTTACTGCTAAATTTGTTAAAAGTCTGTTTCCTCGCTTTCCAGACACGGCCTCAGGTCCCCCAAACTCAGCTTCTGCTTCTCAACTGACGCAAATGGTTGTTGTGGTCACAAGGTTGTCCTTGGCTCTTCAGAGGGCTCTTTCAAGGCCTCACCTATTCAACCTCTTCTTGGCGAGTCTCTTGCCTTCCCTCTGGTCTCCCCAGTCATTCCCTTGCAAGATGCTCTATGTTCTACAAGCTCCCCCAGGCCAGGGTCCCTCCCCTCCTGGCTTTGGTCACCATCTATAAGTCAACAGCTCCCAGCTTCTATCTCTGTCCCAACTTCTGGTAACCTATAATATACCCAGAATGCTATGGTTATATCCTCAGATGCCAGGTGTGTGTGTGTGTGTGTGTGCGTGCGCGCGTGCGTGCATGAGTACATGTGTGTGTGTCTTCTAGAAGCTATCTGGTGAGATTCTTCCCTCTCTCTTAACTTTTCCCCAGTCAGTACACCCTGCCTTCCCTGTGGCCTCCTTCCTTCCCAAGCCTCTCGTGAACATTCTCTACACCGTTCCTCCCTGGCTTCAGCCCAGCTCTGCCAGGTCCTTCTTCTGCAGTAGGTAGAGGCAGCCTCTAAATCACAGAGTGTCTCTTGGGGTGAAGCCAGAGCCTCTTGGCTGGAAGACAGCCTCACCTCTGTCTGCTCACTGCCCAACACTGTCCAGCACGGGTGAACGATCGTGATTCTCCTTGTCATCTGCTTCTCTCATCTACAGAGTTTTCTGCTCCTACATCATTACCCATCCTCCTCTCTCCCTCCCTACACTATTTCTCCACCTCTTCCCCATCCTTCAGAGCCTGGGTAAGTGTCCTCAGTTGGGGTTGGGGACTGTGCCCCCGAAGTCCTACCTTCACCTCCATCGTCACTCAGATACCATGATGTCTCCTCTTCACCTCATTGTTGTTGATCTCTTCCTCCAGATTTGGGAAGAGTAACATGAATCAGTTCCTTGCTCCGTGTCATTGGTCTAGTGTAAAGCCTACCCTGGATTGGCTCAGAAAGTGTGTGAAATCATGGGGCAGTTTGGTGTTGCTCAAAATGAGCGTTTGCTCAAATAGAAAGGACCGAAGCAAGGAGGGCTGGGTGTATAAACAGTGCCCCCCACCCCCATGGGAAAGCAGGCTTAGGGCACACATCACAGGCTTCACATAAGCCTACTAAAGAAATCGGGAAGATGCTCAGAGCTCACGCTATGAATGGCTGGGCTACTAGGTTTCCGAATTGCTCAGAACCCACACTTAGAGTTGCCAGATTAAGTCCCTGTGGTGAGCAAGCTAGCCTGAATTAAGCCTATCCATTAGAAGGGACAGGTTTTTCTAACCCCAGACTCTTCACTGCCTTCAACCTGACCTGGATAGGGAGAGTGGAGAGCTGGGGCTGTGGATGGCTCAGCCTGGCTATCCTGTGAGGCTCTGGGGAAGACTGCCTTCCTCGAGCCTGAAGGCCTCTCCAGAGTCAGGGGGGTGAGGGCGGTAAATCCTACATTGTTTGACGTAAATGAAGTCACAGGCCATAAAGCATATCTGACATCGTGAGCACTTACACACGTGGGCAGGATAAACGGTTGATTTGTCTTTCACTGCACGGGTTAGGCCTTCACAGACAACGGGCCAACTTGGCAATCTGACTGCAGTCTTGGATCCCTTTGGGGGTGAGGCCGTTCATGTGGCCACAAGAATGGGGGGGGATGCTAGCCTGGAGTCAGAGTCCTGGCCTCCAGTTCTGGGATGGCTACTACCCCCTCTGTGCCTTCAGGTATGTTAGCTCCAGCTTTCCTCTGAACCCAGGTTCCCTAAAGTAGGGCTGGCTGGCCACACAAGGCCCCAGGCCCCGGGGAAGGACTTTGAGGCTGCGATCACCACCACTTGGCTAACTAAGTTCATCTCCAAGGCTCAGCAAGATGTAGCTGCTGGAGGGGTGGAGGTGCTACCTGTAAAAGCAGCCTGCTGGGGGCCTTAGGAGTAAGGGAGCAAGGAGGCTGCAAGACCTGTTCATGTTGCTGACGGAAAGCTGCGGGCCCTCTGTGCACCTTCTGAATTCAAGATGAAGGCCTCGATCTGCCTAGAATCAAGGAAGTGGGCAGTGGAGTCAACAGGCAAGGCTAGGGAGTAATGCAACCTCTTTATTAATATACAATAACAAAAACAATAGATCTCATATCTGCAACTGTTTAGGTCCTGGTTATAATGTCTTGGTCGCTTTGTCTGGGCTGGCTGTGACTTTCAGCTCCGGAGTCTGGGCTAGGAAGATGGTCCAGTAACCTGCGAGAAGAGAGGTAGAAGAGACAAGGGGTGTGTGTGAGCGTGTTCACTCACAAGAGTGTGTACAACATTGACGGCAACTGGGATGTTAATGCCTGGGGAGGAAAGACTATGTGGGTTAGGGTTTGGGCCCCACTGGTGGAAAGGTGAGGTCCCCATCTTACAGTCGTATGACAGCCTTCAGACGCCCTGCATTTAAGGGCTGGGTTTCCTGACTCCATTCCTGTGTTTTATCTGTTACCTGCTACTCCCCCTTTTCCAAAAACCCCATCCAGGTCCATCTTCTTGAAGTAATGCAGATCAAATTAGAGTGTCAGGAAAAGTGGTTAGAAGGATCCTTTGTTGGGAAGTGACAGCCGAGAGCAGTGGTTCAACCTTCCTAATGCAGACCCTTTAATACAGTCCCTCATGTTGTGGTGACCCCAGAACCATAAAATTATTTTGTTACTATTTCATAGCTGTAGTTTTGCCACTGTTTTGAATGGTAATGCAAATACCTGATATGTGACCGACCCCCAAGGGAGGGTGACCCACGGGTTAAGAACCATTGGTCTAGAGGCACGGGAAGCACCAGGGCTTGGGAGATCAGGCCTGACTCTACCGAGCCAAGACAAGGCCAGCTGCTTAAGCTCACCTTCTCTCTCTCATTTAGGGATTGAGAAATCTCTGGCCCAGACACCCACTGGATTCCTATGCTGGGAACTGACGTCTGTGGCTGACAGCCCACCCCCCCCTCCTGACACTAGCATCCTGGGAACTCCCCAAGAGGTCCTCTGCTTTGTCTCTGCTCCCCTCCTTTGCCCGATTCCTAGACCAAGGTCCCACCTTCATGGGTGCCAGTGAGTAACCGGAAGTTCTGGGCTTCTTTCTGGAAATCTTGCTTCCTGACTCTCTTGATTTGAACCAAGTGGAAGATTCCTGTGGGCAGACAAGGCATGAAGCTAGGCAGATTGGATGCAGTGACAGCTCACAACTCACCCTGCCACCTCCCTCCCTGCCTCCAGTCTGATCAGACACCAGTCACATGGTCCCTGTCCTCCTCCTCCTCCTCAGTCACCACACGAGTGCCCTAGCCCCTCTTAACCAGCAATCCTAATGATGACCATTTGAAATATGCTGGCGTCTCTGACCGCCTGCCACCTCCACAGTAAATAAAGCATGTATCTTTTCCCCTCTTTTCTCTGCTGCTGCTACTGCCACCATCCACATGCCTGCCCACAGTGACGGGAAGGAGGGGGAGGGGAGGGGAGGAGGGAGGAATGAGAGAGACAGTAAGAAAAGGTTGAGCATGTGGACCAGCCAAGCCTTCCTCTAGCGTACAGCATATGATAAAAATCCATACCTATGTTCATTCAGACATCACAGAACATGGAGCTATCGTGTCGTGAGTGTAGCCCAGCCCTAGCCAATAATTGAGGTCCTAGGAGGAAACCGAGCCTTTGCAAATTCCAGTCCCTTTGCCATTGTTTTCTACACCTACTGTGCACAGCAAGTGAAGCGTCTGTCTACCAGGTCTTAGTGGGAAGGCTTCCCTGATCTTCCGTGAAGGGGATTTTAGCCCCCTCTGTGCGGGACCTATCACACTTGGGTTCTGTTTATCATTTTACCCGTTTCTTTTGAAAGCTGTCTATATGGGGTGGGGGGATATATGTACACATGTATGTACATGAATGTGGAAGACAGACGACAGACAACCTTGGGTACCATCCTCAGTAACGCTGCCTTCATCCTTTGCAGCAGGGCCTTTCATTGGCCTGGAGCTCACCAGGTAGGCTGGTGTGGCTGGGATCCTCCTGTCTCCATTTCCCCAGTGCTGTGATTACAAGTGTGTGCCATTACATCCGGCATTTTTACACGCCTTCTGGGGACTGAACTCAGGTTCTCATGCTTTTAAAGCAAGCCCTTTACTAATGTGCCTTGCCTTTTTGAAAGGCCATGTCACGTTTGAACACAGATGAGCTCGTGGCCCCCTAGGCAGAGCTGGTGCTGCTGAGTGAGTTCCAGGCACTAGGCCAGTCCAGATCACAGTGAAGCCAAACTTCTCTGGACCAAGATGTTCTGGGTTGAGATAGAGACACCTGCATGGGGGTGGGGCGGGGACCCGGGACCATCAGGAGGTTAGGGGAAGTTCTTTGAGGCCCCTGAAGTCTACCCTACCAGGAAAGTCCAGAATCTCACAGCCCTGGACTAGTCCCAGATGGAGTGGCCTTGTAGCAGGTTCAGGGACCACTGTTCACTTGTTTCCATCCCTCCGAGGGGAGAAACTGCAGTCCTGATATAGAGCCCTGGGTGAGACCGTCTGGGGTAGGGAGGGAATCGTGGAACATTTAAGTGACCGGGGGGGGGGCAGGAAATGGGGAACACTGCCAGGGACGGGGCAGTAGGGCCTAGCATGGTGGAGCTGAAGTACCCCCCTCATTTCTCTAATGCTGGGTCTGGTGATGATGAGACGGGAAGTCAGTCCCCTCTGTAGCCTCTCTGTCATCCTGGCCCTCCTGGTCTTTCTCAAGCATGTCCCTCAGTCTTTGGCAAGTTCATGTTGTCTTCCAGACCGAGTCTGCCCTTCCTTCCTTTGACTGGGTCTACGTAGCCCAGGATGTTCTCAGATTTTCCCTGTATCTGACAGTGACCTTGAAAGTCTGATTTCACTTCTGGTGTCTGCCACCGTGTCTGGTTTATACTGTGCTGGGAATTGAACTCAGGGCTTCCTGTGTCCAAGGCGAGCATTCTGGCGACTAAGCTACACCCTAGTCTTCCAGACTTAGTTTTCTTTCTTCTACAAAATGGGGCCGGAAGGTGCTTACATACCATGAAGGTGCTTATGGGGATTAAATGGGGGTACTTTGCACCTGGTGTCTGTAGCATGCAGATCACAGAGCACGGGGCTGCTGTCCTCCTACTTGCAAAGTCTCTGTGGCTTCTCCAAGGCCCCCTGCTTCCCTCTGTTGCAAAGGTCTACTCTCCAGGAAGCCTTCCTATAAGCAACTGTTGCAAGGATGGAGGCTTACTGCTTTCTGCCGTCCCAGCACCTGCTGTGTGGGTGGTCTGAGAGCTAGCTGTAGCCAGCACCAGTCTGGGAACTGTGTGATCTGTAGATTCAGAACAATGGCAAGAATTCCTGCTTCTACCTTTCCCATGGTCCTCTCCACACCTTCCTCTCACCATAGGAAGGCTGTGAGGATGAACAAGTGCCTTCTCTCACTAAACAGAAGCCCACCTCTCTGCCATTCTAACCAGCTGGTGTGGTAGAAGGAGATGGATATTTTTGCCACATTCCATAGTTCAGGGATTATCCCAAAGCACCTTTCCCTGGTTAACGGAAGAGAGCACTAAGGTCCAGAGAGGCTAAGGGACTGCCTGAGGTCAATGAGAAGAGGCAGGATTTGAAGTAGCAGAGGTAAGATTTGAACCCAGGTCTGCCTGGTTGCGTAGCCTCTGCCTGTGGTCTGACCTCTGCAGTCATTCAGAGAAAAGCTGTTTCCTCTGACAGGGCACCCGCTGAATCTTCTTTTCTCCAGGCTTTGGATCATGGTTCAACACTTCAATCTCACCATGTAGAGTTTATGATTTTAAGGCCGGCTCCTCAAAGGGTGCAGTAACCCTCCATGACCAGGAGAGGGAGCATTCAGAGACCTTGGCGAGCTTATCAGAGCTATCAGAAATTGCATAGGAGCAGAAAAGGGAATGAAATTAGGGATTCTTACTCCTGGAAGGATGCTGAGGCATCTGATCAGGAAAACCTCCTTAAGGCCCTATCGGTTCTGAAGGCAAGAAGGTGCCAGAGGAATACGAAGCTGGGAGCAGGAGCTAGCCACGCACCTTTCACTAGCTTCCAGATGTAGGTCTCCACCTGGTCAGAGGCTTCATGCTCCAGGACAAAGCGGTGCAGACCATCTGGGCTTGGAGAGACCAACGTGTACACAGACACCTGGCCTGGCACCTTGGGACACTTGGTGGAAATGACCTCACTGTGGTCGGCATCTGCCTCTTCTTCTGAAAGAGAAAAAAAAAGTTTGATGTATTCAACCAACATTGACTATTCTCAAAATGTCCCATGTTCTAATACTTCATGGCTTCAAAGAATGCAAAACACCATTTGACTTTACGTTTATGTGAGGAACCTCTGAGGTTCCCACTGACATGCTAGGTGGTTCCACATAGCCTGGTATTTTCCGTGTCTGTGCTTCTAGCAATCTGGGCGCCTGTAAACTTCTCCTCCATCCCAGTACGTATGGCCAGTGCCTCCCCTGCCTCCAGCACCCCTCCTACCTGGGCAGATCTTGCAGCACTTCCCAGCCATCTTCTTTGGTTGACTGCAGGGATATTGGGTGGGGCAGGTCACACGATGGCAGTCCTGCTCACCATCCACACAGGTGCACAGGATACAAGGCATGGGGCCAAAGGAGAGCACAGTAGGGTGCCACACTTCCCCATGGGAGTATGTCTTCCCATTGTGGGTGCAGGCTGGAACATGGAGAGCAGGGAGGAAGCAGGGAGGGTGAGTGCCTGAAAAGGTAGAGGGTGCCAAGTGCATACCAGCTACATTGCCTGCAAAATGCTGGCCAGGGAACAAAACCTGTACCAACCCCGACATCCCTCAGGGTGTGCTGAGGATGGAGAGCCCTCCCCTGGCCTCTGAGGTTCTGGTGGGGAAAGGAGAGTGCTGGCCTGACAATCAGGGAGCCAAGGACAACTCTCATACCTGGCATAGGCACTCTAGCAAGTTCACTTCCCCTCCCTGTCGGGACTCTGTAGCCCCATGACTCATCCGTCTCTGCCAGCCTGGGAGGCCTACTGGGAACCTCTGTTCTCCCCTTCTGCAGCCAGTGCTCCTTCCCTGTCACCACTGTCACCCTGCAGACCAGCTCTGCCCCTCCTTTATTTGACAGTCTTGTCTTCAGCCCTGTGTCATGGTGATTTATCCACGTGTCTTCCCAGCTAGTCTGGGAACTCACTGGGGCAGAGACTGGGATGGACTCTGTTTTGTCTCCTCCACTTCTCAATAAAGACATAATAGATGCTCAGTAAAATACTATTAGGAGGTTGAGATGGGAGGGTCTGAAGTTCAAGGCCAGTCTGAGCTATGTAGTGAGAAACCCCCATCCCCCACGGAACAGGACTGATTCTTTCCCTGATCCAGTACTTGGGCACCTCAGAGTCCTCATCTGTCAAATGGGAATTAGAGTCCATGATCTTCAGGGGTACATTTAGTTGTGTTTGGTTTTGAGTTTAAGCTTACGGTCAGATTGAGATTGGAGAACCAGAGTAGGGGGTGCAGGAAGGAGGGAGTCCCCCACCCCATCAGCAGATGGGAGGAGGGTCCTAGCCTCACCTTTCTTATGCTTCTCCTTCAGAATAATCTTGACAGTGGTGCTGCCTGTTCCCATGGGTCGGAAGTAGCGAGGGATGGAGCCCAGGGGGAAACTGAGGCTGGTTGGTACTGGAGTGCTGGGAACTCTCCTCTTTCCATTGTCTGAGCGCGGATCCTGTCTCTGCAACCAGCAGGCAGGGTGTCTGAGTGGGACGTGCCACAGCGAGAGAGAGAGAGAGAGAGAGAGAGAGAGAGAGAGAGAGAGAGAGAGAGAGAGAGAGGAGACAAGGCGGGGGGAGGGAGGGGGAGGGAGGGAAGGAGGGAGGGAAGAGGACAGGGAGAGGAAAGGAGAGGGAAAGGGGACAGGTGGGGCGGATAGAGAGAGAGAGAGAGGGAGAGCGAGAGTGAGAGGGAGAGAGAGAGCAGGATCTGCGTGGGTTTCACACAGAACCATCTGGCTGAGAGAGAAGACATTCTCAGACTAATCAATGAACACACTGACAAGGATTTGGCAAACCAGCCTCCACCAGAGCCTTCTCCAGACCTTGGGGCTGTTGTAGATGTGCAGGAAGAGCAATATGGGACCAGGAATAGAGACAACTTATTGCTTAGGAAAATTCAGATGATGAGACAACAGAGTGGGCCTCTGAAGATCCCAGGAAGTTCCAGGCCTTATTCCCACCCCTCTGCCCTCACTCCCAGGCCCTATTCCCACCCCTCTGCCCTCACTCCCAGGTTCTACTCCTACCCCCTGCCCCTCCACACCAGATCTAGAAGGGTTAAGAATTAAGCGAGGGGGGCTGGAGAGATGGCTCAGTGGTTAAGAGCATTGCCTGCTCTTCCAAAGGTCCTGAGTTCAACTCTCAGCAACCACATGGTGGCTCACAACCATCTGTAATGAGGTCTGGTGCCCTCTTCTGGCCTTCAGGCATACACGCAGACAAAATATTGTATACATAATATTTTTTTTAAAAAAAGAATTAAGCGAGGGTGGGGATGGCAGCCTATGGGGCAGGTTCTCTGCAGCTCAGTTTGGGGACTGGGCTCCAGGTCACAGAACAGGAATGGGCGTGAAACAAAAGAGCAAGAAGAGCCTGTTCTTTCTCTCAACGTCCATGAGCCGCTCACCCTGCCTTCTACAATCTGCTCCCATTCCACACTGTCTCTTTCATGGCCCAGAGACAGTCTGCAGAATAGAAACACCCCAGGCCCCAGTGCAGGCCTGAGCCCAGGAGATGCTGGCTCAGTGGAGAGGAGGCAAGAAGGACTTGGAGGCAAACTCCAGTTGCAGCTTCCGATTGGTCCAAGCCCAGGTCACTCAGTTAGCGTGGAGGAGCAGCTCAGGGTCTCCACTAGCCTGCAGGCCCCACACACCGCCTTCTAGGGACAGGTGGGAAGGAGCAGATCAAAAGGCTCAGGTTTGGGTGCCCTCCTGAGAAATCAGCCTGGCAAAGGCAGATGGATGCCTTGGCTGGGCAGGAAAGGTCAGAAGTCCAGCTTGGGCTGTCCTAGGCTCCCAGAGCCCAGGTTGAAAGAATAGGAGTTTTCACCGAGGAATTGTAGGGGACCTGGGTCAGGCTGTGGTTCACTCTCCCATTTCAGACCTCAGAGAGCTGGGAAGCCTGGGCCATCTGAATTCTAGGCAAGATTGGCAGGAGCCAGGATGGAGGTGAGAGCAGAAAGGCAGATCCCTGGCAAAGACACCGCATCCCAGAAATGAGGCACAGAAGCACAGACCAAACCGGAGGCCGTTCCTCAGCAGCTTGGGTTGATCAGACACACACAGGCTGTGGATAGAACAGTGTCAGAGAGATTCTCCAGAGGCAAACGAGGGAGTCTGGGGTTTACCCTGCCTTGTGTGGCAAGCTGTTCCCTTGTGACCCGTCAGCCATAATGGGGACCCTGTTGACAGGTAGGGAGAGAGGCTGGAACTTGGAAGTGCCAATGTAGCTGACCCAGAGTGAAGCTCTCAGGCCTTGGAATTAGGGTGGGCAGAGGGATATGGGATCAGGAACAGATAAAGTGCTGAGGGTCACGCAGGCTTTTGGCCTGGGACTGCAGCGTCTCTCCCCACCAGGTCTGCACAACTGTGTGCACTCTTACCTCTCCAGGCTGCAACTGCGCCAAGTCTTCTTCAGTGGAACTCTCACTTGTCCTGTCTGCAAAGGAAACAGGGTCACCCTGGTGGCCATGGCACCGAAGCCTCTGTCTATAGCTCTGCCTTCCTAAAAGCCACACCTGTAGACCTAGCCTACAAGTTACCGTAGAGGGGCCCAAACGTCTCTATGCAGCTTGTCTTCGTCGTTACTGAGTTATCAGACATCTCCACAGCCAGGATGCTTGCTCAATTCCCCAACATTGACCGAGTCACTCCAGGGACCCAACTACTCAGTTATGTCAGAGCATCTTATGTAGTCTACTTAAAAGTCACCCCTCAGCCGGGCAGTGGTGGTGCACGCCTTTAATCCCAGCACTCGGGAGGCAGAGACAGGTGGATCTCTGTGAGTTTGAGGCCAGCCTGTTCTACAAGAGCTAGTTCCAGGACAGGCTCCAAAGCTACAGAGAAACCCTGTCTCAAAGAAAACACAAAAAAATAAAAGCCACCCCTCTGGGACACTGGTCACTCCTTTGTGAATGGTCCCAAGGTTCCAGAATTCCATGTCTGCATCCAGGGTTTTCACGACACATTTCCAGGGCTCTACTGTCTAGTCCCTCTGCTGCCAGGGGAACCCTGAGGCCACTATTCTCCGGGAACCAGTACACAGAGCCCTGAAGCTTCCTGAAGATTGGTGCCACTCTCTTTCTCAAGCCCTTGCTTCATTTACTACACCTGTGATCTGGTTTGTCTTGAATGTTCCTGCTTCAGAGAGGCGGGAAGTAGAATCAGGCTGCCTGCTAGAGTCGCTCAGCCAGCCTCCCTGCTCCCCTCCCAGCTGACATGGATTAAGGATGACCAAACACACACAGAACTACACCTTCCCAGACCTTAATGTCCGAGGTTCCCCAGTCCACATGGACAGTTCAGTCGTATACCTCTGCTCAAGCCCAGTCTGCTCTTTTAGGAGCAGACATGTCAGCCTCAGTTTACCCCAGGAGTCCAATCCTGTGGCCTTGCTGCTCACCCGCTCCCGGCTGCTACCTCGTGCCTTTTAGCCTTGTTGTGGGGACAGGACCTCGTCACAGCAGGCTCTGCAGTGGTACTACTTCTGCCCCCAGCAGCCAGTTGCCCTCAGCTTTACCCTAGCAGTGCCTCCAATCCATGGTCCCTGCCAAGCTCCCCCCCACACACACTGCCTGCTGCTCCCAGGGCTGCCCATCACCCACACTGCAGAAGTGAGGGGCTTTAATGAGGGCTATTGATGTGAGCATTGGCTGATGGGAATTGAAAAGGTGGGAGAATAAACTTTTCCCTCTGCTTCTCTCACCCCCAGACTTTTACTTTGCCTTGCCTGTGCTTCCTGGTACTGAAGTGACTGAATAGGCACAGCACAACGTTACACATGGGTCCTGCTTTCTGGGACATCCATTTCAAGCCATCACCTCCCTGTAGGACAGGAGTGTCTACTTCATGCTGGCTGTCCCTGTCTCTTCCTGCAGGTTCACAAAGGGGATGATGTGGGACCCTGGCAGACTTCAGAGTCACAGTTCCAGTTAAACTCAATTGCTGGGACAAAGCACTCTCACCAAAAACAATTTAGGGAAAGAAAGGGCTTATAATCAGTTTATAAGTTACAGTGCTTCAGCGAGGAAAATCAATACAGGAGCTCAAGTGGGAAGTGGAAGGAGAAACTGTGGGAGAACACTGCTTGCTGGCTTGCTTGACTTAGCTAGCCCAGGAGGGACCACTTGCCTAGGGGATGGTGCCACCAATAGTGGGCTAGCCCTCCTACATCAATTTAACAAGACAGTTTCCCATAGATACCCCACCAGACAGTGTACTCTAGGCAATCCCTTGGTTAAGGCTTTCCTCCCTAAGGGCTGTAGGCTGTATCAAGTTGACAAAGCTCACTGTGACACTCACCTTTGCGGGTCTGACAGCAGGAGTCAGGCAGAGGGAGTGGGGTGGGGCAGCCAGGTTCAGGGCAGGTCATGAGACCACAGTAGGTATGTCCCTCCTGACAGACAGAACACACCAGACTGGAAATGAACTCTGTTGAACAACCTTGGGGCCCAGGAGAGCCTCTTTCCCTGGGCACAAACAGCCTTGAGGTCACCCCTGAGGTAGAGGATGGAGGGAAATGGCGTGTGGTTCCTGAGCAAGGTAAGTCAGCTCAGGAGTTTCCCCTTGACCTCCTTTTCCCTCTCCAAGCCCTGAAAAGAACTTGACTGCCAATATTCCCTCAGCTTTCACGGCCACCTGTGAGATGGGCTTCAAGATGGGGGGCGGATCCAGGAAAGGGGGGGAACTGTGTCATCCAGTCAAAGAGAAAGTTAGGGTAGAAGGAAGCAGAGTCCAGGCTTTGGGCTTTACCTACTGAAATCGGTATCTTTCTCCTGGGCCTGCATCAGGGACCCAGCAAGGGACAGGACTACATGGGTGGCTCCAAGGCTTATAACGATCTTGATGAAAATCATTGGCCTTGAACTTCAAGACCCGCTCTCAAAGGTGAGACTCCAGGGTGCAGGAGCCTCAAGGAGGCAGGAGGCTGGGCACCTTTGGAGAGGTCTTTTCTCCTGAATTTCACCTTCTATGAAAAGGCAGTGAGCACACTCATTCGGGTTGTGAAGATCAGCTGTGTGACCGGGAAAAGCTGCTGTAAGACCCTATGTTCCTGTAATCTGAGAAGTAAGGATCCTGCCCCAGAGGGGAGGTCAGAACACAAGCCAGAGCCATAAACAGCGATGAGGTAAAAGAGGTGAGCAGAGCCTCCAGAAAGGATGGGCAAAGGGACCGCTAGAGCATCCTCTCATCCACCACCATTTCTGCATCCTCCCACAGCCTGGTCCTAATGCAGGACTCCCCTTTACGGGAAGCAGCACCCTACTAGGAAAAGAACATGGGCTTTGGGAGTCAGAGAGGTCTGGGTGTGGATTTTGACTGTGCAGCCATAAGCAAGCTATTTTACTGCTCCGAGTTCTTGTTGCTTATCTGAACGGGATGTACTAAGTTAGACTTGGTTTATGGTTGGAATCCTGTCTGTGGTGAACAGATGTTCATCCAAGTCTCTTCAGGAAAAGTCACACAAGGCCAGGGCCGAGCTGAGTTCATGCACAGCTCATTGAGGCTAAAGATCACCTCAGCAGACTCCCCGAAGGAGTCAGGAGAGGTTTGGTGATAGGGAGTAAGGAGAAAGGGAAGCCGAGCCTGGAGTTGGAGGGACAGCATTTGTGGCAGGAAGGGAGCGGCAGGACTCTCCCAAGTAAGAAGATGAAGACTTCCTCAGACAGGACATTCTGGCTTCGCTCTGTCCCCCAATTACAGGGCTGTCAACCCTGCTGTCCCTAGGCCTAGACCATGGGCAGGGAGAGCCTAGGTGCTTCAGACTAAACCCCATCTGTGTCCCAAGACTGTTGAATGGTCTTCCTCCTTCCCTCCCCCTCCCTCCCTCCCTCCCTTCTTTCCTTCCTCCTTCCCTCCCTTTTTTCCTTCCTCTTTCCCTTCCTCCCTCCCTCTTCCCTCCCTCCCTCCTTTCCTTCCTCCCTTCCTCCTTTCCTTCCTTTCCTCCCTCCTCTCTCCCTCCCTCCCTCCCTCCCTCCCTCCCTCCCTCCCTCCCTCCCTCCCTCCCTCCCTCCCTCCCTTCATTCATTCTGCAATAGCCACTGGCATCTTCTATATGCCAGGTCCTGGACATTGAGCAAGAGAAGACACAGAAAAAAGATGGGCACATTCCCTCCTCTCGAAGGGGTACAGCATTCACTGGGGAAAGCAGACATGGGCTACTCTCATTATTTGGGAATCAAGTGTGAAACCCAGAGAAAGGTCACTCAACAAACTAGGGGCAGGACATTGTGGACCCTGGGTGTTCCCTTCCCGCCAACCTTTCTTATTCTCGCTTAATGGCCCACCCCATCCCTCTCTGTAGGAGAGACACTGGCTTGGGCCATAGAGACTGTAGAAGGTCTTACAATACAGCTACAGAGGACACACTGGCTGGACAAGCGGGTGGGGACCAGCTCCTGTGCACTGAAGATCTCTCCGTGTTGGTATGTGGTCTCGTTGAGCTGGCAGGACTTTAGGGGAACCCGAAGCCCAGAGGGAACATGAGGATCTGCAGGTGGGAGAGAAGGGGAAGAAGGAAATGAAATTTCGTAGATTTCAGATTTTTTCCAGATTTCTGAAGATTTTGTTCTCTCTCTCTCTCTCTCTCTCTCTCTCTCTCTCTCTCTCCCTCCCTCCCTCCCTCTCTCTCCTTAGCTTTACCAAGGTCTTGCCTAAGAGTTCTCCCTGATACCTACATCTGACCACATGCCTCCCTCCACTACAGCCCAGCCACCTTTCAGTGTCTGAGGCCCACGAGTGTGCATGGACAGGGTTGGAGAACACCGAATTCCCACCCTCGCAGTTACTCTCTCAGGATCAGGTGTGATGCTCTCCACCATCCAGGTGCTTGGAGTAAACTTTTGTCATTCAGTGGCCACCAAGGCCAATACCTACTCCTCATTCTGCTGGGCGGAGGGATGGTCACCCATCCTGGGACACCCCTCTCTTCCCTCACAATACCTTCACTAAGACCCTAGGCCAAGAACCAGGAACAGAGTGATGACCAAGGCTTGGCCCTGCCACCTACAGGTTCACAATCTAAGAGGCAGAGAAAGACACCATGCACGCGTGCATACAGGGGCCAGCCAGCCCCAAGTCCTTCCTCTTCATTTCTCCCCTTACTTCTGCATGACCAGAGGGACTGGAGCCCAAAAGTGGAGTCAGCCAAGCCATTCTAATCCCCTTCAGTCAGTTTCTTTCTTTAACTTGACATTTTTTATTACATTTTTTTTTTTATTCTGGGGGAAGGGGTGCAAGCTGTGGCATGTGGGTGGTAGACAGAGGATAAACTTCTGAGTCCATTTTTTTTCTCCTCCCATGTGGGTCCTAGGGACTGGACTCAGGTTTTCATCTTGGGGAGCTCAGGTTCCCCTGCCTCTGAGCCATCTTATCCACCCAATTTCTGCTCCGCCTGCTTTCGTCTCCTGCAATGTGCATTCGTTTTGGAGCTAGAAGCCTGCTACCCTCGCCTGCTTGGGGGTCCAGAACGTGTCTGCTGAGCATCTCTAAGGTCCCACACATCTGATGGACGGGGTCTCTCTTTCCTTTTGGAGGCTTCTCTCAGTCAGGGGCTTACAGCAGGAGTGAACCAGCCTGTGTGGATCTCAGGGCCAGGGTAGGAGAAGAGCTACTTACCCACACACCTGGGGCAGCACTGCTGCGGCTCCACCACAGGTTGTGAGCAGCGGAGGGGCGGGCAGCGGAGGCGGTAACAATTCACGTGGCCACTCTGAAACAGACACATGGTCAGGCCTTATTCCAAAGAACCACTGCCTACATCTACAGGGGTCCTCGCCCCAAACATCCACCCCGACTGCAGAACCCTGCTTTCTCTTCAGTCTCTGTATAATAGAATCCAAAACAAACTCAATGAGCCCATCCCGACTCTGCCACCAAGCAACCTCACTTAGCCTACTCATCTAAGTGCTCATCTACTCAAGCTTCATCCACGCAGAGGACGGGCCTGCCATGGGTTTGCTAAGACCTCATGTCCCTGCTTCCCAAGATGGCCAGAGAACGCCAAGGACTGACCAGAAATGGCTTGAGCTTCAACAGTAACCTCACCTATGAATCTTAATCAACCTCAAGAGGGTGAACTGAGGGCTAGGTGAGAAGCTAGGTGAATTTGAGGGATGTGTGATCCAAAGATCTAGAATCTTTCTCTTGGCTCTTGCTGAAATGTGAACGGCAGGCAGCAGTGGGTCAGGTGGGGGGACAGTCTGGAGTGAAAGGACAAGGACATGGTATGAGGCAGGGCTCTTTGTGGCCAGAGGGAACTTCTCTTTAAGGTCAGATCCTCCATTTTTAGAGTGGCTGTGTAAATATAGATGACCTCACATCCTGTCCTTAATAATAGCCTGAGAGGCACTAGCAACCATACAGGATGCGAAGTATCTCCCAGAGGCTGCCTGAGACCACGCAGCAGCTGACCACCATCACCAGGGTCCATGTCTGCCTGGGATGCTGAGACACCTTGAGTGCTTATACAGGGCATGGACGCACAACCAGGATAAGGGACAGTCTATCTGTTCTCAGAAACCTGCATCTTAGTGGCTGGAGATGGACCATAGGGCATTTAGAGGCGGGGCAAGCTAACTTCAGGTGTTACGGTTATGGCCATGACCAAACCAGGTGATGTGATTAGAAGACAGATCCGGAGACTGTACGAGAAACCTTCCTAATGAGGTGATAGCTTCACTGTGAACCAGGAAGGGAAAAGCTGCCATTCCTGAAATTAGAGGAAGACTTGGGAGGGAATAGAGGGAATGTACCAAATGTTGGAGGTTCAGACTGGTGTGGTTGCAGCAGGGTGCGAGAGTGTGGAGTTGGAAGATTAGGAGAGTGTTGGTATTATGGAACTGTTTGAGGCTAGTAGAGTGCTTGCCTAGCATGCGTAAAGCCCTGTGTTCGATTCCTACTACCCCATGAAGTAGGCACAGCGGCACATGCCAATGACCCCAGCATCATCAAGGTAGAGGCAAAAGGATCAGAAGTTCTAGATCATCCTCAGATAATTTGAGGTTAGCCTAGGCTACGTGAGACCATGTCCAAATAAAAGTGATTGGATGGTTTTAAGGGGGAAGAAACACCATAGCTCTGAGTTCAGGAAAGACCATGCGAGCTGCTTTGTGGAGAATGGATTTTGAGAGGGGCAGCAGAGAGGCCTGCTGATGGGCTGATGCAGTGGTCCAGATGAGAGATGAAGACGGTGAAGAGGGGCAATGGGGAGAGAGCGGGAGGCATTCAGACTGCACGTTGGAAATACGGGCAGCAGTCCTTTGGGCTGAGGGAAAGAAACTACACGTGTGAATTCTGGGGAAGCAGACAGGAATAAGCTCCAGTCGATCACAAAACTTGGCCTTTGTCAACCGCACCACGTGACATGTCTGGAATTTTCTATTATGGTTTCCTTTCTGTTTTCTGGCTATATTTCATAAAGTTCCTTTTTAAATGGCTTATTGGCCTCCGATGTGCTAAGGAAAAAAAAAAATGAGGCAGCTGGAGCCCGGGGGAATTGTATCCCTATCTGTGCCCGAGTTCTATCTGGAGCTAAGATGGTAGGACGGTGGGGAGAGTGAGGGAAAGACCAGGAAGGAGTGAGCCCGGCGAGGAAGAGAGAAGAGCTGTGTCCCTGGCTCCCTACTCAGACTCCTTTGGGGCTCTTCTCTGCCCCTAGAGGTTCTGTCTTAACCATGGACGCCCTTAGAACTTCTGCATCCTCCCTCTCTAGGTCTGTGAGAGAATAGGGTGCCGAGGGTCTGAGAGCCAGAAACCCTGGCAGCACCCAGAAAATGAGTTTAAGATGCCTCAGCAGGGCCCTGCTGGCTGAGTGTCCCCCTGCCCCGCTCCTCCTGTCCTTCCGTTCTCACACCTTCCTGGAGAATTCTGCATTGTGCTGGTTTCCTGCAAAGCCCAGGGAGGTACTGGGTTGGTGATATGATTTGGATGCGGAATGACGCCGAAGGTGAAGGTTTTGAGAGGTTTGGGATATGGGATTTTGTGGACAGTCCACAGGTCACTGGGGGTATGCCCTTGAAGAGGACCATGGGACTTGGGCCTCTTCCTCTTTGTTTGGCTTCCTGGCCACAAAGTGAACACTAAGACCAATTGACCTTGGACAAGAACCTCTAAAGCTGTGAAGTGGACAAACGTTTCTTCCTTATGTTTATTTTCTCAAGTGCTGCATTGTGGTAAGGGAAAGCTGACGGCTTCCATTAATAGCTGGATAGCTGGAGATAGAAATGAAAACAGAGACATGGCCTCTGTTCCATTTGGTTCAGCCTTTGGCTAGATGTGAGACTCTTGGGGGCCTCATCCAGAGAGGCACACCACTGTGGACAGTAGTTAGGAGGCTGAAGCAGGTGTGTTCGTGCAGGAGGAGCTACTCCAGGCACAGGGCGAAGCCTGGAAGAATGAACATTCCTGAACTGGAGGAACGCTGAGACAGGGTTAGGTGGCAGGTTGGAGGGGATTCCGTGGAAAGGAAGGAGTAGAAGTCACAGAAGCCAGAAGGTTCTGGCTCGGCTGGGTGGAGACCAGCACCAATACACACTAGACTAGAGACCAGACCCTCAGTCCACCCAGTCACTGAGCCATAGCCACCTCCGACACCATCACTCTAAGGTGACAATTCCTAGGTGTCTGGACCTTAGGTCAGGCTGTCCTTCCATGCTCTGGTCTTGCAGACACACCTGGCAAAGGTGACCCGGTTGCCAGAGGAACCTACCTCTGTGCAGGTACATCGCACACAGTATATCGTGCCTTGTGGTTCCAGGTAGGGGTGCCAGCTCTGGCCAGGGGTATATATCTTCTCACCGAAAAGGCAGACTTTGCCTGGGCCTGACAAAGCAATAAGGGGTGTTAGTCTCTCAGGAGGTCCCAACCCCAAACCCTGCCGCATTCCTGCTCCCAGGATGTCTGAGTTGGAATCTCAGCTGGACGACACACTTGTTCTCAGGCATGTGGCTGCCCCTCTCTGAGCCTTGACAGTTTACAGGGCAGTGAGGGGATCAGGCAATGAAAGGCTTTATGGAACTACAACTGTGGTATAAATGGTAGTTCTATTGCATAGTGGATAATATGGGGTCCAGAAAGGACAAATTAGATGTTAAGTCACAGCAGTTAGCACACCAGGCAGAATGAAAGCCTGGATCTCCTGGCTCTCAGTGTGTTCACTATTCCTCTGCCTCATCCTCACACTTGTTCCCTTCCCTTTGTCCCATTTGCCCTCTCCTCTCAGTCTATCTCTTACACACACACACACACACACACACATGCACGCACATGTGCACCGAGAGAGAAAGAGAGAGAGAGAGAGAGAGAGAGAGAGAGAGAGAGAGAGAGACCTTTGTGAGCCAAGGGGAGGGTTTAGTGGGGGAAAAGCTGGCTTCACAGATGTGAGGACTGTGTTCATATCATCAGCACCCATGTCGAATGTCCTGAAGTGTGGTAGCCTACCTGGAATCCTAGTGTTGGGGAGGCAGAGGACAGGGAACCCTTGGAGAAATCTGGCTGGCTAGACAAAAAGACACCCCAGTAGTTGAACCAGCAAGCGCTGGGCTCAAGCGACAGATCCCGACTCAATCCATAAGGTGGGAGCGATCTAGAGAGACACCTATGTCGACCTCTGACCTCCACATCCACGCATGCACATCTGCACACGCACACACTCGACATGAACAACGACATACACCGAGACGAAGATTATCTTTGTTTCTTCCCCGAGCCACCTTGACTTGACGTCCTAGCTGTCTGCGTATCCGTTGCTAATGGGTACGTGGGTTGTTTCTCAGAATGACTGAAACACTGGCTTGTGTTTGAGATGGGCTAGCCGCCTCTCCTACTCCCCTGCTCTGCTAAAGCCTCCACTTTCCTTTCATTTCTAACCAACCATTGTCGCTCTCACGTTCCCCCTACCCCCTGGCTGGCCTAGGTTCAGGCTTCCCATTTCAATATGGCTACCTGGGCTCAGTATGTTCTTGCCCTGTCTCTGCCACCTGGGGCTCTTCAGTCCCAAATGAATATTGGCATTCCTATAGCAAACCTCCATGACTCGGGCTCTTCTTTTCAGAAGACATGGGGAGGTCCAGCCAGAGCTTAGTGCCTCCGTATTGAAACATTGAGAAAGAAACCTGCATTTATTCTCTGTGCTGTTTTATGTGTTACTTAGTGGGAGCTGGTGATATAGCTCAGTTGGTAGGGCGCTTGCCCAGCATACACAAAACCTTGAATTTGATCTTTTCCTCAGTGCAAGGCAGCAGAGGTAGCTCCAGCACTCTGAAGGTAGGGAAGGAAGATAAGAAGTTCAGGGCCATCCTCAACTACGAGTGCCTTTGAGGCCAACCTGGGATACAGCAGACCCTGTGTGAAAAATAAGTTAATGATTTCCTAAACATTGTATGAGAATTAATTGCTGTAATATTTGCTTAGCTTTCTCATTGTGGGGGCCAACAAGGACCTTAGGCATACCCAGCTTAGGTTTCTCACTGGAGGGCCACAGAGGACCTTAGGAATTTACCACTTAGCCTCCTCCCTGGTGGGTCACAAAGGACCTTAGGAACACAAAGCTTAGCATCTTCCCTACCTGTTCCCACCAACACACTGTGGAGGGTGGCACCAGACAGCAGGTCCTATCCCCCACGAGCCAGCAACTCCTGGCTGGCTTGTCTTGCCCGTATCAAATGAGCTATGTTTATCTCCCAGCCTCCCCTGACAGAGGGTGGAACACAGGCCCAGCTGGGGTGCTGGCTAGAGCCAGTCTGACTCTCCATGGAGTGAATAATGTCTTTCTTTCTCAGTCCCTTCCCCCCACAAGGGAGGGGTGATTGCAACACCGTGACTACCTTAGGTCTCAGTCAGTTGCTGAAGAAACTGTGTCCTACCTTTCTTGGGGCAGTCCTAAAGCCCTGGGCTTCTGCGCCAGTTGGCACACCTTCCCATCCCTGCCCGCTCAGAGTGTGAGGACAGGAGCCACTCAGTCAGGGCTCCTCCCTGCCACCAACAGGCCTGGCAGAAGCTGAGCCTGTGGGGGGCCTGGCAGGAGGCCTTTGGTGGCCACAGACTCCACCCTACCATGCCCTCTAAGGGGCCTGGAGTGCTCTTCCTCTAGGGAGGTGCATGCCCAAGGCCATGTGAACTGCCAAGCACAGCCATCCTGGTTCCCCCGACCCTGGCACCAGCACCGGCTCCTGTGCAAAGCTGTTGGCACAAATGCTCACTCCTGAAGCTGCAAACACACGAGGAGACACTCAGAAATGTCTCACCTTTTCTGAGCCTCAGTTTCCCTATTTGAAAGATATACAGGGGTAGGCTATGGTCTCCAGAGGTTTCCTGTATAGTCTATGAATCCACAATATCACGTTTCTGAGATTCAAGATTTGAGAGTTGTACGCTTGTAAAAGCCTACATTTCATTACATCGTGAAGCTTCCGATGGGCTTTTTGGGTGCTGTGGTTATGAGATGGGTTGACTATTCCACAGTCCTTGGAGGTTCTGATGGCTGTATCCACCCTAGGCTCTCAGGCCCTCCTAGGTGGATTAGGATGAAGTTCTGGGAGCTACTGAAGTTCATCCCGAGTGCCATTGAGAAGGGGGCAGTGTTTTCATATCTCCCTCCCCTTGTCCCCCTTAACCTTCTGCCTCCCCTCCTGGCCCCAGCCCAGCCTCCTCTCCCCCATCACCATTCTTATTCCGCCCACCTGTGCCCAGCTCTCTCTCCATCTAGAAATAATCAGGTCTTAATTTCTAGGACCTTTTGTAGTCCCAGAGGTCAGGGCTTAAATAATAGATTTAGCTTTTATTTGAATCCCAAGTTGAGTAAAGCTACTTAAGTATCTCACAACCAATCTCACATCTGTTCAGTGGCACTTGGGGCTATTCTAGGATTAAATCAGATCCTATCGACACCATGCTTACTGTCAGACACAGATTACAATATATGTTCATTTAAGTAGTGTGTAAGACCAGACTGACAAGACCCAGATCTGGGTGTTGGCTCTACACTTCCTTAACGGTCTACTTCTTGCGGTATTTATTTCCGCAGTTCTCAGGACAGCCTTCAGCCCCTCCTAGCCATGAATATCATAATACCCTAGAGGCCATAGCTCCAAAGTTTTCTCATTCATGAAGCTCCTGGGCCCTTATATCTTCACTCAAAAGCCAGTCCTGTCTCCCTTAATATCACTGGCCCCTCTCCGGGCCTCAGTTTGGGATGAAGAGCTGAAACTGGATCTGAAGGTTAGGCAGAGATGGGGAGGGAGGACTAACAGGTGAGAGCCTCGGCTGGGGAAGGAGGGATGGAAGCTCGCCATGAGGCCTTGGAAGCCAGAGGGCAAAGGTCGCCTGCAACGAGTATTAACTGAGTTGCAAGGTGGTATGATCAAGCCTGCATTTTAGAAGCATCATTAGTGTGGGCCGTGGGAGTTGAAAGCCAATTGGAGGACTAGTGGGTGAGGGACCAGGAAAGAGCTATGGCTGTCACTCTGGGGAGAGAGTACCAGGCTGGACCTAAAGGGAAGCAACTGTGCTTGATGGGCAAAGATTTGTCGGTTCCAAGGGTAGCCGCAGGGCAGGCAGGGCAGGATATGGATGGAGAAGGCAGAGGAGCAATCAAGGCGGGCATGGAGGTTCGAGTGCGAGTGATGTCATCGGGTGGCCCAGAACCACCTGCAAGGCTGGGGACAAGCGCAGTAGCCTGAGGCATTTGGCAGCACAAAAGTTAGCAGAGTGACGGCAAGGGACCACAGTGGTTGTAGCTCCTGGGCAAGGGCCAGAGAATGACGTATCAGTGACGGCAGGGCACTTGGCACGTGTGCAGTGAGCATCACTCTTATTAGTAACAGGAAAGAGCTTCCTGACATTCCCTGATTTGTAGAACTTCTGCAACTCAAACCAGTCATGAGACACATGTGTGCGCGTACACACAGACAGACACACACACATGCACACACACATACACATACATACACAGACAGACAGACACACAGAGAGACACAGACACACACAAACACACACAGACACACACAGAGACACAGACACACACACATACACACAGACACACACACACAGATATACACAGACACACCTATATATGCACAGACACACACATCCACACAGACATACACAGACACACATACACAACAGACACACACGGAGACACACAAAAACACATACACACAAAGACACACACATGCACATATACACACACATAGACACATAACACAGGGACACACAGACACACACACAAAGACACACGCACACACTCACAGAGAGCCACGCAGAGACACACACAGAGAGACACAGGTACACAGACACACACACACAGACACACACTCATACACACGGAGGGGTGCAGAGACACCAGGCAGGATCTTGGAAGTGTTAAACAAGGAGTGGGAGGAGAGTGACTTGCCAGGCATCTGGAGCCACCTGCAAATACAGAGGCTGTAGTGCCCATGGCTAGGACAGGAAGACTCCTGAACAGGCTCTGAAGGATGCTAGCCCCCGCAGGAAGCACCTACCTCCATAGACTCCTTGCCTTAATTCATCTGGTCTCAATTAAGGGCAGGGATATTTTCCAGACTGATTGCAGATGGCCCCAGGTCACCCACCAGGCTGTCCCTGAGCTGGCTCCTGGATACATTTTTAACCACTACTATTTGTGGTGGCCCTGTTTTCAGTACCATCCCCTCTTGCTGAGTGGATCTGTCTTCTATACCAGAGTGTGTGAGAGGAAGGAATGAGCGTTGACCCTCTGGCGGGTGCAGAGGCTGTGTGGAGTTAGTGCTTGCTGAATGAATGAATGCATGGGTGGATGAGCTTAACCCAAAGAGGGGGTGCGGCTATAGCAGGAGATCTGATGATGGTCTTTAATCTTGGAAACCTCTCTCCTTAGCAACAACAAAAAACAGCAGCATTGCATGGAAGAACAAAGCCCTTTCAACATGTACACCATGCCACATCACAGGAATTAACCTTCCACCTCCCCTTCCACTTCTTGGCCATTGACTCCCAAAATCACCTGACAAACCAAAGAACTCTGTACACAAAGGTGAGAAGCTTGGGGTAGCTGAGGGCACAGGTGACTCCCTGATCTTTTTTTTTTTTTAAATTCATTTATGTATGTGTATTCTGCATGCCAGAGAGGGCATCAGGTCCTATTATAGATGGTTGTAGCCACCATGTGGGTGCTGGGAATTGAACTCAGGACCTCTGGAAGAGCATCCAGTGCTCTTAACCACTGAGCCACCTTTCCAGCCCCAACTCCCTGATCTTTAAGAGCAAGTCAACATTCCTCATATGTCCCCCTCCCAGTGCACCCCACTGTCTGATCCAAAACATTCATGCAATGGTAAAGGTCCTGTGGGGGCAAGTCAAGCATGCAGGGTGAGCCTAAGGACTCTTCCAATAGCAGTCAGAAATGAACCAAAAAGCAGCTTCTGGGGAGGCTGGAGGGGGCTGTGGAAATACACCACGAGGTTCAGGGAGGGGAGCGAGAGGGCTGGAACTGTAGTAAGAACTCAGAAAATCTCAGTGAGCCAGACTGCCCAGGAATGCAAGCCTTCGGGTCCCATTTCTACCCATACAATCGTATTTTATTCACACCGACACCCTCACTCCCCTCTAAGACACAAGCCTTGCCCTGGGCTCTGGCTCTCCTGGAGGGGGGGCCTCTAATGAAATTACAAGAAATGTCTCAGTGGCCAAACTGCGCAAGCCGGCAGAAGGGATACGCTTCTCTGAAACCAGCTCCCTTCATCTGGACACAGCAGACACTTAAAAGTGTGGAAGGACTTCCAAGAGCAGAATCGTTGAGCCAGGAAGGGCATCTTTATTACCTATCAAAGAGGGCTGTCCACATTCTATTCCACTTGAAAAAAAAATGTATGTGTGTGTGTGTGTGTGTGTGTGTGTGTGTATTATACACTTAGATTCATAGAGTCCTAGAAAGTTAAGGACTCAGACTACGTCCAATCCCCTCATTCTAGAGAAAGTGAACCCCGGTGAGGGAGGGATCAGGACTTGCCAGAGATCCTAGATCTCTCCCAGCAAAGACTCCACAGTCATTCCGTAGCTCTGGAAGGGGTGTTTATAGAGATGCCTGTCCAAGGGACAGGACCAAAAGGACTGGCTTCAACTTGCAAGCAAAAGAACCCAACCGAGACACAGCGAAGAATTCCCGAGTACAAGAATGGGCAACAGGCTTGGGTCCTGCCCAGAATGGCGCCTGATGGTTGTGCTGCACCTCCCAGGGACACCGCTCTGACATCGGTCCTCCTCTTTGAGAGTTCGAGATATTCAAGGTCCTTTTCTCCAGGCCGGCGCCATGGCCGGCGGCTGAGGGAACTTGAGAGGCCAGCCCTGGAACAGGTGCAACAGCTGGAGCAACTGCGCAGCTGTCTCGGGGCTTGCTGCCTGGAGCCAGCGAGTGAGGCAGAGACCTCTACTGGTGGGAGCAGGGAGGTGCAGAATTTTGTGGTTAGAGACCCAGACACGGGGTGGGGGGGTGGGGGTGTCTTCCTTTCCCTGCTCCCCACCCGGTCATGCACATCTGGACAGATGGATAGAGAGGTGACCAAGCTGGACAGCAGGGCAGGATTCCTTATTGCTAAAGTATTCCAGATACATATTTTCCTAGAGCGTTCCAGGCACGTTTTCCTGCGAATTGCTCGTTTATTCCTTCCCACTGGGCAAAATACCTACACTCTCCCAACTCCCACTCCCAAAGTCAAGTGGACTTACGATGAAGACAGGCAGTTAATGCTACCCTGGTCCTCAAACGTCACCTAAGCGCAAGCATCTTACCTCACAGGTGGCAGAGGCAGGGAAGGACACGGTGCCTGAGGTTAGATTTTGGCATCAGGGAAAGAGCAAATGTTGCTACCCTGACATTCTGAGGGTGAGTTTGCCTTTGGAATCACATCACATCTGAGGAACTACCCTTCTGTCCAGGCCTGTTTCTGGGGTCTGAGAATCCATCACCTGGGACCCAAAACTCTCATTCCCATTAGACGCAAACTCCAGAGGGCTGATGTCTTACTTGGTAATCAGCTAGTCTCCCAAAAGCAGCATAGAACAGAAGCCTGAAGCTAGACGGTTCATGAGGACACAGTGTAGAAAGAAGCAAGTGCTGGAGAAGGCACTGGGGAGGAGTAAAGGAATGGGGTCACTTCTGGGTCGCAGAGGGGATGAATGACCACACAGATGTGACAACTCCACCTGGGGCTTGGGTCAGCACAGGCAGAACTAGGCCAGAGCCTCCAGCCTGTGTGAAAATGGGGTACAGTCCATAGTGAGGCTGAGCAGTTAGGGCTCAGCTTATGACCTATCTGAGACTCAGTCTGGATCTGTGGGTAGAGCCAAAAAGAGAATAAAGAACTTCTGATGAGCAGCCTTGGACTTCAACTAAAGAGTGTGCCAAAACCCCCGCTCACAGGCTCCAGCCATGTTTCAAGCTGTAACCACCTTGGAAGTCCATCCTGCACACACCCAAGAACACCCATCTGCCAGCACCGCTTGTAAAAGCACTTTGGACATGCTTGAGATCTCTCTTACACTAAGACAAGACTTTTCATATGAGACCTTAAGACAGGATGCTGGCAGGAGATTTGCAATGATGACAAAATTCACCAATCAACCTTAGGCTCAGTGACAGGTGATCTAGGTCTCTGCTCCTTTTCTCCATGGCTCGGTAGTAGTCCCCCCTTTCAGCTTGACTCTAAAAATAGGTAATTTGATGGCTAGACACAGAAGAGAAAGCTCTCCCAGCCTTGACAACGGCAGGATCCTAATGCTCCTCCCCGAATACCAGGTCACCTAAATGACAGTCATTTTCTTGAGTGTCTGGAGCTTTGTATTGACAGGGCTATGGAGGAGATTGCATACTGAGGGACCTGGGGACAGATACGGATTAGAAGGCCATTGGAGGCACGGGGCCTGGGGGGAGGGGTCATCAGGCAAAGGTGATTGTAAAGCTCAGAAGGGCTGGTGGTCATGTGGGGTAGCAGAGGCTGTGAGTAGTTGGTGGGTCATCCTCAGAATGGACCTCCCAGGGCACTGATATTGGGAAGGGAGCTGCGGGGCCAAGGCCAAGGCCAGGGTAGGCACAGAGGTCCTCTGAGACTGTCTCTTTTGGTGGACAAGCAAGCAGACGAGGAGGAAGTCCTCAAGGTTCAAGGAAGGTTCAAGATGAGTATTTGGCATCATGCTAGGCATTTGAAAGCACTCTTCCCTTGAATCCTTCCCCAAACCCTTCAGACCCTTGGTTAGTAGCTCTCCTTTGCAGATGAAGAAACCGAGGTTCACAGGTTTGAAAAGCAACACCAGTGTAAGAGGCAGGGTCAAGGCTTGAACCCAACTCTGAACACTCTGTTTCCTGTTCACAAGGACATCTACAAATTTCCAGCCTCTGGCAGGCTAGGGAACATCAGACAGACATGCAACTTTCCACACACAGAACAAACAAGACAGCAACCAGCCTCACCAGCTCCACAAAAGCTGGGAGTGAGAGGGAAGCAGAGCTGACCTGCAGAGCTGTGTGGAGACTGAAGGTTCTCAGCTAGGAGGTAGGAAGCTGGGGTCTTCAAGCTAGGCTCTGCCCCTGTGGCCTGGAGCAAATCACTGCCCCTCATTGGTCCCTGTTTCTTTATTAAGGGAGTTCAGAAGGGATTACCAGTTTAAGGGGACTGTGGGCCTACATAACCTGCTTGAGGTTACATTGTTTTTGAAGAGGAAACTCCGGCATTATTCTTCGGGGAAGCTACCTCGCAAAACATCCCTCTGCAAGTTGCCCTGCATGCTCCCTGTCATTTAATACTCAGAACGGTTTTAGGAGTCTCACATTTTATAGATTAGAAAAGAGACAGTGAGGTTCCTTCCGCGTCTGACTCCCACTGGATAGTATTCAGTGGGGCTGGGAAGATGAAAACACTCATCTAGTTTACCCCGCTGCGTTTACTCCTCTGTTAAAAGTGAGTGATGGCACCTCCCTGCAATATTGTGAGCATCCGGAAAGAAAAAGGACTAGAAAGGTCACCCTGCTTTGTTCATCTTTCTGTCCAAGAGCTCTTCCATACAACAGCCTTTATCTCTTCATCACACACTCCTCTCCTGCGGCGACACACCGGGCTGCTGGGAACACAGTTCCTTTCCACAATGCGCAGTGCCTGCCCTGTGCAGGGCAGCATCCCCCTACCCCACGTGGAGTTTTGCCAAGCCCTTGTCTTTCTCCAGACTCACCAGCCCACACTGGTCTCAAACTTCCTGCTATGCAGGTGCTGCCTGAATGAATTCACGAACGAGGGCTCCCTGCATCCCAGTGGTCCCCATCCCTCCCCTGTCTGCCCAGACTCTGCCTCGTTTCTACTTACGGGCTCGGGCTTGCGAGTCCAAGGGGAACCAGAGCATCACGAGTCCCAGCAAAGAAGAGAAGATTCTCACCCCGGGAACCATCCTTCCTTGCCCCAAGGTCAGACAACCCCGGGATGAGCCGGGAGAAAGTAAGACTCTGAGAGGACACAAGTAAGTCCCCAGGACCAAGTAGGACCACTGTCTGAGGTAGTCGGAGAAGCAAAGATGAAGAAGAGCCAAGGACAGGAGAGGTCTCAGGTGGGGATGAGAGGACAGTAGGAAGGGGACAAGGGGAAAAGGGAGAGAGATGGGAGACGAAGAGTTAGAGGAAGGTACGGCAGGAGGGAAAAGCGATGCAGAAAGGGAGAAGGTGCTAACTAGAGAACTGAGAAGGCGCTAGGGGTCTGCGGGGCGCGCGTGGCTCTCGGGGTTCGGTGCTCGGGTGGCGCGGTGGTGCGGACTCTGGCACCGGCCTGCAGCGCGATGGGACTGCAGGACCCTCGGCGGCGGCGCGGGAGAGGCTGAGCGAGGCCGCTGTGCACGCTTCGGGCGCCAGACGCCGTGCATTTGTACTTTGCCGCGGGAAGCCTGCAGCCCCGGGCCAGCCTAGCTCTGGCGCCTCCTCTGAGGCACCGCGAGCTCGTGGATTGGCCACTCGAGAAACAAGCCCATTTCCCCCCTCCCCTCTCGCATAGGGCTCCGAACCTCCGCTCCAGGCGAGGCGCCCAGTGGAGACGAGGGGTCTGCGGAGGGGGAAGGGGCCACTGGGTTTTAACCCGTCTCTCCTGCAAGGGGACCCAGCCCAGTTACATTTCAGATGGAAGTGGGTTGGGGTTCGAGTTGGGACGAGTACAGCACCGATCTGGGAAAGCTCAGGATGGATGCTTGGTGGGAAGTGCAGAAACACTTGCCTTTCTTAACACAGTTTGTGGTTTGGGGCATACCTCCTGGGAAGGACACTTTCTCCCTAAGCACTGAAATGAAGGTTTCGGTGACTTTTAAGATCTTCAATATTGTCCTGCAAATGTTGCAAAGTATCTATCAAATGAGATTAGGAGCATCAAAGCACTCCGAGTTGGGAGCAAAGCCATGCCATTACCATTTCAGGTACCTGGATTCTCCAGTCTCCAGGCGGTGGTCCCAAGCGCCATCCCCTGGTTGAGAGCTAGCCCAACAAGATTTTCCTGTGGAGTCACTCCCGCTGCCACCTACCGAGCAGCTCAGGGTGAGCTCTGCCTGCATAGGTGAGGTCCCGCTGCTCTCCCTATGGGTCAGTGACAGCCAGTTGCCAGAACCTTGTCGTTCAGGCTGACCCAGAACCCCAGCAACCCAGACAGGCTGTGCTTCCAGACCTCATGTTGAATGAGCTCCTGAGCTAATAGGACCCTAAGAAGAGAACAAGCTCTGCCCACACCAGAGCACCCAGGCTCGGTGGGCAGATGCAAGGTCCCGGCCCCATCCACATCTTGCTGGGGCGCTGTGGATAAACACAACCTTCCTAACTTTAGACCTTGGCTTTCTGAGGTTCTACTTGAACTCTTAGCAGACTCAGGGAGACCAGGAAATGGATAAGAAAAGAGAAGAGGTGGTGGGCCAAACCCCACTCTGGCAGAGAATCTAATTTACCAGATTCAGACAGTGACTGGCAGGAATAAGTCCGGGCTCCCTGTCCCCCTGTATTGTCACCTCCTCACCCCAATGAGCAGTGGGAGGAACCAATGACCCAGAAGTCCCCTTCTTAGGGCTCTCAGAATGAAGACACAAACACCTATTTCCCCCAGCACCCCTCAGACTTGACTTCTCTCCATCACAACTGGCCTTCTCTCCTTCCTCTGGGGTAGAGGACTAAGTGCACCTCTTTCCTCTGTCCCATCTTTAATGTCTTAGACTACAAGAAGCTCTAAACCTTTACCAACCACTTGCATCCCCCAAGTGACCCTGCATTTTTTCTCGCCTCTGTATCTTTGTATGTGTTTTCCTTCTGCTAAATCAGTTTCCTTTTGCTTCTCGATCTTGGCCCTTGAGCAAAGTAGACCAGCACTTTCTGAGTCTCGTTTCTGCTCCTGGCTTGTCAAGTTGCCCCAGCTGGCTTCAATGATCCTCCCAGCCTCAGCCCCTTAAGTGAATAGGAAAATAAGTCTGCATCACGGTGCTGGAAGTTTCTGTGACCTCAAGCTGCTTCTTTCTTTTTGTCGTGCGTTTTTTGGCGTGTTCACACTTGGGCACTGTATGCACACCTGGGTATGCTGGTGCACATGCCTCTGCACTTGCATGTTATGGCCAGAAGAGGGCAGCTGTTGCCTCACTGCCACCTTACCCAGCTAATTTCAGGGATCCTTCTGTCATCACTGGGGTTACAAGCTTTAACAGCTACACACAGCTTTTTGATGTGAGTCCCAGGGATTTGAAGTCAGGGCCTCATGTCTGCCCAACAAGGGCTGTTACCCACTAAGCCATGTCCCTAGCTCCCCATTTTAACTTATGATCTTCCTGCCTTTGCCTCTAAGTGCTGTGGCTGTAGGAGTCACTGCCATGCTCAGCTGGAGATGGGACAGGGCTTCCTGCATGGTAAGTAGGTAGACACTCTAACTTAGCAACGCCATCTCTGAGGACTTCACTGAGTTCTCCCAGGCAAAAGTTTTTCTTTTTAATTTTTGTCTTGGTTCAGTCGGGGCTCAAACCTGGGGCTTTCTAGGGCTTTGCTAGGCAAGGGCTCTAGTAAACTCTCAATCTTTGTGTGGAGTGTAAATTTTTATCTGCATTTCATCCTGCACTGTGAGGAAGATGCCCTATTCACTTCTGTAGCTATTTTGAGTACTATGCAAACCTTTGATACACAATGACACCGAATAAACATGGCTGAACATATGAGCAAGAGCAAGGGTGACTTCAAAAGACATTACTCTTTCATCTGAATGCATGAAGCACCCACTGGCCTCAGCCTTAATCACAAATGTTCAGTGCTAAGGTTCTTGCCAAGCGTGTGCAAGGCCTTTGGTTTTTTACCTCAGCACGCATTACTACAGTCTGCTTTAAAAGGCCCCCAGTCCTTAAAAACCATGATGCTTTAATAGTCTTCAACCTCTGAACTCTAAACTCCCATGAGCGTACTTCCAACATATTTGGTCCAAGTGGACATTCTTGTTCCAAAGGAGAAAAATACAAGGCCAAAGCGAATGAGCAATCATAACAAAGTATAATCAAGCCCAAGAGGGAAAACAATAAACCTTGCAGCTCCGAAGACCACCATCTGGATTCTTCAGGACTCCAGAGAGTTGGTAGCAAATATTCCTTGAGGAATACTTAATTTTTTATTTTAATGTCTCATGACCTTAATATATACATTTACAACACCTAACCATTAATATGATCTCAATTGATGTTATATTACATGATAAAGAAACAGAAGAAAGAAAGCCATAAATACTGACCTAATATGTTTACAAATAATGCCTGACAGGTAGGACAAAAACATTCATGTCAATTACAGTTCTCGTGTCTGTAACTGGTCATGTAACCTCGGCAGACATTTATAAGTTCATCTGCTACTGCTCGCTCTGTACCTCCCCCACTCTTAGTGAGCGCTTTCGTGAGCTTTCGTGAAGGTGAAATCATGCTTTCACTCAAAGGGTCTGGTCCTGCTGTCATCGTGTCTACACTGGACGGTTGTAGCTTCCAATTGGCCTGAATCCTCCCTGAAGGATCTCTTGCACTGCAGACATACTCTTCCTTACCCCCATTATGAAGAAGCAGTCCAGTTCTTCCCTGGTAGTCTGGGTCAATCGGTCCTTCTAACACGGCTGTTCCTTTCTTAGCTGGCTCAAGAACACCAGGAGCCCCAAAGGGTCAAGTCCTCCCTCCAGTTCAGTGAAATATTTGGTGGGCCTCCTGGTAAAAGCATTTTCTCCATCTAAAACCAAACCTTCCAGGCTTACAGAGCATGAGGTCACAGGAACAGGAAGCAAACAGCTTCCTAGGGCTACTGGGGTGGTTGCGAGTGGAACCACCGCCTTTTCTTCCCCTTGATTCCTGGACCTGTGAATCCCAGCTGTAGGAGAAACAGTACTACATACTGGACACTGATTCAAAGCATATACAGACATCTGGAAAGCCCTGCCCAAACACGCCAAGCTATTGCCACCCAACTGGCACTTTAACTGTATCTTTATTTTATAATATTTAATGATTACTATTATTTTGCATGTATGGGTGTTTTGCATGCATGTATAGCATATGTACATACATATGGTGCCCAGGGAAGCCAGAAGAGGGTTGGCCTCTTACAGACAGTTGTGAATCATACTTTGGGTGCTGGGAATCAAACTTAGGTCTTCTAATAAAACAGCCATTTAATTCTTCCCCGAATGTCTTTCTCATTAATTTCTCAATCTTGTTCCTTCTAAATTCCTGACTATCTAGCCAATCCATTGGCTACAGCCCATTGATCAGTGAAAAATCACATATATGTCCTTTTCTCTGTCTAAGCAAACACACCGATCTGTTTGATCACTGTGCAGACTTTCACCAGTGTCCTTTATGGTTGTTCTAGAAAGGGTCTAGGATGCAGCAGCTGTCTACTTCAAGGTGATGCTTGCGTGGCATGCAGAACCACCAGTAGCTGGGTATAGTGGTGCACACCTTTATCCCAGCACTTGGGAGGCAGAGGCCAGTTAGATCTCTGAGCTCAAGGTCAACCTGGTCTACAGAGTGAGTTCCAGGACAGTCAGAGCTGCATCGTGAGACCCTGTCTGGGGGAAAGAAAGAACAGCCAGTAAACCAGGGTATAGTTTTTTCTTCAGTTAACTGATCACAGGGCATATCCTAAAGGGCCACAGTGGATGGTCAGAGACAGACAACATTGTAATAGACATAGGAACCATAGGCATTTGGGAAACTTCCTGTAACTGGCTTGTGCCCTCTGAAACCTCACAAGACACATTTCCATTTGTCTGTGATGCTTTCCACGTGATCCTCCAGTTTCCCACAGCAGTTCACTAAGCTGCAAGCCCTCAATGACGTCGTCAGCCCAAAGCCCCAAGACCCTTCCACAATCCTCCCCAAAACGTTCTAGTCAGTTCCATCACAGCAATACTCTGCTTATGATAGGTTGCTAAAATTCCTCCCCAGGGATAGAGATGGTCTCATTCCCCTCTCCAAGGTCCCAGTGACAAACCAAGGTACGATTCCACCAAAGTTCACCCAGGGAAGCCAATGAGTTTCTTAGGCTTATTTACAGAGCAATGGTGAGGGGTTATGGGCAGGTGACCTTAAAGCAGCCATACTGGAAAGGCAGTACCCAGCAGGGATGATGGCTTCCCTGTGGCTGCATAGAGGGAACCCCCTCTTCACCCTTTCCCGCCTATAGCCCTCCACTACCCATGCTGAAGTAGGGACTACGTTGATTTGGTGCTGATATTGCATAGCAAGCGCAGCTGTTGAGAGTTCGTGCGGCAGCTGCCTGTCAGAAGACAGTTTTGCAGGTGTTCTTTCTGACCTCTGGCGTTTACAATCTATTTCCTAAGCCTCGGGAGGAGGGCCTGTGATGGAGATGTCCCATTTGAGGACAAACAGTCACTTCTGTACACTGCAAGAAGCTTCTCTGGAAAGGGGGGTCAGCTGGACTAACATATGGGTATAAGGATAAGTAATTAAAAGGAAGTTTACAGTGCTCCGGTTTAGCAAAATTATAGTAGCAGGATCTACGGTGCCTCAATCCACAGGTTTTTGGCCAGGCATATTTAGTGTTAGGTATGAATTACCCCATGTTGAGTGGGCCCTTAAATCCAGGCAGACATATATAGGGCACCCCTCAAGACACTCTGGCCACTATCACTTTCTTTTTTATTATCTTATTTAATTAACATTTTTAATTTATTTTACATACTGACCACAATTTTCCCTCCTTCCTCTCCTCCTGTTTCCTTCCCCCACCCCTCGGCTCCCATCTGCCCCCTCTCCATCCACTCCTCCTCCGTCTCCATTCATGGGTTTGAACAGAACAGGGTACATCAAGTTGACGCAAGACCTAGTTCCTCCCCCTGCATCAAGGCTGGGCAAGGTAATCCAGCATGGGGAACAAGTTCCCAAAAGTTGAGTCCCATGCAGGCTCCCTAGCTGTTGGTCCAGAGTCCATGAGGTCCCTCGAGCTCAGGTCAACTGTCTCTGGGTTCTCCCATCATGACCTTGACCCCCGGCTCATACAATCCCTCTTCCCTTTCTTCAGCAGGACTCTGGAGCCAGGCCCAGTGATTGGCTGTGGATCTCTGCATATGCTTCTGTCAGTGATTAGATAAACGTTCTCTGATGACAATTAGGGAGGTCATCAATCTGATCACAGGAGATGGCCAGTTCAGGCACCCTCTCCACTATTGCTAGGAGTCTTAGCTGGGGTCATCCTTGTGGATTCCTGGGAGTTTCCCTAGGGCCAGGTCTCTTCCTAAGCCCAGAATGCCCCCTCACATCAAGACGTTTCTTCTCTCTTTCGTTACTCCCCCTCTGTCCCACCCCCAGCCCACCTCCAGTGCCCAGCCTGCCCAACCTGGTCCCCATCCCTCCCCCCTACCCCCAGTTTACCCAGGAGATCTCTTCTATTTCCCCTAACCAGAAAATCCATACATCCCTCCTTGGACCCTCTTTGTATTCTAGCCTCCCTGGGCTGTGGATTATCAGTTGGTTGCCCTATACTTTACTCTTAATACCCACTTATGACTGAGTACATGCCATGTTTGTCTTTCTGGGTCTGGGTTACCTCACTCAGAATGATTTTTTTCTAGTTCCATCCATTTGCCTGCAGATTTCATGAGGTCGGTTCTTACAGTTGAGTGATACTCCATTGTGTAAATGTACCACATTGTCCTCACCCATTCTTCAGTTAAGGGGCACCTAGGTAGTTTCCAGGTTCTGGTTATTATGAATAATGCTGCTATGAACATAGTTGAGCAAGTGTTCTTGTAGTATGATCGAGTCTTCTTTGGGTATATGCCCAAGATTGGTATAACTGGGTCTTGAGGTAGATTGATTCCCATTTCTCTGAGAAACCACCACATTGATTTCCAAAGTGGTTGTACAAGTTTGCACTCCCACCAGCAATGGAGGAGTGATTTCCCACTCCACATCCTCTCCAACATAAGCTGTCATCAGTGTTTTTTTTTTGGGGGGGGGTGCAATGAACTTTATTGATGGTATTCAAGAGAGTAGGGCTCCCTAAGCCCCTCCTGCTATTCTGGGGGTCTGGGATGGAAACTGTGAGGGAGATGCTCAGTGTCAAGGGTTAGTTAGGACAGGGACTGCTCAGCAGCCGAGGGCCTCTCTCTTGCTGTGTCCTTGCTGGGATGGGTGGTCCAGGGTGGGCTTCTTACTCCTTGGAGGCCATGTAGGCCATGAGGTCCACCACTCTGTTGCTGTAGCCAAATTCATTGTCGTACCAGGAAATGAGCTTTACAAAGTTGTCATTGAGAGCAATGCCAGCCCCAGCATCGAAGGTGGAAGAGTGGGAGTCACTGTTAAAGTCACAGGAGACAACCTGGTCCTCAGTGTAGCCCAGGATGCCCTTTAGTGGGCCCTCGGATGCCTGCTTCACCACCTTCTTGATGTCATCATACTTGGCAGCTTTCTCCAGGCGGCATGTCAGATTGACGACGGACACATTGGGGGTAGGAACACGGAAGGCCATGCCCGTGAGCTTCCCGTTCAGCTCTGGGATGACTTTGCCCACAGCCTTGGCAGCGCCAGTGGACGCAGGGATGATGTTCTGGGCAGCGCCACGGCCGTCTCGCCACAGCTTCCCAGAGGGGCCATCCACAGTCTTCTGGGTGGCCGTGATGGCATGGACTGTGGTCATGAGTCCTTCCACGATGCCAAAGTTGTCATGGATGACTTTGGCCAAGGGGGCTAAGCAGTTGGTGGTGCAGGAAGCGTTGCTGACAATCTTGAGGGAATTGTCATACTTGTCATGGTTCACACCCATCACAAACATGGGGGCATCGGCAGAAGGGGCGGAGATGATAACCCTTTTGGCCCCACCCTTCAAGTGGGCCCCAGCCTTCTCCATGGTGGTGAAGACACCGGTCGACTCCACAACATACTCGGCGCCAGCATCCCCCCATTTGATGTTGGCGGGATCTCGTTCCTGGAAGATGGTGATGGCCTTCCCGTTGATGACAAGCTTCCCATTCTCAGCCTTAACTGTGCCTTTGAACTTGCCATGGGTGGAGTCATACTGGAACATGTAGACCATGTAGTTGAGGTCGATGAAAGGGTCATTGATGGCAACAACCTCCACTTTGCCAGAAGTGAAGGCAGCCCTGGTAACCAGGCATCCAATACGGCCAAATCCATTCACTCCGACCTTCACCATCGTGTCTCTGGAATGAGGCTGGCACTGCACTAAAAGAAGCGGCTGTCTCTAGAACAGGGAGGAGCAGAGAGCCTGTCATCAGTGTTTTTGATCTTAACCATTCTGACAAGGTTTGGGTATGTTGTGCTTTCATTTTCATCGAATTCTAGGAACTCTTTCTCTATTTCTTCCTTGACCCAGTGATAATTCAGTTGCAAGTTGCTTCTATGAGTTTGTAGGCTTTCTGTAATTTGTGTTGTTGTTGAATTCTAACTTTAATCCATGGTGATGTGATAATATACAGGGGGTTTTAGCTGGGCAGTGGTGGTGCACGCCTTTAATTCCAACACTCAGAAGGCAGAGGTAGGTGGATCTCTGTGAGTTTGAGGCCAACCTGGTCTACAAGAGCTAGTTACAGAACAGGCTCCAAAGCTACAGAGAAACCCTGTCTCAAAAAACAAAAACAAACAAACAAGCAAAAAGATACAAGGGATTGTTCCACTTATTTTGTATCTGCGGAGATTTGCTTTGTGGTCGAGTATGTTGTCAGTTTTAAAGAAGGTCCCATGAGGTGAGGAAAGAAGGTATATTTCTATTGTGTTTGGGTAAAATGTTCTGTAGGTGTCTGTTACGTTCACTTGATTACCGAATAAACCTTTTCCAAATTCAAAGCAGTTGCCCATTGAAAACCTGAATAGATATCAATGGTGTGGTGTACATATTTTAGTTTTCCAAATTCTACAAAATGGAACACATCTATCTGCCAGATTCCATTCCTTTGAGTACCCTTTGGATTACTTCCTGAAGGTAGTAGTGTTTGGTTGTATAAAAAACAAGTAAAACGTTTTCTTATAATCTCCGTGGCTTGTTGCCACATGATGGGAAAGTCTTTTTTAAAACCTTTGCTATTGACATGATGCTTTTAATGAAATTCTGAGGCCTCTGGCACATTTCCTATCAATAGTTGATCAATTTCTTCTTTACCTCGTGCTAGAGCCCCTGGTAAACCTTATGGGATCAGATGTATGTTAAATATATGGGATGCCTCCTATTACTGATTATTTCTACTAACTGAATAAATAATAAAGTCAATTCTGAATCATCTGGTATAAACTCAGGAGTTTCAGTATGCAAAACAACTCTCTGCATATTGTGAATTGGTAACTATGTTATAAAGTTCTGTAAAATCCATTAGTACACTGAGAATAGCATACAATTCTTTTGAACAGAATCATAAGGGTTTTATTCCACTTTCCTTAAATCTTCTGATTTTAACATTCCTTTCCTGATTTATTTACATCAGTATAGAATGCAGGGGCTCTAGATATTAGTTTTTCCCATACAATGTGAGGAAGAATCCAGGTAGTTCACTTTATAAGTTGAAGTCTCTTGTTTTGGGGATATTTGTTGTTAATCACAAGGTCTTTGCCAGGGTTCACATTCTGCCCATAATTTGTCAATTTCGTTATTAGTAACAGGTAATGTGATTTCTGTTGTAACTATGTTTGCTAATTGACGAAGTCTCACTTTCCCTTTCAGAATAAACTCAGAGACTTTTTTCACATGAGTTTTTAATTTTTAACTCTGTTTGTGTGGTACAAAGATTCATTCTAAGATGTTATCTTCCTCTGCAATAATATCCCATAGGAGAATGCTTAGAGGGTAAAATAACCAGAATGCAATGAAGCTTTGAATCCAAATAATTCGCATGTGTATCCTGTAATTTATTTTTCACCAAAGTCAATTCTCTGTCAGCTTCAGCTGATAATTCTCTTGGACTATTTAAGTCCTTGTCACTGTCTAAGGTTTTGAACAAATTTCTCAGTTCGTCAGCTTTTAAACCAATAGTAGGCCATAGATTATAAACGTCTCTAACAATCTTTGAAAGTCATTAAGAGTATGCAATAAATTCTCTCTTAATTTGTACCTTTTGGGGTCTAATTTTTTGTGGATATATTTTATATCCTAAATAATTAATAGAATCTCTCCCTTTTAGGAGCAATCCCAAACAAGGCAAAATTTTCTTTACTTCTTCAAACATTCTTTCTAAAGTATCTACATTTGAATCAGTCCCTCAAATGTCATTCATATAGTGATAAATTATAGATTGAGGAAATTGCTTATGTATCATTTCCAATGACTGACTTATAAAATATTAGCACAGGGCTGGGCTATTTAACATTCCCTGTGGGAGACTCTTCCATTGATATCTCTTAACAGGCTGAGAATCATTATAAGTAGGCACTGTGAAGGAAAATTTTTCTCTATCTTTTTCTTGTATAGTGAAAAAGCAACCTTTTAAAACAATAATTATAAAAGGCTGTCCTTTAGGCAATAGGGAAGGCAAAGGAATTCCAGACTGTAGCGAGTCCATTGGCTTAACCACCTTATTAACAGTTCTTAGAACTGTTACCATTCTCCATTTTCTAGTTTTCTTTTTAATAACAAATGCAGAAGAATTCCAAGGGTTCATTGATTCTTCAATATGCTGATCATTTAGCTTCTCCTGTACCAGCTGTTCTAAAGACTGCAGTTTCTCTGTTGTTAAAGGTTATTGTAGAACCCATACAGGTGTGTCTGTCAACAATTTTAAAGGTAGGACTGTTTGTGCCTTTAAAGTTCAGGGGCTGGAGAGATGGCTCAGCGGTTAAGAGCATTGCCTGCTCTTCCAAAGGTCCTGAGTTCAATTCCCAGCAACCACATGGTGGCTCACAACCATCTGTAAAGAGGTCTGGTGCCCTCTTCTGGCCTTCAGGCATACATGGAGGCAGAATATTGTATACATAATAAAAAAAAAAAAAAAAAAAAGTTCAGCAGCTGCTGTGCTGTGCTGTGCCCTGTTCTTGTACAACCTGAATGGTTGATGACTGTTTTTCATAATACCTTCTAATATTTTTCCCAGAAACATACATTAATTTATGGTTTGTTTCTATGATTGGGGAAATGTTATTTTCAGTATTCCATTATTGTAACAAATCATATCCCCATAGGTTCAGTGCTATGTTAGCCACTTATGGTTTTAATGTTCTTCTCTGACTTTCTGGACTTATACATTCGACTCATCTTGCACTCTATTTTATCTGATATTAAGTTCCAGTCCCTAAAAGCTGAACATTTACCACCTGAAGAGACCAGTTTGGATGCCAAGATTCTGGTGCAATTATTGTTACATCTGCAACTGTATCTACCAGACCTTTAACAACAACATAATTTATTCATATTTTTAATTCTGTTCTTTGTTCATTTATAGACGTTTGCCAAAATATTTGCTTTATGGTTTCTCCTGAATATTTTGTTCTCTCTTCTATAGCTTTTCTTATCATTCAGAGCAGTATATTAGGTATTAGGTTCTTTAATTGCCCTGGGAAGGAATTTCCTCCATGGTTACGAGAAATGACTTAACTGAATTTGGTTTAAGGGTCTACAAGAGGCTCCTCAAGGAATTTCCTGAAGGCAAAGGGCTACCTTGACTATCCCTTGTTGATCTACATTTGTTAGCCCAAAGCCTGCCTTTGCAATACCTTCTGTAGAACCCGGAAGGGAGAGGCATTCTATTTGAATTATTCATAGAAAAAATATTGTTTTTAGGAATGCCCTATTTACAATCCCCTTTTAAGTGACTGTGTTTGCCACAATTGAAACAGTTGACATTTTATTTTTCTTCAAATCTCTGGATTACCTCTCCTTCACAAACATCATCATGGTCATGAGATTCAATATTGATTGTATCTCAGATCCATTCCTCCAAGGGTGTTGATTTTGCCTTTAATGACCTAATTGAGGATCAGGCTCCAAAACTGCTGTAACCAAGTTGCTCAAGTCATGAGGGATAAATCTATTACACGTTGACCACGAGTTTAACAATTGCTTCACAAAAGTCATGTGAGACCATTGCTTTCTTGAATCTCCTTGAATCTAACATTTCCACAGGATTCCATTTAACTCTTGCACAGCCTTGGGGATATCTGTCATTTAACAGTTGTTCATGTAAGGTTGTCTGAAAACCTTAGGCTCTTCCTCTCTAACCTTATGATGAATTGCTGAAATTGGTTCTCCATTAAATTCCTCTGGCTGGATCTGCATATCTCTATGATCTGTTTTAATAAGTTTTTCTAAGGCCTGTATCTTGGCACTCATATCAACCAACGTTTTTAGAGATAAACCAAGAATTATCATAACAACAATAAAGATGATTAAAATGATAATTAATGTCAATCCTGGTTAAATTGATTATCCCTTCATTAACTGCTCCAATTTTAGACCATCCGTTGTGTAATCATACAGAGACCTAACTCCCTCCATCGTAATAGTGTTTCCCAATTTTGTGTGTGCGCGCGTTTCCCAATTTTTTTTTACTTTTTTTAAAAAAAATATTTATTTATTTTATTTATTAATTATGTATGCAATATTCTGTCTGTGTGTATGCCTGCAGGCCAGCAGAGGGCACCAGACCCCATTACAGATGGTTGTGAGCCATCATGTGGTTGCTGGGAATTGAACTCAGGACCTTTGGAAGAGCAGGCAATGCTCTTAACCTCTGAGCCATCTCTCCAGCCCCATGTTTCCCATTTTTTAACGTGTGAAAGAAACTCTTTTTTTTTTTAATTTCCCCCTTTAAGAATTCTCAATTGTCTCCACAAATCTGCTGAGGATGTTGCTGAAATGTGAGGCACAGCACCGCTGAGCGGAGAGCACAGGTAGAGAACAGCCTGGCTGAGGTCAGCTGCAGCTGCTGGAGCCTAGCCGTGAGCTGAGAGTGTGTGGTGGTTGTAACAACAGCAGAGGCCTGAGTGGGTTTTCAAGGCAGCTACCTAGTGGGGCAGCAGCTCAAGGAGGGGCTTCAGGGGAAGCTCACAACCCGCAGGGGAGAGGGAGCCGGCTATCTGAAAAACACACATGGGACTGTGTAGAAAAAAACAGTCATAACGGAAACTTCCTGAATGCAGAGCTAGTCTAGGGTGGCTAAGTCCTGTGGTATTGGGAGCCCAGGTGCTTCTGGAGTTTGGGTGGCTGCTAGAGACTGTTTCAGAGAGGCTACAACAAGAAAATCCCAAACTTGCTCAGAGGCTTGGAGAAAAAAGATAAGACAACCTAGACAGTGGGGCGGTGACTCTGGCGGGAGCACTCGCGTGTGCCGGGGGCTGCAAGGCTACAGGCTAGTGACTTTTTCATGGATTCATGCCGTGAAGTTGGGCGTCAGTTGTTGCATGAGTTCTAATTGGTCTTAATAATAAAAAATGCAGAGCCAATTATGGGACAAATGCTAAAAGATCTGAGAGATAAAGGAGCAAGCCACAGCCAACTGTCACCTTGCTAATTCCCCAGTCAAAAAGGGGCTGAACCCTGTCTCCTCCCACCTTATATTCCTCTCTCTGCCCAGCCATATCATTTCCTGTCTGTCTGTATAGACCTACAGACCTCTATGGTTAACTACTAGCTAGCTTCGCCCTCTAATCTTCAGGCAAGCTTCATTTGTTAGAGAACAAACAAGATGTCACCACAGAGATGGTTCAATCAGTGATGTACTTGTGGAACTTGAGGACCTGAGTTCAGATTCCAGCACCTACATAAAAACCAGGGATGCAGGGAAATTCCCAGGAATCCACAAGGACGACCCCAGCTAATACTCCTAGCAATAGTGGATACGCAGCCTGAACTGGGCGTCTCCTGTGATCAGATTGGTGTCTACCCAATTTGTCATCAGAGAGCCTTCATTCAGTGATGGAAACAGATGCAGAGATCCACAGTCAAGCACTGGGCCAAGCTCTGGCCATCCTGTGAAGGAGAGGGAGCAAGGGTCCTATGAACTAGGGGAGTCAAGGTCATCGCAAGAATACTCACAGAAACAACTAACCTGGACTCATAGGAGCTCACAGACTCTGGACAGACAGCTAGGGAGCCCACATGGGACTGACGTAGGCCCTGTGCATAAGTGTGACAATTGTAGCTTGGTCTATTTGGGGGACTCCAAGCATTGAGATTAGGGCCCATGCCTAATGCTTGAGCTGGCCTTTTGTAACCTATTCCGCATACTGGGTTGCCTCACCCAGCTTAATACAAAGGGAGGAGCTTAGTCCTACCTCAAATTGATTTGCCATGCTTTGCTGACACCTATGGGAGGCCTGACCTTTCTGAACAAAGGAGGAGGATGGAGTGGGGACAGAGGGAAGATGAGGGAGGGAACAGGAGGAGAGGAGGGAGAGGAAATTACAGTCAAGATGTAAAATAAATGAGAAAATTTAATTAAAACAAACAACAAACAAAAGCCAGATATGGCAGCAAGCATGTGTAACTCCATCTCTAAGGAGACAGAGGTGGATGGATCCGTGGTGCTCCTTGGCCATCCCGCTTAGCCCACGAGTAAGCTACATTTCAGTGAGAGACTCCATTTCAAAAAGTAAGGGAAGAGCAATTAATAAAGAGACTCAATGTTGGCCTCTGACTTCTGTGCACACACACACACACACACACACACACACACAACCAATTCAGGTTCTCAATGTGGCTTCACAGAACAAGCAATTGAGACAAGTAGCACAGTAAGGCACCATCACGGAGTATTTCCCACGCACAATTACAACAGGTGTTGATAACCCTGAGCCCATTGATGAAAAATTAGGAAGTGGTGTGTTTAAGTATTTGTCATCCCTGTTCTAATTCCTTTTATTATTTTGACTTTTAATCATTTGTTTGCTCTTTAGAGATGGGGACCCTTATTGCCCAAGCTGTGAAGCTGAGGATGATCCTGAGGGCCTCAGCTTCCCGAGTGCTGGGGTTACGGGAGTGCACCACCAACCCTACGTAGTTATGAAGAGCTGATGGTGGTACCCAGGACTTTACGCACCTTTACCAAGCATTTCTACCACCGGAGCCGCATTCCCGGTCCTTACTATCTCTATTTTATTTATTTATTTATTTATTTATTTATTTATTTATTTTTTTGGTTTTTCGAGACAGGGTTTCTCTGTGGTTTTGGAGCCTGTCCTGGAACTAACTCTTATAGACCAGGCTGGTCTCGAACTCACAGAGATCCGCCTGCCTCTGCCTCCCGAGTGCTGGGATTAAAGGCGTGCGCCACCATCGCCCGGCTACTATCTCTATTTTAAATACAGTTTATTTAATTGTAATCTTATACAAATTTTTTTGGTAGTAACTATTTAATGACCAGTTACAAATATCTAGAGATGTAACCCTTGTTCTAGTACTGTCAGTTCTTTAGCATCTAAGAACTCAACCAACTCAGGCGTAAGAGATCCAGAAAGGAAGTATAGTGAGCATGCCCATCATTCCTAAACACTAACATGTAGCATTCTTTACAAGTGTTTACACTGTCGTGGTGAAGGAAGTCTAGAGATGAGTAAGCGCCCACATGCAGGAGGATGTGTGTTGATTCCGTACAAACACGTTTTATACAAGGGACTTGAGTGTCCACAGATTTTGGTATCCAGGCAGGTCCTGGGCCCAATCTTGCATGGGTAGTGAGGGACACCTGCTCACTGCTTTACTTGGTTATTTCCTTTAAAAGGGTGAATTCAGCTGGGCAGTGGTGGCGCACGTCTTTAATCCCAGCATTTGGGAGGCAGAGGCAGGTGGATCTCTTTGAGTTCTAGGCCAGCCTGGTCTCTAAGAGCTAGTACAGGACAGGCTCCAAAGCTTCACAGAGAAACCCTGTCTCAAAAGACCAAAATAAAAAAGGACAAACTCTTCATTTTGACTCTTCAAAGTTAGAAACAATTCATAATTCCTAAATGGTGGAAGGAAGGGCTTATTTAAAGGGGTTCTCAGCATTGGTGCGTGAGGAGAACTCTGTTCACTTGTCACTATTCCCCAGCCCAGTTACTGGAGTGTGCAACAAATGTTTATTTTAGAGCCAGTATTAGGACAGACGTGGTGGTGCATGCTAGTCATCCCAGGGACAGGGGAAGTTGAGGCAGGAGGATCACAAGTTTGAAACTAGTTTGGTTACACAGTGAAGCCATGATTTTAGGATATATTCATCTGAGTCTCTAGATAGTGTGTTCGTTCACCTAAATGAATGCTTGCAGAATGGATGGATGGATCTTTAATACATTAAATTGTTACAATGCATTGTAAGCGCTCGTTTTGTGAATGAATGAGCACACAGATCTTCTTAAAGCAAAACACATGGTATTTCCTCGTGTGAGCTTTATTTGTTCACGTGAATATCGCTCAGTCTTTCTTCCCCTGTGGTGGGACCTCTCTTGCCAGGGCAGTCTGTACACACTGTGGTAGAGGATGTGGGACTGGAGAAGTGGCTAAGCTGTTGATTCAGTTCCCAGCATCCCTTCATCGGGTGCCTTGCAACTGCCTGTAACTCCAGCTTCAGATGCCTGAACACCTTCGACCTCTTCAGGCAACTGCATTGACACACGCGCACACGCGCGCGCGCGCTGCGCACACACACACACACACACACACACGAAACCAGGAGGGACCAGAGATGTAGAGTGCTTACCTAGTGTGTACAAAGCCCTGGTTTTGATCCCCAGCACTGCATAAATCATGTATTGTAACACATGTGTGTGTAATACCATCGTTGAAAGAGATAGAAGGATCAGAAGTTTATCCTTGGCTATGTTGAGAGTTCAAAGTCAGCCTGGGCTATATTAACCACAAAACACCACCCAACAAAAAAGGAAACTGAATGGGGACAATATCTGCAATGGACTTTATGGAATAAAATCACCCTTCGTAGGGACCCTAAGCTCTGTTACCCTGGAGGCCTCCTGGGCTATTGATAATCTTACCAACCCCGCTGTCTTATTAAACAAGCACCACCGGGAATACCTTTGGTTCTAGCCTCCTCCACACTCAGGGACGTTAAGAGAGCAGTTTGTTACAGGATTCTGCCAATGGGTCTGTCAGTAGGTAGGGTGCCAGCGGGTGGTGCCATGCTATGAGTCATTAAAACAGATGGTGGTCTCCACTGTGTCCCTCTGAGTGCGGGGCTACTAGAGTTCGTCATCTGTAAAGGTAATTCAGAGAAGTCTCAGTGTTCTCCTTGGTTAAGTCTTTGTGGGCTGGAGAGGTGGCTCAGCAGTTAAGGGCACTGGCTGCTCTTCCAGGGGCCCCAGGTTCAATTCTCAGCACCCACATAGAAGTTCACAACTGCCTGTAATTCCAGTTCCAGGCGATCTGACACCTTCACGTTAATGTACATAAGATAAATTTAAATAATATATATATATATATATATATGAAAGAGTTCTCATTGTTTTTATAATCCAGTCTGGCCTCTTGGTGACTGCTTGAAAGCCCCTTCTGAGCTGCCTCTGCCTGTCCGTGAACTTTCTCTCTCCCTTGTAGTGGCAGCACCTGGCCTTTCTCTGTCCTTTGGACGTACCCCGTTCTCAGCCTTTCAAGGTATTTGTAAGGTATTTCCTGGAATTATTTTCCTCAGGCTTCCCCCAGAGCAGACCTGACATGTGCTCAATTGTCACGTCTTTTACGGTCTTCCAAGTCCAACCCTATCAAGCCGTGTCTGCCCTCCGTTTTCGACCAGACTGTCTTTTTTAAATTTTCTCGTTTTTTTTTCTTGTTGAGACAGGGTCTTATGCATCTCAGGCTGCCCTCAAATTTGCTAGATGGTAGAGGATGACTTTGAACTTCTGTTCCTCCTTCTTCCATCTCATGCACTCGCGATGTTCCTCCTTCTTCCATCTCATGCACTCGCGAATGGTGGCTGGATCACCACAGGGAAGTTCTGTGATGCTTGGAGAAATCGTCCAAACCACGTATGGCACAGGTGGTCTGCAAAACAGCAGTGTAGGTGCTGGAGCTGTTCACCATTGGTCAAAACGTGATCCCCAGCCTCGTGTTCTTATAACTTAATTGAGAAACTAGTCTTCTGGTTAACACAGAAACCATGAAAAACAATGTTAGGCAGGCATAATGGTATGTATCTTTAATCCCTGCAGGCACAAGGCAGAGGACAGGGGCTCTATGTGAGTTCCAGACCAGCCATAGCGATACGGAGAGACCCTACCTTACAGGATGTGCTTAGTGCAGCAGGGCATTGGTAGACCCGGAGTTGTCAAAAGCTCTGGTTTCTCGTTCAAATGATTCACTACATGGATTTGTCAAAGTAGTTCCCCTCTTTAAGCCTCAGTTTTCTTCTCTATTTTAACAGAGGGGTTTGACTAGAAGCCTCGGTCGATTTCCAAAGCCCCAATGCTCTGTGAGTGACTTTGGCTTCCTAGAGAGTGTATGGAAGAGGCTGTGCAGTACCTGTTCGCCCCCTGGTGGTCACATGGTGACATCACAGGGAGGGGAGAGCTGAGACTAGCCACCGAGTAGTGAACAAAGAACGGTCCTCCATGGCCATTCTAGCATAGACGAAACAAATCCATCACTGGTTACTATTCTCTCTGTTCTTGGCCTTTAGCCGAACCTGTCTTGTATCAGTTTATCCCCAAACAGGAGAAAATTTCTCAGGAAAATTCATCCTTTCAGTATTACTATCCATACATTCATTTATGAAAAAAATGGTTTCCCTGCCTCTCTCACTTGTGCTGAACAGGGTCATGGCCACTTTCTTTCCGGGCCTCGGTCTAGGCAAAGTGAGCAAGTAAGAAGTCTTGTTGAGGGGGCTGGAGAGATGGCTCAGTGGTTAAGAGCATTGCCTGCTCTTCCAAAGGTCCTGAGTTCAATTCCCAGCAACCACATGGTGGCTCACAACCATCTGTAAAGAGGTCTGGCGCCCTCTTCTGGCCTTCAGGCATACAGACAGGCAGAATATTGTATCCATAATAAATAAATAAATATTTTTTAAAAAAAAAAGAAGTCTTGTTGAGGTTTGTGGAGGCAGGCTCAGGGAGCACTGAACAGGTGAACTGAGCTTTGACGTGCAGGTATTAGCAGAGAAAGGCACGTCTCTAAAGGTCTCATGTCTCTAAAGGTCTGATGTCTCTAAAGGTCTTACTTGGACATGAAGTTGGGCAGAGTTATTCACCCCTTTTTCTCTTATTATTTCTATCATACACTTACTATGCATTTAAAGCCACACCTGTCCCTTTAAAAAGAACAACTATATAGGATATACAATTTTTTAACTCTAAGAAGATTTTGTAATATATCAATCAAGCTTGGTGTGGTATGTAATCCCAGAACTCTGAAGCTGGAGACAGGAGGCTTGGTTTGAGTTCCAGGCCAGTCTGGGCCACAGTGTGAGACTCTGCCTCAAAAATTAAAAAAAAAAAGAAAAGGAAATTGATTGCTTAGAAGCACAGCCGGAGTCTATGGGGGAGAAGAGTAGGAAAGATTCAGGGCCAGGAAGAGACAGGAAAGACTGTGGGAAAGGGGAAATGGGAAGGAGGTACAGTGAATGAGACCAATGCATATGTAATTAAGTAGGTTTACAGGATGTAAGTAGGAAATCCAGAAATAACTTTTTCACCATCAATGTGCTTGTTTGTTAAACAGATTTATTTTTCTTATACTTTGAAACTCACTAAATGTTAATGACATTAACTCTTGAATGCTATCCCATGATTTCACAGCGCCTAGGATGTGTCATGTGTACCTAAAGCTGCCCCGTGTCACCAACACCCTTCCTTCTCGCGGCTGAGTTCCCAGCATGTATAGATGCTGAGTGACAACTGCCAGCTTCTCTAGTGACATCTGAGCTCCATATGGGCAAGGAGAAGACACTATTTTCCTCCATATATCCATAATTATAGGTTTGAGAATTATTCCTATAATATCCACATGCCACACTCCTTTAGTCCAAATATGAAGTCTGGTTTCTCTGTGTATCTCTGGCTATCCTGGAACTCACTCTGTAGCCCAGGCTGGCCTCAAACTCACAGAGATCCTCCTGCCTCTGCCTCCCCGAGTGCTGGAATTAAAGGTGTGCACCATCACTAACCCGCTGAAGTCTTTTGATTGCTCCTAAAGTTCTTAAGTGTTTTCCTCTGTACAGGACTTTACGGCTTAATATAGTGCCTGCCACATAGTGAAAAATCTCTGTAAATTCTAGCTTTATTTTTTTAAAACACCCTTCTCATTTAAAAAATTTATGGCTACATGTGTTTTATCTGCATGTGTATCTGTTTACTACATGGGTTCCTGGTGCTTTCAGAAACCAGAAGAGGGCACTGAACCTCTGGAACTGGAATTGTAGGCGCTTGTGAATTGCCATGTGGGTGCTGGGAATTGAACCTGGGTCCTCTGGAAGAAGAGTCAGTGCTCTTAACCACTGAGTCGTCTCTCCAGGTCCATTAACTTAACTTTTTATTTCTACATTTTTGGGGTAGGGAGAGGTAGAGGAGGAAAGGGAGGGAAGAAGGGATGAAGGGAGAGAGAGAAGAGAAGAGAAGAGGAGAGAGAGAGAGCGTGCCAGCCCTGTGAATACCAGCCAGGCTTGCTGTGGGGTCAGACAACATGAAGTCCCTTCTCTCCTCCTAGCACATGGGTCTTGAGGGTTGAGCTCAGCTCTTCAGACTTGCTGGTCCCATTTCATCTCTGCCCATACTTAACTGCATTCCCAGCCTTGTGTTCTTCCCACACTGAATGGCTTAGTCAGATCCTGCCACAAAGGCTGAGCTTTGATGCCTTCCTGCCCCAGCTGTGTCCTCTGCCTGCCTTCCCTGGTTTACTGGGTGAGCTCACTTCTCAAAGCAGAACTCTGAAGGCTCTTCCCTGAGCCCTTCCCTGACTCCTATGCTCTCTGCTTCCTAAGACCATGTGTACACTCATGACACTGCTTCTCGCTTTGCCTTGATTCTTTTCTTTCAATCATTAGTGCATACGTTTGCCTATCAGAGAGGCAGAAATCAAGTGTCATGTGGGTTCATACAGTGTCTGGGGGGGGGGGTCAGATGACTCCAAAGCACTGGGTAGAGGGATTCGCTTTGTGAGAACTTCTGAAACCAAAGGGAGGGAAGAGCAGGGCACGGGAAAGTTTAAGGGATGTGAGGTCTTCCCTGGGCTGCTGTGGAGGGGCTCCTGGCTTTTCAGAGACAGGGCCTTCTTTCCACCAGGAAGCAGGCTGAATGATCTTACTTGCATCACAGTTTATCAGTTCAGTGTTGTGAGCAGTCCGTGGGGACCCCAAAAGACCACCAGGGAGACCGGCTCACTGAAACACAAAAACAAGGTTTACTGTGTACATGTGTTCAAGCCAGCAGTGACAGGAGGTACCCCACCCTTCTAGAGAGCACTGTTTAAAGGCAAAACCCAGAAAAGTTACATTAGCAGGGTTTGGGGTTCAAACCTGATTGGCTCGTATCTAGGGGCTTTTCACAAATTTTATTTTCGAACCTTGCCTGTTGCTTGTCAAGTTTTCTTATCGGCTGACCTTTGGGTGGGGACTTTCTACGGTTATCTGAACTTTCCAGGTGGCTACCCTGTTACTTTTGCCCCTAGCCATTCCTGAGGACTGGAATGTTTTATGGGAAATAACTTATACAAGGTACAAGGTGTTTAATCCCAGCACTTGGGAGGCAGAGGCAGGCGGATCTCTGTGAGTTCGAGACCAGCCTGGTCTACAAGAGCTAGTTCCAGGACAGGCTCCAAAGCCACAGAGAAACCCTGTCTCGAAAAACCAAAAAAAAAAAAAAAAAAAGAAGGCACAAGGTGGAGGTGGAGGGCAAAATGGAGGAGGTTCTTCATTCCCCCTTGTTCCAGTAACTATAGTGAACCCAGTCTTGGGTTCCTAACAGTTAACTCGTAAGTATCTTCAGAGCTGAGGGGACTGTAGATTTGTGATCTCTGGACCATATGTTGTATTATACCCAACCTGTCTTTCATGAATTTCAGTAGCCGGTTAAGAATGCAAGGCCCAAAAGTCAGTAACAAAAGCAGAATTACCAGGGGGTTCCATAGAGTAGAGATGAGAGTGGCCAATCAAGGGAGCTCTTAAACCACATTTCAAACCTCTCTTTCTGAGAGGCAAGTTTCTCCTCTGACCTGGCACCAGTTTCTAGTCTTTTCCTTCTTCCTCCTGTCAGAAATATATAGAAAGGGGCACTGCCCAGCACAGTGAGAGGCCTCAGTCCTCCTCGCAGGTCTGGTGCTCCTTCCCAGTTGCTGTTTTTGCGGGCTTGTCAGTCGTGTTCACAATCTCTGGTTTACATCTGAGACTTTAGAACCATCTTCTTCTCCATCCTGTGCTCATCCACCAATCCGCCCGGCCCTCCGTCACCATGACTGTGTTAGCGAGATTACTTTGGCAACAGCATAGGGGAGAGAAGGGACTGGAAATTGGGAACTGATCTTCTGAATTCGAGAGATGGAAGAGACTTCTGAACATATCCATTGTAACAGACTTTCCTAGGTGTTTGGGTTATCATTCTTAGAGCATTAAGAAGGAACCTCACAGATCGGCCTCAGCTTTTGGCTTCGGTTGGCCAGAGGCGGCCCCTGGGCTGTCATGTGCCCATACTTATGTGGCACACACCAGGTTGAGAACTGCTGGGTTCCAGTATTTTTTTTTTTTCAAGACAGGGTTTCTCTATAGCTTTTGTGCTTGTCCTGGAACTAGCTCTTGTAGACCAGGCTGGCCTTGAACTCCAAGAGATCCGCCTGCCTCTGCCTCCCGAGTGCTGGGATTAAAGGCGTGCACCACCTCCGCCCGGCTCTGGGTTCCAGTATTTTAACGCAGAGGAAACTGAGGGCAGAAAGGAGGAAGTGAGTCAGTGCAAAAGACTGGGACCAAGATCAGATCTGGCATCTGGTCCAGTGATACTCAGGTCTCTTACTTCTCCTTGGGGAAAGGGAAACGTCCTGTTTCTCTCTGTGTCCAAGAAAGCCCACTACACTCTTCCAGGCCTCTCAGACTGAAGTCCCACTGAGCGAACAGCTCACAGTAAGGAACTATTTCTAATGGTGCTTGCTTTCTGACTTAGGGTTACAATTGCTGTGATGACCCAAAGCAACCTGGGGGAGGAAAAGGTCTGTTTGGCTTATGTACCCCGAGTCACAGTCCATTGAGGAAACCAAGGCAGGAACTCACACTGGGCAGGAATCCAGAGGCAGGAGCTGATCCAGAGGCCATGAAGAGGTGCTGCTTACTGGCTTGCATCTCCTGGCTTGGGCTATCTGCTCACTTATAGAAGCCAGGACCACCAGGTCAGGGTTGGACTGCCCACAATGGCCAGGGCCCTCCTGCACCAATCACTGCTCCACAGGCTTGCCTACAGCCCAATCTTATGGAGGCTTTTTTTTTTTTTTCAATTGAGGCTCCCTCTTTTCAGATGACTCTAGCTTGGGTCAGGTTGACATAAAACACAGAACAAACCAGCACACTTTCTGTACAAGTCTCCCTTGTCGGGAATCAGGCAGAACCTCAAGCAGGTCAGAAGTGAGGAAATGCTGGGAATGAAGAAGAGCACAGCCAAGACCAAATGTCTGTGTCTGTCGGGACAGGCTGTCTGTCTGGACACGGACCCTCTAGTTGCTGACGGTTCTTTAGCCACATGGTTCTTTCTCATCTTGGGAATCCGTGGCTTTTATTTCCCCCTGGCTTCTGACTTTGACCAGTCACTCTGTTTTGAATTGGTTATCAGCAGCTCTGCATAATCTCACGGAACCCTGGGCCTCTGGATGGCTCCTTCTACATGTGTCAGCTTGACACAAAGCATTAATTGAAAAAAATTAATGTCTTGACAAAGCCTCTGCTTGTCTATAAAGATAACAACTTGGTTCAAATGTACCTTAGGGCAGAAAAACAATAGGAGACCTGTTGTAGAGGGGCCATCTTTCCATCAGGGGGCGCCATTCTTTTCCCTAAAGCCTCGGGATCCTGAAAGGGACGTCACAACAAAGTCTGAGCACCTCACCTGGCAGGGATGGAACACACCTTTGATCCCAGCACCCAGGACAGGGAGGCAGAGGTAGAGGCAGGAGGATCTCTGTGAGTTGAAGGGCAGTCTATAAAACGAGTTCCAGGGCAGTCTGAACACCTCTCCCTGGCTTAAACAGGAATAGTATGGCCAGAGCTGGCCTTTAGGAAAGAACTCTAGGAGCCATGGAACAAGGTTTTAAGGGAAGTGGGGTGGGGTGGTAGGAGGTCAGTTTGCCGAAGTCACTTCTGCCGGCTAGGTAAGAGATGATGAGAAATAAACCAAAGAGTGAGTCCAGGAAATAAAGTTGCCAAGAACAGGTTGGAAAGGAGCCACTTTGGCCAGAAAATGACTGGATTGTGGGAGATGGTGATAATGCCTGGGCCGGGAGCCTGAGGACCTGTGGCCGCGGTACTGGGAATAGACTGTGGGAAGAGGGGCTGTTCTGAAGGGACTGTGGCGTTAGGTTTGTGCATGAGGGATGCAGACATCTAAGCGTATAATAGTGCATTCAGTAACTCTGAGCTGCAGATAACAATGCGGGGTTTGAGAAGGCTCATCCTCCTCATTCCTCCTTCTTATGGGGGGACCAGGGGAGCACACAGAGTGAGAAAAGGAGGGGACCAAGAACCACACTTAGAAGAGTTTCTACATTTAAGTATCGAACAAGGAAGGAATCAGAGATGGAGCTAGGGTGTGTGTATTTGTGTGAAATAAAGTACCCTTTTGCCCCCGGTCAAAGGAGGGGATTTCATGAAGGAATGTGGAGAGGATGAGAGCCAGGGTTGTTATTTCAACACTCATTAAAGACTTTTGGTCATGGTAGGCCTCATTTTCAATCACAACAAGCTGTCGTGGTCCTGAAGAAAAAAGCACAGGCCCTGACCCAGGGAAGCACCTCGACTGGTTTCTGGCTAGCTCACACAGATGTAATTACTTTATAAAGCTCCACGTCGCTCAGAATTTCCAAATAAATCCTTCCAGCGCGCAGCCTCTCTGGATTCAGTGCTAGAAACTGCAAAGACTGGAGGGCGGGCTGACGACCGGATATATCAAGAATAACATTAAATATTAATGAGCATTCTTCAGCGGAGCTGGAGGTTCGGGGAGAAACGTCCCCAAGCCACTAGGTCCACGCCCCCTCATGAATATGCAGATATATACCAGCCGCGCCCCGCCCTCTACTCTTCCCCCAGCGCAACGGACTCTCCCTTCAAACGGGAAACAAGATGGCGGCGGCAGGTCCGAGCACTCGGGCTTCTTCCGCGGCGGCCACGGCGGCTCTGAGTCGGCGGGGCCGGCGGGGCCGCTGTGACGGGATGGCGGCCGCGAAGACCGGGCTTCCGGGCCCGGCCTCTAGCCCCGCGTTGTTAGTGTTACCGCCGCCGCCACGGCCGGAGGAGTCGGGCTGCGCCGGGTGCCTGGAGACCCCGGGGGAAGCGGCGGCCCTGCCGTACGGCCACTCGCGGTGCCGAGGCTGCGCCTCCCGCGCGGCGGGCCCGGGCTGCCGTCGCTGCCGTCCCCGGGGTTCGGGCTGGGCCCGTCGTCGGGCCCGCGACGACGGCCAGGCCGCCACGGAGCTGCTGAACGAGCGCGCCCGTCGCGGACAACCGGAGCGCTGCCGCTCGCGCCGGGACGGGGGCGCGGCCGGCGCGGGGCCCAGGCCGGACCCGGAGCCGCGCGCGGAGCCAGGTGAAGCCTCCCCTCTCCTCTTCCCCTTGGGGTCCCGGCCAGGCCCAGCCACCCCGGGTCTGGCCTGGTGAGCGGGGTGGAGGATCCCGGGCCCTCCTGGAGCGGGCGTGGAGAGTTCTCTCCTGGGGTCGCGATTGGGTTGTGTCCCGGCGCCGTCTGTGGTTAGTAAAGGTTGAACTTTGGAGCGAACTGCGGGCTTGTTGCCTTTGGAGGGGCAGTGAGGGGACCCCGCGCCTTGCGTAAGTCACAAGTTTGGAAGGAAACAGTTCTTGGAACAAGTTAGGGGCATGTTGGAGTTGGTGCGTGGAGGAGGAGGGGCTCCGGAGGATCCCAGGAGCGCTTGTTGTCAGCGTTAGGCGGAGGGGCTTGGGGTCGTGTTCTAAGAAGGACGTGTTTTCCTGGGCTCGAGTGGATGAGCGGCGGGTGGGGGACAGATCCCAGGCTCGGGGGGACAGATCGAATCTGACGCCGTGAAGTGGGGCTTTGCAGACTTGAGAGCAGAGCGGGCTGGTGGTGGATGAACTCGCGGCTCATACAATCTTGAAAAATACATGCTTATCGCAGAGCCTGGCACATAGGATGAGATAAATACCATCTATTTATATTTGCGATAATACTGATCATAAAAGCCAGTAGCGCTCGGTGAAAAAGCCGGGTGGGATTTAAGTTTTGGAGACTAAGATTGGTTGACTGGGGCGGTTTTCTGTCTTTCTGGACAGGTTTCCGGCTGTGATGCTGGCAATTTAAAGTTCTGTTGCAGGACACCTTTCTCAGCAGCGGCAGCCCATCATTTGTTGGTGCTGAAGTCTAAGGAAGAAAATGCCTTCTGTAACACGAACCAAGACAGGCTTCTTTGGGGGCACGCCCAGGCAACATAGGTTTTTAAGAAATGTAAAGTCAGGAGATGCCATTTCATAGCCCTTTTATATTAGGAATACTGCCTTACCTTGTTTTCTGTAGGGGAAGGCAGGCATTGCATTGTGTGCATGAAAGTGTAGTTCCTAGAAACTACAGGGTCCAGGATGCATCTGTTTTGGCTCAAGCAGGGACACCTGCCAAAGATACTTAACTTGCTTCTCCAAGGGCTGAGGTGGTCTTCATTTTACTTTCTGTGTTTTTTGTTATTTCTTTTTCTAACATTACAGTGCTCTTGCAAAGTTGTATGTTTATTTCTGTTTTATAGATGAGACTGAGGCCTAGAGAGATTAAATAACTTGCCTGATGATAAAAGTCCAATTCCATCTGATTCTTGCTCAATTTAGTTTTCTTTAATTTCTGAGACTATAAATATATAAGGTAATTTCTCTGGTCTCTCTACTACTACATTGATTGTATGGTCAATTAAGCTAGCAGTTTTTTTTTTTTTTTTTTTTGGTTTTTCGAGACAGGGTTTCTCTGTGGTTTTGGAGCCTGTTCTGGAACTAGCTCTTGTAGACCAGGCTGGTCTCGAACTCACAAGAGATCCGCCTGCCTCTGCCTCCCAAGTGCTGGGATTAAAGGCGTGCGCCACCACCGCCTGGCAAGCTAGCAGTTTTTATTTCTATATCTCTAGGAGCAGTTGTGAAGTACCTGCTTTGAAATTTGAACTATGAAAGAGACTATTGCTTTTTGGTTCGTGTAAAGTTTTTCTTCTTACAGAAGTTTGTTTTCATAAAGGATAGGCTATTAGTGAGTAAGGACATTTACTTAAAATAAGAGTCCATAGGATTTATTGAGTTAATTGTGTGTCTTCCAGTTGTATGCGGGTCATAATGAAAAGTATTTTTCCTAAGTTTCTTTTTGGATCATCGTGTATTTGCAGTCATATGTTTATTCAGCCAAATAATTTTAGAAAAATAAAAAAATGCTACTGAACCCGTCATGGTGATGCAAACTTGGGGCCTCGGTATTTGGGAAGTGCACTCGGGGTCAGGAGTTCAAGGTTTTTCTTTGCTATGTGAGGAGCTGTTCAAAAAAACAAAACTTAAAAAAAAAAAAAAGGAATTGCTGAATAGGGCTTGGCAATTATGTTTAGCCTTAGTGGGTATTCACTGAAGTTATACACAGTATTTTTAAATTAAAACCTTAATGGGGGGCAGCAAGATGTCAAGCCTGACTTGAATTCAATTCTAGGACTCACGTAAGTGAAGGGAGAGAACTGACTCCGGAAAGCTGTCCCCTGGCCTCCACGTGTGTGTAGTGGCACATGGACACACTTCCCAAAATACATACATAAAAATATAATAAATTGTGCTGAGGGTGATGGGACAAGCCTGTAGTCCCACTATTTAAGACAGAATCTTAAAAAGTTCAAGATCTTCCTTGACTACATGATAAGTTTCGGGCCAGCCTGGGCTACATGGGACTCTGTCTCAACAAAACAAAACTCAAAATCCAAAACCCTTTTCACCATTCATGAGTCAGAGGCAAATAGAAAAAGTTACTTGGTGATGCTGCTTTCTTCTCATCTCCACTGTCTCCAGTGTTCTGTTTACTCTTTTACAATTATGCATCTTACCAAATTCTTACCAAAATTAAAATTTATATTTTCCTATTTTTATACAAATGGTTGTGTGTAATGCACATTGTTCTTTATGTAGTGTGTTTGTGTGTTACATGGACAAACAAGACAGAGCAAGATATCAGTGGCTCTCAGCCTTCATAGTGTGACCCTCACCTTGTAGTGACACCCACCCATAAAATTATTTTCGTTCTACTTCATAATTACAATGTGAATCATAATGTAAATATGTGTTTTCTGATGGGCTTTGGCAATCCCTGTGAAAGAGTTATTCGACCCCCAAGGAGGTTGTGACCCACAGGTTGAGAACCACTGTTTTCTGCCTTTGGCTTTGAAGTGAGGACACCTTTCTCTATGCCTGATTGCTCAGAGATGAGGTCTCTGAGGGACCTGGAAGCTCTTCATTTTGCTAGGTTGACTGGTCAGCAGAATCTCAGAATCCTCCAGTCTGCCCCTCAGTGCTGAGATGACAGATGCCTGTAGCTGCTCCTGGCCTTTAATATAGGGATTTGAAACTTAGGTTCCTCATTGCAGATCACTCATAGCCACAGAGCCATCTCCCTAGCCCTATAAGTTGTGTTTGCTTGTTTAATATACATGCATAGTAGAACAGAAAATGTCTTTAATGCTCTTATACTTGTATGGAATTTTATTAAATGGGCATAACATTTAGTCATCTATTGGTGCATGTTTAAGTGGAATCTTTTTCTATTATAAACAGTTTTTTTCAAACTTGTGTGTGTGTGTGCTTGGTGCCCAAGGTGGCCAGAGGAGGGTGTCAGAGTCTCTGGAATTGGTGTCATAGATGGTTAGGAACTGACAGGTGGGTGCTGCATAAACATCCCTGTTCATACTCCCTGTTCACTTACGATTAACAAACATTTTAAACATTTGCTTTCCATGAAAAGCAAAGAGTTCTGGTCTGTTTGTCAGACAACATCTGCTTTCTGTGTTGCCTAAATTGCTTTTCGGACTAGTGAATAATGAAGCTGTGATTGTTTCAGCATATATAAAGTGACTCGCCCTTCCTCCTTATTGACAGACCTGAGCATGTCCTTTTGTGCACTAAGCAGGATCCATGTGCTTTCCCCTTATGTGTTTTATAAACTCAGCTGGAGATTACCTCACCACCTCTTTCACCAGTGAAATGAATTACCATGGAAAGAACTGCTCAGCTCTGTGGACTCAGATGAGCAGCAGGGATTCAGGTGGTACTTGCTTCCTCTCTTACTCCAGGAGAGTTACTCACCTTGAGTTCATTTGTATGTGAGCATATGATAACAATTTTCATCACACTTTATTTGATTAATTTACAGAACATTTGGTTCCTATTATTTTTTTAAGATTTATTTATTTATTACATACACAGTGTTCTGTTTGCACACCAGAAGAAGGCACCAGATCTCATTACAGATGGTTGTGAGCCACCATGTGGTTGCTGGGAATTGAACTCAGGACCTCTGGAAGAGCAGCCAGTGCTCTTAACCTCTGAGCCATCTCTCCAGCCCGGTTCCTATTATTTTTTAAGACACTTATTTATTATTTGTTTTTATTGGTCACAATAAATTCAGTCTGGCCTAGGAGTTAGTACACATAGTGTCTAGGAGAGAGTGGAAAGATGGGGGAACAGGACTTGATGGGTGATAGTGGACTTTGGACACCTTGCCCAAGAGTGAGGGTGCACTGGCAAATTCCACCTTAGAGACTCTCTGATGAGGTAAAGTAACACCTATGTTGGAAACCCCAGTTGTCTTTGGAAGATGGCTAAGGTAGACGGCACATAACCAGACAAACTGGTGAATATGGAACCGTGACTGCACATACACTCCTGAGCTTGCTGAGAGACAGCAGTCAGCAGACGTGGAGCTATCAAAACTGTCAAGTTGTTACCCCCCAGCAGGCTCAAGGGATCTGCTGAAGCCTTTCTGAGTAAGGAGGTTCTCTTTTTCTCTTCCTGGGGCAGGGATGGGGGTGAGTTTAGCCATGCACAAGAAACTAAGACTTCTGCATAGCCCTGGGGTTTTCCTAAGAAACCAGAGCAAAGGATGGATAACTTTTTCATATCCAAGATCTTTGAGGTTTTTGTCCAAATAACTTTATGCTAAGAAATATAGAAGAAATGTCTCCAAGATAGTGAACTATTTTAGTCACATGGAGAAACTAAAACAAGATTATCAGGAACACTCTCCTACCTCTGAGAGCCCAGGATTCTTCCAGAAGACAGAAGCCAGCTGCAGTAAACTCACCGTGGAAATGGCAGTATGAGCCTGCAGGGTTCCCGACAAAAGGAGAGTCCACAGACAAAACAGGACTGGAGCTCCTGAAACTGATAGATAGTGTTAGTTCAAAAGATAATTAAAATGAGCGTAGTTAGAACTAAAGCTGTTCCAGAACGGATACCCCAGTAAGCGAGTATAGTTAGGACTAAAGCTATTGTGGAATTAAAATCTTCTATGTAAAGATCTCCAGAATTCAACAGCTCAGTAAACAAGACATGAAATAATTTGTAAGAACTACCTGCAGTGGAAACAGTCAGTGAGGGTGAATGCTCAAAAGGGCCAACAGAAACGTGGGGAAAAGAACGGAGGAGATTGATCAGGAAGCTCCAGATGTAGTAATCCCAAGAGAAAAGCAGATAGAATGAGGGGGGTGTTGAATCTGAAGATGTGATGACTTAAGATATTTCAGAATTAATAAAAAACCCTGAATCTTTTAAGACTCATGAAGCCCAACAAGAATTAGAAAACACAGAGCCCTCCTAACTAAACACGTTGTGGCGAAACCTCAGAACCCACCCCCACCCCAGTGCTGGGGATTGAACCCAGTTTCTAAAAATAACAAACCAAGTGGTCAACATAATTAGAAAAATAACAGGTTAAATTCAGAGGAAGTACGTGATAGAAAAGAATGGATCCCAGTGAGAAGAGGCCTAACAAGCCCAAGCCAGAGCCATTGAGGTGTTAGCCTTACCTGGTATAGGTATCCACTATCTCTTGATTCAGCCTTTCCAGTAGTGGTGGTCTCGGGGAGCGCACAGGTGTGCATGCTCATGGTCATCTCAGACTGCAGAACTGGAAAAAACAGTTTCCTTGAGAAAAGTAGCAATGAATTGTGGGTTGTTCTGTAACTGTTAGTACATGAATGAACAAAGTTCTTATATATCATCATAAATAAATCTTGAAAAAGTGTGTAGTGAAAAGTTATAAAAGGTGCGTGAAGATGAGCTTATTTGAAGGACTGAGATGCAGGGAAAAGTCAGCAGTGTAGATTACTCTTGATGACAGTAAGATAGTGCAAGAAAGGAAATGGGCACATAAAGGGAGGAGGGTCTCTCTCTGCAGATGTAACTTTGGAAAGTCCCAATGCTTGGGATTTTGGTAGAGCTTGAGAGGTAAGGTGATAGAGATCACGTTTCTCTCTTGCAGTATATTGCAGGAGTGACCATTTGTTTATGAACTGCTGCTGGTTTCCCAACTGGAGATAATTTACCTCATGTTGGGAGAAAGCAGTTAATGGTTAAAGGAGGTCAGGGCCAGGCCTACTTAGTAAATTGACCCTAACTAAAATTTAAGTGCTGGACACTGTTCTATCTAAATGTCTCCACACACATAATTCCTACTTAAACCTAATGTGTCCCCCCCCCCCCCCCGTGTGTGTGTATGTGTCTGTATGGAGGCGGGAGGACAGCTTCAGGTGTCATTCCTTAGATGCAATCCAGCTGAGGTCTCTTGTCTTGGAGTCATTGATTAGGCTGGGTTGCCTAACCAGAATGCTCCAGGAATCTGCCTGTCTCCACCTCCTGGTGCTGGTATTACAAGTGCATGCTGTCTTTTAGCATGGGTTCTGGGGACCAAACACAGGCCCTCATGCCTTCATGGCAAGCTCTTCACTGACTGAGCTAGTGTCTTAGTTCAGGTTTTGTTCATTTTAGTTCTAGATATGGAAGATGATCTCAGGTTTATTGGCATCTAAATATATGAGTAGCTATTTCTTTTTTCCCTCAGGATAACATCTCTTAGTTCTTCTGTGAGTAATACACACAAATATGTTTATTTCCTGTCTTAGTTCCTTTGTGTTTCAGTTTTCTGACCCATAAAAAGCAAACATCATAAGCTGTACCTGGTTACTTGAAGGTTTAGGAATTATGTATAACAGCATTTAGCAGAGTGCTCAACATGTAAGCATTGAGTCAATGTCCATTTACTAGGTACCCGTTCTGACTGGTCCAGATGCTGTAGCTCTTCTATACTCAGTTCTGTAGGCCGGCCGCTGGCTTTCGTTCTGCTCTCTCACTTTATTACTTTTTTAGCATTGGTAGAGGTGTTAGCTTTTCTGAGCATTTGCTTCCTTGTGCGTAAATGGCTGGAGTAATGCCAACAAGCCCTGGGAGTACTGCAAGGATCAGGTAAGATGTCCAATGTAAATGGTTAGCAGTGATCTTAAACAGTGAAACCAGCTTTTTAAAGGAATATAATATCTCCAGTTTAGTGTTTTTACAGAATTCCTGGTGTGATTGAGTGGGTCTCTGTGTCTGTATCTGTTTCTTGTGCCTTTTCTTGGTCTCTTTTCCTTCTGTTTGTTTGTTTTGTCTTATTCCAATGTGTTGGCTTTTATTTTATCTTTTATATTTTATTTTCTTTTATCCTTAGAAACCCATTTGTTTTCTAATGAGTGATAGAGGGAATGAATCTGGAGGGGAGAAGGGGTGGCGAGGAACTCATACGAATAAAGGGAGGGGAAACTGTAATCAGGATATATTATGTGAGAAAATAGCTAGTTTTAATAAAAGGGAAAAAGGAATAGAATAGATATTTGCATAGTGAATTATTTGTTTCTGTTGTACAAATACATTTAGCATGGTTTGGGGAATAAGGCCAGCTCCAGAGAGAAGCTAGACCAGCAAAGGGTGGGACCAACTCCACATGGCCTTCTGATTTCATCACACATGGTTCCTATGGCCCCCTAAAGTGACACGGGCCACACCAACATAGACCCCAGCTGCGCTGCTTAACTATGGACCCAGAAATGGCCCTCAGTAGCAACTTGTGCCCAGGCGACATCCTGGCTTCTGGTGGAAGCACTGGCCACTCAGATCGGGATGGCCCCTGAACAACCCTAGGCTTTTTTTTGTTTGTTTTGTTTTGTTTTTCGAGACAGGGTTTTTCTGTAGCTTTGGTGCCTGTCCCGGAACTAGCTCTTGTAGACCAGGCTGGCCTTGAACTCCCAGAGATCCGCCTGCCTCTGCCTCCCGAGTGCTGGGATTAAAGGCGTGTGCCACCACCGCCCAGCAACCCTAGGCTTCTTAAAACCTTTGGTGGCAGTATGAGACTCTACCTGTGTCTTCAGCACAGACTCCAGCTGTGGTAAGACCCTGGGCCCAAACATGGATCTGGGCAGCAGCTGGGTCTGGAACAGCAGTATTATGTATTTATACTTTTTCTGAGTTCAGAAGGAATGTAAAATGCATACATGATTAGTAATATCTTCTACTCCTTACTGAAGTGTAACTGTTATTTATTTGCATACTGAAAAGTATTCTGGAAGAAAGATAGTATTGAAAAGTAGTGGATCTGAATGTAAATTCTAGCTTGAGGCCCTGTAGTCACTGTGAGACTTTGGGCAAACTCTGCACCTAAAATTCATTTCTAAATCTGAATAATGGTTGGATTGGAAAGTGGTTTGGTTTAGGCAAGATGGCACATTAGGTGATTAGAGAAAGAAATATCTCACGTAAGCTTTTATACTTTGTTAATGTAGTTAATGTAGTCATTAATTATTGTGCCAAACACAGTGCTAGTTGATAGGGATACAAAAAAAAAAAAAAAAAAAAAAAAGAGTAAACCACAAGCTTCTTGAAGACGGTCGAGAAACTTGTCCTGACAGTAAGCATACAGGATGGATTTAAGGAGAGCAGAACCTAAGGATGAGAAACTTAGTAGGCATTTGCATTCAGTATAGGAAAATTGAACACCAAAAAAGCACAGTGAGGGCTGGAGAGATGGCTCAGCAGTTAAGAGCACTGGCTGCTCATCTAAAGGCCCTGGGTTCAAGTCCCAGTACCCACATGGCAGTAACTTCAGTTCCAGAGGATTCAACACCCTCACACAGACATACATGCAGACAGAAAGAAAAAAACCCAAAAAGTAAAAAAAAAAAAAAACCCAACAAAAAAGCACAACAAAGTGATGATATTATATGCTATTGTTTTTGCATTTCAGTAGCAGCCACTGTTAATGAGGATATATTTTGCCAGACTTTTTATTTGCTGTTCCAGTTAGCACTAACAGTCAAGTTGGCACAGACTAGAATTATCTGAGAGGAAAGCGTTGATTGAGGAATTGCCTAGATCAGATTGGTCTGTGGGCATTGTGGAGGGTTGTTTGGTAATGTAGGAGAGCCCAGCTCATTGGGGATGGCACCAGCCTTACGCACGTGCTTCTGGTCTATATAAGAACGTTACACAAGTATGAGCCTGGGAGTAAGCCAGAGAGCAAGCTAGCAAGCCAAGTTCTTCCATGACTTAGCTTCCAAGTTCCTGTCCTGACTTCCCTCAGTGATAGACTGTGATCTGGAAGTGTAAGCTAAATAACCACTTTCCTCCCTAAGTTGCTTTGGTCAACAACAGAAAGGAAACTAGGACATGTATGAATATTGTGTGTGACTTGTGTGTATATTCAGTTTTATGTTCAATCACCTAAATCTCTTGAATTTTAGAATCTGGGAAATTTCTACCACATCACGATTTTACTTAAATTTATCCTGTAGTGTGTGAAATTTAGGAACTCTGTGTCTCTTCTTGTGATTTTCTCATAATGCAGATGTTTCTGACAGAAATAAGTAGGCTTGTTAATGTAGGAAATGAAGGATTTGTCGGATTTAGGCATTGTTTGATACAGCCAGAAAAGTTTTGGCTAGAAGAACTAGCATTTATGGAATTTACTTTGCCTATATGCTAAGGCTTTATGCTGTATTTAATAGAGTATTCTTAATATGTGTAAGGCACTGGACTAGGTTCCTAGCAATGGTGGACGTGAGAGCAGAGTGTACTGAAAAGGAGGGACGCCGAGGGAACAGTGTTCTTTCTCATGTAAGCGTGCTCCATTCTGCTTTAGAAGAATGCATTCTAAGAAGCTTTAGGAATGGTAAGGAGACGCTAACGAAGGACAGTGTTTGCTGGTTTTTCATTCCATTCTTTCTAGGGGTAGTGGATGGTGCTGCTGTCCCAGATCTGTGTTTCCAGTAAGCTCCTTTAGAGATCCTTAGTTCTTAGACATAAGTGTAGGTTCTTTTTGCACAGTGATTATGCCCATCCTCTGAACCCTTTGCATCTGTACTGTGTAGCCTTCTTTGGCTTACTTAGAGGTCTTTGGACCCATTAAAAGCATTTGGTAAAGTAGTTGGATGAAAATATGGAAGATAAGTTGACATAGACTATTCAAATAGGAGATACTCCCATTTTATGATTAAAGAATCAAGCTAGCAAGGAAGAATAGTGCAGATGGAATCCAGGATAGGGTACAGTTGAATGCAGGTCTCTTTGGTTCCAGATTCTGAACTCTAACTTTGGAATCATTTTACTGATGATAGTTGTCTTAGTTAGTGTCCTGTTGCTGTGAAGAGACACCATTACCATGGCAACTCTTAGAAAAGAAAGCATTTAATTGGAGCTGGCTTATATTCAAAGGTTTAGTCCATTATCATGATGGGGAGCATGGCTGCACTCAAGTGTTGGGGAGGTAGCTGAGAGTTCTACGTTTGGATCAGTAGGCAGCAGGAAGAGAGGCACTGGGCCTTGCTTGAACTTTTGAAAGCCCACCTCCAGTGACACACTTCCTCCAACAAGACCATACTCCCTAATAGTGCCACTCCTTATGAGTCTATGGGGGCCATTTTCTTTCAGACCACCACAATTGTGAATAATATTTTGCCTCACATAGAAGAAATCAAAGGCTGTTCCATTTTGGTGGTGGATGTGCTGCTGTGCCCATGAGGTTCTTTGTTAGCCTTGGATGAAAGATTCCGAGGCTCAAGCCCTTCTTTTCAGCTGCAGCTGGCTCCTGCGCCTACATTTGATTCTGTGACCTCTTTAATCATAGGGTTTTACTGATGATCCATTGCAGATTGTCTAATAAGAAAACATTGCTTTTGGGGTTGTTTTTAGATTCAGTATAGAAGTCTTATTTGCTTGTCTCTATTTTTACATCTGTTTTTGCAGGTCTGTTGACCTCTACTTGTCAGTGTTTTCTGATTCAGAAGTTGGCAAACTGGCCAGTAGGTTAGTCCAGCTTCACCCTTCCTTACGAAAGTGTTGCCTGTCCTTCCCAGTCCTGTTCTCTTCCCATTGTGACTCTTAACTGCAGCACTTGTTTCTAAGACTGATTTGGTAGTTGCTCATTCTGTGTGACTCTCTTATCTCTGTAGCTGTTGAGCTCCATCCCCAAGAACTGTTATAGATTTGTCTTAGCTAATAAACCATATTAAATTTCTTTGTGGAAGATCTGCCTCGTATTTGTGTGTTTTCCCTTTTCACATCACTTCCCTTCTTTACTGCTCATTTCCTCTTTAATCTCCTAATATCTTGTGACTGTTTCCATTGTTGTTTTTCTCTCTCTCTCTCCTGTGTTAGCACTTTGATTTTCTTTTTCTCTTTTTGTGAATTCTATTAAGTCACCATTCCTTTTCTAGCATGTCAATTATCTACCATACTCTAACAGTGGCTTTTCGTCTTACTAAAGCAACTTCTTTTATCATTCTAGTTACTGCCCAGTCCATTGGCTTTGTGCAGTGTACTCAATAAATGAATTTTAAAAAATCCCTTGTCTTATTTTGGTTTACTGTAGCTATGATAGAACACCATGAGCAAGCCAACTTGGGAGGAAAGACTTTATTTGACTTCTACTTCCTTATCATTGTTCATCATTGAAGGAAGTCAGGACAGGAACTCAAACAGGGCAGGAACATGGAGATAGAAGCTGATGCAGAGGCCACAGAGGGGTGCTTACTGACTTGCTCATTGTGGCTTGCTCAGCTGCTTTCTTACAGAACTCAGGATACTAGCCCAGCAATGGTACCACCCATAATGCACTGGGTCATTCCCCATTGATCACTAATTAAGAAAATGCCCTACAGGCTTGCCCACAGCCCAATCTTATGGAGGTATTTTCTCATTTGAGGTTCTGTTCTCAAATGACTTTAGCCTGTGTCAAGTTGTCAAGTTGCCAGCATAGTCCCCTATATAATTTTAATAGCTAAATTGTCTGGCTGTTCATAATTAGCTTAACCAATCTTTCAGTGTTTAGCATTGAGGTTATTTTTGTTTTTCATTTTGTAGTGAAATCTTTTAAACTTTTTAATTACATTTATTTGCATGCATGTGTATGTGTTGGATTACAGCATGCTTGAGGAGTTGGCTTTTTCATTCTATGATGTGGGCCCTGGAGGTCAAACTCAGGCCATCAAGTTGGTGGCAAGCATTTTTGCCAAGCCGTCTTGTGTGCCCTGAAAAAGTTTTATGTAACTTTTTGTTCTGTCCTAGAATATTTTAAGATACATTCCTAGAAAATGTATGTGTGTGTGTATATATATGTGTGTGTGTGTGTGTATATATATATGTATATATATATCTGAAGTTACAAACATAAGTTATTCATATGTGAGCTCTGAAAATTTGATTTGATTAAAGCTTTACCAGGGGATGTTTTAAAAATATAAACAGTAAAATTGAGTGTAATGGTGATTAGAGATGTTCAGTTCTATCCGTTGGTAAGTAGTCTATTACTTGATTCTAAATTTTACTAGCTTTTAAGCAAAATTTTTTTTTGATTTACTTAATGTATGTGAGTATTTTACTCACGTACATGTACGTGCCCTTTGTGCATACCAAGTGCCTGTGAGGTAGGAAGAGTACATTAGACACCCTGGAACTTGAGTTATAGGGAGTTTGAGCTACCATGTGAGTGCTGGGAATTAAGCCCAGGTCCTCTGCAAGAGGAGCAAGAGCTTTAAGTGTTCTTAGTTCTTACCCTTTTCTCTCTACACTCTCTTCTTCCCAGCTAGGCACTCTTGGTATTGCCTACTATAATTCTTCTTGTCTTGAGTGAAGAAGTTAGCAGTTGTTGACACTTGGACATCGCCCATACTCTTACAAGGAGCAAACCAGATAACAGTAGATAAAAGTTAAAAATAAGAAATAAGAATAAAGCTATTTTCTTTGTGGTGCTGGGGGTTGCACCATTGCCTCATCTGTATTATGTAAATGCCCCCGACTCTGAGCTGTATCTCCCCCAATAATGGGGGCCATATCAGTTTGGTTTTAGCACACATTTATGATTTACTCCTCTTTCTCCTTTTATGCTGTGGAGCATGTGCTTAATTTAACACCAAATTTCTCCTTCCGGAGGGCTGATTGTGGTTCTAATACCTATCATCTCAGCACTGAGAGCGACTGACACAGGAGGACTGTGTACTCAGAACATTAACAGTGTTCTGAGGTTTGGTGGATAGGCACATACATACATGGTAAGTTGGGAGGGACTGTATTCATAGTGACTCTTGTTTTTTGTGCATCTCTGCATTTACTGTATGTTTTGAAGAGGTACAGTATTTTCCTCTTTCTATCTGCCAGGGACATGCTACAAGACCCCAGTGCATGCCTGCAGCTGTGGGCAGGATCAAGCCCTATATTTGCTGATTCTTCTTATGCACACATGTTTAACTTTCCTAAGTGTTTCTAGTCCTCAGTGCGGTGTTCAGCTGCCGCAGACAGCTGTGGTGTCTTTTCTCATCTGAACTTCAGTATGCATAAGACTCAAGCTTCTTTTTTGCCTTTGCTATCAAGGTTGTAATAAATGATTTAAAACCTTTTTTACATTTATTTATTGTGTGTGTGCCTGTGTGAGCACATGCGTGTATATACCAAAACCTGTGTCGAGTCAGAGGACAACTTTTGGGAGTCATGTCTCTCCTTCCACCATCTAGGTTTCTGGGATCAAATTGATGCCATCAGGTTGGTTGTAAGTGAGCCATCTTGGTGGTGCCATTTTAGCCTTTTCAGAGAGTATTTTCTTTTCTGTTTCCCCATGGGTCTATTAGACTTGTCTCTTCCTTCTTGTTTCTCTGTTACTCTTAGGACCTATGTCTCTGTTAGAACGTTCACTCAGTAGTGGTTGCTCTGACTTCTCCTCCTCCCATCCATATCACTTTTAGAGGCGCTTCATGCCTCTTAGCCCATGCCCCTTAGAGGCAGAAATGCATTGTGTCGGGGACTAACCCTTCGACTTCCTGAACTGCTGCGCCCGTCCTCATCACCTCCACTCAGCACTGCCTCCCATTGCTGTCCCTGTATCCTGTGTCCCACTCTTAACTCACGTTGTCCTTATCTAGTTTGTGAGTAGCTTTCTTGTCTTTGCCAGTACTTTTTCTTAACACCTGCCATAAGTCTAGGCTGCCTGGCCTTTTTTATTATGTCAGCTCCTGATGATTCTTTCTTTATCCTTCAGATTTATTTGTGTAATACACATTCGTCTTATGATACGCTTCTCATAATTTGAAAACATAGTTTGGTCTGCTTCGTGCTTTTATCATGAAATCTTGCTTTTCTTACAGTGCTTATGAAGTATGTAGGTTTTAAATTCTTCTGATTACAGCAGAGCAGATTGTAGCAGACAAAACCCCTGCTGAGAGTAACTAGAAGAGCCTTATTTAAAAAGTGAGAGCTCTTAAGATTGCCATGGCAGCCAGGGCTTCAGATATTTGTGGATTCCTGGTGAAGGGGGAAGCAACTAGTGAGAAACAAGAAGCAGAAAGTCAGACATGCTGTCCTCATGGGCAGTAAAGAGGAAGTGCATCCCCACCTGCTGTCTCTTGGGGCATTTGCTGGCTTAAGTGGCGCCTTACAGAAGCCACCCAGAAACAGGAAGTCTTTTAACTTTCCTTCAGTGCTGAGGAGAAAGTTTCCAGGAGCTTTTGAGGAAGCTGGGTGTTGTGGATGTCCAGGATCCTCACTGGACCCCTGTAGGATAAGAGCAAGGCCAGAGTAAGGTTTGCAAACTAGAGGCTGCAGGCAGTTTTGAATTTGTTCATGTCCTGTTTAGGCTGTGGGGTGATTTACTCTCAATCTGACTGTTGCTGGAGAACATGGTGACCCTTGGATCATCTGGATGCCATTCAGAGCTGCTGCATTTTTATGCACAGTGGATGACTTCTTATCCTAAATCACCAGGCCAACTAAGAAGCTAGGAGAAAAGCAGACATTGTAGGAATGACTGTTACCAAGATGGTGTCCCACATATAGTTTGTTTAGTCGGTTGTAATTTGAAGGTCATTCAGATTGTAGTCTTAAGTATTGTGAGTGATCTTCAGTGGGCATTCTTGTGCATATGTCTATGCACCCATATATCTACAGTATCTTGTGCATACCACCTCAGTCTCTGTGAGTTCATATGTATGGCAATCACATTGATTTTAGAGGGCATTGTTTTTTTTTTTGTTTTTTTTTTTTCTTGTATACAATATTCTTTCTGAATTATGCCTGCAGGCCAGAAGAGGGCACCAGACCCCATTACAGATGGTTGTGAGCCACCATGTGGTTGCTGAGAATTGAACTCAGGACCTTTGGAAGAGCAGGCAATGCTCTTAACCTCTGAGCCATCTCTCCAGCCCTAGAGGGCATTGTTTTCTTGGTGTCTTTCATCCCCTCTGGCTTTTATACTGTTTCTGTCTCCTCTACTTTGGGATTCCCTGAGCCCTGAGTAGAGGAGATATCTTGTTTAGGGCTGAATGTTCTGAGGTTCCTTATTCTCTGTGTGATATCTGACTGTAGGTCTCTGTATTTGTTCCCATCTGCTGTAGGAGAAAACTTCTCTGTTGATGGCTGAGCACTGATCTATAAGTGTAGTCATTTTATGCTACTTTTTTTAAAAAAAAATATATATATATAGAACAGAAGTGTTTGGTTTTACCCTAGGTCCCTGGTCTATCTTGTTTTAGGTTGTTGGTCATCTAAGTAGTGTCAGTTACATCTTATGAAGTGGATTATCAATCAAATCACACGAGTTGACTATTCCCATAAACTTTGTGCCACCATTGCACTAGCGTATCTTGCAGACAGGACTCCATTGTACATCAGAGGGTTTGTTGCTGGGTTGGTGTTTACATTTCTCTTTTGGTAGCTTACAGAGTACCTTCCTGTACCAAAGATGCTAGAAAACAGGGGTGAAGGCTCTATATAGGCACCAGCTCGGCTTCTCCGTGTTTAAAGTGTTGTGTGGGTGTTGTCTTCAGCAATGGGGCCATGTTGTCAGTTAGTAGAGAGCTACCTATAGTCTTAGAACAACCTGGGTTGTTTGGGGGTTCACATGGGATTCTTTTAGCCAACAGCTCAATTAGATGTAATTCAATCTGGTATTGGAAGCTTCATTTGGTGACAAGAGATGGCCAGTTGAGACTCTTGTCTCCCCCATTATTTGTCTATTTCATTAGATAGCCTTCATATATGTTGATACTTTAGAAAGTTTTTTTCTCTAGAGCAGCACACAGAGGCAGATCCCACATCACCTTCCCTTTTCTATTTTAATAAAAAGGAAGGTTTTAACTTTAACATGCTAAAATTACATATAACAAAATAGGTATCAAGCAAGAATTACAGTTACAATATTTATATCTACTTTATCTTTTATCATAACTAAGGAAAATTATATAACTATAAATTCTTCCTTACTACAGAAATGTAGTGGAACTTTACAGGTTTTAGAGGAATATTGACTAGGAAATAAGAATGAATTTGAATTTGATATTGGACCAACAACTATAGATGTGTAATATTGCTGTCATTTCTCAGATACAAACTGGAATCTAAAGAATATTTAGAGGTAGGCATTTAGTAGTGCATATTTGTAATACCAGCATTCAGAAGACTGAGGCAGGAAGATACTAAGGTTATCCTGCACTACACATTGTGTGTGTGTATGTCCAAAACCCACCCATAACCTCAGCTACTCACCAGGAACACTTACAGGACTCAGCATGTAGTTGAGCTCATAGCTGTGTTATAGGGCAGTGAAATAACACTGAGCAATATCAACAGCAAACACTTTGCAGGACAAAGTCTGGGGAAATTAGGTACAGGCTTCCATGGTTTTCTCCCAGTGGAGGCATGCAAGATGTGTTGTATTCCCCCAGCAAAGAAAGTGGAGCACTGTGTGAATGTTACCAACCAGAGAAACTTGTTGGAGGCTTTCTGCCTAGAGCTTTTATAATGAACAGATCACATACACTTTCTGTTGAGCATGTACCAACATTTCATACTCCAAGTAGGTAAGCAGGTGTTTCTAAGTCAGGGAGGTACAACAAACCACTCCTACCGGTAAAGTCAGGGAGGGTAAGAGCCTACCTGAAATCCATGTTCAAGGCATCAGCCAAAGGCAGATTTTGTAGGCAAGCCTTCATAATGACAGGCAGTTAGGTCTACCATATCTATCTTTTTGGCAATGTGTGGTTTGTATGTATTTGACATTTAGCATATAATGTTTGCTCCTTAACTGTTACTTTTTTTTTTTTTTTTTTTTTTTTTTTTTTTTTTTTTTTGGTTTTTCGAGACAGGGTTTCTCTGTGGTTTTGGAGCCTGTCCTGGAACTAGCTCTTGTAGACCAGGCTGGTCTCGAACTCACAGAGATCCGCCTGCCTCTGCCTCCCGAGTGCTGGGATTAAAGGCGTGCGCCACCACCGCCCGGCTCTGTTACTTGTTTTTATTATAAAACTTTTATTTTGTAATTTTGAGATAGGGTCTTATTGCATAGCCCAGGCTGACTTTGGACTCCATATGTATTGGGCTGGACTGGAATTCACAAAGATCCTCTTCAATTTCCTGAATACTAGGGTTACAAGTATATGCCATACACTAGGCTACAGTAAGGATTCTTCATTGACTGCCAACCCCAATACTACTTAAAATTATGGTATGTTTTCCTGTGATTAGTTTTTTTTTTTTTTTTTTTTAAGGAAACAGCATTATACTTTGTGTATGTGGCAGGGGAGTTCCTGCAGGTTTTACAGCTGGTGGGGGCAATCTGGGTGAGGGAAGAATGAAATTCAGTTAAGGAAACTAGTTAGTACAAATCCAAACTTTGAGAGTCTGAGTTGGTTTATTGTAGCCATATTTAAGCACAACATGATTTTGGAAAAAGTTTTCTGAAAACAAGTAACTCAGTTCCATGAGTATAGCAGAGCTTATGATGTGTTTACATTGAAATTCTTTACAAAGTACATCAGCTTCTTCCACACAGATGGGTACTGTTGACTCAGAGATAGTGCCCAGGATTTAGGGTCTAAGGAAAAATGACTACTGTAATAATGCCTGTGGGTGTCTGGTTTGACCTGGCCCTAAGGTAACAGAGAAGCCACTTAGGCTGTTGTAAAGCACAAGTGACCCCACTCATAAGGATGGGCTTTATGGCCTAGAAGCACTGCTTAAGATTTAGGGGGAAAGGGTCTGGAATAAGCAAAACATATTCTAGGGGAATCCAGTAGAGCTTGCCTCAACAGATGAGGAATCACCGGGTCGTCAACTACATCCTTTCCCAGCATCCCAGGAGGACAGGCAAACTCTCCCTCTGAAGAAGCAAGCCTGTGTGTTTCACTTTTCCTGGCTTCTTCAAGGCTTATCTGTGTGCACAAGGACCTCTAGTCCTCTACAGTGCTTTTAAAAAATATATATGGTGGTGATGATTATTATTGATACAGGGTCTTAGTATGTAGCCCAGAGATGGTGGTAATGATGATTATTATTGATATAGGGTCTTAGTATGTAGCCCAGACTGGCCTCAAACACAGATTCTTCCTATCTCACCCTTTGGAATATTGGGATTACTTGTATGTGCCATCATGCTTAGTTTTGCATTGTGCATTTTTAAATTATTCTAACCCAATATTAAGATGATTTATGTCTGTTCTAATGTTAGTGGACATATGATGGCACCTTACTCTTGTCTTTTGATTGCAAACAAGTTAGAGGCGTAGTAAGATATGATAGATCATAATAATTGTGGTCTAATTGCATATGAGATAAGTTGGCCAGTATGTTGATTTGTATTTAGTAGGTAAGGAGACTGAGGCAAAGAGAAGCTTGACATTTCTGAGTACTTTGACATCATTGACTGATGGCGGAAGTTACAAAATAATCCCACACTAATTCAGAAATACGTACAATAAAGGGTTATTTATTTAGGAGTAGACTCACAGATCACTGTCCTAGATCACAGTTCTCTGCACAAATGGGGAACAGGAACAGAGTCCAGCAGCCGGAAGTGAGAGCTGGAAGCAAGAGAACAAGCACAGGCTTTACAACTGCATTTACAGTATAAGAGACCACGCCCAAGCGGGCTGGTATCTTAAAGGTTATTGGCTGAAGGAGCGGAAGGAGCTCACACAGCAATTGACAGAGCAAGTGTCTGAACCTGATATTATGAGCCCACCCGCAGGGTTGTGATGCCAGGTGCTGAGCTCCTATTTAACATATGACTTTTTAAATTATTGTACCACAATGAATTTAGCTTTTTGTGGAATATGCATATAAAACAGCTAAATCTGTGTTTCTTATAAGTTTAACTTGCTAATAAAACCAAGTTATAAGGTACAGAGCATTACACCACAAAAATCAGCTATAATTTTATATTTAATAAATTATGCTCTATTCTGTCAGAAATAATTTACACAGTGTTTTCACTTTCCTTATTCTCATTTGATCCTCATAGCCTGCAGTGAATGATATCATTAATTAGGTTGTATTTACTGTTAGTCTGATTTTATAGAAGAGGAAATTGAACCTGCATCATCTGAGGCTCTGATACTTGTCTACAAATTTTAAGTTTAGATTACTTACAAGATGAAGATACTTAAACGCTTGAGACTTGAAAATTTTACTCACTTTTGAAATTAGTGTATACTAGTTATACAAAACAATAGAGTTTGTTGTGAGATTGACAACCATTAAGACCTGTCTTAGAGAAAATGTCCTAATGGTAAACTCAGTTGTCATTTTTTCCAAGGGGTCACTAAAGTATTTTTATACTTGTGTTAGATAGTAGTCTTATTTATAAGCCTGAATAAGATTATGTCCCTTATGTTGTTCCTCAAAATACTTGGAATTTTAAAAAGTGAATCTGAGAAGTTTGTTATGGTTGTACCAGAAAGAACTATGATAGAGTTGATTATGTCTTGGTCGCAAGGTCTTCCAAATATGATACAAAATGCAGAAGCCGTAAAAGAACAATTTGAGGCCAGGCACAGCATGCATGCCTTTAATCCCAGTTCTATTACTTGGGAAGCTGAGGCAAGTAGATCTCTGAGTTCCAGGCAAAGAGCCCATCTTTAAAAAAAGAAAAGAAAATTGAGTATATATTGCATAAGAATTTCTACCATACACAGAGTCCACTGAAAGTGTTGCTCTTCAGATGGTGTGGCTTATACAGAAGGACTCTAGCAAATCAAGAGGATGAGTTTATGTGAGCAACAAAGGGAACAGAGCTCAGAGGAAGCGTAAGCTACTTTTAGCTATGTGGAAAGTCCTTAGTTTTACCATGGAGTGTCATCATTGTCTCTTAGATTAGCAGAGCTAAAGTTTCAGCACTAGTGTGCTGGACAGATGGCAAGTTCATGCCATGCTAGTGAGACCATGATCCAATGTGGTCTTAGGAAGGTGGGCTGTTATCTGTTAGAAAGCAACGCTTCGTTGCCAGCATTTTGTTTTGTAGATAACAAGCAGCCATTCAAAGGAGCATATATGCAACACCAGTCTTGTAGCATTAGCAGTCACTGCAGATTGAAGCCCGGTATGGTACCTGCACTTAGGTCTTTTCAAAACAAAATCTTTCTCCTTTTCTTCTTGGTTTTGCTAGCTCCTGGTTTACTGTTTATTTCAGAGTACTATGTGAAAAATAGAAACAGCTAACCTTGTTAGTTGTACTGAACAGAAATCTACATTTGCAAATTTATTCAGGAAAGGGATTTAATGGGAAAGAATATTGAGTAACAGTTGGCAGTTGCATGGCTAGAAAGCTCAACTTGGAAAATGGTAGCCAGTGTTAAAGATGAAAATTTTTATAATATGAATTTTTTGAAACTGTTTGAAATGTCTTTGTAACATAGTATATTATAAATAATTGTTTCTATTTTTCATTAAGTAATAAATACTCTTTATTAGGTGGGTACATATATATATGTAAATATGACCAATGTAATATTTTGCATTTTTCTGTTTATTTTTTGCTGCTCTTTTGGTTTGCTTAATGCATGATTTTACTTGTGGTATATTAAATTTCTTACCATAATTTTATATTAATTTCTCTTTAAATTTTGCTTGTGTGCTGTGTTGTAGGTTCTTACAAATTCATGACTGTTTCCTTAATGAATATTTTGTGTTTTTAGGTTCTGTTATGAAATACTGACTAAAATTAAGTTAGAGTAGAAAGGGGTTTCCTTTAAACGCCTATTCAAGCAGAAACTTGGAGTAGAAACCATGGAGGAATGCTGCTTTCTGGCTCAAGTACAGATTTACATTTATTAGCTTCTGTACACAGCCTAGAATACCTGCTCAGAGAATGGTGATGGGCTTATTCCCACAGTGGATTGGGTCCTCCTGCATCAGTTCACAGTTAAGACCGTCTTCCACAGGTGTGCCAGGAAGACTGTTCAGGAGGGCACCGCGGCAGTGCTTTTGTAGTAGGCAAGAGAGATTGGCCTTAATTTGGAAAGAATTGCCTTTTAAATCATTAAATAATTTCTCTTTTTCCTCCTGTTAAAAATTTCTCTTCCATCTTTGCCATGTTCCTGTGGTGTTTTGGTAAGCAAACCGTTGGACTCCCAGTTGCCTGCCTCAGTTGTAGGATGGATTGGTGCCTACTGTGACGTTTCTGTGAACGTTTCACTGACATATGTGTGAAGAGGTTTTCAATACCTGTGTCTGAAGTACTTTCTTTAAAAAAGGATGTTTTCTGTGATGAGTGTTTGGCCTGCAGGTATCTTTGTATGTATATAACACGTGTGTCTGGTGCCTCTAGGGACCTGAAGACGGCTTGGATTCCTTGGAACTGGAGTTACAGATGGCTGTGAGCCACTGTGTAGGTTCTGGGAACTGAACCCAGGTCCTCTTAAAGAGCAACTGATGCTCCTAACAGCTGACCCATCTCCAGCCCCTAAAGTACTTTTTTTTTTTTTTTTTTTTGGTTTTTCAAGATAGGGTTTCTCTGTGGTTTTGGAGCCTGTCCTGGAACTAGCTCTTGTAGATCAGGCTGGTCTCGAACTCACAGAGATCCGCCTGCCTCTGCCTCCTGAGTGCTGGGATTAAAGGCGTGCGCCACCATCGCCCGCTGAACATCAGCTTTTAAATGCATTTCTTGTAAGTGGAATGCACTTTGGGGTACAACTGAAACAGTTATCAGGCCTTGAGGTGGGTGACAGTTGTCTGTCTTCTTTGTGGGTGGAGGTCTTTACGCCACTGTTTCTAAGTAGCTTCTTATTCTTCAGTATACTTTCTTTTGGAAATAGTTGAGACTACTGAAAAGGGACAAAAGGCTTTTGAGGAACTTAGTTTTTCTAGAACCAACACTGGGAGGTAGAGTTACCAATAAATTGTAAAACTTTTGCTATAGTTAGAACACTAAACATCTCGAGGCTATAAGCTATTATATTTATAGAAATAAAGTGTGTACCCCTCTATCTTTTCTAAAATTAGGTTCCTGCTCTGTAGTCCAGGCTATTCTTGAATTTATGGCAGTCCTGCTTTCAGCTCCTGAGTGCAGGGATTCCAGGCGTGTACCTCCATGGTTGGCTCTCCTTTTTTGATAACATTTAAGACTTAACTTTTATTCCTGTTCTAAGTTTTTCATTTTTATTGTCCATTTGCATAACTACCATGTACTTTATGCATCTTATAGTCCTCCTGTCTTCAATTTAGAAAATATACAGAATGGAGAAAAGATAAAATTTTAGATGGGGAAACAGCATAAAAATTAATGTATATGGTTTCTGTTTTGAAGGAAGCTAATTATTCAAGGATTGAGCAATGTAGTGATTTTGTAGATGATCAGTTAGTGGAGCACCTTGAAGAGTATGCTGGGAAGTAGTGTCTTTGTTCCTTAGGCTCATGAGAGGCATGGAAGACTTTGGGGGCTAAAGAAAATACATTACATACTGAAAAAGACTGTATTTCTATGTATTTGTGTGTGTGTGTGTGAGGGGGGGGGCGTGACACAGGGGCTTCAAATATAGCTTTCTTTGTAGTATTTTGACATGTTTATCAGCGATCGTTTTCCAAACCACTCTGTATAAAGCAGACTTTTCCTTCCACCCCACATTGACTTCCTCGCCATAGCATTTACTGCCACTACTCAGAAGTAAATGCTTGTTTACCTGTGTTGGCTCTTCCACAAGATTACAATTCATGGCACAAAGACTGTACTTGTTCATATTTCTTCCAGTACTTAGAAGAGTCCTGATTTATAACCTTTAGTAAATATTGACTTAATGAATAAGGGAATATTCAAACTAAGATACCCATACTTTGAACCAGGTGTGATAGCACACACCTTTAATCCCAGCACAGAAGCAGACACAAGCAGAGTTCAAAACCAGCTTGGTCTACATAGTGAGTTCCAACTAGAGCTATATACTGAGACCCTGTATCAAAAAACAAACGAATACAAACAAACAAAACTTAGACCAGGCTGGTCTCGAACCCACAGAGATCTGCCTGCCTCTGCCTCCCTAGTGCTGGGATTAAAGGCATGCGCTACCACTGCCCGGCTTACAAAACATAATTTTTAACGTGACTTATAATGTGGTTGTCAGCAGTAGGATATTATCATGCTTCCGTCTTACAAAACTCTATTTGAAAGTATTTTCCTTTTCCTCCAGAGTTTATATTCAGAGCACCAATCAAATTGAGCAAGCCCGGAGAACTTCGTGAGGAGTATGAATGTCTAAGAAAGGTACAGTGTACATATTAGCATGGCATTTATTTTCTTGAAATTAACTGAAATATTGACATTAAAGAATGCTTACTTTTGATTCATTGGGCCTTTAAAAATTTACTCTTCATAGTCTGTCTTTCTATATATACTACTTTATAGCAGCCCATATAGATTTAAAGCCACACTAGAAGTGAACTTAACTCAGATCTTTTGAGTTGTCTTTTCACAGGTGAAAGTGTAACTTAGAGGGGCTATCACACCCTACCAAGAAATGTGTTCTCGACACTTAGCACAGCCCTTGCTAATAATTGTTTGTGTTAGTTTTCCTTGTGAGCACTTCTAATTACTTGCAACTACTTTTTTTTATTTTTATAGTTTTTACTTTACTAAGTACTCCAGGAGAATTGTAATGGAGGCTGTAGGACATGTGCCTGTCACCACATGGCCCTTCCTGCCATGAGTGACTGTATCCTTCCATAGTGTCACACAAAATGAACCTTTTCCTCCTTGAGCCACTTCTTCCAAGAATTTATCACTGTGAGAAAAACAATCGCCACATTTTGCCTTTATTCTATGACAATGCCTGATTCTGATTAAGTAGATTATTTACCTTTATAAAGTAATGCCCACATGCAGAATTATTACCTAAATATTTACAAGCCTAAGTAAGCAGTTGAAACAATCTCTTAATTACAAAATACTATTCGGGAAGCTTTTAATTATGTTATAATAATCTTTTTTTTCAATATTGGAGTTTGAATTTAGGGCATGGTGGATGTACTCTGACACTGAACTCCAGCTTCAGCCTGTAACTGTTGTTTTTGTTTGTTTTAATTTCCAACTAATTGTCTGAGATTAGCCTACAGAAGTTTGATGTCAACCCTCCCTAGTTCTCTCCCTGCACGACAATTGCTCACTCGTGGTGGGAAGGGCATGGCTGGCTAGACACTTCTTCCATATAGCTATGTGCACGTACACACACACACACACACACACACACACACACACACACACACAGAGTCTTCAGTGTGTTTATTGAGCACCAGGTATGATCATTGGAGATACAATGTAAAAGAAGACACACAAGGTTCTTGTCTTCAGGGAGATTCCTTTTTGGGGATAAGACAAGAAATAAGCAACCATGATTTCACATAGTAAAGCAGACAGAAGTGTCAGAAAGCAGTGGGAGGGAGCATTAGAGCAGTTTTGGAAAGAGGGTTAGGGAAGTTACTTCAGAGGCAAGACTGCGTCCTGAAAGAAGCAAATCAGGTAAAGCGTGAGAAGGTGCCCTGCAGAGGCCTAGGGACCAGCAGTTGGGTGTGATCAGTGCACAAGGGCTTTGGTGTGTCTGAACATACAAACGTGAGCAGGACGGAAGCAGGTGAGGGTTATAAGAAATGAGTTGAGAGATGATGAAGGGCCAGGGCAAAGATGTAGTTAACCTGGTAAAGAGCCTAATGCAATCTTACATGCAAGTTTAAAGTGTCTCTAGTTACTATGTTAGAAATAGAATAGGCCAACAAATCAAGAATTGTATGATGTGGGAGTGTCATATATCAATCTGTTGATTTCATTGGTTAAGTAATAAAGAAACTGCTTGGCCCTCATAGGTTAAAACATAGGTGGGTGGAGTAAACAGAACAGAATGCTGGGAGGAAGAGGAAGTGAGCTCAGACTCGACAGCTCTGCTCTCTGGAGCAGACACCACGCTCCCCTCTCCCTGGCAGACGCGATGAAGCTCCGACCCAGGATGGATGTAGGCTAGAATCTTCCCGGTATAAAGCTAGCCGTGCAGGAGCCGGGCAGGACGAAAAGCAGGCCAGCAGCTCCCTACTACAATTGTATTTATTGTAAATAGTAGAAACTCTAAAATAACAACTCACAGTATGTAAGAATGGTTTTCTTCTTTTGATCTTGCCATAAAAACAAAGAAAATGACTATGTGAGTTGATCTAAGTGTGTTGACTGTCTTACTATCTATCTTCCTATGATATCATGCTGAACACCTTAAATATACCAGTAAAACATTATTTTAAAGATAATAAGACTTTTTATTATCCTTGGGTCACACAAACATGGAAGGCAGGTAGTTCAGGGCAGAGCACAGCAGTACTATAACTCAGGGCTGTGAATTACTTTGTTTTTCTGTTTGCCTATCTCCAGGAGTGCTGTTTTCCTTGTGTGAACGGGTGACCCTTCTAGAGCCACATCTACTGAGTGAATTGGGTCCTTTGAAAGATCTTTCCCTGACTCATCAGGATTGTAAATTCTAATGTCACAGATCCCTGTTGTAGGGAGCCTGGGAAGTATAGCATTTTAGCAAGTATGTGAATTTCCTGAGTAAAATCAAGATTTCTTTTGTAAGAAAAGAAAGCATAGATCCTGGCTGGAAACTTGCAGTATCTGCCTCATAAAATAGAAATAGACCAAATAGAATACTTTTTCTTGTAAGTAATCTTAAGTTAAACCATGGTTAAAGTTTGTCTAAAAGTTTGGTAGAAAGGGTATAGTAGATTAGAAGATGTATACAAGGAGGTTATTAGAGTTGCATGCTGTTGCTTTGTTTTTGAAGTACAAGTCTTACTGTGAGGCCCAAGTTGGTCTTGTACTCAGGTCTTCAGCCTCCCAAGAAGGTGAAATTACAGGTATGTGGCACTGTGCCCACTAGTTATTAAGGCTTTGGTAGTGGATCTAGGTTTATTAAAGAAGGGACTTGAAGGCATAATAAATAGGGATAAAAATGAGCTGTCAGGTTTATTATCAAGAAAGAACTGCAGAAGATAAGGTTGCTAGCATAGGAGTAAAGTTGAGAAGCTAGGGTATGGTGGTCTAATTGTGATTTTACTAAAACTTGGACATTTCACTCAATCTATTTGGCGGTATATATGTTGTGTCATAACCTAATTTTAAACTAGCTTTTCCCTTATTTGTTTTCTGTTTCTTTGCTTACTTTAGAAAATACTTGCAACAACCTAGGGAGTTTAAAACATGTTCTGTCATATTACAGAAGCAGCAGCTTGTTGGCCTATTTTAAAGTTTTTTTCTATAGTGTTTTTAAGTATAAATGTTTATTCAGTTGTTGGTTATCTAATCCTAAAGCCTCTCCTGTATGAACAGTGATTTATGTAACAATGTCGTTGGCTTGTGATAGGACAGGATGCATCTTAAGATTTCTAGTGTTCTTTTGTCTATTCTATCTGCTATTTTTTCCTCTAGAACATTACATACTGTTTGAGAAAATGCCCGTTTCTGACATGTGCTGGTGTTCTTCTTTCTAGAGACAGAGAAATAGTGCAGAGCATTATGATCTGAGAACAGGCAAATGCCTGGTATAAGGGAAAGAAAGCCCCTAAGAGTGTACTTTAATCCTCACTACACAAAGGAAGACTGTCTCTATAGGATGGGTGCTTAAACTTGCAACTACACAGATGGGAACAGATTTTTCAAGTAATGTACTCTTTGGAGAAAAATAACATAACACAAGACATTCAGAGTGTGATCAGATTTAGAGTAACAAGTATTCAAGTTATTTATGAAATGTGGTATTTTTGCCTTTCTACTTTCATATTTATGAGACAGGATCAATACTTATAAGTTACTATATTAATATAATTGTTATTATGGCTTAGAGAATAATTTAAATAAAATCATCTCAATGTTACTTGCAAACCAAACAGAGGAATCATCTATCCGTAACTATTTAGCCTCTAGTATAAATAAAATACTTTGTTAAACTATCTGCTTAATTAGACTTTGTAGTACTTTGAATGAAAATGGCCCCATTGGCTCATAGGGACTGGCACTATTGGGAGGTGTAATGGTGTTTGAGGAAGTGTGTTGCTAGCGGTAGGCTTTGAGGTCTCAGAAGCTCAATTCAGGCCTAGTGTATCTTGGTCTCTTCCTGTTGTCTGTGGACCCAGATGTAGGACTCTCGGCTCCTTCCATGTCTGTCTGCATGCCGTCATCCTTCCCACCATGATGATAATAGACTACACCTCTGAACTGTAAACCAGCCCCAATTAAATAATTTCCTTTATGAAAGTTGCTATGAGCCAGGCAGTGGTGGCACATGCCTTTAATCCCAGCACTCGGGAGGCAGAGGCAGGCGGATCTCTGTGAGTTCGAGGCCAGCCTGGTCTACAAGAGCTAGTTCCAGGACAGGAACCAAAAGCTATGGAAAAACCCTGTCTCGAAAATTCAAAAAAAAGTTGCTGTGGTTATAGTGTGTCTCTTCACAGCAATAAAACCCTAAGACAGAAGTTAGTACCAGGGACTGGGGTATTGCTGTGATAGGCCTATGATGCTTTTGTTTGGAGGAATTTGGACTTTGAACTTTGGCTTAGAAAAGCAGTTAAATAAATGTTTTAAGTAGGGCTTAAAGTGTCATCCTAGTGGTTCAAGATAATTTGAACTGTGGGGGCCCAGCTCAAGAGTTTCACAGAAGACTATTAATATGTGACCTGGAGACCCTGGCTGCTTTCTACCCTTGTTCAAAAAGCAAAAATAGAAAACAAACAAACAAAAAAACAAACAGTCTGAGGCTAAATTGAACAGTTTGGATTAACAGCTTTGGCGGAGGACATTTCAAAACAGCCTGGCATTAGCTGTCTTGCTTGGTTACTAGTGGCCAGTCTTAAGCAGATCTATAATGAAAAGGAGCAAGCTGAGCAAGGGAAAATTCAAAATATGAGGTTTGAAGAGAAAAGGAGTACCAGGAAGAAATTTAAAAAGCCTGATGCCAAAAAGAATAAATGGAGTGATGACTCTGATCAGGGCCAGACCCCACCCAGCTAAGCTTCCAGTTTGTGAAAAGGAATTAAAGAACAGTTTAGGTCAAGGCATGGCAGCACATGCCTTTAACCCCAGTACTCAGGAGACAGGCAAGCAGACCTCTGAGTTAAAGGCCGACCTGGTCTACAGATTCAGTTTCTGGAAGCCAAGCTTAGGCAGTGAAGGAACCATTGAAAACAGAAAGCTGGTGAAGATGTAATTGAATGAGGAGGCCGTGTTCCAGCCCCAGAAAGCAGCAAAACTTGGCAGCTGAGGCCACATTGTTCTGGCTTTAAAGTCAAAGATAGAAGAAAGGCTTTATAGGATCTTCCTCCACAGCTAAGGAAAGCCACCAAAGCCAGACATTTGTCAGGGGTGTCCCTGCATGGAGGCTGAGAGACGCCATTGTATGATGCTGTAAAGGTGAATCTTGGATTGCCTGAAGACTCCAAAATGTTGGAGATGCCAGAGCCATGAGATATGTGCCAAAGAGAGCTGCTAACAGGAAGTAGAACTAGCCCGGAAGAGAGAAGTGTTGCAGTTAACAGAACTGAAAGGAGTGGAGAACTGAAGGAGTTTGCCCAGCTGGCTTTTAGTCCTGCTTTGGTCCAGTATTTCCTCACTATGTTCCCTTCCCTACATTTGGAATGGTTATATATATATATATATATATATATATATATAGTGCCATTATATGTTGGAAGTATGTGATCTACTTTTTGATTTTGATTTTACAGAGGATTACAGTTAAGAGATTGCATGAATCTCAAAAGAGACTTTGATGAACTTTGGACTTTTAAACGATGCTGAGATTATTATAGACTATAGAGACTTTTGTAAGTTGAACTGAATGCATTTTGTGTTATGATATAGCCGTAAATCTATGGAGCCCAGGGAATGGAATGTTAATTGAATGAAAATGACCCCATAGGCTCATAATTCTTTATTGATTCTTTGGGAATTTCACATCATGTACTCCAATCCTGCTTACCTCCCAGTTCCTCCATGTTTGCCCTTTACCCTTGAAGCATGACCTCCCCCAACATTAATTTAAAGCAAAATAACTACTTCCCTCCTCCATCTTTCCAACACCTCTTCATTCATCCTAGTGGCATTGGGAGCTGCAGTGTGTCACACAGTGTACCCTTGTGTCCAGTCAGCCCCACCCGCAGATGTCATTGCATTGAGTCATTAGTCTGACTCAGGGCCTCTGGCACACCATCATCATGGACCCTCACTGAAACTCCTCAGACATCCTGCTGTTGCCCCAAGTCATGGGGATCCTGTGGATTGTCCCTCCACGCACTCCAACGGGTCATAGATATAGTAGATGCTAGGGTGGGCCAACCCAAGGCTCAGGATGTGGGTCTGGGCGGTAGATAAGGTGGTTTGTCCTGGCCACTGGGATCACTCCCTTCAGGTGAGGGGTAAAGCTAAGCTGAGCCACTTTTACAGCCGTTTTAAAACATACATTTAAAAGTCTCACTTTTTTTTTTTTTTTTTTTGAAACAGGTTCTCTCTGTATATCCATGGCTGGCCTGGAACTTAATATGTAGACTAGGCTGGCCTCTAACTCATAGAGATCGGTCTGGCTCTGGCTCTGAGTGCTGAGATTGAAGATGTATGCCACCATGCCCAGTTCACTGACCCTTTATTATAATTAAGAATCTGCTAGCCGGGCGGTGGTGGCGCATGCCTTTAATCCCAGCACTAGGGAGGCAGAGGCAGGCGGATCTCTGTGAGTTCGAGGCCAGCCTGGTCTACAAAGGGAGTTCCAGGACAGGCTCCAAAGCTACAGAGAAACCCTGCCTCGAAACACCAAAAAAATAAAAAATAAAATAAAATAAAGAATCTGCTTGTTTATCTCAGACTTTTAAAAAAATGCAGATATTTTTCAAATGACTTGTATTATACAGTTAATATTAACCTAAGCTGAAAGGTAATATTGGAAAGCCAACTGCCCTATTTCAAATCCTGCTTTTGCTGTTTACTAATATGAGAATTTCTTTCCCAAGTTGCATTTGCTCATGATGTTTCATCATAACAATAGCAACCCTAAATAAGCCAACCAATATATTGACTTTTTCAGAAAGTAAAAGCAAAATAAACCCCACAAACCTTGTTCTTCAAATCTGTTATTAAGGAAATAAAAAGGTAAAAGAAAGATTAGAAGATTTTATTCTTAGAATGTGTATCTAATAGTGAACTTGTATCTAGAATAGATCAGAAATTCTTGTACATTCTAATAAAATAATAAGTAAATAAATAAAATTATAAAAGGGCAAAAGGTTTGAACAGACATTTCACAAAAGAACATAGCCTATTAAGGACATGAAAAGACAGCGTAATTAGCCATTAGGGAAATACTAATTAAAACCACAGAGGCAACACCTTACATCCTCTCCCATTGGTGGAAAGACAAAATGTAAGAATAATGTAAGCATTTGGAAGAACTGGAACTTCATGCCTTGAAGGTAGAACTTTACAGCAATATACCCTCCATGGAAAGCATTTTAGCAGTAGTTATATATTTTAACCTGCACTTTTTAATATTTGAGTAAAATTTAAAAGTGGGTATGTTCATGCAGTGAAGTAGGTCTTACTAATATAAAAGAATATCTAATTACAAACCCAGTTATATGTAAGTCTCAAAAACAAATTGAATGAACAATTGACATAGGGAATTGTAGGGCTGTGTGTGTGTGTGTGTGTATGTATGTATGTATGTGTGTATGTGGAGGCCAGAGGATGACCATGAACTTATTCTTTAGGTGCTGTCTATCTTGTTTTGAGTCTCTCAGTGGGACCTAGACCTCACCAGTTAGGTGAGACAGGCTGGCCAGCAAGTCCCATGTACTCCTTCTGTGTCTGCCTCCCAGTTCTGGGATTACAAATATAGGCCAACATACTGACCTTTTACAAGGGTTGTAGAAAATAGGTCCTCATGTTTGCATGGCAAGTGCCTTCCTGGCTGAGCTGTCTTTGCTGTCTTCAAGTGCTATAATTTTATAGTTGGCAAAACTAGTCTATAATAGGTAATAGTAGTCAGGTTGATGATTCTCCAAGACTGAATAGGTGAGAGATTACTGATGAGCTCAGAGAGGCTTTGTAAGAGGTGGAAGTTGTCTGTATCTTGATTAGTGAAATGGTAACATGGATGTATATATATGTGTCAAACTCATTGAACTTCAACTTTTCAAGTCTTCTTCATGTCCTATTGATTATTCCTTAATATAGTGATTTTTTTGAAAAAGATTTTTTTCTATTACTTGTGTGTATAGGTGTGTGTAATGTGTGCATGTGTGTTCAGGTACCCACAGAGGCCAGAGGGCTGTTCTATTTTATGAGCTGCCTGTCTGGGGTGCTGGAAATTGCAGCAAGCACTGTTCACCACCACTGAGCCATCTCTTCAGCTCTAACATGGTTGATTGAAAAAAGAAATCAGTCATGGTGGTGCATGCTTTTAAATTCCAGCACTCAGGAAGCAAAGGCAGGAGGATCTTTGTGAGTTCAAGGCCAGTCTGGTACATATAGTGAGTTCCAGGACACTCAGGGAGTGGATTCTCATGACCTCATTGTATGTGAGAATGAATGCTTAAATGAAACAGAAAAATACACTCTCCATGCAATTAAATTAAACAGTGGTACAAATTGGAATTTTCTGTGTTTAGGCTGTGTGGGAAGTAACCTGTGTATCTGAGTGCACAGGTATGTTGTAGTTCACTTTTAGTTCATTGCCTTTATAAACTAGGTAATCTATAAAGACAGGATTACTTGAGGTGGCACAGTCCATAAATGTGGTGCTTGCATCTGCTAATTATTTGGTGAGGATGTCACTGTGTGTTGTAACATGACAGAGGCGTCGCACAGTGTGATGGCTTGAATGAGATGTCCCCTTAGTCTTGGGCGTTTGAATGGATGGTCTCCAGTTGGTGCTGCTTAGGTGGCAGGGCATTGCTGGAAGGAGTTTGTAACTGGGGGTAGGATTTGAGGTTTAAAAACCCAGGCCTTTCCTAGTGCCCTGCTCCCTGATGGTTCAAGATGTGAGCTCTTAGTTTCCACCTCCAGCTGTCATGCCTCCGCTCTGCCATCATGGACACCCCCCACTCTAACCACAAGCCCAAATAAACTCTTCTTAAGTTGACTTGGTCATGGTGTTTTATCGCAGCCATAGAAAGGTAACTAATACACATTAAGACAGCAAGTGTGCTAGCATAGCACATCTCTCTTAAGGAGTCACTGATGTGATCAGGAAAACCCCGCCCTCATGACTGATGTCTCAGAACCCTGTCATCATACTGTTAGTGTGCAAATATGAGGGTTATATTTCAACACATGGACTTTTGGTGAATGCTTTAAGCTGTAGCACACAAACATATATGTAGATATATGTATGTACATATTTTATCCTGACAATTCTCATATCCAGAGAATATAGGGAACTTTTACTAGCAGGGCAGAGATGTGAATATCCATGCTGAGAAGAGGATGTGCAAGCAGTGAGCTCAGGAAAGGTGCTCTGCAGGGCTCTTCTCAGAAGAATGCAGATTAGAGTCCTCATGCAGTATCAACCCACAGGATGGCAAAAATAGAGCACCGAGTGGTGGGGAATCTGGAGCGACTGTTGTCCTCCTACGTGGAGAGGCTGCAGGTGGGAGTGTAGTTTGATAACCAGCTTGAAAAGCTGGCAGCATGCCCATGTCTTATGACTCACAGTTTCTCTAGATACTATTCTGTGGTATGCGTATGCCTAGGTAAGTCGTCAAGAATATTAGCTTATTTCTAAATAGCCACAGAATAGAATGTCTCTAGCTATCTATAAATAACAGAATGGTTAAATTATTTTAAAACCAAACAATAGAATACAAAAAAATGAGAAGGAACACACAGAGATAAGTTTCACAGAATGATCATGAATGATTATAGTCAAAAAGCATAAAACTCCATGTATGTAAAATTCAAAACTAGACCAACTATAGTAGCAAATGCCTGTACTCCCAGCATTTGAGAAACTGAGGCAGTAGGCTGGAGAGTTCAAGGCCATCTTGGGCTTTAAAGTAAGATGCTGCCCGCAGCCCACCAAAAAGCAAGTAGTATAAAATGATTTTTGATAGAACCAAACAGGACTGGCAAAAACAAAACATTTTTAAAAAACCAATGAAATGATTCCTAATGATGCTCTGCTATACTCATAGATCAGCACCTAGCTCGATTGTCAGCAGAGACCCACAGTCAAACATTAGGTGGAGCCAGGGGAATCCTACAGGAGAGGAGGAGAAAGGATTATAGGAGCCAGAGGGGTTGAGGATACCACAAGAACTTGATCCACAGAATCAACTAAGCTCACAGAGACCGAAGTGACAGTCATGACCTCTGTATGGGTCTGAGCTAGGTCTGCTATATATATATTATGATTGTGTAGCATGGTGTTCTTGCGTGACTCTGGGAATGGGGTGTTTCTGACTTCTACCTGCTCTTGGCGCCCTTTTCCCCCAACTTGGTCTCCTCGTCCAGCCTTAATATGTCTGGTCTTACTATAATTTGTTGTGCCATGTTTGGTTGATTGCCCTGGAGGTATTCTTTTCTGAAGTGAAATGGAGGAGGAATGGATCTGGGGAACAAGGAGATGGGGTTGCCCCTGAGAGGAGTAGAGGGAGGGGAAACTGATTGGGATGTAATATATGAGAGAATTAAAAAAAAAAAAAAAAAAGGAAAAAGTGATTTTTATTAAAGTATTAGAAACCAAGATTGTGGTTACTTTTGGGTAAGGAATTGGTCCAGGACACAGCTGGACTTCCCACAGCCCACTTCTTAAGTACAACTAGTTTACTTGGATGCTTCCTTACACTCAGGGAACCTCTTGTGTTCACTTACTCAACACCAAAGTTATAGCCACGCATACCAATGAAGTTATGAGCAGGGAAAATCCTGTGGAGACAGTCTGTTGCTTCAACATGGCCATTAGACACACCATCCTCAGGCCTCCATATGCTACCTAAAACTGTTAGATCGTTTCATGGAGTCTTACAGGTGTGAGTGAAACGTGGGAAACTATACAAATGTCATGGACACAGAGGCTGAGGACTTAGCTCAGTTCCTGGCACACAGATAGCAAATAACAATGACTAAAAGGCCAAACCTGATCCCTTTGGGGCCAGTTTGCCTCTGTATCCCTGAAAAGTAAATGCCCACCTGTGTGGGCTGTGCTCAGTTGTAGAAGACATGAAATCCTCCCTGTGGGCCATGAGCACTGACATCAGTTTTGTTTCCTGTTTGTGGATTCACTCTTCTTCCTCTATATGGTCTCAATTGGATTGGGCGGAGCTGGGAGTCCATTTCATTTGAATCTTCTTGCATAACATTGTCTGTGGTATTTTCTGCTTATATATAACCACCTGAAGCAGGTTCAGTGTCTTAGAGACTAGTCAGCCTTAGAGAAGATCCATAGAAATCTGAAAAATAAGACTAAGCAGGCTTTATGGTTTTGCTTTTGTTACTGTGGACTATTATTATTATTTAAACCTAGACACAACATCCTATCAAAAGTATGTTTTAACTCGGTGTGATGGTGCAAGCCTGTAATGCCAGCTCTTGGGAAGTCAAAGGAGGAACACCGAGCTCAAAGCTAGCCTGGGCTACATAGTGAGTCCTTCTGTTGTAAAACAAGGGCCAGTGAGTGAAAACATGTGCTGCCAAGCCCCACCCCATAGTGTGACCCTGGGACCCACCTGGTATGAGGAGAGAACCAGCTCCTCTATGTTGTCCTCAACCACGTGTACACCATGGCATGCTCGCATGCTCCTGCTGATTGGTGCAAATGTGCGCACAAAATAAATAATTCACTAAATAATTAAAAATAAGCCATAACCTCCCCTAAACTATCCTTTTTTTCTTTAGCTTTATCTTTTTTTTTTTTTTTTACAAGAAATGAAAACTATATCAGTGCTTGGGATATATCATCTCATTTAAATTTATTAAAACATTGAGCAGTAAAAAAATGAAATAAAAGTAGAAAGGACTGCTTGATACGAGCACAGCAGGATCCTCTGCCAACTATTTAGAATACTTCCATCCATAGTTTTCTCAGAGAAAGGCACAGAGGTCCCTAGTCTGAGCTAAATAAGAGATGAACCGTTGACCTAAGAGTGCCCAGGTTTTTATTTAAGTTCTCTTCTAGTTGCATAATGCAACACTGCCTTTCCCGAATGAGAAGCATACATCTGTGCCTTAGATTTCTTGTAGGTCTTGTGTCTTCATTGACCTATCCTGTGACTAGGATATGAACGTAAAATGCAGGATGTAGGAACTGGGAGAAGTCATTGTTGTTGCTAATAAGACCCAACCAGCTACTCACATGCTCTTGCGGCTGCTTCGGTGCTTCTCCTGGCCCACCCAGTACAATTATATGTAACTTACGGGGCAAGGATTGTTAGGGTTAGGTTTTATTTTTCCTATGTGAATAGATCTGTCTATGCAGCTAGGTTTTTTGTTTCATGTTGCAGAGCAGCACAGATACTGAACCAACAACCAGGGAGCCAGCATGGGACTAACCTAGGCCCTCTGCATGTGTGTTACAGCATGAACTTGGTCTTCTGTGGGAGTCCCAACAGTGGGAACAGAGGCTGTCTCACTCTTTTGCCAGCTTCTGGAACCCCATTCCTCATACTGGGTCACCTTGCCCAGCCTTAATATGAGGGGAGGTGCTTGGTCTACTGCAACTTGATATGCCACGATTGGTTGATATCCATGGGGGACCTGTTCTTTTCTAAAGGGAAACGGGGGTGGGGGGCTAGGAGGGGAGGAAGGAGAAACTGCAGTAGGGATGTAAATAATGATAATAAATCATTTAAAAATCATAACCTCATCTTAAACTGTATGTACACACAGTTATTCATTTTCATTATATTTACTTATATACAAAATGTATTGGGAAAATAAGAATGCAGAGTAATTCAGTTTTACTCCGTGAACTATGGTTTAGCTAGAGCCAAGTAAAAGCAGATTTATGTAAAAATTGGGGTGGCCATGTTTAATGAGAGTCACCCTGGAGGCTGCCACTTGTCTCGTCTGTAGAGTAAAGAGGTTTTCAAGTCTGGGATTTTCAAAACTCCATGTGTCTGAGTGATTTGTATTTTTCAGCTGAGAGAAGAGAAGTTACAGGAAGAAAAATCTTGTGAAGATAAGATCCACAAGGTACTGCAGGAGGATTCAGAAATGGGAAAAAGGAAAACGGATGAACAGAAAACAAGAGATGAGCCAGTGGTGCTGAAAACAAGTCTGGAGCAGGTCAGTGGGCACCTGGGTGGACATCTGCCCAGTCTGCCATCCAGCCAGGGAAGTGGGTCTGAGAGCTCTGTGCAGCCTAGGAGTAGGGAAGCGCTTCCAGTCCAGATGGAGATGGAGGAAGCAGTTTTGAATGGGGCAGTGACAGCCTGGGTCAGTGTGCTACACGTGATAAGATTTGAATGTATACCATCATACTGACATATGTGCTGGTTTTTGCATTAAACTTTATACATCTTAACATCTTCAATTAGAGTTTTTAAGGTTTATTTATTATGTATACAGTATTCTGCCAGCATGTATGCCTGCAGGCCAGAAGAAGGCACCAGATCTTATTGATGTTTTTGATTGTTGTGAGCCTCCATGTGGTTGCTGGGAATTAAACTCAAGACCTCTGGAAGATCAGCCAGTGCTGTCAACCTCTGAGCCATTTCTCCAGCCCTCAAGCATCTCTCTCGCCCTCTGATTTCTTTTAAGCTGTATTTTACTTTCCTTTATCCTCTGTAATCCCTTGAGCAGAACTATGTTAGGTATAGTACATCCTCAGCCAGGCATGGTGGCACATGCCTTTAATCCCGTCACTCCAGAGGCAAAGGCAGGAAGGTCTCTGTGATTTTTGAGGCCAGCCTGGTCTACAAATCTTGATCCAGGATAGCCAGGGTGGTTACACAGAGAAAACCCTGTCTTGAAAAACAAAAACAAAAAAATACGTTCTCCAATATTAGATTAGTCTAAGCTTACCCAGTTAGGCACATGATTGAGCCAACTCTTGCTTGAACATTTCCATTACTGTTTTTTTATTACTTGTATGTGTATAAGCAATGCATACCTTGACACACATGTGGCAGCCCAAAGATAAGCTGTGAGAGTTATTCTTCTCTTTCCATCACGTGGGTCCTGGGGATTGAATTTAAATCCCACCAACCTATCTGACTGTACCAAGAAAGTACTTTTTGAAAATGTACTTATATTCGCATAGAAAAATAGGAGTTTAATGTCAATTCTAGTTACAGTGGTTTGAACATCTAATGATTGCTGAATATTTTTGAGTCATATCTTTTAAGTACTTTTATATAGCCTTGTTAAAATTTCAGGTTACTTTTTTTAATGGGTTGAAATTAATGAAGCCTTAACATATGTGAAGATAGGCAACATAAGAGAGTAGGAGAACGAAGGAGTGCTGGAGAGATTGCTGATCTTGTAGAGGAACTGGGTTCGATTCCCAGCACCCACATGTTGGCTCACAGTATCCTATAACTCCAGTTCCTGAGGATTTGATGCCCTTCTCTGGCTTCCATAGGAACCAGGCATGCATGTGGGGTGTGCAGGGGGGGGTGCGGGGGGGGGAGAGCGAGAGAGAGACTGAAAACAGCTCTCCATAGCCAGCATCGCAGCTCCCTGCACTCTGGCCAAGTTTTTTCCTGTCTACCTTCTGACTTAGTTTGCATAAGATATTTTTCCTTAGTTTCAGAAACAGACGTTTTTAAAGCTGTCTTGGGTCAGTGTGTTTGCTGACTGTCATATGCAGATGATATATGATTCTGGTTGTAATCTTAGTCATCATTAATTATTATTAAAAGTAATCACTTGGAAACAGACCATGATGGCACACATCTGTAACAGCAGCACTTGGGAGGGTGAGGCAGGAGATTTGCAGTTAAACTGTCCTGAGCTCTGTAGTGAGTTCTAGGCCTGCCTGGGGTGTATTATATATGTAGCAAGACTCTTCCTCAGAACAATAAGAATGAAACAAAGGCCCTTGAATTTTACAAATTTTCGGTCCTGGAAAAGATTCCATTTACAAGCATAAAATGCTGTGTGCTGTCAATGGAATGCACCCCAGGAGCTTTGAAAGACCTGCTGCTTGTAAGGATACACGTGCTTTAGCTTAGGAGGCAATAGTATGCATGCTGAAACCAGCACAGTTCACTTCTCTAAAGGAATTAGAAAATGCAGATCTTCAGATTCCCTTATTGTCAGTAGCCAGGTTCACAACATTGTCAACGCAAAGCACAGTGAGTAACATCCAACTTGTTTTGGATTTTTATAATCCTGCCCCCCCCCCTTTTTTTTTTTTGGTTTTTCGAGACAGGGTTTCTCTGTAGCTTTGGAGCCTGTCCTGGAACTAGCTCTTGTAGACCAGGCTGGTCTCGAACTCACAGAGATTCACCTGCCTCTGCCTCCAAGTGCTGGGATTAAAGGCGTGCGCCACCACCGCCCGGCAATCCTGCCTTTTTCTACCCTCCTATTTCTTTGTACATTTTTGAGGACTTTTAAATGGCTTTAATAGTTTTTAGACTAATGCAGGCTTGTGCTCCCAACTACTTGAGAGACTGAAGTCAGAAGATTGCAACTTCATGGTCTGATTGGACCTCAGAGTGAGTTCAATGCTAGCTTGGGCAACTCTGTGAAACTGTCTAAAATAAAAATTCCAACAAAGGCTAACGGAGTAGAAGAACATTTGACTAGCATGTGCAAAGCCCTGGGTTCAGTCCCCTGTACCTAGGGCAAAGCAAGTGCTTGGTCTTGAACAAACAATCTTGTTATATTAAAATTGGGCCCAAGAGAAGCTGAATAGTCTCAATGGAAAGCCAGCCAGTGAACTCTTTGTATTAAGTGTGTGTCCTGATGAGACAAGTCATTACACTTTTGTACCACCAAACCTCAGCGACCCTGCATTTCTTTGAGAACTCTTCAGCCAGCACTCAGGTCCTTCCTTAAGCATGATTCTAGCTTGTCTTCCCATCCTTGAGTATGCTCCAGACTCTTGGGAGCAGAACCATTTGCTGCCAGTGCATACATTCTGCTTCCCTTTTTCTGGTGCGTTCTCAACAGCTTGCTGCTGGAAAGGTTGCTCTGTCTCTCTGGGTCCAGTTTAAAAGCTGTCACCTTCAGACTGGTAGAGATTCCTCACTTCATTCATCCTCCTTTCCTCATTTCACCCTCAGTACTTAGTCACTGCTACAAGATTCCATGCCCCCATTATAGATTTTGTTTGTTGACGTGTCTCTGACCCAGTTAAAAGCCTCCCACAATTCCTTGCCCATCACAAGTTTCTAATGCATGCTCATGAAATTATTAAACTCAGAAGAACATACTCTTTCTAAGAAAGGAGAGATCCGGGCAGTGGTGGAGCACGCCTTTAATCCCAGTACTGGGGAGGCAGAGACAGGCAGATCTCTGTGAGTTCGAGGCCAGCCTGGTCTACAAGAGCTAGTTCCAGGACAGGCTCCAAAGCTACAGAGAAACCCTGTCTTAAAAAACCAAAAATAGGGCTGGAGAGATGGCTCAGTGGTTAAGAGCATTGCCTGCTCTTCCAAAGGTCCTGAGTTCAATTCCCGGCAACCACATGGTGGCTCACAACCATCTGGAATGAGGTCTGGTGCCCTCTTCTGGCCTGCAGACATACACACAGACAGAATATTGTATACATAATAAATAAATATTTTTAAAAAATCAAAAATAAATAAAAAATTTAAAAAAGTAAAAAATAAAAAGGAGAGATTATGATCTATTATTTTCTGAAATAGAAATAAAGTGTTTAAATTATTTTCTTATAGTACCATTAATCTAATAATGGTGTGAATTGTTGGAAAACAGAACAGTATAGCTAACAGTTATATTAAGGATTACAAATCAGAAGTGAAAGATTATTCTACAACCTAGAGTAACCCCTATAGGCATTTTGGTAATTATCCTAATCTGACCTATTTTCTAAGTGCAATGTGCACACACACACACACCCTTGTGTATGCACTACATGTTCTTTTCATTCAGAAATGTTGATTTGCATGCAAACCGCATTACAGCTCCTTTTTAGTTCATTATAAATTGTGCCTTTCCCTGTAAATAAAGAATTCATATCTTTCTTCAGTTGTCCCCTAGTACAATTTGAGAATTTTAATCTCCTGTAGATATCTTGCTGTCTTAAACGCTACTGTGGTAAATTACTAAAAGGAGACCAGGTGAAAGTGAGCTTTGAAGCTGTTCTAGCATGTGTGTTGCTCAGTTGTTACCACCCTGGACGAACTCCTTTCTGTGCTGTATGAAAGCCACACCTGCTTCCCCTGCCCCCACCAGCTTGGGAGGGACGGTGTGCTTTTAGTGTCACTGCAGACTTTTCGTCTCCCCGTGCTCTGCACAGTTGTAGGCTTGTCTATATCCAACACGAAAGATGAGAGGTAGACATTTCCTAGCTAATGTTTCTAGGTTGTGAGCATGGAAGCGTGGAGACATGGGTAGCTTTTGTCTATGTAGATATTTGCCATTTAGTTTTAATAATGCAGTTTAGTTTTCATCAGTTAAAAGGAATTTGGTGAATAGTATAAAACTAAGATTTTTTCTTAATACTATTTAAGTTTCTAAAAGTAAAGTCTATTTTTTGAGGTCTTGCCTGTTAGCTTATTTAATATTTTATCAATTTAGCAGAATCTTTACAGTAGTGAAGTGGTTCTCAACTTTCCTAATTCTGTGACCCTTTAATACAGTTCCTTATGTTGTGGTGACCCCAACCTTAAGATTATTCTCGTTGGTACTGCATAACTATAATTTTGCTACTGTTATGAATCATAATGTAAATACGTTGGAGACAAAGGTTTGTTAAGGGGGTCACGACCCACAGGTTAAGAACCACCGATTTAGAGACAGCGAAAACGGATGTAAAGATGAGCCACTGACCCTAGAATGACACTGAGAGGGATGGGGTCCAAATAATCTTTTACTTGGTACCAGACTGGTTATGAAAAGAGACCAAAGTACATAAAGAGTGCCATTGTTTACCTGTATTGAGTCTGTCACCTCTCTCCCAGAGTTGGAAGAAAATATCAAATGTAATTTGATTTGGGATATTTTCAGTTAAAGCCACATTTGCAATTAGTATTTTCAGAAAGCACTTCTAATCAAATTGGAACTCAGAAAAGTGAGACATAGATAGATAGCTACGATAGATCCAATGGGAACCCCAATTTTATCTCCCTTGTCTCCTTGCCAGTGTCCTGCACGTCTCTCGGATTCAGAGAATGAAGAACCTTCTCGGGGCCAAATGATACAGACACATCGCTCGGCCTTTGTCTCCAAGAACAGCTCCTACTCCTTAGCTTTCCTGGCAGGGTAAGAGCTGAATTCAGAGTTCTTTCATGTTGGGGTGACAGGTTCTTCGGACAAGTAGCGGGAGTAAAAAGAGATGATATTATTAATAGATTATAGCTGGATGGTGGTGGTGCATGCCTTTTATCCCACTCTCTGGAGGCAGAGACAGCAGATCTCTGTGATTTTGAGGCCAGCCTGGTCTACAGAATGAGTTCCAGGACAACCAGGATTGTTATGCAGAGAAATCCTGTCTTGAAAAAGCAAAAAAAAAAAAAACAAAACAAAACAAAAAAAAACACAAGTAGATTACAGAGAGAGGTAAGGTTAACCTCCAGTGGTGTTCCTCAGGAGCCATCTACCTTGTTCTTTGAGACAGGGAACCTGATTGGCCTGAAACTTGGCAAGTGGGCTAGGTGAGCCTCAGGAACCCAGGACCTACCTGTCCCCACCTTCCTAGCATTAGGATTGCAAGTGGTCTTTGAAATCAAGCTCAGTCTTCTTAACTCCTGAATTTTTATAGAAAAGTCATATTTACTCGTTTCTGGCATCCTCTAGGTAGGATTATGTTAATTTTGTATCTGCAAAGTGTGAACCTTTCTCCTATGGAAATGATGAGTCTCCTTCGGTTTGACAGTATCTGTAGACTCTCCCTCTGGACTGTAAGACTCTTAGAAGGAGTGAGATTGGTTTTTTCCTTTCCTTGCCTACATCTAGTTTCAGGAAGTTTTTAAAATCCTGGTCAAGGAATTTCTGGGTCCTTTAGGCTTTGCAGGTCCTGGGGAGGAAAAGAAAGCAGGGTTGGATGGTTGCTTGACCCTGGAGGAATACAGAAGGGCAGGCAGTGGGCAGGCAGGCAGTCGTCATTTGTTCAGTAGACGTTTTGGAAGTGATTCAATGCCCTCTTCTGGCCTCCATGGGCACCATGTGTTACACAGGTATACATGCAGGCAAACCACCCACACAAAAAGTAAGTATAACAAAAAGTATAAAGTCATAATACAAAAGATAAAAATCATGTGTTCTGGAAAACTCTTAAGTCATTGGGACTTAGGTCTTTGGAAACTCAAATGTAATGAGTTAGCAAGAGACTACACTTAATTTTGACTACCTAAATAAAAACACAAAACATTGTGGTGCATCTTCCTAAATGCTTTTTTTTCTTTGTTTCATGGCTGCCTTAGATTGCTTGCAGAGAGGTGTGGGTCTGATAGGAAGAACAGGTTTTATTTGTTAGGGAACTGCATACTGTACACATCTTCTGAGGGAGGTATAGGGAGGTAAAATACCCTCACTCTCTAAGCCTGGCAAACAGCCGTCTTCTCTGCCTCACCGAGGCAGGGTCTGAAAACAAGTCTGAACTAAGTGTCCTGTCTTTCTTATTGGTGTTTGATTAATAAGTTAACCTGTTTTCTATTATAGCTACCTAAGGGTTGTCTTTCTTGGTGAGTGGCTTAGAATGGTAAGAGACTGTCATCTTTTCCTAAACTCACGTAGGGGCTAATCGTAACTAAATATTCTTTTTATAGGAAGCTAAACACCAAGGTGCAGAGGAGTCAGAGCTGCAGTGACACGGTTCAGGACCGAGTGAAGAGCAGGCTCAGAACAGCTCCACCCAACAGAGCCAAGGTACACCTCAGCCTCAGGCTTACCCAGCAACACACACATAGCTTCCCCTGCACCAGGCAAAGTACGTTAGTTGCACAGGATTAGGATCTTATAGACAGAGATGAAGGAAGAAGGTTCAAATTAGTAGACAGAGTTAGGGGGTATTACACCATTATAGATAGATACCTTTTAAGTAGGTCTCGGTAAGACCCATCTTCAGATTTTGATGTTTCTAATTCCTTAATGTGTGTGTATGTGTTTTAAGTTAGGATTTCCCTATTTTTTTAAGGTACACATTACCCTTCCTTCCCTATCTTCCCACCATCTAAAGGATTTATGTAGAAACAAATACATACATGAGAGAGCTGGAGGGATGGCTCAGCAATGAAGAACGTTTGTGCTTGCAGAGTACTAGACTCACATCAGTCAGTTGCTTCCCATAATTCTAGCTCCAGGGGATCCAACACCCACTTCTGGCCTCTGTGGACACCTGCACATGCATGTGCACACAGACACACATATGATCTTTTATATTTCTTTCAGGTCACAACTATAACTCCAGGGTCCACCCCCATTATTGGTGTTCTCTTGTCCACTCAAAACAACCGCTGCCTCTCAGCTCCTGACTTAACCATAGAAAAGCGCCTGCCCTTCAGCTCCCTTTCATCCTTGACTTCTTTGCATAAGCCAGAGCGCTCTATCAGCCCTGAAAGCAATGACAGCATCTCTGAAGAACTAAACCACTTCAAGCCCATCGTCTGCTCACCATGCACCCCTCCCAAAAGACTCCCTGACGGCCGTGTGCTTAGTCCTCTCATCATCAAGTCAACACCTCGTAACCTGAACAGAAGCCTGCAGAAGCAGACTTCCTACGAGGCTAGTCCACGGATCCTCAAGAAGTGGGAACAGATCTTCCAGGAACGGCAGATCAAGAAGACCCTTTCCAAAGCCACTCTCACCTCCCTGGCCCCTGAAGGAGGGGAGGAGTTACTAGGCTCTGAAGCTATTCATTCTAGCAAGGAGAGGCTGCCTCTGGCTCTAAGTACAAAACTGTCCAGGGCCCAGGTGCTCTCAGAGTGTGCTGGGCCCACATCTACTACCCTTGAATATGTCCCTTCTGTTAACCAGACAAAAGCAGAACAGGACTGTGTTAGAAAAAGGAGCCATGAGGTTCCAGTGGAATCCTGCTATTCCTCAGAGTACAGAGTTGTAGCCAGTGGGCCTTCTTTGGAAGGGGAGCAGTCTGAAGAGTCAAGGTCCACCCTAGATGCCACGTTAGACAAAACTTGCATGAGCACAGTCATGAAGACTTCAGCAGTTAATTCTGTGCTACCCAAAAATGATGTTTTGGGTGGGGTCCTCAAAACAAAGAAACAGCTGAAGACACTCGGTCATTCTGATCTGGCTAACGGCATTCTGGTTGACAGCCTAGGAGAGGAGTCAATTCCTTCCTTGCGTAGGGGCCGGAAAAGACGTTGTAAGACCAAGCACTTGGAACAGAATGGTATTAAGAAACTGCGACCACCCAGCAGTGACATGGGCCTGGCCCCCAAAGACCCAGGACTGCTTGAGGTGGGGCGGAAATGGCAGCAGGAGGATGCGGGCCCGATGGCTATCCAGTCACAGCGCATATTTGACAGTGAGAGGCGGACTGTGAGCCGGCGGAAAGGAAACATGGATCAGTACCTCTTACGGTCCAGCAGCCTGGCTGGGGCCAAGTAGCACTTACTGAACAATGTAATGTTACGGCTTCTCAGAGGCTTGGCCTCAGTCATTTATCCAAAAGAACTAGCTGAATGGTCTCACTTTGAGTTTCTTTCAATGGCAAAACACTGTCTAATACGGTTCTGAGGGGCTTCAGGACCTTGGTAATCAAAGCCAAGGGTCTGTATCTTTGGCTCTCTAGGACCTGGGCCATGCTTCTCACCCCCTGAGTGAGCCAACTCTGAAGGCTTCCAGGCCCAAATCTGGCAGCACCCACTTGGAATGAGATTGAGACTGGCCTCATTCATGAACGTGATGGCCAGAGTGAGAGATGGGAGAGAGTACCTTCTCACACTCGTGAGACCCCCAGCTTCTTACGACAGAGTAGTGTTTAAGTCAGCCTTGCAGATAAAGATCCACTCTTCAGAGACAAGCAGTTCAGTGCTTGGGAAGATCCGAGATGAACAGAACAGGTGATCATGTTCGTCTGTCTTCCCTATGTGACTCTACATACCTAAATCAGTTGAGCTTAGAACCTTTGCTTCTCCAGAAGTTAATTTGCATTCCCTGTTTAAACTATGACATTTGACTGATGCTGTGATTGACACCTGGTCTTCTTGGTGTCAGCTTGATGAAGCTGCAGTGCAGGTGTTGAGGTTCTCTGCTGAGTGGTGTCGCCCAGGCTGACCACTGTGTCTCCTGGATTCTCCACAACCAGGGCGGCCTAGGGACTGGCTGGGCACTGGGTGTGACAGTGCGAAGCCCCCCTCGGAGCAGTTAACATTGCTGAGATGTAAACGGTAGAACTGCGGTGGCTCACCTACCCCGTTTACAGGCTGCTTCCCCAGGAGTCCTAGCCTGAGACAGCTATGAGGTTTTCTTACTACTTTCCACTTGGCAATGGCTATCTGAAATTTTGGTCTAAAAATCATGAAAAACTTGCCCCAGAGTCAGGTAAAGGTCAATGCTGAGACTCCCATACTGTGGAAACAAGGTATCTAGCTGGATGCAGCTGGTAAATTCAGTCCCATGGACCTTTGGGATTTATTTTTTTTAGCAGCTGACACCATGTGTCTTTTGCATCCCTGGTGGTGCTTGGTGCTTCTGCCCTTCTGGGCTCAGTGAGAATAGGGATTCTGATAGGATTTTAGGGACTCTCAGGTGGGCTGGCGTTCCCTTTGTCTGTATGAGCTGTTACCATAGTCATGTGACTGGCATTTTAACAAACCTTCCAGAGCTTCTATACCCACCCTATGCTGTCTCCCTTGAAAGGTCCCAGCAGGATACTGCGTGGTTCTCCAGTGAGTTGCATTTGATCAGAGAGTTTCTGAAACAAAGTATAGAAATAGCTAGAGGATATCCCCTCCTCAGTGGCTGAGGGAGGTTACCTGTAGTGCTGTTTCCTCGGGGCAGATGTCAGTTTTTGGGATTGTAGAAGAGAAAACCTCAGATTTGGAATTAGCCCAAAGGTGGTTGAAGCTCCTAGGGAGGGGAAGGAGCACATGGAGTCCCAAGAAAGCTGTCCCTTGGAGCAGACGGAGCTCTTTCTCTGCAGCCCAGAACTGACTGTTCCTAGGGATGCTAGATGTTTGTGGCCATCACCGAGATAGGTGGCTTCAGAGGCTGCCCTGGTGGGGAACTGAGAGTCCTGGGGTGTGGGTGTGTTTTTTAAACATGTAATAGTCTCATTACTTTATAGTCACACCACTTTACTTCTTGCCCTAGGTAACTTCAGGCTTTAGGGCTGCTAGAAGGCATGTTAATGCCCTGGTCTGCAGATACAAGGAGATTCCATTAGAGAAAACTTTGAAATTTTTGCCATTTCATATATTTCTTTTATGATCTTAGTAATTATTATTGGAAGGCTAGTCTTACTAGGTAGTAGCAAAGACACTTATTTTTCCACATGTCACCCTTTTATATGCCATTGGCCATTAGAAAAACACTTTCAGTTGGAGTTAATTTTTGGTTTTGGGAAAAAGATAAAATATTTTTAATAGATGAGAAATATATATTTTAAATATCCCTCTGCCCCTAGTTACTGCCTTGACTCTAAGAGTATGCACAGCAGTGGCGACAAGCGTACCTGCAGGTGCAGTGCTGCTGCTGAGCGGGTACTGCGGACGCTGGGCTGGCCCGGGGCCATCCCGGTGTGCCGTGGACAGTGGTTCTTGAAGTCAAGGCAAAACAGTTTACACTGAGGAGGAAAGGCTTCCTTTTTAGTCTGCTTAGCTTTGAAGGTGGGAAAACTACTAAAGCGCTGCATGCAAGGTGCTCTCGCATGTAGTCACTGAAACCCCTCACAGCTACAGTTGTTGACTCGGGAGAGCTGGTGCGCTAGAGGGAAAGACATCACTTCACAACCCTCGTTCTGCTGTGCTCCTTCTGTATGTGCATTCCGCTTCTTTTGTTTTCTTATTAGAGTAAGAGGAGGGTGAGTCTTTCTAAGAGATGTGCCATTCCTCAAGAGGGTTGGTAGCCCTTCTCCAGAAAGGTAACCTGAGTGACATTCATGAGTAGCTGACGGTACCTGTTGGGAGAAGTCATCTGGACCAGATGGATTGGTATCAAGTCAGGGATTATTCAACCAGCAACTGACCTCTGTCCCTTAGTTACCTCTTGTCTAGGAATTCTTTCCTAACTGACCTTATTTGTTAAAAGAAACAAAACAAAAAATCCAAAACTTTCTTTTGTGGGGAGTGTATACTGGTCATAAATGTCCTTTATTATTTTTTAAGGTAAAATGCCCGTCAGAGAGTAAAGCTATTTCATTAATTATTGTCTGGTTACAAACTAGCCACTGACTAACATGGGCAGCTGCTGATTGAAGGCTGTGGCTCTTAGACCACCCCACCCTGTGCTGGACCATAGGATAGTCCCCGTTGGGAAGGGACGTGTCTAGTGCACTGTGCGTGCCTGTGTGTTCGGCCAGAGAGTGTGTTAATGATCTCTGGACAGCCATTTCCTCCATAGCAGTGAGAACTAGCATTAGCCTGCCACCAGCAACATTTCCCACACCTCGTCAGTGTTTATGAGCTGGTTAACTCTGCCTTTTCCCGCTCCCTAAGTAACTTTCCCAGGGAAGAGTGGATGTTCTGCAGTGATTATAGAACACTCACCCTGTTCAGAAGCTGCATTTACATCAAGTCCTAAGAAATGAGGCAGGTCTGGATCACTGGCAGGGCCAGAGAAGCCCATTCTTCATTTTAGTGCTCTCCTAATGCATTCCCCAAGCTGGACCTCTCACCAGAACCGGCAGTGACCTGGGGTTTCTTCTTCCTAGCTTGTCACTGAATTGGAGAGCCATCAGGAGACGGTAGAGGCTAGCTCATCATCGTGGGATATTAAAGCTGGACCAGCCCCAGCCCCACTTTAAATGAAGACCCACTGTTCTGGTTTCTGCTGTAGTTCTCTAGGGCAGAATAATAGTGAAAGTCACACAATTTGTGGATGAAGGGGACACCCAAGTGACAGAGGTTTTAGAACGGCTGTTTTGTTTCTTTCAATTAAGTTGTACCTATATCCCCTGAATATATTCATAATATACAGAGTACTTAATAGGGAAAACTCCGTAGTGCGAACTAAGTAATAAGTGGAATTTTGTTGTAGTTATTTTAATTGCAGCCTTTGCTGTTTCTTTCAGAATAAAATTCCTTAGGCTCTTACACCTTTCTTAGCCAGCCCTTTGCTCCTCAACCGTAGGATGCTCCCTAGACTTAGCGTTTAGAGAGGATGGAACTGGTTAGTCTCATGACCCAGGAGGGTGCGAGGACTAGGCTGCTGCACACATTTTCTTTGATGACCCAGAAATGCACCTTTCACCATAGCATTCTGAAGACTGTTCTGTAGAAGACATGTAGGAAGGAACACACAGGTGTCAACTTAGTCAAAGTGGATGGTGGAAGAGACACTGCTCTGTGTCTGCCGGTTTTTCTTCTGAGGGCAAATATACTCTTGTGTCCCTTTTGTGGCATCTCAGGTCCAGAAGGAGTTAGACAAAGCCATGCTAAGATCAGGTTCGCTCCTCTCCCTTCCCTACCACCAAGTGTGAGCATAGACAGTCAGGCTTCAGTGTCGAACTGTGCAGGGTGTAGCCTTCTGGTGCCAGATTCCTGTAGCAGCCGTCAGTTCTCCCTAGCTGGCACTTGCCCTCCAAGCTGAGATTCCAGTTTGCATCAGACATGACCATCAGCCCTAAGCTCCAGCAAAGCAAGAAACAGATACTATGCAAGACAAGTGGGTGTTCTTTTTCTCCCTTCTCCCCTCTCCCCCTCCCTCTCTCTGTACCTGATACACTGTTTACTCTTAGCTGTACAGATATAGTTGTCTTAAGAGCCAAGTACCAAACCTTTCCACCTAGAAATATAAAATGGTTGTCTGTTTGGTTTTAGGCAACCTGCTATTAGCTCCTTGTGGTCTGGTGGTTGTGACTTACTCAACCTGTTTACATTAGGATCGGAGAAGGGGCCCTGCATCCTGGTGGACTGCCACTGCTGTCTGTAACCCCTTGACTCATAAAGAGCCTTTTGACAGAGGACTTGGGACAAGGTATGCCCTGTCAGGGATGCTTTTCGCCACAGTGAAATTGTGTGGAATTGAGTGGGAGGTTGTACGACAAAAACAGAACCAAAGTGCATTCTTCATGTGTATGTGCCTGTTCCAGGCGAGGCCCAGGTTGGAAATGCAGTAAAGCAGACTTATGAAAGCAAACAGTCTACTTCTGGTTAGTCTCGAGAGACCTGCGTCTGACAGTGTGGACTAAGCTCAAGGCAGGTGTTTGGGTGCTGTCCTGGGGCAGGGAGGTACCTGGGATGGAAAGGCACTGGGGTGCGGTCTCCACAAGGAATAAATACACCTTTTGGACAGTATTTAGTTTCCTGACCTCTTGTGACCATCCCTACTTCTCTGAAGACACAGTTTGCATAAAGAGTGACTTGTGGGATGCCACCGTCCTTGCCCCTTACAGCTGTACTTAGAAATATGATTGTTAAACATACTCTTCTTTGGAACCATTGCTCAGAAAGTCATAAAAAAAGATACCTTTGACATGAGTTTTTCACTGAACACAGAACAAATGTTAACCTGTTTCTCTTAAACTCAGAAAACGAACCTGGAAGACTCCGCAAGCCCATGTGGGATCTTCGAAGACCTTCAGCCCAAGGCCTTCAAGGGAGATTTGAAAAGCCAGCGGAGATTTGAAAACAGTACTCGGTCCCTATAGTAGCAAGACGCTCTACACACTGTTAATTCCCCTGTAACTAGGTATGGTGGGTGTCCTCCTTTACAGATGGGAACTCCAGCCCTGGCAGTGCAGAGCCTAGGTGCTGGGCCCTCTGACCCCAAAGCTGCCGGTTACCTCTTGTACTGCTGTAGCCTCAGCTAACCTTGCAGTGCAAACCTCTACCACTGGCCTTGGAGAACAGTATGGGTCCAGTTGCTTTCTGGACCGGAACTGGTTGGGCAGGTGACAGGTGTGAGCACAGTCTGCTTCTCCATCTGTGGGTTCTGATTGCTCACTAGCGTTCTGGGTGACTAGACGATTCAGTTTGAGTTTGTGGAGACAGCAGGATCGGGAGTTCAAGGTCATTCTGGGCTACATGAAATTCTGTCAGAAAATACAAGAAAAAAATGAAAACCATGAGCCGTCTTACCAAGTCTTACTAGAGTAGTAGCAGAGCTGGGGTACAACATAGTGGCTTCCTACTGGGGTTCAGTCAACATTTTGTTACATGTATAGAAAAGGGGGCTCATGCTTGAACTTGCTCTCTATGAAAGTAGCCTCTGGGGTAAGAAGCCAAAGTAAGGAACTCAGAATGATCAGAAACTTAGCAAGGAGAGGCAACCAGCTTATTCGAGGGAGAGAAGGTGGTGCTTGGCCCAGACAAGTGTGCCCTCTTTGGAATGCCCTCACACTGGTTAAGGGGCTTCCATGGGGGTACAGAGAGCAGACCTGGAACTGAGGGACATAGGCAGTCAGGATACATAGTCCATTGTAGCATAACCATTAAAACTGCCATCCTTCAGAGTCAGCTCTGTTCCTGGGGAGACTGAAGAAGCTAGGTTGGAACAGAGTGTGTGTGTAGGTAAGCAGGTAGTAGGTCCATTCTTGAGGATATGTGGCAATAACACATCTGGCGAAGGGAGCAGTCTAGGAGGGTCTCAAGTGGAACCTGGTGGGTTGACAGTGTCACTGTCAGGGTGGCTTCTCCTAACAGTAAAGGAAAGATGGACACTTAGAAGCTCCTGAAAGTCCAGTCTAACAAGCCAAGCACAAATGCCCTGAATGTGGCTGCTGCTGTGGGTCCCTGCATTACCTGTATCCAAGTGAGCTAACTACTTTGTCACCTGGTGTGGCCTGCATAGTGAGGTACATGCACGTGGGCATGACTATGATCACAGCTTAGGGTAAGCACTTTAACTAGCTATTTGCATGCCTGTGAAGTTGAGTTCAATAATGTGTAAATGGTTGTGATTTGGATTTGGGGCGTCTACCTTGCCGAGGGCCAAGAAGCATTCTTCGACGCTGGGGACTGCAGCTCTGTCTGATGCCCCAATCTGATGTAGCCGTCCTCAGGAGAGAAGTCTTAGGGCCCACACAGCATAGCCCTGCTGGACTTCTCCAGACCTTCCTGGGTTAGGTGCTGCCTACTGGGCACACACCAAGAATGCAGCAACTCCAGCCCAGATGTTTGTATTCCTGTCTTCAGCTTGTGTCCTGGATTATGGGACCCTGGGAAACTAGCCCCTCCCCCTTCTCCCAGCCATTATCTCAAAAGGGACCATTCCATCATCTTTCACCCTCACAATGGGAAATCTGTCTACCTGGCCTGGGTCCTCTGCTTTGGTACCCTGCCTCTTGCTGGCTACAGCCCACTTAACTTCTGAGCTTTCTGTGCTACTTCTCTGTCTCAGCACTTATGAAGCTGTCACGAGCGACTCAGGTGGGTTTCTCATAGCCCTCTGGGATGCAGGAATCAGTGGAGATTTTTCCTTAGTGACACCACCACTGTGGCCCTGACCTGGCTTCCAAGAATACTTGGTACCCACTGTATTGCTCTATGGATCACTCTTTATTGCTGCTGGGCCAGCCACCAGGTGTAGCCTGGCCGGGCTCGGAGGCGAGGTCCTGCCGAGCTCCACATGCTGACCACGGAGCGAGATGGAGCCCAAGCCCTCTCTGTTCAGGGCAGGGCACGGTCCAGGGCACAGAGCCCCTGGGGAGGGCGGTGTGTAGCTCTACTCTTTCGAGTCGCTGGCCGTGGGCTCCTGGCAGAACTCGTCCATGAACTCCAGGAAGCGGCCCAACTTGGGCTGGCCCGCGCTCAGTGCGCGACGGGTGGGCGGCCTGGGCGGCGGGCTGGCGGTGAACACAGTCCGCAGCGAGCTGCGCACCAGCTGCCTGTAGCGCGCGCGGAACTCCTTTAGCAGCCGCTTGGCCTCTCGGTACTGCTTCTGGTTCACCAGGCGTTGCTGTGCGCGCCGCTGCAGCACCGCGCCTGCAGGGACGAGAGTAGACAGGGCCAGGCTCGCCGGTTCCTCAGGCCCAGAGATACACAAAGTATGTTGGTGTGTGGAGGCAGTACAGCCCCGACAGTGGGAAGTCATGCCTTAGTTCAAAACTCGAAGGTGCCCGGTGACATGGGAGCCGCCTGCCTGCCTGCCTGCCTGTCCTGCATACACTGTAAAGGGCTTGGGAAATCCACATCCTCCCCTGCTTTCCATGCTCCCTCCTAGTTTCGTACCAGCCCTCCCTAGTAGACACCAGCCTTGATGGGACAGTAGCACCATACCCAGTGGAGCTTCAGTGACGTTCCGAGGGTCCCGCATGCGAATGAGGATGTCATCCAGCAGCTGCGCTTTGGTCTTCCGTGGGGGTGGTATTGGTATCCTCGCAGCCTGGCACAAGGTAAGGAGGTCTGTCGTGTCATGCACTCACAACGACAGGCAGGGGGCAGTAGGGAGTGCTGGGAAATGGGCCTCAAGGTCCCAAGGTGGAGACCTCAAAACTCAGGAGCACAATCAGTGGCTGAGGTGCTTACCCGCTTCTCTTTGGGTATGTAGGGTTTCTGGAAAGTGTCCAGCCTGGGCTTGGAGGAACGGCAGACAAGCGGCTGCTTCAGCATGCGATGCAGGGCCTGCACGTTCTTCTGGATGCCTAGCAGAGAAGGCAGAAACAGGTGTCCCTGACCCTGCTCGGTGCTGGGAAAAGAACTGCAGAGCCCAAGAAAACGATTTACCAGGGCTTTCTGATCTGCGCCCTCCACCCCACCCCAATGTTTCACTATTCATTGGGAGAAATGTCCCTGTGAGCTCAGAGCCTGATGTGGGAAGACTTTGGGCCTCACAGTGATTCCGTAAACTCGGGGGTCACATGATAGGAGTGACTCCCAGGAGACTGGCTCCCAGCAGGCTCTTTGGGAGGCACAGATACTGTTGTCACATCAGAGTAAATAGAATCATAGATGAGAGGGCAGTGCCTCTGCTGCCCCAAACCAGGTGGGGAGGGTTTGGGATGGTCTTCTGGGCCTTAACAGAGGCTGGTGAGAACCCAGGAACCTGGCTTTGTTTGCTCATTAACCCTTCTCTATGAGCAATTTTCCACCCAGGCTGACTGGGCTAATCCAGGCAGTCTTTGAAAAAATCCATGACCCAAAGGAGTGAAGGTTCAGCAAAGGGCAGTGTGATGTTGCCGTGTACTAAGAACCCCCGGCAGACATTCACATGGAGTCAGCATCAGCCTTGGCCTGGTGTGGCCTGCTCTGGGCTGAGAGGATGTCCCTAGCCCTGACATACCCTTTGGCTCCACAAAGGTAGGATCAGGCTTGGCCGTGAGCAGCTCCTCATAGCCATTATACTTGTTGGACATAGGGGCAGACGGCTGCTTCCGCCGGGTCCTCTTTGCCTCTCTGGGTGCAGTTAGTGGTCTCTTTTGGGCATTCTCCTTCGCCTCTAACTTTTCCCTGTGGACGGTGGAGGGTGGCAGTTCATTCACCTGTGCCAGGAAGAAAACACACTCACTTGTTTCCTGCCCAATCCCAACATGGGCTCTGCACAGCTCACGTGTTGGGCCCTCATAAGGGAGAGCTGAGGTATGGAGGAGGCTGAAAGAATAGGTGGTGTGTGCAAACAGGAGCAGGCCTGGACTCCCAGCCATGACAAAGGGCAGTGGCTGCAGCAGTCAAGGAGCAGTGTGCACGCCTAAGAGCAGCACACCTGACAAGTGGCCTGGTGCTGAGCAAGGCCCCCGGGAAGGACCGTCGAATGCCACGCTCAGGGCGCTTGTTTTATATTCTTATTCACTTTGAGGTAAGCCAGGAACATTGTGACTACCCAAATAGTTTTTATACAGTACAGGACGCCCTACCCATGTAGGGATGTTCCGGGGGACCCTGCCAGTTCTTCTAACCTTATGGAGGTTGAACAATCTTTACATGAAATGCCTGGGAGAAGAAGAACGTTTATATTTTAGAATATTTACATGACAAGATGAGATGCCTTGGCACGAGACCCAAGTCTACATGTAAAATTTGTTGATATTTTATGTATATTTTAAATACATAGCCCTAAGGTAATTTCATATATCTTCAGTGATTTTATGCATGAAACAAAAATTTCATGTGGAATTTTCCTCTTGTGGACATGTTGGCACATAAAAAATTCAGAATTCAGAGTATCTGGGATTTCCTTTCTCTACACCAGTGGTTCTCAACCTTCCTAATGCTGCAACCCCTTTAATACAATTCCTTGTGTTGTGGTTACTCCCAAGCATAAAATTGTTTTTGTAGCTACTTAGTAAGTATAATTTTGCTACTTATGAATTATAAGTATGTAAATATCTGTGTTTTCTGATGGTCTTAGGTGACCCATGTGGAAGGGTTGTTTGACCCCAAACGGGTCATGACCCACTGGATATTCATGGTTCCATTTGAATTTCTTCCCCTGCACCACACTTCCTGTTCTCTTTGCCCATATCTCTACCTTGCTAGCGTTTCCATGGCCCTCCTGGTTTGGAACAGAGGCATCCTTCCTCAGGCCTGGTTCCTGAGTTCCCCCAGTCTCAGCACAGATGGCAAGTTCTGTCAGCTTTCCTTTTAGACCATAAGCACCATCAAAGATGGCGCCTGTATCTGAGCCACCTTTGTTCCCAGGACCCAGGGCAGCATGAGAAGGGAGGTAACTTTAGCAAAGGTACAGTAGTGACAAGCCTCTGCCAACCGGCCAGCACCACATCCTGGGGAGATCCAAGGTGCTGTCTGTGCCACAGGGCTACTAGTATCCTGTGAAGCCCCTGACCAGAGAGTACAGTGCAGGTGGCTCGGTGCAGGAACCTGTGGGCAATGCAGCCAGAGGTGGAGGCAGCTGGGGACAAGCACCTGAGTCAGGAAGATGGACTCCGTACTCTTGGCATCGTCATCTGATGGGTGGTCTGGGCTCAAGAGGCCAACTGTACGACTTGGATGGGTCACGGCCTCACTGTGTACGGTGGAGTCGGAGCAGATGGGAGGCATTGGCACAAAGGTCCGGTGAGTTAGGGAAGGGCCTTCTGGGCCCTCAGTAGCCAGCAGTGCCTCATGAGAGGTGTTTTCGGTGGAGGGAAGTTCCTCAGTTCCCAGTTCTGGCTCCTGCATAAAACTTGAGGGAGGCTTGTCTGTGGTCATGCTCAGGTGATGGGGGACCAGAGAATGCCTTGGCACTTTGGGGACGTGGGTTTTCACCTGAATGAGAGAAAGGCTGGATTAGATTGGCTCTCTAGATGAGCTGCATGGTGAGAGTGGAGTCTGGGGAGGCAGGAGGGCCACATGTGCCCTACCCAGAGGACACAGCGTCACTGTATATCACCATGGTGGCTTAGTGGGAAAGGCTCTTGCTGCCAGCCTGGAAGGTGAGAAATGGCTCCCACAAGTTGTCTTCTGACCTCATGTGAGAGGAACAACTGGCCTCTTTCCCAGGTACTTGTCCCGGGCTCTAGGCCTCACAGTCAGGTCAGTGCCACTCTTTGGGGTTTAACAGATGTCTCTCACTCTCCTCAGGGATTTCTACAGGGATGGGGTGGCTGTTTCCCTAAGCCGTGTTTCTCAGGAGCTGTGGAATTACTTAGCTGGCAGGACCAGTTACCATCTTTCCTGCACTGTCTTCCTGTGTGGGGGAAGGGGGAGCGGGAAGAGGGAGGAGGCTTGTCCTTGCCTTGTTGTCTAGGTTTACAGACTGACTACTGGGTACTGTACTTAGGAGCATGTGGATTCCTTGTGAACAGGGCAGACCACTCCCCACCCCTTCCCTCTCCCACAGGGCGAACTGATGGTCTTCATTCCTGCCTCACTGGGGGCTGACCCCCTGCCCTGGGGGCTAGGCTGGTGTAGCTGCCTCTTGTGTGCTCACAGGAAAAGCTCTTCAGTTTTCCTCCTGCCCATGCCTTTGTCCAGGGAGTTGAGGAGAAAAGTCCTAGGACTGGCCTGCATGTGTAGCTCCCCCTCTTGGCACACTGCAGACAGGTTGCTGTCTCAGCTGGTGTCAGGCCTAAGCCATGTTCTGGGGCCAAGTGCTGTGTGTGCCTAGATGTACCCCAGTGCTTTGTTGTTCACAAGCTGATACTCAGATTACTCAGAACCTTAAACAGGAGGAAGGGCGAGGGACAACCCTGAACCCAACACTAACTTGTATCTCGTGAGCTGGTGCACCTCTCTGAGCCTGTTTTCTTGGGAGAAGAGTGAGGACAGAGGTGTGAGTGCCCCGTGGAGTACCAGCCACAGACGATGTAAGAGACAGGCATGTACCCAGCATCAAGCTCACTAGCATCCTCCCCCCGCCCCAGATGGTAGATGCACAGGGAGGTGGTAGATCCTCAGAGCATGCCACAGAAACCCTAAGAATGTCGTCTATTTCTGGCTTAACCCTTGTTCTGCTCCTCTGGGGATTTAAGAGCTTCATTAACTGAAGCAGCCACAGATCAGGTGGCAAGGGACAGATGTGCCTTTGGGGACCAGCAATGTCTGTGTTAGGAGACAGGCACTTTTCACAGATTTTCTGAAACTCCTTTAGATCAGGATGTTAATTACTAATTCAAGGTTCCCAGAGGTGAATTTAAGAGCCCACTCGGAGTGAGAGAATCCAGCCTGCCTACGACGGGCTGTGTATCTAGTTCTGACCACCCAGAGCTGTCACGTGCACCAGGGCCTTGTGTGACTAAGGTCAGTGTAGCTTCATGGCTCCTTCATCTGCCCTTTAAGCAGCTCTGTGAGGTCCAGAGCCGAGACACCAGCCACTCAGATCAAAACTCTAGTCAATTTCAGACGGCTGTAGATAGTGAGGGGTCCTAACTTCAAGGCTGATTTCTCCCCCACTTCTTCTCTGGCCCTAGTTTTTCTATAAAATTAGGGGATCACTGACTTAGTGACCTCCAAGGCTCTTCATTCTCCCTCTTCCTCTTGAGGGCTCTCCGTCTTATCACCCCTGCCTCTAGCTTTGTCTAACAAGAAAGGAAGGCACAGGAGTCAATGGAGAGAGAGGTTCCAGGTTCGGCTGGGGAGGGGTGTTCTCATGCCCAAGCCAGTGCGCATGTTAAAACAGGCTCCACTTCCCCGGGTCAGGGTCCTGTTGGAAGACTTACCTTTCGTGATTCCTTCCGAGGTATCAGAATATGGTGTTTAGCTTTTACCAGTTTCCTCCGCACTAAGCGAATGCCCAGACGCTCCTGGAGGAAGCTCTTTAGCAGTGGTGGGATCCCTGGTATTGTGGAGGAAAACAAGATGATTGACAATTGGCTGTGTGTTTGGCACATATTACTTTGTATGTGTTAATGTAATTGTACTTCTCTTTTCAACCCTAGTTATTCCTAGTCCATAAGCAAGGAAAGTGACACCCAGAGGCTAAGGTGACAAAGTGTAGCAAGGTGTCCCAACAGACCCAGGGCTAGAGCAGACTTCTGGCTGGTAGATGGCCAGAAGATGGTGGGCACTACAGCAGAACTGCATTTAGAATGCTGGCAAAGCTAGCCCTGCAGCTGTGCCAACCCCGGATAGAACTGGAAATGGGACCACAGAGCCCTGCTCTGCAACCAGGGTGCAGCTTATAGAGCTCAAATAAGGGTGAGAAAATTCAAAATGCCCAGCTTTTTTTTTCCTCAAGTTACCTTGAGCAGACCATAGCCACTGTGAACTTTTGTTTCCACCAAAGTTCTTGAGGTTAGTGCCTGTTTGCCGTGGCTGCTGTGCTCCCCTCTCCAGGCAGACAACCCCCCTCCCCTCCTTGGCCTGCTCTATCCCCACCTTAGCTTCTAAGGTGAGAGTGAGGGTTCGAGGGCTAACACTGAGCGCTGGGTTGGGGGACAAATCCATGGCCGCCATACCTCGTGTATGTGCTACCAGAGGGTTGTTGTGGAAGACAAGCTCACAGAGAGAGGGGAAGAGAGCTGCTGGCAGGACAGCATCCTCCTTTGCGATCTGGAACAAGGGCAGGAGACATGTTAGTGCTCCCCACCCAGGTAAGGATGGCTGCAGGACAGATGTGAGAATGATGGACAGGAGGCCATGCCTTATCCCTGCACCACTGCCTGCTCAGGCACTCCTGTCGAAAGATTCTGTTACCACTGCTTCATTATATGAGTGTTTTGCCTGTGTGACCTCAGAGGCCAGGGCCAGAAGAGGGTGTCGGATCTCTCTGAACTGGAATTACAGTTGGTTGTGAGCTGTAGGTGCTCTCCAGCCCTCACTGCTGCACCTTTAAGAGTTAGAAATCTCTCTTATCCACACTGAACATATCCAGAGTAGAAAGGATATTGGTGGCCAAATAATCAGAAGCATTTGTCTCAAAGAGCCTTGAGGGTTGGCACAGAGGGCACTGACTGTGGATGCAGATGGTCGTCCTCATGGCAAACCTACAAACCCCAGCATCCCGTCAGCAATGGTCCTTGGCACTTCTTTCCATTGCCCTAGGCACCAATGGATCAGGTGAAGAGCACCAGAGGGCAGGGACCCATATCAAATGAAATGAAGCTGAGCCACGGCAAGGGACACCATCTCATGGCTGGACATCTCAGGACTGGCTGGGGCCAGGGGCTATAGTGCTCCTGCACACTTGGCCTGTAAGTGGTCAGGCCAGACTGCATGACAAAATTCACACAAGCATTGTTAAGCAGAGTAGCTAGAACGTGGGGACAGCAGTGGGTTTCAGAGGAGCCCAGAGTGCAGTTGGACGCAGGGACACAGAGGCACAAGGGTGGCAGGGGAAAGATAGACTCTTCAGATGTCTACTGGATCCTCACTGGACTGCACTGGAGTAAATGCCTTCTCATGGCTGGTCATCCAGCTATCCCAGCACTTGGTTCTCGAGATTGCAGGCCACTAAAGTTCATGTGAAGAGCCAGGCAGTAAGAGCTGGGACACAGTCTCTGCTCCTGACTCAGCCCTGGACAATCCATGAGCAAATTAAATTCCATATAATTTTAACACATCATGAAACACTATCCTTGTTGAATGTACCTGAAAATATAAAGGCCACTCAGTCCAGAGGCCGCAGCAAGCCATTGGCTCACTCAGTTTCAATAGATCACCATCTTGCTTGTACTCATATCGCCTCTGCAGAGCTAAGGGGCGAAAACAGACCAATCTATTGTCTGGTCCTTTATTAAAAAAAAAAAAAATGCTGGGTTTGAGGATGTGGCTTAATGGCAGAAAGCATGCCTACCATGCTGAAAACATGTTACCAAAAAAACTTGTGGGCCTGTGCGCTAGGGCCCAGAGAAGGAGGCTCAGTCTCCAGGCTTGCCTGTGGTGTGTGTGATGGTGGCCCAGGATGGCACAGGGAGAGGCAAGCACTACAATGGGATATGTAAATTAATTCAGTCAAGATACAAGATCCTGTTTATAATTAAAATATGAAGGAAGTTGAGTGGCACCCAGGGTATGTGGTTGCCCTGGGTGATGCCAAGCCCTAGCTGAAAGGCATGGACTCAGGGCTAGCTGATTAGCAGGCAGAATCTGATCCCAGGCTAGCTGCTTCCTATGGGGTGAGTCAGATGACTTCAGGGGCACAGTCAGGTTTCAGTGGTAGCCTCCAATTTCTGTCCAACCCAATATAACAAATCTATGAGCTATTAAATACTGGTTAAAGTTTGAGTTAAAATGACTGTTTTGCTTTTGACACAACACTTCTAAGTGAACATCTGGGAAAGAGAACTTTTCTGTTTGGAGGCAGAATTGGTTTTTAAAGCTTGTACCTTTGGTAAACCAAACACTGGTTTTGAAACATGTATCTGTGTCTGTGGTGTGCTGCAAGCAGCACTCATGAAGTCTTAGTGCGCACCGTGCATCGTGTTATTCTGGATGCTAAGGATACATGTGTAAGTAACACACAGCATAACACTCGTACCAGGCAACTGACAAGGGGGCCACAGTGCCAGGAGTTAACTGTCATACAGAATCATGGTCAGGACACAGGAGCACTACCCTACCCCAACAAGAACAAGCCAGGCAAGCCACGTCCCAACTGTTGTGAAGCTGGCAGTAAACTCTGGCTCACCTGTGGTCCGTGCCAGGGCTGCGTGTGCTTTAAGGACTAATTAACTAAAGACTGCAATGAACTGTTAAAATCAAGCTGTGGTCAGAGCAAGGCAGTGAGGCTCCTGAGGGTGTGGCTATGGTGTGTGATAAGACAAGACCACAGAAAGCTTCATCGTGGGACAGCACCACGTGTAACATGCCTGGGGGAGAACAGCTGCCCTTGCAGGAGAGGCTCCCTGCTGCCCAGAAAGAACAGCCAACCCCCAGACCTGGCATCTGGGAAAGGGAGCACTTGCTACTCCTGAGGTGGAGTAGAAAAGCACCTGGGTCCTGCACAGTAGAGATTTCCTGCTGCCATGGGGGCAGCATGGTAGGACCACAAGAGCTCCGGCTTGGAGAGACAGGACCAAGTGGGTTGGAGCCCATCTTGGGCTGGCAAGTGCCAAAGAACAAGCAACAGTAGTCTGCTAGGAAGCAGAGAAGCTAATGGGATCAGCCAGAGATGCAGGGACCTGGGGAAAGACTGAGAGCTGCAGACGGGAGCAGCAGAAAACCACTCTCACAGCCTGTAGTCTGAAAGGGATGCGCTTTAGCACAGATGACATAGGCCACAAGTGCAAGGGTAGAGACATAGACTGATGCCCACGGAACCCACAAGTCAAAGACAAAACCACAGGGAAAATAAAAAATACTTTAGGTGAACGAAAAACACAGGCTGGGTGTAGCTCAGTAGATGGACATGTGTAGTGTGCATGAGCGCTTGCATTTGTTCTCCAAGAAGAAAACAGCCAAGGGTCTATACATAGAGAGGAGACAGCCGAAGTCAGACACATGGACTTTTCAATCTGTTGTGTTCCCCCAACCCTTTCACCTGATGAAACTCGATGACTCAGATCTAAGTTCAGACACCACTTTTCCTTGGCCAAACATGAGGTCAGACCCAGTATCATACACTGCTTCACGGTGCTGTGTATTCCTCATAGCACCAACCATGCTGACATTGTGACTGCCTGTTCTGTGTCAGTCTCTCAGCTGACAAGCTCTGAAGGCCCATGGCTTTTTCTTTTACACAGTCTCTCTTGCTCAGGCCAACCTCAAACTCACCAGGCAGCTGACCTTGATCCACCTGCCACTACCTCCCGTGTGGCAGGATCACAGGGATGTGACACCACACCTACTTTATGCCACACTGGGCACTGAAACCCTGGGTTTAACACATGCCGAGTGTACTCTATCAACCAAGCTCCAGCCCTAGTCTGGAGGTCTTCAAACGTGTACCCAGTGTCTAGCACAAAGGCCAGTACATGGCAAGTGCCAAATAGCCTTCCCTGCTTTGAGAACCAGAGCCACACTATGCAGGGAAGAAATTGCTGGACTTCAGGCCAGAATGGTTCACATCCCTTCCTCCCATCCATGCCCCAAGGAAACATCAAAAGCAGTTACCTTGTTGTAGGCCAGGCTAAGGTATCTTAGCTCTGGGAAAGGTGGGGCCAGCGTCTGGTTCCTTGCTTTTAGTGACTTCACAGGAAGAATCTCAAATATGGGAGGAAGTGAACATATCTTGGCTGTCTTAGAAGGAAAAAAGTCAGAGTCAAAGTGTCACAATGATTTGAAAAAGAAAAAAGAATCTGAGACTGGCAGCAGTCAAATGCCCTTTCTATTGGGTGCAGTGAAAAGACCTCTTTGTGAGTCTGGCCAAAGGGACAATTTGGGGTCATAAAGGCCAGAAATCTGACTCCACATTCTCTGAGGTCACAGAGCTAATTCTCCAGTGGCCGAAGTTCCAATTTCAAGTTCCCTGGGGTCACAGAAGATCACAGGAGTGTTGTAAAAACCAGAGGCTCCTGCCCTTCCTCCAGTGATGAGGCAACTTGGCCCTGGCTAGCACTTCTGTGCAACTCAGCTGAAATTTCCCCGAAGGTAGAGGAGGTATTTACACTGATAAAGGCAATCAATCAGTCGATTGATTGACTGAGTGGGGAACTCCTAACCCCTAGGCCCCTAGCCCCCAGTTTTCATTCAGGGTGGAGCAACAACCAAGACCCAGTGACCAGAGCCAGGCTCAGCCTGATGGCAGGACGCCTCTTCGTCCAGATCACCTGTTGTTGGCAGAGGCTACTCAGCTCGTTCAATGCTCAGCCCCAAAATAATCACACACAAACTATATTATTTGCAATGCCTTTTGGACAATAGCTTAAGCATGTTTCTGGCTTACTCTTATATCTTAACCCATTTCTATTAATCTGTGCATCGCCACATCGCTGTGGCTTACTGGCAAGGTTCTGGTGCATCTGTCCCTGGCAGTGAATACATGGCATCTCCCTGACTCTGCCTTCTTTCTCCCAGAATTCAGTTTAGTTCCCCACCCCCAGCCCTGCTATAAGCCCAAAGCAGCTTCTTTATTAATCAATGGTAATCACAGCATACAGAGAGAAAACCCACATCACCTCCCCTTTTCTGTCTAAATGAAAAGGTTTTAATTTTAACATAGTAAAATTACATATAACAAAATAGATATCAAGAATGATACTTACAATATTTATATCTACTTTATATTTTATCATATCTAAAGAAACTATCATTGTAACTAATTCCATCAAAGACTCCAGAAGGATATAATATTACCTAAGTTAACAGGAAGTGCACTGTAAGCAACTTCCAAAAATTCTAGAATTGACAGAGACATCTGGCTGCCTGGACAGTCACCCAAAGTTCTTCTGTACCATTGGGACATCCATCTTCAGCCTACTGGCCCATAGTATCCAGCAGACTTTTCCATGAGGCAGGGAATTTCAAAGACTATTCCACCTATATTGGCAGTTTCTCAGTCACTTTCTTCTGTGTCCTGTTGAATGTCAGGCAGATTCTTTCATAAAGCAGAAACCCTGAAAGATTGTCTCACCTTTAAGCAAGTTCAGCAGTCATTTCTCTGTGGGTCCTGCATGTTCAGTCAAGCAGTCCAGGCAAGAGCAGTTTCTTGCCCAAACGGCTAACAAACTCCATGAGGAGCCTCTTCAATGTCCATCATACTCTTGAAGTTATTGGCGCTGCCAGGAGCAGATGTGTCTCATTGTCATGAAAAGTCCTAAGTTCTTAAAACATTTTAAATGCCATATTCTGTAGTCTTTAAAAGGTCTGAAGAATGCCTATCCATCTGAAATACATCTCTGTACATCTAGAAAATCTAACATGGCTATAAGCTTGACTATTATAGATGACTCTCCATTAACCTTAAGAAATTAATATTTCTTAATTATACATTACATTTTTAAATGAGCTGCGCAAACACAATACCTTAAGAGCAGAAATATACAAATACCAAAATTGACCTAAGATTTGTATCAATAGAGCAAGATCCATACCAATGCAACTCTCTGTAGCAACCTGTAGTTCCTGGGCTCCCTACAGCCTGGAGTGCCTCAGGGCCAACGTAGGATCAAGCATGAAAATGGAACTGATGGATTAACCATGCCAAACACTTATGTTCCATGAATTGCATGAATTCAAAGGACATGGCAAGGGTAAGATAATTGGGCTAACATGAACCAAGTGCCACTAACTGCTGTATGATCTTGATATAATCATTCTACCATCCTTTGTTCCATAGGTGGATGTGTGGAACAACAACTTTGGGCCAAATATTTCATGTCCTTCTGAGCCAACTGGTAAAGCCACACAAATAAGGCAGGCCAGCATGAGGTAAAACAGAAATGAGCAATAATGATTCCTCTGGTCCATGTCACCCCTGAAATCTGAGAGAGCAGGGTACAGTGACAGCAACAGAAATCTCTACTATTCAGCTCCCTGTGACAGGGGTTGAAGGACTGCCTCTGACTCCTTAGGGGCCTACAGCTATCTCTGTGCAACTCTCAATTTTTGGTCATATCCCTGCTCAAGTCCACACATACACATTTAAGGGGTTGCCATCATCCTTCAAGGCAGAAGACACAAGAGTAATTAAGACATGTTCAAGATTCTAGATGCAGACTGCAGGCAGATCACCCCCACCATGGGAAGAGAGGGAGAAGCAATTATCCCATAAGGCAGTGGAGGCTGCCCCTTGAGTGTGAACAGTCATCGCGTGACTGAACCCCATCACCCACAAGCATTATTTTCCTGAGAGACTACATCCAGAACCAGACCTGAAATGATGGATGGGTCACACAGAGATGAACCAAGGCTGAAGGACTGTGTATACATAGTGCCCACCAAACAGTCTCTTGTTCTACCCCTACATAGCCTGGGCTCTTCTCAGTACCCCAGGACAAGGGTTAGTCACTGGTTCCTGTTTCTTCTCAGTGTGGTCACACTGCATAATAAATTATTTTCTTCCTTGGCCACCACTTGTCTCCCTGAACTCTTGAGGAAGTAGGCGGCAAGAGACTGGCCTGTTAGGACCCCTGCAGGGTCAGAATTAGAGCAAGACTGGGTAAGCAAAAAGAGTCAGGGTAGAGCACAGACCAGGAAACCCAGAGAACCAGGCTCAGAGTACTGAGGGCATGACTGACCTCTCCTAGAGGGGCATGCATCCCACTTTCACAGAGAGGAGACCCATGACATCTCTACCTCCAGTTCACCTTCCGGTTTTCTCAGGTACTGAACTGTAAGCACTGACAATCCTGTCAACTGTCATTTATTTCCAAGGAATATCCCTTGTCACAGGCCCTTCCATCCAATATGTCCTTTTGCAATGTGATCCTTGACACTGCCCCACCCAAATGGGCAGCTGCCGTTTCTATATTTCTAAAAGTATGCTGGCTGCCTTTTGGCAAAACATTTATCTGGTTTCTCTCCCAGACTCCTGGCATTGAGCTTCTAAAGCCCTGGGAGTTTCCTAAGTGATGCCTGTCTGTTACCAGGGTTCCCTTAGTGATGGTCTGTCTGTTACCAAGGTTCCTTGAACCACATTTTCATTTTGCTAATGGGATGAGGATCAGACCCGGTTGGAGGGTGGGGCTCTGAGCTCAAACACGCATCTGAGAAGATGCTCTACCAAAGCTGCATGCTGAGGCTCAGGAGAGCTTCCTGGTGGGTAAGTACATCGACTTACCTGCCAGGAGGGCGGGATGCCAGGTTCCCTGGGGTGGGTACACACGTTTTGCACCTTAGGAGCCTTCTCATTCTGCTGGCCTCATTTTTTGTCCTTTCTATCACCACTGTGGTTGTTTGACCCTTTCTCAAGTTCTGAGTTCTACAAGGTACTGAACCTCAGAGGAGAGGGTTGTGGGGACTCCCAAGTTTATAGCACGTCAGTCACAGTGTGGACATCTTACTGTCTTCTTCCTTCATGACTGGCACCTAGAGTGAGGGCAGTTTTCTTAGGAACTCTACCCCTAAACTTGATCTTAAGCTCTGGGCTGGTTAGTGTTGTCACTGTGCTGTCATCCTGCCCTCTAGTTTGCTTTGACAAAAGAATGTGGCCAATGTGACCCGGTTGGAATTTCACACTCTTCTGTGCTTGCCTTGCTCTCTTGAGACCTGAAACTGCCCTGTTGTTAAGACCATGGTGTAAAGACAATGTGGAAAGGCCACGGCACACCACATCCTTTGAAGCTCAGCTGCCTGCAACACCAGCAGAACCATCTTGCTAGCTCCAGTAGTTCTGGGAAGTAATCAGCTGAACTGAAGTCAGTCAGTGGTTGGTAGTTTTGTCGTGCAACCACAGTGAACCGGTACAGTTTCTGACACAGTTGTATCTGTGAGGAGGTAGCTCATCTCTCAAGGGTATGGGTTGGCTGGATGTAGACATGCACACCTTGCTGCAAATGGAGGCATCAGTATTTAGTCTACATGTATCCTCTCTCCATGAACTTGGTTAGTGAGCTCTGCCCTGAGACGAAAACCAGTCTTCTCTGTTGACAAAATCAAAAGGTACACCTTTGACAGCGAGGCTCAGATCTGGGCAGCAGTACAGGAAATCTATTTTTTTTTTTTTCGAGACAGGGTTTCTCTGTGGTTTTGGAGCCTGTCCTGGAACTAGCTCTTGTAGACCAGGCTGGTCTCGAACTCACAGAGATCCGCCTGCCTCTGCCTCCCAAGTGCTGGGATTAAAGGCGTGCACCACCACCACCCGACAGGAAATCTATTTTTTGAGGCCTTTGTGACAGGGCTCTTCTGAGTTCCTTCCTGGTGGCAGTCTCAATTTTATAACCTGAGATAGCTTTTGTCACTACTCTCTGCTAAACAGTGTATGAAGGCAAGAGAGGGGCAAGCCTGTGGAACGATGAGGTCAGGGCCTGGTCCGTTCCCCCGCCACGTCCCCAGTGGTCAGCATAGGGCTGAACCTCAGTAGGTGCTCAGCAAAGACTTGTTCACTTAGTGTGACCTAGAGAAATATCTCTTGTGGATCTGTTACTTGTTCAACTATAAGACCTTTCACCGTGTCAGGGAACAGGAACCCAGGTGAGACTGGAAGTGGGACAGCACCTGCTCTGTGTAAGGCCATGGGTTCGTCCCTACACGGATAGTGAGCAAACAAACACAAACGTGAAGCAGTTCCTCCTACCTCTGAGGTCGAAAATCCAGGATAAGATGAGAACACAACCTCTGAAACGACAAAAGACAGAGGAAAGGTTGGTGAGAACACCCACTGATCTCAGAGGGTCGGGGCTGCGCGCCTTCCCCGCTGTGTGCTCTGGTGCCTCCCAGACTGTCTCTGTGCTAACTGGAAAAGGATCAGATTAGGATGATACCCAACCGCCTTAGCCGGGCTGCTGAGGCCAACGGTTGGTCCCCTCCCTGCTTCTCCCATCATATCTCACCTCAGCTCACTCACAGTGTTTCAGTCACATGGACCTTCGTCCTAACTTTGTAACGTGCAAGCTCTTTGTAGCCCTGGTGCTGCTGGGAAGCCTGCGTGGAGTAGGAAGCTAACCAGGTGGCTCATGAGAGAGAAGCACAGAAAAAGACATCTCATCTGGGAAGCTCAGAACAGCTGATACAGGGAAGAGGCTGAGAAGGAGCTCATCCTGGGGACCAGGGCAGAGCACCCGCGGGACTGCATCCTGTGCAGCCCCTCCTCCAAGATTCTAACTCTCCTGATTCCAGCCTCTCCACACAAAGAAAACCCCAGGCTCTGGTGCCATCATGGCGTGGAAACAAGAGTAGTAGGCACCGCACACCCTGAGTTCATGAGGCAATCACAGCCCTGATCGCCAGTCCTCACAGGAATCGCCACGGAGGAAAGCATACACTAGTCACCTCCTGGACTATCACAGCCGAGGGGCAGGGGTCTTGCCCAGGGAGTGCAAGACTGACTCAACACTGATAAAGTCCATCCAGAGTTATCTCACCCCCTCAAAGAAATGTGGTACCCCCACCCCATCAATCTATTGTAGAGGTTGGTGGTGCATGTCTCTAATCCCAGTACCGGAGAGGCAGAGACAGGCAAATTTCTGTGATCAGCCAGAGCTACATGGTGAGACCCTGTCTCAAATTGTTTTTTCACCTTCCCCCTACCAAAAATCAATCCATGTAATTACCAGCTCAACAGATTTATTTTTATTTTTTTATATTTATTTATTATGTATACAATATTCTGTCTGTGTGTATGTCTGCAGGCCAGAAGAGGGCACCAGACCTCATTACAGATGGTTATGAGCCACCACGTGGTTGCCAGGAATTGAACTCAGGACCGTGGAAGAGCAGGCAATGCTCTTAACCACTGAGCCATCTCTCCAGCCCAACAGATTTTTTTTTTAAAAAAAAAATAAAATGGATGAGTATACCCCTTACTCCACAACCTCTCCAGCAAACTTGTGCAACCACTTTGGAAATCAGTGTGGCGGTTTCTCAGGAAATTCAGGATCAACCTACCCAGGACCCAGCAATACCACTCTTGGGAATATACCCAAGAGATGCCCTATCATATTACAAAAGCATTTGTTCAACTATGTTTATAGCAGCATTATTTATAATAGCCAGAACCTGGAAACAACCTAGATGCCCTTCAGTGGAAGAATGGATGAAGAAAGTGTGGAATATATACATATTAGAGTACTACTCAGCGGTAAAAAACAATGACATCTTGAATTTTGCATGCAAATGGATGGAAATAGAAAACACTATCCTGAGTGAGGTAACCCAGACCCAAAAAGATGAACATGGGATGTACTCACTCATAATTGGTTTCTAGCCATAAATAAAGGACGTTGAGCCTATAATTTGTGATCCTAGAGAAGCTAAATAAGAAGGTGAACCCAAAGAAAAACATATACCATCCTCCTGGATACTGGAAGTAGACAAGATTGCCGGGCAAAAATTGGGAACTTGGGGGTGGGGTGGGATGGGGGTAAGGGGAGATAGGGAGAGAGAAGGGAGAAGGGGAGGATTGGGGAGAGCTTGGGGGAATGGGATGATTGGGATAAAGGAAGGGTGGATATGAGAGCAGGGAAGCATATATCCTAATTAAGGGAGCCATCTTAGGGTTAGCAAGAGACTTGACTCTAGAGGGGCTCCCAGATGTCCAGGGAGATGTCCCCAGTTAGTTCCTTGGGCAGCTGAGGAGAGGGAACCTGAAATGGCCCTATCTATAGCCATACTGATGACTATCTGGCATATCACCATAGAACCTTCATCTGACGATGGATGGAGATAGAGACAGAGACCCACATTGGAGCACCGGACTGAGCTCCCAAGGTCCAAATGAGGAGCAGAAGGAGGGAGAACATGAGCAAGGAAGTCAGGACCACGAGGGGTGCACCCACCCACTGAGACAGTGGGGCTGATCTAATGGGAGCTCATCAAGGCCAGCATGACTGGGACTGAAAAAGCATGGGATAAAACCGGACTCTCTGAACATGGCAGACAATGAGGGCTGATGAGAAGCCAAGGACAATGGCACTGGGTTTTGATCCTACTGCATGCACTGGCTTTGTGGGAGCCTAGCCTGTTTGGATGCTCACCTTCCTAGACCTGGATGGAGGGGAGAGGACCTTGGACTTCCCACAGGGCAGGGAACCCTGACTGCTCTTTGGACTGGAGAGGGAGGGGGAGAGAAGTAGAGGGAAGGGGAGGGAAATGGGAGGTGGGGAGGAGGTGGAAATTTTTTCAATAAAAATAAATAAAATTCAACACTAATTCACAGGGGAAAAAAAGACCTCTCAGCAAACTAGGAATACATGCAGATTTCTTTAAATTTGATATAAAGTGTCTATAAAATATATTCAGCTAATATACTTTAGAAATACTGAACACTTTTCTCCTAAGGTTTGGAAGAAAAATTCACATCACCACTTCTATTCAACACCATACTGTTTGGGTCAGCCTATAAAGTGATAAGACGGTGCTAAGAACTATTACGACAAGAAAAGAACACACATATAGGGCATCATTTATAGATGCTGCCACCATGGACACAAAGAATTCAGGAGAGCCTGCAAGTGACTGGAAGAGAGAAATAAACTTGGAAACGTTGTTGGTGATAGGCGTTCAATATGTCTGTGTACGAGCAATAAATTATGGGACTGAAATATAAAAATCAACACCATTGATAGCATAAAAAGAGATCAAAAATCCAGGAACATAGTTAATGATAGATGTGCATGGTCTTAGCCTTGGAAACAACGGAACACTCCTGGGAGGAGTTTTAGAAGACCGTGGAATCAGGCTGGAGAGATGGCTCAGTGATTAAGAGCACTGGCTGCTCTTCCAAAGGACCTGGGTTCAATTCCCAGCACCCACATGGCAGCTCACAATCTTGTGTAGCTTCAGGCTCACGGGAACCAATGCCCTCTTCTGGTCCCTTTGAGCATTGCATGCATGGGGTGTACAGAAGTACATGTAAACAGAACACCCCTGAAAACTGATAGGCTGTGTTCTTATTCTGGAAGACATGATTTCCACCTTGACCTATATAGTCAGTGCACTTCCAGCCAAATCCCAGTGGGACCCTGTTGGAAATGGACAATTCCTAAATCTCGGTGGAAATGCTGGGACTTTTAGTGATGCCAGGAGCTGTTGGGCACAACGGACCTCAAGAACTTCACTCCTGAGCAGCTAACCTAGTTATGAAGCTACAGTGCTTTCATTTATGGAACTGTTTCAGCATGGAAGGGTAGCAGCATTTGGTAGGGAGACTGTGTTAAAAATGTATTTGCAGCCAGGTGGTGGTGCACACCTTTAATCACAGCACTCGGGAAGCAGAGGCCGGTGGATCTCTGTGAGTCTCTGTGAGTTCGAGGCCAGCCTGGTCTACAGAGCGAGTTCCAGGATAAGCTCCAAAGCTACACAGAGAAACCCTCTCAAAAAACATATATATGAAAATAGCTGTATGCAAAACTGTATAATAAATGAAGAAAGAATTTTTTTAAAAAGTCTTTCTAGGGAACCCACGGAGGTGGGCAGGCCAGTGGCAGGACCAAGCTCAGGTCTGGCTGCAGTCAGCCCCACCCCCACCCCATGTGTGTAGTTACCAGGAGGAAGTGAGACATCTGAGAGTTGTCAGGAAGAATGACTTTTGGAAGCTATAGTGACTCACACACTCACACTGTCACCTGACAGTGTCTCCCTACTCAGTGGGGAGCACAGGTCTTCCAGTTAATGGTGCTGGGTCACAAAGTACATACATGCAAGCAAGCAAATGCTGACTCTGCCTCACACTATATATGAAAACCTTAGGCAGATCATTGACCAACATTTGAGCACTCGAGCTTTTACAAGAACATATGGGAAAATATCTCCATAGTCTTGAGAGAGGCTCCAAAGTCTTAAAACAGGCAAGAAAAACAATGACATAAAATAATGACGAGTCAGATTTAATTGAAAGGACTTCTGTCCATCAAATGCCATTAGGATGAACATGGCCTGGGAGTTGTAGCTAGTTGGTAGAGGGCTGGCTGAGCATTTGTGATCCCAGCAGTGGCAGAACAGGAGGAAGAGGAAGAACAGCAGGAGGAAGAAAAGAAACTACCCACTAGATTTCTGTAACATTTATAAAGGATTTGTGTCCACAGTTATAAAGAATCTGGCAAATAAAGAAAAAGATATGCACTCCAACTTAAAAAACAGGTAGAAGTCTTGAGTATTTCCCAAAGAAACATTGAATAGATAACACAAACAGATAACAACATCACTAGTTATCTGAGAGATGGGAATGAAACCACCATGCGATACCACTACCTACCCAGCAGGACAGCTAACCTGAACTTTCAAGCATTGATGATGTTATGGAGTAGCTGGGAATCACACACAGCAGAGTGGACGCGAACGCTGGGATAGCCACGCTGGGACAGCCACACTGGCAAATGTTCAACAGACTTGGAGATGTTTAACAGGCAAGTTGTCTCCTGGGTGAATCCCCAAGGAAGTGGGGGCATGTGCCTATCAAACGATGAGAGGGTGCTCACAGCAGTTCACAGCCTCCCACTAGGTATAGCCAGTGTCTCTCCTCAGTAAAAAGGAAATAAATCATGGTGTGCGGAGTATATAGGAGCAGGGGAAAGTGTGTGCAGTAATATTAACCCAGTGACAACACTGAGTGAAACAGCACCAAGTCCATGCTGTGCAGTTCCACACAAGAACTTCAAACTGGACAAGGGAGGTTACTCTAAGGAGGAGGGAATGTTCTGGATTGTGATGTGAGTGATGGGTAAACAGGTGGCAGATGCAGAGGAACACAGGAAGTCCAACCCAGACGTGTGCCCTCTATACTCTCCTGGGGTTTACAACATGGGAATGTGTCTTTCCTTTCTGCCTCGGGAGGATGCCATGTGGATGTGACTCTAGGAACTGTGGAGCCATCCTGAGAACCTCGTAGGAATCAGCAAGCCAGCGCCCAAGGAGGGTGGAAAGGCCCAGAGCCCTTGAAGTCATGGACGCGCCTCAGGCTTTCCCGACTCCTGAGTTTCTTAATATATGAGAATTTTTACAAGAATTATCCACTTTTAGTTGGAGTTGTAGAGCACCTCACCTGACAGAAATGGTTAGGAAGTCTAAGCCCTTCATTTAGAGTACAGGGGCTCCCAGAACCAACCCCCAGAAGCCCATTCCCTGATGGAGCAAGCACCAGGACCCAAGGACATGGCTCACCTGTGCGGTCAACGTCCTTCTTCATGGGCAGTACAGTATAATCTGGCTGCTCATCCGGGGTCTCAAATACCCACGTCTGGGGCTGTAGCTCTTTCTGGGCATTCGGCCCCTCCGTAACCCAGTCCCCTGATGATCCATCACGGAGCTGAACCTGTTGTAGGTACGGGATCCGGAAAATCTTGTTTTGGTCCAGGCTCAATTTCTTCAGTCTTCAATTAAGGAAAGTAAATTCAGAATCACATCAGGGATACCACCTCTGGGGTATTACTGAGCAAGCTGGGGAACACACATGGATTCAGGCTTGGACATGGATACCTGTTGTGTAACCCTGAGATGGGGGGCACTTACCTTCTCTGTGGCCCGATGGCCTTACCTCATAGTGGGGATGAGGTTTATTAATCTTTAAAGCTCTAGTGAAGACTAAATGAGACAGTATGTAAACAGTTGGGCACAGGAGAACTCAGTAAATAGTAACTAAATTCCAAGCAGAACTTGGCAGCTAAAGTTCTGTGTGTGTGTGTGTGTGTGTGTGTGTAGGGACTTGTCTTCTTTTTCAGGGTCAGGGTTCTACCCTGGGTTGTGGCTAATCCTACACACGATCAGAAATAACCTTCCTGATGCTGCATTTCTCTGCCAGGCTAAGCTCAGAGAGAGAACTTCCTTGCCCAAGGCCACACAGCAGAGACCTCTGGAGGAGCTGGGATTTCACCCCATGCAGCACTCAGGGTGTGAGCCCCACTGGGTTGGGGATGGTGCAGAGGCAGGCTGTGACATTACCTCCTGAGCCCAGCCAGGCTGGCAAAGCAGCTGGGATTGGACAGTTTGTTGTCATCCAGCATCAGGGTCTCCAGGGCCGGGAACCTCAGGATGTACTTCTTGCTCGTCAATGATGTCATGGATGCCTCCCTGTGGGCGCAGAGATCTTGGGTACTGAGCAAAGGTAGCGATGAGAGCCACTATCCCCAGGAAGAAGGGGAGGACAGAGAGCTGACCAGGGGGATTAACCAGCTTCAAAACTTCCCTGGAGCCGGGCGGTGGTGGCGCACGCCTTTAATCCCAGCACTCGGGAGGCAGAGGCAGGCAGATCTCTGTGAGTTCGAGACCAGCCTGGTCTACAAGAGCTAGTTCCAGGACAGGCTCCAAAACCACAGAGAAACCCTGGCTCGAAAAACCAAAAAAAAAAAAAAAAAAAAAAACCAAAAACCTCCCTGGTACCAACAAGAGATCCATGCAGAGATGATCAGAAGGTATAATTCCCACCCACTGGCCCCCTCCCCCAAATCCTGCCTGTCCACACTGGCCACTGCATAGGGAAATTTCACTGACAGTGGGCTAGGCTGGGGTAGTCGGGTCAGCAGCTGTGCTGATGGGTCAACACCAGGATGAATGAAGCATGACTAAGTTGTATAGAAAACGCTGCAGATGGCACACTGTACAGTTCTGGCCAGAGGCGACTCCTGGGTATCCTTTTGTCATCCACCCTGAGGACTGGTAGCCACAGGAACAATATGCTCTTAGCTTGGACCATGGCCGTGCCATCAAGGTTTCCTTGAAGAATTCCCAAAACACCTGAGAGTAGGATTTAAGAGGCTGAGGTCCTGAGGTGGGCAGGAAGTAGTGGCATTTTAGGTGTGACTGTTAATGTGGCCTTGTGCTTCCAAGGTGGATGAGGCCTAGGTTGCTCTAAAGACACAGGGGCAGATGACTCAGATCTCAGTTTCATCCCTCCTTGCACATTCCGCTTCAGTCATAAAATATGCACACATTCCATGCATGAGATATAGGCACACAGGCAACCAGTGAGCAACATTTCCCCCAAGCCTGCTTTGTCCCTGCACACGTCCTTTGAGGAGATCAGTGGGAGGGGTATTGTCCACCTGCCTGTCAATCAGGATGTGTATGCTTATTTTGTTGGAAAGTTTTGTCTGTGTTTTCTGGTGTTCTGTAAGTTTTGCTGCAGGCATGGAGCTGAAACAAGAATGGTTTGGATATCAGCAGTCAGTCACCACCCACTGCTGTGGTTACATATATGATCATGACTGAGAATTTGTCGCTGAGCTCTGATCACTGGATTCGGGTTAGCAGGAGCTCAGATATCTTTTGATGTAGATAACATTAAAACTGTCTTATGCTGTTCTTATTAAAAAGCTGGCTCTAGAGTGGGAATATGGCTCTTCCTTCGCTAAACCCAGCACACCTATTTAGAAGTTTTCTCTATGTTGCTCTGTCAGTCTGAGCCCCTGACAGTGACAACACAGAAAACAACCAAACAATTTAGAGATGGTTTATGTGAACACTCTCTACTTTAAAATTCCTAAGTTTATTTGGTTAGATATGGTTAAAAATCTGTTAAAATTAAAACAAAGTTAGCTAAAAATTAAAGCTAGTGACACTGGAAATTGGTGATTTAAAATCTGTACATGGGTAATTGTAAAGGAACCATACGACATGATTCCAGTTTGGATTGCCACCATTCTTTACTCAGGTGGTTGCCATTCTGCTGGAGTTAAAGATGGCTGTCACAGGATTTCTCCATCTTGATTAGAGACAACCTCGTGAGATGAGCCTGACCAGGAGACAACAGATCTCCAAGGTAGATTTTCATATGGTAATTCATGTCCTGTCCTAAACACAGGGTTTATAAAAAATAAGAATTAAAATATTAAATCTGCACCTCAATGCTTTTGTACACAGAAATATACCTTGTTCTGGCAGCTAAACTTTGTAGTCTGAAGTCACTCAGGTGACAATGATTATAAAGACATGAAAGGATCAGAGGGAACAGCTGAGGTCTACAAATGTATGGCTGGACTAGAGTCCCAAACAGAGTCCAGTCACACGGATGGACCTTACGAGTTTTAGAAGTGCCAGTGCCAGGTGACAGTCACCAGAAGCACCGGGTACAGTGAAGTGGAGCAGGCTGAGATCTAAAAGGCAGGCAGGCTGTGTACACACTTCCGGGAGTGGGTCAAAGGGGGATCTAAGCCGCTCAAAAAGAAAAAAAAAAAAAAGATACTTTGATTAAAAAAAAAAAAAGATTCTTGATACTGCAGAAAGACATTTAAGAGATTTAATTTTTTTTAAAATACAGGGTTTCTCTGTGTAGCTTTGGAGCCTGTCCTGGAACTCGCTCTGTAGATCAGGCTGGCCTTGAACCCATGGAGATTCACCTGCTTCTGCCTCCGAGTGCTGGGATTAAAGGCCTGTGCCATCACCTTCCAGTGAGATTTAAATTTTTTTTAAGAACAGTTTTGAAAATACTTAAATTTATAAGGCTATGGACATTTGTGCTTATAAAATGCTTTATATTTGTACTTAACAGAAAAGGCTAAAAATTAGGGTCACAGCCATAAGCACCAAATGCTAACTGGAAATTAACTGGGGAGTTAATTTCTCATGATGCAGCAAGACAGTGACCTAAGCTGTCTGACAAAGGGCTTGGAACAGTTTCTCAGTCCACTGAGTCTCAGCCCTTTGGGGGGTTAATATAAAACCTTTTTACAGGGGTAGCCTAGGGCCACCTGCATGTCAGATGTTTACATTAAGAGTCATAGCAATAACAAAACTGCAGCTGTAAAATAACGGGAAAAAATTGTAATAGGGAACTATATTAAAAGGTCAAAGCATTAAAAAAAGTTGAAAGCCAGTGGCTTAGAAATGTCTTTCCTCACTCAAGGTCTATTCAGGCTTAAACATTTAAGTCTAGCCTCCTTATCTTTGCCAGCTTTGCTAAGCTTAAGCTATTTGGATAAACTGAATCATATAAATATTTTATGTTTCACTAAAAAGAGCTTCAATTCAAAATCATTATTTTTAAAGCTAAACCTGACAGAAATGTAATGAAAATCTTAGCCTTATAAAAGCTGCTCCGTACTTGTGAAGGGGAGAATGTAGGACCTAGTCATGACAAGTTCAATAGGGGCCTGAGTTTCAGATTGGACCACCCAGGAACAGATGGGGGGGGTGCAGGGGGCGGGGGATACCTAACATTCCAAAGGAGAAACCTAATGTTCCAACCATTGTAAATGGGATCACCTGATATCCCTTAGCCCAGCACATACCCATCCCCTTTCACCAGGGCACCCCTAGACAAATGTCAGCCAATCAGAGGTCCTGAACCTTAGAAATACCTCACCCCACCCCAGGTGAGCTTGAGACTCTGATCACGCCAATGCATTGGCAATGCATTGGACACACGAGAGTCCAAAGTTTACTTTTACATCCAGGATCCAGTCTCCTTGTTTTTTCAGGGCACTCGTGATCTGGGCATCACGGACACAAACCGACTAACTCAGAGGAAGCTCTGGCAGGGACTTACTTTACTTTATGCAGCAAGGCTTCCCACGGAGACACCATAGTCATGAACAGTGCGCAAAAAGGAAAGAGAGGCCTCATTTTCAAACCTGCCGGAGGTCCAAAGGCCTGGAGGAAGCAGTGTACAGAACCTAAATCCCCAAGACAGAACTGAATCTAGGAGACTGGGCAGTCTCAGGGGCTTTGCTGATCCTGTTGGAATTGAATTATGGCTTAACAGCCTGGAGAATCAAAACCTAGAGCGTGCTGACAGAAGGGCATCCAGTGCAAGTCAGAGATGTTAAAGGGTTGTCCACCCTCAGGAGGGCGTGAACCCCTCAAAGCCCCCTCCTCCCCCAAGCAGGAAATCTGTCTGGGAGTGAGCAGAGATGGAGAGTTTGTAAAGCTGTACCTCTGGACACCCGGCCAAAGAAATGGAAGCTGATGTTGTCGTAGACTGCCGGCGCACCGCGCCCCCGTGTCTGCGCTCTGTGCGCTATTACCCAGTTCGCGAGCTTCGGGCAAGGGGGCTGGAGGTTGAGAATACACACGTAGAGACAGACCAACATGCAGACCTTTTAACACTGATACCAAAGCCCCAAGAATGCCCCCTTTATTGTGTTCAGGGGTAGATTATATAGAGATAGCCACGCCCCAGCCAAACCCACCAGAAACCACTCTCCTGCCATTAGGAACTCCTGAAGGTCTCGTGCTCAGAGCAGCTGTAGGCACTCAGATCAGGGGAAAACAAGTTGTTTCACTGCTCCCAACAGTAGACAAGTAATGTAGGCCAACTTATCTGAAGTGCCCCAAAACTCATAAGATGTGAGGGATTATGGGGCTGAGTTTTAGGAAGTGACCCAAAGGCTACTTTCCCCAGAGCTGTCTGCCCACTACAGGAATGACAGGCAGGCTGGGAAGTTGACTGGAAAGTCTGTTGATAGTGCCAATGAGGGTCCTAAACCTTAGGTACATGGTGTGCCCCAGAATGGAAGCCTAGGAAAATGCCTATGGGTAAAGTTTAGGGAACCAGAGGACTAAACCCCAAGAGACAGTGTGTACTAGAAATACTTTCAAATAATTTCAGTTACTGTAACCGAATTAAGAAGGTTTGGAATTATCCATGTAGAATCTACACTAGATAATCAGAGAGACTCTCAGTATGCCAAGAAAAAAAGTGATTTAAGTCGTTAAAAGGGAGAGTTGGGACATTTCTTTTGGTTCAGTATTTGCATTTAAATTAGATGGAATTGGACTTAAATGAAAGAGAAAAGCTTTTGCCTCAGAGCAGCTCATTTGAGCATTTGAGCGAGCGCTTGCTATGACTGTAGCTACCACACCAAGCGCCACCCACACAGAACAGCAAGCAGCACCGTACAATGTCCAGCTGGACTTAGACAAACCGTCAGACGATACCTGCTGGCTGGCGTGGGTCTCTGGGGATGTGGAAGGCATGGCGGGGGAGGGGGAAGGCTGCCATTCAGCGTGGGGACTGTGGAGGTCAGGGGAAGGCTAGAATTCCCCCCACAGCTTGAATTAGACGCACTAATCAAGTGACAGAACACCCACGCTTGTTTACTCAGCCCCAAACTGGGGGACTGTTGCTATGGAAAACGCCACGCTGGAGCTCTAGAACACCTCCCTAACAGTAAACTGAAAACTCCGTTGTCATCCCGAGGTCACTGCAGAGAGAGCGGTGCCGGCATGGATGCATGGGAACAGGGAGGCTGTCAAATCATATGACATTCCCATGGAGCGCCCCCTGCTCATCTGCCTCGTGCAAATGTCAGGCCTTGAAAAATGAGTGCAGATTATGGGATCTTAACTCCCTGGTGACTCCCTCTCCAGCTGTTGTTGCAGATGTGAAAGCTTTCTGTGGTAAATCAACAGAGCTTGTGGCACTTGGAGTCGATCTGAGAACCTGAAAATGGACCCTTCTCTTTATCAGTTAATTGGACTTCCAGAAATATCTTGCTTTAATCTGATGGGGACATCAGTATACCTGTGCCCTCTTCCCTCAGGGCCACACGAACTTCAAGCCCTATTATGATCAATCCGTAAGGATTTTTTTTATTTTGATGTCCCACAGGAAACATCATGCTGAGTGGACTTGGTAATAAAGTCACACAGACACACACACCCCAGATGGCACAGTAAGGCTCACCTGTGTCACAGGCTAAAGGTAAACCACACAGGAATTCTAGGGACTGTCACCTGTCTAATTTCCTTGGTGCTCAGGTATGTGGAACATGTCAGGCTGCATTGCCTGTACAAAGCTTCGTTGGTCCCGCTGGGTTCCAGTCAGACCCGCTGACTAATTTCTCCCGACTAATTTTACCAGTTTTCAGGACAAGGCTCTTCAGCAGGTTGGGACTGCAGCGCCAGCTGCTCTTTTGCTGGACCATCACTTGGTAAGCCCACTCAGGTGCTGACGGTCCAGAGCAACAGATGTGTCACGCAGACAGGGTTGTCACGTTTCCTGTTCTTCAAGTGAAGCTTGCATTTCTCCATTTTCTCAAGCTGTTCTTTTATTCTCGCTCAGATATGTTCTGGGTTGGGTGATGAATGACAATGCTGTGCTATAAATAGAACCCTTTGTAGGTAGGAATATCGGAAACCATTAAGAGAAAAATATTGCCCCTTTTCCTTTGGAAAACCAGTTTTTGGCAAAGACTGAGCTACACATGAGACACAAAATGGCCATGTGATGTGAGTCATTCATCACGAACCAGATGTCTGACTGATGGGACTCATCTAGTGACAGAAATGTGCTTTTGAAAATAATGGGCACATTTAAAATGTATTTATGGAGCACTATGCGATGCTTTGATAATATATACATTATGTAATGTTTGGATCATCATACACACATCTATTTTCTCAAACACATACTGTTTCATGATAAAAAATATTTCAAATCTTTTCTTCTACTTTCTTCTTCTTCCTTCCTTCCTTCCTTCCTTCCTTCCTTCCTTCCTTCCTTCCTTCCTTCCTTCCTTCCTTCCCATCCAGCACATACTTATAATATAACTTATTACAATAGAACATGAGAACTCACTTCTCCTCTATACCCAGAGCTCTATACCTGTCGACCCCCTCTCCCCATTGTCCTCTCCCAGCTCTCCTCAGCCTCTATTTCATTCTGCTCTCAGCGTCTATGGGATAAACTTTTCATAATTCTGTGTGGGGGGAGGTTATGGTGTATGTGTGTGTGGGGTGTATTGTGTGGGGTGTATGTGTGTGGGTAGGATGTATGTGTGTGTGGGTGTATTGTGTGTGGGGTATATGTGTGTGGGTATGTGTATGTGTGGGTGTGGGTGTATGTGTGTGGGGAGGATGTATGTATGTGTGGGTGGGTGTATGTTTGTGTGTGTGGTTGTGTGTATGTGTGTGGGGAGGATGTACGTGTGGGTGGGTGGGTGTATGTGGGGGGGTATGTATGTGTGGTTATGTGTATGTGTGTGGGTGTATGTGTGTGGTTATGTGTATGTGGGTGTGGGTGTATGTGGATGTGTGTGGGGTTATGGTGTATATATACACATGTCTATGTAACTGGGTTCATCCATGTGTGGGGGCAGAGGTCAAGGCCAGGAGTCTTTATCACTTTCCACTTTTTTCTCTTGAGACAGGGTCTCTTACTGAAGCTGGAGGTCACTGTTTGGGGACTCCTACAGGCCATCTGCTTGTCCCTGCCCCAGTGTGAGAGTTACAGGTGGGTACCCAGACACATCCCGACTTTTACCCTCTGAGACATTCCCTACCTCCTTTTTAAAAGTAGGATTTCATGTTTCCCAGACTGACCTCAAATTCACAATGTATTCTCAGACCTCAGATCCTCTTGGCTCCACTTCCTAAGTTCTAGGATCAGGTGCCACCCACCACACCTAGTTTCTGTGCTGCTGGGAATTGAACTCGGGGCTTTGTGATGCTAAGTATTCACTTTACCAACAGAGCTCTCTCCCTCAGCTCACAACCAAAGCCCTGCACCTGCTAGATGGGGAAAATGCCTCCACTGTACTCGAAAATTATTCCGTATTGATATGCTAACATCAATGAAAAGTGAGCTGTCATGGTATGGCTCTACACAGCAGTAAAGCTTACAGCAACATACCTGATTGTCCATGCGCTTGCGTGGAGAGTCAGAAGTACAGATCTTCCCCAGGCAGTGGGTGGATAATAAAAGCTTGTTAAAAAAAAATAACTGCTAACGGGTGGCTGGGCTGATCTCTGAATGGACTTTCAGATGGATGGAGGGTAGAAGGCTATTTCTGTCCTCCGTAAGTGTACACACTGCAGAGATCCCAGCCATCAGATGGACAAGGTGACCTAATTCAGTGAATGTCAGGTGGCCAACTGGCCTCCACAGCAGGGAGGAAGACTATGCACTTCCCGTCCTCAAAGCACACAGTGCATCATCTGCCAGCAGCAGAGATCACCGCTGTGCCCCAAAGGCACCTTTTCAGGAGTTCGAGCAGTCCAGTGGGGACAGACTGGCTGCAATACATCCCTTCCTTCACATTCGAGTGTTTGTCCCTATTAAAGTGATCCGGCAGTTTGGGATACATTCGCCTTCTCTGCCCACAGCGTTCTACATGGAACTGCAGTATTATTACAGTAATACCGTGTTGACTGAGTATTGACCTAAATACAATCTTTGTTTCTGCTTAGGGCTTTGGGTTCTGTCTTTCATCCCAGTCTCAGGTCACGCCCCCTCCTAATACTTCCTATAGAGGAGGTCTACAGGTAAGGAGTTCATTTAGCTTTTGCGTATCTTGAAATGCCTTCGTTTCTCCCTTACCACAGAAAGACGGTTTGTTTTGTGTGTGTGTGTGTGTGTGTGTGTGTGTACATCTGAATGCAGGATCTACAGGGGCCAGACAGCATTGAATTCCCTGTAGCTGGAGCCCAGCAGGCCACTGAAAGCTCCTGGGTGGGCTGCTAGGAATAGAGACTGGGTCCTCTCAAGGGTAGCATGGACTCAGTCATCCCTCTAGCATCGTGAAGGGCAACTTTGCAGGACATGGGACTCCTGGTAGGCAGGTTTTTCTTTTAGCACTCTGAATATGTCAGACTTCTACCTTCTAGCTGCCAAAGTCAAAAATCATCTGATACTCTTACTGAGACTCCGTCATGTGAGGGGTCATTTCCCTTGTACTGGTTTCAAACTTCTCTTTATCTTTGACACGAATTATAGTGTTTGCACCAAGTTCACTGGGCTTCACAGATGCTTATATTCATATAAAGCTTGGGAACTTATTATAGGGTCATTATTTCTTCAAATAATATCTCTCCCTCCCTCCCTGCCTGCCTTATTCCTCCCCCCTCCTTTTCCTCCTCCCTCCCTCCCTCCCTCCCTCCCTCCCTCCCTCCCTCCCTCCCTCCCTCCCTCCTTCTTCTCCTCCTCCCTCTCCCAGCTTGCCCCTCTTCCTCTTCCAGGGCTTCCATAGAACACAGATTGATTTGCTTGACAGTATCTTCAGGTACCTCTGGTTCTGAAGAGGAGAGTCCTTTTAGTTCTCAGACTTGATAAGCCTGCCTTTGGACTCCTCTGATCACCTTTTCACTTCAATACTTTGTACAGTTTTTGTTTCTTCTCAGGCTCTCACTCTTCGATATTCATATTTTGCTTGTACATCATTTTCCTGACTTTCCCCTTGTCTTCTTGGCTCTTTTGGCATCTTTACCATGGTTGAAATTTCTCTCTAGAAGATCTTCCTTCAGATTTTCCTGAGAGATCCAGAACAGCTTCAAGGCTGCTGGCTGAGAAGGTCCAGCCTCACAGACTATTCTAGTCAGGACTTGACTATTACCTAATTTTCTCAGGGTCCCCCAAAGATACCAATGCTCCCAAACAACAGGAAGCAGTCTAGGAAACACAATTTCTATATTCCTGAGAGGTGGGGTGTATGGTTTTTGGATATTTGGTGGGTTATGAATGTTTATCATTGTTTAAGGGGGTTGGTCACAAATTGTTATTGGTCATGGTTAAAAAACTAAACAAAGGACATTAGATTCAGGGATCTCTTTTGAAGAAAAAAGGGAGCTATAGTATAAAATGATGAGATAAAAGGGTGGATTGTAGAGTCTACTTCTGAACTACCACTAGTCTCAAATACTTTACATTGGTATGGATTTTTGTACAGTAATACAAATTTAAGGTTATTTTTATTAGAACATACAATTCTTACATTTCTCCTCTTATTTAAGGCATTGCACCTATGCAACTCATTTAACAATGCAATGTAAATTTTTAGTTTTTGAAAGTTATTAAAAACTACTTAGGATAAAAAAGAAATACAGGTTAGTAGTTAATCACCTATAACAATCAAACTTTTAGCTAGGCATTAGTGGTGCACTCCTTTAATCCCAGCACTCGGGAGGCAGATGCAGGTGGATCTCTGTGAGTTTGAGGCCACCCTGGTCTACAAGAGCTATTTCCAGGACAGGCTCCAAAGCTATACAGAGAAACCCTGTCTCAAAAAACCAAAAGAAAAGAGAAACAAAACAAAAACAAAAAACAAAACTCAAAAAAACTTTTAGTCATGTATGTTTTCAAGATCAAACATATAGGGGCTGGAGAGATGGCTCAGAGGTTAAGAGCATTGCCTGTTCTTCCAAAGGTCCTGAGTTCAATTCCCAGCAACCACATGGTGGCTCACAACCATCTGTAATGGGGTCTGGTACCCTCTTCTGGCCTGAAGGCATACACACAGACAAAATATTGTATACATAATAAATATTTTAAAAAAAGATCAAACATATATTTTAGATAGATGGTCTTCAAACACTTCAAAGACCTACAGAATATGACATTTAAAACTTTTTGTTAACACAGGATTTTCATGACAGTGAGACGCATCTGCTCCTGGCAGCATCAATTGACTTCAGAGATGGTGGGCATTGAAGAAACTCCATATGGAGTCTGCTTTCAATGTGGCAAAATTGGCCATTTGGGCAAGAAACTGCTCTCGACTGCTGACAGTATACTGTACAAACTGGACAACAGGACACAAAGGAGAAAGACTGTTTAACTTTCCCACAGTAAGACAGGAAAGTCCTTCAAAAATTCCTGCTTCATAGAAGAGTCTGCCAGATATTCTAGGTTTGTACTCCTAAGGTTGGATGCCCCAACATTGCAGAAGAACCTTGAGTGACTGTCAGGTGGCCAGATGTCTCATTTCTATAGGTTTGGAAATGGCTTTCACTATAATTACTGTCTACTCAGGTAATATTATTTCTTCTGGGGTCTTTGATAGAGTTGAAGACTAGGTAGTCATAATTGCAGTTTTCCTTAGTTATGACAGAAGGTAAATTAGGTACAGAGCTTTGGACTCATCAAGATAGAATAAATAATGGAGCATTTTCTCCAGATATGCCAAATACAAATGGGCTGGACATTATAAATGCAATTCTTACCTGATAATGTTCTTTTTATTTATAGTTTTATTATGTTACCCATTCCTTTTTACTTAGACAAGAAGGGAGGAAAGCTGTGGAATAGTCCTTTACACTGTGTGAAGTTATGTCACTGTGATTAGCTTAATAAAAAAGCTAAATGGTCCATAGCTAGGCAGGAGCTTGGGGGCAGAGAGGACCCTGGGAAGAAGGCAGAGTCACCAGTCAGGCATGACAACACCAGGAAGGGCATAATAGAAATGAGGTAATGAGCACATGGAAGAACGTAGATTAAAAATGGGGCTAATTTAAGTTATAAGAGCTAGTTAGGAACAAGCCTAGGCTAAGGTCGAGCTTTCATGATTAGTAATAAATCTCAGTGCCCAAAGAAGAATCTGCTTACAAAGATGACTGCAGCAATTGTAACTATTTTGTTACATTTTCTTCTTGTTTTATAGACACATGAGTGTGTGCATGTGCACTGCAGATTCATAACTTAGTTTTTGGTTATAGAACATCCATAAGTGTTTTTTTTTTTCCTGAGACAGTCTGTGTACCCCAGGCTGACCTCAAATTCACAGTGTAGCTCAGGCTAGCACTGAACTCTCATCCTCCGCCTTTCTCTTCCAAGCGATTACAGGCAATGCTACCATGCCTGGCTCCTACATTTCTACGGAAGTAGTAGTTCAGAGATACATACAGAAGCTGATGGAGCTACATGTCAGCATGTTGTGGAGTAGGGAGAGTGTCTTCAAATGTCAGTTACATGAAGCCTATGGTGGTTGTTACTGTTGTGTGGGAATGAAATACAGAAAGGAGAGAGATACTAGGGCTCCAAGGGGTGGGTGTGCCAGTCATCTGGCTCCATGCCCTCAGCCTTCACCCCTTCCCTCTGTGCTCAGCTCTGCATGGCAGAGCTTAACTATGCGTGCCAAACTGACTTTTTAACCTGGCTTCAAGCGCAGTGCTATCAATTGAAGGGACGGGCAAGACTCTGCCAACCCAGGAAAGTGGGGGCAAATCTTCCGCCCGGCCTCATACAGCAGCAGCGTGGGAACAGAGATGGTGGTGAGTGTCCAGGCAGCAGGGCTAGAACGAGCAGTGGCCTCTCTACAAGTCCAGGTGCAGACTCCAGGCTCCCAACAGCTGAGTGTCAGCCTCCTTCCTTTGTTCTTCCACACCCTCTTCTCCATTTGTCCCAGAAGTGTCCTAAGATTTATATAATGGATTCTCTCTACTTATCATTGGCGAGGCTGGAGGTGGGATAAAGGCTTGCTGGTTCTGAGTTTTAAAAGAGCCCTTATCTCTAGGAGCACATATTGAATATTTATAGATGACACATGAATCTTCTGATTCATTTGTGAGCAGAGTCATTTATAGCTGGGTACATATTTTTTAAGAATAATCTACAATAGGGCATGAGGGGGGGTATAGCTGTAACAGATTGGCCATGACCTCACAACTGTCTGGTGCTAAGTACTGAGTGGCAGGGGCATGGGAACCCATCTTACCACTTACTCTCCTTCTGTTATGTAGTTTGTCCTCTGTGGTGACAAATACCCACGAAAAGCAACTTATTTATGTTTTTTTATGTTTGAGTTTTGTCTACACTTATGTCCGTACACCAGAAGATGGCATCAGATAGTTGTGAGGCACCATCTGAGGGCTGGGAGTTGAACTCAGGACCTCTGTGAGAGAAGCCAGTGCTCTTACCCACTGAGCCATCGCTCCACGGAAAAGCAACTTACAGGGAAGAAACATTTCTTTTAGTTATTGGCTTCAGTTGGGATCCTTTATTCTCTTGATTCTGAGCTTGAGATGGAGTCGTGCGACTGGAGTCTATGGCAGAAGTTACCAACCTCAGGGAGGGCAGGAATCAGAGAGAGACAAGGATGGGAGGGGTACAAGATCCCCCAAGGACCTTCCCAGTAAATGACTTCCTGTAGCCAGGCCTCCCTTCCTAAACTTCCTGTCCCTCCCAAAACAGCCCTACCGGCTGGGGACCTACCCTTTAGTGTATAAATCATTTGAGGGTGTATTACAAAGTCAAACCATAACTTTCCCTTTAGACATTTCTGAAATTTTCCACAGTAAAAATACCAATGGTGATCTCTCTGTACTCAGAGCAAGCAAATTCTCAATTGCAATACTATTTTTTTGAGAGTCTGACTAAGACACGTCCTATCACAGAGAAAGCCTAGCTTCAAATGTAGTCAGCACAAAGGCAAGCAAAACTGTGTGCAAGCCATAGACACCCTAACAGAAGTTCCACATCCTGTCCCCATAACCCAGCACACAAATCTAGCAGATTCATTTTAAGGCCTTTTCAGATTTATAAGCCCCTTTCCCTTTCCTTTTTAAAAATATATATTTTTAATATGTATAGGTGCTTCATGTATGTCTGCCCACCACGTGTATGCAGTGCCCAAGGAGGCCAGAAGAGGGCACTGACTCCTATGGAACTGGAGTTACAGATGATTGTTAGCTGCTATGTGGGTGTTGAGAACTAAGCCAGGTCCTTGATGCAAGAGCACTAAGGTGCTTTTAACTGTTTAACCAACTCTCCAGCCCTCCTTTTCTTTTTTACGGGAGACAAGGTCTCAATATGTAACCCAGGTTGACCTTGAACTCCCATGATCCTGATAAAATAGGTGCAGGATACCACCAAAGGTTCAAAATACCCAGTTTTTCCTCAGTTAGTTTGGAACTAAATGATCCAAACTAATGAAACCCTAAATGCGATGATCGATCACTATTATCCCCACCCCCGGAGCAACTAACAAACTGCTGCCAATCATCGCTGTCATTGTCTTTCATGGTGGCAATGGACATCATCACTAGGAATGTCCCATCACTATCCCTATTGGTCAACATCCACTGACTACATATTGGATGAGAAGCACCAGATCTTTGTCTCGCTGCCGCAGATCAGGGATGAGTGAGGCAGAGCCCTTGCTCTGAGTGCTCCTCACCCTCAGATGTTCCGGCCATCCAGATAGTCACCTCCTATAAAGATTCGTGTTTAGGTAGCCCAGGTCAGAGCAGAGTAGCCAAATACTAGACTGACTGAGGGGACATGCAGAATAAACCCAGGGGGTAGAACTTACTGTTCTGCAACAGCCATGTTGGGTGGCAGAGAGGTGAGCCCATTGCCTGTGAGGAGAAGCACACGGAGATGCGGCAGAATCCCCAGATCACAGATGGCCTCCTCAGTCAGGCTGTTGAAGGAAAGGTCCAAGAACTACCACACAAAACAAAAGAAGGGATAACAGAAGTAACACGTGACACGAGGCCCAAACACACGCAGGAGCTGGCTCCGTCCCCTCCTCCTTCTTGGGAAACCTCACCACCCACACAACAAAGTCTCTTGGGTTTGACATTCACAGCTGTGGGGGTCAGGCTGTTCTCCTTCAGTCTTAGCTGCCACTGCACAGCTCTGTCTCCCTGGGGGGCAGAGAGCCCTCCCTACCCCTGGCCTGTCCCCCCCGCCCAGTCACCCTCTTCATGTTTCTGGGCATTGGAAGCTTAGCCCCAGAAGGGCCATCTCAAAGGTGCTTCCTTATAAAACAGTCCCCAGCCCTCAGGCAGGTGGCTGCCTCCCTCCCCTGGCTTTGTCAGCTTTCTCTAAGCTACCCCAGGATACTTGTCCAAGGCTGCATGTCTTCAGATAGCTGGAGATGCCATGTACTATGTCTGGCCCATGGTGGAAGAGGTCAGGGGCCATGTCACTGCCGTATGGTAGCCTTATTACTGAGCACAGGCCCTTATACGAAGCAGACACACATGCAAGTGCGCTGAAATGAGCCAGCTGATGAGGGCAATGTGTCCAGTGGTCACCACATCAGCCACTGTCTCAGCACCATATGCTGAAGGCTTATTTCGTCCTAACCCTCTGGGAGCTCCGAGATTTCCTGGGCTGCAAGCTCTCTATGTCCATCTGTTAATAAGTGATGTTGCTGGGCTCACAGAAACTTCTGTACTGGTGGGTAGTCAACCCAGAGACTCACAGCCAATCCGAGTATAGAGAGTAAGTGGCTACAGAGTGCCCGACCTTGATAGGACACCTATACCCCCTCCTTCAAGGCTCAGGGAACATCACAGAAGGGGGTGGCAAGAATTTAAGAACCAGAGGTTGGGGAGGGGATGCTGTAAAACTGTGTCTTCTGGGTGCGACTGTGGCTGTGTAAGGAGAAAGGGCTCTTGGGCCCCGCCCCTCTGGGAAGGACTACTGGTGGTTAACAGTGGTGGGCACAAGTGGGGAGCAGGAGGCAGCCATCTTCTTGCTGGTTCTGAGAACTGTAAAGGTTTGGGTATTGGTGATGCCTATGGTAAAGGAGAGGCTGGGCACCGACAGCAAAGGGAGGACTTGAGGTGCACATAACAGGGCCACCTCACTTGTCAGGAACAAGGCCTGGAAATCGGCTCTGAGAATTACACATGAAGATGGGAAAGCCCTGTCTCTAATACCTATGTGTGGACTGTCAAGGCATATGGGTTTGCATCTGCCTCCTTCATGTCTCTCATCGTCCCTCCAACCCATTCCTCATACAGGAGCCAGACACGTTTTCTGAAACACAACCCTGACCACAACATGATCCCTGACCCAGGAGATAGTTCCAGCTACTTAGCAAGTCCAAGACACGCCAAGGCTCACACGGCGCTACCCGTCCACAACTCTCACCTCCCCCCATCCCACCCACATTTGAAATGGTTCCCCAGTATTCAAGCTCAGGAGTCAGATCCAGCCTGATGCTCATTTGTGGCTGATGAACAAAGAATGGTCTTTACATTTAAAAATAAAAACAAGAGGCCAGGTTAGGTGGCACACGCCTTTCATCCCAGTGCTCGGGAGGCAGTATCAGGCAGACTTCTGTGAGGTGAGGCCAGTGTGGTCTACAGAGTGAGTTCTAGGACAGCCAAGATTACACAGAGAAACCCTGTGTCAAAAATAAACAACAAACAAATAGAAGAATAGTGTGTTCCATGCGGCAATTATGAGTAGTTCACAACTCAACATCACGCTTGGTTGCCTCCACTCTGTCTATAGTTCTTCCCTTATACAGAGGCACGGATGACTAGTTATGATGGTCATAATTAATTATGAATATATGGAATAAAAATTTAAGATACTTAATTTCTTGTCTTACAGAAAGAAAAAAAAAACCCGTGGACCCCAATTCTACTGCTTTGGCTATTTAATGCTGGGTCCAGATTTGCTTTCAAATCACAGCCAAGTGAAGTTTTCCAAAACTGTGGAGGAATTCCACTCTGGGCTGCTCCCCTTGGGGCAGGCTCGCTGACAGCCAAGGACAGAGATTCCTAGCCTGGCTGCAGTATCTGCTGAGTCACATTGGGTTTTATTACACATTAGAGTATTCATTACTGTGAGATGCAAATTCGGGATATTTGACATGTTTATCTTTTTTCCTAAGGAGCCCTTGCAAATCACAGAGAGGCGAGAACAAACGACCGGTCCAGAGTTTTCCTTCTCATTTATATTCTGCATCCTAAATGAGTCTGTTTTCTTTTGTCGACAAATTCTTTTGACTAATACCGGGTCTGGAGGATAGATAACCCTCATCAGATGCAATCAGACTGTAACGTGGGGGCACATACAAGATCAGTCATGATGAACATTAGATCCCGGGCTAGCCATTCAGAGCCAAAGCTGTGACCACATCCCTCTGGATGGCCGCTGGCACTTGTGGCGTGTTTGGGGTATGTGGGAGGAGGAAGACACCATCCATGGCACTATATGCAGTTCTCAGGAGATCAGTGACTGTTCTCTGAAAAGGTCAAACAACAGTGGAAGTCCATAGGGGCAGCTGGGTCTGGCGGCCAGAGAAATGACTCCTTGGATCTCTACTGTCGAGGATCCACCTCCCACTGTCAGCACCAAAATATCATACAGAACGAGGCTCTAACGTAGCTCTAAACTGCATCAGTTACTTCTTATTTTGGATTTTATTGGACTTTGACAGTTTGCCTACTGAATAAGTCTGAGGACCAACGCGTGTCCCAAGTCAGAGCAAACTGCTGTCATCTTCAGTGTGACTCGAAACCATGGGAAAAGTCAGCCCTGCATTCAGCACTAGACGTTTTCAGAATGTGAGGACACAGCGTACGTCTGGGGAAGATGCCCATTCCAATATGCTAAAGTGTTTCCAAACTCTGGTGTAGAAAGGCTGTCAACTCCTTGACATGTTGACTTGTTTCTGAGACAAGTGAGGCACACGTGAAGCAGATTTAAGTTAGCAAAGCTTACAACATGTAGACATGCTGCTAAGGCGTGGGTGGAAAGGCTCTCCTTTTAGTCCAGCACAAAGGGAGGGATGCATTGCTCAGGGAGAGACTGGCCTGGCCAGGTGGCTGAGCCCCACTTCTGGCACTGTTCTCCAGTCCATGTGGGACTCTCAAGTAGTGACACAAGCTTCATTCCCTTGTTTAAAAAAAAAAAAAGTGGCCCTCTAGTCTGTCCAAGTCACAGGAGGTGATAAAGTATGAAGAGATGCAGACCAGATTTCCTATTCCAAGGTCCTGAGAACAAGCATGTATGTGCATGCACGCAGAACGTACTGTTGAGTTCACAGGAGCCCTATTTAGTCCATCCTCAGCTCTAGGTCTAGGAAATAGATGTACAGCCTGTACTACCCCAGTCCACTGGGACCACCCTGGCTTACAAGTCAGGTGTGTTTTGGTATTGGTCTATAATGTCTCTTTATCTTACTGCAGCTGGCTCTTAATATCTACAGCTCTTCAGACACCTAAGGAGATACATTCCTATGAAGCTCCTCCTCCTATGATACGCCATTGACACTCACTTTTCTATAGACTCTCCTGCATGTGAATAACCCTAGGCACTTATATCCCAGAATCATACATGTTGGCTATGGTTACCTATCTACCACAGGTACCACTATTACCACCACCACCACTACTATCATCACCACCACCACCATCATCATCACCATCATTACCTGTTGGGAGCAGTGAGACCCCAGATCCTGAATTTCTTGTAAACAACTTGTTTTCCCCTGATCTGAGTGCCTACAGCTGCTCTGAGCACGAGACCTTCAGGAGTTCCTGATGGCAGGGAAGTGGTTTCTGGTGGGTTTGGCTGGGGCATGGCTATCTCCATATAATCTGCCCCTGAACACAATAAAGAGGGCATTCTTGGGGAATTCAAGGATGACCTGTCGCTGTCTCTCTGTCTGTGTGTGTCTGTGTATTTTAACCTCCAGCCCCTTGCCCGAAGCTCGGTAACTGGGTGCCAGCACACAGAGCGCAGACACGGGGGCGCGGTACACGGCAATCACCATCATCATCATCACCATCATCACCACCATCACCATCATCACCACCATCACCATCATCACCGTCATCACCATCACCACCACCATCATCATCACCACCATCACCATCATCATCACCGTCATCATCATCACCATCATTACCACCATCATCACCATCATCATCATCATCTTCACCATCATCATCATCATCATCACCATCACCATCATCACCACTATCATCATCACTGTCATCATTACCACCACAACCTCCAGAGGCCATCCACAAAGAGCCTAGCAGTGAAAGCCCAGAGAACCCTTCTCCAATGTTACACTCTGTAAAGACCCCTATACTAATCCCTTACAGGGAAACAGGTAGGACCAACTCCCTACCTCCAACTTACTTCCAATGTCTTGAAGTCTCCATATTTCACATAGACCATCTTGATGCCATTGAATGCAAGCTCCAGTTCCTTTAGGGTTGGAAATGTGTGAAAAGCATCTGCATGGGAACAGAAAGAGAGAATCTTGAGCTCGTAAAGGCTTAAAGAGAAAGATACGAATAACGACCATTCACTGAGCTTTCCACGGGGGAAAGGGTGAGTCGTGGACGAAGCCTTACGTATCAGGCCTTTAAAACTCTAACCATAGGGCTTCAGAGATGGCTTGTTGGTTAAGAGGACCAGAGTTCAGTTCCCAGCGCTCACACTGGGTGGCTTCCAACTGCCTGTTACTCCAGCTCCAAGGGTTCCAATGACCTCTCTCTCCTGGCCTCTATGAGTACCTGCATTCGTGTACATACACCCAAACACATGCCCACACACAAAAAATAAAAATAAAAATAATCTTTTAGAAAATTTAAAATCTCTACCCACACTCACTAATAGGAATTATGACTTTCATTCTACAGCTGAGGAGACGGAGGCTCGGGCAACTAAGTGACTTTTTAGAAATTAGGATTGCTGGTAAGAGCAAAAACTAAGGCTTGGATGCACAAAGTGTGTTCAAATGCAAAGCCCACTTAAAAGTTATCTCTTGTCTTTCTCCTTTTTTTCTTCCCAGACTAGGAATCAACCCCAGGACCTTATGCATGCCAGGCAAACTCTCAACCACTGAGCCACACTGCTAGATAATCTCTGTTATTTCTGATTAGAGATGTCACTATGTTCACCCCAAACAGTCAACATCACAGGAAAAAAAAAATGTTCCTTTAGCCCCAACAGTTGGGGCCAACTGTTTAAAATGCCATGTATACACCTCATTTTTCTCATGTGTGTATTGAGATACAATTTTCTTCTTATAACATGGGATACACGCTGTAATGTGGCTGTTCTCCTTTAACAGTGACTTGAAGGTTAGTCTATGTTAAAACAAACAGATTTGTCAGCTGGGCGGTGGTGGCGTACGCCTTTAATCCCAGCACTTGGGAGGCAGAGGCAGGCGGATCTCTGTGAGTTCGAGACCAGCCTGGTCTACAAGAGCTAGTTCCAGGACAGGCTCCAAAACCACAGAGAAACCCTGTCTCGAAAAACCAAAAAAAAAAAAAAAAAAAAAAAAACCAGATTTGTCCACTATCTTAATTACCTGCTGGTATAGACATGCCATAACGTTACCCTTTTCTTATTGATAGCATATAGGCTATGGGGGTAAGAGGTAATCCAACACTCCCTCTTATACGATAACTGCATCTTAAGATTCCCTTTCTAGTCCTGTTTCCCTGGTAACCTGAAGCACATGCTATGGTAACTGTGTTACCAGGCAACTGTTGCTTGTGGTAAAAATGATTGCAGACCAGTATCTTGTGTCTGGACCAGGAGAAAGTATGAATTATAAACATTTCTGTAAATGGTGACTCCCATAACCAGATATGTCCTTCGTGGAACTGCTACAAGCTACAGGACTATGGAATGTCACAAGGGACAAAGGTGATTCCTGCATTTGCCCAGTGAGAGTTTCTGTCCTGCGCCTGGGGTGGCACTTGGCTAGTGGGCAGCCCTCCCAGATGGCCAGTCACGGGGACTCCACTGAAGGATCCTGATGCCGTGCAGCTGGCACACACTGTAGAATTACTTAGAACCTCAGAAGTGAACCTGGTGTGCTGTGTGGCCTGCAGAAGGCTTGAGTCAGAATGCTCAGTAAGGCCTACTAAGAGGCTGTCTAGTGGGTTTCCTTGTGTAAGTCCTAGAAGTAGAGCTACTAAAAGCAAAGACTATTTTGATTTTTAAAACATTCGTGTGTGCATTTGTTTGTTTGTTTAGTGTATGTCTGTGCGCCTTGTGACTTCATGAGCACCAAGTGTGTAAAGGAGCCCGTGGAGACTAGAAGAGGGTGCTGGATCCCCTGGAACTGGAGTTACAGGTGGCTGTGAGTTACCCCATGGGTGCTGGAAACTGAACCTGGGTCTTTTGCAAGAACAGCTAAACCAGCTCTCCAGCCCTGTTTTAAACTTCAAGAGATACGACCAAATTATGTCCATGGTGTCACATTGACTTCTTTATTTTACCTTCACCAAGAGTACCCACCTCCACACCAGTGCTGGCCGTTATACTGGCCAATATCTGATGGGCACACAATAGTATCCTGGTGTGAGGATACTAGTGAGGCTGACCATCTTTTCATGTGTCTTTCTTCCAAGGCAGGGGTCTCATCGGATGCCTCTTTAGAAGTTCCCATCCAACTCCCGGGGACAAACCAAGCTCATCTCATCAACCCCCACTTCCAGGACTGTCTCTGAGCATTCCCCTGGATCCATCCCACTCCTTATACCCTCACAGGTCACCTCGCCCTCACTCGGCCTGTCTCAAGCATCATCTCCCCTTCCACGGAAAACTGAACTGATTCTTAGCATCTCCTGGCCTCCATTTTCTCTCTTAGAATCCAGTCCCTCCTCACTGAGCTTCCCTGTTTAAAGGCTTCCAGGACTCTTCTGTCTGAAGGATTAAGTCTGATTCCCAAAGCCCTCCAAGATCCCTAAGCCCTGCCAATGTGTCTAGCCTCAATTCCCTTGTAAGCAATCTTCGTGACTAGGCAGTACACAGCTGCCCCCCAATCAAAGCACCTTCATTAACTCCTGAGTTAATTTCTTTATTACAATGTGTGCATGTGCATGCATGCATGTGTATGTGTGTGCGTGTGTTTGTGCACATGTGCATGCATATGTGCACGTACACACATGTGTGAATGTGTACGTGTGCACACAGATATCAGAGGACAACTTTTCGGGAGATGGTTTTCTTCGTCTACCACGTGAGTCCCAAGGATCATCATCAGGTCACTGAGTTCAGCAGCGGGTGCTTTAACCCACTCAGCTGCCTGGCCAGCTCAGTTTATCTTCTGATCGTAGCTTAGGTGCTCTTCTTTTTTTTTACGTGTCCTGACTCTCTGGTATGGGCTAAAGTCCCCCTTGTATGTTTACGTAGTGTTTCCTGATCTCCCTGTACCGTTGCTTATATGCACCCTATTTTGGGTCTGAGTCTGAGCTCGACTCTCCTCTCCAGAAAGAAACTGAGCATGCTTCTTTCTAAAGGCTACGCAATTCTGACACCAGCAGGGGTCACTGTGGATTTGCTGAATACCCAAGGTACTTTCTCTCTGGTAGGGACGTGCACAGGCTTAAAAGCCTCTCTCTCCCCGGAGTTTACAAGGTTGGTTTCTCTCTGGTAGGGGCACGCACAGGTTTAAAAGCCTCTCTCTCGCTGGAGTTTGCAAGGTTGGAGGAGAGGGTTATCTGTGTGTGTGGAGAAGCAGGCTCCAGTTTGGCAGTGTGGGACCAGAGTGGAGAGAGACTGAGTGCTCTCTGGGGCCCTTACTCTCCGGCTGCTCCACCCAAGATGAAAGGCTGATCACGGATGGACAGACAGATCCTGTCACAAGTGATTTTCTGGCCAGGAGGACGCTCACCTAGAGGCAGCAGGTTTTCAGAGGCGTTGATATAAATCACAGAAGTGAAATGTTTGAAGTCCTTTTCCTTTGCCTGTCAGAAAGCATTCCAGAAAAGCACAGGATTAGTTCCTTGCCCAGGAGCCCCGCAGGACATCAGAGCAGCTGCGGAGAGGACAGACACCTAAAGGACTAAGAGACATCCTGAGTGCAGGAGCAGTCGTGTGGGGGAGGGCTGGGGGGCTTTTCTGTTCATTTTCTTCTACCCTGGAGTACTTCAAACGTATTGAAAAGGACAGTGAACGATCTCTGAAGATGTAGCCAGGCATGACCCAGTTTTAACAGAGCTGAATCTTAGCTGTTTAAATGTGAAAGAAACTATTAGAAGACTTACAACTCTCCATGTGCTGCCTGCCCCCAAACCTCATACCTCATCCCCGCTCTTGATCTTTACGTGTATTACATACACACGTTTATATCCATCAACTAAGCAAAGGGTGATTTACATGCTTTAAAACTTCACAGTCATACAGACTTACGGTCCAATATGCCTTTTTACTCAATAGTATGATTTTGAGATTTATGTTGAGATACGTATAACACTTTGGAGATTAATCTGTGTTGACACACATAGGTCCAGTTCATCCATTTGAATTCTTTGCTTGAGCATATGACAAGGTATTCTTTCCTAGTGGTGAACATTTAGTCTGTCTCAAATTTTCCATCATTACAAACAATGGTGCCATACACATTCTTATATATTCCACCTCATCGTTAAGAGTTTGTTTATCCTGACAAGGTGGTGAGCTTGTGTGATGGGAACTCCACACAAGGAATTACAGTCTGCCCAAATTCCCTGGCCAGTTCACACCATCTTCTTTGCCCCCAGTCTCAAGAACAGATTCATAAGGTAAGTTTTACTAATTCATACAAACACTAAACTTAAAGCAAAGTTGGAATTTGTTTCTGCCAGGTGAGTGCTTGTCTGCCCTCCCTTCCTCCCCCTCACATCTGGCTCTGTCATGCCTTTGCTGCTGGCCTCACCTTGGAGAACTTCATGCCGCTCACGTTCACGGTGCAAAGGTCTGATGGCTTTCTTACACAGTGGTGCTTCATCTGGAACAGAGGACACAGACTTAGTCCCAGGGTCCCAGTGGAGTATGATAGGTTAAGCTACTCCTGCTGAGTGTCTTCTCATTGGGCACTCTCATAAAACCTGCCATTTGTTTTTGCATGTGCATTTGCTCATTCACCAAGAATTAACTGAGAACCATCTCTGGGTCATGAACTGACTGTAACAAGCTCTTGTTTAATCCTAACTGGACCCCTTCTTTAATGTAAATAGTGTGTCTTATGACTTATTAGTTGTGTTCAGGGTTTACCTCTCTCTTTCAGTATGACTTTAGTTAAAGGGTTTACTTCCCCTTCAATGAGGCTAAGAGACAGAAGGTGCCTTGCCTAAGACCCTATAGTTAGTACATGATTGATCTATGATTTGGATTCAAATCTAGAATCATTAAACTATGCATTTTTGCCTAATGCATGTCATTGTAAATAATGAAAAAGTTAGGATCAAACATCAGCTTCAGATTATCTCCTAGTTCAATGCTCCTTGTCCCAGCCATTATGACCCGTCCATATGGCGTCTGCTTTGAAGAGGCTCTAAACAGGCTAAGTGGGGAAGCTGCAGAAGCCATCCACGCCTTCACTTAGTGGGAAGTCAAATGAGGTACTTAGAAATGTAATGACTATTCTGAAGGAGAAGTTCAAGACTCCATGGGGGTATGGAAACAGGAGGCCCCAATCTCAGCCTCTGAAGGAGGAAACATTTACTTGAGGGAGTAATTTTCCAGCCAAGGGCTAAGAGCCAAACAGGAGATGATCCTGTAAAGTGCGTAGGGAGTGTGCAGGCCTCCCAGGCAGAAGGCTGCACAATGTTTTGAGAGGAAGCCAAGACAAGGCTAGAGAGGGAGTCGTGAGACCATTCGGGTCCACATTGGTGCTGAATAAGAGTGTGGATTAAGTAGTGGCTGACAGGAGTTTCATAAAAGTCACTATGTCTGCCGGGCGGTGGTGGCGCACGCCTTTAATCCCAGCACTTGGGAGGCAGAGACAGGCGGATCTCTGTGAGTTCGAGACCAGCCTGGTCTACAAGAGCTAGTTCCAGGACAGGCTCCAAAACCACAGAGAAACCCTGTCTCGAAAAACCAAAAAAAAAAAAAAAAAAAAAAAAAAAAAAAAAAAGTCACTATGTCTGACCTCCTTAGAAAGGATAAGAAGACAAAGCCGGGTGGTGGTGGCACACGCATTAATCCCAGCACTCAGGAGGCAGAGGCAGGTGGATTTCTGTGAGTTCGAGGCCAGCCTGGCTTACAAGAGCTAGTTCCAGGACAGGCTCCAAAGCTACAGAGAAACCCTGTCTCAAAAAACCAGGAAAAAAGAAAAGCAAAGATAAGAAGACAGAAGAGACCATTGTACCAGAAGTTGTTAATGACCGTTCCAATAAACATTTGTCTACATCTTCCCTGTTAGAGAACACTGAGGCCATTCTCCTCCCTTAAAGTGGATATGTTCCAAGCTCCAGCCCCAAGAACCTCACTTGTACCAAGAACTAACTTGTAACCAGCCTTAACTTGTACCAGCCAACTGTCAAGGTCTTGTTCCTCCAACTGACACTGGGTATGTAGGTCATGCCAATAAGATGTTGGCTGCTGAGGGGAGGAGTGGGTGACCAGTTTAGTGGGGAGGCCTTTTCTTCTAAAGACAAGCATGGTAGGGGGCAACCCCTTCTCTGCCTCGGGATGTTGTCCTGTGTGTGTGTAAGATGACCAGAATTGCTGCAGCCATTTCGGAATAATGGAGGGAGACAGGCCCGGAGGACAAGTCAGCATGCTGAGGATGGCAGAGCAGAAAGATGGAAGGGCGCTGAGCCTTGGAAGACGTTATGTTACATAACCATCATGTAATGGATCCCAAGAAATGCCCCAGGCTTCTGTGTGAAATAAAACCATTCTAGATTTTATTTAGTTTTATTATTATTATATTATTATTATTATTATTATTATTAGCAGCAGCAGCAGCATCTGGGGATGTGTGCACGTGTACACACACCATGTTGTAAATGTTGTCAGAGGACAACGTTTGGGAGCTGGTTCTCTTCTTCCACCTTCCCTCCTGGGGGTTGTCAGGCTTTGTACAGCAAGCATTTTACACACTGAGCCATCAGGATGACCCAAGAGGAAAGCTTTCTAATTGGTCTGAACTAGTTCAGGAGTTACGTGGTTAGTAAGAGATGGCAGTGGCTGGGTTAAGCGTTGTAGCAGAAGAGATGAGAGGAACGTAGACTCGATGTCTGTTTAATAGACGTTCCTGGAGTGGTTAAAGGTGGGGGTATGGGCAGAGTATAAAGTAGAACCCCAGGTTATAAGTTTGGTGACTGGTTAATTAGTGACAACACAAGGTACTATTAACCAAAATGACATATTTGGGGATGTGGGGGTCAATGAATAGTACAACCTGAGGGGCCAGTGAACTGAAAGACAGTGTGGAGATCCTGTTACTCTGAAAAACATTCTCATTGCTGCTTCTACCTAAAGCAGCAATGCAGGTAGCAAACCTGGTCAGTACAATGATCCTCTCACAACTGCTGGAAGAGCTAGGATGTGAGAACAGGGACAGTCGAGTACCTCAGAATTTTAAAAGTTAACTTTATATCTGGATGCTTGCCTACATGTATGTGTGCGCACCACCTGTATGCCTACATGTATGTGTGTGCACCACCTGTATGCCTGATCCCTGTGGAAACAAGCAGAGGGTTTTGTATCCCCTGGAAATGGAGTTACAGATATCTTAAACTCTATGTGTGTGCTGAGAATTGAACCTGGGTCCTCTGGAAGAGCAGCCAATGCTCTCAACCATGGAGTCATCTCTCTAGGCCTCTAGTCCCTCATTTAAAATAGTCTCATACTTGTTAACAATCTATGTATTTCCTCCTATTTACTTCAAACCATAACTGGGTTATTGATAGTACCTAATACAGTACAAATAATATGTAAATAATTGTTAGATCATATGGTTTAGGGAACAGTAATATAAAAGTATGCACATGTGTAGTACAGATAAAAATAAATTTTGCTTTATTTTTCATAAACATTTCCGTTTGTGGTTGTTTGAATCTGTAGATAAGGAATAGTGGATATGCAAGGTCAGCTTTGTTTGGAAATGAGTGGGGGGAGGACACTGTGGAGTGACGTGACCTGTCCCCTTTCAGTCCTGCTGTTTCAGTCCTCACAGTCACTAGTACCCTGGACTCTGTACTTCTGTACTCCGCACCGAGCAGTGGTCCTAACAGTCAAACAAAACTCACAGGCTCTGCAAAAACCTTTCCCTGCTCAACAAGGGAACACAGAGCCAAGCATGACCTCTTGTAATCTCTGAGATACACGAGCAGATTGTGGAAACAAGGGTGCAATGAGAACCACACTACCCATCAATATTAATCTACAAAATCCATCTTTCTTTGCCAAGCTACTGAAGCGTTGCGTAGAACAGATGTGAAACTTCCTGGCTGGTCTCCAACCCAGCACCCAGCTCTCTTCAGAGAAACTGCCTCAGGCCTGGCTGGAGTAATACCATGAGCTCCTTCTGCTTCCAGGCAGATGCTAAAACCAGAGAACCAAGGCTGGGGGAGAACAGGACACCCCTGTCCCACTGGCTCCCACCTCAGGGCAGTACACAGCATGGCACACAGAAATCTCTTGCTCCTCCTCAGTGCTGTCATGGGATCCTTAGTTTACCCTTTATTTCTGAAACACTCTTGCTTTTCCAACTCACTTAAGACTTTGCACTTCATATGATAACTTTTTTCTTCTGGAGCCAGGGCCTCACTATGTAGATTCACAGAGATTCACCTGCCTCTGCCTCCCAAGTACAAGGATTAAAGGTGTGCACCACTGCATCTGGGCATTTTAAATAATATAAAGGTACAGGGTTTAGAATCAGTAGATCAGGGTTCTAATCCTGATCCAGTCATTTATCGGCTGTAGAGGGGACCGACCTCTTTTTCCCTATCTACAGGTGGCAACAATATAATAAGGATGGCAATACTGGGTCTGTCTCACAGGGTGCATATGTAAAAGCTTTGCATGTTAAAGGAAATTCCCAGGGTTCTTTCATCACTGGCCACATTAAGTTTGGCACCATCGCTCTGATAGCTTGGTGTGGGATAGGAGTAGTGGTACCAGGTCAAGACAAGTCCTTGTCCCTAGCCAGATAAGGGCAGGGCAGGGCAGTCCTCATTCCTCCCTTCCCCTCCCTTAGCTGATGTCACTAGATACTCCGGAATGCATTTACTCTCACCAGAAAAGCTCTGTCCAAGACGTGTCTGTGTCCAAGACCGTCTGCCTGGCTATCCCGCCGAGACACTTTCTTCAACCCAGTCTCGAAAGAAACCTTCTTCAGGTTCTCCTGGCCTTCAGTGGATGCCTTAGCCACACCCTTCTTCATGCTGCCTTTCCGAGCCACTAACCAGTGTCCTCGGCCTGTGGGGAAGAATGGACCGGTGAGAAGGGCCAACCTTCTCTGAAGCCGAGGGTGTGAACATGGATATTGATCTTTAATATTAACCCCCCAGTAGCTCCCAGTTCCTCACCACTGCCGGAGGGTATCTGTGTATGCGTTTCATTTAAGCAGCCATTAAGCTCAGTGACGCATATGCTACAGATGAAAATGCTTACAAAGAACAAGATGGGATGGCTGCCCAGCTCCTTCGTTTATCTCCAAGTGTGTGCCTCCTAAGTCTATGACTCACTGAAGAGACAAAACTGGACACTTCCTGTTATGTGATGTCCTCCCGGACCCCCTCGGTACAGAGGACTACTCTCTCGGGTGCTAGCCAGTTACTCTCCTGCTGACTATCTCTTAGGTAAGGCCTATGTGTGACCTGAATTCCATGCTACAACAAAAAGAATACGAGGGCTGGGGATGTAACTCAAGAGTTGGCCAACTGTTTGCCTACTGTGCATGACCTCGGTTCAACCCCAGCACTGTATAAAACTGGTCATGGTTGAGTAACACCTGTAATCTCATTACTCGAGGAGGGGGAAACAGGAGGACCACAAGTCCAAGGTCATCCTTGGCTATCTAGCAAATCTGAGGCCAGCCTGGGTTACATGGGACTCTGTATCAGAAAAAAATAAAGATTATGAATTCACAGTAAGTTCATTTAAAAATCATGATGACATTCTATAATCTGTTCTCTCCCACATTAGTGATTAACCGACCCATGGCATTAACTGTGATCTGTAATCATACTATTATTTACTCGTTTGCTGTCTACGTTCCCCGCTGGAATAGAATCTCTGGACAGCAGGGGCCTTGTCTGACTCACTCATCTTCATGTCCCTGTGGCCGGCGCAGAGCTCACCACTGTGCCTAAATGAATGACCTAGCGAACCCACATAACCATCTGTTTAGATGTCTGTGGGAGTTATGGGAACAAATGTGACATAAGCCCTGACCCCCAAAAGTTCAATGACACCTGAGGTGCCAAGGAAGCCCAGAGAGCCTACCAGCGTGACACAGATCTAGCGAGCAGAGGGAATTCATTAGAAGAGGATTGAAACCAAGACAGTCTGGGCAGAGGGAAGAACAACAAACAAACAAACAAAAATGCCCAGAAATATCAAAGGCCTAGAAGACACAGAACCACACAGCTATGAGACCCAGGCTGGGACCACTGGCTCTGGCCTGCCTCCGTTCCTAGTTCTGCTTCTAGGGCTGGACTGACATGTGACCACTGTTGCCAGCTCTGCCTGCTCTGGCCTCACATGAAGCATTTCCTGTTGTGGGATGATCTTCGTGTACACTGTGAAGATTTGTCAGAGAGGACAGTGGGAAGAAGGACAGAGATGGGGAAGAAGCCAACCAGACGTAAAAGGGGGATATAGGATTAAAATGATAAGATTAAAGGGTGGATTATTGAGTCTTCTTTTGAGCAACTACTACTAGTCTCAAATATTTTACATTGGTATGGATTTTATATATTGATTCAAATTTAAGGTTATTCTTGTTTTATATATATATATATGCTTTTATTTTTGTTTAATATATTGTAGCTCTACAGTGCATTTAAAAACATTATGTATAGTTTTAGTCTTTGAAAGCTATTTAGGATAATAAATATAAGTTAATAGTTATCCATAATTATCAAACTTATAGTCATGTGAGGTATGTTTTCAAGATCATACAGAAGTATATTTTAGATAGATAGATGATTTCAAACAGTTCAGAGACCTACAGAATATGGCATTTAAAATGTTTTAATAACATAAGGCTTTTCTTGACAATGACACACATCTGCTCCTGGTGGCACCAATCTACTTCAAAAAAGGATGACGTTATCAAAGAACCTCCATATGGAATTTGCTTTCTTTATGGCAAAAGTTAATCATTTAATCAAGAAACTGCCCTTGCACCGATTGCTGATAGTATGCAGTCCAAGCTGAACCAGCAGGACACAGAGAAACAACTGCCAAGAAAGGACAGGGAAGTCCTTAAAAAATTCCTACTTCACAGAAGTCTGTCAGATATTCTAGGTATGTAGGCCAAAGATGGATGCCCCAGCATTGAAGAGCAACCTTGGATGACTGTCCAGGCAGCAAGTGGTTTCTGTTGTTCTTTTAGGTTTGGAAGTTGCTTGCTCTGCACTTTCTGCTTACTAAGGTAATATTCTATCCTTTCGGGGTCTTTGATGGAATTGAAGACTAGGCAGTCGTAGTCATAGTTTTCTTTAATTATGACAGAAGGTAAATTAGGTACAGAGGTTTGGGCTCATCAGGATAGAATAAATGGAGTACTTTCTCCAAATATGCCAAATACAAATGGACTGGACATTGTAAATGCAATTCTTGACTGATGATTGTTCTTATTGTCTACAACTTTATTAGAGTCAAAAACCTTTCCTTTTTATTCAGACAAAAAGGGAGAACTGTTGTGAAATAATCTTTTTGTACACTGTGAAGATTTGTCACTCAGATTGGTTTAATAAATAGCTGAACAGCCAATAGCCAGATAGGATTTTCAGGACAGAGAGGATGCTGGGAAGAAGATGTGGGAGAAGTCAGCCAGACATGGAATGAGTTGGACACACAAAGTGGGATAAAGGCAAAAGCCACATGGTAGAACACAGATTAATAAAAAACAATTGGGTTAATTTAAGTTATAAGAGCTAGTTAGAAACAAGCCTAAGCTATCAGTCAAACTTCCACAATTAATAAGTCTCCGTGTGGTTTGGGAGCAGGTTAGGTGGAACAGAAAAAGTTCAACTACGACTTCCCACTCCTGCTATGGACCAGGCAGTTTGGTAAGGTTGCCCCACCAGGGCATAGACTTTGTTCCTCGACTCTCGTGTTGTATCCCTGACTCCTGGCCACAGCAGTTGGAGTTGGTGTGAAAACTCAAAGTGTTAAGAGAAAAGGCCAGGAGGTCAATGTGAATGAGGTTTGGGGGGTCACGAGAGGCAGACCATGACAGTGTGAATGAGGCTGGGGGTTCAGGAGAGGCAGACCATGACAGTGTGAATGAGGTTTGGGGGGTTAGGAGAGGCAGACCATGACAGTGTGAATGAGGCTGGGGGGGGGGGTCACGAGAGGCAGACCATGACAGTGTGAATGAGGCTGGGGGTTCAGGAGAGGCAGACCATGACAGTGTGAATGAGGCTGGGGGTTCAGGAGAGGCAGACCATGACAGTGTGAATGAGGCTGGGGGTTCAGGAGAGGCAGACCATGACAGTGTAAATGAGGTTGGGGGTTCAGGAGAGGCAGACCATGACAGTGTGAATGAGGCTGGGGGTTCAGGAGAGGCAGACCATGGAAGTGCTGAAATGGGGTGGAGCCTGATAATGGTATGGGCCTTTAGTAGCCAGGGGGTGGGATTGAGGGGGGACTTGTTGCTTTTTCTTTATAACTTTTCATTTTGAGATAATTTTAGACTTCCAAAGGGGTTACAGAAATGGTGTAAACTGCTCCACAGCCTTTACCCAGCTTCCCTAATGTCTTGTTCTCATATTACATAACAGCCACACAATTACTGAACATCGAGCAATTAGCATTGGTGCAACACCAGCTACTAATGCTAGCCCCTCTTTGAAGTTTGCCGGTTTCCTGACTAAGGCCCTCCTTCTGTCCCAGGATCCAGGCCAGGATCTCACATCACAGTCTGCTGGCATGGCTCCTTAGTCTGCTCCCACTGGTGAGCTGGTTCTCCACTCTTTTCCCTTCTGCAGACTTGACACTTGTAAGGAGTACTCGTCAGTGAAACACTGAATATTAAAGTATTTAAATTAAAAAAAAATCACCCATGTGTGAGCTTGTCTGATGCAGTCCCATGTTCAGACAGAGACTTTGAACTTAGCAAGCTACCACAAAAGCAAGCTGTGCCTTTCTTTGTGTATCATTCCAGGGAACTCCTGGGGTCATTGTGCTTTATTTCTGGTGGTGGTAACCTGTTTCGGGAACAGGTTCTCACTATGCAGACCAGGCTGCCCCGAAACTCACAGTCTTCCTGCCCCGGTCTCCCGAGTGCTGGGGTTTTAGGAGTGTACTATTATACAGCACATTGACATTGCAATGTTTATTTGACGTGTATATGGTATACACATGCATGATGTTTGAGAGCATGTGTGCAGCTGTACATGCAGAAGCCAGAGGAGGTTTCTCTGTCACTATCTTGTTCCCTTCAAACAGTGTTTCTGGTTAAACCAGAACCCAACATCTCATGTGTGCTGGCCAGCAAACCCCAACAATCTTCCTGTCTTTGCCTCCACTTCTGAGGTGTCAGGCATATATGGCCACACCCAGCTTTTACATGGATGCTGGGATGGGTCCCCGTGCTTGCTGCAAGTGGTTTTTCCTGCTGAGCTACCTCTCCAGTCCTACAACGCTGATTTTGATTCCTCATTCAAAGTGGGGTCTGCTCAATTTCACTACTGAGAAGTTCCCATTTTTACCTTTGTTATTAGTAACTACACCTGGAAAGTCCTTCAGAAGTCTTGTCTTTCATACTCCCATCCGTTTTTTTCCTAGCATTAAAGATGTTTCTCATACTCCCATCCATTTTTTTCCTAGCATTCCAGATCGCTATGTGTCAGCTTTACCGAGCTATGCAACTGTTCAGACACTCGTTGCTGTGACCGTATTTTGTATTTAGTTAGTGTCTTGATGAGGCGATGTTGGTGAGAAAGGTACTTCCTCTCTTGGTTAGCTCAAACACTTACGGAGCAAAAACAGACTTTTGAGAGGAAAAAGAAGTCCTGCTTCAAGACTACAATGGGGGAGGGGAGCAGGTGAGGTGTGGTGGCACATTCCGAGACAGAGAGGCTGGTAGAGCTCAGCAGTTCAAGGCCAACCTTTCTATGTAGAGAGTTCCAGGACAGCCAGTGCTACCTAGAGAGAGCTGCTTAAAAAAATATATACATAGTAGCTGGAGAGATGGCTCAGAGATTAAGAGCACTGACTGCTTTTCTGGAGGTCCTGAGTTCAATTCCCAGCAACCACATTAGTGCCTCACAACCATCTGTAATGACATCTGATGCCCTCTTCTGGTGTGCAGGCAAACATGTTGTATATATAACAAATAAATAACTCTTAAAAATAAATGAATAAATGGGCTGGGATGTAGCTCAGTGGTAGAACATTGCCCACTTGTGCAAAGCACTGGGCTTCATATTCACCATCAGGAAACCAAACAAAATAAAAAACCCACTTCAGAATTAGCTCTTCCCCAGGGGTTACCTCAGCCTCTAAAGTTACATAAGCCAATTCCTATTCTATCTACCCACTTGCTCATCTGTCTGTCTGTCTGTCTGTCTATCCATTCATCCATCCATCTATCAATCATCTATCTATGTATCTGTCTATCTATCATCCATCCATCCATCTACCTATCTATCCATCTATTCATCCATCTACTTATCTCCTTCTTTAAAGAATCCCGACTGACCTTTTCACAGGGGTCACATATCAGATTACCTGCATATCAGATATTTATGATTCTTAAGAGTAATTATAGTATTATAGTTATGAAATAGCAATGAAAATAATTTTATGGCTAGAGTTCATGCTAACTAGATGGATATCTGAAAAACAACCAGAAAGATTTAGTGGTTTCATTTAGGAGCTGACCAGAGAATGATTAGTCATCTAATCGGGAAAAATGGGAAGACAGATACATAGCAGGCTAAGGGGTCATAGGATGGTTTGTTGAAAAAAGTGGGAGAAGAATAGGGCTTCGTGGATTTGAAGACTTTGGCTAACTGGAATGGAAGCTGAATACTCCAGACAAATCTAAAAGCTTTGTGAAAAGAGCACCCAAAAAAGAAAGGAACATAAAGAAAAGGGGCTGTGGCAGAGACTGAGTGTAGGTTAGACTGTGAATGACAGGTCCCTCTACAGGGGTCAGCAAAGAGAGGCTGCTGGGCTACGGCACTGTGGTCAAGAGCACACTGCACGAGGCCCGATGGGGCTGCTGCAGAAGGCGGGATGAGAGGGGACGGGACCGAGTGGCACAGGCAAAAACAAGAAAACGAGAAAACCGTGCAAGGCAGGAGCTGGGTGTGGAGAAGGGCAGTCACCCGAGGATTCATTTCACCTTCTTCCGGTGTCCGGAGGAGACTTTTGGCCGGAAAGCAGTTGTTGAGGTAAGGCTTGCCATTGTCCATTTTGTACATCCCTGAAGACACCATCTCCCTGAGAGACAGCAAGGACAGCCGGGAGTCAGAAGAGTGAAAAGGTACAGGGGAGCCCTCCCCAGTGTCATTCCTGAGCCACCAAGACCTCTGAGGACCAGGAGGCTCTGCTTCAGCGATGGGGCTGCCGTGAACAGAGCAGGGAGGCAGAAGTGGGGCTTTCCGGTTCAAACCAGTCCTAACTCAGCAGGCTCATACAGACCTGGTTTGAATCCTGGCTTTGTCCTTCCTTGCTGTGTGACTGTGTTCCTCTACTCCTGAGCCCCACTGTCCCTACCTGTGGGGCAACGCTCCCACCTTGACAGGAACATGTGGACTGAGTGAAGGGAGCTGCTCCCCTTGTTCTATCAGACTTCAGAGAAAGGGCTTACATGATGAACAGACCAAGTTTGGACTGGATAAATCTGGTCTGAGGGGTAAACCGAATTTACTGACGGAAAGGGGGGATCAACAGTGATATAGCAAGAATAATAAAAACCCAGAAACGGACATCGGGCTTTGAGCTGAAGATCAGAGAAGCAAAGCAGCCAAGTCACTAGAGAGCTCTTACCTCTACCCAATCTTCAGACTGAAAAGAGAGCGTGTTCCCGTCTCATCCCACCTCATACTCCTCTCTCGTGCTAGTATTAAAGGCATGACCCACCACTGCCCGGCCTCTATGGCTAACTAGTGTGGCTGCTAGGATTAAAGGTCTGTGCCACCACTGACTGGTCATACTTTGTTAGATCATAAACAAACTATCACTATTCCGTTCAAACAGAAAGAGCCACAGGAGTGAGGGCATCATGAGGAGGGAATGGTCAGGACCCAGGAAGAAGAAGGCTGTGCATTTGGAACTCTTTGATACAGTAAGGTTCAACAGGAAGACAGTGCCTGCATCTGAAGGGTGTTTGCTGAGGGGCAGGGAGACCGTGGTTTCACACTGTATTTCACACTTTGTCCTGGGCATTCAGTGCCTGGGAAACAGAGTCAACAGTTGGGCTTAACACAAACCAAAACTGAGCTGTGCTTGGGAAAGGGAGGCCAGACAAAATGGTCCAGTGAATGAGCCTGGCAATGGGGAACACTGGTAGGGAGCACTGTACCAAACTAGTGGAACCAAACAAAGATAAAGATAAAAGCAGAAGGCGGGGGAGCAAAGGAGGGAAGGCGAAACACAGAAACAAAAACCAGAAACAGAAACAAGACCAGAAACCAACTGTAGAGAGGTAAACAGGAAGGTGAAGGAGGCCCAGGGAGCTGTCAGGTAAACCAAGGGACCACAAAGCCCAAGAGAGCATCTGAGAGGAGAAGCTGGGAGGTCAGGGAAGGGGACCATCTCAAACAGGCCTTGAGGAAATAGCAGTCCGCTTCCAGGAAAGGGCAGAACTAAGTACTGATGTAGGAAGTGTGGAGAAAGGGAGGCAGTGCAAGAGGAAAACACAAGCAGAGTTTCCAAAGACCTTGGCTGTGACAGAGGCAAGCAGCAGCATAGTGGAGAGAAAGCCACCAATAGGGCAGGTACTCAGGAGTGGGCAGTGTGGGGGATGCCAAGGGATGTGCTCTCTGTGAACAGAGGCAATGCTTTTACTCTAGTCCCAGCCTCAGAGGGCAGCCACTACAGAGCATGGACTCTGGATGGTTCAAATGCCAGTGAGAACAATTACCTCATGGCTTTGGGCGCTTAAGTTATTTAACATTTCACCACACTGCCTCAATTTCTCCCTCTGTGAAATGTAGACAGTAAGTGGACTTCATCTATGGAACCGTCTTGATGACCAAATGAGAAAACGCTTGTGGATGGGCTTAGGGGTGTAACCAGCACCTGGCTAGCCTACATTGGTCATTTTCTAACAGGACGAGAAAGGCTCAGCTATGTTATCACCAGGAGGGGAGAACAGGTTAAAGGAGGAGAGAACGAAAAAGAAGAGCAGCCTTACCCTCTCTGGGAGTGATCAGCAGGAAGGGACAGGGCAGGAAGGCTTCCTGGGACAGCTGTGATAGGAAGACATTTCACATAGCCTCATTGGCTCATTTCTTACCACTCAAGGAATAAGAAGAACACAAGGGAACCTTTCACTTCCTGTTGGCTCTACATGTATGTATGTGCATGTATACAGACAGAAATTGGAAAGTGAATATGGTTCTGCCTCCAGGGTCTGACTTGGGCTTTTTTAAAAAATCAACTTGTTACTGTCTTCAGAACAATTCCTCAAAAGAGGGACTGTCCCTAATTATCACCTGTCACTCAGGAAACAGGAAGTTAAAGAGCTTGCAGAGTTCAGGGAAGATAAAGATGAGCTGAAGGCAGTAGAGTACTTGCCCAGCATGATGAGCTCGATCTTTAGCAACACACACACACAAACACACACACACACACACACACACACACACACACACACACACACAAGGGAGTCTGAGGTCAAACCTTGCATGAACCTGAATAAGTAGCCTACCATTGCAAATCTAGGTCTTTACAGGAGCTGGGCAGGCTGTGGGAGTGGAGTGGGTGAAGCAAGCTGAACGCCAGAGAGACAGATGTATGTGAGCATACATGTGCCTGCAGGAGCGGCTCCTACTCAGCCCTCCCCAACTGCTGCCAAGCAGAAATCCCAGTCAGTGTTGCCAGACCTTCCTTGTTTTTATCAAGAGAAGTCTGCTTTTGTATGAAATCTTATTATTTGAGCATGAGTAACTCATCTGTCACTTTGAAATGATGTGCAGACCAAACCAAACACATCTGGGAAGACCGTCAACTCCAAGGCTACTGTTAGTTTTCTGTAGTGAAAATCCTTTGACTTTCACAGGAATAAAGTAATAAATGCCATTCAAAACCAAACCAAACCAGAAAACAACTATTACTTAACTTTGCAAATTCAGTCACAAATGTTTGCTGCTGCCCGGAAATGCACAGCTGGAGACTAAAATGCCACCTGGACCCTGTCCTGGCCCCAGGGCCTTTCTTATCCTACGCTGCTTTGGGTCATTTGTTGTGGCAGGATTCCAGCTCATACTGTCCCAGCCTGCTCCCTTCCGACTGGGCCCCTGAGGAAGCCACGGGTCCTACTCGTTTCTGTTTTTTTAGCTGCATTTTGTTTTTGTTGTGCAGTGATGGAACCCAGAGCCTCAGACACATTGGGCAGGTGCTCTGCCCTGAGCCCAAGGCCGACAAGCCTGCTCTCCAAGGTCCTTGGCGTCAGTGCCCTAACCTTTCCAGCCTAGCCAATCCTGGGCATTCAGCCTTACAAGGGTATATTGTCACCAGTGTTTCCAGCCTTGTGCTTAGTGCTTAGTGTTGCTTCTGCATAATAAATACCCATTTTTACCCTGTCTACCTGGTTGATCTCACCCATTAAAAAATTCAGTTCCACTCCCCCCACAAAGACCTGAGTTTCTTACATTGTAAACTCCTAGAGACTTTTCTTTCACAGACTTCCATTATCAAAAGCTCTGCTTTGGGGGCAGCCTATTTGAGCTGCCCCAGCTGAGGGAAGGGAGTTCCCTGAAGACTGTGAGGCCGAGGCATCGAGCATGTGTGAAGAATACATAAAAGACGGGCGAGCTGGGATCAAGGTGTCCTGTGAGAAGGCTTCCCGGCAGTGACAGTGGCAGAGGTGGGGCAGAAGGAGGAGGGCAGTTTGGGAACAAGGAACTTAACTTCGGGTCTAGTTTTTCCTTCAAAGCAGGACAGCTGGGGCTGGAGAGATGGCTCAGAGGTTAAGAGCATTGCCTCCTCTTCCAAAGGTCCTGAGTTCAATTCCCAGCAACCACATAGTGGCTCATAACCATCTGGTCTGGTGCCCTCTTCTGGCTAGCAGGCATACACACAGACAGAATGTTGTATACATAATAAATATTTTTTTTTTTAAAAAAAAAAAAAAAAGCAGGACAGCTGTGGGCAAGTCATTAAAATAACTCTTTGACTATCGGTTTTCCTACGTGGAAAATGGAGCTACAAATTCTGTGCCTGGAGAACTGTGTTGAGAACGGAATGAAGCAAAGGACATCTTTCTATCCCCTTTGCACACACCGCCCCTCTCACAAAGCCTTTATTGGACTTTCTAGCGGGAGACAGTGGTGCTTTTGCTAGACTGAGTGTATTTATTTGTTCCTTAGTGTCCCCTTCATGGTTTCACTGCTTTCAGCCTCATACAATTGCTACGGATAATGCAAAGCTCCCCCAAGGGACGATGAGCCTCCAAGTCTGAAACACTCCTAATTCATTGCTTCACACCATCCATGGGACCTAGCACATTAGAAGCACCCAAAGGCCATGAGCGAGCCAAACGAAGGCTATAACAGCACTCCTGGGACCCAAGGTCTCTCTAATTTCCCTCGAGGGAAAGGGCAGTGCGTGTAGTGAATTATCAGTTTATCCTAACACAGCATCTAACGTAGCAAATTCCATGAGTATCTATGAACCGAGTAAGTGATGCTTGGCTTTCCTTTGGTCTAATGCATAGCCTCTGTGTATTCTGATCCCTGAGCTCCCTATAAAGGGATAAAGGCTTTTTCCTCAGGCAGCCCTCTGGCTTGCCACACTTCTAGAACCACACTCAGTACTTTGTTAGTATTTTGCTCCCCTCACCAATTGCCTTGTTACAGGGCCTAAGATTGCCTCAGCTAAACAAACCCATTCTCTGGTTTAGTTTCCTTTTGCTTGCTTTTGTCAACTGATACAAACTAGGGTTAGTGTCATCTGGGAAGCATGAACATCAGTTGAGAAAACGCCGCTGTCAGGCTGACCTATGAGAAAGCCTGTGGCACGTTTTATGGATTAATGATTGATGTGGGAAGGCCCAGGTCTCTTGTGTAGGAAAGCAAGCGGGTGAGCATCAGGCCTCTGTGATCTCTGCTTCAATTCCTGTCCTGCTTAGCCTTGGAAGCCTTGGCTTCCCTCACAGACAAAGGGATCAGGACATGCAAGACAAATAAAGCCCTTTCTCTGCAAGCTGCTTTGTGTCAGTGTTTTCTCAGAGCAACAGAAAGTCAAGCAAAAAAAAAAAAAAAAAAAAAACCACCCTGACACCTAGGCCTGAGCTAGAACTCTCTACAAAAATCAGCTGCTTTGGTTTTCAGGACGCCGCTCTGTCAATCTATCAGCTGAAATGAATGAGGGAGCACGCGAGTAAACCACTGTTTAGAAAACACTGGAGACAGCAGCGGCTAGAGAAGGGTCTGGCAGTTAGTTCACTGGGCTATCAGGGCCTAGTTCCGTGTCTAGACAGTACTTACTTGATCTTTGACCTCGGGAACGAGTCTTTGCTTTCCTTTTGTTTTTGTTTCTTTACCTGCTTCTTTACCTGTAAAAGAGATATTGTAAATTGTCTTAGCCTGTCATTAAGAAGTCTTGAACCTTAGTAATTATATCCTACATTCTAGATATATGGAGCCTTATGCTCCAATATGTGTCTTGGATGAAGGGTATGTGTGTGTGTGTGGGGGGGGGATAATAGGATGGAAACAATTCTAAGAAACAGACGGACATGCTATGAAAATAAGACAAATGGGGCTGGAGATGTAGCTCGTATGTTCAAGACCCTGGGCCTGATCCTGAGTGTCATGTATGCGCACACACAAAAGACACAGGAACGAAGACATGGGCAGAGAATTATAAGAGCCACGTTGTTTGCCAGTAGAAGGAAGCCGGGTTGCTTAAGCAGGCTACAAAAAGCATAGATGGGAAAGGAAGGGACCATTTAGAAGCTCATTTAAATGAAATACATTTCTGTAGAATAAAAATAGCAAAGACAAAATTGAGAGATAAATCCCAGTTTAGGAAAAATAAATGTCACACATTTAACACAAAGAATAAAAGTGAACTCAAGTATTAGGCAGCACATAAATAATTATAGAAATTCTAATTCAATGTGAGAACAATAGGTGAGAACGTATGGACTTACAACCAAAGGGACAAGAAAGGGACATCGTTCCTCGGTTACATTTTCTAGACTGTAACCCTGATAGAAGCATGGACTGATTTTTATGGTAGATAAATGAAAGATGAAGGTCCATACTTGAGGGTTAACTTCAGCTACCTCTAAACTCTCTCTCAAACTTGAAAGCTAATATCAAGCTGACTTTAGCATCCCCTAGGTCTGTCTGTCTCCCTCCTGCACCTGTGTGCCTGCATCACTCTCTCTGAGGCACCGGTGTTCCTTACTGGCATGCATTTGCCTACTCCACTCCTTCAGCCTATCACATCTGTCTTTCTTTACCTTGATTCATGCAGTCTCCTTTCCTGAACTCCATATTCCCAGGTGGACCTTTTTAAGGCCCGCTTCATTTCTTTTTAAAATTTACTTATTTTTAATTTATGTGTACACATGTTTTGCCCCCATGTCCACAGAAGACAAAGAAGGGCACTGGATCCCCTGGCACTGGAATTACAGAGGACTGTAAGCCTTCATGTGGGTGATGGGAACTGAACTGGAATCCTCTGCAAGAATAGCAAGATGCTGAGCCATCTCTCCAACCCTTGGGCCTATTTCTTTTCTTCTTAGTTTTTTGAAGGTTCTTCTGTCTAGCTGTAGTTGTCCTGGCACTAGCTCTTTAGAGCAGGCTGGCCTCGAACTCACAGAGATCCATCTGTCTCTGCCTTCTGAGTATTAATAGAATTAAAGGTGTGTGCCACTACTTCCCAGCATGAGCCTATTTTTCTTTTTTGAAAGATTTATTTATTATGCATACAGTGCTCTATCTGCATGTATCTGTGCACACCAGAAGAGGGCACCACATCTCATTACAGATGGTTGTGAGCCACCATGTAGTTGCTGAGAATTGAACTCAGGACCTCTGGAAGAGCAGCCAGTGCTCTTAATCTCTGAGTCATCTCTCCAGCTCCATGGGCCTATTTCTTAATGGAGGTATTCTATTACAGTGTGTTAGAATGGCCTGGTTTCCTGACTGTTCACCACACCAACCTCAGGCTGAAGCTGAGGCCCTCCAAACGCAAGCCAGTATCTCAAGCAAGGCGTGGCCTATAGAAGGAGAGTTTGTAATAAATGCTACCCCAACTAAACAGGCATAAACAAGACACTGCAGGAGTACTGGTTTTGTCTGCTAGAAAGGAAAAGGCAAGAATCGAGGAGGGTTTCGCAGAACAGGTGACATTCGAGCTGCGTGCTGAGAAATGAGAGGTTGCAGGAAGGATTAGTGGCAACAACAAAAAGCCAAGAGGCATTCGACCGCGGTGGCCAGGAATAGCTTAACAGAGGACGCAATCTAATCTGGTTTCTTCAGTGATCACTATTTTCATATGAACATTAGCTTTGCCACGACAGGCTTTGTCTGTTTCAGAAGTGTACTCTGAGTCACCAGAACGGGAGGACTGATTACATGCTAAGTAATTCAGAGGCTGGGCATGGTGGTTTGTGCCTTTAGTTCCCCACTCAGGAGGTAGAGGCACCTAGATCTCTGTGAGTTTGAAGCCAAGCTGTCTGCGTAGTTTCAGGCCATCCAGAACCTTACAATGAGACCTTGTCTCAGGAAAACAAGTCTAATGAATTCAGCATTTGGCCCATAATTTGAATATTTATGGGAAGTATATAGGTATAAAAGCTAAATATGGCATAAAGTAATATTCCTAAGCCTCTAGATTAGCAACCAGATATATTTTCCTTACATGCCTTATACAGTGTCAAGTTTTATGGCTGCTCAATATTTTTTCTTAGTCAATATTTGTAAAATTAGAATGCCAAACTGGAAACATGCTTTTAATTAAAAAAACTAAAATCTCTGCTTCAACTGTGTTCTGACCCATGCTCTCTGCTTTCTGGTAAGTTCATTATTTTGAGATTGACACTGGATAGATATGAGCGCACGTAGGGCACTGCCTGACAGACAGTAGGCGCTCAATAAATGGCAGTTCTACATGAAACGCTACTAACAGCTAAGACGATAGTCACTTTGGAGAGACTACTCGAGCTAATGCTCTAACAACAGGGATAAAAAAGAGTGAAGAGCAGGCTCTTCCACGCTTTCGGGGCTAGAAAGACTCTTAACTCAAGCAAACTAAGTTTCCTGACACACCTGCCTCCGGCGTCGTTTCCGCCTCCGAACCGTCCGCGGAGGCGACGTCCCTGACAGGCGGGATGCACGCCTGCGAGCCTCACGGGAATCTCGGAGTCGCTCCACGGTGGCGCTTGCCACAGCCTTCCCCACCCACTCCTTGGTAACCGCGACGCTGAGGCTAGCAACGTAGGCAGCAACTGGCGACCGCAGATTCTAACAAGTCCCGTCAAGCCCCGCGGCCACTCTCAGCTCTCGTCAGCCCACGAACTACGGATCCCGATGGGCGCTGCGCAGTGCACCACGTGGGCGGTTTCAGCCAATCGGCTTTGGACAAGTCGTAGAGGGAGGGAGACGCGGAGGGGAGACAAGATGGCGGCGGCGGCGTCGCAAGGCGGGAGAAGCGGCGGTGGCGGAGGCGGTAGTGGGGTTGGCGGCGGCCCCAGCTGTGGGACAAGCAGCAGCCGCACTGGTTTGTTGGATAAGGTGAGGAGCTGGGGCCTGGAGACAGTGTAGAGCCTTGGGGATGCCCGGGAGGTGCTGAGCCCGCCGTCCCATCCCCGCCCCCCTTGTCTGTGGCTTCTTGATTAGCGCTCCTCTGTAGCCCACCACCGCGCTCTTGTCATCTGCCCTCTCAACGCATTCACATCTCAGCCTTCTCTTTAGGTCCTCTCTTTTCCGCAAGTGTGCTGGTCCCTAACGCTGGCTGCCACCGCAGCTTTTTAAAGTTACTTATAGCTATATTTCGCCGTAAGGATCGCGTTTCTGTTGTGCTAAGGGGGGGACACACTCTGGAAAGTGCCCATTTCACCAACGCGGAAAACTGATCTCCCCAAGAACTTAAAAGAATCTACTCGAAGTCGGTGTTCCCCAGACTTCCGCCGTCACCTTCGCGTGTTGCTATAGAGGCCAAAGAGTTCCTTGGCCTTTTACTTACTAAAGTTTCTAGGCGGATTTTTTTTCCATGATACGTCAAATAATGAAATATTCGTATGTTGGCTTCCCTTGCTAGGCTGACAGAAAGTCTTTTCCCCTCTGCGTTCCCTGCCTTTCTCTTTTCTTCCTCTGCTTGTCCCCTGCTGTCTGTGCCAGCTAGCTATTTTTCCATTTTTTTTTAAAACAACAACAACAACAAAAAACCCATCTTTATTCATAAGGGCTTAAAGGAAAGAGGTGGGGCTGCTCCTGAATTGACCTTCTTGCCCTTTGCATAGCATCTTGGAAGAAACAGTTATGTGAAAAGCAGGCCTAGTATTGGTTCTGCCTCTTGCTATGTGATCTGAAATATGCCTGCTCTCCTCGTTTCTGTTACTCATCTAGAAAAGTGAGGGATTTAGCCTGGGTATATCGTAAGGTTCCCCTCCAGTGTCCTCATTCCCAGCTGATGTGATAAGTGTGGAGCATGCTACTTTAATATAGTAAACCATTTTTTCTTGAAACATTTTAATCGAAAAGCTTTCAGACTCTTCTGTGCCAAGCAGATTTGTAGTGCTTACGAAATGAATACCTGATTTTGTTAGGGTCTCCAATCCAGGATTTGTGTCTCTTCCCACATAGTAGGCAACTACTCCACCATGGAGCCACCTCCCCAGTTCTGCTTGGTTCTTTTGAGGGTCATTAGATTCAAATTAAGATAGAGTCTTGCTGTGCAGCTAAGCTGGTCTCAAACTCAGACCCTCCTGCTTCTTTCTTCTGACTGCCCTCACAGTCTTAATACTTCTTAAGTAGGAATGTGTTCTGAGAATTGGTTGGTATTTTTGTTAAAATTCACTCTTTCTGTTGGGTGTGCAACTCACAGCTTATGCTGAGCCTTCCCAGGGTGACTCCGTCTCCCCTCTGCTTGGATTATTACTAGCAGACGTAAACAGGGACATTCTGCCAAGGCAGAACTTACTACACAATGCTCTTTGGTGTCTGTCAAGGCTTGGGTTCAGGTTTCACTGCAGATTTTCAGTGTCCAAGGATGCTCATATCATTCATAAAATGGTATAGTATTTGAATATAAGCTACATACCCTCCAGTGTACTTTAAATCACCTTTAGATTATTTGAAATACTTGCTGTAAAGTAAATGCTTTGCAGACAGTTGTTATACAGTGACAAAAAATGTTTGTGAGTTCAGGAATACAAAGGTTTTTCATTTTTGCTTCTGTTTTTGTTTTTCCCATTGAATACTGTCTATACATTGGTTGGTCCTTGCCTGTACTATATATATATATATTTTGGTTTTTCGAGACAGGGTTTCTCTGTGGTTTTGGAGCCTGTCCTGGAACTAGCTTTTGTAGACCAGGCTGGTCTCGAACTCACAGAGATCCGCCTGCCTCTGCCTCCCAAGTGCTGGGATTAAAGGCGTGTGCCACCACCGCCCGGCTTGCCTGTGCAATATTTGATATAGAGAGCTGACTGTAGTATCTTTGTGTTAGGATAATTTGGCCTTTAAGTATCTCTGCTACTGGAGTTAAGTATGAAGACTCTGAAGTTACTTAACCTTAGAACCTTTTCTATTTTTCATCTGAAACAAAGAGAGTTATATGACAGGGTTTGGGGCAGAATCAAGACTATCAGCCTCTGCACTCTGAAGTTTACTGTGTCGTGATGAAGGGAAGTAGCAAGTTTCTGTTATCAGAGTGCTCAGACTAGCCAAATAGGAAGTGGAGTATTCAAAATAAGTATATTTAAGGAAACACATGATGCATTCAAAAGGTACTTTTTGCAGAAATTCAAATGAGAGAGGATGGTTCTTAAGATCTGATAGCTAAGAGTTAGAGCCCTGGGGTGAAAGATACGTCATGTCTGAGTAGAGTTCAGACATGATGTTAAGAATGAGAAGAAAAACATATCAAGTAAGAAAGTTTTAAATTATTTGTTGCATTTGATGTATTTTGGGGTGTGTGTGTGTTTGGGCACATGGTGTGGAGGTCAGAGAACAATTTTTGAGAATCAGTTCTCTCCTACTGTGAGGGACCCAGGGACCCCATGAGGCTTGGCGGTAAGTATCTTTATCCGCTGAGCCGTCTCTCTTCCTTATACAGAATGTGATGGTGCTTGAGATTCTTGTAGGCTTAACAGGAGGGTCTCTAGGTAAACTAGTGATGGTAGAGTTAGACTGGAGAGGGTCACTTAAGTGGGATGGAAAGGCTTTTGAGACTATATAAAGTGACTTTAGGAAAATTATTCACGTAGTTCACTGAATTAGACATAACATGGCCATAGTGTATAGGACTTAATAGAAAGAAGGGCAAGTTTGCGTTCTACAGCCCTGACGTTAGCCGAGAAAAATGCCCCTGTAGAAGATGCTGCTCGACGTGTATAGAAAACTGACTACTGAAGTGGGGAATCTGGGACCTGTCCCGAGTGGAGCAGGCCTATGTAAACAATGGGGTTTTGTTCTAGGAGTATTCAAATGAAGATGGTGCCTTTAATATAAGCTCTTCAACATGATTCTTCTTCTTGCATTTTCTTTTCTCCCTTTGGGGGAGGAAGGTTTTTATTTCCACACCTGTAGTTCACTTGCCATGAAGAGATGTGATCAAGTTGTACGAATGTGCTTCTCGATTTCTCAACACTGATGCAGGTTTCTGCTCCTTTGAAACAGACTTTAAGAGCAAAGCGGCACCTGTTTCCTGTTTCAAAAACAAGTTTGCAGATCTAATCTTCCCCCTCCGAGTCACTGCTCTAAGCTGGTTTGCCCCATGTCTGTCAGTGCCTTTTGAGCTATATGGAAGCCATAAGGAGTTGATTTTTAAAATCAACTGGTATAGGGTTGGGAGGTTGGGGTGGAAATTATGTAGGCTTAGGGATCTCTTTGATAAAAAGAGGAGGGGGAATTAAATGGGATAATAGGTAGCTTACTCACTCTAATAATAATAGTGATTGTGAGCTATTATGTATAGACAATTTACATTGGTATAGATTCTTTCATATTGATACAAATTCAAATTATATTTGTTATATTGAATATGCTCCTATTTCTGTTTACAATATTTGTACATCTAGGCAAAGTTATTTTGTCATATTGTATGTTTGCATGTTTCTATCTCTACTTAAGACATTTGTATATTGGTACATTTTAGGATATATTGATCATATTGCACTATACATTTCTACCTCAAGATACTTATACACTCTTTACATTTTGAGGTCATTGTCCTCATTTGCTGCAGAGTTGTTTAAAGATTGTTTAATATTCTAATATAAACTCTTAGTCTTTAAGCTATACAAGTATTAAGTATTATAGGTCTTTAGTAATCCATGTTTGTCATGATTATAGTTAGACTAATCAGTTTCTTTAGATACATAGGGATTGTATTCTGCATAGATAGGTGATCTTCAACCACTTCAAAGAACTATAGAATATGACATTTAAATAACTTAGGGTTCTGTTGACATGAGACACGATTGCTCCTGGCAACATCAATCTACACCCATGTTGAGCACTGAGGACACTTCACTTGGAGCTGTTTTCTTCTTGGCAAAGCTGGCCTTTGGGCCTTTGGGCAGGAAACTGCCCATGCCTCAACCACTGACAAAATTTGCGGTGTCCGGACTGGACAAGCAGAATATGAGAAAAAAGACTGCCAAACCTTGTCAAGACAGGGTAAGATGGTTTTGAAATTTTTCCTGCCTCTTTGACTATGATCTGTCAGTTACTCTAGGCCTTAGCCAAAGTTGGTTGCTCCAGTGTTCCCAGTGAGACTTTGGGCCAGGTAGCCGATTGTCTCTCATTTATTGCACATTTTGGAAGCTGCCTGATTGTACTTCCTGCCTACTCAAAAATTATCTACCTTCTCAGGTCTTCGATGAGGTTGAAGACTAGATAGTTGTAGTTACTGTCCTCTCCTTACTTAGCCAGCCATTTCTAATACAAGACTTAGACTCTTTAGGATAGAATAGTTATTGAAACATTTAGCATATGTTTCTTGCTTAGTATTGTTTATGCTAGTTATAATTCTAATTTTTATACTTGATATCTGTTCTTATTATATACAATAGTTTTGTATTGAGTTTGGAACTCTTATTTAGGCAAAAAGGGGAGTTATTGGGGAACCTCCTTCAGTCAATGGCCTTTGAGACACTGGACTGGGTTGGGCGTGGCCTTGGTTACCGAAAAAACCATGCAGGCTCACTTACTCACTCTCCTCTCTCTCCTGGCTGCTGAATTCGGTTCCTGTTGCCCACTCCTGCAAAGGACTGTGATCTGTGAGTCCATTCTAAATAAAGAACCCTTCACTAGACCCAGTTCTGAGCTAGTGTAGGACTGTTTTATTTGCATTTGCCTACATGGGGTATTTCTGTCCTCCAAAACTCAGGCAAGGACAAGTATGCCCTGTTCCTCTGTTGATTTAAAAAAAAAAAAAAAAGTGATTTCTAGTAACCATCATGCCTCACTCATGAACATGAATAAGTTGTATGGTTATAATGTAAACTGAGAACAACGATCTGATCCAGTTAAGCTATTAAATAATGCCAAGTCAGTACTATGACTGTTTTGAAAAGATGGCAGGAGGAGCAGGAAAAATAATACGTACGTGTCAGGGGAGTTTCCCAAGACTGGTGATTTGTTAGCCAAACCATGAGACTCAGCATATAGTGCTGCCTGCAATAAGATCTATTATAGCACCATGGAATGGAATGCGGAGGAAACCAAGTGGTATTTAATGGCAGAGTTACAACAGATAGCACATGTGAAGTGGTGTCTGCCAGGGAACCTCGTTAGACACACAGTTCATTGGGCACCTTATGCCTAGTCTGTGCCAGATTCCTAGAAGGAAAGGTGTTTGACATGAATCACATTGTTCACAGAGCTTAGACACAGGGAACTACTTTCAGCAGTTAGGGGATGTTTTATATAGTGCAGGGAACTGTGTATCAGCCAAGTTGCCAGATAGCAGGGTGGTAGTTCTGAGGGAACTTACATTAGTTCCTTCCCACATGCTGCCCTTAATTATAATTTATCCAGTGAGGTCCCATGTGAAACAAACTTGCCTTTGCCTTGTTTTAATGTGGGGTTCCCCTCTATGCTATGAATATGTCTTATTACCATTGGTTAATAAAGAAGCTGCTTCGGCCTATAGCAGGGCAGAATATAGCCAAGCTGGAAGAGATAAGAGAGAGTAGGTGCAGTCAGAGAGATGCCATGTAGCTGCCCAAAAAGCAAGAGGTAACAAACCACGAGCCTTTTGGCCAAGTACAAAATAATAAAAATGGGTTAATTTAAGATGTAAGAGTTAGTTAATAAAGAAGCCTGAGCTAATAGGCCAAATAGTGTGATTAATATAGTTTCTGTGTGATTATTTGGGTCTGGGCGGCCGGGAAATGAAAGAGCAGTTTCTGCTTACATTGTATCTCTGTGTATATGTTCACACACATATGTAGGTGCATGTGTGTGCGTGTGGAGGCCGGAAGCTTCCTCAGTTGATTGCTACCTTTATGTTTGTTTCTGAGACAGAGTCTTTTTATGGAGCCTTGACTGACCTGGTACTGTGTAAGCCAGACTGGCCTCTGCCTCGGAACACTGAGATTAAAGACATTGCCACCATGCCTGGCTCCACCTTTTATTTGAGACAGGATCTTTTATTGAATTCAGAGCTCACTGATCTCCCTAGCTTCTGCCTTGTCTTTTTATTCCTTTTTATTGTTCCTCATACTTAGTGTTAAGAAGACCAGAGGGAGGGGAAGATACGTGGATATAATAGGGAGGGTGTGATTTGCATACGTTTTAGAGGAGCGGCTTCTGAGAATGATGGGAAATGGCAACCAGATGGGAATAGGAGCCTAATGTCAGCCCTGCTTGTTTAGATCTTTCTCCGTGCTGTAGCAGAGAGGGCTCAGGGTTTTCATGTGTACAAAGTAGAATGGTGCATCCCTTTCTCCAGAAACCAAATTATAACCTTGTCATGGTTTGTGTAATTCACTGGAAGTTCTCCCTACTGAAGTTTCTCGAACTAGGCAGTGGGGTTAGGGTTGAGGCTTAGTCAGCATGTTAACACTGCTTCTGCACATTATCTGTGGAAACCGCTGGGAGATTGTACGGCCGAGCTTCCTCCCTGGACTCTGCTGCTCTCGGTGATGTGTGTCTGAGTGTGGGGGGGGGGGGTGAGGGGGGGGTCTATGAGAATAAGTTCTTTCTCTCTTGAAGTGATAAAACTTCACTATTTCACAGATAATCCAAATCTTGTTGTAGGCTTAACCCAACAAATCCTTTGGGGTTATTAAAGGAGTATTGACTAAATGCATATGAGCTGCACTCCTCTGTGGTAAATGGGGTAGGATATATGAGTTGACATAGCACATGCACTTGTTCTGGTTCTAGGCTGTAGGATTTGCGTTTTCTGCATGGAAACTTGCACCATCCGTATGAGAACCTGATTGTGGTGCCTAGTCTCCATTTCATCAGAAAACAAGAGTTCTCAAGAAGCTAGGCGGTGGTGGCGCACGCCTTTAATCCCAGCACTCCGGAGGCAGAGGCAGGTGGATCTCTGGGAGTTCAAGGCTAGCCTGGTCTACAAGAGCTAGTTCCGGGACAGGCACCAAAGCTACAGAGAAACCCTGTCTCGAAAAACCAAAAAAAAAGAGTTCTCAAGAAAGTAGCACATTCTACTTTGTAAGGTGCCGCAGTTTTGATATACAGTTTTCCCGGTTGTTTTGCAGTGGAAGATTGATGATAAGCCTGTAAAAATTGATAAGTGGGATGGATCAGCTGTGAAAAATTCTTTGGATGATTCCGCCAAAAAGGTACATTTTTCAAGAATGTGCATGAGCGTGTTTTTAGCCTGTGGACATGTCTCCTCTCAGATCTCAAAGTTAGAAAATGAGCCAGGAAAGGGCTTCTGAAATTATCACAGAATAAATAAGAGGAATTGTTTTTTAACATCAGTGTTGGGGAGATCAAGAAAATTGGTAATTCATTGTTTCGAGATTAGTTTAGAGCACAGAACTAGGGAAGGTAGAACTTTCATCTATGGAGAATTCGTTTGCAAAAAGAAATGGAAATGTTAGCTGTGTCCTATGTAACTATGTAAGGTACTGCCAGGCGCACTTGGGACGCAGAGGCAGGCAGATCTTTGTGAGTTTGAGGCCAGCCTGATCTACAGAACTAGTTCCAGGGTAGCCAAGATAGCCAAGGCTACATAAAGAAACTTGTTTTTGCCTCCCCCCCAAAAAGCCCAAACCGTTTCTCTGGGATTCTTTGTTTAGAGTGGTAAGATGCCAGCTGAAGAGAATACTTGTTTATTCCTGCAGTTCATAACATGACCATGCCACAGCAAGGCCGCGTCCCTGTTACCTTCCCTCCTGCTTCTCTCTAGGTACTCCTGGAGAAGTACAAGTACGTGGAGAACTTTGGTCTAATTGACGGGCGCCTCACCATCTGCACCATCTCCTGCTTCTTTGCCATAGTGGCTTTGATTTGGGATTACATGCACCCCTTTCCAGAGTCCAAGCCAGTTTTGGCTTTGTGCGTAATATCATATCCTTTTTTCATGCTCAGGTGTGCTTTTTAATAACAATTCAAAAATGCCTGCCATTAGATTAGCCTTGCTTCGCATAGAAGCTTTGATTTTAGGACTTGCTGATGTTAGAATTAACATTAAAAGCTGTGCATATAAACTCATGCTATATCATTGATATTCTGTATTTAATAAGGTTATTTTATCTGTAACATATTTAGTTATTAACTAATAGGAGAACTAGAGCAAAAATGCACAATGGTAATGAGACCCAGCTCTTTTAACTCGTTGGATTTTTTTCCATCAGACTGGGTTGCTTTAAGCCGTTTATTCCAGACTAAAAATAGAAAAGCTTGGGCTTTTAGAAGTTTGAATGTGTTTCCTATTTTTTCTTTGAAGCTGAAGAGCTGGCTGGGGAGGTCCTGAGCATGAGGTGTGGATTTGACCTGTGTTTCAGTGAGATTAAGGACTCCTTCTGGGTCTACACAATATGGGTTTGAAATCCAAGGTGTTTGTGACCTTGTGCTCAGAGGAAAAAAATGTAAGTAATACACATTCAGAATTGCCAGAATGAGTGGGACTGTGGATGTGGTCGCTACGCTTGTAATTCCAGCTCCCAGGGTGAATCAGGATGATCATGAATGCCAAGCCAGCTAGGGCTACCTGGCAAAACCTCATATCCCCATTTAAGAACTGGAAAAAAGAGTTCTGGGGAGATGGCCCAGTTGTTAAAATATTTGTTACACAAGCACAAAGACTTGGAACCCCAGCACCCACTTAAAAGCTGGACACAGCACACAGGCTTGTGATTCCAGTGCTGAGGAGATGGGGATGGGATCCCAGGGCCGTCTGGCCAGCCAGTCTCTCTGAATCTGAGCTCCAGGTTGGTTCATTATTTAACTTTCATAATTTATAACTTAAAAACGATATAATGGATTTTTTTTTCTGGTCCATCAAAATGCCTCTTTAGGTGAAGGTATTTGCTGTCCGGCTTGATGTGAGTTTCAGTCCCTGGAACCCAGAGTGAGAGAACTGACCCTGCAGGTTGTCCTTTCATTTCCACACCTGTGCCTTGACATACTTTGTGCACACATTTCCCCAGATAAATAAGTATAAAATTAAAAAATTATAGCTATATATCCTCATTAGTATGTAGAACTCTTCCACTAAGTGAAAAAATACATCTTACAGGCCACCTTCACAAAGCTGGAGAGGTAGTGCCGTAGTCAGAGTTTGATTCCGGAACCCACGTCATCTAACTCCAGCTCCAGGGGACCTGACACGTTCTTCTGGATCCTGCAGGCACACACACACACACACACAACTTTAAAAATAAAATTAATCCACTTTCAGAGGCAGTTAGTAAGCCATCTTAATAAAGCACCCATTAAAAATAGTGCTATACAAATAGACAGTTCCTGGTCTTGGCAACAAGTAACCTGTGACTCTTCAATAATCAGATTAGTTATCCTAGTTAGAAATTCTCACTGTTGATGCAATAATCAGATTAGTTATCCTAGTTAGAAATTCTCACTGTTGATGCAATAATCAGATTAGTTATCCTAGTTAGAAATTCTCATTGTTGATGCAATCTCAAAGAACACACCTTAAGTTCTAGAGACAGGGACAGCAGCCACATCACAGTCTCCAAAACAACTGCTTGGACAGTATTTCAGCTGTATTCTGTTTAAAGCAGAGCTTGATCCTAAGGTCTTGTTTTATACACAGTGCTTGTGACCACCACTGTAAGAACCGTGTGCTAATGGCTATGTATAGAAGCATGATCCTAAGGTCATGTTTTATACACAGTGGTTGTGACCACCACTGTAAGTAAGGACCGTGTGCTAATGGCTATGTATAGAAGCATGATCCTAAGGTCATGTTTTATACACAGTGCTTGTGACCACCACTGTAAGTAAGGTCTGTGTGCTAATGGCTATATATAGAAGCCCCATGACAGTTTTGTTCGGTTTGTCTGAGACAGGTCTCAGTAGACCGACCTTAACTTGCTGTAGTCCTGACTCAGCCTTCCAAGTGTGGAAATTATAGGTGTGTCCCACCACGCTTACCTTCACGCCTTTCTAGAAGCTCAGTATTCTGCCCATTTAGAGGTGAGCATATGTGGGGAAGAAATTAATTTATTAAATGCTGACGTGCAAACCCAGTACTGTCTTAACTCAGAGTCCTTATCCTTCTTATCATACTCCTTGCCTCTCTAGTTCATGAGATTTAAATGGCGCTCCACACACGTTAGTGGTGAATATAAAATCAGCACTGTCAAGCTGTGTAATAATGCGTCTGCATGTCCATCTCACAGTAGACTAAATCTGAAGTCACTTTGTCATTGGCTGAATAGTCACATGGAGAATATAGTTTTTATTTTTGTATTTTATGTATATGGGTATTTTGCCTGCATGTATATGTCTGTGTTAGATCTGGAGCCGGAGCTATAGAATTTAACTGCCATATGGGTGATAGGATTCAGCCCAGGTTCCCTGCAAGAGCAGCCAGTGTTCCGAATTGCTGAGCCATCTCTCCCACCGCTGATATGTTTTTAAGTAGAGAAATAAACACAGGTGATAATGAAGTTTTGAGAAACTAGGGTAACAGGACGTTCTTAGACCTGTTGTCCTTCAGTGTAAAAGATAGAAAGCCTGTTTGTCCTGTACCGTTTCTCTCCATTTTGAGATGGCTAGAGAACGAACCAGAGGATGCCGTGTTTCTTCTGGGTATTAAATACAAGGGTTAAAGGGAAATAATTAAAATTTCAGTGATACACTAGTAACTTACGGCTATCAAGAAAATTTTTGTGGCTCTCATGTGTCATTTGTTGTTACTGTTGTTGTGTTTGCATATTTGTATATTTTCCCCTTAACGTCAGTTGAACCTATTTTGTGATGATGGGGATTCTGACCATTTATACCTCATATAAGGAGAAGAGCATCTTTCTTGTGGCCCACAGAAAAGACCCTACAGGAATGGATCCTGATGATATTTGGCAGTTGTCCTCCAGCCTCAAAAGGTAACGGCCATCCTTGGTCCCTAGAGATTCTGGACTCCTGGTGTTGGGTTTGCCCTGGATTTACAGTGTCCTAGTCTGTGTTTGTTCTATGCCAATCACAGTGCTAGTCATGTAAGAGGGGGTGAATGAGTTAGCAGTCATAGTGCTAGTCATGTAAGAGGGGGTGAATGAGTTAGCAGTCATAGTGCTAGTCATGTAAGAGGGGGTGAATGAGTTAGCAGTCATAGTGCTAGTCATGTAAGAGGGGGTGAATGAGTTAGCAGTCAGTGCTAGTCATGTAAGGTGGGAGTGAATGAGCTAGCACTCAGTGCTAGTCATTTAGAATGGGGGTGAATGAGTTAGCAGTCATAGTGCTAGTCATGTAAGGTGGGGGTGAATGAGCTAGCAGTCAGTGCTAGTCATTTAGAATGGGGGTGAATGAGTTAGCAGTCAGTGCTAGTCATGTAAGGTAGGGGTGAATGAGCTAGCAGTCAGTGCTAGTCATTTAGAATGGGGGTGAATGAGTTAGCAGTCAGTGCTAGTCATGTAAGGTGGGGGTGAATGAGTTAGCAGTCAGTGCTAGTCATGTAAGGTGGGGGTGAATGAGCTAGCAGGTTCTGAGATTTCTTTATCATAGAAGATACTCTCAGGATATACTTTGTCTTTTTCCTTGTGCCCAGTTAACAAAGGTCAGAGGTTGGGTTGGAAGAATGGCTCAGAAGTTAAAATCCTTACCGCTCTTATAGAGGACTGGGTTTGGTTCCTAGCACCCATGCAGCAGCTCACAGCCAGATGTAACTTGAGTTCCAGGGGATCCAGCATCCTCTTCTGGTTTTTCTGTCCTCCTGCATGCATTTCATGTGCATAAACTCATGCAGGTGAATACATAGACATATTAAATAAGTGAATATTTTTTAAAAGATCAGAGATGTGAGGTTGGTTATCTTTAAGGAGTCTCCATTCAGTAGGGTAGTCCCTGATTCAGCATTGCTAAGCTTATCCCCACCTTTCAAAAACACTTGGTTGAGGTATGTTACTGCTTGAGTTCCTGTTTATTTTTTAATTGATTTTTAAAGTTAGCATATAAAGTGGTGCGTTTTGGGGGCATTTTCATATGTCTGCTCTCACTGGTCCTCCTCCCTCTTCTCTGCTGGTTCCCTTCCTTCCCCTTTAATGCCCTTTTTCACTGTTTGGTATTTTATTACTGTCGTCCCTGGCCCCGAGAGCTCTTTAGTTTTCCAGTCTGTTTGGTGTTTGATTTGTTCTCTTTGTCCTGATGCTTAGGTTCGATGACAAATATACCCTGAAGTTGACCTTCATCAGCGGGAGGACAAAGCAGCAGCGGGAAGCCGAGTTCACCAAGTCCATTGCTAAGTTCTTTGATCACAGTGGGACATTAGTCATGGATGCATATGAACCTGAAATATCTAGGCTCCATGATAGTCTTGCCACAGAAAGAAAAATAAAATAGCCAATTCTAAACGCTGTCTTGCTGGATCATACAGTTACTGATGGGTAGGAAAGAAACAGAAAGTCTAAACTTGGTCAAGTATGAAGTGTTAAAGATGCCCCTGTGTAGCCCATGCTGGATAAACAGAATATCCTCGCACAGATGTGCAAAGCTGTATCTTTGATGGCTAGCTGTAGCCCCCTTGGTCTTCTGGGTCGTTGTTGTCTTCCTTAAGAAACATTTTTGTAAAGCTGAGCATTCTTTTCCTTTGTACTTAATAGTACTTTATTTAGCATAGCTTTGTGCCACCACTAACCCACTGGGCCGTGGTGTTCACCCACAATTCCAGTTCTTGAAAGACTGAGGAAGGGGGATTGAGATTGAGGCCGTTCTGGACTGTAGAGCCTTGTCTTGGGAAGTGGGTGTTGTTAACTTGTTGCTGACTTTGTGTTAATCCCTGCTTCAGCAACTGTTTCCTTCAGTCCAGGATACAACTTCTTATGTATGACAGCTTTCCTGTATACACCATTTTTGTGGGTGTGTATATATATTTGACTTGGGGAGAATTATTTTAAAAAAATACAAAATATTTTAATTTGTTTAAAATAGACCTGCCTATTACATTTTGTGCTCTTAACCAATTAAAGAAGCCAGTGGCATTTTTAGTTTTATATTCTCTGTTTTCCACTAGTATGTTCCTGTCAATTTGTTTGTGCCCTTTATTAACTGCCATTTTCTAAAATTTTTTTCAATAAATGAAAGAAGATGTGAAACGTGGAGTCCTAGTCGTGAAAGAAAAAACAGCACAGCGAGTGCTTTACTGCTCGTGGTGGGCTCCCTGCTAGGCCACTCACTACTGTCGGGAGGCCTGCGAACCTGGGGCCAGGGACTCTGTTCCAGTGATGCTGATGCTCACTGCAGTCCTAAGAGGCAGGCACTGTTTCCCTTTCTCTACACACGAGGAAGCTAAGACACAGAAGATAACAGTTTGCCACACAGATGGATCTAGAACAAGAACTTAAATCTTGGTAATCTGGCTCCAGAGGTTATGTTCCTTCACAGACAAAACAACAGTATTTTTTTTCCCCAACATTTTCCCAACCAGGACAGAGAACTGGGCACTTGACCAGGTCTTATGACCTTTAGGAATATTGCCCTTCTAGACATCTGGGATTATAATTCTTAGTACCCAAAACTATGTTCACCTTAAACGAAAGCACCTCCCGAACACTGGCAATGTTGTTCCTTCTAGCAATACCCAAGTGAGACAAGACTGGTGTGTATAATGTATATGCTCTTTCCTAAAAGCCTTTGGTAAGTCAGAGCTTACCAAAGCTTGAATTTCCAATCTGCCCCTATCCCTTCCTGGAATGTAACAATTTAGGGAGGTAGCTCACTTAGTAAAGTGCTTGCCACACAAGCGTAAGAGCCTGAGTTTGGCCCCTAGAATGGATGTATAAAGAAGCCAGGTGTGGTGGTACATTTGTAATCCCAGTAAAATGTTCAAATAAACCCACTTAGAGACTTGGACCGCAGGGATCTCTTACAGTTTTCCCCGTGCCTCAAGCCAGTTTAAGCAGTTCAGATTCATTGAAGAAGCAGTTACCAGCCCAGCCAATGTGTGTGCTGCCAGCACTCCTGCACTAGTGGTGTTCCTTGTAAATAATTGTCAGTCACATGACCCAGAAATACTCTGCAGGCTCCAGCTTCACAGCTGGCACTCTTTGAGACTGCAGAGTACCTCCTGAGAGCTAGCCTCACACCGAGGCCTGTTTGGGATGCCACTGGGCCGTGGACCTATGGTGCCCTTTCCTCCTGGAAACCCAGAAACCTATCGCATTCTCCTGTCTTTCAGCTCTTCACCTGTCTTAGTGAACTTAAATCTTCTCAAGCAGAAAGAACCAGTAAAGAGGGAAAAGGTCATTATTTACAAATTTCTGCTGCTAATACTTACTCATATGTATCTCAGAGACAGCCCATTTGCTTTAGAACTTCAGGGAATGGAAGAAGGCACGAGATCTCTCTCTGATTCACTCAGCCTGTGAATACCAAAAAGCAGTAACTGGCCGGGCGGTGGTGGCGCACACCTTTAATCCCAGCACTCGGGAGGCAGAGGCAGGCGGATCTCTGTGAGTTCGAGACCAGCCTGGTCTACAGAGCTAGTTCCAGGACAGGCTCCAAAGCCACAGAGAAACCCTGTCTCAAAAAACCAAAAGAAAAAAAAAAAGCAGTAACTGCTTTTCTCTCTACTCTCACTAACCTGACTGAGCCCAAGCCGGAGACCATAGGGCAAACCACTAGTCTTATAGTCAGACTGAGTTTTACAGAGTAATCCTGCCCTCGGTGACTACATCCCCTGTTACCAAGAGTTCACATGCTTGGTTCTCTTCTAATGTCGCCTGATTACAAAGCTGGATGCGGTGATGCACATCTGAAATCCCAGCACTAGGGAGACGGGCAGGAAGATGGCTACAGTTGAGTCCAGTCTAGTCTACCTACCTAGCTCGTTACAGGTCAGCCAGGGCTACATAGTGAGACGGTCTTCAAATCAAAACCCTGGGCCTGATTTAAAAAAAATCAGAAAAGGTAGACAGCAGCATAGATAGCAATGAAATTTTAAAAAGTCACTAGGCTATGCCTTAAAAATTTATATGACTTATGTAGATATAGATGGCTTATCAAAATTAAACCAAGAAGAGATGAGCCATTTTAAGAGATCCATAACAAGCAATTGAGACTGAAGCAGTAACAAAATATTTCTCAACTGAAAAAATTTAATCCCACAACGAGTTCTCTACTTAAATTTCAGATGGAAATCTAAACCAGTGCTACCAGTCCATGTTAAAGGAAAGGAACGGATGCTTTCAAACTCCTCTTATGAAACCAGTGTTACTCTGGTAATCCAGTATAAAGGCACAACGAAAATTTTAAGTCAGTCTTCCTGATGAATACCCATGCAAAAATTAATTTTAAAAAATTGCAAACCAAATTCAAGAACACATCTACAGGTCATTTACTTCAGTCCAGCTGCAGGAACGGTCCAGCATGCAAACCGGTGTAGGAATCCAAGGACAAATCACAGCGTCATCTCAGTTGATGAACAAAGTCATGACTCTCCTGAAACTCACTCTAGACCAGGCTGGCCTCGAACTCACAGAGATCCACCCGCCTCTGCCTCCCAAGTGCTGGGATTAAAGGCATCCACCACCACCGCCTGGCAAAATGCAACATTCTTTCATGATGGAAATCACAAAGAGACTAGGAAAAGGAACCATTTATCTGAATATAATAAAGGCTATATATGACAAACCTATATTCACTATTACACCGAATGGAGAACACTGCATTTCTACTAAAATTAGCAACAGCAAGTACGGTTTCGTTCTGTACACTGTGGGATATACTGCTTGAAATCTTAGCTAAAGCAACAAGATAAAAGGGATAAAAATAGGAAGGGAAGAAGTAGATGATAAGATTTCATACATAGAAGAACCAAAGACAACCAGAAAACAGCTCTGCTAAACACATTCAGCAAAATAGTGGGATGCAAAATTACCATATAAAAATCTTAAAAAGCATTGAATATCACCAAACATGTTGAGTAAGAAATCAGGGAAACAATCCCATTTATGCCCCCCCCCCCAAAGCCCTTGGAATAAAACGAAGTGAAAGACCTTTAAAACAAAGACTTCAAAACACTGAAGAAATTGAAGCCCACCTATGCTTGCAGATTGTAACAATGAATGTTGTAAAATGGTTCTATGAATGAGAATTCTAAAGATTCAGTGCAGACCCCATCAAAAGTCAATGTCACTTTCACAGGAGAAAAAGGAATCCTAAAATCTATGCAGAAACATAAAATACCTTAGATAATCAAAGTGGCGTTGAGCAAAAGACTGATTTCAAGTTAGACTTTAGAGCTATAGGAACAAAAACAGCACAATATTGGCACAAAAACCCACAGAGCAATAAAACAGAAGACCCGATGTTAGCTCTTGCAACTACAGCTACCTTATAAGAATAAAATGTCAAAAACATATGCTGGAACAAAGTGCATTTTCAGCAAATGATGCTGGGAACACCACATGTAGAAGAATGAAAAAGTTGACATCGCTCAATAGAGCACAGGAAAGGACTTTCTGAATAGCATCCAATCAGGAAGCAATGCCAACTACTGATGAAAAAGAAATGATGAAACTAATTCAAAAGCGGTAGAGGCAATAGTGTGGAGAGACAGCCCCAAAAGTGAAATAGAGTCTTTGCTAGCTATATTTCTATACTAGACATGTGGCCCAGGACCACATGTGTAATGATGGTACCCCCCACAGTGTGCAGGGTCCTCTACAGACAAACCCACAGGTTAATTTGATCTAGGTGATTCCTCAATTGAGGCTTTCTTTAATGACTAAGCTATGTGATGTTGACAAAGTTAACTACAAGAAATTAACCAAGCAACCAATCAAAAAAAGGAATAATGAGTAGTTCTCACAAGATGGAATCTAAAACAGCCAATAGACATACAAAAACATATCAAAGAAGTTGAAATTGAAAATCCCTTGCAATCCCATCTGACCCCAGCAAGAATAGCAGCCATTAAAAGAAGGAGGAGGAGGAAGAGATGGACTGCAGAGATGGCTCAGTGGTCATTCCAGAGGACCCAAGTTTGTTTCTCAGCACCTATATGGGCAACGTACAACTGCCTGTAACTCCATCTCCAGAGATCTGATGCCTTCCGGTATCTGTGGGTTTAGTCACTGGCGGCATACACACACACACATATACATCAATTCTTTTAAAGAATAAAAAATATTTTTAAAACAGTAAATGTTGGTGAGGATGGGGACAAAGGTAACCATTAGGCAATGCTGGAGAATGTGAGAAACTGGTTCGGTCATTATGAAAGTCACTGTGGAAGTTCCTCAACCTAAAGACCTATTATGGGATGTAGTTCTGTCACCTCTAGGAACTCCTAGTTAACACATCACAGACATACAGTACTAATAGTAGCTTAGTTACAGAGCCAACCCAAGTGTCCAACAACAGAGAAACGGCCGTGGTCTGTACATCTAGTGGACATTTTCAGCTATACAGAAGAATGAAATGTCTTTTTTCAGAAAGGTGATATATAACTGGAGATAATCACATTAAGTCAGATGTGAGAGAAGGTTTTCTCCCTTTTATGGATGAGCTCTTGTATCTATGATGTGATGGTAGAAGTGAGGCTGTCTGGAGGAACAATCTAATGGGAGAGGAGAAAGTGGTAGGAGCAGGGATGTTCTCGTGTGGTGCATATTGCATGAAAATACCTTTATGTAGGACAAATTAAATATACCTTTATGTGTATAATGAATACACATGAGGAAGATATGTTTAAATAATACGTAGGAAAAAATGGAATCCACTCATGAGTAACTCAGTCAACATTCCAGTATTTCAGGTTAGGTTCTGCCCATGAAGAGGCTGTGGGTGGAGTTTTGCAAGGTACCTGGCTTCAGTGTTTTAGAGTAGGAGGGCAGTCAAACAGAAGGTGCAGAGGGAGTTTAGATATGGTGTGACCCTGCTTGGGCAACCGTCCCTGACTGCTGATTTACTTTGGAGATAAATTGCCTCAGAACGGCTTGCTCGCCGTTGGATATGGGCCAATCTGGGAGAAGGCCTTGGCTTCAAGAGACAATGTTTCTTCAGCAGAGGGAAACCCCAAACCATCTGAGGTGCTGACTGAGGCCTGGTAACAGTTACCGCAGCTGTGGCCACAGGGTTCATCCATTGGCAGAGTTCTAAACTGATAATGAGAAGCCTTGGAAGTGGCTCTCAATCATTTTAGAAATAAAATTATGTTTTTTATGACATCTTGCTATGACAACAGGGATCCCTTTGCCAACATTTAAAGGGGAGAGAGTGGTATACTTTTTATTCATTCCCCCGAAGTGTTTATTAACTAGAATTCTGCCCCCAGGAAACACTATTTCCTTTGTCTAGTTTGTTTGTACAACTATTCATGTCAGTATGGACTTGGTTTATTCTGTTTTAGGAGCTATGGTCTCACTACCCATATCTTCTAACCATGTGAATTCCAGCTCCAGCCACTGAGGAGCTCCTGTAAAGGAGACCCCCATTACTCGATGACCTTTTTGTACTGTATACATCACAAGGTGTTTCCTGCTCAGCTTGTGTTGTTTCTAGCTCCACCTCTGGGATCAACTATTTTACGAGGAACCTGGTGCGTTTTGTCAGAAACCGAGATCTGGGGGCTTGGTGTTCATTGTTGAGGTGATTGAAAACAACTACAATGCTGTTTGTTATTCCTAAAAGCAAATCCTGAATGTCACGTAATGGTCACTGGTAAAATTGCCTCAGAGTCTTTATGGGACCGATTCTTTCAATTTAGGATCCAAACACAGTTCCGAGATTTGCAGGTTTTCTTGTAGTTAATTAAAACATTTGAACGTATTGTTTTGTCTGCCTTCCTCCTTCCCCCCTCCCCACACTTTGCATTTGTGAATTTGGCTGGTTGCATCCTAATCACATCACGGTATCATTAAACACATTTTCTACTCCCCATTTGTGTGTGCGTGTGCTGGTGGGTGGCTGAGGGCTGAACCAGGGCTAGACAAGCACTCTACCACTGAACTACACTTCCAGCACTCAGGTTGGTTGTTTAGCAGTAAGTCTTTATATAGGAGCCACATAATCACCTGTTTGCCTCTGTCTGCTGTGCTATACAGTGGGCTCAAATGTTTTTGGCTTGATGCATCTAACACAAAAATTTTACACTGATCACCATATGGTTCTGGGAGCCACTGAGTTATTGAAAATTAGAAAATTATATCATTCCTTTATTTATATTAATATAAAGAAGATCATTAAGCCACCTTGGAATAGGATTTGTATAGGAAAGGCTTTAGTCTACTTTTTACTTGTATTCTAGCTTGATTCTCACCATAGCAACCTCTTGAAATGGGCAGGCTTTTTCTCCATATGTTAATACAGCCTCATTACATTTTAAAGGCTTTTATTTATTTAATGTGTATAAATGTTTTGCCAGCATGTATGTATGTGTACCGCATGCATGCCTCGTGCTCTCAGAGGTCCAAAAAGGGTGTTGAATGCTGTGGATCTAGAACTAACGGTGGTTGTGAACCATCATGTGGGTGCTGGGTCCTGGATCTGAGTCTTCTCAGTCACTGGGCCATCTCTCCTGCACCATGATCTCAGAATTGTAAACATTTAGTCTACTCCTTGTAAGTTGTAATTTTTTTCTCCCTTTGACACAGGGTGTCAGTATTTAGCTCTGAGTACTCTGGAACTCATATTTAAACTGAGCTGGTTTAGAACACCCAGAGATCCCCTTCCCTCAACTCCTACAATGTTGTGGCAGGTGTGTGCTTGGCTGTTATCATCCCCTGTAGGATCCTTGTTATGTCAGCTCTTCTGCTGAGACCCCGGTCCTCTGGCTGCCCTGTTTTCAGGGAAGTCTAGACACGGTAGGATATGATTATGCTGTACCTCCCCTCCCCAGCCCTGCAATCAGCCGTTTTCCTGTGAAGTACTGGTTCTTTTAGGAGGAAACAGTTTTATTTTAGCTCAGTGTGGTTAGGTGAGCATCTCATTATAGTTTTCCTTTAAAAAAGAAAGAAGAAAAAACTGCGTCATGTTGTAATTTTGTGTTCTTAGGAAAGCCAATCCCTTAGAACTCTTAACTCATGGCACCCACCCCAATTCTATACTTACTGCATTTCCCCTGCCTCGTGGATTCAAATTCAAATTCAAATATGTCAATTGGTTTTTATCCTCCAAGTTAGAATTCCACTTTCCCTTTTGATTTTGCCAAATTCTTTTGTTTTCTTGGTTCCAACAAAAATGATTTTAGATTGTTTCTCACCATGTGACTTTTACTCAGAAGAATCGAACAAGTTCATTTCAAAGAAAGAAACACCATAATAGGGGCATGGATTTGGGGGAGAGAATCCTCAGATGACCAAAATGAAATAAAAGGAACAGACACTGTTTCTTGGTGGGCAGGACCCTGACCCTTGGTGTCATCACAGGCAGAGGTGGTGTTCAGGTCCCTGCGAGTCTGCCCTGTTGTGAAGCTTCATGTCTTACTAGTTAATCCACATTTGGAGACTTATAAGGTATAAGTTTCTAGAATACGTCTTATTGAGAATTATAAGCCAAACTCATGTCCCTCAACACAGGACGATGCCACTACGCTAAATGTCCTATACGTATAAGTAACCATTGTCTGGATTTTGATGCCAGTGTGTTCCACATCTTATTTTTGTTTCTTTTCATTTTCCTTTGGGTCTTCTGTTTCTGGTAACCTTATTGACCAGGCTGAGTCATCTGTAGCTTTGCTTTGTCTCCATGCCTGACTGTCCCTCTTAGAGGCTGCCGTGTCTCAAGAGGGGTCTTTTTCTTCTTTTGGGGAGGTGGGGAAGAAGGGAACGGTCCTTGGACATGACTGTATGTAAACGTGTATAGGCAATACACAATAAATAGTCTACAGAACTGGAGCGCGAACCTAGGATGATGTGTGTGCTAGGCAAGTGCTCCACCGTTAGCTGGTTACAAATCTGTAAATACTTTTTTATCGTGTGTTAGGGACTTCTTGATAAATTGTTCAGGGTGGCCTTAAACTCATTCTGTAGCCTAAACAGCAGAAATTTCCAGTCCTTCAGCTTTCGTCTCTATAGGACTAGCTGAGTTCACAAGCCCTGTGCACCAGGTCCTGATAAATACATTTTTGCAAGGCGAGTGTCCAGTGCTTTGGGTGCACACACCCTTCCACCTCTGTCTTTTTTTTTTTTTTTTTTTTTTTTTTTTGGTAGTCCCCTCTGAGGCCCGGAACCTTCACTCGACAATTAGACTGTCCAGGGAAGTTTTAGGCGGTGATACCTTCCACAAACCAACCGACAGATGAGAGCGTTGAGAAGCAAGCAGGGCGGGCCCTGCGAGGTGAGGGGCGTGGCCCGGCCGGGGAGATTGACACCCGGTAGCTGCAGGACTATTGCCGTGCGCGTCGCTTGTAGCTTCACCCCCGCGCGGTCTCTCTCTCTTTCCTGCCAGCTCCTGCTCTGCGGTGTCTGTCTCCGCCTCCGCGGTCTCCGTCCGCCGCTTCCCTGCCTCCATCGCCCCAGCCCTGCTGCAGGCCCCCTTACGAGACTCCACGGAGAGCCCGGAGAGACGCTGGAGCCGGTGAGCTGGGGTGAGGGTCACCCCGAATGCGGGACTGTAGGGACCTGCGTCAGCCTGAATCAGCTGGGACCTCACAGCCGGAGAGTGTTCTGGGCCGTTCTATTTTTGTTATCTTCCATCCACAGCCAAACTTAAGCTGTAGTTTAGAATCGTGGAAACGAAGCGGGAACCGAGCCTAGGAAAAGGCTTCTTAGGACAGAGGAAGTTGTGGTCGGGCACAAAGGTTCTGGCGTGGGAATTTTGAGTCTAGGTTTGCAAGCAGTGTGGCCTCACCAAAGTTTTTCTCCTCAATCAAGGTTTCAGAAGTCGTGCTACCCTGTACCCCCTCTCTCTGAGAAAGAGAGCAGAGAGGACTGTGTTGGACGGCGAGAGTATAGAACTGCAATTAATACTTAGAATTCTCTGCTAAAGTAAACAATTCCAAAGCAGAACTGTACGTGATTCTTCTCACCACACAGTTTAGGAGAACCGTTTAGGTGTCAATGCCAGGCCACTATGTTACCGCTGTCATCAATATTATTAGCATACTCTTATGAATGAAAATTAATGACTATTTAATTGTGGTGACGGCAGAACCAAGAGTGAATTTTGAAAAGATCAACATTCATAATTAAAGACATCTATTTGTATAGTGCCTTAAAGTGTACGAAACACTCCCGAGTGCCCCTCATAAGTATGCATTATTCACCTTTAACAAATAAGAGCCAGTCAAGTGCCTTACTTTATTTATTAAAAGTTTCTGCCTCCTCCCATCCCCCCATTTCCCTCCCACTACCCCCACACTTCCTCCCTCTCCCTCTCTAGTCCTAAGAGAAGTCAGGGTGCCCTGCCCTGTGGGAAGTCCAAGACCCTCCCCCCTTCATCCAGGTCTAGGAAGGTGTGCATCCAAGCAGACTAGGCTCCCAAAAAGCCAGTACATGCAGTAGAATCATTATCATTGGCTTCTCAGTATGCCCTCATTGTCAGCCACATTCAGAGAGTCCAGTTTGATCACATGCTCATTCAGTCCCAGTCCAGCTGGCCTTGGTGAGCTCCCATTAGATCAGTCACACCGTCTCCGTGGGTGGATGCACATCCACCTCACGGTCCTGACTTCCTTGCTCATGTTCTCCTTCCTTCTGCTCTTCCTCTGGGCCTTGTGAGCTCAGTCCAGTGCTCCAATGTGGGTCTCTGTCTCTATCTCCATCCATCACCAGATGAAGGTTCTATGGTGATATGCAAGATATTCATCAGTGTGGCTATGGGAGAAGGTCAGTTCAGGCTCCCTCTTCTCAGCTGCCAAAGGACCTAGCTGGGGAAAACCCCCTGGACACCTAGGAACCGCTCTAGAGCCAAGTCTCTTGCCAACTGTAAAATGGCTCCCTTAGTTAAGATATCTTCTTCCCTGCTCCCATATCGACCCTTCCTCCATCTCAACCATCCCATTCCCCCAAGCTCTCCCCAATCCTCCCCTTCTCCCTTCTCTCTCCCTTTCTCTCCTTCCTCCCAACCCCCACCCCACCCCCTTGCTCCCAACTTTTGCCCGGCAATCTTGTCTACTTCCAATATCCAGGCGTTCCCCTGGCAGCAGAGTTGTTACACTCTGGAGTTCTAAGCAGAACTGTAACAACTTCACTGGGGAAACCCTCCCTTGCAGTAGCAGAGTTGTTACACTTGCGCTGGGGAAACCTTTCCCTGTAGCAGGACTGTAGGCTCCTATGCTTATAGTGACTTTGTGGTATGGTGACTTTCTGCCTGACTTAACTTTTCATCGAGCTGCAATGCTTACAGGACCCCCCCCCATATACAGTCTATTATTACATTTTATATAGTGCCTGACTACAGCCAGATATCAGTTTCAGGACTCAGGAATAATATGCCCTGTTTGCCACGGTGGCACACACCTGAAATCCTAACACTCAGGAGGCTGAGGCTCAACGATAACAGTTTCAAGGCAAATCTGGGCTTTACAGTGAGACATTGTTTTGTTTTTTAAACTATGTAAAGACTTATTTTTTAAAAATATTTATTTATTTATTATGTATATAATATTCTGTTTGTGTATATGCCTGCAGGCCAGTAGAAGGCACCAGACTCCTTTACAGATGGTTGTGAGCCACCATGTGGTTGCTAGGAATTGAACTCAGGACCTTTAGAAGAGCAGGCAATGCTCTTAACCTCTGAGCCATCTCTCCAGCCCTATGTAAAGACTTAACTGAAAAATATGATATAGCGACTGCCATATATTGTGATCCTATTGTGCAACAGGCCTTTTGACAGCTACTTAAGGATCTTTCATTCTTCTTATGTAGAATTTCATTCATTTTATAGATGAGGATCCCAGAGAAATAGATAAGTGAAATATATGTCTGAGAACCTATGGTGGTCTAAGCCAAACCTTTTGCTAAGCTTTGCCAGCAGTGTGACTTGGGATAGAGACAGATTTAGAATAAAGCCCATTGGTGCACAGAAGGAGAGAACCTGGATGGGAGCCCACGCATGGTCTCACACCATGCAGACAAGATGGTCCACACAGTCTTCTGCTTATACTGCTGCGGCCCCAAGACTGGAAGGAAGAACAGCTTTTCTTCTGACTCCAAGGCCACTCCCTCATCTTTTCTCACAATACTGAGTTCCAGTTCTCTCAGTTTAGTGACTGAGTCATTCAGATGTGTTGGGAGTTTCTCTTGTTTGGCTCGAAGGCGGTAGATGACCTGACACAGTACAACATTACCCCGTAGCTCATTACCCAGAAAGCTGCCTGAGAGACTGGTCCAAACTCACCATGCCATTCCCACCAGAAACTCTACAGTGGATCCCGGTAGGAGCAATACCCCGATAAGGTATAAAACCTGCCGGGATTTGCCTCCGCTAGGCCTTTCTGTCCCGTCTTTGCTCCTGGGTTTGCTCTTCAGACACCACAGTCACGCCGTTCTACTGAAAGCCTGCACAGCTGTTTCCTGTTACCTACAGGCTTTGCCACCCCCACTCTGCTTCTTACCCCGCCACTTGGCTATCCCTGTCTACACTCTTTATATTCCGTTCATTTATCCATGCATTCCTGCATCCAGCAAACACTTGTCCGGTGCTGATCACAAACCATGCTTGTCTCCAGATGAGAAGATACAGCCCTATGTGCAAACAAGGGGTATAGCGAAGAAACTGCTGGGATGGCCACTTCATGGTTAGGGAGAAGGTTTTTATTGTAGGTAAGAGAGAGAAGAGTCAGAGGCATCTGGGGAGTCTAGCCATAGCTAACTCTCAGGGACAGAGAGAGAAGCAAAGAGAAGAGGAAGGGAGAGGAGGAGACTGATGATTTCCAGGGCTACAGGAGCAGAGAAGATAGCAAAAATGGTGGCAAAACCTTGCCAGTTATAAGTAGTTATGCTGAGGCAGGAGGAGCACAAGTTGGCTGGAACAGCCGGGAACTACTATGGGGCCTCTGATCTGCTGGAGGCTTGTTTGAGTTAATAGACAACTAGGTGCCCTCTCAGGAGATTGGGCGGGGGGGGGGGTGGGGGGGGCTGTAGGAGAAGATAAGAAAGTAATGGTTTTTACTGGCAAGCAGAAACCCACTTTACAAGGTTTCGGAGGAATGCTGAGCGTTTCCCAGGTCAGAGTCCATCCTGAGCTGAGCACAGACTGCCCCCTTGTGCAGTGGGACCTGACACGAAGGCCCTCTGATTTTGTAGTGTTCATTGTGTATGTGTGTAATCCATGAGCCCTCAGACCTGACACGATGGCTCTCTGATTTTGTAGTGTTCATTGTGTATGTGTGTAATCCATGAGCCCTCAGAGAGCGCTGGGTCCTGTGGAGAAACAAGTGGAGAGGGGGAGCCGAGGTGGCAAGGATGCTGTCAGGAGACAGCTCACCCGCTGGAGGGTGTCTGGACAGAGCTGGGGGAGGTGAGATAGGGAATCACGAGGCTCTCTGAGAAAGAGTGTCCCAGGCAGAGGATGTAGCTAGCTAGCTTGGCCAGTTATTACCTTTTCTGGGGCCTCTGTCCGCACAGGTGCGCCTTTTCTGTTTTCCTACTTGCTCTTGTATTACCTCTAAGGTAGCACTTACCTTTCAGGGTTTATCTGTGTGCGCATTGTCTTCCCACACTCAGTTCTCAGCTTAAAAGCAGGTGGAATTCTTGGGCTGGAGAGATGGCTCAGAGGTTAAGAGCACTGACTGCTCTTCCAGAGGTCCTGAGTTCAATTCCCAGCAACCACATGGTGGCTCACAGCCATCTGTAATGAGATTTGGTGCCCTCTTCTGACCAGCAAGCATAAAGACAGACAGAACACTGTATGCATAAAAAATAAATAAATCTTAAAAAAAAAAAAAGCACATGGCTCCTCAACACTGCTGTCAGGGCACTCAGGGACTCATTGGCCTAACTCTTATGGGTTGCTGTTTATTATTTATTTTTTATTTATGCAAAATTATTTGCAAAATGGGCTTTGGGTGACATAATTTGAAAGAAAATTAAATCCTAAACCTGTTTTAGTCTGTTTGGCCTGAGTCCCTTCTCTGGCCTCTGAGAAGTGGGACTTCTGGGCACTTTCTAAGAGTTTCTGGAGGTTTCTACTTCCTGTTATCACAGACCTGCTAGACCTGCACATGGCAGATAGAATATCACAAAGACCCATGCAGCTAAGTTTGCAAGAACGTAATCTCCAGGGGGCTGGAAAATAAGAGCAAACCCAAAGCCACAGTAGTTATCCCTTGAGCTACAGTTAGCTGGTCACACATAAAAGTGTGGCTTTTAAGACACTTGTCCCAGCTACCAAAGCTGCAGGTCCACCCGGGCTAGAGCACCTGGAACTGAGCTCACAACACCAAGAGGCATCCTTTGAGAATCTACACCCTCTTCTGTGTGCTCCCCTCACAGAGTAAACTATGGGTAAGACCTCCTCACACAGATGAGTCAGAAGGTTGTCCTTTCTCCTGGCCTTCAGGAGAGGGAGAGAACTTGCCTTGAGAATTGTTAACCGTGATCTTACTCAAATGGGTTTGGTTTATAGTCATCTAAACCCCAGGCCGAGAAATCAACGTGTCTGGAGAGCTGATGTATTGAATGAGGGAACATCTTGTTTGCTTTGGCTGCTGAGGCCATGATTCTGTCTTTGTATGAGAAAGTGAACATTTGAGCACATCCACAGCTCTCTGTGTTCTCAGCTTTGGATTGTTTGCTGTCCTTGCAGAAGTCATGGAAGGCATGCCATCCTGCTCCACTCTGTTCCAGCAGGAAGACCAGCATGGGATCACCTACCGGATCCCAGCCCTGCTCTACATCCCTCCCAGCAACACCTTCCTGGCCTTCGCAGAGAAGCGGTCCACAAGCAAAGATGTGGATGCTCTCTACCTGGTGCTCAGGCGAGGGGTGATGGATGGCCACTCTGTACAGGTGAGTGACTGCTCTTGGATAGGGACCTGGGACTCATCTCTCCTCAGAGCTGAATGCACTTCTAGCTCTGCTCCCCCCTACCCCTGCCCCACCTTTGCCAGCAAAAACCTGTGTGGGGAACCGAGGGGAAAATAATAAGAACAATGGCTTTTACTGGGCTGTTCTGTGCCGGGTCCACTAAATTTTATCCTGGGCACTGTTGTCAATCCTGTTTAGCACATGGGGGAACTGGGCTCAAAGTCATGCACCTGTAACCCAGCAGCAGAAACATACTTCAAACTCAGGCACAAGCTACCAAGGCCTCTGTGGTGCATCCAGACCCTGCATGGCCTGCCGTTTATTTCTGTGCCTTGATAGACCCACCCAGGGAAGGGAGCACCATTAGTTCAGTCTTCCTGAGCTCTTCATCTCCTAGTCAGCTCGCGTTTCTACTTCTCACGGCCTGAGCGGCACACTAAGTGGGTGTCTTGCTCTGTCACGGTGAAGATAAGACTCTGCTGAGCCCCCGTCCTGGCTTTGTGTGACATTGGTGCCCATTTCCTTCTGAGGAGTTTGTACTGTGAGGGCTTTCCAGCCCGTGTTTGTACGGTACGCCATTAGAGCTTCTCTGTGGCTTACCACGTCAGACTCCACAGAGGCCCAGCCCTGAGGCTGACAGAGCCCAGAGTTCTAGGTGTCTCATTTGCTCCAGGACAGGCAGGGATCAACAGAGCCCAGAGTTCTAGGTGTCTCATTTGCTCCAGGACAGGCAGAGATCAAGCACCTTCACTCTGAGAAGTCTCATGGACCCCCCCTCCCCCGCTGTGGTAAACTTTTTTGGCTGGTGTTGGAGATACAAATGCATATAATTTGGGTATTGTCCAAAAGGCCCATTGTCTAAAAGGGGAGACAGTTACCAACAATATGCATACTGTCATATAGCTGCTGTAACTTCTTAGAAGAGTGAGTTTCAAGGAAGCCCCCAAAGGAGGTGACATTGGACTTGGGTATTGGAGATTGATTTGGAAGTCCAGATGCAGCAAAGAAGAACATTCTTGAGAGAGCACAGCTTTTTACAATATCGAACATTATCTTTTTTCAGATGTAAAGCCACCTTGTAATAGCTACAAATTTTGAGATTTTTGGGCATTCAAGATCCTGTCCATTTCAATTGCTTGCAAAAAGAACTGGTGCTTTTAATGAGCCTTGTGTCTTCTTATTAGTAACCCACTCCCACTATCTCCTTCTTCCCCTTGACTAGTGGGGACCCTTGCAGCCACTGATGGAAGCCACATTACCTGGGCATCGGACCATGAACCCCTGCCCTGTGTGGGAGCGGAATACCGGTCGTGTGTACCTGTTTTTCATCTGTGTGCGGGACCATGTCACTGAGCTTCGGCAGATTAGGTCAGGCAGGAATGCTGCCCGTCTCTGCTTCATTTGCAGTCAGGACGCTGGGTGCTCGTGGGGTGAAGTGAAGGACTTGACCGAGGAGGTCATTGGCTCAGAGGTGAAGCACTGGGCCACGTTCGCGGTGGGCCCGGGTCACGGCATCCAGCTGCAGTCCGGGAGGCTGATCATCCCCGCTTATGCCTACTATTTCTCACGCCGATTCCTCTACTTTCCGTGTTCCGTCAAAGCCCATTCCCTGATGTTCTACAGTGATGACTTAGGAGTCAACTGGCACCACGGCCAGCTCATTGGGCCCCAGGTGACAGCGGAGTGCCAAGTGGCGGAAGTGACTGGGAGGGGTGGTAACCTTGTGCTTTACTGCAATGCCCGGACACCAAACAGATTCCGAGCAGAATCCTTTAGCACTGATTACGGTGACTGCTTTCAGAAAGCAACCCTGAACCCACAACTCTATGAGCCCGGCTGTGGCTGCCAAGGCAGTGTAGTGAGTTTCCAGCCCTTGAAGATGCCGCACTTGCAAGACTCAAGTGGTAAAGATGCTCCCGATACTCAGAAGCGCCCTCTGCTGGACAGTTTTCTGGAGCGGGAGGAAGGAGCTGGAACACCATCAAGAACGTGGCTCTTGTACTCACATCCAACTAGCAACAAGCAAAGAATTAACCTGGGAGTCTACTACAACCGGAACCCCTTGGAGGGGACCAGCTGGTCCCGCCCCTGGATCTTGTACCGTGGGCCCTGTGGCTACTCTGATCTGGCTGTTGTGGAAAATCAGGGCTTATTTGCATGTTTGTTTGAGTGTGGGCAGAAGCATGAGTGTGAGCAGATTGCCTTCCGTCTGTTTTCAGATCAGGAGGTCCTGAGCTGTGAAGACTGTAACAGCCCTAATAGGAGCTAAAGCCAAATCTAGACTGATGAGGGAGGACCCAACTTTCCACAGAAGGCAATGGCAGCTACAGCCAGGATAATAGAGGTCTCTGATGTCTACAGAAAATTAAAAAAACTAATATTTTGCTGCTTCAATTTTTTTTTCACTTTTCCTTTTCCAATGAGCCTAGAGAAAATCGTGCCTTATCGTACACAGCAATAAGACTATGGAACTGGGAGTTTGGAGACCACGATGTGGTTTGGGTTCTGCTGCTGGCTTGCTTTAGGACTGTGGATGTAGCCCCTGAACTCTCTGGACATCAGGTCTCCATTGTAAAATGAGAAGGTTGGTTTGTGACTTCTTGTCCTCCCATTGAAAGGAGAGATGGAGTGCTACTTCTTGTCCCACAAACCTTGGATTCTGATTGTGAATGGAAGCCAGAGACTTATCTTTTCAAATGAGTCACTGCTCACTTGAGTATGAGGTGACCATAGGTGCTTTGACCAGAAGATGTGCATCGTTCTATTTTTAATAAAGAACATGTCCTTATCCTCCTAATCATACCCTTGCTCTTCAAGTTCTCTATCCTGCAAGAACTGAGAGAGCAGAACCATGAAGTCGGCTCCCCCCCCCGCCCCCCGGCATTGCTGCTATGTTCAACCCCCCTCCCCCACCGCCACCACCACTTCCTCATCCAGAAAACATTTCCCAGGGAGAAAAATGAGAAACCCCTGCCAGCTGCCCTTGATAATGGTGCTGATTGCTTTTGATGCCATTAAAGATGAATCCGAGGGGCCTGAAAGATGGCTCCGTGGTTAAGAGCACTGGCTGCTGTTCTAGAGAACCTGGGTTCCATTCCCAGCACCCACATGGCACTCACAACCGTCTATAACTCCATTTGCAGAGGATCTAATCCCCTCTGGACTCTCCAGGCACTTCATGCACATGGTCCACACACACACACACACACACACACGCACACAAAACTCCCATACACAGTTCTCGTGTTCCTTGGCTCAAACAGCTTTTGGCTCTCCATTGTTTGGTTACAGGGCTGCCTGGTGTGCAGACCTTGCAGGTTGAAAGTGACGAATGCAAACAGACTTTCCTTCGCTCTTATGTGAAGCCCACTGACAGGGACGCCCGCCCTACAGGTGGGAAGGAAGAGCCGCCAGGGCCTACGGGTGACTGGGGTAGGTGACAGCCCTGGCAGTTGGGGAAAGGAGGAGGGTGGGAAGAGAAGAGCCCCCCTGCGAGGTAGGACCTCACTGTAGAGCCCAGCTTTGTTCTCACTGTACTGCATTAGGGTAGACGCAGTGGCTGAACTCTGCGGCTAGGGCTAAAGGATGAAAAACAGCTTTGGGATTTATGTGGGAATATCCAAGAAGGTTGTCAAGGAAGGAGCTTGATTGCCTGCCCATGTGAATGTCATTTCTCTCGTTACCCTTCCTGACCCCTTGCTTTGGGCTTGTATCTACTTAGTGACTAGCTGTAAATCCTTTAACTGGGAAAAGGCCCATTGTGATCTTCTCAGAAAATGTAAGAGGATCAGAGACTCAGGAAGTCTGAGATAAAGACTAAAGAGAGATAGAGTGGGTGATGGCAACTGGGAAGAGCAGGAACAGAGATGGAAGACCCTGCACCTTCAGGAAGAGGGGCCGGTGTGAGGTCCGATCTTGAGGGGTGGTGTAGACGGCAGTGATGTGGGAGAATCATGTTGAAGCTGTTGTCCTGAAGCTGGCAGGAGGGGAGAGAGACCTGTGGAGGAGGTCCAACCTGAACCACTTAGCAGTCTTAGCTTGTTCGTAGTTCAGCTAAGCAACAAAGACAACTGTGGGCCCTCCAGCCCTGCCAGTCACCCAAAGTCTTCAGGGCCCTGGGATGTATCTCATGCTGTGGTAACAATTGCTGAAGCCACTTCAGCTGTCTTCAGGTTGGCAGAGTAGAAAAGACAGGGTGGGTAGTCATACTGCCAAGGGAAATAAAGCAGAAAGGAGGCCCGTGGTCTAGGTATGAAGAGAAGCCCACACAGGCTCTGATCTTTTGCCTTCGTAGCATCCCAGTCTGCCCCCGAGGTCTCTAGAATGGAGCGGTACAACACAGTAACCCACCACTGGAGTTCCAGAGAATAGGCCTCCCGTCCACGCAACCTCCTGGCCCATGTTCCTTCATAGTCACCTCAGGTTCATGCCGTTTGGTGCTGTATTAGGACCTGCATCTCTCGGTCATGAGTCTCTCCTCAGAGTGCCTGAGGATGTCACGAAGCTTCACAGTGAACCCTAGAACCCACAGAAGTCAAGCTGAGGCTGAAGGGTTAATGGTCTCCATCCGGCCCTATTGGGCCATGTTATCCCTCTGTACAGATGAAGTCACATTCTGAGCCTCCCGTTGGTCCTTCCACGGGCTTCCAGGTGATACTATCTGCTGAGTCCTCTAGACCTCTGCTAGGAGGGGTGGAGAAACCCTTTTTCCTTTTTAACCCGGAATCATAATAACTTGTCTATAATATCGTTTTCCTGTCACATTCTGAATTCCCTGGAAGTAAGAGCTGTCTAATCCCTGTCTGTCCTCTGTCCCCAGCAAAGGGTCTGAGATGGTAGGCAGCAGGAAGGATAGGCTGAACGAATGGATGAGTCAGAGATCCTTGGCCACCCCTCTCCAGGTCCCCCCACGTTCAAACACTGCTGAGCCGTCACTGAAATGAATGCCGTTGGCACGCCAGGTTCCAGGTCCGTTACAGTACTTTCTGGAGCTGGGCTTTTATCTAAGTCTAGCCTGGTCTTGTCTTGTGAGATGTCCCAAGCCTGAATCCAAGCCGTGATGTGTGGGGTTCTCATTTCACTGGTATTTCCCTTTTGTCCCTGATTGAACTCCCATGGCTGTCACTCCTCCAGGATTCCAAGAGAGATACTGAGCTCACGTTTCGAGTGTGTCTCGTTGGCTCTGTGATACCAGCACCAGACACATCATTGTACCATAAACATCACCATCACTTAGAACGGTGGCTCTCAGACTGTGGATTGGGACCCCGTGGGGTCACATGACCCTTTCACAGAGGTTTCCCAAGACCATCAAAAACACAGATATTTACATTACAATTCATAATGGCAGCAAAATTACAGATATGAAGTAGCAATTAAAATAATTTTGTGATGGGGTCACTGTATTAAAGGGTGTCAGCATTGGGAAGGTTGAGAACCACTGACTTAGAACCAATAAAGATGCTTAAAGATTTTTGTTCCAGTAATTAGTGATCTTTGTTGCTAAGGAAATGAAATGATTATCATCTTAATATCTATTAATAGTTCATATCCCACATTTTTTCAAAAAGTAAATTTGAGGTAATTTTTTTCATGAGAACTTTTATCTTTAATACTCTTCTGTATTTTCATGCTTTTTTGGTTTTGGTTTTTCAAGACAGGGTTTCTCTGTGTAGCAGTCCTGGCTGTCCTGGAACTCAGTTTGTAGACCAGGCTGTCCAGAGCTCACAGAGATCCACCTACTTCTGCCTCCCGAGTGCTGGGATTAAAGGCGTGTGCCAACACCACGTGGTTATACACTGTTGTTTAGCCAATGGGAAGGAAATGGCCAGGGATGCTTGTGCCACTGCTGGGCTTGACCAACGATTCCAGCCTGACTCCTTTCATTCTGTGTGTGCTTTCTGGAATTCACTTTTGGAAAGGCTTCAAGTAAGCCTAGCAATTTTCATAATATTGAAACTCTCCCAAGGACAAAAGTATCATCCAGAGAATACTAACTTACCTCTTCAACAGTTTCATAATAATTGTTTACATAATCATTTAAGGCAAGAAATCTGACCTATTTTATGTTTGCATTTCTGTTAGGATGCTCCACATTGGGCCTGTGGGCTTGAAGGGAATACTCAAACCTACAAGCCTTGGTGGTTCAATTTATTTAACTCATCTAATAGTTTATTAAGACTCATTAAATAATGAATAGCAAATTTGATCCTGATCCTTTGAATGTTCCAAGCGCTGTAGGTAGTATTTGAAGCATGGTTAATTCGATTATTAGTCATTGTTCTAACAAAGTGGGGCACAAAAACCCAACAGCCTGGGCACATGCTTAACTCACCACCTCAAGGCAGCAAGAGGGCCACGGGGTAGATCAGATAGCCAGGGAGTCCTCAGAGGGCTTAGCGGTGTGGAGAGAAGTGGAGAGGGTGCCTTTATCCTGCTCTTGGGCGCCACTGCCCTCAGCATGGGCAGCATTTGGTGGCTGAACGCAGACAACGCGGTGATGAAGAAGGGAAGGTGCTCCGAGGTGGAATGCCGTCAGCGCCTGGGAGAGACTGCTGCAATCTCTGCAGCAGTGCAAGCCACACTTGCATTGCAGTTCCTCCCAGGAAAGCATTTACTCTTGGGATCCCAGGATGGTAGAATTGTTTTCCAACCTCCAGAGAACCTGCTTTCCAAGACCCTAAAGATGGGTTTTGTTATCAGCAACTGGGAAGAGAATCAGAAGTGAGAAGATGGATTCCCTCAAGGGAGAAGCATAGATGTGAATAGCACTGAAGGCTGATGCCGTGCCAGCCACGAAGCCTGGAGGCACCAGGCAGCTTTCAGAGCCAAAACTCGGAGTGAAATCTTGTTTTGTGCAACGCTACCTCTGCCTTTCTTCATGGCTGGGTCAGTCTCTGGAGCTGTGTATAGTAGCTACGTCTGAGCCTCTGTATGCAATTTGGGTGATTCTACTCACGTTATTCTGAACACACACACACACACACACACACACACACACACACACACACTGCATTATTGCTCCAGCCTACAGAGACTACAGAAAACAAGCCTCCTCAGGCCCTTACAAAGTCCTCCCCAGACACCCAAACTGCTGTCACCTGGATCTTGTACTTCTCAATCTCAAGACCCGTGACCCACAAATTGCTGTGGTGCACGAACTCTTCAGTCCGGGGTGCTGTAATGAACTCACAGGAGGCTGAATGAAGGGAGAGTCTAAGTGACGCTTTCCAGCCTCAGAGCACACACGAATCATTCCTGGAGAGTTATTTAAAAGCAATTTCCAACCCGTCATCCCCATCATACCTCCCTCTGGAGAACGGAATTTAGGTCTGGGGTAAATCCCTTCTGTTAGGGACCCCAGACTTGGATTCTTTGGGGTCAAGTCATTGAGAAATTGCTCTTCCCCCTACACTGTATACCTGGTTAGAAAACTTCTGTGTTGAAAATGAAGGCCTGGAGTTGGTTTATGAACAGGTATGGACTTTGAGGGAAGGGGATTAAGTCTCTTAGTTTTCCTTCTGTTCTTTTTGTATAGCATGGAACTGATGAATATTTGTTGAATGAGTGAATGAGTGAATTAATGAATGAATAGCCCCCAGTTTTAATCATTCAAAGAAGTACAGAGTCCACGAAATTGTGGATCCAAAGTCGGGTCTTAGACAAGGTGAGCCATCCCGGCTCTTCTCCACCCTCCTTGCCTTGGGACTTCATGGCATCAAAGTGACCCCAAAGAGGATATCTGGTGGATGTAAAGTAAAAGTAAAGTAAAGTAAACCCTGGATTCAGAGAGGTGCCACTAGCAGGACGCCAAACTGGAGCTGAGGGATGACTTTGTCATTCCAGGTCCATGCCACGCTCTGTTGTGATTTGGAAGCTGTGGTGGTTGGAGTGAGAATGACCCTCATAGATGCAGATGTTTGAATGCATGGTCCCCGGTTGGTGGAACTGTTGGAGAAGGATTGGATGATGCGGCTTTGTTGGAGGAGGTTTGTCACCGGGGACATTTCCTGGGTAAAGCCTATGTCATTCCCAGTTAGATCTATCTGCCCCTTATTTCTAGATCAACACGTAAGCTCTCAGCTACTGCTCCAGCAACATGCCTGCCTGCTGACTGCCATGCTCCTGGACACGATGGTCATGGACTTACCCCTACCCTCTGAAACTGTAAGCCCCAAATAAATGTTCTCCTAAAGCTACTTTGTTATGGTCTCTCATCATAACAATAGGAAAGTAATTAAGGCAGGCATGGTTCAGAAGCCCAGCCCTCTAGTCTTGCATCTGCTATGTTGTTAGTATTAAGGAATATGAGCATATTTAACCGGGGACCTGTGATTGGACACCAGAGGCTGGTGTGGTGACGGCAGTAGGAATCAGAGAGACTCTGAAAGACAGAGCCTGTGTGTTCACAGTCTTCCATCCACCCCGTGAAGATGCTCCTTTGGAGGACAGTGCATTGTCCTTACATCTCTGGAGAAGGGCATTGTGGGTAGGGGTCCATCAATACTCTCAAGGCTGAGGAGCATCCCAGCACCCTAGGAATCTCCAGTGGGAGGGCACTGGCCTTGAACTAACCCAGACCCAGGTTCGGGGCAGGCCTCACAGATATCGCTGATCTCAGTGGGTTCTGATGGGGATCCAGGCTGCAGGCGTGGATGTTACTGTTGAGAGAGCTGAGGTCAATCCTGCCAGCTGGGGATAGATGTCTTAAGATTCAGCTTAGGTGGCTGGCTGTGCTTAGGAGAACTACTGCTGTCTTAGGGTTTCTATTGCTGTGATAAAACACCATGACCAAAGTAGCCTGGGGAGGAAAGAGTTTATTTGGCTTACATTTCCATATGCAGTTCACTACTGAAGGGAGTCAGGACAGGAACTCAAACAGGGCAGGAATCTGGAGGCAGAAGCTGATGTAGAGGCCATGGAGGGGTGCAGCTTACTGGCTTGCTCCTCATACCTTGTTCGGCCTGCAAACACACACACACATACACACGCTATTGGGTGTCTTTCCCAATAGCTCTTCACCTTATTTTTTGGATATAATTTTTCCCTGAACCTGGAGTTTGCTGATTGCCTAGATTGACTGGACAGTGAGCTCCAGGGATTCTCCCACGTCTGTCTCCCCAGCACTGAGATCACAGGCACATGCAGTTCTGCCCACTCCCTGTTTAAGCATTCTGGGGAATTGAACTTTGGTCTTCAGGTCTTTGTAATTGTTGGCAAGCACTTTACCAACCAGGCTATCTCTCCATCTCTCGAAGGAAAGGTTCTTAAGTCTTAATTATAGTTCAGTTCTTGTTTTTCTCTCTTCCCTGTGTCTCCACTCTCCTCTGATTTTTAGAACGTGAGCAACGTATCGAACTCTAGACCTGCCCTTCCTCCTTGGGAAGCGGGCATGGCATTCAGGTTAGAGAGACATGATGAGCTTATTCTCACTTGCCGTTTGGGTCCGACTCTTGTCTCTGGCAGGGATAGGCGTCCTTGGGTCTGTCTATGAGCATCAGGCCACAAGAGGCCTCTCTTTTGTGTCTGAGAGAGTTGTAACCCACTGAGGAGATCTAACTTAGGCCAAGGAGGAGGCTGAAGGTGAAGGCTGTGGGCTTAATGTATCTTATCAGGACGGCCCCATCAATCTCCACACTCCCCACCCCCGCACTGCTGTGATCTTTCCAATCCATTCTGTGTCTCAGCCAATGGGATAGGGTTTTCCTTTCCTTTTTCATATTTTTATCTATTTTGCTATCCTTCACGTGATGCATTTGTATGGGTGTGCACACCACAGCACCTGTGCAGAGGTCAGAGGAAAGGAAGAGGAAGGAGCCTCTCCTTCCTCTCCCATGACCTTTCCAGGGCTCAAACTCAGGCCAGCAGGCTTGCATCACCTTTACCTAATGTGCCCTCACAGGCACAGCACAAAGGCTTTATTTTGGTGATTGGAGACCAGTGTCTACCCCACCTCTCCCGATAGTTCTATATCTGTAGACAGATGTTCCCTAACAGGCCTGTGCTTCTGCCTCTCTTTGGCTCTTTCTGCCGGAACTCCCTCTTCCCCTCTTTCCTCCCAGGATCTAACTGAGTAGATGTCCCATCTACTGGGATCCCTGCCCTGCTCCTGGGTCCAGATAGGCACCCTTCTTGCCTTCCAGGTCCCTGGTCACGTAGCATGACCACCACATGTAATGGTCTATTGCTGTATTTGCATTCTTTTCTAGGCTGAGCTCCCCAGCAGCAGGGGCCAGAGACCAGGTTATGTCCTGGCTCTAGGCATGAGCACCAAGGGGCTTATTGATGTATTTGACTATGTGAGAATGATGGGAGGCTAGGCAGTTGCCAATCAGTGGTAGGTGGTCCTATCCCTGAGTCTTCAATCGTCACAACGACCTGGACTGAACACTGGTCTCTTGCCAAAAGAGACTTGTTATTATTTTGTTTCCAGAAATTAGAACACGTTATTGCCACGACCATTTTGAACTGGCAAGTCGAAAGTCTGCAATCTGAAGCATCTGTAAGACACCCCGCACCCTTGCCCCAGCATAATTTTGTCCAAGGCACTACCAATGTTAACCACAAGGTGACAATCTTTCCCTAACTCCCTGAATTCTGCAGCAATCCCAATTTTGAAGCATGCTGTCTATCATTGGTGGCAGAACAGCAGTCCTTGCTCTTTCAAAGTTGCCCTGAGGCATTTATTAGCTTTATCGTCTCCAGGGTGAAACACACACACACGGAATCTGCCTCTGGTTTTGTCTAAGATAGTTGGTTTTGTTGACCTAGGGTTAACTGGGAGTTGGTAGACTGGTTTCCCCGCACGGTTTCCACTTCTTCATCCATCCATCGTCAATGCATTTAGAGGCAGGTAGCTGGGTTTTCCTCCTCCTTTGCCAGATACCCAAGACTCAGCCTTTTATAGGCAGTCTGTCCTACCTCATCTGTGGCTGTCAGGCTGCACATTGTAGCCTATGAGTTCTGTTATGGGGGCTGTGGAAACTGCTGTGATCTTCCTCCATTCCTGCCTACAGGTGGATGAATCCCGAGGGAGCCCTCTTCCTGGAATTCCTTAGCTAATTCCCTTCTGATGGCTGAACATGACCTCTTCAGTGGACGCCTGCCTCTAACCATCTCTAATAGAACACGGTCCCAGTCTCTCTACTGTCCAGTGACAGCCCTGGGATGGGCCTGAAAACTCCCTGGTTCAGTCAGCTTTCTTCATGGGAAGAGGTGAGGTTTCCCCCATTCTGGCAGGCACAGCCAGCCTGTGCAAAGATCTGGGGATTCAGCCCTCTCCCACAGCATACACACAGCCCTCCACACAAGGCCTCCGCGGACAACATTTTCCATCAAGCTGAGTGTGTGTGTGTGTTCTTTCCTTCACGCCTCTCCTCACAGAGGTGGGCTTAGGGTCTCCTGTCCCCAGCTGGTGCCCTCTGCTGCAAATCCACAAGTCTGAGACCTCAAGGGAAATCCTACTGGGTAGATGTCATGACAACAGCTTTGCTTGACTATGACAGAGTTTACGTTAAAGAGAAAGGATTGGGGGTTCCCTGAGGGAGACATTGCCATCAGAGCCCCTTGTCCCCGGTACCAAGCAGGGCATCTGCCTGGTAAAGGTCCTGCGGTGCTCCCACACCCTGCCCTCTGCCTCTGGAGGGTCCGGGTTCCCCTCCATGGGAACTGGGACAGGGTGGAGAACAGAACAGATGTTTATGAAGCAAGCACCGTGTGGCTGTTATTTCAGGACTTTTCACCCTTCTCTCATTCACACGCTGCTTCCATATTAGCGAAATCTGTGGATTATTTTTAATATTTCCCTTAGCATACTTTATGCAAACATCTGATTTCATGGTCTCCTGGCAATGAAACTCGCAGACTTGATATTAATTTTTTCCTAACATATGTTATGGTGAATGCATAACTTTTAAAAAATAATAAAGAATGCTGGAAAGGACCCTTGTTACTGACCATGCTTGGGTGAGTTATTCACAGACCCCTGTCAAGTCACCGACACCATTTTTATTTTACATGAAATTGAAGCCCAGAAAGGTGAAGTGACTTGGCCAAGGTCACACCGAGAATTCTGATCTTGGCCCACAGCCTCGGAAGGGGGGAGCCGGTGCTGGGGGGAATGCGAGGAAGCTAGTGACAAGAGGGAGCTGGGTGGCTGCCAGTGAGACCTGCCAGAAGGCAGGGAAGGAGGAGGAGGGTTGGGGGACAGGGACTCCATGTCAGAAAAGCAAATGACCTGAGTCCCAATGTCCTATGCACGGTAATGGCCATGAAAATAGCTGCAGCTTTGCCTGCGCTTGTGCGAGCAAGATTTATCGTGCCAGCGGGCTCCGGTAATTGGATGATGGAAGCGCTGCAGCTGGGCCTGCAGGCTCAAGCTTCTTTATCAGGGAGACGAGTGGGTGGAGCGGGGAGTGGCCTAGAGTTCACCCAGCTGTGGAGAGGCCTCCACCCTGGAAAGAGCAAGTGGTCAGGCCCCAGAGACTTAGGGGACCCTTTCCCTTTCAGTTGGGATCCCTAGAAGGGGATGGCAGACTCTGCTATGGTATCGCACAGGAGAGCTGGAGGGAGCTGTCTTCTGACTGGGAAGACGCAGTAGCAGGAGGTGTCTGGAGAGAGGGCCTGTGGCCGGAGGGGAAATCCTTGATTGGAACCTAATGCCTTTGAGACCCTAGGTAGGTCTCATGCTTCAAGCCTCAGCTTCCCCAGATACACCCTGAAGATCACGATGCAGACCTAGTCAGGAGGTAGTGAGGCTCCAAGGAAATTATATGATCCCATTTAGACCTGGAAGCTATGCCTGTGAGCCCTGAGTCCTCAGATCCCTAGACCTGATGCTCAGCTACTGTGGGTGCCGTCTGTAAGAATGCCAAGTCTCTGTGGAAGATGAGGAAAGCCGGGGGACACATAGACTGGAAGTTCCAGCAAAAAGCCCTAAAGGAGGAAACCAGGGGTAACGAATCAATTTTGAGGCAATGAATCTCCTCTCGAGGCTAGGGCCTCTGGCTGGCACAGGAATCTGCTCCTACCTGGAGGGACCCTCAGGTGCAATGGGGACCGAATGAGCTGGGGACATAGAGATGAGGCAGAGCTAAGGGAGCAGAAGAGGGGTCTTTTGGATCCCAGGTCTGCCTCTGCCACTTAGCCAGCTCACTGAGTGGCTTTTTACAAGTGATTTCCCCTCCTAAACCTTTGTTTTCTCATCTGAAAAATGGCCACAGGTTTTCTCGAATTGTGAAGAACAGAAAATCACCTGAGGCTTTCTAGACAAATGGAGTTGGGCATGGCCCAGCTATGTGATGAAGTATGGACTAAGTTCTGGGGGACCAAGCATCTGGCCCTGTTGCTCTACCACATGCAGCATGAACTCTACATAGCCTGTCTTTATATTTTATTTTATTGAGACAGAGTTTTATGTAGCCTAGAATGGCCTTGAACTCACGATGTAGCCAAAGATAATTTCGAACTTCTGACCTTTCTGCCTCCACCTCCTGCATGCTGGGGTTACAAGTATATGACTCCATGCCTGGTTTACGTGGTTGTTGGGTTTCAGGCCTGTGGCTTTATGCACACTAGGAAAACATTTTACGGAATCAGCTGAATCTCAGCCCTGTAGCCGGCTCTTGACAGGAAGCTTTCCCCAGATAGACAAATGGAAATATAGCATACGGTGGCATGAACTCGGGTCTGACTCAAAATCCTTGGCTCCAGACCAAAGCCGAGGGTGGGAGCTGCAGGCTGCGCCACGTCTCTCCTTCCCTCCAGCTGTGTAAGGTAAATTAATCGCTAACCAACTGACCAGGGACACCAACTTCATCAAGCCCTTCCTGTGCACCAGGCACTATCCTGAGTGCCTTCCTGCATTGCCCAGCTCCATCGTCTTAACAGCTCTACAGAGTGGATGTCTCTATTTGGCAAACCCTTACCTTACGTTAAGTAACTTGATCAAAGCCAGATGCCCTGGAAGGGCCAATTCGCAGCCAGACTGCCTGGTTGCTGACCCTGAGTGCTTTAACCTCTGTGCCGTAGTACAACGATCAGGCAGGAGCATCTTCCCCCAGCTCAAGGCCCAAGCACATTTCTGCCTTCTCCCTCTAGGTACCGTTTTTTCTCTCTCTATCTGCTGCTTAGCATTTGGCTACAGATCTGATTATAGATTTCTCATCTCACGGGACCTCAGTCTCATGTTACTCTATAGTCACTAAATCCACTCTCTTTCCTCACCATGGTAGCTCAATTTCTTGAGATTTGCCTCTGCCTATACTTTCTTCCTGCTCTTTAAGCTGACCTTCATTTTCCACGCCCCCATCACCTCAATTTCCCTAAGCTTATGGAGTTTGGGTTCCTGAATCTTCACGAGGAAAATGATTCCTTTCAATGGCCTAAAAATGTTGTCAATCAAGCATGGAATGGGCTTTTTTTATGACTGCAGAATAGTACAGCCTCAGTGGTTTTACAGGCTCTCTCATCAAGAGGAACAGCGGCAAAGAGAAACCGTGAGTCATGATTTAACCCAACTGGTGATGACCGTGACCCTCCCTGAAGCCTTCTCTGTCCAGCTGGAGTTTTGCTTTTCTGCTCACATACATCTGAGGGTTACACAGCCACAGTGTCATTCCTGGATAAGGACGGCAACCAAGAAAACCTGTCAGGACAATGGACAGCAACCCTCCGGTTTCACTTGGTACACACAGTGCTAACTCTCTGCTTGGATAACATTTCAGCAAGGGTGGTTGTGACTTTGTTCTCGTTAAATACAGTTATTTTTAAATAGCATCAAAACAAGACTCCTTTTCTCTTTGGTTTATTTGTTAGATCTTTCTAGCAATCTTCATGCATTTCTCATTTTTTTCTCTTCTCTTGCTGATTTTTTTTTTTTTGAAACAGAGTCTCACTATGTAGTTATGGTTGTCACACCAGAATGGCTTCAAGTGTACAGAGATCTGCTTGCCCCCTGAGCACTGGGATGAAAGGTGTGTGTGAGCCTGGCTTGGCTCTTCACCTTCTTAATCTCAGACCATCCAGAGTTTGTGGAAAGGGTTGGAGAGGAGTCACTAATGCATCTGGGCCAGAGATTCCCCATGTCTGGTGCACAGAGATAATTCAAAGTCCATGAGGAGGGTGTTAGAGACTCTCCCAACTCTTGGGTGACACTATGAGCAGGAAGACCACTCTGACAAGATCAAAAGGGACACTGAGTGCCTGCCTCACCCTGCTTGCTGGTCCCTACAGACTTTTGCTTTCACTACCTGACTATTCAACTCCGTTCCTCATTGGCTGACTTCATATAGCTCCCCTCCGAGTCTTTAGACCGTTGTCTTCATCCTCTGAGGGTTGGAGAGCTCCAATGTCCCAGCCTTGATCTTCCAATCTGTTGTATTCGCTTCCTCTAGTGATCTCATCTGTTCGTATATCTGCAACTGTCATTGACCAACAATTTCCAACGGTCTTATGTTTCTATGGCCAAGACCATACTCAGCGTCCTCTCCCAGCCTTCTGATTTTCCTCTACTCTCTGTCCATCCACCACCCACCACCCACCACCCCACACTCTCAGCAGCCTGCCTACCATCCTTCCCTCCTCTGCCTTTTGCTTTCCACATCCAAACAGTCACAAAAACCAGGTGGAGTGTGCGCATTCTCTGGCTACTAGAACATTGCTTTTCTTCTGGAAGCAGAGTCTGGTGGAAACGCCTGAGCTGGACAGGTGTGGGCATTAGGGTAAGATGGGTCTGCTGATGCTTACTGTGTAATGTTGGGCAAATCTTGATTTCCTTCTTTACGAAATAGGGGTAGTAACCTACTTGAAGAATTGTTGAGTTAGAAACTGATATTAATATCTAGTACTGTCCTCATTCCAGTGAGCATTTGATGACATCATTCATTAGGCTGATCATAATAATAGTATTTCTTTTTTTAAAGACTTGTTTTTTATCACTTTTAACTCTCTCTCTCTCTCTCTCTCTCTCTCTCTGTGTGTGTGTGTGTGTGTGTATGTGTGTGTGTGTGTTTGCATGTGAATGCAGATGCCCACAGAGGCCAGAGGAGGGTGTCAGTTCTCCTGGAGGTAGATTTACAGGCAGATGTGACTTGGGTCCTGGGAATAAAACTCAGGTCTTTGCAGGAACATTACACACTCCTAATAGTTAAGCCATCTCTCTAGCCCCTGTAACTCCTTAATGCTCTAATCTAGGACAAAGTTCTCTCTCTCTCTCTCTCTCTCTCTCTCTCTCTCTCTCTCTCTCTCTCTCCTCTCTCTCTCCCCCCTCTCTCTCCATCACACCAGCTGCCTCATTGGAGTTTATACTCCCCCCCTCTGGTCCTACTGCCAAATTGGCTTTCCAGGTAGTCAGAGAGACAGTTCTATAATGCAGAGCTGGTGGGATATGATCTGCTTAAAAATCTACCCCGGCCCCCTTCTGTCGGCCCCATATCCAGCCATACTTTCGGCTCTCCAAGAACATTTACATGGCATTCTCCCTCTTACTGTGTAGGCGAGCCGCTCTCTCTATAGCTGCCTTGCTGTTCGCTCTTCCTCATCCCTGTGTTCTACCTGGCAAATCTAAACCCTCCACATCCAGTATCAATGTCTGTGCTCAAACACGGTGTAAACTGCGGCACCAAGAGGGCTGGCCAGGTCTTCTGTTTTTTTATAGGGCCCCCACCTCCCGGGTCAGGGTGTTGTTTTAGCATCTTGAAGTGGGTCAGCAGCAAGGTCAAAGCTGGGCCTCAGGCGTCCTGAACTGGACCCTTGCACAACAGCTACACACACGCAGGGTTGGTGCATGAAGGTGGAGAAGCTCCTCGGGGTGAGGGCAGCCTGAGGGTATCACACATTCCATCTTGGTGCTGCAGTGGTAAGTGGGAAGAGGATCAAATTATCCACTCCCCATAGCCTGTGTCTTCCCATCCGACATAGACTAGAGATAAAAAATGAACGAAACAAAATCCAATCTTCTCGGCGCGGAGGCTGCTGAGGGTGGAGGCGGGGCTGGCGGCCCAAGCAGCCGCTCACCGCGCAGCACATCTCATATTTATTGCCTCATAATTGAAGGCAGCCTGGAGATGTCCCGGCATTGGTCTCTGACAAGACAGATGGGAGCACGGGGATGCTGAAGGAAGGAGCCGGAATACAACAGACCTTCTCTGGGGAGTGCAGCTAGAGGACAGGCAGCTTACGCGGCTGCCGCACAGACCTCTGGGAGCTCACCTACCTTCAAGGTCTTATTTACCCCTCCCTTGTGACAACTTTGGACCAGATGTTCTCTTCTTCGTCATGACAGCAGCTTTCTATATTTCTTAACCAGGGTGTAGGAGAACAGCTCTGGAATTGAGGAAAATCTGAGGTTCTAATGTTCTGTGAGGCTCAGGGCTTTGTGCTTTTGCATTGCGGGGAAGAAAGGGCGCCTCCCTCTTCTACGTGTAGACCAAGAGGGTTGGGTTGGCCTAGAAGCAACTAGGTTGTGCATTTTAGCAACAGCACTGGGAAAAGCTCTTGGGAGAAGGCAAAGCCATGCAGCCCAAAGAACAAGGACCTGCCATGGCTCCCGGTTGCTATGGAAATGGTCCAAATTGCCAGGCTTGTCATCCAGAGCATTCTGAAATCTGCAGTTTTGTATCTGCTCATTGTGTCAGGTGGGGAAGGGTTCCGGGCCAGGAGTCTGACAGCCAAGTCCTGGACCAGTCTTATTTTTGTGTGAGACCATGGACAGGCCCTCGAATGCCTCTGGGTCTCAGTTTCTCCATCTGTAAGGTTTCCATGTAGGATCTACGAGCAATTAGAGTCCCCAAGCCCAAGCCAATTGCCGAATTCTGTCCTCTGTTCAAGTATCTTCCACCCTCCCCCACTTCATTCTAGTTAAGGCTGCTGGCTGACCCAGTACTAATTTTCTCTTGCATATCATCACAGTGATGCCTTCTCCTTGCCCATTGCCATCTGTAATCTAATCAGTGACTGCTCAAAAGCATGCATCGTAGGCAAATGCCCTATGCAGCTGGTAGAGCACCTGCACAGTGTGCATGAAGCCTTAGTTCAGTCTCCAGCACCTTGTAAAACCAAGTGTGATGTCACGTCTCTAATCCTATAACTCAGGAGGCAGAGGCAGGGCATTCAAAGTCACCACTGGTCCATATAGAGTTTGAGGCCATCCTGGGCTACACGAGACTGTTTAAAGAAAGTAGAGCCCAGAAGTACGCATGAAAGCATGCATCCCTGTGCCTTTCCTCGGCACCCCACCCCATCCCCCATCCCATCCCCCACCCCATCCCCTACCCCACCCCATCCTTCACCCCATCCCCCACCCCACCCCATCCCCCAGTCAAGCTCCTTGGCTCTTTTTGCTTTTAGACAGGGTCTCACTGTAAGCCCTGGCTGACCTGGAACTTCCTACAGAGACCAGGCTAGCCCTTATCTCAGAGATTCACCAGCCTCTGCCTCCTGAGGACTGGGATTAAAGTGTGCCACCACACCAGGCCCTTAGCATGATTCTTAAAGCCTTACATATCTGATCCTGTGTTGTCTTTTCTCCTGCCCCTGTGTTGGCCTCACGGACCCCACGAAGTGGCCTGTATGGGGATATTTTACTTGTGTGGAGTTATTAGTTTCCTAGCAGTGGCTTCCTAGGTAGAATATGGTCAACACGGAGCTTGCACAGCCAGCCTTCTCAACAAGCCTCTGTGAATACCGCCTGCAGCATGTCTGTTGGCGATGTTAGAAGCCCCCTTTGTTCATTTCACCAATCTTTACAGAGTACCACAGGCCAGGCTCTGCTCCAGTCCTGGCGGTTCAAAGATATTGCCTACGTTTGTTTTCCTTTTGTTTCATTTCCTGATAGGTTTTGTAGTTTCATTTAAAGATTTAATTACTTTACAGGACTTGAATTCAGTTTGGGAGATAGTAAGATGTGATTGCCTTACCCATTTATCATTTAGGTCAAAATTTTCCAGTGATTTTACATTTCACTGGTTCCATAAGACTTTAGAAGGGAAGAAAGATTCTGTAGCCAATATTAAGAACCTTCTTCTTCTTTTTTTAGAGCTTTACATTGGTGTGTATGTTGTGGGGTGGTGGTGGTGGGTTGTGCACCCGAGTTCGGATATCTGCAGAGGCCCGGTGGCATTGGATTCCCCTGGAGTTAGAGTTGCAGGTTGTTATGAGCTGCTCCACATGGGTGCTGGGAGTCAAACTTAGGTTCTTTGCAAGAGTAGTACACGCTCCTAACTGCTGCTGATCCATCTTTCTAGCCCCTTAAGAACTTTTATCTTTTTTTTTCTTAACAGATGGGCAGCATCCGTTAACACAGTGACGGCTCCGAGGATTCCTGCAGTCAGGGAAACCAGATGCCTTGTTTTGTAATTTTATTAATATTTGACTCTAGGCATCATTTTTAAAGGGACAGCTGCTGGTTGCGTGACATTGCTCTGAGGAGCAAAGATGGTGAGGGCAGAAGGAGCCTGAGGCTTTCTCTGCCTCAGATCCAGCGTCTGTGCTTTGGGGTCTATCTGGAAGCATGCAGCACTAGGCCCGTGGAGCAAAGCCCTGGGTCAGGAATCGCAAATATGGGTGCCCTGGGTAGGGCAGGCTAAGATGTCACACAGAAACGTTTGCCCTGGGCCTTGAAGAGTGGAAGAGGTGTATGAGTTGGCCCTTGTGAGCGCAGGACCTCCAGGAGTGAGCAGAAGCCCAGTCCAGGCCTCAGAGCAGGGAATGAACAGAGATGTCTGTGGGGAAGTCAGACGGGGAGGAAGGTGTGGGCAGAACTCTCCCACAGGGGCCAAGGAAGTACATCCACCGTGCACTAAGCCTGGCGCCTGCCATCATGAAGCAGGGTCTCCTGGGCCTAATTACCAGTCAGCTCAGGCCACTTCTGTGGCTGTCTCTCAAGGCCTCCCTTTCCTCCGGGAGCCTGAAAAGTTCTTTACTTGTCTGGAACAAGTAACTGGGGAGCGGAGAACATGGGGACCCAGATTCCTAGGGACTCATTAGGTCCTGTCAATAAGATCTGTTTCCCTTTTAGGGGCCAATTAAGGCAACAGGGAGCTTGGGAGCTGGGCATCAGGGAGGTAAATATTGGTGTCTTGCTGGAGGCAGGTCCTTCTGTCCTTGGTGGGGCTGAGTCTCTGGAGATGGAAAGACGATCCCCTCAGATATGCAGTTGCCAAGAACATCCAGGATTGTTTCCATCATCTTAGAATCACCCTCGTCTCCATGGTAACTGATTTGTACCAAGCACCCAGTAGGGGCCATGGCTGGGCCTCCTCCTGTTACAACCTCACTCACTTTAACAAGCAGCTGTCCTGAGCCAAGAGTCACGTACAGTTATCTGCTTCACCATTGGAAGCATGAATTCCATTTTCAGTACAGTCAATACAATATATATTGTATAGCCATTGTCAGAGCGTGCGCACACACACACACACTTTAAATATGTGTCTCTGTGCTTGCCCAGAGAGGTGTTGGGGTATGTGCATATCCAGAGGAGGTGCTTGCTGAGTCCAGAAGAGGGCACTGGATCCCCTGGAGTTGTAGTTACAGGTTGTGAGTCTCGGTGTGAGTCCTGGGAACCCAACTTGGATCCTCTGCAAGATCAGTATGTGCCTTCAATAGCTCAGCCATATCTCAGGTACCACATCATTCTAGAACCTTTTTTTTTATCTCCCCCACCAATGACATTCTGCACCCGTCCACAGTCCCTTCCCCCTCAGCTCCCCTCAGCTCCAGGCAATGGTGACCAAATTGTCTCTTTATTTAATCTACCCTGGATATCTTCCGTGAAGGACACCATAAGCCACGTGTCTTTTGTGTCCTGCTTGAATCACTTACCAGAATGCATTTTGGGTTCCTCCGTGCTGTGCATTTATCTGTATGAATGTAATATTCCTTTTCTGTTTTTTAAAAAGGCAGTTATATAGAGATATAATCCATACACCACACAATCCACTCACCAAAAGTATATAATTCAGTGTAGTCTTTTTTTTATATTACATTGTTAAAATGTTTTTTGAAATAGCGTATCATATAGGCCACACCGACCTCCCGTTCAGTAGGTGGCTGAGGGAAAGTGACCTTGACCTAAGCACCTGCCTCTGAGACCTTCCACACCCTGGGGTTGCAGGTCTGTCCCTGCCATCACAGTTGACTTTGTTCATTTTTGAAACTAGATACAATTTAATCAATTTTAAAAGGTGTTTTATTATTATTTATGTGTATGTGTGTGGGCCTGTGTGGCTATGACTGAATGCACGTGGGGGCTCTCAGAGGCCAGAAGAGGGCACTGGATTCCACGCTACAGTCACAGGTGGTGTGAGCTGCCTGGCATGGGTGTTGGGATTCAAACCACAGACTCTGGGAGAGCAGGAAGCTCTCTGATCCCTGGTTTATTTATTCTCAAGTATTTGATTCTATGGTATCTATTATACCTACAGTGTTGTGCAATCATCACTACTGTTTCTAGAAGTATTCTCATCACTACAAAACAAACTTTCTATTAACCATTATATAACAATTCTCCATCATCTCCCCTCTCCCCGTGCCTATGGTAATTCCTAATGTATAATCTGCCTCATGAATTTACCTGTTTTAGGAACCTCCTACACACATTTGTTGGTTTCTTTCATCTATTGTAAATAGCCCTCTCGTAAACATTTGAGGCACACGTTTTATTCATGCGTTTGTTGTGTCCATGAGGAAGCATGGACACTTGCGTGTGAGGTAGGCAGAGGACAGTCTCTGATGTCATCCTCAGAAATGCCATCCACCGCCTTTGAAACAAGGTTTTTCATTAGCCTGGAGCTTATTTAATAAGCTATACCAGATATCTGAACCCAGGGATCTCCAGCGCTGGAATGATAAGCACCGTACCTGGCATTTTCTGGGGTCCTCAGAATCAAATTCAAGTCCCTGTGCTTGTGAGACTTTCTAGTCTTCACTGTCTCCCCAGCTCATGTGGTCACTATTTTGGGTGTTTACCCAGGGTGGACTGCTGGGTTATAGGATGATTCTGGGTTTAACTTACTAAGGAGGTGCTATGTGGTTTCTAGTCATGACGGTGTCTTCTGCACACCCATCAGTGACGCAGGAGGGCTCCAGTTTCTCCGCATCCTCCTCAACACAGGGTGTAGCAGCTCAGGTTGCCCTAGAACTCACCATGTAGCCTACACTGGTGTTGTACTGTCCGACCTCCTTCCTTGACCTTTGGTTACAGAGGTTCTGGTGAGGGTGAAGTGGTGTCTTGTACATTTTCCTAATGATTAATGACATCAGATATCATTCCAGGTGCTTGTTGCTATTGTGTATTTCCTTTGGAGAAGTGTGCATTCAGTTTCCGCACCCATTTAGAAATCGAGGGTCTGTGTTGTTTAAATTGTGGAAATGTTTTTATGTTCTCAGGATTCTAATACTTTTCTAACTTTGTGTAGTGTCGTTTTAATTCATTAATTGTGTCCCTGCCTGGGACTGGCTGCTTTCTGCAGCAAGCTGCTGGGGACCCACAGCAAAACCCATCACAGTCAATGCATAGTAACAAAAAAGTAACTGTTTTGTGTGTCAGTCATATACCCTGCAACTAAGAGATTTTTAAAGATATATTATTTATTTTTAAAAATTATTTGCGTGTGGGTAAGTATGTGAGTGCATTTACCTGAAAGGGCCAAAAGAAGGCATTGGATTCCATGGAACTGGAGTTACAGACGGTTATGAGCTGTCTGATGTGGGTGCTGTGATGGGAACCCAGCATTTGACCCCCGAGGCACCTCTCCAGCCCTTTTGTGGGTCTTCAGGACTTGCTCCATAGAGTTTCACGTCATCTGTAAACAAGGTATCTTGGTGTTCCTTTCTGACTTTCATGCCTTCCCTTTCTGTCACCTGATGAATTCCTTTCACCAGTTGCCCTAGTCTGTTTTCTACCGCTGTAATAAGCACCATGAACAAAGCAACTTGCAGAGAAAAAGTTTTATTTCATCTTATAGCATTGTGAAGGAAGTAAGAGCAGGAACTCAGGCTGGGTGGGAACTAAAGAAGAGGCCTTGGAAGGGAGCTGCTTACTGGTTTGTTCCCCACGGCTTGCTCAGCCTGGTTTCTTATAGTACCCAGGCCCATCTGCCCAGGGGCAGCACCACCCACAATGGACTGAGCCAGCCCACACCAATCATTAATCAAGAAAATGTTCTGCAGACTTGCCGACAGGCAATCTGATGGAAGAGTTTTCTCAACTGAGGTACCCCTGCCTAGATAACTAGATTGTAATCAAGGCAACAACAGCAACCAGGACTCTAGGCTTTTGAGGACAGTGTTGAAGAGAAACAAAAGGAGTCGGCCTTGTCTTGTTCTTGCCCTTGCTCTTAGGAGAGAGGCTTTCATTCTCCGCCAACGGGATGGCTTACTGTGGGTTCCTTGCGAATGCCTATTTCTATTCCGAGGAAGTTCCCATTTATTCCTAGCTCTCTGAGTGTCTTGTTGCGAAAGGACATTGAAACTGTCAGATGTTTTCATCATATCAATTAAGGTGATCATGTGATTCCCCCACTCCTATCATTCTGTTAATGAGCTGCCTTGTATAGTCTAATGTATTCTGACACTCTTCCAGTCTGGTAATCTGTGTGGTCACGGTATAGTATGACCATTTGAAAATGGATTCCATTGCTAGTGTTTACTGAGAATTTTTGTATCTATATTCACAGAGGGTGTTGGTGAGTTGGTGTTAGTTTTCTTTTGATCTCTTTGGCTCTGACATGAGGTTGATACTAAATTCACCTAATGACTTACACAGTGTTCTTCCCTCCTTTTCCCTTGAGAAAGATGTTAATTATTCTTTAAGTGGTAGGCACACTGATCATATCATCAACTCTGGACTTCTCTTGGTTGTAAGTTTTGTTTTTTTTTCCATTCAACTTCTTCACTTGCACATTTACAAACCCAATTTATATTTAGAAATATAAATAAACTTATAAAATGTTATGTTCATCTTGTTTGTGCATTGATGTAAAATACTTCACGGTGCTGTCTTATAATCCCTTTGTACTTTGGTTTGGTTTGAAACAGCTTACAGAATGGGGAATAGATATCATTACCAACTATAATCAGACTGTGGATTAATATCCAGGGTAAATAAAGAACTGCAAAATTTAAACACCAAAAAAGTTGAACCACTCAGTCAATGGATTGACTATGAATTGAATAGATGTTTCTCAAAATAAGAAACATAAGTCACTAATAAATACTTCAAGAAGTAATCAATAGCCTTACCCCATCAGTAAAATGCAAAGCAAAACTGCTTAGAGAAAATCATTTCAGTCAGGAGAGACAACTAAGAACACTTGTTGCTCCTCCACAGGAGTCAAGTTCGGCACCCACATCAGGTGCTGTAGCCCATGTCTGGGCAGTGACGTCTGCTGATCGGTCCCACCTGGCTTGTTCATTCTTGGAGGGAGATGTGTGGATTGAGAAATTGCAGGTAGAAATAACAGAAGCACAGAAGAAACAGACATAGGATAGATTCAGAAGGACTGTCAGTGAATACCACAGCCTCGAGTTAATTTTTCATAGCCCTTTTATACCCCAAGCCAAAGGGGAGGACAAAAAGACTTTCTTTATCCTGATACAAGGAACAAACAAGAGTTCAAAACATTGAGGAGCAAAACATCCAGTAGCTACACCTTAGGTCAAACACCCTTTTATCTAGGCAAGACATACAGCAGCTTCACCTTAGGCCTGTTGTTTGACCTTGAAGGAAAACAAGCTTGAACTCTTTAACTGTAAGTTAAGACGGAGCAGAGCCACTTCTATGGGCTCTCACAGTCAGGAGATCAGAAGCATCTGTAACTCCAGATCTAGGGGATCTGATGTCTCTGGACACTGAGGGTACCTGTACACACATGCACATACCCATCGACAGATATGCATACCTATACATAATTCAAAATAATCAAAATAAATCTTAAAATATTAACAAATGCTGGTAAGGATGTAGGGAAAGAAGAACCCTTAATCAGTGATGGTGGGGGTTAAACTCAACTAGCAGCTATGTCCATCACTAGATGTGGAAGTTCCTTAAAAAGCAGAAGCTAGAATGGCTGTGACCCAGTTACGGTTGTTGGGCATGTATGTACCCACAGAACTCTTAGGTCAACACACAAGAGATACTTGTAATTTGCATGATAGCTGCACTACTTGCAGTAGCCGGGAATTGAACTGGGTGGATGTCCTCCAGCAGATGCACAGGTAGAGAAAAGGAGGTGCATATGCATGGTGGAACTCTATGTAGCTGTAAAAAGAAACAAAGTCATGACATGTTGCAATTGAAAAGTCACTGTGCTAAGTGAAACAAGCCAGGCTTAGAGATACCTGGTGTATGTTTTCTGTCCAGGAGCAGAACATCTCTCTCTCTCTCTCTCTCTCTCTCTCTCTCTCTCTCTCTCTCTCTCTCTCTCTCTGTGTGTGTGTGTGTGTGTGCATTGCATGTGTGTGTCTGTATATGCGTGTGTGTTTATATGGGCATTCTTCAGGTCATGAAACTGCAAAAGGGAACAGGAGAAGGCAGAAAGGGATCCTAAGGGTCCATGTGAAGCAGAAGTGGGAAAACAGAAACCAGCTGAAGGGGAGGAAAAGGGGAGCAAATGAGAACAAAACACACACAGGTTTCATCTTTACTTTGTCTGCCAACCTAAAAATAAAATGAAGATAAATGTGTCTTCTGCTCAAGAGATGTTAACTATTAAATGAAGCTCAAGCGTTAATCAAGGAAGACCATGGAAAACATTAATAGATAGGAGACGCTGTCTTTTAATTTCTTGTTTTCATTTTAAGGATATTAACTTTGTATACTTGTACTTGCTGTCCTTTGATCCTGAACGATGTTAGTTGTATCATTAATTTTACTTTGTCAAAGTATGGAACACTAATTTCTATTCCGTGGCTATAATTCCCAGAGTGCTTCAGTCTTGGCTCTATATTTAAATGCTACTCATCATTGTCACTTTTATCTCCGATTCTTAATTCCAGCCATTCTTTATTTCGAGTCATCTACTGGAACCCACAGGTGCTGTGGTCCCCACTTCCTGTGCATCTGGAAAGATCTGCCTATTGCCGTAGGCTTGAATGGGCACTGTTCATGATGTTGTGACACTGGTGTGCAAAATGCTTTTGTTGCTCCTTAAAACTTGCTCACGTCATCGAGGTGTGCACAGATGACCCAGCTCCTGGTCCCATTTTTTTTTCTTGAAATCTGCTGTATCATTTAATGTTGTAGAATTAGCTCTTTATGTCATGGGGCTTTCTTGCGATGGAGTAATAGGAAAACTTTTATCATAAATATATTTGATGTCTTTGAAGTAAAGGTGTCAGTGAGTGCCATAGAAAGAGTATTTCAAAGTTTTCCTATTACTCATCTTCCCTCCACTTAGGCTCTGAGAAGGATAGTCTCTCTCTCTCTCTCTCTCTCTCTCTCTCTCTGTCTCTCTCTCTCTCTCCTCTCTCTCTTTCTGTTCCTCCATATAACACCCACTGTCTATCACACTACCTTTTTTCCATAATTTTTATTTTAGTACATAATATTCCACTTATCTCTCATCAGTGATATTAAAAGTGAAAATCTGAGTGAAGAAAATCTGAGTGAAGATAGTCTTAATTTACTGGCATACTTTTACATATCTTCATTAATATTTACAAGTGTTGATAAATTTAAATAAAACATGCATTGAAAAATTCTCCATGATTTCATCAGAATATTGCCATTTATTTTCACATTAGCTGTGGCAAAACATGATAAACCTAAAATTTTAATTTCTTAATCACTTTTTAAAAAGATTTATTTATTATGTTATGTATACAGTGTGCTGTGTTCTGCCTGCATGTGTGCCTGCAGGCCAGAAGAGGGCACCAGATCCCATTACAGATGGTTGTGAGCCACATGCAGTTGCTGGGAATTGAACTCAGGACCTGTGGAAGAGCAGCAAGTGTCCTTAATCTCTGAGCCATCTCTCCAGCCCCTTAGTCACTTTTAAAAAATACAGTTAGTTCAGTGGCAGTCAGCATGACTCATTGTCATGACAAGCAAATCATTACCTGTCTACAGAATTATTCTTATGTCAGTTTTTTGGTATTTATTGTTTGTTTTACACCCCAACTGCAGTTTTGCCCTTTCCTCTTTCCAGCCCCTCTTCCCTTCCCTCTGTTTCTCTTCAGAAAAGGGCAGGCCTCATGGATACCAGCCAGCCATGGCTTACCAGCTTGCAGATTACACTACTTCTCGGCTCACAGTTTTAGCCCTTGGCCAGGGAGCAGTGTGCTATGGAGATAAACTCCTGGAATCCCAGCACTCTGGAGGTTGAGGTATTCTGAGGCCAGTTTTGCTGCATAGTAGGATTCTATATTAAAAACAACAAAGAATCCCATATCAAAAACCAAAATACTTTAGTTTTTTTCTGACTCTGACTAAGCTCCAGGAACTGAGATGACTTCTTTTTGGTCTTCATTTTTCTCCCGGCATTGCTGAATGATCCTGCACAGACAGCCAGTTGGAGCAGACTGGAAAGCAGGTAGCAGGGGATGCTGCCGCAGAGATATAGTCTCGTCTGTTCAGAAGGCACAAGACCATCAAGGAGCAACAAAAGGAGGAATTCATGTCTTCAGGATCCAAGGACCAGACGTGAAGAGACAGGATTAAGATAGTGGCTGTGAATGAGGTGATGGTGGTAGCTGCGACCATGGACCAGATAGCCTACTATGGGTACCTAGATGGAATTGTAGCTCTGAACTCCTGAGCCCTCTGTCCTGTTCTCTGTCCACACCCCCTCAGGCTACCTTTCCTCTTCCCAAGCTTTTCTTCTCCCATTGCTCGGTCCTTGCAGTCTTTTCTTGTCCTTGTGTTCACCGATTCAGAGAGCCTCAGAAGAGTTCCCTCATTCTTCACCGGAGGAGCTGCTTGGAGCTGCTGTGCTGCTTGTTGGGAGAGATAGGAACAAATAGATAATTTTCCTGCATCCTACTCCTAAAGATGGTGTGAGAAGGGGCGGGTCCTGGGTAAAGAAGAGGAAGAGGGCACCAAGGAGTCTTGAAATCACATTGATTGTTCAGCATGTTCTACAGGGCACTCAGTCTGATTGTCCCCTCTCCAGAGATAAAGACACAGGGTGTCAGAAAGATATTCCAGTGCTCAGCTCTGAATGTGAAGTGGAGGCAGGGACAGAAGAGGGTTCTGCTGTAAACTAACCCAAACACTTTTGGTTGTAAGTGACAGAAGCCCAGCTTTACCAGTAACACTCAACGTCGTGTTTGAAAAGCACAGAGAACACGTTTTGTTGATTTAACCAACCAAAAGTTTTACTAAAGGAACGCTTTCAAAAGCAGCAAATCCTCTGTATATTGGCCTACTGGCAACTGAAAGGGAGGGGATCCCAGCCTGGGAGGAGGCCTCCAGTAAGGCAGAGAAGTACCAGGGAGCCTCACTGTGCTCTTACAATAGTGTCGACTCTTCGCTAGACCCTGATACCCTTTGTTCCCTGTCTGACTTTTATTTCTGTTGCTGTGAAGAGATATGTGGTGAAGAGAAAATTAATGGGGGAGAGGTTTATTCCACTTTCAATTCCAAGTTACAGTCAGTCGCTGAGAGACAAGTCAAGACAGAACTCAAGAAACAAGTCAATCACACCCATTGTCAAGAGCAGAGAGAAATGGAAATGTAGGCTTGCTTGCTTGCTCTCAACTAGGTATCTCCTCTCTTACACTGATCAGGATCTGCAAACCTAGGGAATGGTACTGCCCACAGTAGGCTGGGAACTCTTAGATCAATAAAAGTCAGGAAAATCCCATATAGACATGGCCACAGGTCAACCTGAGCTACATAGTTCTTCATTTAGACTCTCCTAAATGTGTGTGTGTGTGTGTGTGTGTGTGTGTGTGTGCACATGTATGTAGAGGCCATGGGTTAATGATGGGCATCTTTCACAATTGTTCTCCACCTTAGTTTTTGAGGGTCTCTCACTGAACCTAGAGCTCACCAGTTAGGCTAGACTGGCTGGCCAACAAGTTCCAGGGACCCTCTTGGCCCCACCTCCACCATGCTGGGGTAACAGGCACATGCACTGCATGACTCTCACATGGGTGCTGGGGACCTAAACTCAGCTCCTCATGTTTACACGGCAAACACTTCACCAGCTGAGCCACCGAGAAATGCTATTACGTAATGAAGATGCTCAGAGTAATGGAAAGTCTAAGAGCAATAACTGAAAATACTGGTCCTATTTGGTGGAAAAGAACATTTCAAAGATTTGGACTCATTGGCAGCAACATCAGGAGCCCGCAATTCAGTTCCACTGAGGAAGAAAATTCTATAGTCAGCCTATCTCATCCTACAGAAGGTAGGCTTGAAAATTAGTTACTCACTTTGCGATAATATGTGTGCCATTCTACAGTCTTTTTGGATGGTATGGCAAGCAGACTTAACACTTAGGAGCTAGACTAAAGACTTCAGGGCAGCTTTTTAACCTTAGATCCTTTTACGTCTACAGAAAGAAAAGTTGCAATCAAGAACCAAATCAAGACGGCAAGATCAGAGAGTAGACACCATTTACCTGAAAGGAAAGATAGGAAGGAGAAGGAAAGAGAAGGAGGAGGAAGAAGGAGAAGGAGAGAGACAAGGAGGAGGAGGAAGAGGAGGAAGGAGGAGGAGGAGAAGAAGAAGAAGAAGAAGAAGAAGAAGAAGAAGAAGAAGAAGAAGAAGAAGAAGAAGAAGAAGAAGAAGAACCTATTCAATTGCTCAGATGCCTATCAGAAAATCAAGTTGCTTCTTTAAGGACATGGCCAAGGCCAGTTCCTGCTGTCATGGAGGGAGAAACATTCTGGTGGGGATGTGTGGACCCCCCCTCCTTTTATACAAATCCACCCAGTATACATCTCCACACAGTTCCTGAAGAGGAGTCTTCACACTGGGGCCCTTTGAAGGTAACAGACTCACTAGGTAAGAGTGAGTGAAAAGCCCTGGGTGTGCAGGTGGTGGGGGGGGAGGAGTGATGTAGTTAACTCTGAGGTCCTCCTAACTGCACCTATGAGCCCAAAGGAGTGGCACTAGCTCAGTGAGGACTGAGCTCAGGAGGCGTAGGTGATGGCTGACACACTCCCCTCTACTCAGCAATGGATTCAATTTCTCTTTTAACTTGACTTTCCTCTCCCTCCCTCTGGGTGGGAGGTGCTGACTCAGCCTTTATGTGAACTTGTTCCTTGGGCAGCTGTCCAGGGTGGATCCTATTGATATCTGAATCACGCTACTTCCTCTTCTGAGATGTTTGAACAGTTCCACTTGGGTTTTCCGGCACCACCTTCAGCTTTCTCCCGTTTGATGAAGTCTTTCTTTCCGGTATAGGAGTGGAAATGGCCCTGCAGAGAATTGTGCCTGTGGCCTTTCTCATGACTGGAGAAATCAGGCTATGACAGGGTGGCACAGATGGGTCATCTCCCGGTCAGAGGAGAGTCAATGTCAGATCTTGTCTAGTAACCAGACTTCCCGGTCATGGCGTTCCCTCCTCCAGCAAGTCAGTCTGTCTGGGCAACTTCTCCAGTCTCTCTGGATTCTACCCTGAGAGAAATGAGGCCAACAGTTTTACTTTCTTCTTGGTTTCTCAGGCTGGTATCCGAGACAGGTATAAATTTCAGTTTTGCTCTGAGAGAATTTAAAACAGGTTCAGATGGCCTGGGTGATAAAGAGGAGCTCTAAATAGAAAAAAAAATCTTCTCAAATGTGACTTGAGGAAGAGAGAGACTAGTCACATTTTCCTGAAAAGTCCCAGCAGACACTTCACACATAGAGGGTAAATGCCTGGTACCCGGAGCCCGGATCACCATGAACCTGTGGCAATATTTTTGTTTGGTGAGTTAATTGATAAAATGTCTACGCTTCCCCCAATAGATCAGTCAAGACCTGTTGCATCTTTGTAAATTTTCTTTGCTTTTCTCATCCCAGTAAACACAAACAGGTACCTTCTCCTAAACAACAGTTCTGAGAAGTAGTTCCTGCCGGTCGACTGGGACCATGTGCCACGTTTTCTGGGAGCTTCTGGAACAGCTGAGTCGGGGTTTTTGTGTTGTTGTTTAAGCAAGCAGTTTTGTACAATCTACAACTTTCATTTTCCTTACGCCTAGCTCCCTGACCCCAGATAAAAATAGCCCAGAGTAGGGAGAGTGTCTTGGTTGAGGTCACACAGGGAGTTGGTGGTACAAAAACCAGAAGCTGTCTGCCCAGCCTTTCAGGGGTCCAATGTGGAAGAGGCACCAAAGCCCACATATCTGAAGACTGCTTCCAGCTATGCGTCCATTTCTCTCACCATCCTTGGAGGTCCTGGACCACTCTCCAGTAAAGCCAGCCTGCAAGTAGTACCCAGACCCCCGACGTCCCATAGGTAGAGATTGGGTACTGCTGTCCTGATGATTTTAGGGCTGTGTGGAAAGTTCTGCCATAGAATTGTTAGCCACTAAACTGCAGAGAGCCTCTGGCCCAGTTCTCTTTTTGTTGCCAATGGGTTGGAGAGGCCCAGAAATGGTGATGACACAGTGTAAGACCCGTGGTGGGCAACTTCAGAGCAGAGCCAGGCACCCAGAATTAATCAGAGCAGGAGAGAGAAACCAACTCTCTCATCTGAGACTACCCAGGTCCCTCACTGTCTCAACAAGCATGTCCTCCCAGAGATGGACCCCCTCCTTGTGCTATACCCGGTTCTGGAGGTGTTTATTTTATTTTATGTGTATGTCTTTTGCCTACACGTATGCGCACACACCACATGGATGCCTGGGACCCAGGAAGACAAGAAGTCATCAGATTCCTCGGAACCAGAATTATGGTTGGTTGTAAGCCACCATACAGGTGCCGTACAGCTGGACCAGGGTTCTCTGCAGAGTGACAAGTCCTAACTCCTGACGTGTCTTTTCAGTCGTGGGCTGAACGACTACTGGATTCTTGGACCTTCTGTTGTTATCCAGCCATTGTCAGACTTGCTGGACCACAGCCTGTAAGCACCTGCTGGTGGGCCTGTGACCTGAGTTCAATCCCTGGAACCTATGTGGTGAAGGAAAAGAACCAAATCTCCTGAGTTTTTTTTCCATATGAATGCACACACACACACACACACATACACACACAAATGAAGAAGGGAAGGAAAGAAGGGAGGGAGGGAAAGAGGGAGGGGGAGAGAGAGAGAGAGAGAGAGAGAGAGAGAGAGAGAGAGAGAGAGAGAGAGAGAGAGAGAGAGAATCCCTCAGCCCAAACAGAAACCAGCTGGCAAGCTCCCTGTGCCCTGACTGGACACCACTCTGTGCTGGAAAAACTTGAGAATGGTGTCACGCTGTGCTGTCTCTCTCTTTCTTGTTCCCACTGCTCCTCCTCATCACCTCCACCCCCTTAGAGGTGTGAGGTTCTGACAGACATGACAGGCTGGAAAAGGAAGGTGACAAGGAAGAAGAGGAGTTAAAAATACATCTCAGGAGAGCCTGGGTTCCTTTCCAGCCATGGGCAGGAGGTCCAACGTGTTCTGTGGAGCAGATCAAACTCAGCACCCCTGCCAGGGCCTCTAGTGTGGCTGTCCTTGTCATCCTCATTTCCTCCAAGAGGCAGTGTGACCAGAGCAGAAGTCCATTTGTCTCCCAAATTAAATGCACCCGGGTTGGAATCTGAACACCACCAAGCAGCTGTGCATCCTGAACAAACAGCTACACTCCTCTCTGCCTTTGTTTACCTTTTTGTAAATGAGGGTGATCAGATAATCGATGCTGTGAAAATTTAGTGAGAATACTTTGTGTGAGGAGATAGCTGAACAGCCATCAGTGCAGGCCTCATACAACCGCCACAGGGAGAAAACACACATGTACATACATGCAAACTCCCACACACTTACGCTCCTCCCCCTCGGGCTTTGTGTTGAAAAAGCTGAGATGCCCCACCTGCTTTTCTTTAGGGTTGTGCTGCTTTGTGATAAGTGACCCCAGGGTACCTCCATCCTTAGCCTAAGGTCTTAGATGGGGAAGAGGAGGTGTTGTGATGGCGCCAAACTACTGGGTGCTCCTTAACCAAGGACCAAGAGTAGGTGAGCCTGACCACACCCATGTTCTTCTAGAAGTTCAAGAAACATTAGTCATCTGGGAGCGTGGGTGCCCCAGGAAGGATTCGGGAAGGGCGTTTGATCAGAAGAGCTGCTCAGGCTAGGGCATGGAGACTGGGGGTGCACGGAACAGCTCAGGTGTGAAGACAGGGTACGTGGGGTCACTAAGCATGGAGACAAGGTACACGGAGCTTCAGTGAGGCTGGAAGAAGACAGGGGGTAAACAGAGCATCAGTGAGGCTAGGAAAGAGCTTATGCCTTGGAGGATAAGCATTGGGTGTTATGTCAAAGAGCAAGCTTTGCTCCATGGAGGAAGTTGGGCACAGGAAGTTGAGGTCTTAGGGACCCTGGGGAAAGTGTGTAGGATGCCCTGGGTAAGACACTCTTGAGCCCATGTAAAGCTTGGCACAATAGGGCACACCTGCCATGCCAGCACTCCTGGGTGACAAGGGAGACAGAGACAGGGGATTCCTGGAAGCTCTCCAGCCAGGTGTCCTGGCATGTGCTGTCGTGAGCAAGAGACACCATCTCAAACATGGAAGAAGGTAGAGACCTAACTCCAAAGGCAGTGATTCTGAGGCCCACTACTCCCCAATAGTTCTGGGCCCAGATCTTATTCCAAACACTAAACACTCCCATAAATCCTGCTTTCTGGGGGAATCCCCTACCCTTGCCTTGGGGAGGCCTCTGAAAGACCTGAGACCTGATTTCCTCCCATGTAAGGGTCTGCTCCCCCTAAGTAGTGAAGTGAGAACAGTGTTTTCATAAGGCCAGCCTTACCTAGAACACTTTAGACGTGTGTTCTAGAACCTAAAGCGACCTCGTGTGACCTCCGGGGACGTGTGCTGGGGTGATAGGAATAAGGCAATCTCCAGAGGCAAGCTGACAAAACTCTACATGAACAGCCATGATGAAGACAAGGACGGTGACCTGGGTACTGTCCTCCCTTGCCCCGTAAGATTGGCAGCAGCAAACAGGTACCCTGCCCAGCCCAGCCTTGGCCCCCATGCCAGGCCAGCCCTTCCGGAATTGCTGTGTGACCCAAGCCCTCTGAGTGAGCGGCCCAGAAGTCACTGCAGCTGTGGACCGCTAGTATTTTTGCTTTCCGGCCTGAGATTCACGGACTCACAGGCCACCAGGGAGGAAGTGAATCATCTTCCTGGATGAAGTGGTTTACTTCCCAGCAGCTGTCGTAACTAGCTTCTTAGAGCTCAGTAAGGAATGCTGTAGCACCCTGGCCATGGGTCTCTAGACATCACCGCTTGCTTTTAGAGAGGAAAGCGGTTGTAGCGTCGGATGGCCACCACCTGTTAGATCCACACACAGCCCACGTAATCAGTACCAACAAGCTCTCCACCTACAAAAATGGGCCAGATAAGACCATCACAGTGGTATGCACCTGTAATACCAGATAATGGGCAGAATCAGGAGTTTGTTCTTAGCTACATAGTGAGCCCAAGGCCAGCCAGGGCTACAGGAGACCCTGATTCAAATGAACAGTAATGACAACAAAAAGGTGAAGAGGAGGAAGCAGGGCAACCTGGGTGTGTTAGTTCACACCTGTACTCCCATCCCTCCGGAGGTGGACACAGGAGATTAGACATAAGTTCCAGGCCAGCCAGGGATATAAAATGAGACTGTCTCAAAAAGATGAAAATTAAAAAAATTTAAAGAATGCAGTGGTAAATCTTGTGCTTGCTTCACCGCTATAAAAGTGAAGTAAAACAGCTGACAAATGGAGAAGCCAGAACTCACACGAGCAAAGCCTCCTTGTTTATCTCTGATGCTGATCCCTCCAAAGGCCACTTCTATTACTGGAATCAGGGAGGAAAGGTCAGGGTGCAGACTTCCTCTCTGCCTCCAGGGGGCAATGTTGCAAAACCTCTTTGGGGGAGCCAGGCTTTTCCTCCGAATGAACTTTCTTCCTGGCCAACTCTGGTTCCCTCTGTCTGCACCCTCACTCCCACCTTGTGTCCCCACCAGTGCCCATCTCCCCAAGGACACAAATTACCAATAACTGTAACCCCATATTGACTCTTTTAACACATCAATTTATGCCATCCTGCCAAAGTCAGAGAAGAATGGGACCCCTTCCAAGCCATCTCCCCATTTTATAACAAGGAGACTGACAACCAGGCAGAGGCAGGACCTGACTAATGCCAGCATAGAGTTGGCAGAGTAAAAACTGGAGGTTCAGGCTACCCGGTACCCAGTTGGACCCCCTAAAGCACCCACAGAGCCCCAGCTGTTAACACTGACCACCCCAGTTTGCCCTTGAGCTGGGAGGTTGGGGGCTTCCTTCCGAGTGATCTGTTGCCTTGGGGCCATCAGTCAGGTTGGGCTGATCTGATGAGCACCTGCTGGGATTGACTTCCTCCCCTTCCTCTGCCTCCAGAATCTCAAGTCATCACTGTCGTCATGGCTGCCATATTAATAATGAGCCTACGTCTGCTCTCTCAGAACGTAGCGAGCACTAATCCATCCATCAGCTCATCCCAGCCTTGACAGCTCTCGGGAGGCATTTCACAGACAAGGGCACGCAGGATCAGAGAGGGCAATCAGCAGGCTCCAAGTCGCCCAGAGAAGGCCTCTCTGGAGGGAGAATCCTGCCTCCTTGGAGAGAAGCTGCCCGCTCTCCAGGGAGATGGGGCACAATGACGATATTCTGTGCGGTTCTGCCAGGAGGTTTCTTATCTCTTTTATTGCAGAGGAGGACACTGACACTCAAAGAATTTTTGCTGGGTCAAGATGGGAGCATCCAGTGCCTTAAAAGTGTCAGGTGATTAAACTCTTGCTCTCTGGGAAATGGGCCTGACAGTTCTAGAGGAGGATGTGGTTTCTAGCCCAGCATGGAGGCAGTGGGACCCAGGAGAAGGCTGCTGAGACACAGAGTCTAGGGTGAGTGACACCCCCATAGTCTAGGAGGTGGAGAGCAGTGTTCAGCTGGGTTCAGCAGCCTCAGCAAGCACCAGTGGCTGAGCAGGTTGGAAGTGCCAGGGGCTGGGCTGAGCCAAGGGTGGGAGTTTATGCCACGGCCCCTCCCAGGGCCCCCTTCATCCAGCTGGCCTGCAGACCATGGTGTGCTGGGAGTGAGCTGCATCAGGATGGAGAGGACCAGAAAAGGGGAGGCCCTGACTCTAAGCAGATTGGAGGCTGTTTCTCCTCTACTGGCCAGGGAGTAAAACCCAGAGCGAGGTAGACAGCCACTCCTCTGCTCACCGCTCTGCGAAAGTCACCTCTCTGACCGGCAGGTCATGCCTGCCCTCTTAGGAGAGGCAAGTGTAACATTGCCTTCCCTGGGCAGAGCTAATGAGCCACAGGTGAAGCAGATCTCTATCACAGGGATCTGAGCACAAGGCAGCTCAGATCTGAGGCTGGGAAAGCCCAGGCTAGGCTCACTGAAGACCCCCATTTACACCCAGTTAGCCTAGAGCTCATTTATAGATATCCGCCCTGACTGGAAGTCTAGAGGGAAGTGAGAACAGAGGTGCTGAGGGCGCAGTTTGGACTGTTTGTGGGGAAGGTGCCTCTAAACTATCCATTGCCTCCTCTATCCTCTGAGCAAGGTCACAGTAGCTAGCAGGACCTTCCTGGAGGTTGGTGGTTTGAGGCCATAACTACTTACCAGATGGTAAGACTGGGTCCCAAGGAGCAGAGAATCTGCCCAGTAAGCCGCAGCAGGGTTGCGACAGAGCTGGGACCAGAACATAGCTCTGTAATCTCGTTCCCTGCATCCTTCTCACGTATCCCAAAGCAGATGGCTCCACAGATGAAGTCTCCTGTTGTGTCGGGTTTACAGAAAGACCCGTCTCTACGTGGGCTACTCAGAGAGAAGGGCTCAGGTTCTGCCAACAGCTTAGGGTTTACAACGGCATCAAGCTTGGCATGAACCACAGGGCTGTGAGAACATCAAGGACCCTGGGAGCTACAGAGTTTTGCAAACCATGCCAACAGCAGAAGACACTAAAAACAGCATCAGCTTTCGCAAACAATGGGATTCTGTAGATGGTGTTGGGATCCACACACCCAGTGGGGCTGTGCAAAAAGCACAAGTTGCAGCAAACACCAGCACTCCCAAGTACACTAAGCTAGGGAGCAAGGCAGTGTCACGAACCTTAGAACTCCTGTAGATGGACCCTACTGAACTGTTAGTTCAGGAGCTGGTTTGAAGGCCTGTTATCTCAAGTTTCGTAAGCTCGTGTGTGTAGGTCCCTGACCTTTGCTCCAGCTAAACACGCCTGAATTCAGGAATATTCTGGTTCCGTATAATGAACCTCTGAGGCTAAGCTGATAAGAGAGCCTTTAGAAGTCTAAAGGGAACTTCCTTCTTGAAACTATGTACCTATGACTTGAAATCTGGAGGTCCGGGTTCCCCCTTTGCCAGTCTCTAGGAAGACTCGGTGCTGACTATGAATTGAAAGACTGAGAGCCCAGATCTAATGTGGCTTCCCAAGCAGGACTGGAGTCGAGTCCGTTCTTTCTAACAGTCCAAGACGACTGCTGGGCCTTCCTCCACTGTCACGTGCTCACACGGTTTGTCCTTCAACGACACCTTCACACCAAAAGGTGTTAGGCATCTGGCTGAGTGCTACTAAGTGCCAGGCAGATCTGTATTTCATGTGTCCCTGCTCTCTATGGCCAAGTGGGCTAAAGGAAGTTCCTCTATCATCCCAGAGGAAGCTAGACTTTAACCCACATCCCCACTGTCTGCAAAGGTCCTCTTCTGGAGATGGCCTTGGGCTCATTTCTGTATCTCAAATCTGGGCAAACTCTTCTCCTGAGAAGACAGCCTGGGTTGAAGGGGGCGGGGTGGGGGTGGGGGACCTGATTCTAGCATCAGAGGGCCATGCTGCCCCAACTCGTGGGGTGCTCTGTGGCAAGTGACTGAGACTTTCATCTGTGAAGTGAGGGACCCCCAGCCTGCTGGATGAAAGGGACCCTAGGGAGCCTCATGTGCAGGCTCTGCTATGCAAACCAACTAATTTCTCCCCAGCCTGGTGAAAGCCCCACCTCCTGCGCTCCCTCCAGTTTAGCCTTTGGCCCTCAAGGTTGGCTTCTTTGTGCATTTATTGCTCCACAATTCACGTCAGCCCAGCGATGGAGTATTTCTCTCTCTGACGGATAAGGTTACTGGCACTCAGAGAGGTACAGGGACTTGCCCATGACTTCTCCTCCCTTGGCTAAGGCCAGCACTGGGATGGGACCATTCTTCCAGCTGTCTGCAAGGCCTCTGTCCAGACATTTCTAAGAATTTCACATTTACCCTTTGCCTTGCTTCCTTTTTCCCTCGCTTCCTTCCTCCCTCCATCTAGATCACTGCTTGATGGAGTGTTGGGGGGCCCATGATGTTTTGGGGGAGAAGTTGTTTGTTAATCTGAATCCTTGGGACAGATGGGAAGGGATAGCTGTTAGTGAGGGATGGGAGGGGGGACAGCAGACAGGAGTGTAGTAAAGGAGGACCAAGGCTCAGAAGGAAAGCAAGGGCTTGCTTCAGAGCTCACAGAGGACCAGGGAGACAGCAGCCTTACAGGCTGCAGCAAAAAGACTGAATGGTCTAGAATATTTGTTTCCTGAATGGCCCTGAACTTAAGAGAAACCATCAACGGCTTCTCACTCTTGATTCTGCCGTTAACTAAGGAAACTATCCAAAGAGCGAGAGTTAGGAAGTAACCCAGAAAAGCCTCAGGGCGGAGGCAGCTTCCCGCCAGCAGGGGGGCTGGACCTAAACAAATCTGCCTCCTTTACAACTCTGGCCCTGGGTTGTCCAGGCCGGAGATCAGACGAATTCATGGAGCTGGAGAAGAAGACACTACACATAAGGGTCGGGACTAGGAACCAGACAAAGGAGCAAGTGCCTGGAGCCCTCAAGAAGGGCTCCCATTGAGCAGGGTCCCTACCACCTCTGCCTTGAGGGCAGTGGCTGTCCAGGAGGCCAAAGAAAATAGCCTAGTGAGGGACAGTCCTGTGTTGATGCTCTACAGGCTCATTTCCTCTATGCTGAGCTCCAGGTTGAAGGAGAGGCCACAACTCTCTGCATTCCCCCAGCCATGGGGCCCAGAATAGGTAAGTGCAGGTGAAGGAAGGGAGGGAATTGGGAAGGAGCCTGGGGGTCTCATCAACCACATCAAAGGGTGAGATACAGCACCTCAGTGCTGTTCTGGGGAGACAGGCTCAGTTCTGCACAGAGTCTGTGGAACACAGGGAGGGTGTAAGAGTGAACGAGAGGAGCAGGAAGGGAAGCTGGAGGCAGGGAGCCAAAACACCTTGGTGAGCCTGAGACCTGAGTCCTGCCCTGCCACCAGCATCTGATCCCCCAGTAAGACAGAGGCGATGTAGATATGAATGGACAAGGTAGGGAACCACCGAGACAGAGCTGAGAGAGGCCGTGGGGAGAGAGCATGTGACCAACAGGTGTCAGCAGAACTCAGGCGTTCACAGAGAGGTTGGTCCTAAAGGAAGGTGAAGGTGGAGACCCAGAGGGACAGAAAAGGAGACTGTGAGTGTGAGCCAGAAGAGCAGAAAGCCATCCGCCCACAGGGACAGATGACCAAGGCGACTGACAGACTTTAGGCGTAATCCACAGGAGCCTCACAGAGTACAGGAGACTCAGAGAGAGGCCTACGTACACTCACCTGTGGGTAGATGCCAGCAGGCTAAGAGGAGGCTAGAGGCAAACATCCAGAATCTTCCACAAACCAGGCTTGGAATGGCGTAAGGAAAGCACCAAGCGGCCAGAGCAGAGAGACATACCACCTGTGACAGTGGTTTAACGAAGGATCTTTACAACAAGGTGGCTGGGGCTGGATGCCCTGCAGTAACCCTTTGGGCTTCCTGCTGCTGCCTGTCCGCTGCACCTTCAAACTCACACCCATTCAGGCAAGGCCAGGCTTGCTCCTAGGTGGCTACAAGGAAGGCTTTAGGCCAAACAGACTCTGCAGTGTGACGGACACAGCTTGGGGACCCTCCACAAACCAGGAAGGGTGGGGATGGATGCTTCCTCTCAGGAAGCCTCATGGGAGAGAGGAGGAGGAGGTCAGGTTTGAGGAGGTGGGGCCAGTTTTGGTTTTGGTGACACAGGATTTTGGTTGTAGCCCAGGCTCATCTCCAACATGTCATCCTCTGGCCTCTGCCTGCAGAGCACAAGGATCACAGGTGGGTGCCACCAAACCTGACATAGTGGGATGGTTTCAATGAGTTTATGGGCCATTGGCAAAAAAAATCCCATTCCCATTCTCAGTATGAATGGGGGGATTGGAGGCATGGGAAAAACTAACACCCTCAATTCTATGCCTGCCTCTCCTCCCCATAAAGGCTAGGCTGTGGTCTAACTGATCCCTGACACAAATATAACAGGAAGTTACCCCAAGTCCTCCCACTGAGTCAACAGAAGTCATCTCCAACTGTGCTTCCTCAGTGTCCATCTGGGCTACGGCCAGGCTTAATATAGCGGGCAGAGGGATGAAGGGAGGCAGACGACAGTCTTCAAGCGTCCAGGGCCAGCTGTTCCCATAGGGACAGACATATGTATCTCCCACAGAGATAACATGCCAACTTACACGTACCCTTAGGCAGCAGGCAGAGTTCTCCTGTCTGTGTAGCAAGGAAACTAATATCCCCACACTGTTTCCATGGTGAGATCCAGGGAAGCCACTCTCTGGCATCAGCCCCTTGCTCAGAGAGTCCCTACCCACACACAGCATTTCCTTGGGAAATTTGACACTCCCTGTACCTCCAAATGAAGCGTACCCTGGGTCCTCCCTCCAAGCTAGAGGAAGCCTCTGTTATCCCCGCTGAACAACAGACACACACACACCCAGTTCATCTTTCCTGGCTCTAGGTGTGTGTGGCAGCTGTTGCTTGCTCTCTCTGGCCCTCCGTGTGTAAATGAGGTCTTCCCAGGGCAAATATGGGAGTTGAGGGAAAGAACCATGAGCTGCATGTTCAAATCCAGCTCTGTCCATGGACGGTGTGAGACCTCAAAGAAATCTCCCTTCTGTTTTAACGGATGAGGAAGTAGACACTCAGAGAGGGCAAGTGACTGTCCCAAGATCACCCAGCAGCTAACCAGCAGAGCAGAGGTCAGAACACCGATCTTCCTAATATTAAGGCTCTCTCCTCTATCACTTGCCTGGGGCTTTCTCTGTCTTCTTTACTCCATACTGGTGAACTCCAGTCTGTGTATTCTACTCCACTGGCTCCTCACAAAGCAAATGATTTTCCGGGTGCCACTGGCTAGGGAGCAAACATGGGGGTATGTGTGTTATTTCTCCCATAACTGGTCTAGGGAGTGCCAGGTGGTGAGCTGAACTTGGCCTTAACATAGGGCGCCATGTCAGTGCCCACTCTGCCTGTCCCTTTCAAAGACTGTTTCTGTGTTCACAGTAGGTGGCAGGGATAGTCCCTGGGTCCCTGGTACGTGTAGAAGCTTGGTCTGTGGAGGGGGCAGCAGAGCAGAGGCCTCTCTGCAGGGACTGACTGGGCCTTAACATCAGTGTGGGTGATTGAAGCATGGGAGAGCCATGAGAATGGTGTTGCATCCACATGGGCTGTAGCCAAGGCCTAGCAATTGCTCTGGGATGTCAGGGAAGGAACCCACCTGAGGGGGTGGGAAGACTGGGGCATGGAGCTTGATTCCATCCATCCCTGAGGCCTTGGACCCAACCTGGACTGGACAGAGCTGGGACGACAGGATTGCTCAGTGAGTGACATCATGTCTGAGGTCCCAGCTCTGCGATATCCATCTATGGAGTCAGAAACAGGAGCTGCAAAAATAAAAAAACGCCAACACTTTCAATGCCTGTGGTATAGTCCTCTCATTCTAGGTACCCAGAGGCGGAGTCAGGAAGGTTGAAAGTTCAAGGTCAGCCTGGTGGACTCTATCAGTGGTAGAGAGTGTGCCTAGTGAGCACAAGATCCTAAGTTCAATGCCCAGGATCACAGAAAAGATGAAGAAAGAAAAGAACACCAGAGAAAGAGAGAGGGAGATCAACCTGAAATATTGCCTCATAGAAGAGGATATAAATCTAATTGTTTTTCTAATGTCAACTGTTTTATTTTTCTTTCTGTGGTGGATAAGTGCATTTAAAAAGTAACTGATAGTGAAAGTGTAGAACCCTGAATGAAGCTATGGCTTCCTTCAAACTATGTAGAAGTTCAATGAGCTCTATAGTTTGGGACTGGGCAAGTATCTGAGTGACTGTTTTAATCTAACTGATGCTTTTATTTGTAATCCCGTTACAAAAAAAAAGATTTTAGGTCAAAAATAATACTGAAAAGAAGAAGAAAAGTCAGAGTTTGAAATAGGTACAAACAGTTGGTCAGCAGCTGGGAAGAGTAGTCCACTCTCAGAGTGGGTGGAGGGTGGGATTCGGGGGAAAGGGAGTACTAGCAAGGCCTGAAGAGCCCGTTCTAGAAGGGCAAATGGACTCAGCATATTTGCGAGCTCAGTGAGCCACCAGATTAAGGGAAGAGGACACTGGGAGGTATCTCAGAAAATTAAGCCAAAGCCGACAAGGGCTCTGACACAAAGACTCATACGAGAATTGTCATAGACACTAGCTTCGAGGCCCCTGGGGTGATAGAGGAGGTGAGGAGACAAGTGGCCTTGCTTCAGCGATCTGTGACCTGGGAATGCTCACCACAGCCCTACTAGTGTGTCTCAGCTTTGTGAAGTCCAAGTCAGACTTCTGCCCAGTTTACAAATGAGGAAAACAAGGCTAGGAGGAGCCAGTGACCTGCCTCAGGTCACACATGGGGTCAGAGGTAGAGCCAGCGACACCTGTGAGTCCTCTGGAGTCTAAGCTCTCAGGGGCTTCCCTTTGTCTTCTTCAGAAACACACCCAAGGCTCCCAAGGCTCTGCCTGGTGCTGTGTAGCAGCTGAGCCTGACCCAGGCGCTCAGACTCAGCTGTGATGCAAGAATGATAGAGTGAATCACTTGGGAGGTCAGCTCTAGCGCTGAGAGGCTGATGGGCTCCGTGTGAAGGGAGAGGAAGCATGGCCCAGGGCCAATGGCTTCTTGTTTAGATCTAAGGACACTGCCCTGCTTTCCCGTGCATTCAGAACCCCCCTCCCCAAACTCTCTAGTGTCTAAAGGTCATCGTGGGTTTAGATGGGCTAGTCAGGGCCCAAAACTGGGAACAGAAAGTCCCAGCACAGGGTCCCTGACCCAACTCGGAAACCACCAGAATGCTTGCCCCTCCTCCCCACCCCACCCCAGTCCTGACAAGATCCTTTCCATGCTGACAGGCCACCCAAGGGTCCTTCCAGAAGGAATTTCCCAAAAATGATAACCAAACCCAATTCCTGTCTGGAGACTCCCTCCCCGTTTTCTGTCTTTGACTTTCTTCTTTGCAGTGCTGGGCTGGGCCACACTGGAACTGGAGGCTTCAGGCCCCACAGTCACCCTGTGTCACCGTGGCTACCCCCATCTCTAGCCCAGGCTCCAGTCTTGTCAGCTGTCTCATTCGGGTAAGCTCAACTCAGCAAGCTTGCTCTTCAGCTAGGTTGGGGTTGAGAGACAAGACGCGATAGGCTGGGGAGGAAGCCTGTCAATCAAGGGTATGGCATATATAAAGGCTGGGGGCAGCATCTGATTAATTCGGGGAATGGCAAGAGTCTGTTGGGGCTAGAGGATCATGTTCTATAGGAATGGGTAGATGAAGCCTGAGGCTCTTGGGGGCCTTGAACTTGGCACCAGGATGACACTGTCCACCATGTAGATGCCACCCTTCCCAGGCTCAGACACTGTGCCCTTAGTCCTGGGAGCTAGATATAGTGTGTGTATATATGTGTGCACACATACCACAGCACACTTGACGGTACACTCATGAAGGTCGGTGGACAACTTGTAAGAGTCTGTTTTCTCCTCCCAACATGTGGATTCTGGAGGTGGAAAGGCAAGCGCCTCTCCCAAATCTTTACTCTCACTTCTTGAATCAGCAGATCTCCCCCTCTGTGCCTGCCACGGTGAATCTGATAAGTTCTGGGCTCCTTTGGCCTGTTTCTCCACCTTCAAAGTGGTTTACCCAACCCAGGAATCATGTCCAGGTAGCTCCCAAGCCCAGTGTTGAAGATGAAAGACAGCGAAGCCATAGGCGGGGGAAAGGGGCCCAGAAAATGGTCCACGGCTTCAGTAGGGCCAGCTGCTCTGAGCAGGCACAGAACCATGGACCTCTGAGTACTCGCAGAGGCTCTGCATGACAAATAAGCTGATCTTTCAGGAAAAAACCAAAAATCTGCTTTTTGAGGAAAATTTTCCTGATTTTTTTTTAAATGCTAGCAATGAATTTAAAAACATTCAGCAAGCCAGCAGCTTGCTAGCTTCAAAACAAGTCCCCTGGGCCTGAAGGAGCCTCCAGGCAGGGCAAGTCCAGAGGATGCCATCTGCCTCAAGGGACAAGGCTGAAAGGAGGCCTTGGGCCAGGGATTCCCAGCCAAAACCCCTGCTTTATTGTCTGTGTGTTGTGTAGGTCCCTTTGATGACCTGGCATTGTGTGTATGTGTGGGTGGCAAAATGTGTATGGAGTGGATAAGGGATGGGTGTGGTGTTTCTTCTTGCACACCAAAGTTAAAGGGAGGGAGGACAAACAAACCCTGGAATACAGCTGAAGAGTGCAGGAGTTTGAGGCAGAGGCAGTGTGGAGACTGGGTGGTGGGAAGGGACAAGGAGCTGGGGTGGGTGAGGACGCTCCATTCCAGTGCATCTTCCCAGGTCAAAAGGGAGGGAGTAAGCGAAGCTTTCCAGAAAAACAAGCTGTTCTAGGGCCTGGTGGCCAGACTTGCAAACAAACTGTTGAGTTTCGGGCCAAGTCTGTCAAACCTGGCTTCAGTGAGTCATTTTGAAGTTAACCAAACACCTTATCCCAAGCAGTCACCCAGGGGGCGGGCTGGAAAGGAGGCTCATTGCTCTTATCTTACCCAGATCTCCATGGTCCTAGGTCTTGCTTTCTGTAAGGTACTGGCTAGAACATGCTATAGAGAGTATCATGTCTTGGCACTCTCGGATTTTGCCTTGGCATTTCTTGGCAACTGGTGCTGTAGTTCTCCAGAAGGTTCCAACCCAAGCTTTGGTTGTCGATCCCTGGACTGGGCTCTCTCAGCTTTCTCCCAACTTTTCCTTTCTTAGCCTTTTCAGGCCACAGAAAGAATATCTTGACTGACCAGTGAACTGACCAACAAGCTGCAGAATGGACTGTTAGGGTGACAGATGGCAATACAGCCACCTTTGACGACTCACAGATGGGAGGCTGGGCCAGAATAAGAAGTGATCACCCAGGGACTGTCATTGTATTTTTCCAAGGCCATCAGGGCAGAGTTGATGGCTGACATCAGGAGCCCAGGAGTCAGACAGATCTGGGCTCACATCCAAATCACCATTCACTGGTTCTAGGATGCTGGATGCCGCTGCTTCTCCAAGCCTGTTTGCTCCCAGGCGTCCCAACCCCTGGTAGCATGCTTTAAGAGTGTTGGGATACACGCATGCCCAACATAGTCTTGCACCTGGTGATGGTCACTCTGCAGTAGCCCCTGTTCCCCTCAGATCAAGATGGCACACACTAGCTAGGCATGGGGTGATACATGTCTGTAATCCCAGCCCTCAGGAAGCAGGGGCAGTAGAACTCTATGAGCTTGTGACTAGTCTGGTCTACATAGTGAGGCCAGTCAGGTCTATACAGTGACAGACTGTCACAAAATAAACAAGAGAGAGAGGGAGAAAGAGAGGAAAGGAGGGAGGAAGAGAGGGAGGGAAGGAGACACAAGCATCCAGAGAGTACTGTCTCTAGTGAAGCCTTACCACTGCCCACAGCAGTGAGCTTTAGCCCAGCTCTCTGGTTCTATATGTGCCAATACATATAGAATCCCTTCATGGAAGCAGGGATCAGTAAAAAGCTGGTGGTACTTCATGGCAAGACAGACAGCTGGTAACAGGATGGACCCCTGACAGGAAAGAGTGCCATTTATTGAGCACAGACCACACAGCATAGATCGTGTCAACCCCAAACGTGAACAATGTGACTTCCTAATGGGGTAAAGCTTATTGCAAGGTGCAGCTAAGCCCCTGCAGTGTACTCTGTGCTTTGTCTATATCTCAGCCGGGCTGAAAATCTAGAACATATTTATTTGAAACCTTTTAGTTCAGTGGGGGAAGGGTGGCCAGAGACCTGGGAAGGCTGAGATAAGAGTCATAACGTGGCAGTTCAGGATTGGTGGAAACTACAGAAAGTTGTGGACTTGGGGCCAGAGGGGTCAAAGACTCTGAAGAAGCTAGATGTGACCATGCATACAGGTAATTCCAGCACTCCACGGGCTGAAGCAGGAGGCTTACGAATTTGAGGTTGTCTTGGGCTACATAGTGAGACCCTGTTGATAGATAGAAAAGAAAAGGAAAGGGAAGGGAAGGAGAGGGGAGGAGAAGAGAGGGGAAGGAGAGAGAAAATAGAAGGAAACAAGAGGGAAGGAAGGAAGAGAGGGAGGAGGCGAGGAGGGAAGAAGAAAGGGGGGACTGGGATGGGGGATAATATGGAGGGATGTTGATAGCTCCCCTTGAAGAATGGATCAGGTTAACAGAGTCCCATACTGAACAGCTTAACCATTTGCATGAATGGAAAAACTAGGAAGATAAAAAGCTGCCTATGAAGACCACAGATCAGTGCTGTGTCACCAGGGACAGGCAGAGTCTAGAGGCTCTAGTGTGAGGTCCGATGTGCAAGGAGACAGATAGGAGGGGCTGCTGTCCCTGCCCTGCATGTGAGAACCCGAAGTGACCTGAATCTAAGGCTACATGGCTGAACTGTAGCTTGCGCTCCAAACATAGGGCTGTTGAGTGTACTCGGTGAGAAGAGTGTGGTTATCTGGATTTTGTGGCTACCTAGATGAGAGAGGAAGAGAGTCAATCTAGAGGTGGACAATGGTTCTGCTAGAAGGAAGAAGAGAACTTGGGAGAGGAGGCAGCTCCAGCTGAGGTGTATTATCTAGAGCATTTTGGAAGGTTTATCTGGAATTAGTGGAAAATGGCTGTTTGTGAGAGTCCATCAGAAGGTCAGTCCTGATAGAGGCCTGCCTCATGGGCCTGAGGCAGTAGAGGGGAGATTTTTCTTTCCTTTCCAGATCCTGGCTTTGTGCCTGAGGCCCTCCGACAAAAGAGGAAGAAGATAAGAAGCACACAGAATTATTTAGTCTAAAGTTCATAAGACATGGGAGTCTTCTGTAGAAGACGTGAAGAAATGGATAAGTGTATATGTGTGTGTTTATGCTAGGTCTGATGAAATCCCTGGTTGTAGAGGCACAACTGGACAAATGGGGTATGGCCTGTGGTGATAAACTTCAGGGGGTGTCGCCAAGCCTGTTTTGAAATGTTTCAAATGGGAGGGGAGGGGAGAAGGTCAGCTAGTACTTGCCAAGGTCGCTGACCTGCAGCAAGGGAGAATGGGGAGGGACAGCTGTCTTCTGCTGTTTTCTGCGTTGTCCACATGCCGTATTTGGGAACACCATGTCTTGGGTCCTGTCTGTAGATACTGTCATCCAACGCTAGAAGCAGAGGAAAACTGGAATGCAGAAAGAGCAAGAAACATTTTCAAGGTCACCTTGGAAGTTTGCAGGGAGTTGGGAGTCCAACTCAAGCTTGAGAAAGCCTGTACTCAGTTCTGTTTTCCTTGGGGTTGCCTTTTGCAACCTGACCCCGGGAAAGTACAATGCATTGGGCCTGGGTCTTCCTGGGAAAGAATGAGCAGAGAGGGAAGGAGAAGGCTAGACTCCGAAGTATTGCCCCTTGCCATGTGGCTGCAGCTAGAGCAGCCTGCACCAGAGGCTTGCACTGACCAGCTCCCGGGAAACAGGACTTTGACTGGCAGATGTTCTGAGAGATGACCGCTCTCAGAGCCGAAAGCATATTGCTGACTTCCTCCCCAACCCAGAGAGGAGAGCTTTGGACTTTGGGCACCAGAAACTGTCATTTCACTAACGGATAAAACAAACCAGGGAGACCTTGAGCTTTGGCTTTGGCGGGAGGAGGCTAATGTGGAAGCTTCTGGAAGACCCAGAGTGAGGTTACAAGTAGGAGCTTGCTTACTTACCTAAGGCAGGGGTACAGCACTCTAGGAAGGAGCAAATGTCAGGGCAGAGAAAAGCGGGATGTGACTGGCATATAAGGAGGATCGTCCCCAGTGTTTCTGGAGCCCAGGCTGGGAGTCCAGGTCTGGTCTTGGACCGGAGGATGCATACTCCCCTTCATCTATTCCTTGCATTTCTTTCTGAGCTGGGACATCATGTCAGGATCTCAGACCTTCCAGCTTCAGCTCGGGCCTGCTGTCTGGCTGACCAGGCTTTGGGGAGTGCTGGCCCTGTAACCAAGGTGACCTGGCTAGGTTAGAGTGGACCGAGACAGAGAAGGGCACAGGGCTTACTCCCCCTGTTCAGACCTATTCAAGAAGCATGGCAGATGGATGGGTTCATCATCTGGACTGAGCTGCTGGAAGTCCTCAGAAGAGACATACAGTTCATAGGACATGGAGCTCCGGAGAGCATTCACGTGCTGTGGATACACGTAAAGCCCTAGACGGCAACGTGTGACAGGCCTCTGCTGCTGTCAGGAGCTGAGGATCAGTCCCCTCAGTGACTCTGTGGACATTTGCTTTGCAGGCCCGTACCCCTTCTTCTTTAGGTGACCTCTACAGTCTCCTCCTCTTTCCCTTTCTCAATGGTACCCCACCACCTCCCCCTGCTAAGTGTTGCTTTCCTTTGTTTCCTCTGGATGTTTGTGCCCCAAAGGAACTGCTCCCTTCCGTTTCCTCAAATTCTTCCAGTACCGTCTAGGCATTTCTCCAGAGAGTTATAAAAAGGGCATCTATGAACATAAAAAGATGCCTGCCGTCATCATCAAACCATACACATCCCATCACATCTGCCTGGGTGGCCATCACTGAAAAGACAGATCAGAACGAAGCGAGGCTGGAGCGTGGCTAGTGGGCTTTGTAGAGTGGAACGTGACTCCATGCCCCTTGAACAGGTCTGATGGTGGAGGGAGGGGGAATACAGTGCTTTTCTCCATTTGGGCCAACTCAAACCTAGCCAAGTTACCCTGCAGCAGCGCCAGCATGTCCTGGGGCCAGGCCAAGTAGACAACAGGACTGGAAGGGCTGCAGCAAACAATTCAGTGGTTTCTTCCTCAAATAGTCAAACATAGAACTGTCACAGGACCCAGCAATTTCACCCACAGACGTATACCCAAGGAGACTGAAGATGCATGGCACATAAAACACTGGAATGACAGTTCATAATACCCCAAGTCACCCAAGTTTATTAGTTGATGAGTATATGAACAAAATGCATTCTACCTATACAGAGGAGAGCTATTCATCCATAGAAAGAAAGGAAGCACCGACAGATGCTATGGTGTTGAGCACCCTTGAAAATATGGAATTTTAAAAACTAGTTACAGGTAACCACATATTAGATTCTTTCTTCTATGTGAAATGTCCAGAATAGGAAACCCACAGAGAAGGCAGTAGATTAGGGTTTCTGGAACTCTGGTAAGGAGGGATGGGAAGTGACTGCTAAATGATGCCGGGCTTTCTGCTGCAACAAGGAAGAGTTTGGGAACTGTACAGTGGTGGCTGCTGTACAATTTTGTAAACGAACTAAAATCCATGGGTTGCAAGCCGTAAGAGTTTTGTGATATGTAAATTGTGTATATCGTATCAATCATTTTGCTAGTTGGAGTCACAAATACCTGGCTGTAGAACAACTTAAGGAAAGGTTGATTTGGATTCATAGTGTGAGGATGCAGTGTATGGCTACAGAAGGCACCGCTGCAGGAGCGAGGCAGGTCAGGTTACATTGTATCTAAAGCCAGGAAATGGATGGATACTGGTCAACTGGTTCTTCCCTCATTCTGTTGTATTCAGTGGGAGCTAGACAGGTCAGTTACATTGTATCTACAGACAGGAGACAGATGAATGCTTGTCTGCTGGTGCCGTACCTCTTTGTATTGTGTGTGTGTGGGGGGGAGACAGGTCAGTTACATTGTATCTACAGCCAGAAGACGATGAATGCTGGTCTGCTGGTACTTCCCTCTGTTGTATTTAGTCAGAAACCACAGCCCACAGGATGGATCGACTCACTCCAAGTGAATCCTCCTCAGTTAAATCTCTCACAGACATGCCCAAAGATGTGTCTCCTAGATAATTATAAATCCCATTAAGTTAACAATCACAATTAACCATGACATGGGCTGTGGTTCTCAGGGCTGGAAGGATAGCTTAGTGGTTAAGGAAGTGCACTGGTCTTGTAGAAGACTTCAGTTCCATTCCTAGCACCCACATCAGGAAGCTCAAAAATGTTTGGAACTCTAGCTCCAGGGAGTCCCATGTCTCTGACCTCTGTGGACATATGCACACATACCTACATGTCCACTTTAAAAACAGTCCTCTGGCTCCAAGATACCTTGTGTGAGGAGTACAAAACCTTGGCCTGTGGAGGTTCAGGGTCTCAAGAGCCCCTTTTGAGTTTTCTTCTGGGGATGGAGATGAACTCCATGGAGTAAGAAGTGTTCTCCGGTCTCCAGCAGACCATGTGAAATGGAAGGAAACTTTATCCTGGGCAGGGGGAGGGGGTGTGCAGGACATGGAACAATGAAGGAGGCCATCCACAGGAAATGGAGGGGGTGTGGGGAAGCTCTGGTCTCCAGGTGAAAGGATGCGGGACTTGTGGGGTTTCCATTGAGATCCAGAAGCAGGAGAGAGTAACGGACGTGTTTCCATAGTTACTGTGTGAGAAAGCCATCATGGCAATGAGATCATGGGGTCCCTTACAACTCTGCCTCCTGAGTCTGTTTGTCTAGGAGAAGGTTCTATAACACACATTCTGAATAGTTGTGTGCTTTGATGTGTAACTTGTAGGCTTGACTGTTTGGCTCTGTGGCTACATGTGTGATGGCGTCCTATGACAGCAAGGGGTCTCTGTCTTATAAAGGAAAAGCTTTTGTCCCTTGGCTCTGGACCCAACCTTGACCACACCCCTGGCCTAAAGCCTACTGAAAGACTACACAGCTCATTCTTAATACGAGAGTGGTTGCTCCATAGCTTGCTGTGGGGAAAGGGGACGGCTTCTCTTTAGGAGATGTGTGCCTGAATGGAGTAAAGGGGAACACATGGGACCCATGGCCTCTCAAGAAAGTCCCTCTCAGGAGTCTCAGAATCAGAAAAGCTGTCGAGACCAACTCTCAGACCCTCACAACCGCCAATGTCATGTTTTCCAGAAACAGTTTGCTCCTGATGTCTACCTGGGTCAAGGGCTATTATCTGAGATTTTATCTCATCAGCTGCTTGGATGTCCCATAGGTGAGGGGCCCCATATGCCAGACAGAGACAACAAGACTGCGATGGGCACAGAAGACATGCACGAAAGCAAAGTCAGCATGGAGTCTCAGGATGCACTTCAGGATGCACAGCCTCCACGACTCTTCCATAGCATCAAGGTGCGCACTGCCGGACAAAGCAGGGAAGGGGCCACCAGGTCCAGCAGTTAACACCAACCACCTTTCTTCTCACTTCCCTGCCTGGAGGATGGGTTTTTGGGCTGACTCAGGGAAGCTCTTAGATTGGTTCTGGGCACAATGAAGAGCAGGTTCTCCCTGCAGCAGCTGATCCATTTTAGTCTGTAGATGATGGAGGATGATACCCTTGCTTCTCGTTCCCTTGGAGACATGCTCTGCAGTCCTAAACTTGTGTGAACACTGGAGTTCTGGCTCCACAAGAACGTAAAGACTCACCCAGTAGTCGTCAGATCCTGTGCAGAGTGTCACATACCTGATCTTTTCTGTTATTGTTTTATTGACGAGGATGGAAAACTAAACCGTGCACTTCCTAGGCCAGTGTTCTGCGGCTGAGCCTCACCCTGAAGATCTGAGTTCTCAGTAATCCTAGGAGGTGAAGCCCTTGCCCTGCCCTAATGAAGAGACAGAGTCTCCAAAGTTTTGAGCAATGCCTTAAGCTCTGGCCTAAATGCTCTTAGATTTTGGTTCTTTGAAGCAAGGTTTTCTTCCTCTAGGAATTCTGCCAGCTTTTTCTGGGCAGGCTGGGTTGTTTGGGGTGAAGTGGGGTGGGACAGCTTGGGAAAGTCAGAAGAAGGAGTGTTTCCGCAGCAACCCTGTGAGAAAGGGGTGGGAATGGGGTGGAGATGGAGCTGGGAGATCTAGGAGAACCTTCTGGGGAAGAGGGTGTTGTGTCGAGCAGGGAGGAAGGTCCAGCCCAATGCCCGTGGAGATCAGAGGGTCGGAAGGGCTCTGATGTGTCTATTTTTAGTTAAGGGTATCTCTGGTAGCTCCCATGTTCCTAAGTCCTACCTTAACTTGTCAGCCTGAATTAGACTCCATGGGTTACTCCAATTGACTCTCTCTCTCTCTCTCTCTCTCTCTCTCTCTCTCTCTCTCTCTCTCTCTCTCTCTCCCCTCTCTCTCTCTCCTCTCCCTCCCTCCTTCCCTTTCTTTCTTGCCTCTTCACTTCCCTCCCTCTTTTTTCCTCCTCCCTTATATCTGCCCCTCCTGACTTTGTTTACCCAACTTCACACTCCCTTTGACCCAAACTCTGTCTCTATCTCCCTGACTTCTAATGGCGTTCATCCACCTGCCACCATCACTGCTTCCACAGTTCTTCGTCTTGTGTCACAGTATACTGCAGCTGGCACAGCTCATGATCTCTGGCTACCTCAAAAGTTCCATCTCCACCGTGGAAAAGCGCTTTGGACTGTCCAGTCAGACCTCAGGGCTGCTAGCTGCCTTCAACGAGGTACTGTTGCCCCCTGTCAGGAGTGAAGGCCGAGGAAGCCCTCTGCTCCCACCTCTGCTAGCCTCCTTTCTTACACCCATAGACATTTCCTTCCCTCATGAAACCCCCAATACTGTCTACTCCCCCAAATTTTCATAGCTCTCCTCTCACAGCATACTGGCCCAGGTTGAAACCCAGAAAAGTCTTCTCCAGCCCTGGACCCAGCCATCATGTCCTTAGGAGCTCTTTGCTAGGGGACATGAGATATTTGCTAGCTTGTCAGAGTTGGGGAGACACCCACCCTTCATGTGGATCCTTTGTATCATGGGTCCTGTAGCTATTGGCTGTCCCAGGAAGAAATCACAGAAAGCCATTTTGACTGTCCCAGAGAGAGGCTTGAGTTACCTCCAAGACACCCTCTGACTAACCTTGGGGTGACAAAAGGGAGGGGTAGCCCTGCAAGGAAGGTCTGGCCCCAGGATGCCCTGGATCCACAGGCCCCTGCCTGTGGCCCTCAGCCAGGCAGGGAAAGGCTTAGCTGCTCCATGTGAATTCAGTGGAAATCGGTTCTGCTGGGCCTCAGCCATCCCTCACAGATGCTGTCACTCTCTGGGAAGAAAAGTCTGTTCTCCCCAGTCCCAGTCAGTGAAATTCTCTTCCCTGGAGAATAAGCCACATTCCTCTAGACCCAAGGCCTGGCCCACCAGCTGCACAGCTGTCCCATCCCCCATGGGACTCAGCATGATGTTACTCTGAGATCTCAAGTGTGGGAAGGGAAAGTCAGTCCATTTGGTAAACGGGAATCATCCCTTTACCCCACAGTTGGGACCCAACAGCCCCTGTTGATGCAGCTCACTCCCTTTGAGGATCCTGGAGCTCCGCCACCCAACTCCTAGATCCCTGGGATGATGAGGCTAAGAGTTGAAATTCCAAGCCTCAACCCCCTGGTTTCAGATTTTTTTATTTTTCCCCCTCTCATTCTTGAGGCCCCTGAGGCTCCAAATCTTTTCCTTCAACTGCTTGCTCTCCTCCAAGGTGAACTCAATCAACCAGCTTTGTCCTCATTTTTCTCCTCTAAAGAGGCAATGAGACCCTTCCCTTTCCTAGGAAGACTCAAAATCTGCATGTTATTGTCAGTTTTGCATTGTGTTTGTTAGTGAGATGGGGTCTCACTATGTAGCCCAGGCTGGCCTTGAACTCCAAACCATCTTACCGGTAGCCTCACTTGCTCTCTGGAGTATTGGGATGGCAGGCATCAGCCATCATGCCTGGGTCAGAAACTCCATCCCACACATACCCAGAGGATTTGTTTTCAAACTAGCCAGTCCAATGCACAGATGGGGACACCGGAGGTAGCCACAGGAAAAATGGACTTTGCCATACTTTAATTGTTATTCCATCCCTTTGCAGGTAGGGAGCGTATCCTTGATCTTGTTCGTGAGTTACTTTGGCAGCCGAGTTCACAGGCCCCGTATGATTGGCTGTGGGGCTATCCTGGTGGCCCTGGCAGGCCTGCTCATGGCACTTCCACACTTCCTCTCGGAACCATACCGCTATGACAACTCTGGTAAGAGACTGGGCAAGTGATGACGGAGGAACTTCAGTCCTGAGCGTGGGATCCTTTCCCAAGCCTGCATCCATCACTCTAGTGTACCTGATAGCCCTCCCTACCCCATCCCCAGTCTTTCTGATCCCAGTTCATATAAGGAAGGGTAGCCACAGGGCAGAGGTGAAATGTTCTAGTCCCCTTTGAGCAAGGACCAGATCGTGCATCTCTGTGGGGTTTTGAGGTAAGAGAAAACTTTTAATACAGCCTGCTTTAGGGTCTGCTGTGCAGAAACCCCTTAGGAAAAATCTGTAGAATAAAATAACAGTATCATATGATGTTTCTTGGATGTCACATATAATTTGAAGCATTTCCTTTGTATTTGTCAATTTAATTTTCACAAGCATCCAAGACAGAGGAGCCAGGCTTGGTGGAACACCCTAGCACTTGGGAGGTAGAAACAGGAAGATTGGGAGTTCTAGGCTATCTTTGGCTATATATTGAGCCAAGGGCTAGCCTGAGATTCATAAGATCCTGTCTCATTTTTGTTGTTGTTATTGTTGTTCTGTTTGGTTGGCTGGGTTTTTATTTGTTTGTCTGGTTTTTTTTTTTTTGCTTTGTTTTGGTTTTTGGTTTTTCTAGACAGGGTTTCTCTGTGTATAGGTAGCCCTGGCTGTCCTAGAACTTGCACTGGCTGGCTTCAGACTCACAGAGATCCACCTGCCTCTGTCTCCAGAGTGCTGAGATTAAAGGCATAATCTGACCAAGACCCTGTCTCAAAAAGAAGAAAAAAAATCAATGTTTGTCTTAGTTAGGGTTTCTATTGCTGTGAAGAGATAACATGACCACAGCAACTCTTATAAAGGAAAGCCTCTAACTGAGTGGCTTAGTTTCAGAGGTTCAGTCCATTATCATCATGGCGGGACATAAAGGCACGCAGGCAGACATGGTGCTGGAGAAGGAGCTGAGAGTTAAGACATCTTGACCCACAGGCAACAAGAAGTGGTCTGAGTCCCTGGGCATGATTTGAGCATATAAGAGACCTCAAAGTCTGCCCCCACAGTGACACACTTTCTCCAACAAGGTCACACCTACTCTAACAAAGCCATACCTCCTAATAATGCCTTTGCCAATGAGTTTATGGGGGCCAATTGCATTCAGAAATACAACAATGCTTGAATGTGTGGATGAATATAGTAAAATTAATTAGTTAATTAAATGATTAACAGGATTTTGTTGAGAGTCTAATTGAAAAAAAGATGTCCCTCAGAGCAACCAGCCTGAGTACTCATTTTCCTCTCCTCTTCCGTCTACCCACTCATCCATCCATCACTAATTTATCCATCTAATAGTTCATGTAACAAGCCTATCCTACTGCCCTCTGTACTCAACCCTTCAGGGCCTTCAGACTTCTCTCCAGGAGGCTTCCAGCCTAGGAGAGGAGAACAACAGACAGAAAACCCAGCATGCCAGTTTCACCTTAAAAGTGTTAGGACCAGGAGGTGGGACCATGAAGCAGACATATCCTGGAAAATATGGGGGTGGAATGGGCAGTTCTGCATAGCACCTGGCTGCTTAGGAGGCAGGGAGAGTGAGCCCTTGGGGCCCTGGGTAGGGGAAGAACACTGGTGGCTGGAGGGAACTACCAAGGGCAAGAGGAAGCAGCATGGGAGGAAAGGTGAACATTACGGGGTGTGGGGTTTGGCACGAACAGGGTCCCCCAAAATGAAAAAGTGCAGAAAACCTAAAGAAAGCAGAGAACCAAGCTTGGTGATTCATACCTATCATCCTATCCCTCAGAAGGTAGAGGCAGGTGGATTGCCACAAGTTTGAGGTCACCCTAGGGCACAGAGTGAGTTCCAGGCTGCTCGGGCTACATTGTGACCTCTTGTCTCATATTTTCAAAAATGCTGAGTGGGTCTCTAGAGTAGAGAGGAAGGACAGTTGTCGACAGGGCATCTCGGGATGCTGAAAAAGTAAGACTTTCTCGTGTTTCTTTGCCCAGAACTTCTACTTTAGCAGACAGTTTTCTGTGCAAGGTCACACTGTGTTCTCCCTGCCAGTTCCGAGCTCTTCTTGTCTGAACCTCTCCCGGCTCTGACAGGCACAGCCCTTTGCACGGTTTATCCTCTCTGCAGTAGTCATGTGTTTGTGTAACAAGCCAGGCTGTCCGGAAGACCCTGGAGACACCCAGGGATGTTAACGGCAAATGTGAACTCCAGGGTGATCGATGTCTGCAATGCCCTCTGGGAACTAGACAGGGCCACTGCTCACTACCCCCTGCCAGTGTCCCCATGGGGCAGAGGTTTCTACTATTGCCTCTGGACCCCAAGACCAAAGAGGGAGATGCAAGGCCAGGCCCACACCTGGGCACCACCCAGAACTATTCTGCTTTTAAACTCCTAATGTTGAGAGAACGTCAGTTCTGGGAGAATCACTTAAGGGATGAGGACTAGAGAGGCGAGGGTCACACGGTGGGAGAGCCACTAATGACTTTGGCTACATGGTTCTTCCCAGTACCGGGTGTGACTCTCGGGGTTAGCTTGACACCCTGACCCTGCTGTCACAGAAGGAGGGCCACTTCAGCACAGTGGGGGCAATAATAGAATGAGGGTCTCCTCAAGTTTGCTCACCAAATATTGGTCAAGGAATAAATGTCTGGTGCTAAATTAAGAAAATGTTCTTTCCTACACTTTGTGTCCATGTCCTGAACTCAAAATGAATGAACTCTCTCCCCAAAATGAATACCAAGGACATCAGAGCCCACCATGGTCTGGTGGCTTCCTGCTCTTGCCCAGCCCTGCCTGTAGCCCTGGCTTGACCCTACTCCGTGACTTGTTGTTTGGAACATCTCATTCCAACACTGTGTGCTTTTGAGGCCCCGGGTTTGCCCTACTGTGGACTCTCCTAGGAATATCCCTTCCCTCCTCCTTTCTTGAAAACTTCTTTATTTGTCTTTCTCCACCCAGTTCATACTCAACCTTTTTTAGTAACCCCTGTCCCTCCACCCAAGAGCCACCACTTTCCTGACCCTTCTGAATGTCCCTGCTTGGAAAGGTGACCAGTAATAAATTAAGACCAGGAATGGGAAGTCAAACTAAGGAGCCCAGATGATTGACATGTTTCTGGTTCACAGACCTAGATCCCTTTAGGATTTGGGGAATCAAGTGACTTATACCCAAGCACTCAGGACAGCTCCTTACCTCTGATATTGCTCATCTTAGCTATGGTCGTATTCTTATTTTCTTCTCTCAGAAGATAAATCGCAGGACACGGAAGCTTCCCTATGCCTACCCACGACTGTGGCTCCAGCCTCTACCCCCTCCAATGACAGTTGTTCCAGCCACACAGAAGCCAAGCATCTTACTCTGGTGGGGATCATGTTCACAGCGCAGACCCTGCTCGGCATAGGTGGTGTGCCCATACAGCCCTTTGGTATCTCCTACATTGATGACTTTGCCCACCACAGCAACTCACCTCTCTACCTTGGTAAGGATGGTATCTTCCCTTAAGCTCTGAGAAGGGGACAGGAGTGAGAGAGGCCAAGCATGCAGATGGGCCAAGAAAATTCTGGTGAAGTCCTAGAGAGCTCCCGAACCATGAGACCAGGAGTCAGGACTGCTCTTGGAAGACTGAGCAGGCAAAGAGTCACTTGAAGCAGGCAGAGACACCCACTGAGGGTTGTTAGAGACCCTCTGAGTGTAGGTAGGGACCCACCATGGATAGGCAGGGAGCCACGGAAGTATGGGGGGACCTACTGGTGATAGTCAGAGAGATGTTGACGGCAGACGGGCAGGATTTTCACCAAGACTTGTATTGCAGGGATCCTGTTTGCAGCAACCACGATTGGGCCCGGCATGGCCTTTGGGCTAGGCAGCCTCATGCTGCGCCTTTATGTGGACATTGACCGGATGCCAGAAGGTGAGCCTGTGGGGTATACATGTACCCTCCAGGGTACACACACACGCTGTAGCTGACTGCCAGTCTTACAGGAGGCGCAAAACCAGGAACCCATTTGGGAGCCCCAGCAGCAATACTGACCATGGACAAGCCTTTTCCTTTCACTCTCTGGGCCTCAGTTTCCTCATTCTTGAGATAATCTCTATCCTCCCATCTCCCAAGAGTGTCGCCAGAATCTAGTGAAGTGTCAGAGATGATAAACTGTAGAGTACCATCTTCTGAGGAGCTGTGCCCTCCTCTGTCACCACCCTCCCTCCCCTAGGCATAGGCATATTGTTGACAGGTAATAAAACAGACCCTCTAAGCTTATGGGGAACAACGTCTTAGGGAGGGAAAGCTTCCTAAGACCAGGGCCAAACCATACTAAGAATTGAGAGCGGAGTTCAGTGACTCGTGTGTTCTCTTGGGCCTCTCCCAGCTGAGACACAGCCTAGGGAACCTCAAAGCCCCTTTTAGACAATGGACTACCTCAGAGTCTAAGAAACTTCCAGAGGCATCATTTGGGAAACTACCCTCAGATCAGCCAGAGGTCAGAATGGGCCAAGGAGTCTGGTTAGAGCTTGGTTTGAAGGTGGCCAGGAAGAGGTGTGTAGGGGCCCCAGGGCCCTGGATCCCTGTGTGTTCCAGGGGATGGGGTTCAGAGGGGTGAGGTGTTCTATTAGAGCAGGTCACTGTGGCTTCTTAGCTGCCCGATTGTCACACCAGCATGTGAGTACCAGGTGCCCCTTCTGCCTCCTACGGCTCAGAAGTTCTGTTCCTCACTTGGAAAACCACCATAACACATATGTGACTGGGAGCGGGGCATTCTCTAGCTTTTTGCATGGGTTCCTCCAGTTAGGACAGGTCTGGACTGTTATGCACAACCATCATGAGTAACAATTCTGCCTATATCTCTTCCTTCTAGAACACTGGACCCCAACACCAGACCTGAGCTCTGTTACTAGCTAGCCCCTTGATAGCCTGAGAGAGAGGTTCTGGGATTTGGGGTGACCTAGGCTTCCCACCCACCTCCACTTGGTAGAGAGTGTGTGTTTCCTGTCACCGTTAATATCATCTTGGCCCACAGGGTGGATGTTGCCTCTGAGCCACCTCCTAGGTCCTTTCTTCATGGAGGATTGGAAGGGTGGGCGGTTCCTGCCTGCTGCAGGCACAGGCTAGCATATGCATGAAGAGGAGTCAGGCTCTCTCTAGTCTGATGCGGGGCCAAGGCAGACAAGAAACAAGGAAAGCATTGAGTAGAGAAGCCACACCTATACTGGATCTGGAACTCCATTTGCTAATTGCCAGCTGTGTTCCTTCGCCCCTTCCCAGAGACAGGCTCAGGATCCAGCACCTGGAGAACAGGCTGTGCAAGCTGCTGATTGGTGCTACCGGGGACTTGTATTTTTATACAGTACCTGTGAGCCTGGGTGTTGTGTAACTTTTCCTGGAGAGAAGTGAGCAAGCGTGTTTTCACCCCAGATAGGGCAATGATGACAGACCAAAGAAACAACTGCGTCTTAGGCAAGCCTGGTACGCCAGTGCGTTTTTTAGAGTTACTTAGAGGAGCGTGGAGGACGCGAGGGCATCACTGAGAGGCCACTACAGCTTGGGTGACCACACACAGAAGCTGTATCCCTGGAGTCCCCCACACAATTTGCAGATGTCCCAACAGAGAGACTCGTCCTGCTCAGAAACTGCTTCCTGCTTTTATAACTGTAGAGAGGGGCTCATTGAGCTGGTAATTTTCTCAGCCTCCTGAGTCTTAAAATCCTCCCTTCAGAGAAAACAGAAGATCCCCCCTCTTCAGCCTTCTGCTTTATAAGTTTTAAGGGCAATTATGCATCATGTTCTAAATAAAACAGGCAAGATACCAAAACCACGGGGACGGGACTTGTTAAAGGAACACATTCATTAGCCACCTTCCCCCCAAGCCTGTGGTCATTTGAAGTAGATCTTCAATATCACCAAATATGTCTGTTAAACAGTCCCAGTTATTTTAAATGTACAGATCTGAAAACAAAAGCAATCCCACCCTCATTCAGTTCAGTAACATCACGTTGTCTAATAGCGGAAATTGCAATGGGAATAGAAGCAGGAGAGGAGGAGCAAGTGGCTATAAAACCCACATCCCTCCAAGTGCTTTCCTTCTCTGTCTTTCATGGATTTTGAGACAGGATCTCATATAGACCGGACTGGTTTTAAAGTCAATGCTTAGTCTAGAGTGACCTTGAGATTTTTGATTGTACTGCTTCCACTTCCCGAGCGCCCAGTTTAGATTTTAAATTTTTAATTACATTTACTTGCTCTCTCTCTCTCTCTCTCTCTCTCTCTCTATCTCTCTCTCTCTCTCTCTCTCTCTCTATATATATATATATACATACATACATATACATATTTGTGTGTGTATAATATATATACATATATATCTGTATATATACATATATTAGTTTCTGTAATTTTCCCAACAACTCTATGATGTAGAAACCTCATCTCCTAATGCCGTTGATACCTGTATGCAACAGTGGGAGAAACTGAGGCACTGATGTGTGCATTATTACAGTACTCCATTGGTTTAGAGGTTGAGGGTCCTCAGAGGTAAGTAATGACAACCAGCTGTGATGTTAACACTGTCACGGTTTTCTATTCCAGGAGGTATCAACTTGACCCCCAAAGACCCCCGATGGGTAGGCGCCTGGTGGCTGGGCTTCCTCATCTCTGCTGGATTGGTGGTACTGGCTGCCATCCCCTACTTCTTCTTCCCCAGGGAAATGCCCAAGGAGAAACATGAGCTTCACTTAAGGCGCAAGGTCTTGACTGGTGCAGCCTCCAATGTCAGCAAGGTAAGCATCCTCCATGTACTGGCCACAGAACCCACCATAATGCTTCCTAACAGAAGCTTCATCCTTCCTGAGCAAGCTCCAGTGCCCCTCCCAACAGGCCTGCCCAGTGGCCATCGTGTGTCCCTTCCGTGACTCAGGAGATGTGGGGCCAGAGGTAGGATAAAATGAGCATGCTCAGTGAGCAAGCCATGGACTCCTGCAAGGAAAGCACAGGCGTGCGGGGCTCATGCCCTCCTGCATTGGCCACTTAGAAATTCTGGAGATTCTGACCATGCTGGAAGATGCTGAAGGTGGAGGTTGTTGTTGAGCTTGGGTCTAAGAAGAATTCCTGAGGGAGGAGGGGTTTGAGTTGGATACACAGGCAGAAAAGAGGGGTGAGCCGAGGGATGCTGGGTGCACACAGCCTTGGCAAAGGATTCCACAGCAAACATGAACCTGGCCCCTTCAGGCTGACAGGACTAAAATACACATAGAGCAGGCTGGGCCAGGCTGGAGGGAGTCACAGCCTTGTCCAAAGTCACACAGCTGAAAGAGAGACCAGGAGCTGTGAACCTCAGGGCAGGAGAGGCGGTTCTAAGCCAACAACTCCCAATTTTCCAGGAATTCACAAAAATATGAGGCCTCAAAGACAATAAGTTGATGTCAAATGAAAGAAAAATGACAAAACTTACTCTGCTCCATGCTGGGGTCTGACCCTCTCAGACCTTACACATGTAGGGCAGGGACTCTACCGCTAAGCTATGCATATCTGGCCATGGAAGCAAGCTTTAAGTTTACGACGTAATTTCAATCTCATTAATATTTTAATACATACAGACTTGACTATATATTCAGAAGCTTTGTGCGTTGTGTGTTTCCCAAGCGTGTGAGGTACTTGTTAAAACTGCAAAAGTATAAATTAAGGTGCTTGCTAATAAACCATTCTAATTGCGAAAGGACAGTTCTTATTAATCTGCCAGATGTTCTGCAGTGAAAGGAATTCTACTTTCTGTGGTGGCCACAAGCTTTGCTTCTGAGAGTGTTCACTGCCATGTGGGAGGGGGGCCTCCCTCTTAGAACAAGAGAGTTTGACCTAGGAAGTGGACCTGAAAAAGGCCATTTCTTTTTTTTGTCTTTTTTTTTTTAAATAAACTCTCATTAGAACATGAGTTTGAGTCTGACTATGCGAGGAGGATTTGAGAGAGGCCACCAAGACTCTGAGGCTATAATGGGAGCAGGCAGCGGAGCATCTACGGGCAGGGGAGAGGATGGACACAGGATCTGCTGCTCCAGGACAGAACTTGCCCAGAAATGATGCTGGGCTGACAGTGCCGGGCTGTCTCAGAGGCATGGGGAGGGCATTTCAGCAGAAAATGAGAGTTTGAAATCTCAGTTCTAGCTAGCTCAGGCCATGATTCAAATTCCCAGAATCTGGAGAGGAGCCCTTGGAATTAGGAGTGTCACTTAGGAGGACAAGAGACTGTGTGACTGGTGACAGATACTCTGAGTTGGGCCCTATTTTTGGACACGGAACAATAGGAGTGGGTGACTGTCTGCTGGGCTGGGTCACAGGTCAGTCACTTCCCTGTGCTTGCCGCCGACTGTGGTGTGCATAGGCGCAGAGGTCGGGTTGCTGTAGCACCACCCAGCTTCCTCGGATTCTGAGAATGTACAGTCCCAGCTACTGGAGTCAGCTTAGAGAGCTGTGTGCCATGAAGCTGGGACACGGGTCCTGATCGTATGTCTGGCTGGCTGACTGCAAACACCCTGTCAGCTCATGGGGTTCTGGGAGGCAAGAAGCCGAGAGGTTCTTAAGAAAAGATTGAAGGGCTGAGAACACAGGGATCTGCTTCCAACGGCTCTTGGGCAATAAATATTGATGTGGGAGGGATTGATTCTCTGCCTCCATCTCCTTGAGGCTGCCAGGGCTGGCCAGGCTGCTTGCAATAAAGTTTGGCTGGCCTGGCCCATAAGGATCCCTAGTGAAGAGCGTGGAGGAGAAGGGGTCCCGCAGGGTAAGATTGGTGCTAGACCCTGCATGTGTCTGTCCTGCAGGGAGGGCGCATAGGTAAGAAGGAAGAAGTCAAAGCTAGACTGTTTGGAAAATCTTTTAAAATGTCTTCCCCTAGACTTAGTGCCCAGGAGCCCCCTAAGTACCCTAAAGGTAAATGCAGCCATTAAAGGTATCCAAATGGCTTTGATACATAATCTAAGGCTTGTCTTATCATGAGAGGGTCTAGCCTGTGCCTAATGGGTGGCCACAGATTTACAGACTGAGGCTATGTCCTCTAACCGACTCCCTGTCACTGGGTTGTTTTTACAGGGAAGTTGAGGGAGACACCCATACACCTGCCCTGAGGAGTGGAGAAAGGCCAGGTGCAGGGATCGGTACCTAGGTGGTAGCTCAGGGATGAGGGTTTGGCAGAGCAAAAATGGCCTCTTGAGGGCTCCCTGACAAATTTCTGGATGCATTTCCCCTTGGGTAGCAGTGTCCCTATTCACAGCACTTTCCAGTGTTCACAGGTCTCTCAGAGAATTTGCTCTGGGGCTGAGCCAGGCACTGGGAAGGGCCTGACTGCCTGCTTTCCTTCCTGGCAGGTCTCTTGCTTCTTGCATCAAGGATCCTGGCCATAGCCAGACTCCAAGTGCCCACTGGGTGCCATGACCTTCTACTGGGTCCTTTGTCCGAGATAGCTGTGTGTGTGTATATTATTCCTATAATAATTCTGAGTTTAGAATCCCAAAGGTATAGGCTTAGTGTTCGGGGCTTTGTGTTTGTTGTTGACTGGTTGGGGGTCTTAATTTTTTTTAATTGTTTTTATTGAGCTATACATTTTTTCTACTCCCCTCCCCTTCTACCTTCTCCCATGACCCCCATGCTCCCAAGTTACTTAGGAGATCTTGTCTTTTTCTCCTTCCTACGTAGATCCATGTATGCTTCTCTTAGGGTCCTCTTTGCTGTCTAGGTTGTCTGGGGTTGCTGACTGTAGGTTGGTTTTTCTTTGCTTTATGTCTAGAAGTCACTCACTTATGAGTGAGTACATATTGTCTTTGTCTTTCTGGATCTGGGTTACCTCACTCGATACGGCTTTTTCTAGATCCATCCATTTGTCTGCAAATTTCAAGATATCATTAATTTTTACCACTGTGCTTTGGCTAAAGAGTCCCAATGAAAGTCGTCCTGGCATCTGAGTAGCGGGGAGAAAGGCTGGGTGGGGGATTCTTATGATGCCTGCACCCCCTGACTCAGCTCTGCTACCTACTAACCCTGGAATCTACAACACATCTACATTTTAAAATTACATAAGAATGAAGGAGGCAAAGTCTGGGGATAGATGGTCTAGTGCCTGGCACAGGCTCAGGGTGTAGGGGGCTTATTTTATCTCCTTTCTCTACCAGGCCAGATTTTAAGGGAGAGAAGAAAAACAAAACAGAAAACTACCTTCTCCCCCCCCACCAATGTTCTTAAATGCTTTTTTTTTTCCTAGTTAAAGAAGCACTAGTTGGTTTTTTTTTTTTTTTTCAAATTGATCTTTTAACAAGCAAGTAAAACACGTGCCTGTGTCTGGTGTACCGAATGTTTTGATCTGTGTATTCAGGAGGCCACGGCTACCCCAAACTGTCCAGCAGACTACCTCACCTGGTTGCCTGCTGTGGACACTTAAAGATCAACTCTTTCGGCAATTCTAAGGTTTCCAACACTATGCTGGGTCTCCGTCATCATCATGAATGCAGTAGAGTCCTCTTGAACCTGTGCCTCCTGTGGAGCTGCAGTTTGCATGCCCCCTACAGCAGCTCCCTAGTCTTCCCCCCCCCCCAGCCCCTGGGAGCCACCGCTGCAACCTCCCTGCCCTGAGTTCCAGTTCCTTAGACTCCACCTACAAATATCTGTTGCGTCTGGCTGCTTACACTTTAACGTAATGCCTAACAAATGAAGGAACTCTGTTCCGTGTTAAGAACAGTTCTCACGTGGTCTTCATCCGCTCACCTTCTAATAGACTGTTGCTAATACACTTAGGCTGACTGAATCCCAGTCATTGTGACAGGTACTGCCGTGAACGTGGGCACGTGGCTTCCTCTGACACTAGACATTGCTGGTTCACCTGCCTATTTATGTTAGAACTTACGTTATTACAAGCCTAGGACTGTATGCACACCCTGTCTGCAAGCAAGTCTGATCCCCAGTCCTAGTCTTGCCTTTTTTTTTTCCTTTTTGAGACAAGACTCTGTGTATTCCAGGCTTGTTATATAGCCAAAGAGGACCGTGAACTCCCAATCCTCCTACCTCCACTTGCCGTGTGCCGGGAATACCGGCAGGGGCCACCATACCTAGTTTATGTGGGAGTGGGATTTGAACCCAGGACCACTGTACTAACTGAGATACACTCCCAGCCCTGTTTTTAGTTTTTGTGAGGCACTTTCACACTTTTCGGCTTACACTTATTCCCATTTCCACCAGCGGTGTGCTGTGCCCTTCCACAGCCTCACTAGGGCTTTTGTCTTCTTTTTGCTGACCACTCTGACTGGAGTGAGGCGATTGACCACTGTTTATTTGCTTTTCGGAATCGTCTTTCCATTATATCGGGGACAGAGTTTGAGACAGCTCCCACCAAACCCAGGTCTGGAGCTAAGGAAAAGAGTAGGAATTAAGCTAGCATTTATTCTGTTCCTCCTGCACGCTCCTGGGTTCCAGGTGTGCCTTATCTCATTGAATCTACTGCCCGCCCACGCAGCAGATACAGTATGGATGTTCTTTTTTACCTCTGAGAGACTTGAGCTGCAGAAAGTAAACAGCGTAGTCGCATGACTTATAAATGCTACTGAGGTTCGGTTCCGGAAAACCTCTTCCCATGCCTGTTCTCGACTGATCAATCTATCAAGACAAAAGAGCAGCGGAAACAAATACAAGCAAAGGATTCATGGAACGAGAGAGTAGCTAACACGCGTGGAGAGGTCAACCTGGGGAGGACAAGTGAGCCACTTAGTGGTGTTCTGCTCCAATCCCCTACCCCGTCCCCTTAGAGGGTCATCAGCCCTCAGGGAACTGGTGCCTGTGCCCACTTTCTGTGACGGCACCAGGTAGGCACTGAGAGCCAGCAGGGGACCCAGCTTCAGGATGAAGCCTTCTAGGACCTTAGCTGTCCTCAGAGATAGCTTCAAGATGGCTAGAAGCCCACATCAAGACCTATTCACAGCCCTGTGTGTCCTGTAGGCTTGCCGCTGTCAGCACCAAGTTCCAAGAGAGGAAGTTCTATTGGGCTTGCTGACCTGGGCAAACCGCAGGCCAGATGGGCCACCCCAAGCCCTGCTGGATGACAACACAGTGCTTCCTGTCTGAAGAACCCACAGTTAGTCAGCGCTCCTCGAAACAGATGCCGTTTGAAAGGTAGAAACAAATGGAAGCATAGGGCGTGTGAATCTGGGGCATTGGGGCTTCTGCCTGACACCCCAGAATAAAGTCCCCATCTCTTCATCCAGCTGTAGACCCCCCAGGTCTGGCCCTATTCTATCACCTGTCTCCAGTTGTTGCTCTGGGGAGTGCTGGCTGTAGTTAAATTTGGAGTAGTAGTGTCCACAGTCTGCCCCAATCCAGGCTCCATCCACCTCCATGCCTCGGGTCATATTGTGCCCTGCTCTGTCACCTCTCCCTCCCAGCCGCACCTCTTCTGAGCTCCTGAGCCCCTGCATATCTGTCTCTCCTTTCCTGTCCCCAAACCCCATCTCCATTGTCACAACACGTACCGGGCCAGCTCTTCCGTATCTCCTGGGTAGCATTCCCCACATGGCATTGCCCTTCACCAAACAAGAGCAATAAGACACCTAGCATCAAAGGGATAGCACCTGAACTGAAATGACAGGGCGATTTGAGTGCAGCCAACCTGACAGGCATGCACACATAAGGGCCAGCTCACACTGTGACCTGGGCACAAAGCTCACAAGATTGCCTGTTCCTCCCTGGCGAGAAACGTGGGGAAGTTGTCGGTCTGTGCCATGTAGCTTCTCCTACTTCCTTCCACTCCTGGCATCTTTCCCTCAGCTCTTCGGGCCACACCATTCTCCCTGGATGTGACCAGGGCTACTATCTAAGGCAGTGTGTCCAAAAGAGGTTATCAATGAGTAGACTTGTGTGGATGGTGATAAAGTCTCTAGCAACTACATTCAAGAGTCAACACGACGATAATTTAAACTGGGCACGACATTACAGACTTGTAATCCCAGCACTTGAGATGCAGAGGCAGGAGGATCAGGACCTTGAAGTAACCGTATGTGATAGTTCATGGCTGTCGTCCCAGCACTCTGGCAGTTGAGGCAGGAGGATAACCAAGTGTTTAAGGCACAGGCTCTAGGCCAGCCTGAGCTACACAGTGAGATTCTGTTTTAAGGGGAGTTCAAGGTCACCTTCAGTCAACCGGGACCACATGAGACCTGTCTCAAAAAATAAAAAGGTATACAAACACACATTTCACTAGACTAAAATATTCCAGTTTGGGCGTATAATAAGAGAGTTCATTCCTGTATCTTGAAAATGCAATATATATACTTGTGATGTATTTTAGTTGAACTAGCCATATTTTAAGTGCTCAGTCACCACATGTGACTGGCGGCGGCTGCATTAGATAATGTGACTCTGGCAGGAATGGCCAACCTCTAGCCTTGAGGCCCCTAGAACCCAGGATAGTGGTGAGTGTAACCTAGCACAAAACCTCATGTCTTAACTGTACCACTTTCTAGGTGTGCGCTGCCCATTCTTAGAGCATGTTTGCTCACGTGTGAAGAAGCAGAGCGACTCCCCACCTCCTACCTGTGCAGGTCTCAAGGAGCATAGAACAAGTCCACACACCCGAGTTCTAGCATCTCCTGGCATCTCACTCAGTTCTGCTAGCCCCTGGGGAGCTCCAGAATTCCCTGCCAGACTCCAAACTATCTCAGTCTGAGGGCTGTCTCCTAGTGTGACATCTCCTCTTGTTGTTCTTATTTTTCTTCCAAGAGCTTGGCATTGGCCGCAGCAGCTGGTGAGAGCCATCTCCAGTTCTTTTGGTGGAGATTTACCAGATAGGATTTGGCTTCGGGCCCCTGTAATAAACACCATAGCTCAAACAGAGAATGAGATAAACACAATGCCTGATTACACAGAACCCTGTCTGGCAGGGAACAACACAGACCCAGACCTATGTTTATAAAATAGGTATTTATTTCATGTCTATAAAAATGGATTTAATTTCTGTTCTGAATTCCCAATCTCCCAGATCATACAGAAAACCAACCTTGTTCTTGGTCAAGGATCCCCCACCAAGGTAAAGCAAGTCCTGAGTTCTTAACCTGTGACCACTCACCGCAGAGTCCCCAGCTCTACCCACAAGGATAAGCATTGGTCAACTCTGGTCACTGTGGCAGTACCATCTGCCACCCTGACCCGTATGGTTCCCCTTGAGGTATCCTCCTGGTATGGCAGGGAGTTTGGGAAGAACGCCTCTCTGAGCCAGGTCTCAGGGTACATGACTCCCTGCTACTAACAGAAGCTAAAGGCTGCCTGTTGTCTGCCTTGAACTCATTTCCTGCCATAGTCTTGTTTCTGGTCTTCATCACGGAGAGAACTGTAAGACCCATTAGTGCTTTCTGGCCTGCTACCACACCTCCCCCAAAACCCAGGCAAGCTGTGGCCAGCTAAAACGCAAGAAGATGGAAAGGCAAAGGGCAGGGAAGATGGCGTGCCTCGATTAATGTTTGAGTCAATTGTTTCCTGAGACAGGTCAGGCTTTGGCAGCCAGTACAAGACAAGACAGGGGGGCTTGGACAAGGGATCTCGTGATGGAGGTGGTCCATGGGGTTCTGAAACTGGGGGAGCAAGCATGAGACTTCCTTGAAAAATGAGATGGAAAGCCGGGGCACAGTGGCTCATGTACTCGGGAACAGCGGCAGGAGGATCACTTTGCCACATTCTGAGGCCAGCTTGGGTATAAAAAACTAATTCCAAGCCAATCAGAGTTACGTGATAAGGGTGTGCTGCCTTGTCTTGTGTCAACTGGACACCCAAGTTAGAGTTATTACCTGAAAGGAGAGAACCTCCATTGAGAAAATGCTTCCATAAAATCCAGCTGTATGGCATTTTCTTAATAAGTGATTTAAAGGAAAGGGTGTTTCCACCTGAGCTGGTGATTCTGGGTTCTGTAAGAAAACAGGCTAAGCAAGCCAGTGGAAGCAAGCCAGTAAGCAGCACCCCTTCATGGCCACTGCATCAGCTCCTGCCCCCAGGATCCTGCCCTGTTTGAGTTCCTGTCCCAACTTCCTTCAGTGATGAACAGTGCTGTGGAAGGACAGGCAGAATAAACCCTTTCCCTCCCAACTTCTTATTTAGTCATGGTGTTTCCTCGCAGCAATAGAAACCCTAAGTAAGATAAAGACCCTGTCTCAAAAAGAAAAAGAAATTTTAATGAGTGGAGAAGAGGTGTCCGTCTCACTGAGAAGCTCAGCCTCTCTCTCCACCCACAAATTTGGTTTCAGAGAACTGGCTTCTCCTTACTCTGGGCGAAAGTCTTCTCCCTTGACGCTGCTGACTGCTGACCTCAGGTTGCACAGAAAAATGTAATGACATCAGTCCCTCAGACACCATACGGCGCTTTCCGTGTTAGGTGATCAGAGTGGCAAAGATGTTGCTAAAGAGGATGGTGACACTGATGATGGGTAACAGCGGTGATGGCATAGGTAACCCTGGGGCTATGTTCCAACTTGATTTCCTGTTGCTGTGATAAACCCCTCAAACAAAAGCAACTTGGGAAGGAAAGGGTTTATTTCAACTCCTGGGTTACAGTCCATGGTGGAGGGGAGTCAGAGCAGACGCTCAAGGAAGACAGTTCCACTAGGGAAACTTCTTGAGGAAGATATCATGAAGGGCCGCTGCTCATGTGGCTTTCTTCCAGTTTCATGCTCAACTACTTTCTTCTTGCAGCCCAGGCCTACTTGCCTAGGGATAACCCCACCCACCGTGGACTGGTCCCGCCCACATCAATTGGCGGCCAAGAAAATACCCACAGACATGCCTGTAGGCCTATCAAATGAAGACGTTTTTTTTTCAGTGGAGGTTCCCAGGTGTGACAAGTGGATAACCAGAATTAGTCATCTCTTAATGTCGGTGATATTGATAACGGTATCAATAAGGGAAGCATTGTCAGTGACGGCAGCTGTGATAGGGCCATGAGTTGAGATGTCCTTTTGGGTGAGTTAGTCATTTGACGATAGACACGAGATTGGTGATATCGACACTGATGAAGATGGTTATATTAAAGACAAAGGTAATGATACTATAATCACAATGTTGGCAGTGATCCTGAAGGTACAGGTAACAACAATAATGACAGAGGTATCTGTGGCTAGAGCAGAGGCAGTGATGATCGTATTATGATGATATCATCATGAATAGATTGGCCATCTAACTTGTTGTGAAGACGGTATTGGAATACATAGAGAGGCTGGGACTGGTGATAGTTTGTGCCTGTGGTAATAATAGTCACCAGCGTCGTTTTTAATTTAAATTGTTTGATTTAAGGTGTTGTTACAGTTTAACCACAACAGTTTCATTCAGCCTTTCAAGTCTTCTTCTTGAGTACCTAGAGGGCCAAGAACCAACGGAACAGTGGTAGCCTGTGCCCCTGGAGAGTCACCACAGCTCCCTCACCTATGCCCCTGCCATCCCTGAACAGAATCTCTTGGTTATGTGTCTTCCCAGGGTGAGGAGCTTGCCTCTCAGCATGAGCCCTTAAAGAAAGAGACTGGATTGCCCCAGATTGCCCCGGACTTGACTGTGGTTCAATTTATCAAAGGTAAGTGAGCCCAGGCAAAAATAGAGCGAGAAAACCAGAGATGCCTTTGAGATCATACTAAACACAGTCCCTTAGTGCTTTTCTTTATTAACTAATTTGCGTCTGTGGGTATCTCATGAGTCCAGACACTCCTGGTAAGGTTGGTATATACTCCTCTCTGCTGGGAACATCTTTTCCTACTAATGTCCATCACAGTCTTTCTTGTCCCTGTAGGTCATGTTCAAGAGCCCTCTGCCCTCTGGATATGCCTGCCCCCACCCCCAGGAATGGGGCTACAAGCCACCATCCTCTGGTCTCTCATCATCCTTAGGGCTTCTGACTCGGTTCTGCCTTGTCTTTGCCCATCCTCTGCCATAAGCAGTGGACTCCTGAAGGTCAAAGCTTGTGTCCTTCCCCTACTTTCCTCTGAGCCTGCAAGCAGGAAGCCTTGAGTAAATGCTCATTAAATCTCCAGACTTCAGCATGGGTAGAAAGCCGGGGACTTGCTTTCTTGGTTCTTTGTCCTTGCTTCTCTGTGGGCTTCCGTCTCCCCCAGACAATTTCTCAGTACAGTAGGAAATAGACTCGCTGATAGGAACTTCATGCTACCCTGATCCTGACACAAGAAAATCAATCACTCAGTTACCAGAGCCCACAGTGGGGCCAGGCAGCATTTGCTAAAGAACTCAATCCTGTGGACGTTGATTGAGTGCCTGCTGTGTGCTAGGCAAGTCAAGAGGCCCTGATGTAAGGCCTGTCAGGCACTGGTCAGTGGAGGGTCTCCTGAAGTTTTTTTTTTCTGTCTCTGATCTGAGTTTCTTCACATAAAGATTGGGTTGGTAACATTTGCTTTACCTTTCTAAAAGGATTGGTGTGACCGGAAGCCTGGGCAGACAGCTCTGTCTACTATTAAAAAAAAAAAAACAAAAAAAAAAAAACAAAAAAAACCTGCCTGTGTAAGGTATGGTCTGTCCTATGAGCACACCTACCTTCCTGATCTTATCCATGCCTGAACAGAAAGTGGATCTATTATTAGGAAGGTATTATTTATCCAAAGAGATCCTTCACCTTTCCCCCAAAGACGTTTGAGGTAGGAAAGAATTTGAATCCAATTTTTTGCCAGTTTTCTAAGATTTGATGTTGGGTTGTTGGAGAAGGGAATGTCTGAATTCCATGGGGCTGGGTCTAGAGGCAGTGCCTACACTGCAGATCTCAGTCCCTCTCAACTCTGGAAGGCTCAGCACACTATACCATGGAAGACTATGTTAATCACTGCTCTGCCTCCTGCCCAGAGAGCAGCTGAAGCTGGTTGTGCAATTAAATCCTAGAGCCAGAGATCTGGACCAGTTCATCTCTGGACTGTTCAGCTTCTAGAGGAGCCTAGAGGAACTGGAGATGGAGCTATCCATAGACCTTGTGGCTAGTTAGCCAACTTGGCCTCTGGACAGCAAAGATCTACAAAGGCCATTCTGACTCCAGGGCCTGGCTTTGACTACCTGCAATCAGGAAGGCGGCAGGAGGAGAAGAAACTCTTAGAGGAGACAGTCCCTGGCTGGGGAAGATACCTGATGGGAGAGACGCGTTCTCTTACAGTCTGCACATGGAGGGGAAAGCTGTCTGATGGAAGAGACCTGGCCAGGATGCCAGAGGAGGGCTTTGTCTGATGGGAGCCACATGGTCCAGGAGTTAGAGGGGAATTTTGGCTTGAGGGAGGAAACACTACTAACGTGAAGGCACACTCATTCTGTTTAAGGCCCTCCGAGCTGGGCAAGGCTAACGAGGGAGACAAGACAGTCCCTAAGTTGAGGGAGGTCCTATCGTGTCTGCTATGGAGACCTTGTGCTAGGGGAAGCCCTGTCTTAAGAGGAGGCTGAGCATCTGAGCAGGAGACAGGCCTTGGAATTCCCCTTCAGGTAGCTAAGGAAAAGGCGTGGCCCTGCCCTCCAGGAATTTTCCATTCCTTGTGGAGAAGGCTGTCTGCTGTGGAGAGGTGGGGGATGGGCGTATAGTCTGCTGCATTGATGAGTACAGAGGAAGGAGCAGGATGGAGGAGTCCTCCGGAGCCAGGCTGATGGGAAGGACAGGAACAGAGTGGGAGCGGCAGAAGGGAGAGTGGGTCTGTGCTAGAAGTGAAGAGAGCCGGTGCCCTGGCATCTCTGGATGAGCTGAGTGTGTCCCTGCCTCTCTCTGGGGCTCACCTTGCAGGGAAGGCAATTGATATAAACCTCTCTCAGTTCATAGGGAACTTCAGATGCTCTGGGCAACTCGTGGAGGGAGGGGGAAAGAGCAGGAGGAGGAAGAGAGAGAAGAGGGGAGGGACAGGGGGAAGGGGCTGCAGCAGCTGCCTGGAGTGAGATCTCCTACCCGCCTACCCCACTCTAAATGCTAGCTGAACACACCATTTGGAGGCAGGAGACTAGGGACTTGAACTGGATGCATTCCACAGTGTTAGCCCCTGTTCAAATCTCCTGGTCTGACTTTATTTTCTGGCTCTGAAGGAAATAGGCCCCAGGCCATGAGGATAGGGACTAAGCTACTTTGACTATGCTCTGAGGACAGCTAGAACATGCCTCCTATAACACAAAGACAATGGTTCTGGTTGGACAGGAGTAGAATGACCTCTATGGCTTTGTCTCTCCTCACCAGCACACCCTGGTTTCTCTTCCCCTCTTCCCCATACCTTATGTTTAATAGTGGAAACCCTATGTGTCAGAACAGAAAGTGTCCTTGGACATCCCTGAGAACCCCTACTCACCAGGACACTGAACCCAGCAGGGACAGGACCTACCTGCCATTCTGAACTCGAAGGTTTAGCCCTTTCAGGGAGGGCAGCTGAATGAGGCAATGAGGCAGGAAGCAGGAGCTGCCCAGAGCCTGGGGAGGTCCCCAGCGCCAGTCTTCAGGCTGGAGTCCTGACCATGCCCCTACTGGACATTCCTCTCCAAGTCCCCTCATTCTCTAGGTCATAACTCTTAGCTTGATTAATAAACAACCAGAGACAGAGATTGGGGTTCAATCTGAAGGTCAGAAAAGCAAAGCAGCCAGCCGCCAACTCTTACTTCTGCCTCAGTCAGAAATGGCGATCTTGCCTCCAGGAATCTCAGAATGAGACCGTGTCTGTGAGCTGTCTCCTACCATCTTATATTCCTCTCTAGGGCTGGGATTAAAAGCGTGCACCACTGGTATTAAAGGCATGCACCGCCCAATTTTGACGGCAAACTAGTGTGGCTACTGGGATTAAAGGTGTGTGTCAACACTTCCTGGTCTGTAAGGCTGACCAGTGGGGCGTTTTACTCTCTGATCTTCAGGCAAGCTTTATTTATTAAAATACAAATGAAATATCACTACATAACTCTCTGTTCTACATTCAGGAAGCCTCCTGGCCCAAGGCTGCCCAGGGTTCATTTTCTCTAGAGACCTGAGATTCTGCCCTAGGCTTTTGGACATTTGATCTGGTCCTCACTCATTAAACAACATTTATAAAATGACCGGCGTGTCCTGGGCTCTAGAGATAAAGAAGTTGATACCATTAAAATTACTGCTCTGAAATAAAATGGGGGTGAGGTGGCAATGAAGCAGCTAAATGGGTAAAGTGTGTAATTCGTTCAGTGCTCTCGGGAAACACACTAGTTGTGGGGTATCAGGGCGGCAGTGGCCCCTGGGTTGAAGACCACGAAGAGAGAACTCAAGCCCAGGTTGTCATAGAATGAGCAGAACAAGATGGGTTGTGGGGGAGAATAATTCAATAGAGATGAAAAAGAATCTGCAATGAGACGGGAGTGGATGAACTAGATTCAAATGAGAAGGAATGAGATAGAACTGTATCGAACCCCAACAGAACCGAGCAGAAATAAGCGCGTTAAATAAACTCCCACATAACTCAATGAACTGGAAGACACGAGGAGAATTTCAAAGCAGGAAGCAGGATGGAAGGGAATCACATGTAACAGGATAGCCTGGGACGAACTAGACAGAAATGGAAGGGATGGAAAGGAACGTTAGGGTAGGGGTGAGCAGACATCGGTGGCGTGGCCGACTGCGCATGCTCACCTCCTTCCCGCTTGTCCCAACAGTCTTCCCCAGGGTGCTGCTGAGGATGCTGCGCCACCCCATCTTCTTGCTGGTCGTCCTGTCCCAGGTGTGCATCTCATCCATGGTGGCAGGCATGGCCACCTTCCTGCCTAAGTTCCTGGAGCGCCAGTTTTCCGTCACAGCCTCCTTTGCCAACCTGCTCCTTGGCACCCTCACTATCCCCTTGGCCATTGTGGGCATCGTGCTGGGAGGTGTCTTAGTCAAGCGTCTCCGTCTGAGCCCCATGCAGTGCAGCGTCCTCTGCCTGCTGGGGTCGCTGTTGTGCATAGTGCTCAGCTTGCCACTCTTCTTCATCGGCTGCTCTACTCATCAGATTGCAGGCATCACCCAGAACCTGGGGTGAGTAAGCATATTCAAGGTGCATGGGACGGGTAGGTCAGTGAGCTACCTACCTCTCTCCCCTCCCCTGGGGGCTATCTCCTCCCAACGCCTACAAATCTCATGTCCCTCCTTAGTCTCAGGTACGAGCAAGCAGTGGTCACCGGATGGCACCGAATGCCATAGAAGAGGCATGGATGGACAGAACATGGGGGGCAAGACAACTGAGGCCTGAGAAGGGCTGGAGGTTGAGTCAGGGTACAGCCACCTGTGGGCCAGCAGACGTGGGACAGAAACCACACATAGGAGGCAGGACACAGCATAGCCTGAGGGAAGCTTTTGCTCCCAGTTGAGGTTATAGCTGCCCCAAAACGACATGCCCTATGACTTGGAGAAAGGGGGTGAGCAGGGAGCTGGGCAGTCCTTCTCAAGGAGGCAGAAGAGGTTAAGAAACTCTGTCTTTTCCTACAATGATCTCATTTTCCCTGGAAGGTGTTGTAAGCTTAGTTTGGCCCAGAATCCAACTAGAATTCCCCAATCCTCCTTGGCACAACCTCACTTGGGCTCCATCCTTATCGCTTGGCCCCCTTCCTTCTTCTTCTTCTTCCCCTCTCCTTTTCCCAAACAGCCAGGCTGTCTGGAGTATGACCTTCCATATGCAGAGTGCACCCTAGGCCCTGCAGCCAGGCACTCAGGAAGCCCCAAGTCTAGCAAGGACCAGGTTCTCCCAATGACATTTCAAGTGAAAAGTCAATGGATATTTTACCATCATCTTTTATGATTCATTGGGGAAAGCAATAGCACAATGATAGAACTCATTATAGAGATCTCATGGGGACCCAAGAAACATACAAGGGAAGCCTTGAGCCTGCTGGGTGTGTAAGAAACCTTGGCTCTGGGCAGATGTCCATAGTGCTAGTTGTTCAGGAACTAGCTCACTCAATTGGTCTCAGACCGTGCTGCCTGCCTTTGTTTCCTTCCTTCCTCCTCCTCCTCCTCCTCCTCCTCCTCCTCCTCCTCCTCCTCCTCCTCCTCCTCCTCCTCTTTCTCCTCTTCCTCAGCTCTGCCATGGCATCTCACTCCTATTCTCACCAAAGTTCTTACAAGTTAATTCATGGGTTCTGGGTTCTAATTCACTGAAGCTCTTGGAGGCCAATCGAGTTTCCGTCTTATGTTCCGTTGAGTCTCCATGTGATCTCTATCATGGGTTCCATCATGATACCCACTTCACTGATGATACAGCGTCACCTGGCAAGGGTGCTGTGTTTCCTTCTAGCATGATGCCAGGTCAGCTATACCCCAAAGCCATCCTCTTGTCCCCACCCCAGGGTAATCACCCCCCACAACTCAGCCTCTCTTTGGGCTCCTGCCTGCCCTCCAATTTCTCCTGCTAGGGAGAGAACATCTCTAGTCCGGTGGGGGCACTTGACACAGGGAGCGGGACAGGAGAACGAACACAGAGGTTATGAGAATTCAGGAGGGTGTCAGTGAGAAGAGAACCCAGCCCAGCTATTAGAGAAATTAAGGTCCCAGAGGAAGCCAGGCACAGGTTGGAGACACCACAGCTGGGTGGTCTGCTTGCGGGGGGGGGGGGTCACAGCTGTACCTTGCTGAGACAAGGCAGCGATTCACCTCGTAGAGAGACACTCACTTCTGGGAGGAATTTCTGTTGTGTTCCATCCAAGCACAGGGATATTGGCCGGAGCTTCCAGACATGTGGAATCCAGGGTTGGAAGGATGCGTTGCAGACTCTGGCCCAGACTTTTCACTCCCCCGATTAGAAAGTCCCCCGAATTTCAGTGTTTCTCCCTCAGGGAAAAGCTGCAGCTGAAATCGCTGGCCACTGCTCTCAGAGTAGGAGCCAGGCTGCAGAGAGGGCCCTGAGAGAAGAGAGCCCAGCCAAATACATTTGCCTTCTCTCTGTCTAGTGCCCAGACAGAGCCAAGCCTGTTTCCTGGCTGTGCAGAACCCTGTTCCTGCCAATCGGATGACTTTAACCCTGTTTGCGACACCAGTGCCCACGTGGAATACATCACGCCCTGCCATGCAGGCTGCACGGGTCATGTGGTCCAGGAGGCTCTGGGCAAAAGCCAGGTGAGGCCAACCTCCCACACAACCTCTGCCTCCAGGCCCCTTCCCCTCCTAGTCTGTGCTGCCTATCACTCTGCCCTCTGTCACTGCCTTGTTCCTCCGCTTTGACTGGAGCAGAACATTATTCTCTTGGTAAGTGTCATTGCCAGTCAGGGCCAGGGAGAGGAGCCACAGCTGACTCCCAGCTGTGGGTCTGCTCAAAGAAATGACCCACGTGGACTTCAGGCTGCAGGAGGGCAGACGTTGTCCCTACCAGCACATATAAGAGTAGAGGGGACACAGCCCACTTGGGAGGGTCCCAGAGAGCCCCCCAAAAAGCAGAATGTATAACAAATCTTCCAAGGGCATTAGACAAGCAAGGACTTGGGATGGGAGGGCTTTCCAGGCAGGAGCAATAGCATAAGAAGAGATTTATGTACATAAGCTTCTTGGACCCCAGGCCCTGCATGAAAGGCTTACCTTGGTGAGCTCACTAACAAGGAAGCAAAGAGCCACAGTGCCTAAGAGACATTAAGCATTCATTTTTATTCTGCCCATTGTACAGATAGGAAATAAAGGCCTAGGGAAGTACCAGACAGTGGCCAGGGTCTTATACCAGAGTGGTACTAGAATCCAGGACTCTGGCCCCCAGTTCACCCTATACTGGATTCAGAGGTGAGGGTCAGCACTTGGGGACAGCTTTCCAGCTGGCGATTATCTCCTGTCATGTGTACACGTGTACCTCCTTGTTGGGATCTGGGATCGGCTGGTCCAGCCGCAGTACACTCAGGTAGGTGACAGAGTGAGAAGGGGGAAGGTAAACACTGTCTGGACCTCAGGCTTATAAGGCAAAGTCATTCCTGTGGGAAAGACTAGAGACATCTGTAAGAACTTCTCACCATGGACATTGATGCCTATGAGAGAAGTTTGGGGAAGAATCTAGAAAACAAAGTGTCTAACCTTGGTGTCCATCCCAGATGTCCTCCTAAGCAAAGGAACAGTGGGGGCTACCATGCCAGTCCCCTGCTTTGGCATGTTTCTCCCTTACCTGGCTCAAGGTGTCACCAGTCCTGTGGGTTACTTGGCATGTAACTGAAGCCCAAAGGCCACTTTTAAGTAATGCAAAGTGGTGAGGACTTAGAGTTCTGTCAGTACAGCCTGGTCACGCCTATCACGCCTATCTGCATGGCAATAGGTAGATATCTTGGCTTGCCGGCAATCCGAGCCCCAGTGTCCTTCCCTCAGCCATCCCCCCCTTCTCATCTTTCACTGACTACCTCCTAAAGACCTCCACCTTAAAATTCCTTCCCCATACACCCTGAAAGTGGGATCTTCTGCTTGCTCATCCAGTCCATCCCAAGAGCCACTGAGCTCGGATCCTTCCAAGGCCCCTAGATAACACCTTGGGTTTCTCAGCCCTTCTCAGATTGGGAATTAACCGAGATTCCTGTAAGAAGTAGGAGGCCCCCAGGACCACCTGTGAGAACTGATGGGACCAATTCCTGCACACCTGACTGGGGACCATGGTAACTGTGGTCCATCTGTCAAGAAGGTCTGACCCGGGGCTACAAAGATAGATCAATGGATAAAAGTGATTGCTCTTGCAGGAGATCTGAGCTCAGTTCCCAGCCATATGTAAATTCCTCTCCAGAGTATCTGACATCTTCTTCTGGTCTCCATGGGTATCATCTCTCTCTCTCTCTGTCTCTCTCTCTCTCTGTCTCTCTCTCTCTCTCTGTCTCTCTCTCTCTCTCTCTCTCACACACACACTCACACACACACACACACACACACGAACACATAGACACTCTGACCAATAGGACTCCATGGGTATCTACACACACACACAAGCGAACACATAGACCCTCTGACCAATAGGAAAAAGAAAAAGAAGCCCCAGCCCTGCTCCTTACAGGCACCAAAGGGTCACTGGTGGCCAAACCACTTTCTGGTATTTCTACCGTTGGAAGTTCTGCAGGCTGCCACAGGGCTCACCTAGGGATAGTCTCTCTGCGTCACAGCTGTGGCCCAGGCTAACCCCAGTCCGTCTGCCTCCAGGCACCTTGCTTGACTCAAGTGATCACAGATCAACCAGTCATCAGAGTCGGGGACTCCAGCCAGCTCTGCCCTGCTGGCTGTAGACACTCGGGAGCAGAAGCGTCCCAGGCCCGAGACCCTTGGCCAGCTGCTGTTCTTGGAGGCTCCTGAAGGTCCGTCTTCTCATTCTCCTCCCTCCAGGTTTTCTACACCAACTGCAGCTGTGTAGCAGGAGGTGGCTCCGTGCCTGCAGGTTCCTGCGAGTCGGCCTGCAGCAACCTGGTGCTGCCCTTCATTCTCCTGACCAGCCTGGGAGCGATGGTGGCCAGCGTCACCCACACACCTTCCTTCATGCTCATCCTAAGGTGACAGCAGGGTCGGCAGGGTGGGGATCAGGACGCTTTCACCACAGCCAGCATGGGACAGTGGAGGGAAGAGTTGAAAGAATGAGGCCACTTGAGCGTCCTAGCTCCTGTCCTGTCTTCATTCTCCGGCAGCCTGAGGACACGAAGCTTTTTCTCCCATCATGTAGACAAGGAGCCTGGGCTCAGAGAAGTTCAGAATCTGGGGCTCGTTTTAAAGCCTAGATGTTTCCTTGCCCCGGAGTAGGAGAGGTTTGTCACTGATCTGGCCTCCCTGATGGGGGACATCCTACGGGAAAGAAGAGGTGGATCTAACCTCTGGCAATGGATGGGACACAGTGGGATGTTTAGGAAACCAACAAAATCCCTGTGAGATGGTCGTGTGCACCCCTCAAGGTTCTGAGAATAAAGACCTACTGCGGTCCCGGGATGTTCAGGGTGCTGCTTCTAAGATCTCCCTATCCTTGTCCTAAGAGTGCCCATGGGTCTAGCAAGTTGTCATCTATGGTAGTCCTAGGGTAGGGACTGGGACAAGGAAATCTGAGAGCAAGATAATTCTTTTGTCACTCTGCTGGGACTTCTCTGCTTGCTATCAACAGTCAAGCAAATTAGAAAGGAATATCAGGTGCCGAGTGTGATGGCACGTGCCTTCAATCCCACCATTCAGGACTCAAGGGCAGGTCATCTCTGTGAGTTCAAGGTCTGACTGGTCTGTATAGTGAGTTCCAAGGTAGCCAGGACTGCATCGAAAGACCTTGTCTCAAGAAAAAGAAAGAGAAAAGAAGAAAGAAAGGATGTTAAAAGATGGAGGGTCAGTGGGTCGGTGGTGGCACACACCTTTAATCCCAGCACTCAGGAGGCAGAGACAGGCAGAGCTCTGTGAGTTCAAGATCAGCCTGGTCTACAAAGTGAGTTTCAGGACAGGCTCCAAAGCTACAGATACAGAGAAACTCTGTCTCAAAAAACAGGAAGGAAGGAAGGGAGGGAGGGAGGGAGGGAGGGAGGGAGGGAGGGAGGGAGGGAAAAGAGAGAAAGAGAAAAAGAAAAAAGGTGGAGGGTCCAAAAAGCAGGCTGGCATGAAGGAGAATGTATAAGGAGCATGCCTGAGGAGAGCCGTGAATGCAGGCCGTGGTGACTTGATTCCTGGTTCTAACCCCAACAGCTGGCAATCCCCTTACTTGCAGAATAGGCCTGGTGTCATGCCCGCCTCTCAGGGATGAAGTGACCTGATTGCAGGATCCCTGAGTTATGGGGAGCACTCCCTAAGTACCAGCTGCTGGATATCCCAGGCCATAGGGTTACAGAGCTGGGAGAACTGGACCTGATGCATGGCTGTCCCAGGTCTCTCAGTGGCGATTCCCATGGGACTGTGGAACGGGGTTGACTACAGTGGTGTCTGTGAGCCTGACAGTTGGTATATGGGCCTAGGATGCAGGAGACTCGACTCTGTAAGTTGAGGGGTGACAGGTATAGACTCTGAGCCTCCCTCACCTCCCCGACCTTCAGCTGTGGGGAGAGTGGCATGGAGGATGGAAACCTCCTGCTGCACGGTGCACACACCCTCACACAACTGTGTCTTTCTTGGTAGAGGAGTGAAGAAGGAAGATAAGATCCTGGCAGTGGGGATGCAGTTCATGCTTCTGAGAGTACTGGGTAAAGAGCTTGCCCGGGGACCCTGGTGGTGGTAATGGGCATCCAGATGTCTTCTGTGTGCCAGGCCCGGGAAACGCAGGGCTGCATGGGGTAAGAAGATCTGACCATGCATTTGGGGGTGTTGTGCCTTGGCCACACCAAGCCTGATGGAGGCTCCCTCCAGATACATGCTAAAGAACACCTGGAGGTCAAAGAAAGACTCCTGAGCCAAGAGACTCAGCACTCTTGTGGCTTGCATGAGCTAAGGGTGGGGAACCGGGGCATGGTGACCCTCTGCTGCCCCCTGAGCCTCTCCTTCCCTAGCTTGGATGCCCAGCCCTGTGATCCATGGTAGTGCCATCGATACCACCTGTGTGCACTGGGCCCTGAGCTGCGGGCGACGAGCCGTCTGCCGCTACTATGACCATGACCTGCTACGAACCCGGTAAGTACGAGGTGGGAAGGTCTGTGTCGGTGCACACCCACCCTGCAAACCCCAGGCTACCTCTAAGAGAGATCTCATGCACCTGGTCTGGAACTCCCAGTCCCTAATCTTCCTACCTCTGCCTCCCAAGGGCTGGGATCACAGGCATGTGCCACTAAATCCTGGGTTGTTTTGTTTTGTTTTGAGTCAAGACCTATTGCTATGCCTAGGCTGTTCTTGAACTCACTAGGTCAGCCAGATTGGCCTTGAACTTATGACAAACCTCCTGATTCGGCATTTCAAATGCTGGGATTTCTCATATGAGCTACTGCACCTGGATAGCTCCCTTTATGGGAGCTAAAGAGGCCCCAGATTCTTATGACAGAGCCACCTCTAAGCCATCATACAACAGAGTCACTGTGGGAACCTAGGGGAGAGAGCCCTGTTCCCTCCCTGGGGACTCAGTCTTTTTATCTGTACAAATGGAGAGCTCAGAGATATCCCAAAGGTATGGGTATCATAGGCTGGGAGAACTTACAACAAGGGGGGTGGTCACCTGTAGCTCTGAACTATGGGACACAGTTCCTGCAGGTTGGGATGACAGTCTAGGGAGGCTTTGCCAACCAGGGGCCTTCAAGAGATAAGTAGAAGAGGCCTAGCCCAAGTCATACATCTGTCAGTGACAGAGTAAGAGGAATATTTAGTCTCTCCCACACATCCCAGGGTCCCTGCAGAACTTCCCCTGTCCCCCCAGATCTCAGTGTCTCTAATTGTACCATGTCTACTAACCCCACCATCCCCACCCTGAAGCTAAAGCCAGTCCCTGAAGAGTGGGCTCCTGAGTTCAAATTTCCTCATTCTTCCCCCAGGTTCATCGGCCTCCAGTTCTTCTTCAAAAGTGGGTCCCTGGTGTGCTTTGCCTTAGTCGTGGCCATCTTGAGGCAGCAGAACAAAGAGGCCAGCGTCAAGGCCACTGTGAAGAGCATTGACCTACAGCAACTGTAAGCATCAGAACCAGAGCAGAAACCCAAGGATCCAGGAGGTCAACAGTTCCAACCCCACCCTGGCCAGGCATGGCAGGCACAACCATGCATCGTCTGAGCCCTTTGCCCAAGATGGGGCATCAGAAGTGCCATGTTCCAATGCTGGTTCCTCCACTAAACTGTGAAGTGACTTTGAACAAGCTTCTAACTTTGCTTGCTCTTTGGAACCAAGGAGTTGTGTTGTGTCAACAGGTCATTGCTCCCCCAGCCAGATGACCAACTGGGAACCAAGCCTTGTTGGTGAGAAGGAACTGTACGGCATCCCCCCATCCCCATTCTAGGATAGGGAGGTGCCCCAGCTCTGCCACTCATGAAGACCCTCTCCAAGCTTAAGTAGGAGAGGATTCCAGCTCTCGGGCTCCAGCTGTGCACATCTGTGAAGGCCTCCTCCCCAAGCCCAGGCTGCCTTCAAGAAGTGTCTATTTGGCGCCCCCTGGAGGCAGATTCCAAAGACGAGATTAAGAAGAGCCCCAAGAACAAGAAGGAGGCATGTAGGCAAGAACCTTAGCTGGGGTGGGAGAAGAGCTCTTTCATTCAGATTTTGCAGCTTTTGTCTTTAGGGAGCCACAGTTGTGGAAAGGAAGGAACTCCATCCTTTCCTTTAGAGGTCTTGTAACTTCAGAGACCAGTTTGTATTCAGAGTTGCTCCTACTGAATGGGCATTGTCAGGATCTCACACGCTGACCAGGGGCTACCAAAGTCACTGTGGCTTTGAGGAATAGAATCCTAGACCATATCCCTGGGGCTTTGTAGCTAATACCTGATTCTGTGATAGCCAAGTCGGGTTGACCTCTTGTTCTCTGAGATCAGTGTGAGGTCTAGGGGCAGAGAAGGACAAAGCCCAGCTCTGCACAGTGAGCTATGGTACAGCACTCTTGAGTCAGAATCCCTGGAATCCCCAATTCTTTTCCAAGTTAGGCTTGGTCCGGCTTTCTGACCAGTCTTATCTGGCCTAGCTGCTTCCAGGCAGTATAAGGACAAGCCTTGATCTGCTTCCAGCCCAGTTTATTGCCACCACACTGCCTCCACCACGTGGCCATGAAGAGAGGGGAGAAGGAGCTAGCAGTAGCCCCTACCCTTGTGCCTAGCTCTTAGCTATAGGACAAGGTACTTGTCTCCTGTGCAGAAGGGACTATAGAAGCCTATGCCTACCACACATCTGTGACCAAGCATTGGGAGACAAGAAGATCAGGAGAAGGAGCTAGCAGTAGCCCCTACCCTTGTGCCTAGCTCTTAGCTATAGGACAAGGTACTTGTCTCCTGTGCAGAAGGGACTATAGAAGCCTATGCCTACCACACATCTGTGACCAAGCATTGGGAGACAAGAAGATCAGGAGTTCAAGGTCATTCTCAGCTACACAGTGAGTTTGAGTCTAACCTGGGCTACATGAGAATGTTTCAAAAAGTCCAAAAGGAATAAAGAGAAGAAGAGAAGAGAAGAGGAGAAGAAAGAAGAGAAAAGGGAGGAGGAGAAGAGAAAGACGAAGAGCCTAGTCGCTATTTTATCCTGCAGTTGAGTGTTTAACCAGTATCTGAGCCTACACTAATCAGTGCCAAGAATTTTGAAGTCTCTTCCACCAAGACAAGTCTGTTAGCAGGTTTTCATTCTGTTGTTTCTCCTGCTCCCTGGGTCGTACAGGAATAATCTGGCCATATACATACGGCTTATTATTAAATTTGTCTTCATATAATGCCTCTTCCAAGACAAGAATTTATCCTCCTAAACTGCATTAGAGGTTGGCGTCAGGCATGCCGCTTCCAGTTATTTAGAGTTCAGCCTCGCGGAGTTTATTCTCTCTGACATCTTGCATTGTTTTCTCTCTTTATATTCTGGACTGATTTTTCCCTTTGGCTGGTTTATTTCCTCCAGTAATGATTTCAAAAATGGGATACAATCATGAGGCTGTCCGAGTCCTCACCTGTCTCCATCATCACTCACATTTTACAGAAGAGAAATCACCTCAGAAAGGCTAAGCGATTTGCTTGGGGCCATGATAATACATATATAATTCTATGATTAGATACATACACACATACATTAAATAAGGGTGGGGCCAGAGCTGGATCCATATTTGTAGAAACTGAAGCTAACACAACTCAAAAGAGTTCTCTTTATAAAATAAAAAAGAGAAAGAAAGAAAGAAAGAAAGAAAGAAAGAAAGAAAGGGAGAAAGGAAGGAAGGAAGAAAGAAAATAATGAATGCAACTTAACCATGTAGGCTGTGTCTCCTTAAAATACCTGAGACCAGAGTATTTTGGATTTGAGATCTTTCCACATTTTGAAATATTTGCATCATTATAAAATCTCTCAGGAATGAGGACCCTAATCTAAACACAAATTCATCTTGGTTTCATGCACACATCCTGAAAGTCATTTTATGCAATACATTTAGAGCTCCCGTGTGTGATGAAGACCCTGAAATCAGGTTGAAATATTCCATGCGTGCAGTTACATTTGCATTCAGGAAGTTTGAGTGTTAGAGCCTTTCAAATGGTGGGTTTCATGTTCAGAAGTCAGCCTTTACAAAATTAGATACGAAAGTAAACATGTCCCCAGAATGGGGGAAAAACCCACTCCATCCAGAAAAACAGTGTATTTTTTTTTAATCAAATAATTCCCCTGCATGCCTGTAATCCATCCACACACACCTTCATGGTTAGGATTCTCCACAGACTGGCTTCCAGCTTCATACACATTCATATTTCTCCATTTCTCCTCCACTCCTTTTATGTTTCCAGGGCCACAAGCCACGGACAGAAGCCACGCCCTCAGTGTTTCCCTCTTCAACGTCATAATGCCAAATGGGGTGGGCAGTGGCTGGGGAGTTCCCCAGAAGCCACTCTCTGCAGAGATGGCTGCCGTGACTTCCCTAGGCATAGCAGTAACTGGGGTGGACATACGTATATCTTGGGGACCCCCATCTCCTCCTTGCCCAGGTCCTAGAAGCCAGAAGCCACTTGCTGAGCCACAGGGAGGCTAGAGCTGGAAGAAGTGGTTCAAGTGTCTTCCCTTTGCATGTTTCCCACACTGAGAAAAAGCGGCATTTCTTGCATGCCTCACTGGGTCTGAGGAGCAGCCCAGATGCCCACCAAGCATTCACCTCCCTGGAAGCTGGCTTCTGGGGGACCCAAGGGATGGAAATTAAACTTCATCCCACTAGGACTTGGCCCTTGGGGAAGCTGAGAGCTGGGGACCACACCTTTGTCCATGAGTTTAAACTCTTCTGCTGGTCAGGTGAGAAGGCTTAGGCATCCCTGCAGGAGAGATGTGCAGCCATGTGCCAAGAGTAAAGCAAGTAAGACAAAAGAGGCTTGTCCAAACTGTGAAAGAAAATGCATACACACAAACACACAAGTATAAGTGCATGCACATGGCACAGACATACACATGCATATCCCTCCTAACACACATGTACACATACATACAGCCAAAAGCACATACATGCAATCATGTATGTATACACAGAAACATAAAAACTCACACAAGCACCTTTGTACACTCTTAATAATTTGCACCCACTTACACACACACATAATGACTTGCATGATCATGTGTACACATACATGTACATTCACATATGTGGTGGCACACAGACACAGATCCTTACACACATGCATATACTCACAAAACACAAACATGAGCAGACACAGAAGCTACACATTCTCACACATGTGTACTTATATACACATGCACACTTGCAGATACACACAACTTCACACATACAGACAAACACACTCACATGTACACACTCATGCACTCACCAACTCACACTTAGAGTGAAATGCATACATATTCATGCGCACATGCAGACTCTATGTACAACAAACATACACAAAAATGCACACTCACACATTCTCATGATCATATATATACACACACAGGCATAGTCATATATATATATACACACAGGCACACATACAAACCACACACATGTACACACATGCACACATACAAACTCATGATGTCCACAAAGTCAAACACATAAATACATACATAGCCTCCTGTCAACGAAGAGCCGTGAGCATCTGTATCTGTGCGTCTCTCTGCCCTGCACCAGGCCCTACCCTGCTTCACTGCTGGTGAAGGCCCAGGGGTAGACGCGACAGACACTGGAAATAGCATCTCAGTGCCTAACTTCCAGTTCCTTCTGCTTGGAGAAGCTGGGAAGCTCCAGGACAGGTAGATGCCTCTGGAGATCCAGCTCCAGGAGCCATGGTCAGCTCACTACACGCTCACCATTCATTACCTGCATGCGCTGAACATTTCCCCTTGATATACCAGCTGCCCTCTCTGTCCCTCTCTCCACCTCTCTTCATGAAGTCCTATGCTCTATCAAGGCCCAGTTCAAAAACCTCTACCTCCAGGGAGGCCGTAGGGCGTGGTTATAAAAGGGGTAAGTAGGGGAAGTAGCCTCATTAAAGACACAAATGGCATTTAAAAAAAAATAAAATTATAAACCAAGCCAGGTGTAGAGTGTGTGCCTGTAATCCTATCAATCACTCAGGAGACAGAGGCGAGAGGATGGTAAGTTTGAGGGAAGCCTGGGCTACAAGGTGAACCCTTGTCTCAAAATCCAAAATAAATAAATAAAATTCACCACCGCTCCTCTCCCCACACACAAAGATGACAGCTGTGTGTGGCTTCAGAGGTGGGGCGGGGGAGTCCTCTGGAGCCCTGTACAGTCTTCCTAGAGGCCAGCATCTCAGGCCAAAGCCCTTCATATTGGAGCTGCAGAGACATCAGACTTCATCTCAGACGGTGTAGTCATAGGGGGACCCTGAACAACTGACCACATACCCCGCACCCAGCTCCATACCTGTAAGGCGGGCAGATCCGCTCTGTCTCCATTCCCCATGATGGCGGAGACAGGTAAGGTACCATCCTGAGCTCACAGGCTCAGCACCTGATAATCTGAAGTGTTCCCTTCTCTTTTCCTGCCTCTGAGAGGATTTAATACGCACCTGGTGCAGAGCGCGGAAGGCGGAGGAGACAGGAGGCTCACCCCTTATGCTCTGCCCTGGCTGCAGCTCCCTTGCTCCCTCCCTAATCTCTTCTCCACTGTCAGTGCGAGTTCAGCTGGCCCAGTCTTATCTCGCCCCACAGCCAGCTTGGGACAGCTTTTCACCTCCAGATTTACATTTTTATTGATTTTGTTTTCTCCCTCCAGAGCTGCACTTCCCTTCTGCCTTCCCTTTGGCTATAAAATGGGTCTACTGAGGGACCTAACAGTTCTGGGGGCAGCAGAGACGTGTGGTGGCTCAAGCACGGCTTCAGCCCCAATCACTTATTCAATCAGCAACCCACTCAACCAATACATCCCACGTGCATCTAGGGACACGGTAACGTGTCCGACATAGGCTGCTCTTAGGAAAGCTGAGGGTGCGTGGGTGCAGGACAATCAGAAGTCTTTGGATGCCTTCCTGGAGGGCAAGGAGGAGCCCTTGAAACATTGATGGATTATTCCATTGACTGGTTATTTTAAGCAGGGAATAACAAGATGTATTTTAGAAAGGGCCACGGACTGCACTGTGGGGGCTCCGGGTGGGAGAGGAGAGGGAAGCTGGAGATTTGACGCTTAGGCAAGAGGCTAGAGCGGTAATCAGGAGAAGGGCCTCGAGCCACGTCAGAAGCGGCACCCTAGAAGTGGAACAGCCAGGCTGGGTTTTGAAAGATGAGCAGGGTAGCGTGGGGAAGGGTGCCGGGCGGGCGGAAGAGCTGTGGAGATAAGGGAAAGGCAGGCAGAAAGCTCCTGGCAGGCTGAGGAAATTTCCACTCATTCTGAATGGCTCAGCGTGACCTAAAAGGGCAGCTAGGGGCAGAGGCAGAAGAAATAGGTCAGGGGCCTCAGCTTTTGCTCAAGCCCTCTGACCCCCGAACCTGGACACAGGTGGAAGTAGGAGGACCTGGAGGCAGCTGGGCTGGGCTCTGAGCTCCAGATCAAGGTGCTCTTTCCTTAAAACAAACCTTCCCTATCCACAACGCTGCAACTGTTCTGTAGAAAGGAAGGCAGAGAAGGGTCCTTCTTCCCATGGAATAGATAAAGCAGCTGAGGGCCTAGAGGGCGGAGATTTGTTAAATGGAGAGAGCATCAGGACACACACCTGTTTATCCCCGCATTTGAAAGGTGAAGGCAGGAGGGTCAGAAGTTCAAGTTTAAGGCTAGCCTGAGCTGAATGAGACCCTGTCTCCAAGTATGCAGCAAAGAAAAACTAAGGGGGGAAGGGGGAGAGAGAAAGAGAGAGAGAACTGAAAAGATGGATCAGCAGTTAAGAGTGCCCAAATTCTGTGCCCAGCACCCACATTTGGTGGCTCCAGGGAATCTGACACCCTCTTGTGGCCTCCTCAGGCACTTGCACACATGTGTACACACCATACGGATATGCATAAATAAAAACAAAAGAAAAAAGATTTTAAAGAAAAGAAGTGCAGAGGTTTGTCCCAGGTCATTTAGGAGCCCAGGTACCCCATCTTCAAATCCCCGTGTGTGTTTTTGAACCCTACATCCTCAGTAAGTGGGATGGAAAAGAAGGAGGAGGAGGGAAAAACATACCAAACAGAGTTGGGTTTTGCTTTGAGTTTGTTTTTTCATGTCCCCGTTTCTTCTTCAGACTTTGTGCCAGATATGAGAAAACAGCCAGGTACCCTGTGCTTGTGCAGGAGGTGAGGCATGGCCCAGGTGTGTCACTCACCAGATGAGTAAAATCACCACCACACACAGCTGTGTCTTGTTTTTTTTCTTTGTAAATAATAAATTTCAATCACCAAAACAAATGAGGAGGAATTACCAAACTGTAGCAATGTAGCGATTTTTTTATTGCTGAGTAACAAAGGACCCCAAAATGTATCAGCTTAGAGCAACAAGTACTTTTTATCTTAGCCAGTTTTTGGAAGTCAAGATTGGTGAGTTAAGTAGGAGCTACAGCTCAGGGTCCTCACTGAAGCTGCTGTCAAGTATTTGCCAAGGCCATAGTCGGCAAAAGGCTCCATGAGAGATCAGGCATAGCAACACATTCCTGTACTCTCAGCCACTGGGGAGGCAAAGGCCAGAAGGTTGCCAGAAGTCTGAGGGAGGCTACAGAGCCAGACCCTGCCTCAAAAATACATAGGTCAGGGTATGGTAGCACATATCTTTGAGGACAGCTCTTAGGAGGGCAGAGTCAGGAGGGTCTCTGAGAGCCTGTATACAGCTAGTTCCAAGATGGCCAGGGCTACACAGTGAGAAATAAATAAATAAATAAATAAATAAATAAATAAACAACAAATAAATAACCAGCAAAGTTGCTCAGTGGGTAATGACTGAGACTACATGTCCAAACATGCAAGCTGGGTGTGGCAGAAGACTTCACACTCAGCCATAGCCAGTAGCAACCAGCCTGTCATAATCACCTGTATTCTAGCTGTGGGTAAAACGCTGGCGAGTCTGATTACTTCCGTTCCAACCCTGGGGCTCACATGGTAGAAGGAGAGAAATGATTCCCACAAATTGGCCTCTGATCTCCACATGTGTAAGTATGTTGCTCACATATATACACATACAAAAAAAGCAAACCCAGGTCAGCAGAGGCCGTGCCTTCCTCTCTGCCAGTGAAGTCACGTGACTCATATTGATGGACAAGATAAAAGGATGATCTGGGTGGGAAGTCTGCCTCCCTGGAGGAGATGGTGGGTGGGAGAGGAGACCTTCCTTACCACCATATTCTTCCTTTGGTTGATGCCATGTCAGGCATTTATGGCCACCAGTGGGTGGGGCTCCCCCATAGCTCAGGAGGGGAAAAGCCTAAGTCATCAGAGATGTGATCAACCACCAGATCAAGCCTAGTACCACTTCCCTCTGGACTCCTTCTTGTTAAATAAATATGCTACTGTGGGCCAGGTTCCATTCCATGTGTTCTAGCTGATCCTGCCTCCTTCTGGGGTTTTCTTTTTCTGAGGAAAACATAGAGAAGAGTGAGATGGTAAAGGGCCCTAGCCTGGGAGGCAGAAGTCCTTGGTCTAACCCCAGCTCTGCCTCTGAGATGCTCTGCCATCCTGAGTAAGCCCCTACCCCCACGGGGCCTCAATAATTATAGCTAATATTTATCGACTCCCTGCTGTGTGCCAAGCACTCTGCTAAGAGCTTCCATGGCATTACCCTGCCCATCCTCTCAGACGCCCTCTTAGGCCCATTTTGCTCTCTTTACCTCATGGATAAGGAGACTGGAAGCTGAGACCTGAGGTTGCACAGCGAGTTCACGGCAGAGCTCAGGATTTCAAATCCAAGTGTGTCTCCTTGAAACTCCGGGCTTCCAACCATAGCTGCAATATAGCCTAGCAATAAAAGGGAACCTATGATCAAGGCAACCTCTGTGGACCTTTCCAGCCCAAACAGTCTTTGATTTGATGTCCCATTTGTAGCTTGATGATCAACAAACCAGCTTAGCCTAGCCTAGAGAAGAGAGAAATAAGGGCCGTCTTTAACCATCCAAACAGCTGTCGTGTGAATGAGGATTAGACTTACTCAGTGTGGATCAGAGGGCATGAGCTGGGCCAGTGTGGAGACACCACAGGGAGGCAGAGGGTGCAACTTACATAAGGGAGATCTCTCTGGTAGCCTTCAGCAATGGGTAGAACTGTACCCAGAGGCAATGATTCCCCCATCATGGAAGTTATACAAACGTGCTTTTGACAAAGCCTTGTCAGAGATCTGGTATGGAGTAGAGAGAGAAGTGAATGACTTAGGGCTTGCATGAATTAGTTAGGGTAACATGACCACACTCCCAGCACCATGGTTTGTAAGGAGAGAGAGAGAGAGAGAGAGAGAGAGAGAGAGAGAGAGAGAGAGAGAGAGAGAATAAGCTGTGAGTGGTTTTTCCTTTGACACTGAAATGCCGAGACTTTAAGATTCTCTAGAATCTTCTTCCCTTCCTGGCTCTAGCACTCCACAATTCTATGGTTTTAAGACACCCTGATTCTTTCTGCCTTTCCCTCCTATAGATTCTGATACTTTCACTATGACTGTGTGACTCAAAACACCGAGAAGCCTGTGATTTTTTTTTAATAGCCTCTAGCTTTAACGATTCATTAAAGTGCCTCTTGTCAGTTCCAGACACAAGAGGGAATTGCTCCAGATGCCGCATTATGGCTGCTCTGTCCACCACTCACCCTTATCACCCCCACCCCAGCCTCTGCTCTCCCTCCCAACCAAGCAATGGTCTCCCCGGTCCCTGCTCCACCCCCACTCTGCTGCTGCTTCTTATCTGACTGACCAGTGCTTCATCCCTCCCTCCTGGATGGCTCATTAGACAAGAACCTTCATGGCAACCCCATTTATAGCTCGTTATTCCAAAGGGGACTTAGAGAATGAGGGGACTGGGCCATTGTGCTCGAGGCACCTAAAGGTTAAGGATTTGTGTCTCTTCTTCCTTTTCCTTTCTCCTCCTCCTCCTCCTCCTCCTCCTCCTCCTCCTCCTCCTCCTCCTCCTCCTCCTCCTCTTCTTCTTCTTCTTCTTCTTCTTCTTCTTCTTCTTCTTCTTCTTCTTCTTCTTCTTCTTCTTCTTCTTCTTCTCATTTTCTCCAGGAAGCCTAGGTTGACTTTAAACTCACAATCTTCCTGCCTCGGCCTTCTGAGTTCTAGAACTATAGTGCCACACTCAGTTTCTTGTTTTTATTTAAACCCAACTCAAACTTATCTCCATCAGGAAGCCTTCCATGATTGACACTAAATATCTAGAGCCATAACCTGAATTGTAAGTGTGAAGCTCCAAGCTCTTTGATTATTTATTGGGCACACAGAAAATTTATCTGTCTATTCTGTCCCTCTGTCTATGTATAGGATTATATGAATCCTCAGCTAGGCCCAGAGCTTATCTTTTTGGTTGTGAGCCTAGCCTTTAACGGCTGAGCCATCCCTCCAGGCCAGAGCTTATCTTTCTATCAGAATGAAGACTCCAAATAGACACAGTTGCACCTCCATTATATTTTGCTTGAACTCCAGGGAAAGGTTGAATCTCCTAGTTCAATACATTCCGAAAGCCAGGTTATGTCTCTGTCATTGAACTAAGGACTGCATAAAATTAGAAAGCACAGTCCCTTTAAGATAAGGAAGTCCCCAAGGTCAAGGACTGTGCCTCCACCTAGGGCTTCTCCAAGCTCTGCCTTCTCCCTCCGTCTCAGCCCAGGACTGGACACAAGACAGGGTGTTTTTCTTAAAGCAAACAGGCAGAATTTTTTAAAGGAAGGTGTAGGAAGTAGAATAGGAACTCAGCACCTTTAGACCCTCTCTGGTGTCTGTTCTGCACCCTCTTTTCTAGAAGCCGGAATGGTGCTCTCCCAGCTCCTCCCAGGAACTCGGAGCAAGTGAAGATGTCAGCACCTTGGACAGCGCCCAGCCCATTACTGGACTCTGAGCCAGAAAGCGAAGCTCTCCAACTCCCTCCGCCTCTGGGTGATGGATTTCCTCATTCCTCAATTTGATTAAAGCCCAGTAGATAACCAGAGCGCCTTGTTCCTTTCTCTTCTCCCTTCCTGATGAACATAATTAACTCCGTTAGGCTGGGGATACTGCCTCCCAGCCCCCAGTCAGGCATGAATCAGTAGGACACAGCCAGGACACTTGGAAGGCTCACAGAGTTCTTCCTGGGCACTGGAGGTGGAAGAGGAAGCTTGACTCAAGATATACAGAAGCTGATATAGAAACTGGAGTGTGGTGGTTGGATGAAGGTACCCCTAAATGGAAGATTAGAAAAATAGGGATTTAACCCTGACTGTGTCACAGATCTAGCTAGGGTCAGCCACATGTATTTTCTTTCTAGGCCTGACCTTACATTTGCAATATGAAGATACTGGACTAGGCAATGTAAAATGCTACATTTGGTGCTAAGATCCTATGGAAAGAAAGCTTTAGAATAAAAGGGAAAGGGTTTGTCCAAGGTTACACAGAAGCTCATGGCAAAACTGGGCTTGAATTCATGGCTTCTGTCTTCTGCTTGAACAGAACTTCCCATGAACAGATTTCATCCCTTCTTCATATCACAGACTTTCTTGCTGGGGAATGGAAACTTAGAAAGTTGAAGACAGGTAAGATTATATTAATTAGTGTTTGCAAAAGAAAGCAGCATTTAAGATGTATAGAAATACCATGACCTCTAAAGAGAACAAAGAACACCCCCAAGTCATTAAGATCAAGAAGAATGATCACCTGAGAGTCAGACATTCAACCTTAGGTCCATATAGACCAAGAAGTGTTTTGGGATTTGCCAAGACCATCCAGAGAGGCAACTAAAGACTGCAGAATTTGCATGTCTGTCATCTATCTATCTATCTATCTATCTATCTATCTATCTATCATCTATCTATCTATCATCTACCTATCTATCACTCCTCTTTCTTTCCAATATCTCCCTCCCACTTTCTCTTTTTTTCTCTACCTCTCCCCCTTTATTTTCTCCTGTTTTATACAAAGTCTCAGGTATCCCAGGCTAGTCTCAAACTGGTTCTGTAACCAAAGGTGACCTTGAAGCCTGGACATCTGATCATCCTACCTCCTAGACTACAGATATGCACTGTTTATATACTGATACTGTTTATTATAGTGCCGAGGATCAAATCCAGGGCTTCAAGCATACTAAGAGAGCTCTATAAAGCCAGCTATCTCTCAGTCCCCTGTAGAAACCTCTACAAAGAGAAAAAATAAATTATTTCAATCAAGTATCAGGATTTCCCATCAGAAAAAGAAATGGGGGGGGAGAAGTAAGGCAATCAGCAAATGCATCTTAGATGTCTTTACTGTGTCCAGATCTTTGTCAGGCATATAAAAAATGATCCAAACTTGAGCTCTCTAAGGGCTACATCTTCAATGTCTTTTCTGCCTGGAATGATGTTCAATGGACCTATGCATCTCAAGATCCAAAACCAAGTATCTCCCTACCAGGAAGTTATCATAGCCTCATTTAGATGGTACATCCTCCTCCGGCCCTCAAAGCTTTGTTTCGGTTTATGATACTCAGTACCATTTCCTTTATCTGCTCCTACCCCCTGTGAGAGTAATGACAAAAGACAGAGCATCTGAGAATGTATTTTCCTCAACTTTGAATTCTTCAGAAAACTCACCAAAATATTTGACATGAAGTGGGGTCTCAGTAAGTACAGGATGGAAGGAGAATGGATATATGAGTGAATAGATGATGTACAGCAGGAAGATGATGGATGGGAGATGACAGGTGGATCAGTAGGCAGATGGATGATGAATACAAAGGCCACTGAGAAGTAGAGAAGTTGGAGAGATAAATACATGGATTGGATGAGTGAGTATTTGAGTAGATTTGTGGGTGAATGGGTAGGTAGATAATTGGATGAAAGAGAAAATGGATGGAAAGTAAACTGATTGGTCGATGGTTGGGTGGGAAGATGACTGACATTTGAGTGAGTCTCTGGATAGATTGAGAAGGATATACAGACAGATAGAAAGGCTGGAGGTTGGGTTTTGTCAACTTAGTACATAGATGGGAAGAAGAAATCTCGATTGAAGAATTGCATCTATCAATCGAATTAGCCTGTGAACATGTCTGTGAGGGCCTTTTCTTGATTAGTAATTTATATGTGAGAGTCCAGACTGCTATGGGTGGTGTCGCTCCTGGGCCAGTGGTTCTGAGAGACAAAAGAAATCAAGTTGGACAAGCCATGGAGAGCAAGCCAGTAAGGAGCTGTGGTCCCTGCCTCTGCATCAATCTAGAGTTTCTTCCCTGTCTTCCCTCAAAGATGGGGTGTGATTGGAATTTATCAGCAAAATATGCTCTCCCCCAACATGGGTTTGGTCAGTGTTTTACCACAATGAGGAAAAAAACATATAGATGTACTTTATGTCACAAAGGCATTTTTATAAAATTCAGTGTGTGTGTGTGTGTGTGTGTGTGTGTGCGCGCGCGCGACTGTGCATATGCATGTCACAGCACTGGGAATTGGTTCTCTCCTTCTACCATGTGGGTCCTGGGAATCAACCTCAGGTTGTCAATGAGCAGTTCTGACAGCCCTCAGAGGTCTTTTTCCTGGAGACTTTCCTTTGGTAGTGCCAGAATGGAGAATGATGATGGGGTTTGCTGGCTCTGTTTAAGATGAGTCGAAAGTGGAATGTGCTTAAGTACTGATGGTTTCAGGCTGTATCCATGGGAATGCAGTAATGAGATTAAAAAAATAATAAGACAGATGGTCCTGCCCTGGCCTGAACTGTTCATACTGCCCTAGAGTCCATGTGACATTTACAGCTTATTCACATAGGAGATGCTTCAGGGAATTATCCAGAAAGATTACCACTAGAGACCTTGTGAAAGAGCCAGGAGTGGTCCATCCCAGAGGAGTACAAACTTAGGAGAGGTGATCGCCTTGTCTTAGGATCATGCTGCCCTAGAACCCCTGTGGCTGCAGAATCAGAGCTAATTCCAAAGAGAAGTCCCAAGACTGATGCCTCTGCCCTTTATGAAAAAGAACTTCTCCCGGGTGGTGTTCCCACATAGAGAGGCACTGTCCTGGGCCTGAGCTTCTCATCCTTGAAGGCATCCAAACACATCTGAATATCTCTTCCAAGGAAGCTGCGGAGTGCAGACTCATTCAATGCAGAAGGTAAATTCAGGTCTCTTCCCCCCGCCCCACTAAAATTGGACCATCTGCTCATCTCTTTCCTCAACAAATTAGTTTCTCTGCATCCTGCGCTCAGAGTGGGACGCAGGGAATATCTGTCCAGGATTGGAGGAGATCTGAGAGGTAGACAAGAGTCTTATGGGAGTCTCGGCTTCCTTCCACGGAAGCCCGGGACTTGAGGAATGAGGAGTGACTGAAAATGCCTTTTCATGCACCCCAAACAGCTAGAGAGGAGGATCAGAGCCACAGCGAGCCAATCCATGACCTAGATTCCCTGCCATGAATGCGCCTACGTCACTGATGTGTTGGCTCCTGACCAACACCATCTCTTCAACCCTGGCCTCGCTCTCTGTATGAGGAGATTAAATCAATTAGAAGGAGATCTGGCTGGTGCTGGTTAGAGACAGAGGATAATTCACTTACATAACAGGGGATTGGGGTTTGGGCTTGGCCCTTGAGGGGAGGGGTGAGGACCTCAGATACCATGCCTTCATGGTGGGGGGGGGGGACTCCTGGACCTGGGAACCAACACAGATGGAGGAAAGACATCCCAGGGAAGATGAGTAGTGAATCCACGCCCACTTTCCTCTTCCTTCTGAGATCTAGTCTTCCATTCTCTGGGCTAGAAGAAAACCAAATTGAAAGGTGACTTTTCTGTCCCCGAATGAGGGTACCTCAGCCTTCAGGATCCCTTACCCATGCCAGTATACAAAAGCCTCTCTCTTTAGCCTGGTAGTCAAAGCCCTGTGGTCTCTTCAGCTGCATCTTCTGCCTCCATGGGGTAGGATGGACAGAGAAGCAGGCACCATGTCCTGGTACCCTCTGTGCCAAGTGATGTAACTGTTTTGTGTGGGCAAAGCACAGAGCAGGCATACACCAGAGAGATCTCAGGGGCCAGTTCTGGAAGGTTCTCTCGGAGGAAGCAGTGAGCCAGCTCTCCAAGCTGTAAAGGAAGGATGGATTAGAGAGAGATAACCAGGCTGACCTGGCAGAGAAGAGGCTTTGGTAAGAGAAAACAGGATGTATGCGGTACAGCATAGCTGTGAGGCAGTTTAGCAATAGTTATAGTGGATGGAGCCTCGAGTGAGGCAAGAAAGAGGAAGATGGAACAAGAAGTCTTGCTGGTCCAGGTCCGACTTGGATAGAATGCCAAGATAGGATGGAGGCTGGGACCCCAGAGTCTCAGATCAGCCCCCACTTCCTGCTGAAATCGGTCTGGAATCAGGAGCTAGGTGTGAAGTGAACAGAGATGAACCTGATTAGAGCTCTGGCCCCCAGAGTTCTAAAAAGGGTGCACAACTGTTCTCCCTTATCAGCAAATTAGGTCCAGTTAGCGCTAAGTGAGATGGGCAGGGCCAGGCATTCTCCCTTATCAGCTAATTAGGTCCAGTTAGCGCTAAGTGAGAAGAGCCGGGCCGGGCGCTTCTAGAGCTCCTGGTAGCTGGACCTGCCTGAAACCCGTTGACACATGACTGAGATTCTTCAGATAAGCAGACTGCTGGTCAAAAAGGAGCTGACCTCTGGGGACAGTTTCTGACACCTCACCGCCTTCCGGAGGGTGCAGTGAACAAATTGCTCGTGAACAAATGCGGACAGATGGGGCAACAGCAAGAGGGAATGGTCCCCTGCAGATGGGAGTGGACAGGAGTTTAGGTGTAGACTCACCAGGGTCTACTAACATGGAAAAGAAAGCCGGGCAGCATATTGAGTGATGCTTGGGGCTCTTGAGTTGTGCTATCCCCTAGAAAATATGAGAGCACCAGGAAGGAGGGTAAGGATGAGGGGTGTTTCTGTCTGTTTGGAAGGTAGGAGGGGAGGGAGGGAGGAAGGGGAGGGAGGGAGGAAGGAAGGAAGGAAGGAAGGAAGGAAGGAAGGAAGGAAGGAAGGAAGGAAGCAATGAAAACAAAACATGCAACAGCGAAATTAACAAGAGGCTTGGCGCTCTTCACAGCTAGAGCAGACAGTCCTCCAGATGCAAAGGCAGCTGGAAGTTTTCTGGGCAGCCTGGGAACTCTACGATGTCGGCAGTCCAAGCTGATGCAGCCTCATCCTATCCTGGTAACCGTTGTTATCTCAGGCCGGGCACTGAGCCTGGGTGGGAACAGCCCAGTTGCTCCCACATCTTGTAGCGATGTGTATGTTATTGTAAGCCGGTGTGTGCTGGGAGCGTTCCAACTCTGCGGAGGGGCTGGCCTCCTCCTGCTGGTTTTATCTCCCATTCTCCAGGCTTTGAGGCTTACCACCCCTCTCTGAGTGGAGCAGGGCCACTCCATTGTGAATGCTGGGTCCATCCCTCTGAGGCTCTCTGTGTCTCTCTTATCTGAGTTGTAAGCCCCCACCCCCTTGCCTCCCGCTAATTCTATTCTGAAAGTCCATTTTCTCTGATAGACAGATAATAGAGATTTGGGGCAGTCCTGCAGCCTCTGGGGACCCCGGGCTAATGGGAAAGCTATTCCCTATCCTACACATTCCCTAATCAGATGGAAGAAGGCAGAACTCCCCAATGATGGGAGGCCTGATATGTACAGGAAAATGAATCTCAGCCAGCTTGGACTCGTCAAACGGTCCCCAGCATCCCTCCCAGGCCTCTCTACTCTCTCTCTCTCTCTCTCACGTCCTTAGAACCCTTCTTTCCACCGCCTATGTGCTGTGCAACCTCTAGCAACTTACTTCCCTCTCTATGCCTTGGTGTGTTTCCTCAGTGGATCTATAAAACTGACGAGCCTGGAGGCCTTGCAGCTCAATAAACACCTTCTATGTCTCTTTTGCCCCTTCCCAGACCTTCTGTTGGTTTCCTTTCCTCCTCCTTCCAGGGGCACCCTCTATGTGTGCTCCTAGGATCTCCAGGCTGGGCCACTGGGTGTCCTATTGCTGAGTGCCGCAGAGAGAGATGCAGTGTAGTGGGGGCAGCTGAGGAGGAGGAGGGCCTAGGCCGAGACTGGGGTTGAGGAGGCTGGGCAGGGCAGCCAGCCAGCCTAGTAGGCCATGCCAGCACTACCTCAGCAGCTTCTGCTAAGCTTTAGTCCAGCATCTACACTTGGGTGGCAGCCACAGGACTGGAGGGGCAGGGTGGTGTGGGTATCCTGCTGAGATCAGCAGCCTCCAGAAACCTCTCTGCAGGAAGAGGAAGATGCAGAGAGCCAGGGCCCAAGCCTGGACTCAAAGATACTTGGGAAGGATGCTCCTACTATTCCCTAGGGGTGGGTGGGTGACTCAGGTCACCTAGACGCTAGACGTGGGCAGGCCACCAAAGGATAATAGCATCGTCTCCTCTGGCGAGCTGAGGCTATACAGCTCAGTGGTAGAGCACTTGCTGAGTGTGTGTGAGGCCCTTGGATTAGTTTCCAGCACTCATTCTCCCCAAAAGAAGTTTCTGCTACTCTGCATGGACCCATGAGTTTTCTGGGGCAAGAAGCTCACTTGTCCCCATGGCAGCTAATCCAAAAGTTCATGTATCAATTGTCAGAGTCTTAAATATCCAACTATCCAGTCAGCTCCACCTCATCAGTGCCAAACTGAGTTCACCCTTCCTACTTATCGCTTGTGCCTTGTCCCTCAGCACAAGTCCTGCCACAAGACCCCGAGACCAGAGACCAAAGCTCCAGGCCCTGACTCCATGTGTGCCATCATCTCCCATTCTGCAGCACCTCCAACCCACCCACTTCTCTGCCTCTCCACACCTCCACTCTGTCCCAATATCACTGCCTCTCATTTCTCTGCACTCTCCCGGGCTTCCTGCTTGTCTTGCACCTGTTCCTTCAATCAAGCTCTGAGCGTGGCCTTTCCATACGCAATAAACCTCTCAGCCTAAAAGCTCCCAGAAGCCTTTCCTGACCTCTGGAATAAAGGCCAACCTCTTTTGATGGGGAGTTGTCCTACATGGTCAGGGTCTCACGTAGCCTAGGCTGGCCTTGAACCTGATGTGCAGACCAGGATGGGTTTGAACACTTGATCCTCCTGCCTCCACCTCCTAAATGTTGGGATTACAAATTTGCAGCACCGTGTTCCTGTGCAGTCAAGATTGACATCTTTATCGACAAGTTCTTTGACTGAGCTGGGTGCAAGTTGACAACCTCTCCTCTTGCCCCGTTTCTCTCCCCCTACCTTGGCCCTCTCCCCCCGGCTTCTCCTCTCCCCCTACCCCTGGCCCTCTCCCCCTACCCCTGACTTCTGGTTTCTGAATCATGACACGAGCTAGTCTCCCACCTTAGAAGCCTTTGTATGTGCGTTTCACCTTGTCTCCCTTGGGGGTACAAAGCTTGGACCGCTCTCTTTTTCTGCTCCAAATGACTCCTAGGACACCTGCTCCTCACATGTCCTCTGCTGCTGAACATGAGTCCCCAGCCCATTCCACCTGCAGGAACAGCTGCAGGACTCAGCAGGGTGGTTACAAAGTAAAAATGTTCAGAGCCAAAGTCCTGGAACCACCTATTGTGCCGAGAAGCTCCTCCCCGACTGATTCCCAGGGCCTTCCAGGATCCACACCCACCTCTGCTATCAGCTCCCATCTCTGGGAAGGGGACTAAGGGTGGGGGCCTGGCAAGCCTCCCTCTCTTGTTCCTCCTCCTGGGGCTTTGCTGTGGGCCTCAGTGCCCCTTAACACTGAGGGGCAGAGGTGAGGTGTCCAGCCTGGCCTACTCTGCCTGGACTTCTAGCAAGCCCACGGGTCTGGATTCTCAGGCCGGGAGCTTCTTCTTGTGGAGGCTTCAAAGAGTCCCTGAAGCCCTGGTTTCCTCTGGGCCCCTACAGTATTCTGTTCACCCAACAATGTTGTTTTCACCTGTTGTGGTATAAGGTAGGGGCTCTTCTCCCACACCAGGGACTCAGCATGCTCCAGGCTTGGAGTTTCCACATCAGCACCCCAAGCTTAGGTCAAGGAAAGACCCAGAAAAGCGGCCAGCAAAGGCTCTTATACCTATTCAGGAATCATAGCACTGACACGCGCTTTTTGCTTGTTTGCTTTTTGCACAAATTGTATTGGATGCTGTTTCCTATGTCCAGAGTTTTCCATGAAGCATCTACCCAAGGATATGATGAATCTGGACTCAAAAAGACAAAAACAGTAAAGGGAATCTCACTATGCCTCTCTGGCTTGCCTTGAACTCACAGAGATATACCTACCTTATCCACATCCCTCAAAACACATCAGATTGAATGAGAAAGCACAGGGCCTGAGCCACTGGCCATTTGTCTAGCTGACTCTGTCTCACCAATTTACTCTTGACACTGAGTAAATTGATCCAAGCATCAAGGTAACCCCATGCATCACTACTGGGTCCAGCATTCAGACTCCCATCAAGAGATATAAATGTCTTTAGCAAATCAAGGTCCCACCATCGCAAGAGAGGAGAGCTAGCTGGACTTCTTTCTCTTTTTAGGAGACAGGGTCTTGTGCAAACTCTAGTCCCAAACTCCAGTGTTGCCAAAAGCAACTTTAAACTTCTTTGGAGGGGTATATGCCTGTGTGTAGTATGTGTGAAGATATGTGCACCCGTGTGTGTTCATGTGATGTCTTCCTCTATCACTACCCCCTTTATTCCCTTGAGACAGGTTCTCTAACTGAACCTCAAGCTTCCTCTGTCGGCTAGATCGGCACCAGTGAGTCCCAGGCATCTACCTGTCTCCACTCCCCAACGCTGGCGTTATTATACACAGCCATGCTCAGCTTCCACATGGTGCTGATGGTTCAGACTCAGGTCATTGTGCTTGCATGGCAAATGAGCTTCCTCAAGCCATCTTCCCAGCCCCGTCTTGAACTTCTCACCTCCACCTCCCAGGCACTGAAACCACATGCATGTGCTTCCATGCCAGGCTTATGCCTCACGTTCTCAGTCCTTGTTAGTGGTATTAAATCTGAAGACTCTTCAGTGATCCATGAAGAGCCATACCTAGAAAGGATGCTGTCAGCAGAGGCTACTTGCCCACACCAGGAAGCCGTTGGCTGGAAACAGGTTAGAACATGAGACCCCTGCCCCATAGGATATCTACTTTCTCTTTTGTTTGTTTGCTGGTTTGTTTTTCGGGGCAGGGTTTCTCCGTATAGCCCTGGTTGTCCTGGAACTCACTCTGTAGGCCAGGCTGGCCTTGAACCCAGAGATCTGTCTGCCTCTGCCTCTGAGATTACAGGCGTGTGCTAAGAAACCTACTTTCTAAATGAATGAGTCTTTGAGGGCGTGATAGATGCCTGTTCTGCTCTGCGTCTTTGTACGTGTGGAAGAGTGAAAATCCAATAGTTGCTGCCCTGTATTAATGACATTGAGTCAGGTGTTCAGTTGGCGATGCTGTACCTTAGTAAAAACTCGGCTGCCTATTTTTAAGACCTAGAAAATAAACTTAGCTGACCACAGCTCTCCAATTTTTGTATGATTATTGAGAACACAAAAAGCCAGCGCAGGAGGAAGCATAATGGAATCCAGCAGGAGTAATTTGTAATTAGAAATCCCCATGCCACATCTCAGCCAAGGATAATGGTGATCCATCTTAAGTGCGCACGTGTCCCACGCTGGGCGCTGATGAGCCCTAATCAGACACACTTCGCCGGCATTTTTCACAATACCAAGGGGCTCCTAATTGCCAGTGGGTGTGGAGACTCAGGCTTCTTGCTGCTACTCTGGGGTGATCATAAAGATGAAGAGGCTGGAGTCAACTGCCGGGAAGTGTGATCCCAGCTTCCCTGAGCCTCTACGGCATCTCTCAACCTCCACTTCTTCATCTTGATTTTGTTTGAGTGTGTTTTGTTTTTGTAGATGGGGTCTCATCTGGCCTCAGACTCACCATGACCCTGGCCTTTGCCTCCAGTGTGTAGGGCTCACAAGAGTGCCCAGAGACCCGAGTTTGTTTTCCTGTGTTTATACTTGGGATCGATGCCTTTCAGGATAGTGCTGTTTGGTTTGGTTTGGTTTTTGTTTCCGGTCTCGTGCTTTGGAGGCTGGCATTGAATTCACTACATAGTCTATCATGACTCTGAATTCCTGTGACTGCTGGGATTAGGAATTACAGGCATACCACGATTGCCACTCTCAGTTTCTGTTAGAAACAGAACTTTGTGCACGCAGGCAAGCACTCCACCAACTGAGCTCCCTCCCCAGCCTGTGGTGACTGCGAAGACTAAGCCAGCTCTGTTCACCAGTCTGGCCCTCGAAATGTCTGTCTTATTCCCCCACTGTTAGTCCAGGGTGCCCACGGATTCCCAGTGAAGTCAGCCTGCCCTCCCTCCTCCCTTAGCCGTCCTCCCTCCCTCCCCTCTTCCTCTGAAGATCCAGCAGGGTCTGTGAGTAGCTGTGGAGGCCTGATTCAGCTGGGCCTCAGAAGCCCACATCAGGTGGGTGTGGGGGCCAAGCCCAGTATCAGGTTGTGTGAGGGGCAAGGAGCAGCTGAGCTCTGCCTGCCAAATGCTTTCTTTCCAAAAGATTCAGGGCCCTCTGGCCTCCTTTTTCTTTCTCGCAGTGGCTAATTAGTGCCCATTGTGGGCTCCTTTTTAGCCTTTCCTTTTCTGAACTTCCAGTTGGCTCCTTTTCCTTCCCCTGCCCTCTGAGAATCAGGGCTGGGACACACTGGCTGAAACGAGCTAAAACAGGCCAGGGCCTGTGCTAAGTTGGAGGAGAGCTACTTGCCCCACTGCATTACAGAGATTCTGAAGACTAGTAGAAGAAGGGGTTACCCCTCTCAGGAGCTCTTTTTCTGCCCTCTATCACCCACCTGTCATCCTGGGGTGTCTGTTCTAAGCCCCAGAACATACAGGACCCTGAGAATCAATAGAGCATCTTGGCAAATGGCAGCCAACACAAGGCAGGGGAGTTAGAAGAGGAACTATCATGAACCACCCAGTGATGGGGAAAGTATGATTTGTGAACAAAGATCAGCAGTATCAAGGAGTACTGAGACACACCCTCACCATGAGCACTGGGAAAGGATCCAGCTGGGGTGTGACTGAACTTGCCCTGCTGAGTAGAGGAGGGCTGTGGTGTCTGGACCCTGGGTAAGGCTACCACTTGCAAGGGAGCATGGGGCACATGGGAAGGGTAATAGGTCAGACTGACTCACAGAAGCTCAGAGCCTAATCTGAGAAAGATAAACCAGGGCCAGGGCCAGTAGAAGGCTTCCTAGAGAGGGATGTCACTGGGAAGGTTGAGAGATCTTGTATCAGAGGTTTGGGAAGAACTAAAGTGGGAATTGCCAACGATTCAATGATCAGGAACTCGGAGCCTGCACGGTGCTCTGCATTCCTGGCTGGAGCTCCGGGAGCGGTGCTGGAGTCTCTCTGAGCCAAGGTGTCCTCACACACCACTGCCAGTTAGTGGGGAGACCGCCACATGTTCCCAGCACGCCTTCTCACCTGGGGCCGGAGCTGCCGCTAATGGCTTCCAGATGTGTCCTTGGACCTCTGAGGGGAGACTTCCTAGAGGACACACCTGCTCCCCTGGTCACCTTCATCCACAGAGCCCGGTGCAGGCCACAGTGCATAGCTACAGTGTCCATCAGATGGCATCCAGGGCCATTGAAGGTCAGAGAAGGTCAGATGTTCTCCTTATTTGATTGGCTCCTGACCCCAGAGGACTTCATAAGTGTCATTTCTGTTTCCTGTGTGGGACTCAGGAGGTCACATGAGAGTTGTCCTTTGGAATAAGATGATATGGGAGTCCCCTCTTCCTAAAATAAGATGGCTGGATAGCCAGCCTTTCAAGGGAGCAAGATTACCATGGACAGTCTGTGCAACAAGTGAGGCGAGGCCTGTGGGTCTGTGGCCACGGCCTATTTCTGTCTATGTCTGTAAATCTTTCTGCCCATCATTTCTGAGGTCCATGTGTTTCCATACATTTCACAGCAAAGTTTTCCTTGTCCGTAATGCAAATTCCATCTGTGTTTATTATCTAATAAATGTGACTCCAATATTGCCCCTCCTGCTTCGTCTCTCAAAGGCCTAGACTTGAGTTTCTGTTCCTGGGTTACTTGCAGCCTGAATAAGGGTTGTCTGGCTCGCACTGTTGTTGGAGTGGCTTGTACTCAAGAAGGAAGGAGGGTTGTGGCTGGTGAACTGCAAAGGCAGTGGGGGTGCCAGAAATTACACTCAGGATGAGAAGCAGACCCCCAAGGCTATAGACACTGAGTCTGTCCCCCATTCTCCTTGGCCAGGCTTAGGCTTGAGTGTGGGTTCTTAGACCCAGGTTTATACTGACATTAAACTTGATATCATCACATTGACACATATCGCCACCATCACTACCATCGTTATCACCAAGACCATCATCAACCGTCACCCCTCCCCTTCCCATTGACATCGCTGTCAGCACTAACTATGACACCATAATCACTGTCAACATCAACACCATCCTTTATTGTGAATATCGGACATTTTACAGATGCTTTTCAGTAGCTATTTCTTTTTTTCTTACCATCGAGGACCACAGTGTTTACCTGTTTTCCCGACTCATTGAGCTAATTAGGAGGACCATGTGTGCTCGATTAAATTGGGGGGTGGCTCATAAAATGAAAGAGAGACTTTATTTCTACTTTTCCTCTGCCTGTTATCTGATGTGGTGGCTACTGCTTTGTAGTAGGGAGGCCACTTGTTCACTTTTGGCTGCTCAGCAGCTCAGACCCGAAACTGTATTAATTGAATCACTGCTTGGCCCATTAGCTCTAGCTTCTTATTAGCTAGCTCTTACATATTAATTTTACCCATTTCTAGTAATCTGTGTATCGCCACGTGGCTGTGGCTTACAGGGTAAAGTTTCAGTGTCTATCTTCGGCAGGGCTACATGGCTTCTCCTTGCCTCCACCCTTCTTTCTCCCAGCATTCAGTTTAGTTTTCCCTGCCTAGCTCTGTTCTACCCTATCAGGCCAAACCAGTTTCTTTATTCATTAACCAATAAAAGCAACACACAGACAGAAGGACCTCCCACACCACTGCTTTGGTGGCCCTTTGGACAACATGAATAAGAACTATACCCCCAAGAAAGACAGAGTGGAAGGCTGGAAGAAGTGTGGATTTCTTGTAAAGCCAAGTGACTAATCAGACTCTAGACTCTTCCTTCTGGACTCCCTTCTGAGAAAAAAAAAAGGTGAACTTCTCTTCTGTAGCATTTAAAAGGCTGTTCTTGTAATTACATACAAATAACTGGACATAATCTTGATTATTATACATCACCATCATCGCCATTATTTTGCGTTGGACAGTTCAGGCAGGTAATCTCTTTAAGAAATCTGGGGAGAACACTAAGATGTTGTAGGATTCCCACCATGAGGGTAGCCCCATTTGAGGACAATCATTAGGAAAATCAGTGGTAGGGAATGATGGTGAGGATGATGGGAAAGGGATATTTATCTGCTGCTAGAGGACATGGAAAATGATACAGTCACTATAGAAACAAGTATGGAGGTTCCTCAAAAAAAAAACTAGGAAAAGAACCAACGCAATCCAGTTATAGCCATCCTAGGGACTTACCCAAAGGACTCTAAGTCACAGTATCACAGTTATATTTGCACATTCATGCTTGCTGACATGCATTCACAACAGCCGAGAAATGGAACTAGCCTAGCTGTCCATCTACACATGAGTTGATAAAGAACATATAATACATACAGACAGTGATATTTATTCATCTATAAAGAAGAGTTAGTTATGACATGCACAGAGAAAAAATGGATGGAATTGGGGATCACTGTTAAGTAAAATAAGCCAGACTTGAAATATACAAATATTACATGATTATTTCTCAATTGTAAAATCTAGAGCTGTGTGTGTGTGTGTGTGTGTGTAAAAGAGAGGAGAGAGAGCACGAGAATGACCTGAACAATAAGGGAGTGTGAGGGTGGGGAGGACTCGGTGCTAGAAGGGTCTGTGGGCCGACTGTTCTGTGAGAGAACAGGGCAGCAATGGGCGTAAGTTAAGAAAGATGAGTTGGGGGACCCTTCTACCAAGCTCTACGTTAGTGGTTCCAGCTTCTGGTCCCACAATACTGATGCTGGCATTGTGGGGAGCATATAAAATGTGCCTGGGAGTCTGTGCTTCTGATTCTCAGACTCTGCATTGAGTACTTTCTGCCATGTATATCACATCAAGGTTCAGTGGTTTAAAACCACCCCTCAGGGGTGGCTCACAACTCCACGAGTTAACAGTTAGAGCGTGGATCTGCTGGAGAGTGCTGCTGCAGTTGGGTTCACACAACGTCTAGGATCTGGTTGGTCTCGGGGGAGTCGGCTGAGATGGCTCTCTCTGGTTCCATCCTTGTGTCTTTACACATAGCAATTTCAGGGAAGCTAAAAAAGGCATCCTGGAAGTCTAAGCACTTACTAACCCCCTGCTTGCACCACAGTTGCTAGTGAGCCATTATCCCAAAGAAGTGATGTGGTCGAGCCAAATTCAGTGTGAGAAGGCACAGCGTGAAAGTATAGATCAGAGCGGTAGGATGCATTCAGGAACACTGGGATGGCCTCCCACAGCCTTGCTGTGGTTAATTCCCTGCCATTCCTATTACCAACACCGCAAGAGCCTATTCCTGCTTCACAGACACCGTGACTCTATGGCTCCCCAGGGCTGTGGTTCTTAGAATTCGATGTTTTGATGTCAAGACTCCGTGGTTCTGAAAGTGGAAGACTATTACCGCCGAGGAAGAGCACAAGAGCCCAAGAGAAGGCTGAGGAAGTCATGCAAAAGAAAACCCTGCCTAGACTTCAGCCCCCAGCTCTGTGTCTGGATCAGGCAAATGGCACCAGAACATGCTTTGAGTTAGCAAACGTGGATATAGTTCCTGGGTCATGACTCATTTGAGATGACCCCACGGACAGCTTCAAAAGCAATTGTGTGTATGTATGGGGAGGGTATCTGTACATGAATGCTGATACTCCAAACACAGATTTCTTTTATTTGTGACTTTTTTAAGTGCTGAAAGTGGACTCCAGGGCCTGATGTTTGCTAGGCAAGTGCTCTACCACTAAGCCACACTCCCAGCCACTCAGACATAGCTCTAACCCAGCCAGTGTTCTCTTGCAGCCAACAGTTATTGAGCCCTGTTTTCTGAGCGATGCAGAAGATCAACAAAGCCCGCTCATTTCCAATACTGGGATCCTGGGCCCTGTGCAGCTCTGGATCAGGGGTTTGTTCCCAGTTCCTCCAGCTGCATCCACAGCTGCTGAGACCTTCCTTGAGTTTCAAGGAAGCCAAGATTCAAATGGGCTCTTGCTCTTGGCCCCTACTTTTATCTGCAAAACAGAAAAGAGAAGAGAACAGGGGAGGGATGGGTAGGAAAAGAAGGGACTCAACTCTGCTGCTCCCTCTTCCTCACCCTCTCCTGCATCTGAGCATCTGACTCAATGGTATTCTGGGCCAACCACTGATTGTGCTTCAGATTCAGAATCTGTGCCCCTTGGCTTCTCCCGGAAGAGTGATGGAGAAGCATGATGTTTCTACAAGGGAAGGAGGCCTAGGGCAACACAACAAACCATGACAGCCCACCGCTACAGAGGAACCAGTGGCAACCCATTAAAAACCCAGGGAAGGACTGTGGCTTGCTCAGTCACACCCCAGCAGGAGACCAAAGCCAAAAGCTTTGGGCCCCCTGCCCTTTGCTAAATGTAAGTTTCTCATTCTATATGGGAATCTCAAGCTCAGACCGAAGCACCTTTGTAAGCCATCAGACCCAGTGCAGGAGAGTTAGGGAATATCTTTGTCAGCGGCTCATAAGGGGAGTAGGGAGGGGGGCAAGAACACTTACACTTCCCCAGGACTCAGCCCACTCGTTTATATTAGCCTTTCCCCAGAGGCAGGCCACAGAGTGGAGGAGGGTATTAAATATCAGAGAGTTATTTAAAAGCCAATTCCCTGCCCCTCCCAAGCAGAGTATGGTCTCTGCTGATTCAACAGAGAAAATGAATCTCGGGCCTATGGATTTTCCTGTGTCTCAAGGCAGTGCAGGAGGAGGGAGGCTGTGATGAGTGACGGAAGAGGGAGGCCCACAGTGAAGCTCCCCCTTCCCAGCCAGGGCAGCACAGAGATACAAGAAAAGATGAGCTGGGTCTCCCACAATTATCATGCCATACTGCTGGGGTGTGCCTCCATCTGCCTTAGAGAAAAGTGGACAAAGAAGCACCTGAAAGGGATCCCCCAACACACACACACACACACACACACACACACACACACACAGCTTACAGTTGCTTTCACTGTATGACTAAGCAAGCTAAGGTCTTAACTACCATGCAGCCAAGTTCAAGGCCACATATGAAGGTGGAGGCACAGATATGAATAAGTTATATACTATTTCTATGCCTAAATATGTAAAGAGTCTAGGACTAAGAAGCCCTTTGTCAATATACACTTTTCTTTCTTCTGTTTCAGATAGGGAAGCTGAGGTTTGGAAAAGAGGGGCTTTCCCAAGAGTTTGAGTGGTCTTCAAGCATCTCTAAGGGCAATGAGGAACTGGTGCCTGCTGAGTAAAGGGATGGATGCCGTTGGGTGATCCCAGGGAAGTCACCAACCTCCCTGTGCTCTGGTGCACAGGAGCAAAGAAGAAGCAGGGTCTTTCCAAGGAGAAAAAAAAAAAAGGCCAGAGAGAAAAGACCCAAGCACAGAAGGGACACCAGCTTGCAAGGCTCGGAGAGGAATCCTGAGATCTAGTGGGATAAGAAACTCAAGAACAGAGGCCCAAGCTAGCATGCTGGCAATCCCCTTAAATCCCAGCACTTGAGAGGCAGAGACAAGCAGATCTTGACAGCCAATCTGGTCTATGTAGTGAGTTCCATGTCAGCCATAGCTACATGATGAGACCCTGTCTCAAAACACAAACAAATGAACAAAACCCCGAGTCCTAGTCCAGGTGCACGGCTGCCAGTTTCTCTGCTTGGATACGATGCAGTGTTCTTAGCTCAAGGAGAGTTGGAGAGGGCCAGGTCACCACCCAGAGGCTCCCAGTCACACTGCTGAGAGAGGAAGCCTGGGGTACAGGGGACTGGTATGGCAAAGGAACTATGGGAACCTGAGCTCCTGATCTGGCGGGAGTGGGAGAGAAGCGCTTAACCTTCCAGGTGAGGTCTCCTGGTACAGTTATAGAGGAGGACCCTCACCTGGCTGGTCTCAAGCCATAGACTTTCATGAAGTTTCTCTTCCTCATTCCTTCTCTGTGCTGAGCCCTGAGCTCTGCCCTGACAACACAGGAATCAGTCTGATCTGGAGTCCCCACTACCGACAGATTAAAAGCCGAAGGGTGCTCTGACAATCTGATCACTAAATGACAATTCCAGAAGACGGCAAGCACAGCCAGGAGTTGCAAAGCGGATACACGGTCAAGGAACAGACACTTGCATTGACTGAATCAGGGCACAAACAGCCTCAGCCTCAAGTGGACATACATTTATTAAAACACCTACTGTACACAACTCCCGGAGAGAGAGCTCTTCTTCCAGAAAACACAGAGAACATGGGTCCCCTTGCTCAATGACTGTAGGTTCTTCTTAGGCTTCTCTTCCCCAAATGAGGGGTTTAGCACCAACTAATGAAGGCTGCCTGCTGCCCTTAAGCCTCTTTTCCTTGCAGGGGGAGCAGTGAGCAGCAATCAGAAGTCAGTTGCCATAAAAACCTGAGAGGGAGCACCGGCCTTGATAGTGGGCTGCAGTCCCTTAAGGGCTGAAGGCAGAAGGTCTCCATGCAGTACAGTCAAGGAAGCAGACGGTTCTGATCACTCATTTTCGGAGCACCTGTGCCATGGGAGAAAAGGGACCTGAGATCTCCAACGACCAAGAGCACAGCCCAGGCTCCATCTGCATGTTTGCCCTTGCATGTGAGTCTGCAAGCTGCCCCCTCTGAGGTTGCAGTTGAAACCTGCTCCAGCCCAGCAAACACGCATTCAAGCACTTAGGTGTACTTCTGAGTCTATGGATGTAAGCCATGTTGCCCTCCAAGCTACATTCCTATTTGGTCAGGCACCCATGTGCCTGTGCAAGACCAATCTGTTTGAACTTGCTCTGTGCAAGTTGTGCAAGCTTACACATGCCCATGTGTGGCCTCACATCCACGTAAGAATAGATTTGTGAGGCCACACATGGGCATGGGTGGGTCTGTGTGTGTAAAACCTGCCTTTCTGCGTAGAGGCACACATGGGTGTATAAACTCATGTGACCAGGTACACAGACATGTCTAACTCTAAATGTGAAAGTTGCTACTGTCATTTTCCAGTAACTGGGAGAGCCATCATAGAGACAGAGAGAGAGAGAGAGAGAGAGAGAGAGAGAGAGAGAGAGAGAGAGAGAGAGAGAGAGAGAGAGAGAGAGAGAGGACTGGGTCAACCTCCAGCATCATCAGCCTGGCCCTTGTTGGTATTTGCTTGAGACCCAGACCACCGCAGGCTGTGCCTCTTAAGTGGTTTCAATCTGCTGGTCGATCTGTTAAATACAACTTCAGGGAAGAAGTCAACCAAATATCCCCAGTTCAGGAGAAAAAGACTGACTGATTCTTTTGGAGAGGAGGAGAGGCTCCATCCCAACCAGCTCTGCCAAGCAAGATACTCAAATGGCCCGGAGATCAAATGTCAGCTTCTCCAACCTGAATAATTCATGCCAAGACCAGGAATGCTCCAGAGTCTGTCTCTTTAAATCAGGTCTTGAGCTTCCCAGTTCTGGAGAGAGAGAGAGAGAGAGAGAGAGAGAGAGAGAGAGAGAGAGAGAGAGAGAGAGAACAAAAGTAAATATGAAGAAAAAAAAAAAAAGAAGAAGAATCCCGAACAAAACAAGTCTGTCAGCAGCTCAGCCCCCACCTCCATCCTGGATGCTACCACACCCCCACCCCACCCTACAAAACCAGTTCCTGATTTCCCTACTTCTGGAGCCCTCTCCCCCAACCTGCACCCCCACTTTAGTACTGACTGGGGGGGAGTTTGGAGGGACAAAGCTGAACACCATATCCTAAGGGTGCTCAGATGCTGGAGCAGGGTGGGAAAGCAAAGAGCTGAGTCTCTCCACCGACCAGTCCCTGAGTCTGGGAGGGGTCCAGCCCGAAGGGTGGAACCAATGGGAGAGGTCCTGGCAGAGGCAGCACAGCCTAAGTTAGGGGCATGGGAAGTGTGGGGACAGGGGGTACTGTAGACTCCCCTCCGGCATAGGACAGAGTCGACAAAAGACTGATTGATTGCACAGGACCTGCAGAGGTGGGGAAACGGCCGCGCCTAACGGAACTGGGATCGCAGAAGAGGCAGGCAAAGCTAGGTATTTTCCAGGCTCTCGCCCTTTGCACAGCTCCTTTCCTTGACTACTAGAAGAGTAACTTTCTCAGCCCACCCTCAGCCCCACCTCCTCTTCTAGGGGTAGCAGTTCTAAATGCCTCTCCCACCTTCAGTGGGTGCACAGACCCACCTGCCAGGTCAGCCCTCCGGGCCCCGCCCATACGTGCTAGGAGGGAGGAGGGAAAGAACCTGCCTAAGTGTAGGGGGTGGGGAAAGAAGCAAGTCAGAACTCGGGGAGCCAAACTTCTTAGCAGCTCGGGAACTAGAGAGCACAGCGGCCCTAAGCCTGCTGCTCCGGAGCCTCCCACCCCGCCTCCCTCGGCGAGGAGGTGCAGAGACTCCGCCGGGGGTGGAGGAGGCGGCCCGGAGGCGGGGAGGGGGAGGCAAACCCTGCCCACTCGGCTCGGAGCCCAGAACGGCCGCGGAAGTCGGAGGCCGGAGCGCAGGGCGACGAGGGCACCGGGGGCGGGGGTCTCCTGCCTGACCCCTATCGCCCCCCAGTCAGCAAAGTGGAGGCTTCTTGGACTTTACAAGCAGAAGAAACAGATCGGGACAGCCAGCTGCTCCGGGTCAAGGTCTAGCCTACCCCCACCCTCCCGTGCCACCCCCACCCCATCATCACCAAGCGCTCCCAACTCACTGGTGAGCGCGGCTGGCTGGGGGCTGGATGCGGGGACGGCCGCGATGGCCCCGTGCGCGGGACAGCGGGGGCTCTGGAGCCCGCTGCCGGGGCTGCTGCTCGTGGCAGCGGCGCTGAGCCGGCCCGCCGCGCCCTGTCCCTTCCAGTGCTACTGCTTCGGCAGCCCCCGGCTGCTGTTGCGCTGCGCGTCGGGCGCGGAGCTCCGGCAGCCGCCGCGGGACGTGCCGCCCGACGCGCGCAACCTCACCATCGTGGGCGCCAACCTGACCGTGCTGCGCGCGGCCGCCTTCGCGGGAGGGGACGAGGAGGCGACGGAGGGCGTGCGCCTGCCTCTCCTCACTGCGCTGCGCCTCACACACAACAACATCGAGGTGGTGGAGGACGGCGCCTTCGACGGGCTACCCAGTTTGTCGGCGCTCGACCTGAGCCACAACCCACTTCGCGCCTTGGGAGCCCGTGCCTTCCGCGGGCTGCCTGCGCTGCACTCGCTGCAGCTGAATCACGCGCTGGCGCGGGGCGGCCCCGGGATGCTGGATGCCCTGGACGCCGCGCTCACCCCGCTGGTCGAGCTGCGCCTGCTGGGCTTGGCGGGCAATGCGCTGAGTCGCCTGCCGCCCGCCGCGCTGCGCCTGCCTCGCCTGGAGCAGCTGGACGCGCGCGTCAACGCACTGACCGGCCTGGGCCCCGACGAGCTGCGCGCGCTCGAGCGCGATGGCGACTTACCCGGGCCGCGCCTGCTGCTGGCGGACAACCCGCTTATCTGCGGGTGCACCTCGCGCCCCCTGCTGTCCTGGCTCCACAATGCCACCGAGCGCGTGCCCGACGCGCGCCGCCTGCGCTGCGCCTCCCCGCGCGCGCTACTCGATCGGCCACTGATGGACCTGGACGAGGCGCGGATGGGTTGCGCCGACGGCGATGCTAACGAGCGCGGGGAAGAGGTGGATGTCGCCGGCCCGGAGCTGGAAGCCTCTTACGTCTTCTTCGGGCTGGTGCTGGCACTTATCGGCCTCATCTTCCTCATGGTGCTCTACCTAAACCGCCGTGGCATCCAGCGCTGGATGCGCAACTTGCGCGAGGCCTGCAGGGACCAGATGGAAGGCTACCACTATCGCTATGAGCAGGATGCAGACCCGCGCCGCGCGCCCACTCCGGCTGCCCCCTCCGGTTCCCGGGCCACTTCTCCGGGCTCTGGTCTTTGAGCCTCACGTCCCTAATGGGAGGCTGTCCCTGTCAGCTGATAACTTTACTGGGACCACCCAGCCTTCCCCTGCCTGGCCTGAGCCCTGGAGATGACACACCAATGAGTTTGGATCTCTGAGACCTTTGGATCAATCGTAGCATCTCTCCCAACCCAAAACTCCAAGGTGTACTCGTTTTTTCCCTGGCCTAAGAGCTTCCAGGTCAAAAACCCAGAGATGCCCCCATCTGTTTCCAGAAACAAACCCTTCCTGTCTGTCCTTCCTGGACCACTGAAATCCCTTCACCCAAAGGTCTATCCAAAGACCCACTCTTCCATTTTGAAATCTCTAGCGCTTTCTCCACCACACACGCTTTGAGCCAGACACCTTGGCTAGACTGCACTGACCCCTGTCCCCAGTTAGGAGCCCTCAGTCCTTTTCTCAGAGCTCAGGGGGTCTACATCCCTTCTGGTCTTATCAGAAGGTTTTTGTGGAGTTTGAGCCGTTTGTCCCACCCCAGAATTCTGAGCCCTCCATCTCGTAATCCACATCCAGAGGCTCTGTGGCTTAAGTGGCCTCCTCTAGTCTGGCGTGCTTCATATACTGATTCTAGCTCAAGCTCCTCCATTCCATGGCCCTGCCTGGGTCTCAGCTCCAGCCCTGTCCCTCTCGACCCAGGGACATGCCTTGGTGTAGAATCCATCCTTAACCTTTCCAACCGGGGATCGGATGTCCCAACGCTCAGTGTTTGTCCTCAAATCTCAAGCTCAGCTCTTCACCTCGGTCACTTTCGTGCCCTGGCCCAAGTCTTAGGCTTACCCATCACTGGCACTTTTACCTGCCTCTGCCATTCTCTGATCCGGATCCAGAGAGGAATCTCCCCATCGTGGGGTGCTACCCACTGCCCTCCTAGAAGGAGTTCTCCCATCCTGTGGGACAAGGGCAAGCACCCTATGGCACATAGGCAAACCCTGGTGAGGAAGAGAGCATGTGGGGTGTGCAGGGCCTCCAAACCAGGGTCACTGGTCCATCTGGGAAAGAGAGGCTGGGAGCTGCTATCTGTCTAGTTCATCTGCACTCTCTCTCACCCATGCGGTCCTCCCCTGGGAACTCCTTGCTACCACCTCTCATGCCTTCCGGAGGAGGATAGAGTCTGACTTCTTGTCTCAGTCACAAGCCTTCCTGGGTCAAGGTCATGGCCTCAGCGCCCTGCCTTCTGCAGGATCCCAAAGCACAATGGTGAGTGAGGAGGGGCCGCCTTCCCGCCGCTCACCCTAAGTCAGGCAGAATGGCAGGCCCATGCTGCCTCTGCACAGGAAGTCTTCCTCCTCTGTGTATTGGCTTGAGGCCCGCCTTCCCACCCTCAACTGAGAAATCTGGACCTCCCTTGGGCTGTTTTCTATAAAGTCTGCAATAATCTCCCATACTCTCTGCTCTTGTAAGTGGTACTGTGTCTTTCCTACTGACCTTGGGGCCTTGGTGGTAGTGAGAGGTGGCAAGGGGGCATTTGAGGCCGTGTCCCTTGTGTGTTCTCTGGAGTTGTGTGGGGGGGGGGTGGGGGAGAAATGGACTGTGGGTTCACAGAGCAAGACTGAGGCTAGATACGTGGAGGGACTTTCCACCACTCTCCAAACCCCCCTGATTTTTGATGGTCTGAAATGGGCTTATCCACAACCAACCATGAATTCTACACTTTTTTACACTCCCTGTCCTTTGGGGTGGGGCCTGGAAGGAAATATGTTTAGATTGACTAACCTTGCCTGGGATGAGCCCCTTAGGAAAGAGGCCAGCTACTAAGAGGAGAGGCAGTTTACTAAGGTAAATTTGTCTGAGGGGCCATTGGCTGCTCCAGGCCCATCTGCTTGCTAGCTTTTTTGCCTAAGAGAGTTGAACAAAAGGAGAAACAGCAGCCGGGGGTGGGGTGGGGCAGAGTGAACCCCCCTTTTATAAAGGCAATGGGAAGCAGGTGGGCCCCAGGCTGAAAGAAGTGGCTCATCTCTTATTTCAGGATTCCCAGAGTTGTTTACTTAGGTTTCAAAGCCCTGGAATCATGGGCAGAAGTCTAAAATTCCAGCATATATTTTTAAAAGTTCAGAGCCACGTGTTTCTAGAACGTGTGGCTTCTAAATATTGAAAAGGCCATCCTGGTGCCATGGGAAGCCTCTGTTGTCTTGGCGGTACACAGTGCACTTCCTGCTTGTCTTCTCCTAGTGGATGCTGTATCCCCCCAAGCTGTTTTCCATGGACATCTGTCAGGGACCTTCAGTGTGTGCTCTGGGCGTCCTCTAGAAAAGAATAGTGATGTTCTTATCCAGGTTAGGAAACCACCTCTCAACAGATCACCTCGGTGCTAAATGTGTACCGTAACTGCAGTAAATCCTAGCAGATAAAGGGTGCTGTTGGCTGTGGGTGCATTATCGGCAAATGAATGAACCTTTTACATGGTGCCACTTTGGATACTCTGCTAAGAACTTAGTTTTCCTGAGCCATGGAATAGCAACAGATATTTTAAAAGTCAATTGAAGGCCTGTTGTATATGATGCAAGACTTTGCCTTCGTGTCTTTGATAAACTCCATTAGAAGCCAGCTCCTGGTCATGCCAGCCCATGTCCCCAGCCTTTGTCCTCTGCGGGTCTAGCCTCACAGTTAGCCTATGCTGGACACTAGCTCTGCCAGTCCTAAGGAGCCTAAGAACCGGGAGCCCCAGACCCAGCCTAAAAGAACTTTGTACATGAAGTAGCGTTTGAGCTGAGTTGGGGTTTGTTCTGTTTTGTTTTGTGATGCTAGGAAGGTCAAATCCAGATGCTTGCACTGACAGGCTAGGCAATCACTGTACCACTGAGCTACACCCACAAGCCCTTGATTTGTGTTTCCTTTGGTTGGTTTTGATACAGGATCTTGCTACGTGGCCTAAACTGGCCTTGGACTTAAGACCCTCAATTTTCAGCCTCCTTAGTGCTGTGCCTCCAGGAATGAGCCACCCTGACTCCCCCATACCATCTGCTCAGTCCAAAGCCTCTCCCAGGAGCTGCTACAAATGAGGGTTGGGGAGAGGCCCAGAGGATGGGGCAGCAGGGACAGAGTGGCAGGGGCAAAGTTATCTCTGATGTCTCCTTAGAGAGCAGGTAGGGCAGTGAGCAGGCAAGGGCAGGTAAGTGTGGGTGGAACTGTCAAGACTGTGGTAGACAAGAACCCTCTGAGCACTCAGAGAGACGAGCAGACTTCTCAGGTTTCTGTGACCCCATGAGAGGTTCTCTGGGAACCTCTGGTGTTGGTGACCCTGAGCCCATCCTTGCCCCTCTGATCTAGAGTGAGAGTCGATGAGGACCTGGCTTGAGCCTGAGGACCGAGTTCGAATTTGACTAAGCACCCATCTTCCCAGGCCCTCTGAACCCTTGGTCCTTACTGTGTGCTGGGGAATGCTGCTGAGTAGGTCTCCACCTTTCTAGCGCAGGCTGGCACTGTCCCCTAGAGTTCCCTGTCTCTCTGCAGCTCTGTCTTTCTTCCATTCAGGCTGTGACCTCTACAGACACTGCCTCCGACTGAAGGCCATCTCCATCTTCATTAAGTCGGCCTGGCAGATGTTCGGCCCTAATTTACTGGCATGGCCTTTCCTAGGCTGAGAGAAGCGAGGGGGGCAGTTAACAAGGCTGCTCCACAACCTCACCCCACCTAGTGCGCCCTCTCACTCACTTCCCTCAGCATCCTGCGGGGGCAGCTTTTCCGGGGATTGGCCAAAGCTCAAAGTGTACAGGAGCTGCTTCAGGTCACACAGAGGCCAGAATTCCTACCTCCAAGGCTGGTCTTCCCCGAGTACTTGGTGGGTCCATCACCTCTGGATTCGGCATCTTCTTATTCCTGTGGTACCACTTCCAGAAGCCAGGATGAACCATGAAAACCGAGGGAGGAAAAAAGACATAACAGTGGGGTGGGGGGGGCACCATCAGTTGCTTCAGACAGGTTGAAGGAGTCCTGATCTTGGAGACAGCAGGTGTGCCGGGGGCCATGTCTGTTGTGAGGGGAGCAAGGGGCTGATTCTGGATGCCTGAGCTCAAGTCCCTGCCTTTCAACCCACCCTTCTTCCTGCACTGGCTCTGGTGAACACCTGCTGAGCGCAGGGCTCACGTAAAAGAACCAGATCTTACTGCTGTTCTGGGTCCAGATGGTGCCATGCAGAGTCACTGCGAATGCGGCCATGCAAACATAGGATGTCAGGGAAGTCCTTGAGTTGGCCATTCACGCTGAGAAACTTCGATGGAAAAGGACTCACTATCAATAATCACATGGAAAAATTAAAAAATAATAAATTTTTATTACAAAGGAAGCCAGAGGGTGGCACACAAACCACAGGTGTCTGGAGGCAACTCAGGAGGATCACCAAAAGTCTGAGGGCATCTTAGGCCAGAATGAGACCTCAAACAAAAGCAACAGCCACGGGGACTGGAGAGTAGCTCAGTGCCTACGAGTACTTACTGCTCTGGTAGAGGACCAGGATTCAGATCCCAGCGCCCATGTCAGGCAGCTCACACCTGCTACAGAGGACCTCTCACACACCCACGTGAATGCACAAATGCATGCAGACATAAATAAATAAAATTTAAAACGCTTTTCCATTTAAATCTCAAAAAAAATGAAAAAGAAGAAGAAGAAGAAGCCGGGACTTAAGAAATGGCTCAAAGGTTAAGATCACTTGCTGCTCTTCCAGTGATGCCACTTTGGTTCCCAGAGCCTACACTGGGGGTCTGAACCGCCTGTAACTTCATATCCAAGTCTTTTTCTGGTCTTGAAGCACCTGTACATATATTCCATACACATAGAGATACACACATACAAAAAATAAAAACTTAAAATGTTTATTTTAAAAAAAAAAAATAGGCAGGCTAGGGCTGCAGCTTAATTGGGGGAGTGCTTTCCTAGCATGTACAAAACCCTGACTTTGGTCCCCAGAACTACATAGACGGGATGTCGTGGCGTATGCCTGCAGTTCCTGCACTTGGGAGATGGAAGCAAAAAGATCAGTTCAAGGTCATCCTTGGCGTCACAGAAAGTTTCAGGTCACTCTGGGCTACATGTAACCCTGCTTTTAAAAAGGATTCTACAGCTACCTCTCTCTCTCTCTCTCTCTCTCTCTCTCTCTCTCTCTCTCTCTCTCTCTCTCTCTCTGTGTGTGTGTGTGTGTGTGTGTGTGTGTGTAATCAAATGGGGGGGGCAAGGATTGCTTAGAGCTGTGTAGACTGCTGTTCCTGAACCCAGTGACTTTTGACCAGGAGGGAGGGAAAGTGCGGAACCGCTGGGCTGGACCCTCACATCTTGGGGGTGCAGCCAGCTGTCCCAGGCCCTGAGCCCGCATTAGCACAGCACCCTCTCCCAGCATAGCATCATGACTCTCACTGCTGTGCGTCTGGTTCCTGCCTGTACTGGCCGCTTTTCTTGCCCCTTGCCCACATCAGGATGGGGCGAAACTGTCTCCCTTTTAGGTCCTCACCCTAGTACCCAGAAAATATTTTCAGAACTCCCCAAGCCTCAGTCCTACCCAGCTGATACACATATCCAAAGGGAGAGGATCACACAGGGCGCTCTGACCTCCCTCCCTGCACTTCTCTACTCCCACAATCCCCCACCCCATTAAACTGTAATTGCAATGATTTAAGATGCCTGGGTGGCCAGTTCCTCCCTACTGTTTCACAAAGGGAATAAACTTGACGAAGATGCCTGTGGTCCTGTCTCTTGGGAGACAGAAGTATTACGTTCAGGAGTTCAAAGCCAGCCTCCACTGTTCCAAGACCAACCGGAGCAACCTGAGCTCCGCCCCTGCAACGCTAAAACAAACTTTCGGAGAGTGACCCTGCAAAACATAATTTAGACTTGGCTTCTTCACTTCAGTTTTGAGTAAGATTTAACCTTCTGGCTCTCTTTTGGATACTTTTTCAGGGTCCTGCCTGGGAAGAGCCTTCCCAAGCTTTTCAGTGTGTCTTCTTCATCTCGGGGACCTGAAGAGACATCTATTGGCAGAGGCGTTGCTGAATGATTTTCCCCATTCTCTTTTCTTGATATCCAGGCGCCATCTGCTGGTCGAGATGGGACAGTTCCTTGGTTCCTTTCTTCTTTCAGGTCACTATCCATGCATGGGGTATTGAAGCCCATAGGAACTGCTAAGAAGCTAAGGATACAGTTTCGAGTACAGCAGAGAAAATAGTATGTGACGTCACCCAGAATTTTCTATATGTTAGAGATCTTTCTAGACGCTATTTTTCTTTAAACCTGTTACCCTGGTGACAGTTCCTGCCTCACAGATGAGGAGCATAGGTCACAAGGAGATGAATATGGCTAATAAGATCAAGATCATATAAGGTGAATAAGAGGCCAGTGGGTTTAGGACCCAGACAGTGAGCTCCGCAGCCGTGCTCTAGACTTCTTACGGGGAAAACGGGAGCAAGGATGGTAGGAAAGGACCGTCTTTGAATCAAGTAGCCGTGATGGCTCTTCTGAGAAACCAGCTGGGAAAGACCAACCTAGGAAGAAGTATCCAGGGCTGAGGGACGGAGACCGAAATTTCCAGTATCAATTGGGGGTGAACTCTGGCCCTGAGCACCTCTCTAGCTTTCAGTTCCGCCGCCAACTCTGCATCTCTCAAAGAGATCTTGCCCTGCTTGCCTGCAGCGCCCCTCCTGGTCCATGCTCAACACTGCAGCCAGACCGATGGTGGGGACACATTAACGGGATCCCTCTCGCTCCACTGCCGCTACCCCATTCTCTTCTGGGTGGTGACCTCCTCCCTCTGGTTGCTGCCAGCTCTCCCAGCCCCCTTCACCCCAGTACGACAAAGGCCTTAACAGTTACCTACAGGTCCAGGTTGTCTCTCCCGTAAGCATCCTCCCGTGTGCCCACAGAATGTCCAGAGCTCCTCTTCACACACCTACCTCTGTCTTATCCTTCAACATTCACTCCAGACTTCTCTTCCTCCCAGAAGCCTGTCTGATAGTCCTCTCAGCTACCCCAACAGAGCAAGAAGACCCTCCTTAGCGTGGCTTGCTGTGCTATGTGTCAAGGCCACTCCTCAGCAAGTCCAAACTTTGGTCTTGTCCTCTGTAGATGTATGAACAATTGGAGGACGATTGCCACACATCCAGCAAATGCCGCAAACCAATAATAAATAATTGTTTGCAGTAGTGATCTCTTACTTGCTCAGCCTGCCTGCCTTCCTCCTCCTCTCTGGTTCTTTTGGAGGCAGGGTCTCTCTATGCAGCCAAGATCTTCCTGTCCTGAACTTCTGAGCACCGAGTGTGAGCATGTACTGACTACTACACCTGTCTTCATTTATTTTTCTTTCATGTTGAAATTTAGACAGTTAAACCCCACCCTTTGGAGGAGATTGGCCTAAGAGTTTTGAAGAGATATAAAACAGGTCCCTATCTTCTAGAAATCACCCTCCTGATGCCTCTTCACAGCCAGCTTTCACACAGTCCCAGCCACCAGCAAGCACTGGCCCTATTTCCCGCACATACTCACAACATATACACAAAATAAATAAATATAAATAATAAATGTTGTTTTATTTTGCTGTATGCTATTTCACCTGAATATACACCTTTGTGCCTCATCCATGCCTGGTGTCCAGAGGGGCCAGAAAAGCACTGGATCCCCAGAAACTGGAGTTACAGAGGGTTGTGAGTTGCCATGAAGGTGCTGGGAATTGAACTCGGAACTCTAGAAGATACCGTGCTTTTAACTGCTGATCCATCACTCCAGCCCTTAAATATGATTTCTTTAAAAAAAAAAATTCTAAGTTTTTTTTTTTTTTGGTTTAAAATCATAAATGGAGGATATTGTCTTTCAAGTGTCTTTTCTGAATCTACCAAGACCATCACCATTTTAACCCTCTCTCATGAACTTAAATATTTGTTCTTATTTTCATTTTTTTGCCCTGGAATAAAAGAGTTGTTAGTAGTAACAGTGGTGCATTTGAGACAGGATCTGTGTAGCCCTGGCTGTCCTGGAACTCACTCTGTAGACCAGGCTGACCTCAAACTCAGAGATCTGCTGCCTCTGCCTCCCAAGTTCTGGGATAATATTACTATATTGTATTGGGTTACATAAGGCCATGTTCATGCAAATTTATGAGTGCAGGCTGAGCGCCTCCCCTATGGTCTACTGCCCTCCCTTCATAATCCTTCTTTTCATTTAATTCTATATTTGTTCAGAACAATATTTTCTCTTCCTTTTTGGTGAATTCCTCTCTGATCCATTTAGAGGTGTTGCTTGATTTCCAAATACCTGCAGACTTCCCAGATACATTTTTTTTTGGTGTTAATTTCCAGTTTATTTCTGTGTTGATCAGAGAAAAAAATTATGAGCTAAAAATTTTAAGTTTATTAAGGATCTCTTTAGGCACAGAAAATACAAGCTATGTATTTGAGAAGAATACTTCTGTTTTGTTTAGGGGTAAACTATGCAGTGATGTCTTCTAGGCCTTGCTAATATCAATTAGGTCATTCAGACCTTTTGTACCCTCTTCTGCCTCAGTTGGCTGATGAGAGAGGGGTACTTAGGTTCATACATTTATCCTTTCTGCTCCACCCCTTGTTATACCACGTATCTGGACACACAATGACCAGGTGCACTGTGCATTTAGGATTATCATGTCTTGATAAACTGACACTCTTATTAGTGTTCAAACCCTTCACCAACTCTATTAACATTTCTTGTTCTGAAATCTACTTTGTCAATTACTAATATTGCCATTAATTGTGCTTTTTTATTGTTTGCATGGTGTAGCTTTTCTAACTTTTGAGGGGCCGTTTTGTTTTGGGTCTAGAGCTGAAGTTAAGCCTCCTGACTGCTGGTATTATAGGTGTGAAACAATACACCTGGCCTCCGTCCTACAAAATTTAACACATCAGCCAGCTGGTGGCTCACGCCTTTCATCCCAGCACTCAGAAGGCAGAGGCAAGTGGATCTCTGTATGTCTGAGGCCAGCCTGGTCTACACAGTGAGTTTCAGAACAGCCAGCAGCCAGAGCTACATAATGAGACTCTGTTTTGAAAAAAAGAAAAGAAAATGAAAAAAAGAAATTTTGGTATATCCCTTGTCTTTATATGTAGAGCAGGTTTTTGCTATCTTTTTTAATTGATTCCCCTCCCTGCCTCTCCCCTCCCCTTCAACCCCCTGCCAAGGTCCCCATTTAAAGCAGGTTTTTTTTTAAAGATTTATTTATTTATTATGTATATAATGTGCTGCATGCATGCCAGACAAGGGCACCAAATCTCATCATATATAGTTGAGAGCCACCATGTGGTTGCTGGGAAATAAATTCTGGACGTCTGGAAGAGCAGTCACTGCTCTTAACCTCTGAGCCATCTCTCCAGCCCCCTAAAGCAGGTTTCTTATAGACAGAATTTAGTTAGATGATAAACCCAGTCTGGCAATCTCTGCCATTAATTTGTTGTGTTTAGTCCATTTTCATTTGTTATAGTTACTGATATCATTGGGTTTTATTGGTTTTTATTTTTTAAAAAATACTATTTTTATTTTTCTGTTTTTTCCATCTATTTTTCTTTTTGTAGTTGTCTCTGATTTCCTGCCTTCTTTTGAAATATCTGAATTAATTTTTAATATGCTATTGTTTCTATTTTCACTTATAGATGTATTTCTATCTTGAGTTGTTGCTCCAGGGATCACAATATACACACCTTTTCCTGGTCTACTTAGGGTTATTACTTCATCACTTCAAGTATAATAGTATTTTTACATTTTTTCATCACATGTGTTTATGCGTGTGTTCATCCACATGTATATATGGGTATGCACACACAACATACTTGTGAAGATCACAGGACAACATGTAGGGGTGGATTCACTCCTTCCGCCCTATGGGTTCTAGGGATCAATCTCTGGTCATCAGACTCGGTGGTAGTCACCTTTGCCTCCTGAGCCTTCTCGACAGCCCTCAAATATAACACAGAAGATGTGTGAATAAATAAGTTCTTAATTTCCCTCACATTACAGATGTCTTATGGCGCTAATTCTCTGTCAGGAGTGGCAACCCTGCCAGCTTTACGGTCTTCCTTCATTTCGTTGGTCATCATCCTAAAGAACAATCAACAGAACCTTGTATTTTTACCCAAATCATCGCCATGTCCGTCACATTGCATTCCTGAAAATCGGAGCTTATCTTTGTCATAATTTCCCTTCAACCTGAAAAGTTTTATTTGCTTTTTTTTTTTTTTTGTAAGTGTGGTGATATGTTCGTTTGGTCTTTATTAATTTGAGAATCTGTCTTACAAAGACTCATAAAGGGTGATTTTTTTTTTACTGGATATGAAGCTCGGAGTCCACATTTCTGTTAGCCTTTTAAATTGAGACAGGGTTTCTCTGTAGCTTTGGAGCCTGTCCTGGAACTCTGTTTGTAGACCAGGCTGGTCTCAAACTCACAGAGATCCGCCTGCCTCTGCCTCCCGAGTGCTGGGATTAAAGGCGTGCGCCACCACCGCCCGGCTAGTTCATGTTCTTTTGACTTCCATGTTTTCCCCTGAGAAACCTGTGTTCAGACAGTAATTCTTTAAATGGAAGAACATTCAGGAATACATCATTTTCTCTAGTGGCTTTCAAGAGTTTTAACTTGATCTTGGGTTGTAGGAGTTTAGTAATATTTGTCTATACATTGTTTTTCTTCTACAAATGGTGATGTTTAACCTTGTCAACTCTGTAGGATCTGGGAATCGCGTGGAGGACATACCTCTGGGTGTGTCTGTGGTATGTCCCCAGAGAGAAGTGACTGAGAGCTGGAAGGGATCCACCCTCAGAGTAGGTGGCATCACCCAGCAGGTGGCCCAGATATAAAGAGGCCAAGGAAGAAACAGTTCTGCCTGTCTCCTTAGTTCCTGAGAAAGTGCGTGAGTGTGTCTCTCACTGATGCCGCCATGGTCAGACTCCAGGTCTCTCAGTTTTCCAGTGTGGCCTGGATGCCAGCGATTCCCTAGAAATCCCCCAGGCCTTCAACACCAGACTGGAGCTCCAAAGGCAGCCAGTAGGTGTGGAGAATTGTCTGTATTCTGTCAGTCATGTTATAAATAAACGCTGATTGGCCAGGTAGGAAATATAGGCGGGAAAACCAGACAGGAAGTAGAAATGATGTAATGATAACAGGAGACTTCTGGGAAAGAGGAAGTTGATTCCTCCCACTCCTGCCCAGACCACTGAAGCAGCAGGACGTGAGCTACCCCACTGAAAAAAGGTACTGAGCCACATGGCTAACATAAATCAGAAAAATGGGTTAATCAAGATGTGAGAGTTAGCCAGTGAGAGGCTAGAGCTAATGGGCCAATCAGCTTTATAACTTACAGAGATCTTTGTGTGATTTTTTTCTGGGACTAAACAGCTGGGTGTAGGGCAGGACAAAAACCCCAACAAGCAAGCTGGTCCACTCATGTTACAACCAGCTTTGTAGGTAGAGTAGCTACTAGGTTCTCTGCCTCTCCAGCAAACAGAAAACCATGGTAATATGTGCATCCCAAGGTTCTCATCCTCCACAGAATCCTGCCTAATTCACCTCTCGAATATGTTAATGTGTGTCTTCCATCAGGCTGGGGCAGGGAGCAGGTAGCAGCCATATTTCCTCAAATATTACTTTTTCTGCAGCAATGTCTTTCTCCTCTGCTCTGAGTATCAAATGACAATGAAACTATGATCAGGCCCCACATATTATCACACACACAGGACCCCAAGGCTCTGTTAACTCTAAAAGAAATGTATCCCTCCTTTTTCACAGATAAAAAAATTCTATCATCTATCTTCTAATTCAGTGAATTTTTTGTTACCCCCCTTATGTGAACCTAGCCAGTGTGTATTTTATTTCGGTTACTTTTTAATCCTAAAATCTGCTTTGTTATTCTCCCTATAGTTTCTGTGTCTCTGCTTTGAACAAATAAATGTCTTTCTAGCCATTTAAATTATAAACTACCACCTCTGATAATAATCTTAGAATGAAAGTCTTCTTAGAGTTGGTGCCTTTTGTTGGGACTAATGAGTCCTGGCCTTCAGCTGCTCTTCCCTCCTAGAACCTTCTAAGTGAAGTTACTAGAAGCTGTGCCTAGTTAGAGGATCAGAGGGTGGGATTTTCACCTGTTGGCCATTGATTTAAGCCTACATGGTGCTAAGAAAGAGGGGCTTTGGTATCAGTGTTTAAAGGTCTGTGTGTCAGTCTGTCTCTGCGTCTGTGTTTTCTCAACCTCCCGAAGCTCGAGAACTGGGGTCTAGCGCATAGAGCGCAGACCGGGGCCGAGGTGTGTGGCAGCCTTTTGTAATTTTTATCTTAAGTACTTGTCACAGTATGTGCATGTGTGTGTTTACAATAGTAATTTTAGATCTTGTTCTGGATAGTGTGAATGTTATATTGTGTAGACTATGGGACCTGTTAAAATCATCTGCGGAATGTTGATGTTGCCAAGGCTGTCTTTAGAAGCAACCAATGGCTTGTGAGATGACTTGGTGTGGAAATGCACTTGCAGCTCAAGCCTGGTGGCCTGAGTTTGAGCACCCATGCTCACATAAAAGTAGATGGAGAGCCGGGCGGTGGTGGCGCACTCGGGAGGCAGAGGCAGGCGGATCTCTGTGAGTTCGAGACCAGCCTGGTCTACAAGAGCTAGTTCCAGGACAGGCTCCAAAACCACAGAGAAACCCTGTCTCGAAAAACCAAAAAAAAAAAAAAAAAGTAGATGAAGAAAACCAACTCCACAAGGTTGTCTTCTGACCTCCACGTGTGCTCGCCCTCTCTCTCTCTCTCTCTCTCTCTCTCTCTCTCTCTCTCTCGGGCATGGCATCCATAGCACTATTCTGACTTCCTTGGGCACTGGGTATGCACATGATACATACACACATGCAGGCAAAATGCTCCCACACAAAAAGTAAAATAAATACATCTAAGCATCAACAAAAAAGATAAATGCCCAAGTATCCCTCCTGTCCTGCTTTGTCTGTAAGAGAACAAAAGGAATGACCCCCACATATGACTATCTAGGAGGAAAAGGCTTTGACATAAGTTGACACAATTTTTACAGGAATATAAAAAATAATTTTTCATCACATAATCATTTTTTAAATTATCATATTCATGGGTCTCTTTTTTTTTCTTTCTTTCCCTTATTTTTTTGAGACAGGGTCTCCCTATGTAGCTAGATAGACCTAGAACTCACTATGTAGATCAGGTTGACCTAAAATTCAGAGATCTGCCTGCCTCTGCCTCCCAAGAGCTTGGATTAAAGGTGTGCACTACCTTGTCCAGCATACCTTTCTTCTTTCTTTCCCTTTCTTTCTTTCTTTCTTTCTTTCTTTCTTTCTTTCTTTCTTTCTTCTTTCTTTCTTTCTTTCTTTCTTTCTTTCTTTCTTCTTTTCTTCCTTCCTTCCTTCCTTTCTTCCTTTCTTTCTGTTTTTCATTTGTTGTTGTTGTTGTAGTTTTTCAAGACAAGGTTTCTCTGTAGCTTTGGAGCCTGTCTAGCTCTTGTAGACCAGGCTAGCCTTGAACTCACAGAGATCCGCCTGCCTCTGCCTCCCTAGTGCTGGGATTAAAGGCGTGCACCACCACCGCCCACCATGCCTTCTCTTTAATTGAAAATAAGACACCATCTATTAAAATGTTGTCTGGTCCTCTCCATCTAGGTCCTTACTCTTCCCCTGTATCCCATAGCCCAGGGGAGGTAAAGCTTGGGGAACTGAAGTGACTTCAGAAAGACCTGGCAGAGCAGGCTATGGAGAGCGGGCAGAGCCAGAACCAAGACTGGGCTGAGAACTGTAACTGAGGAGACAGTAACAGACGGGAGACAGGGTCTTCAGCTCGGAAGTCAACCAGGGCTCATGGAATCCAGGCAATTCTGAGAGAGACCCAAGTCTTGGCAGCTTCCCCCTGAGGCCACGAGGCTAGACAATAGAAAAACAGAAATGGGGAAGTCCCTTGGGAATCTTCAGGAGAGCCCAGAGGAGGCACAAAACCAGGCAGTCCCCGGGCAGGTGTGCACGTCTGGGTCCCTTTCCTGCAGTCCCTGTCCTGTCGGGGCTCGAGAGACAAGAAATAAAAACACAGCCAATGTCGTCTGTCACAAAAGGCCTTTAATGGCCTCTCGTTCAAGGTTCTTTTGCTCATCTGTCCTGTTGGAGCTGAATAAACTATAATGACTTCACAGAACAAGGGCAGCCACAGGAACAACAGGTTGACCTGGATGTGGTCCAGGAATGAATGTGCCAAAACCATCACGTCACAGAGGGTCACAGACCTGAGGCTGCCCCAGCCACCCCTCCCCACCACACCCAGGACACACATCAGCTCCCACCCCAGAAGAGGTAGCCCGGCAGCAGTTGTGTCTGGACCTAACACGGAGTGGAGATGCCCAGGGAGGACAGATTATCCCGTATATTCATTCTGCTGTGGGCTCTGTAGGTCGGCAGCCCAGGCAAGACCCTATTCCCTCACACAGGCTGCCCCTCATAGGTCCTCTTTCCTGCCCACTTAGATCCCTTCCGGTCATCCCTGTGAGGTGGGCAGAGCCTGGAACTAGCCCTTTACACGTAGGGAACCTGAGGTCAATGGGGTCTCCTAAGTCACGCTTGGACTGAACATAAACATCTTTCTCACATGCCATGTGGTTAGCAGTGCCCTGAGCTTCATATCCTCACCTAGGATGCCAGGAGGTTCAGGCAGGACTGTGCCAAAGGCTAGCCCAAGTTTCAGCAGTGAGCTGTGGTGCAGGTGAATTCCCGTGAGCGTGCAGATCAGCACGGAAGGAAGCTGACGGACTACAGGAGGGGAATCAGCCTCTGGGCACAAAAGCCTCCTGTTGTGCACATGGGCATTCACGGGTGTGGAAGTGGGATCCTAGGAGATGCACTCAAGGAAGACATACCTAAATGCCTCTGGAGAATCCAACCTCACAAACACCCTCCCTGGTATATCTATTATGTGAACCTGGACTCCTATCCCTTGGCTATGTATAGAGGCCAGCCCTAGCTTTTCCTCCCATGGCCCTGCTCTTCCTGTTGAGTCACGGGCTTTGCCTGAGAACGAGTCCAGAGTAGAGACTCTGCGGTCCCCATGCAGCATGTGTCAATATTGGGGCCAAGCCCTCCCTTCACTGAGCATAAGGTTCCAACCCACATCCAACTCATCCCCAAGCTCTGTGGTGGCTCAATTAGAAAACAAGCACTGGTGACCCGAGTTCCAACACAAAGTATCTTTGCATCAGCGTGCGGGAGTCACCCCAACACACAAAGAGCAAGAGGAGAGCCTGTGCTTGCTGGTCTAAGATTAAACCTCAGAATGGTGGTCTGAAGCTTTTCTTCAAAGCAGAGTTTAAAAGTGAAACCTCGAAAGACAAGAAAGTTAAGTGCAGAGTTATTCTGGAGGAAGCAGGAATGAGGAAAAGGCCGGAGACCTGGCCTTTCGCCCCTTCCCCAACTTCCCCTGGCAGCAACCCCAGCGAAGCTGTGTGGAACACCTCCACAGTACCTGGGGGCAGACAGTGGGTCCCAGGGACCTGTGCTTTGACTGTGATTTCCCTTTTGGGGGATGACAGGTTGGTAATGTTGAGGGGGTGCTTCCCCTCCCACGGGTCTCCCTGTGAAGCCAGTGTGCATGGGGGTGGCAGAGGTGTGGATCTGTCCCCATCAGTAGGCTGCTTCAGGACAGGAGGGAGGACAGGAGTTAGAGAGCTGCCCGGATCAGGCCCAAGACAGGCTGTGTGGATAAAAATCAGAGGAGTCTCATTTGGTCCTTAACTTTAAAGAGTATCAGAACAGGCACCTGCCTGGGTCCTGGGAGTTCAGGGTTGGGAGCCTAGCCCCTCTCTGGTGGATGGAAGCTATGCATACGGGCGTTAGCCATTAGTGGGGGAGAGCTGCCTCTGGGGTGTAGCAGCCACTGTGAATAGATCAGCCAGGGCTCAGCTCTCAGAGCAAGAGGACTGGACATTCCCAAAGGTCTCCAAGGAGCTGTGGGGTTCTGTAGGTCCTGGACAGAATCTTATACTTAGAAGAGGCAACATGTATTTCCTCTCACCCTTGGATTTCTTGGGTAGCACAAGGCTGGGTTCAGCAACCTGATCTATGGTCAGAGTCCAGGTTTCTTGACTTCTGCGGGCTCTAGGAGGTGGGTGAATCCCGGCCCAGGAGAGTCCAGGATGTTCCTCCCTGTCCCCCAATCACTGACAATGCCCATGTCTTCTGTGTCCTGGTTGCTGGGGCCCATCCTTGGACAATAGCACCTACACTTCTCCCCAGTGTGGTCGAGTAGGCCACAACAGCTAATTGACATTGTGGCTGATATCTAACCAGGAAAAACAGGACAAAAGACAGAGACTGGCAAACAGAGGGCTCATTCTACGGCAAGCTTCCTGTGACACCTCGAGCCTCATCCGGGCAGTGACAGGGCCACCTCTGTGTAGCAGGTTGCAGCCTACAGAGTGCTTGCTCCTGGCTCTCCTCTCAGCCTCATAGCAATTCCACAAACAAAGCAGACAAAGACTATTGTTCCAGTTAGTAGGGACTGAGAGGTGGCCTTGGGGACTTTTAGGACATGGTATCTCCCTTTCACTGCACCAGGTGGGAATCAGGTTGTGAGCCACCCTCCAGCGGGAGCCATCTGGGCTTCAAAGCTGAAATGGCCACAGGGTCCAGCCAAGCAGCTCTGTCCTTATCTTTCTGAAACTGAACTCTTCTCTTGGATGGGATACTGGGCAAGTCCAGTCACTCTCTATTGACAAGCTTTTACCAAAGCATGCTCTTCCTGCCCAGACTGGCATCAACATATGCCCTCTGGTCTACTGGAAAGTCCCAGTGTGGGCTGTTTGGTGGCACAAGTCCCAGTCCCTCAGCACAGGAAAAGCCAACACCACCGGAGAATGCCTGGAACCTCAGGAGACTCCCTCACCTCCAGTTTCACTCCCAAGTACTTCCTGGCCAGGAACACTCCAGGACAGAGAAATGCTGGGCCATGTCATGAGACGGGGGTTAGGCATGGTGTCTGCAGCAGAGGCCTAGACAAGAGATCTAAGCCTCTTACTGAAGAAGAGACCAAAGAGACATACTAGCCCGAGTACCTCACCCGGGACGGCGGCACACCACGGTGAAGTAGAGGCAAGTGACACCTAATTCCAGACTCCCGTGGTGTAATTTCCACCTGGAAGAGCCACTGTGTCCAAACTCACATCAGGGCACTGTGTGGACCAGCTGTAGCCAGCGCCGTCAGTACTGCCTCTCACTTCCCTCTCGGCCAGCAGCTTTCTACAGACAGGGATTCTAGGGGGAAATCCACCCCAGTGTCCACAGCACCCAGCATAAAGGAACAGAGCTGTCAACAAAGGATGGTTGGGCTGGAATCCACCGTTAGGCAGTCCTGGCTCAAAACAGAAAGAGCTCTGAGACCTCCCTGTGGCTGGAGGAATTTCAGTTGATCTGTGGGGTAAACTGAAGGGTAAGTGGGGATGCTGAGGTGCAGGAAGTTCAAGAGATCCTCCTGAGAGACCCTTGGCTGTACAAGCTAAGGATGGGAGGGAGGTTTGCCAGGGAGGGGTTAGCCCAAATGCTAAATGGCCTTGTATCAGCTCCAAAGGTTTTAGTGGAAGCCAGTGGAGGGCACATGCTTGCTTTAAATTCTTCGAGATTTTTATCAACTGTATAGGTGCAAAAGTACCCAGCTAGCTCTGGCAGGGCCTGGATGCCAGGAGAGTCAGCAGCTACGATTCCAGGGCTGGTCAGGGACTATGACTGCCCCAAACTGGCTCTTCTAATCTGCAAAGAGGGGCCTTGAGTTGACCGTTTATGAGACATAAAAGGTGCAGGGCCAGTGAGCCTGGATCATTTCACCATGAGAAATTATTACAATTACTGGACACGGTGGACTGAAAACGGTTGGGATCCGATCTATAAAATAAAGTGCGAAGCCAGTGGTTGTGGGACACGCCTGTAATCCTAGCACTTGAGAAAAGAGGATCAAGAATTCAAGATCATTCTCAGCTACATAGTAGGTTCAAGGTTAGCCTGGGCTACATGATACTCTGCCTCAAAAACAAACAAAAGTCGTGGTCTCCCTTCTCAGGCAAGTACGGAACTGAGAAAAGAGAACAGAAATTGAGATGAGATCCTCTTGCCTGCTAATCATTATATTTGATAAACCCAAGGTTGTCCACAGACTTCTCATGCAAGCCTCAGCAAATATAAGCTCTGGGACAGAGAAATCCGGAGGCTGTGACCACAGCCAACTAGGGTCCTAGGACGGTCCTTCCTAGTCAGGAAGGTGCACCCAGTGCTCTGCCCAGCCCTGAGTCCCCTGAGGTCCCATGAATCTCCTCTAAAGGCAGATGGGGCAGTTGGGAGCCTCAGCCCCACCCGGCAGACTAAAAGCTCAGAGAGCCACAAATTTACAGACTAGAACTGGAAACTCTTGGGATCATCTGGTCTGCCTCCTGGCTTTACTGGAGAAACTGAAGCCCAAAGAGGGGAAGGGAACTGGCCCGAGGTCACACAAGTTAGCATCAAAGATATACCTTTGAGTACTGTTTTACCACCTGTCTGCCCTGTTACCCTGGAGACGCCCCTGTCAAGCACACTAACACCAACTGATGGATACTAGGTACCCACGACCCCAGTAGGTACTAGGGATCCACTCCTCCGGGAGAGGAGGCACTCTCCTACAGGGGAGTGCATCTCTAGGGGTGCCACCTTCCGGGACAGGCTCCCTTAGCAGTAGAAATGGTGGTCTCAGGCACGCCGCCCCTCCAGCTTATAGGACCAAGTCACTGTAAAACCCTTGGAGGGAGCTGGAAGATACTGGTGGTTTCAGCTGCCTGTGGCCCTCCATCCTTGCCTCCTGCAGGACTAGCCACTACGGGAAAGGAGGATGTATGCTCATCCCCTGCCCTGCCCCATCTCTTAACCCCTTTAGACAACCTTCTCAGTGGCTTCTGCTCACTGATAGGGGCTGGTGTTTGTTAGAGACCCATGTCCCCACTCCGTGCCCCCACACACAATGCAACAAAGCTAAGGTGACTGATCCTATCGGTACTGTGAAAGAGGTGTGGGTGCATCTGTAGCCTGCCTCAATCTAGGTGTCCACTGGCTAGAAAGTCAGTCCGTTGTCTGGAGTCTGTGTGCCTCCCTCATGAAACACAGGGACATGGACCAAGGATGAGGATGGAGGGGAAGGAGTCTCTGGTGGGCCTAGACCACAAAAAAAGCATTAAGAATCCATTCACAGTCTTGTCCTCTCCAGCCTGCAATACCCTCATCTTTTAGCTGCCAAACCGTCACCTCCTGGGACGGCAGACATCTTCCTGTGCGTCTTGATCCATCTTGCCCAACGTCTCCACGTCTTCATACCTTCTGGCCACACACCCTCCCTTTTCTGCTCCCCAACTCAAGCCAAATCCCAAGGCCAGGTGGTATGGCCTTTCTGGGAAGGAGCATGAAAAGGGGGTGGACAGGTGATCGCAGAGAGATGGCTGAGGAGGATGTGTGCTGTGGTCCTGCTGGCATGGTGATGGGAGGCCAGTTCTGAGGCCAGAGGCTCATCACCGAGACTCGGAAGACCACTGGGGCCCCTTGGTAGAAACTGGAAGAACAAAAGGGAAGGGGGAACCAGAACGGGGAGGAGACGAGAAAGCATCCGAGTGCAGATGTTGACCTGGAGCTGCCAGGGCGAGGGCTGGCCCCAGTCTATCTGTTGTTGAGGTGTGGAGAGCCAGTACCGTCCTCTTCTTCGTCCTTGTCGTCCTTCATGCCTTTCAGCCTCTGGCGGGCAAAGTCCTCAAATACAATGTCGTCATCACTGGTGGAAGAGACAAGGAAGATGCCGTGTGTTTGCAGGGGCAGACATCAGACCCATCCAGAGGCCTGATCAGGTGTGGGGAGAGGGGCTCAAGAGAGAACTACACTCTCCGGGGTCTCTGGGATGACCTCGGACAGAAAGGCACGCCAGCCTGGCCTATTTACAAACCAGTTGGTAACTGTGGGGGATTGTCACACAAAAACTCTAAGAAGCTTGCCTCTCCACATATAAGGGTTAGAAAAGTGACCCCCCCTTCCTGAGGGGGTGGAGAAGGTAAGTGGGGATAGCAGTGTGGCTCTACATTGGAACCCCCAAAGAACAGGTCTAAGAAATCCCACTTCACCTCCTTAAAATCAAACCAACAAGACTGCTTTAGGGAGCATGCCTATTTCAACCAGGAAGTTGGTTCTGGGCTCTAAGGAAGAAAAACAGGCCCTTCCTCCTAGAAGTACTAGCTCACATGCTAACCCCAAGGACCCCAAGTAGGGGAGGGACTTTTGAGCAGGGGGCAGAGGAAAAGGGAAAGATCTGGTTACGGTTGCAGGGCTAGGGACCGTTTCTTTTCATCATATCTCTTAGGCCCAGTCAGAGACACAAGAGCCCCGTGCCCCACAAGAACTCAGCCAACGGAATGGGCTCCCTCATAGGGCAACTTGAAACCCCCGTTTCCCAGATCTCTCCAAAGGGTCAAGGAAAGGAGGTTTAGGGAGTTGGAGGGAGACAACAAGCCTGGCCCCAGAGGTGATTCAAGCCATTGAACCAGGTCCTCTTCCTCTGGCCATTGTCTGGTGCCCCATGGCCTTCCACCGCAGGGGAATCCGAATCAGGTGGTTCTCAGGTGGCAGAGGTGACAACACCCAGACACTTTCTCCACCCTTACAGGCAGCCTCCAGCAGGCATGGGTCAGGTGAGAGAGGGGAACCCAAGGTCTGAACCAGCCCCATGCCAGCCAGCTGAGTGAGCGCTGCGGATGGACGGACTGACGAGAGAAGAAGACAGACCCCACCAATGCGGGAGGAAGAGGAACAGGCACAGGCACGAAGGGTCCTTCAAAGTCACATGCAGGCAAGCAGGGTGCTGAAGAGGCGATCAGAGGTGTGACTCAGCAGACAGGTTAGACCCGGCTGCTTCTCTGAGGTTAATAAGCATTTATGCAAATGACCCCCCCACCTCTCCCGTCCCACCTCCAGCCCCACCCAGAGACATCACAGGCAGGGAGGTTCCGCTTACTTGGTGTCAAGCTCTATGAGATTGGTGTCTACTGGAGTCTCACTCTCTGGAACTGAACATACACAAGGCGTGTGAGGCACCCAGGGGTCAGTGGGGTGCGGGATGACAGGTGAGGGGTGGGACAAGGAACCCCCTCCCCATCCTGGGACTCTTCTAGCTGAGATGATGGGGAAGGAAGGTAAGTGGGAAGCATCCCAGGTCTTAGAACACCTGAGTCTTCTCCAAAGCAACAGATGCAGGGAGGGAGGCTTCCGTGCCCACTGAAGATCCTGCAGGAGACAGGTCTCCAGCATGAAACACAGTCGTTTCTTGCTTGCCTGAGTCCCACTCGCTCTAAGAAGACCGTTGTTGCAGCCCTGGCTGGCCTCAAATTTGTGGTCCTCATGCCTCACGCACCTCCCTTGGCTGGGATTGTGGGCAGGTGCTGTCATGTTTGGCTATTTTTCCATCTTGTTACCTCTCTGCATTCAGAATGCCGTCTGCGGCATTTCAGTCTATTTGTAGGCACAGACTTCATTTGTGTTGTGAACTTTAACACCCCTTCCAATGTCATGTGGCCAATCTGTTACCAATTTAAAACTTCAGCTGATATAGGAGGGACTGGGAAATGGTTCAGCAGTTAAAGAAGAACACTGGGTCTTCTGGTTGTGGGTTCAATTCCCAGCACCCACGGGGTATCTAACAAATCCATCTACAGTTCCAGTCCCAGGGGATCTGAAGCCCTCTTCCGACCTCTGATAGCACATACACTTGTAGTACACAGGTATACATGCAGGTTAAACACCCTTACACATAAAATAAAATGAAAATGAAAACCCACCCATATGGCCTGTCTTCCACTCCTAGCCTCCCTCTTCCCTGGAGGACAAGAGTCAGGGTTCTCCGTCTCCTAGCTGAGTCAAAACCAAATGTTTTGTGGGCCCTGCAAAAGTCTGGGAGATGGGGAAAGGGTGATCCTGGGCTGAGGGCTAACACAGAAAGAAGTGGGGTCCTGGGATAACAGGGAAGCTAGTAAGTCCCACCCCAGTGATCCCTGGGGCTCACTCACCTTCCCGATGTGGGGGCTCCTCTTTAGGCTTGGGGTGCATTAAGGTAAAAGGCAGCTCCACGGCCACATCACTGAAAACACAATCCCAACTCAGTGAGCTCAGAGGGAGCCTCAGGCTTCTAGAAACCTGCTGCTCTGTTCGTCCGAGGCCTGGGGAGGTTCGTGGGAAAGCAACTCCAGTCTTGCTAGCCTGACCACCACCTTTCCTCCTGTCTTCATGAAGAGATAGAAGCTCCTCTTCCTCCTCCTCCTCCTCCTCCTCCACCACCACTACCACTACCACCACCAAAAATAAAACAAAAAGGGAAGAAACAGAAATTCCCCTTGCTCCTAAGGATTGTTTGATCACCACGGCTGGGAGCCACACCCTCTAGGGACTCACACTGTGGTCAGTGGGTAACCAAGGTGGCCTGGGGTTCGCCATGACTTCCTGACATTACCCATCCCAGTTTTCTCCCAATCCTACCCATCCTATCTCCCAATACTCCCATTAAGATGCTCAGGTGACCCCAAGACCCTGCCACCTACAAGCTTCAGGGGTTCAGGCTCAGAGCAGCTGCTCCGTGCACAGATTCTAGCCCCTCAGATTGTGCATGTGAGAGCAAGCGTGGCCACCACTCGTCAGTGACCAGGCCTTCCCTGACCTCGTCCCCCACAGACAGGTTGAGGACAAGAGCAGGAATCTGCACGATACAAACTGTACCCAGCACTGTTCCAAGCCCCTCAGAGTCCATCCTGTACCCTCACAAAGACCCTAGTACTATGACAGCCTAGGCAAGGACCTGGAAGCTAAGGTATGTGTAGATTAAGTTTTGCCTCATGCCAGGTGGTGGTGGTGCACACCTTTAATCTTAGCACTCGGGAGGCAGAAGCAGGTGGATCTCTGTGAGTTCAAGGCCAGCCTGGTCAACAAGAGTTGGAAAGGCTCCAAAGCTACAGAGAAACCCTATCTTGGGGTGGGGGAAAAAAAGACAAGTTTTGCCTCAGGCTGCACAGCTACTAAGTGGTAAGTGAAGAAAGATTCTGGCTCCATTGTTCACCCCCTTAACCCCTGGACGATAAACAGAATTGGGAGAGCAATAAAAGTAGCCCTGGAGGCCCCTCTCTGCTAAGGGTGGCCTCATCCTAGAGCCCTCCTTAACTTATGAATGGTTCCAGAAGAGGCAGCCACATCTTACTGATCCTGGCCAGCTGGGAGGGGGGACAGGACTGGGTGTGGTGATGGGAGCTGGTAGAAGCCAGAGTCAATCAGTTTTCACATATAGGATGTGGTCGGCAGGACCTGGACACCGGCTTTGCCAGGCTGTGAGTAGTAAGGGCACTGCCGGCCCCCTTTTGATGTCCCAGTACCCTGCACAAGCCTGGCCACAAGTCTGGACTCAAACACGTTTTGCTGAATGACACTAAACAAGAAAATCACTTGGGGGCTGGAGAGATGGCTCAGAGGTTAAGAGCACTGGCTGAGTTCAATTCCCAGCAACCACATGGTGACTCACAACCATCTGTAATGAGGTCTGGTGCCCTCTTCTGGTGAGTAGGTGTATATGTAGACATAACGCTATATATAATAAATAAATAATCTTAAAAATGTTGACTAATAAACTATGAATGTATATGACATTAAAAAAATCACTCAGTGGGCTGGAAAGATGGCTCAGAGGTTAAGAGCACTGCCTGCTCTTCCAGAGGTCCTGAGTTCAAGTCCCAGCAACCATCTATGATGAGACCTGGCGCCCTCTTCTGGCTTGCGGGGATACATGCAGGAAGAATACTGTATATATAATTAATAACGAAATATTTTTTAAAAATCACCCAGATTTCGTAGGATGAGTGACACTACCGTCATGTGGAGTTTGTGTTATCATGTCTGGGGCACACACATTCCTAAATTACTGTCTGGCTGCTGCAGGGGCGATTGACTACAGTTAGCCATGAATTCTTAGTAGAGTAGACGTTTGAAAGCCATTAAGACTACATATCTCTGAAGCATCCTAGAACCCAGGTCAGTAATTCAGTTGGCCCTCCTAGGGCCACTGCCTGGATCACTGTCGTCTACAAAGATCCTGTCACTTGAGCGGGAAGAAAAGCGGGCTGAGGTGTTCTGCTCGGAGCCACATCTCCCCACTGCCCCAGGTCACTTCTAGTTGCAACGTCTCCCCAGCCTGTGAGCTGAGATAACCCCTGGATTCTTCCCTCCCAGCACCCTGTGGTTCTGGTCAGCTGGGTCTTTGACCCTAGACCTGCAGGGAGGTAGACAAGGCAGGGCACAGGAGGGACTTTACCTGGATGCAAGATCTCCCAACAGGCTGAGTGGGTCAGAGGAGGCAGAGGAAGCGGTCAGGACAGAGTGCGGGGGGGAGAAAAGAAAAAGGACATTGGTTCACTCTGCCACCCTGCCACAGAAGACCCAGGGGACACGTTCCCCACCCCTATGTGCTAACAACTCATCTAGGGCACTGAGGAGCGGGCTGGCTTGCAGAGCCCCTGGACCCCTTACATCTGTAAGGACTAATCTCCCACTCCCAGGCTATCTAATGGCAGAAGGAAGACTTTGGGGGTCACTAGGATGTGGGAAGACTGTGGGTTCTGCAAGGTCACAGAACATAGGGCTGACCACCATGTTTAGAAATGTATTATAATATGCATTCAGTATTAACACTGCCTGCCACACAGACAACATTCTCTGTTCTATTGAGACAGGGCGTGATACAGTCCAGGCTGACCTTGACTCCTTAATAAATGTTACTTAGTTCTTAGGGACAATTATTTAGGCCTCATTTTCCCCACCTACAAAAACTCAGTCAAGTTAGCAACTCTCCAATTCAGGTCTGGATTTCTCCATCTCCAAGAGTGGGGTGAGGGTCCTGTACCCTGAGATGTGAGGAAGGGCTTGGTAGCCCCTGAGAGTCACGGTACACAGTCTGAGGACACCCTGGCTCACACAGGCCATGCCCAATCCTCAGACCCAGGCCCAGGTTAGGCTAAAGAGAAGGGGAAAGGGAGAGAGATGGAGATGGGGAGGAGCCGCAGACAGTGGAGAAGGAAGAGGAACCAGGGTCCTCAAGTTCCACCTCCTCTATAGGAAGATGCAGTAGAAAAGTCAGGCAAACAGGCAAGACAGGGTGGGGTGCAGGGGCAACTGGACTCACCCGCCCCGAGACACCACCAGCTTCACTTTCACTTTGTAGGAAACGATGATGCCCAGGATCTCACGGTTGGCACCTTCCCTTAGCCTGCAGGGAAAACAGGGAAGCTGGTCCGTAGTTCCTTGGCAGATGGGATCTGGTTCACTGTGGCGGGCAATGGAAGGCACCCCTGTCCTTCCCTCTCCTGAGCCACTAGATCCAAGAGAGCTGTGCCCAGTGGACCAGAACTTGTAGCCTTGGGTTCTGCATAGGTCACTCCTGGTGGTTCTAGAGATTAAATTCAGAGCTTCATGTATGATGGGCAAGAACCCTACCACCGAGCTATGGCCCTAGACTTTTCAGGTCCACATTGGGCTATGAGATATCCTTGCTCTGTGGCCCCAGTGCACCCTCCTCCCTGCCTTGCTAGCACCACACAGTGAAGCGAGAGCAGGCTCTAACTGGTTTCCTGCCGTTAACTTCTCTCGCACGTATCTACGCTCAGTGACCCATAAGCACAAAGGGCCACACTGAGAGCTGAAAAGGCATGGTAGCTAGGAGTCGTGGTAGCACAGGAAGGATGTGTTCAGGAAGTGATGCCTCATCGGGGAAATCGAGGGCAGGACAAATATGAGTCAGGGTAGAAAAGGGACAAAGAACTTGTGGGAAAAGGAGAGCCTTGAGGAGCAATAACAATGTGATGGTCTAGCCTGAGCCAAGAGTCTTGAGCTGGGAATGGTTGTCTCAGATGCAACAGGCAGAGAGCCATATATCAACAGAGAGCATAAGAGTTTCCTACTGCCTGGACTCTTCTAGAGTGGGACAACCCTGAAGGCCCAGCGATACCCGTGGAACAGGAGTAACCAGATGACCTTACAGTACCTCACGGGGAAGGGCCCCCAAATCTATCTCCCCAGCTCACCACTTCTTCCCCAGTCTCTTCAAGCCCCTGTTTATCTCTTTCCAGGACCCTTCTAGAAGCCATTCTCTCCCCGCCAGCCTTGACAGCAGCATCAGGGACACCCCCAATTTGTCCAGGACTCTAGGCTAAGTGCTGCCAATCCTTGCAGGAGGTTTTTCCGTTTTGTCCCCCAGAGCCAAATGTTAGGGCTGAGTAGTCTTTAACTGGGCAGGAGGGAGCAGGGAGACAGCCTCCTTGGCTCGTCACACACTGGGGACCGTTCCCAGTCAGGACTGGCTGGGGAAAGAGCCTAAACCTCCTCCTCACAGTGGTGGGCTAAGAGGGTGGGGCCCATTGCAGCGAGGGCACTGGGAGCACGGGACTTGGAGGGGTCGGTTCTCACAGAGTGCTGGAAGCCAAATTTGTGTCTTCGTGCTTGAGTTTCCCATCCAGGGCCAGGCCCCGCTTCTCTCGGTTGTTGGCCAGAAAAGGAGTCAGTGTGTAGACCTTGCAGAATGTCGAACTGGGAGCCACGGTGTCACTGGGAAGGAAAGAGGCAGCATGAAGGTCACAGCCAGAAAACCCAGCCAAGACATCTGACCTGGTCCTACTCCAAAACTCCTTCTGTCAGCAAACCTCTGTATCCCAGATGCAGTGGGTCGCTCGGGCCAGGCCTGACTCTGGGGCCCAAAAGAGGCACAGACACACCACACATGGGCAGGGCTATCCCTAGGTTAGGAGTGGCCAGGATGCACATTTAAATGGCACATTTATCTTTATTATTTCTCAATGATTAAGTTTTTCTTTACATGCATGTGTGTGCTTCCATTAAGTGTATGAGTACTAACGGTCATGCAATGCCCTCAGAAACCAGAAGAGAGCGCCACAGCTCCTGGAACTGAAGTGATAAGCCGTTGTGAGCTGCCTGCTGTGGATGCTGGAAAATGAACCCCAGTCCTTCGGAAGAACAGCAAGCGCTCTTAGCTACTGAGCCATTTCATTTACTTTGGATCAGTGCATACAAACCATGAGCAAAGCTACTGAATGTCTGGAAGTCCCCACCAAGGTTCTACCATTAAAATTTTACTTGCTGTAATGCATATCTGCAAGCAGGTACTTCGGTTCTTTATTTTTGCCTGGTGCTGTTCCGGCTCCCCTCCCATCCATCTCCCACAAGACAGATACATGAAACTGACATTGGGGTAGCCCTGGAGTAAGCCCCAGATTTGCCTCTCTGGGTGGAGCCAGCCACGTCTCAACCCCAACCCCAACCTTACAAGAAAGCATGCTGACTGCAAGTCAGGTGTCTACCCTTTCTCCAGGCTGCAGAAGCAAGCATGCCACAGAATGCTTGGGACTGAGTGCTATTGGGGCTCTGGGTCATTTCACTGTACCCCCAACACTCATCAGAAATCTATGCTTTGTAGCTTTGGGCTTTGTTTCTAATCAATAATGGATATAAGAATATCTGATAATGCAGGAACATTTGTCTTAATGATAACATATCCATCTACAGGATACTAGAAACAATGTCAGAGTGGCAGGTGTGGTTGCTCACGCCTATACTATCAGTACTGGGAGAGCTGAAGTAGAAAGATTGCCATGCACTCCAGGCAAGCCTGGGCTACATAGTGTGTTTCAGGCTAGCCTGGTCTCAGAGTAAGACCTGGCCTCAAAAACCAAAACCGGGGCCAGTGAGGTCACTCAGTGTGTAAAAGCACATGCCACCTGAGTTCTAACCTAGGACATACGTGAGAGCTGACTCACAGAAGTTGTCCTCTGACTTCCCCATGTATGCCACAACAACAAGACCCTTCCACACCCTCTACTGTGAATGTCCAGAAGGTGGAGGCCCCGTCCCTCTGCAGGTTGGGAAGAGATGTCTGGGCCTTGGTGTCCCATTCCCCCATCTAGTCTCACCCCTCCGGAGCTGGCCTCCAACACACTTACTCAGCCTCCTCCATGGCCACGGGGCATTTGTACTGAGCTGTGTTGAAGAGACAGATGTCTGCATACTGCCGTACTGGAGAGAGAGAGATGGGAGTGGAGCAGGCCCATGAGTCAGGGAGCAGCTCCCAGAATGCACCTTAAGCTCCCTAGGGTAGGAGTGCTTAGATTAAGACGACTTAATCTTGCCAGGGTTTACCAAAGGCCAACACCCCAGCCTCCACCCAAAGTGAAGCCCCCACCAAAGCCCAGTCCCTCCCATGGCCAAGTCTTTCCTCCTAGGACAGCTTGGCCAGGGCCCAGAAAGCCTATGAAAAGAAGTAGCCAAAGCAATAACCCCATCGCCTGGGACACCAGCTTTGAACCACCGCTGGCTGAGAGCAGACCCATTCCCAAAGCTACTGACGGTCCTTCACAGACTTTTAACAAAGGGCGCGCCTACAGCTATTCCCACCCTTGGGAGACTCCCCCAGCTACCCGAGATTTTGATCTTCTTCACAGTCTTGTTGGTGTTGTTGGTGACGTGGACATTGACGCTGATGGGTTCTCCATGGTAATAGATCTATGAGGTAAAAGACAGGCAGGCATGGGCAGGAACAACACCTGGTTATTCCAACCTCTGCTCCCACTGGAATAAAAGTATAACACAAGCTACCAAGCATGTTGACCTTCAGGATCATTGTGGAGGCTTTCAAAGATGTCTGTATGAGAGGATGACATTTCAGGACTGGGGGATGGCTTGGTCAGTAGAGAACTTGGATTGCACACACACGGACCCGAATTCCACCTCCAAATACTTGGATTGCACACACACGGACCTGAATTCCACCTCCAGATACTTGGATTGCACACACACGGACCTGAATTCCACCTCCAGATACTTGGACAACATACACACGAACCTGAATTCCACCTCCAGATACTTGGATTGCACACACACACGGACCTGAATTCCACCTCCAGATACTTGGACAACATACACACGAACCTGAATTCCACCTCCAGATACTTGGATTACACACACGGACCTGAATTCCACCTCCAGATACTTGGATTACACACACACGGACCTGAATTCCACCTCCAGATATTTGGATTACACACACGGACCTGAATTCCACCTCCAGATACTTGGATTGCACACACACGGACCTGAATTCCACCTCTAGATACTTGGATTGCACACACACGGACCTGAATTCCACCTCCAGATACTTGGATTGCACACACACGGACCTGAATTCCACCTCCAGATACTTGGATTGCACACACACGGACCTGAATTCCACCTCCAGATACTTGGATTACACACACACGGACCTGAATTCCACCTCCAGATATTTGGATTGCACAAACACGGACCTGAATTCCACCTCCAGACCCATGTATAATACTGGATGTGGTGGCCCCTGCTTATAATCCCAGCACTAGGGAGGCAGAGACAAGAGGATCCCTGAGGCTCAATGACCAGCCAGTCTAGCCCAGTTGGTGAGCTCCAGGCCAATGACAGACTCTGTCTGAAAAGGAAGTAGACTGTGTTCCTGAGAATGATACCCCCAAGGTTGTCATCCATCTACACACACATGCATACACACACACGCACACACACGTGCATCCATGCACACCCACATACACACATGTGTACCTATGCACACCCACATACTCACACACCATAAAGAAAAGGAAGCTGGCATCCCCGGCTTCAGTTCTGTTCCAACCATTTGCTAAGACAACAATAATAGTGATGATGGTGATGATGACCGTGCAATCTTGGACAGGCTAACTAAGTCTCGGTTTCTCCTTTATTCAATATGAGGGGTTGGACAGAGCAATGTCTCAAGTCCCTATGGGTTCTAATGGTCTGGGTTTGCAGACACAGAAAGCTCTGGAAGATTCAGCGGAAGGGAAGAAGGGCTAACCAACTCGCTGAAGGATCTGCTCTGGATTCTCAGATAAGGGACTCTGCCACACCTTGTCCAGGTCCTTGCCTTTAGCTCCCCCAAGGAGGAGGGTCACACCCACACCTCCATCAGCTGGTTTAGAGTCCCCTGACTTCTTAAGAGTTTGTTGCCTTCTAGCTAGCTCATGGATGAGAGGGTAATGGCAAGGAATCCCTGGGTCCTACTCCCCGTCATCACCCCGGCTGAAAGGGCTGGGCTTCTCCACTCCGCCTGAAGCAGGCAGTTATCAGGATGTGAGGAGGAATGGCCAGGACCCTTCCAGAAGGTACATCGTTTCTGTCTGGTGGGTGTAGATGCCTAACTCAGTCAGTCCTTTGGACCTCCACAGGATTCCCCAAAACCCTTCAGAAAGGTCAGAAGGTAGTGGAATCTGAGGGATGTCTGAGTTGAAGACAACGGGTCTGAGACTCTTACCTCCTTATCCAGAGATGCCTCGAGGTGCAGGGGTTTATCTGACATAAGGAACTGCCTGGTGGTCTCGGCCGTGGGCTGAGGGCCAGGCCTCTCTGGGGCGTACTGAACCTTCCGGATGACTAGCCGCACTGAATTCCTAAGGGAGGTAAGTGGGGAGGAAGACACAGAGTCACCGGTCTCTAGGTTTTGTCTCTGTACCTACAATTCTCTCGACAGGCTCCTATGGCTCCCCAAAGCCTGCCAACCACAGAGGTTAGCCTGGAGGGCTTGTCACAATGTAATTCTGCTCAGCCTCCAGTATTCTGTCCCTGGGCCACCCCCACTTCATCTGGGTCCATGTCTCGGTATCTAGCACAATTGTAAAATGAGGACTCTTTTGCTTCTTGCCCCCTTTGTCTCCTGATAGCATATGCTACTGAGGACCAGAACTTCTTGTCTGGCTTGTCCACTACCATAGTCTCAACCCACGTGGCTGTACCGCCGCACGGCAGCCTATGTTAAAGACCTGCTAGGTGGAAATACGCAGATGGACAGGCCCTCATGAGAGGTGGCAGATTTCATTACAGGATGTAGATTCAGCCAGGGACGTGTGGGACAGTGGAGAGGTGACTCAGTGAAGCCCACAGGTAAGAAGGGTTCAGTGGAGGTCCCAGGGCTTAGGGTAGAAGCAAAAATGAACTGAACTGTTGAGGGGACAGGGAGACAGTTGCACACACCCTCAGTGACACACGAGAAATACCAGCACCCCCATTTCTCCAACAAGCCACCTCCATTCCCTGGAGTCTGAGAGTCTTGGTGAACGACATGGCCTGAGGAAATTACCTCCCTGTGCCTCAGTTTCTTCATCTGTACAACAGAGACAACTCCACTTAACCCCTTAGGGCCAGAACCAACTCAGCATTTAAGAACTGACAGCTATCTTATCAGTATTACTAGTGAGTCTTGGGAGTAGATTAAGATGTCCCGTGGGGAGAGGGTGAGGGTGTCGACCCTCAAGGTTGCCTACTGTTTGTTGTTCTGCTAAAGACCCCTCTCCTATTCCACAATGCTGTTAGGTCCTTTTCATCTGAGGCTTAAGGGGAACGTTGGGACGAAGAAGCAAGAGAGGAGTCTAATCCACCCCCACCCCATACAGGAGCTACCAAGTTGCAGCTTGAAACGATTGTAATACAGCCAGTCACCACCAGGTGGCAGACTCCTCCATATGAGGCTGGTGGACATCCCTCAGGGGCTGGTCTAGGGGCTGGACTTGGGATGCAGGGGCGTCAGAATTGTGGTTAAGGCCAGGAGACTAAAGGTCCTGAACCCCAGGGAAGGCAGCCGTGTGAGAGATCCAGGCCAGCTGCTTTCTTCTCTCTGCTGAGCAAGGCGAGAAAATGTCCCTCCCCTGAGGGCAGACTGAGAACTAAGGTGGGCGGGGGTGGGGGGGGGAAGAGTGGGGAGGCGTCTTTCTAACATCAAAACACTGCAGTCTGGAGGGAAATACAGAGGTAGGGATGCGAGGGAGGACGGGCTCGGGTCCCTCAGGCCGCCTCCTCCAGGAAGCTTACTGAGACCTGACAACCTTCCAGACTTCCCACAGTGCAACCCGCTCCTCATCATTCCTCTCTGGATCCCCCGCCTGTCCTTCCACCCTTCTCCCACTGGCATCCTGTGTACCTTTTGTGGATCTTCTCCTCCAGGTTCTCGGCACAGAAGGCTTTGACTTCGTAGTCCACACCACAAGCCTGTGAAGAAGGCTGTGCTGACCCCGTGTCATTGAGAAGCCAAGGTCCCCAAACACTCTCCCCCCTTACAAGCCAGAGTGCTGGGTGAGAACATAAACTTCTGCCACTTGAGGGCTCCTAGATATGGATCTGAAAACCTGGTCCAGTGTTGACCTTGTCCCAATGCTGCCCCCAACCCAGGACCTTCCCCTGTAGCTGCTCCTGCGAGCCCACCAGCCAACACCAATCACATTTGGGACCCCGGCTTCAGTCTAAGTGGATGTCCTCCTCAAGACAGCCATCAGCAACGTGAAGACCCTGTGCTGGATGTCATGGTGTCTCCCTCACTCTCTAACAATATGGGGAAACATGCTCACTGTCTTTGCTCTGAAGGTGGGAATGTGAGCTTTTAAAGTCTGGGGGTCCGAGACACTGCTGGGGTCACTTTCCCCAAACATCAGACATCCCAGCTGTAGAATGGCAGCCGTCCCGTCGCCAAATGAGGAAGCTAGGATCCACGCAAAGCCAGAGGGAGGTCCTCAGAATCTGTTGGCCCTGTGCAATCAACACCAGAGCCAGCAAAAGTGACTCAAAGGACCTGGGACACATCACCAGAGGTGGGGGCGAGGCCAGCCTGGATCTGCAGCCTTGTCTCAAGGGACTGACTGTCCAAGGGATATCAGACCCAGGCAGCTCCAACAGGTTCCAGATGTCCAAAACTCCATGGGGAGAAAACCAGAACCCTGGAGACATGAGAGTCTGGAACCAGAGAGGTAGTCTTCTTGGAGTGACCTACCTTTCCTGTGTCCTCAGGCCCTGGCTGCAACGTCACTGAGCATGGAAGGTTTGGAGGGATCTGTTCAGGGGACAAATAAAATGAGCTAAGCTTTCGCCTCTGCCTTGTCTTTCCCTGCACACCTCACTCCTAAACACCCGTCAGATCAAATCCCTGGGACACATCATCTCTCCTCCGTCAGACCAGGTCTTCTGGAAGTAAGATGTCTCTCTCCCATCAGACTAGGAGCCCCTGAAATAGACTCTTTCTCTCCCAGTCAAGTCATAACACATCATACTGCACACGGGGTCACAAGCAGACTGGGGGAGATAAAGAATTTGCTTGTTCTTCACCTAAGAGTTCAGCTCATTCCCGCCCCAGAATCACGGAGTCTGGGAAACATGAAGATGTGAACTCCAGAAGTGTGGAGTCTTGGAATGGTAAAGAGACATGGCAAAGGAATCAGCTGCGCATGTGGGCAGCCTGTCTTAGGGGAGATACACGGTGACTCAGGGCCAGGAGGAATTCCTTCCTTCGCTGCAACCACCCCTGGGCCGCCCTTTCTCTAGTAACTTGAATACGGGAAGGCCAGAAGAGCAGCCTAGAAGTGTGGGTGTGTGTGACATGTCCACAGTGGACAGAGATAAGACACATAACAGGTAATATAAGTGATAGTACCCAGGTCCCAATCAGGAGAGACAAAGCAGCTGCCCTCCTGGCTTCCCCACAGGCTTCCCCTGAGTGCACCCAAGAGGAGATGCCTGCTTCACTTGCTTCTGGGAGCTGACCTCGAAGGTGAAGGGATAGGCGTGTTCTCCCAGTTTCTTGATAAGCCGCTCCTGCAGCCGAGTCAGTGGCTTCTTGTCCTCAGGGGCCGGTGGGAAGGACTGCACGTTGGCCACAAACAGGTCCTTGCGAAAAGTCAAACCCAAGACATCCAGGTCTTCCCGGCCATACCGGAAGGCGCAGGTCAGCGTCACGTAGACTGTGAGGAGCAGGGGCACTGAGGAGGGGCCTGGGAGGGCAGCACACAACCCCCCCCACCCAGAGCTCCAGCTGCAGCCCTGGGGTTTGGCCTACTGGAGGCTACAAGCCTGTCCCAGGTTTAAGCGGAGAGGGTACACTGCTCTCAGACACAGGGTGCCTTCAGAGGCAGCCCTGATATGGCCTCTTAGAAAGGGGCCTCCTTCTGGGCAGTTCTGCCCTGCCCAGGTTGTTCCAGCCCTGGAGTGCAGAGGGGCAGAAGGATAGTCAGACAGCCTTGTGGCTGTGGTGGCTGCATTAGGCTGGCAGACTTAGGAGAGAGAGGGGCAGGGAGACAGCCTGGAAGGGACGCATACAGAAGACTATGTCTAAAAGACATGTGCTCTCAGCCCAGCCCAACCTTAACCACCCTAACCTTATACTCAGAACTTTTTACCTTTATCTTCTATAAAACGAGAGCCTCTCTCCTGCTCTTCTGCCATCTCCCCTGTGCCAAGCCTTGCTGCCTCATTGATGGGACAAGGCTAGGGGCCTAAGCTCTCCAACGGTGGGCACGAGGCAGGGCTGCTCTGTGCCAGAGACCAGAGTTCTTACTACAGTATGCACTGGTGCATTTAAGCACAGAACCAATCGAATGGACAGGGAGAAGCCAAGGGAGGTCACCAGAGAGCAGAGGATGAGGGAAACCCCCCCCCCCCCCGGCATGCTGTGAGGAAGAGAAACACAACTTACCTCGCCTTTCCTTGAGATATTCTGGATCCACCAGGACCACGCCATCTGGGGGAGACAATGAACAAGTCCCCCAACTTGACCTTCTCAACCCGAACCCCAAACATCCACTCACACCAAACCCCAAAGGTAATAAATAGGGTACACGGTCCACTGGGGTGCCACCCTCTGCAGGGTGCACACCCACGATCAGAGCCATTGACACCCCTATGGGAAAACACAGCTGTGGTCATGCACTATAGAACAATGTTTCAAAGGACAGTGTGTATGAGGTGTCTGCTGCCTAGGGACATCATGGTGATTTTGGTTTGTGTAAGCACACTCTGTCCTCCACACAGTGACAAAACCACATAAGGACAGTTCTCAGAATTGCCATCATTAAATGACTAATCTCGCCAAGAGCCTAACTATGGTAAATGGCCTTGAGTCATGTTAGGTCAGCTTAGTAATAAACAGAGTCTGCATGGGGCTTAGGAACTGTGAGGTTTTCAGAGCTTCCTGGATATTGGGGTGGAGGGGGGGTTGTCTATGAATCTGGGGCCCTGATCAGCAGCTTTCAACGCTCATGTGAGGACAGATGGGTAGTCTGTGTCACTGTGCTCATGGGTAGATTCTGTCACATATGGAAGTATTTGGACAGCTCCTGGTATGAGTGAGCATGACTGTCATGGTTTGGCTCTTAAATGTCCTCCAAAGGCTGGTGTCTTGAAGGCTGGTCTCCAAAGCAACAGTGTCCTGCCTTTGGGAAGTGACCGGATCATGGGGATCTAACCCATCAGCGAATTCATAGCTCAGTGGAACCTTTAGGAGATGGGGCCTGGTTAGAGGAAGCATGTCAATCAATGTGCCGTGAAGGGTATACTTGGCTCTCAGTCCCTTCTTCCTTCTCCGCTTCCTGCTCATTGTGAGGAAAGCAGCTTCAATCCTCCACAGGGCCCCTGCCGTGACATTCTGCCTCACCCCAGTTCCACAGCGTTGAGTGACTGTGGCCTGAAACCTCTAAAGCCATCACCCAAATAAGTGAACATCCTGTCACCGTGATAAAAGTGACTCACACAGTGGAGAGGATGGGAAGTACCTAGACACCACTCACAAGGTCTGTCCTTGGGAGCAGAGCATCTGCCAGGACACAGAGGACGTTTCTTAGCTGAGCATCCCAGGAAGCTAGGAGCATTGTCCCAAACAGCATCACTGTCTGGCATCCCCAGATACACACACATACACACACATACACACACAAACACACATACACACATAAATATACACACATACATACACACATAAATATACACACATACATACACACACAAACACACACACAAAAACACATACACACATAAATATACACACATATACATACACACAAACACACATACACACATACACACAAATATATACACACACATACATATACAGACACACACACATACACACACACAAACACACATATACAAACACTCATACACACACACATATAAACACATACACACACATGCTCTAACACATTACCACACTATCCTCTTCCTTGCTATCCCTATAACTGACCACTCAGAGTAGTACAAGAAACAGACAGTGAGTATCTTAGTCCAAGGTTATCAAGACATCTAAACATGGATATCCCCAATCCATCTTCAGGGTTATCCCTGCCATGTATACGCTTCCATCCGTGATGGGCATCACCTCTTTGCCATGTCTATGACTGTAATCCTGGGACTCAACTGAGAATAAATTTAACATCCCAGGGAAGGTACTTGTCCCTGCCAGGGGTACTTCCTCGGTGGTTGGGAGGTGGATGACCTGGAGCCAGGCTCCACAGGACAAGGAAGGGTGGCTCACTAGATGGCCAAAGGACTTGACAAGATAGGCAAAAGGAACAGTTCAGAACTGTGAAGTCTGGTAGGCGAGGATTCCCAGAATTGATGTCAAATGCCCCATCCATTGGTCCTGGGCCCTGGACTAGCACCAGGTCTTGGCCACAGATGGGATGGGGAAGGATGGGAAGACAGGACCAGTTTCATAGACAGAAGGCACATAACCAAACTCGGACAGTGATCTAGGGACTCACTGGGTCCTCTGGTCCAGCAGAGAGCCTGGCATGAAGTAAGCACCCTCTGTTGCCAATGTGTATATTGGAGACCTGACTCCCTCCTTCTCTGTCCCTTCCACAGCCTCTGCTGCTCCTACTAGGTGAGACTCAACACTGGTCCACAGAGAACTCTCTGGAAACCACTGCCTGAAGCACAGGTGAACTCTGAATGAGCCCCGGGCCCAGTGCCTCAGAAAAGCCAGTTCTGAAGAAGATGCAAATGGTGGATCATCAGAAGACCTACACATTGTCCTGGAGAGGCAAGGTGAGTGTCCTGTCCTAGGTCATAAAGGAAGGGGCCTGAAAGGAAGCCGGAATCTGCACCTTACAGCTCTGCCAACGGCCCAGGGGCTCAGGACCCCAAGACCCTTGTTTACAGTCACAAGGGTCTTCTCTGATGAGCTGAAATCTGTAGCTATGCTCTGTCCTCCTGACTCGGGAACCACAGTCCCTCTTAGCTCAGAACAGTGCACAAGAACATAGCCACTTCTCTGGGACACCTTCCCAAGTCACACACCCCAGTTTCTTCACTTCACTTGACCCTGGCCTCGGTTTCTATCACTCTGATTTGTTCATGACGATCTTTAAAATGATGATGATGATGATGATGATGATGATGATGATGATGATGATGACGACGACGATGATGACGATGATGATATAACATAACCTCTCTGGCCTCAGTGCTTCCATTTGTAAACCAGGGTGATTCTGGACCTCCCTCATACAATATGAAGAGAGGCCTGAGGCCAATGTCTTTCTATAGAAGCAGCTCTTCTGAGAATGGGCAATTCACTTCCACAGACTCATTTAGCGTTGTCCTAACTGTAGTGGTGATGGTAGGGGTAGATCTGGTACCTAACGAGCAGGGGCCAGGGATGAAGGCAAATACCCTGCAGTGTACCAACCAGGCAGATGCCACCAATAAAGAATAATCCAAACCAAGACGGCAACAATTCCAAGGGCAAGAAACCCAAACTCAGCCAAGACCTTGCAAGCAGATCTCAGCTATGCCTCAGCATCTCTGGCAGAGCCCCATGTAGGTGAGGACAGCCCCTGTTTCCGAAGTCCTAAGAAGAATTTCCCCAGGAGAGAGCAGAGCCAGGGGCTGGAATTCAAACCCTCGCCTCACTAGCTCTGTGACCCAGAACGAGTCACTGAGCCCCTCTATGCCTCACTCTGTCTGGAAAGTAGGAGATGTCACTGCTAAACAAAGAGCCTTATATAAGCTATGGTTGCTGCTATCCATCAGGGCCCCTTCCAGCCTTGGAGCCGTCAAAGACGACCCTTGAATAGGGAAGAGCTGCCCAGAAGCTTGTCTCCTAGAGCAGGAAGCCATGCCCATGCATTCTGGGTACCAGACCCTTTTGGAGGTGGGGTTCTTCCCTAGCCCTCTGCCCGGCACTCACCCACAGGGTCCACGAGGTCAATGTGGTCCACAAAGTCCCGCTTCCCCAGGTAGACAGTGAGCTGGAGAGGAGAGGCACAAGAATGTTAGTGGCTGTGGACCACCATGACAGGCACGATGACACCTATATACATTCCTAAGCCTTATTGGAACCACAGCAAGATGTGGTCCCTCGCCCCAAACCAAATATTAATGATAGTAGATCTTGGAAACGTATTTCAACACCTCTGTCTCCCAAAGCCCTATGAAAGGTTTGTTATTTTCTCATTTTATTGACAAGCATACCGAGGCCTAGGTTAAGCGAAACCCCACTGAGGGTTGGAGGGAAAGCAGATCAAAACAAAAAAGCAGGGCATCTTGGGGACGGTTGGGGGCAGGCAGGCAAGCCATGCGCTCAGTGCTGAAGCTAATCCTGGCTCTGGGCTCTTCATCTCTACCTACGCTGAACTAGGCAGGGATCTACTTACACGAGGACATCTCTTCTTCTGGGGCACCGAGGAATCAGGGAGCTAGCTCCCTGCCCAGTCCCCAGTCAGCAAGGAGAAGTCTGAGCCAGACAGAGCTCCAGACTCAACACTGAACTGGGAGCACCATCCTAGATGCCCCCGACTCCTCAACCTTCCCACAGTCCTGACCGTTCTATCCCAAAGGTTCCTCAAGGGAGACCACATCAGTCCCTTTGACACTTGGCGCCTCCAGCTGTTCACATCTTAGCCACGCCTAAAATCTGAGCAAGCAGCTGTTTCAGACAGCTGGGCCTTTCTGAAAGCCCTTTAACCATTTCCCTGTGTCCAGAGGGTAAGGATGACAGATGGATTTCATTCTCAGTACCAAATCTAGTTGACTGGTCTGGGATGCCTGGGGCCCTGGATTGCCAAGGAACCTGAGATAGGACACAGCCTGGCTCAGCAGGAAAGGTTAAAAGATGATTATTGATGTCTGCTAGGAACTTCAAATGGAGATACAGATGTGCACAGGTAACCCAGGTGCGTGAGCCGCTAAGCCTGGCCAGAGGACACCTGTCATGTGCCCTGCGTCATCCTCAGCTCTGTTCCTTCTGTTCACTTGGAGACTCACTGGCCTGGGACGTCCCACTCTTCCTTGGATTTTATGTTCCACCCCAGAGTTCCCCCTTCTCCCCTAGCTTTGCTTAGAACCGTGTCACCTCCAGAGGAAGCCATGGCTGACAACACACCCCAGGCAAGGTCTTCCGGTCTCTGGGCATCCCAGCATCCTACTTGGCATTCTGTGTGACATGACCCATTCCTGCACTGTGAGCACCGTGCCTCTTTTATCTCAGCACTCTGCTGACCCCCAGCAGACCCAGCCCAGACCTGGCATAGATGTCAGTACTGCCTGTTTGCTGAACAGAGAGCAAAACAGGATACATCCTGCAGCCTCTGCAAGCAAGCAAGCAAGAAGCCCGGGCCCTGGGAGGCCTTGGAGACACGGTGACCTCTCACACCAGGGGACTCGATGGCGTCACTATGGCCAGCTATCTCAGTCTCTGATGTCTCTTCAGGAGAGGCCTGTCCATCTCTCTCCAGCTGGGGGCTCCCTGAAGCCCACACATAAGATTCTAGGGAGCCCCCCACATACACACCCCATCTGAACTGAGGGCTCCTGAGGACAGAGCTGGGTCAGCCCGTCTCTCCCTGGAGACACTGCTTCCTTTCCTGGTCCACAGAGAGACTCCCTGACTGTGGGGACAGTGAGGAGCCGGCACACACTACAGACTCACCTTGCCATTGGGGCTTGCCTTCTTGAACACTCTGTGGAGAGAAAGAAAGGCGAAGCTAGGGTTAATGGACTCTGCCCAGCCAATCTCTTGCAGGCGACCCTGAGGCAGGGTCATAGATAAAGAGGCCTTGAGTGTCCCACAGGTACCAGCAAAGCTTCAGTGCGGGACAGCTTCCTTCCTTCTGCCTCTCCTAGGGTGAGTGCCAGCGGCCTGCAGCCCGCCTGCAGTCCTCAGAGTGAGCTGAGGAAGACACAACTCTACCCAACTTGCACACAGGAAAACCTTCACACTCCTGCAAGGTCCCAGTGATCTGGCCTCACCTCTTCCCCTCCCTGTGTCACCTCCTGCTACTCTCCCTTAGCCTCCAGCCTCACTGCTCTCCAGCCCCTGTTCCTTGTTCCTTGTCCACCAGGTGATGTCTGCACAAAGCCTTTGCTCCAAGTTTCCCTTACCCTATTCTCTTCCCAAATATCCACTTTCCCAACGTTCCTGCCATCAACCCCTGACATCCAGTCCCCCAGTCCTTCTCTTGATCCATTCTTCCTTTCTTGCCAATGACCCCTTGACTGACCATACACTTTACTCTCGCCCTGCCTGTCTGCTAGCACGCCCACTCCGCAACAGTGGACACTCTCTCCTAGCTACAGGTGCATCCCAAGCACACAGGGACACACCTCACTATTGTTCAACGAATGTGTTAAATGATAGCAGGTGGCAAGAGCTCAATAAATACTTGTTGAACAGATAAATAAAAGAACGGCATTGCTTCACTGAAGGACAGAGGCACAGGAATGCGGGGGTTGGGGGAGGGGATGCATATGCTCACACATCAGAGCACTGGGTGTGAGGTCAGGGGGTAATGTAGTCTCTAGATCTTGAAGGGTGCCACTTGCCTTCCATGGCAACCCTTTCCCCCTGCCAGAGCTGTGTCTGGGAGGTTGAGTCTCCCTCACCCACATACTGTCATGGAGCCCACAATTTATCAGCCATGATGGAGGCAAGGCAGAAAAAAAAGTGAGAGCTGGGGAGTTGGGGGTGAAGGGTATTGAAAGAAAGGGAAGGGGGTGTGAAGAGAGGAGACATTCAGGTATGAAAATAAAAGATAAAGAGGTGGGAGGAAAAGAGAGCCACAGAAAGAAAGCTGGAAGCAGAGAGAGATCAGACAGACCAGAAAGGTGAAATAGCTCCCCCAGGTTCAGCAAGGTGTACCCCAATCCTTCCCAGAAGCTGATCTGCAGGCCTCCAGGCTTGTGATTCTGTGGGGTCTCCACAGCCTTGGCCCTGCCTCACCCTCCCTTCTGGGGCCCAGGGAGTATTGACAGGTCTGAGTATTGCTTACAAAGGAGAACTTGGCCCAACATCTCCCCAAGTGCTCCCCTAGGGGCCCTAGGAGCCTCTTCTCCTCATTAATATTTATCAGTGTTGGAAGTGTGAAGACGCCACAACTGGCCTGGGTGTGATCATTGTTAAAGTAAGGGGAAAAAATGCGGACCACTACTCCGAACCAGCAACTCCAAGCTAGGGGCTAGGAGCTCCATGTTTCTCCAGGAAACAGAATGAGTGAAAACCCTGTGCCTCCTCACTCGCCTACAGCCCTTGGTAGTCAGGACTCTGAGGGAAAAGAAAGATCTCACACCCCGACAGCATAAACAAGCAAGTGAGGGAAGCCACCCCAGTGGCTGCTGGAAAGGAAAAGGCCAGGAGGAACAACATTCAGCATCAGGAAAGAGGGAAGGAGGAGGGGAAGGGAAACTCTACAGAGCAGCTAATCGTTTCTCATAGTAAAACAGATGCGAACTCCCGCTCCACGGCTAATTAACTGGAGGCTTCAAGTGATGTATTAACTTACCCAAGAGCACAGCAAACAAGGGACTAGGTCAGGACCCAGACCCATTTTGGACTGAGCCTCCAGGGATTGGTTGTTGCCTTAATCCAACCCACTGTTTCCTAAATCTATGTTTCAAAAAGGCAGGAAGAACAGACCAGAGGGGAGGGGGGAGAGGAATAAACGAAGGAAAGGTGACTAGGGTGAGGGGCAGGAAGCACAGGCATCAGTGGGGAATGTCCTGTCACCACCTTAGTCAGCACCAGGGGCCACCTCCTTCAGGAAGCCAGGACTCTTGCGGCTTCCTCAAACAACAAGACCAGCTGCCTCACTCGCCGCCGGTGTTTGTTATTCTCCACTCATGCCTTTAAGTACTTTTCCCAGGACAAAGCTGATCACGGACAACCCCATTTCAAAGATGCAGAAATTGAGGCTGGAAGCAGTCACCATCGAGGTTCAGCCAGTCCCTGGCGTCGCAAGCACCCAAGCACCGCCGCTCAAAACTCCACCCACTTCTTACCCCTAACTATCGGGGAAAAGAGGCTCCATGGGGTAGTTTCAGTTCCCACAGCCCCACATGGGCAACACCACACAGACCTCTCTGCCTATGGAGGGCACCAATTGAACATAAACCCATGATCCCAGCCAGCCTTGAAGTTCCATCTGGTCCCACCCCCAGCCCTGCCTGTACTCCACAACCTGAGCCTCCGTCACAGCTGGGCTCCCCAAAGAGAAAGGCCAGCAGTGTCCTTCCTGGTGAAGGTTCGGGATAGCTCAAGAGAAAGAAGAGGAGGTCCAAAATCTCACGGGAAGGATGAGCAGGCAGGATGCGCTGGGACCGGGGCTGGGAATGGGGACGCCATCGGAGCCTCAAGCTGTATCTCCCTGTCTCCACCGCTCCTTCTGGGGCTGCAGGTCCTCCTGGCTGCGAGGCTGTCTGTGCGGCTGCTCCATTGTCTCTGTGGACCAGCGCGCTCCGCTTACTCAGGGATTTTTCTGCTCCTCCATCCTTTGGGCTCGCATGTGACTCACACTCCAACCCTGTTTCTTCCCTGCCTCTCACTCAGCTTCCCGCTGCTAACTGACTGAATGGCCCAATTCCAAATTCCCAGGAGAGGAATCTGATTGGTCAGCTTTGGTTAGGTATCCCACCCCCTGGCCCAATCACCTGTGCCCAGGACAATATCCTGTGGTCCACGAAGCCAGAGCAAAAGAGGCGCTGGAGATTAGCATTGTCCAAACCAGAGGTTGCAACTCATGGGTTGGTTAGGAAGTATATTTAAAATATTAGGGGACAAAGGGATGGCTCCGTGATAAATCTCCTGCCTCACAAGCATGAGACCTGAGTTCGAATCCCCAGTGCCAACATAAAAGCTGATTATGACAGTGTGCACCTGTAACCCCAGCCCTGGGGAGGCAAAGATAGGCAGATCCTGGGGTAGGGGTGGGGTCCTCTGGCCCCGCGATCTGGCCTACATAAAGAGCTCTGGGTTCAGAGAAAGCTCCATGTTTAGTGAGAGACCCTGTTTCAAAAACTAAGATTGATAGAAGACATCTGTGGCTGACATCTGGTCTCCACATTCACACGTGTGCACAAGCACATACATTAAACACACAGGGAGATCTTTTTTTGAGGCAGGGTCTTACTATGTAATCCTGGTTGGCCTGGAACTAACAATACAGACAGGCAGGTCTTCGGACTCACGGTGATCCTACTGCCTCAGCTCCCCACCCCACCCCCCGTGTGCTGGGTTTAGAGGCGTGCACTCCTATGCCTGACTATATTTTGGGGTTGATTGTTTGTGTTCAAGACAGGGTCTCATAACGTAGCTCTAGCTGTCCTGAAACTTACTATGTAGACCAGGCTAGCCTCAAATCAGAGATCCTCCTGCCTCCGTCTCCTGATTGCCACTACACCCATCTTCAGTTTTTGTTTTTTAATGAAATGAAATGGACTAGAATATAGAAACAAGTGCCGCAGGCAACGAAGATGTAATAGATACTCCCATGGGCACCAGGATTCTGATTCCCTGAGGCTGGATGTGTGGGATGCCAAGCATCTCCCTTTACCCTGTGGGAGTACACATGCCACATGCCACTTCCAGCCAAATGCACAGAAGAGGCTGTCCATGGGCCCCCCAAATCCTTCATACTCATTTTTCTGTGGCTGCTATTACAAATTCAGTGGCTTTAAATAACTATTTATCTATAGTTCTGTGCTCCAGAAGTTCAAAGTGGGCCTCCCTGGGTTAAAATCAAGATGTCAGCAGTCAGAAGTCCTTGGTTCCTTCTGGAGGTTCTAGGGGCAGATCTGCTTCCCGCTTTCTCTGGCTTCTAGAAGCTTCCTCCACCCTCCACCTTCAAAGCCAGCGACTCACTATACTGTATCACTCAGATCTGCCCTCACTTTCCTTTTAAGGACCTTTGAGATGACACGGGGCCCATGGGTAATCCAGAGAGATCTCTCTATTTTAAGGCCATCCAATCAGCAGCCTGAAGCCCATCTGTAACCATCATCACCCATGGCCACACAGCACAGCATTCAGAGGCTCCAAGGAATAGGTAGGGTCCAGACATCTTGGGGTAAAGCATTGCTTGTCTGCCATGCTATCTTTCCTTCTACTGCCAAATTTAGCAGTGTTCTGGATTTTCTGCTACATGCTAAGACAGACAGAGAGCTTGGGTCTTGTCAGATACATAATTCTAAAATATGAAATCCTGAGCTGGGCGGTGGTGGCCCACACCTTTAATCCCATCACTCGAAAGCAGAGGCAGATGGATCTCTGTGACTTGGAGGCCAGCCTGGTCTACAGAGCGAGCTCCCGGACAGACTCCAAAGCTACGCTGAGAAATCCTGCCTCAAGAAAAAGAAAAAAAAAAGAAAGAAAAAAAAAAAAAACGAAAACGAAATAAAATTTAAAATCCTGAGACATTTGCTACTGCCGCAGACCAGCTGGAACCTAAGACGGGGAATGCCTATGATAAAGTGATCCTAAAATTCACAGGGGAATTCAAGGGAGCAGGATTGCCAAAACAGTCTTGAAAAGAATAGGACAAATCTGGAAGCCTTAGACTCCTGATTTCAAAACTGGCTGCAAAGCTACAGTGATTAAGGGGGCTAAAGGGCTGACTCCGTGGCTCAGAGCACATACTGCTCTTCCGGAGGACCTGAGCTGAACCCCGGCACCCACATCACGTGGCTCCCAGCCACCTGTAACTCTAGTCCCAGGGCTGCCTGACTCCTCTGGCCTCATCAAGCACCTGCACACACATATGCAGAAAAACACATAATTAAAAACAATAAGTTATTTTAGTGAAGGAGCAATTAAGGTTGTATGGTATTAAAGACATATAGATCAATAAAAGATAATTAACAGTACAGAAATAAACCCATATATTTGTGGCAATTTATATTTATTTATATTCAAATTATGGCATTTTTATGAGTTTTGGCAAGAGAACTAAAACAAGGTGGTGAAGAGAAAAAATAGCCTTTTTTTTCTTTTCTTTCTGTCTGTCTGTCTTCCTTCCTTCTGTCCTTCCTTTCTTTCTCTCTTTGTATCTCAGACTGATCTCAAACTCCAGGTCCTCGTTCCTCAACCTTGTAGGAGTGAACCACCACACCTGCTAAAATAGTCTTTCCAGCAAACACCTGAAGGACTAGAGGTCTACGTGCTAAGAAATAAGATGAGGCCCCTACCTCATACCTCATACAAAACTGGCTCAAAATGGACCAAAACCCAAATGTAAAAACTACTGCCATGAAACCATTAAAGAAACTATCAACTATGTAAATCTTCACGTCCTTGAATTTGGCAATAACTTTTCTTTGTTTTGTTTTTTGAGACAGTATTTCTTCGTGTAGTCTGAGTTGTTATGGATCTCACTTTATAGACGAGGTTGGCCTTGAGTCCAGAGATCCACCTGACTCTGCCTCCCGAGTGCTGGGATTGGTTAAAAGGTGTACCAAATTATCACCCAGAGGCAATAATTTCTTAAATCTGACACCAAAATTATGAGTAACTAAAGGTAGGAAAAATAAACCAAGTATTTATGCTAAAGGAGTTACTATCAAGAAAGCAAAAGAGAACTGAAGACATGGCTCCATGGTTAGGATCAGTTGCTACTCTTGCAAAGGACCTGAGTTTGTTTCACACACACACACCACACACCACACACACACACACACACACACAACACACACACCAATCAGCCAACAGCGACGCAGCCACTTTGAAAGGCAGACAACTCCTCCAAAAAGCTAAACTGAGTTCAGATGTGACCCATCTGGTCCACTCCTAGGTATAGACCCCTGGATGTCCACAGTAGCGTCCTTTAACACAGCCACAGAGGGAGAAATGTCTGATTGATGAGAAAGTGAATGTATTTTTTAAACGTGGCAGACAGATACAATGGAATATTATTCGGTCACAAAATGGGATGAAAAACTGACCCAGGCCACAACATAGAGAAACCCTGAAAGCAGTGTGTGTGGTGGGGGAGAGGCCAGGGGTCAGTTTCCAGACACAAAGATGAAGGTGGCTGAGGTCCCTGAGTGTTTGAAAGATTCAGAGTATCTGGGCATAGCTGGAGAGTTTCCCCGGTGCCTCAGAAAACCCCAGAAGGGCAAGCTGAGCTAGAGAGGGGCCCATGGTTCCAAGAGAGTCGTGGGCCATCTCTAAGCACAACCGAGTCTTAACACAGCAGGTAGTTAGCCATGAGGGGCCTTGAGTGCTGGGCTGAGACACTTGGGGCACATCTAGAAGGCAGTGTAGAGCCACAGGCAATGAGAGAGAGGAAGAATGGATACAGACACACCCTTGAATTCACAGCTTCCCCCTGCATCTGTCCCTGCCCCCAGCCCCATCTCTGCTCCTACCCCTATGGCAGTATTGGCTCAGTTAGGTGGGGTAGGGACTATGCAAGGGGGCATTGCTTCTCAGACGCAGCCGCCCTACATTCTGACCCACTTTCCCGGGTGTGAGAACAGCCATCAGGGAGCAGGGAGGTGTGAGGAGCAGGTGGCAGTGGCAGCAGAGACTCTGAGGGCCTTACGATATTCTCCCTGGGAGGAGTTGTTTGTGCTGGGCTTGTCTGCTGTCTGCTGTGAGGGAATGGAATGCCTCACGTGCTTGGCCCACCTGCTTCTCGGGTCAGCCGGGAGGGGAGACAGGAAATGTCACCTCATCTCACAGACCTCCCCACGGTTGGGGGCCTGAGAGGTCACAGCACAGCCCTGGTGGAGAAACCAAAGCCTGGGGGTGGGGGGAGAAGCAGCTCCCGCACTGGAGCCAGAAGACTGGCTCAGACTTGCCACTGTGTCCCAACCAGCCTAGAACGGGCACCCTGGACTTCTGCCACCCTGGCTTCTGTCAGAGATGTCTCAAAACTTCACAAGGATGCCCTTGGGCCTGACACAGCCCTGGGCATAGAGTGGTTCTAGTAGGCCTGAGGGCTGGGGGCCATGGATGGGATTCTGTCAGATTTAGCTGTAATTTACCAGTCTTTACTCACATAATCTGACCATTATCTGGACTGGTGAGGAAATGGGGTAGGACAATCATGGGGTACATGGACTAGACTCTGTCCCCTGAACAAAGGACATCACAGCCCATCTTCTGGGGATCTAAGCCACTGGAGAAAGGCAAACCAAAGACTAATGCAAATTTTACCAAGCTGCCTGGCATCTGAACACAATGGCACCAACAGACAGCCTGAGCCTGCCTCGCCTTCCTGAGGGCTAAGGAGAGACAGAAAGGAAGGGACAAAAGAAAGGGTCCAAAAATTCAGGCACCTGACTCCAGTCTCCCATCCTCTCTGAGGCCCCCTCCCCTGTGTCGAGGGTACAGAGGACCACCCGCCATGCCCCTGGGAATAACAGGGAGACCTATCTATTATAGAGTCCTTAACAGGAGGGGGCATTACTGGCAGTATCCTTCCTATGTCATCATCTTACTTACCCGGGCCACACCAATACCCTCAGGTGAGAAAGTAACCATCCCAGCAGGAGAGAAGACTGTTAAAGATAATACTGTGTTATCAGACTGAGGAAAAAACAGACCCCCTTCAGGGAATGGGTCCAAGTGCCCTGTGTGCCTCCAGGGCACCTACAATGTAGATGGGATGCAAAGGCAGACATTCCACAAACAAATCAAACCCTCCTCACTCACAGGCACAGTGGGAGGGTAATAGGGAGTAGCCGTGCACCCGGCCATATCAGAACCTTTCTCTCTTCCCTAGGGTCCTCTCAGTACCCACACCAGCCATCAGGGACACCAGTGACATTGTCTTTCTTTTCTGGTTGCTGTGATAAACCACCCTGGCAAAACCACCTTAAGGACGACGAGTTGATTCCGTCTCAGTTCACAGGCATCTGACGGGGAGGTGGAGGCTGCAGGAGCCTGAGGCAGCAGCACACACAGCAACCACTGTCAGGAAGCCGAGGTAATGGATGCCTGTGCTCAGCTCTCTCTCTGCTTTGTATACAGTCCAGGATAGTGTCATTGAGAGTGCACAGGTCTTAATAAACCTGATCAGCATGACCCCACTTAATCTCATGATCCTACACAGTGAGTTGGCCATCAAAATCAACTCTCACAGATGAGAAAGAAGGCCAGGAATTGGCTCCTCCTCCCACGCTTGTTTTCCTCTGTGCATAGTTGGTGCTTGGCAAATACTCTGGATGAGTGGATAACTGAACCAGTAACAGACAAGCTCTGAGTTTGAGGACCAGAAACATGGGACCTAGCCACATAGTAAGTTAGGATTGATGGTCTACACATCAGGATGTGTCTAACAGACGCTCAGCTCAGAGGAGCCTGTACCAACAGGGCGCCACACACAAGACCGCTGGCCCCTGGTTTTCACAGTGAAAAATTCTTACTCCATTTTTTGAGATAAGTTCTCATACACCGCAGGCTAGTCTTTTTCTTTTTCTTTTCTCACAGGGGTTTGAGAGAGGGTCTCACTATGTAACTCTGGCTGTCTTAGAACTCGTTATATTAGACCAAACTAGCCTTGAACTCATAGAGATCTGCCTCCCGAGTGCTAGGGTTAAAAGTGTCCACCACTAAACCCAGCTCTGGGCTAGTCTGAAACTCAACTATGTAGCTTAGGATGGCCTTGAACTCCTGTTCCTCCAGCCTCTGCCTCTGGGTGACACTCATTCATCCCCACGTCTGTCAGTATATTAAATGCAAAGACAAATTCAGAAGCATCACCTTCTCTCTTTCTCACCGATCAGGAGATGTCACAGGGATCCAGCACAGAGGCTCTGTCCTCTCTGCCTGTGGAAGCCATGCTGTGGCCAGTCAGGGAGCTGAAAGCCCCCCTGCTACCAGGGTCTCCATGCGGACAGAGGCCTACAGTCTAAAGGACAGCTCTGGTCCTGAGGAAGAAGTTGCTCATGGTGCCTGCCGTGATCTGGAGCTGGCTTCTCCAGATGTCTGAGAGCTGCCCAGCACGCACCACAGTTCTGGTAATTTCTGAGCTTATTGTCACACCCATCATGAGGGGTTCTAAGCTAGGAGTGAGTTTTAGCACAGGGGACATTTGGAACACGTGGTCATTTTTTGTTTCCAGCTGCCTGCCCTGTGCACAGGGCAGACCCATACCTAGCAAAGGCTCTCACTGCAAGCCCATATAGGTCAACAAGTTTCCGTCCACACTACGACTGAATAAATTACCTTAGAAACAAGGAAACCATACTCAGCCCCCTTACTTCCATATCCTCTTACTGAATTTCTCTTCTTTTCTTGAGGTTAGTGGGGTCTACTGTGTCCTATGGAGTAGTGCCTCCTGTTCAGCACTCTCAACACTACACCCAAGGGCAATCACACTGGCAGCACAAACTCCACAGTGGGAAAATTTGCTCTACAGAAAAGGTAAGGGCTGAAATCACCCACCACCACTTTCATTGTCTTCCAATGAGTCAGTGGTCCTTAGGGCAATGCTTGGGTGTAGCTCCAAGTGAGGTAGAATGCCCTCTAGGCCAGCTCCAATACAGGTGTGTGGGACGGGGGGACTAGGTACCAGCAGCATGTAAGGACCAGATCATGGTCATGTGCATACACACACACACACATGCACGTGCATGCATGCACACATACACATGCATACACACATGCACGCGGGCATACACACACATGCATGCACACATACACACACACAGAAACTATGCAATCAGCAGACACTCTCACACTTCCACATAGGCACACCACATGACACACTAACCACACTGTGCACACATTACAGGCTGCTACCACACACCCTCCTGACACACACTACCCATACGACACATAAACACACACACATACTCCTACGAGTAGTCTTCTACCCCATAAAGGAGTAACTGCAACCATGAGAAAGCCAAGGAAAGGTAGTCTTCCTGATGCCCCACCCTCTTCTCATCCTTTATGGTTCACCCATCCCCACTCCTCCAACGCCAGCCTCCTAAAGTAAACATCTCAACCTCCTCTCAGGAAGCATCAAGCTCAGATGTCCCCTTTCCGCGTCCCTGAAGGCTCTGGCCAAGCAATTGGTCAGTGCTGCTTCACACCTAGTTCTGAATAACTCTGCTGCTGAATTTACCTCTGTCCTTCCTAGAATCCGCAGCAATCGGCACCTTGCAGAATTCCATCACTTGGGGCTCGTCGGCTGCCACATACACAGCTAATCCCAAGTCTTTCTCTCCTGCCAGACACCGCTACTAATGCCCAGGCAAGTCCTGCACAATTCCTCCCATATTGCTCTTTCCCTGTGTGCGCTGCCCAGCCCAGCCCTGCCCTGCCCTGCCCAGCTGAGCCATCAGACAGAGGATGTGCTCTGTGCACCTCTTAGGGATCCAGGAATAAGTGATACAAACCCACAGGGAGAGGAAGACAGCTGTTTCCTGGCAAGCAGATGAGAAGACGTCTTACCCCATTTTGCAGGCGCAAGCCTCAAGACTCAGGGATACCACCGCGCAAGACCAGGAAGGAGCATAGCAGAGGCAGGGCCCCTTAGTGAGACCCAGAACTGGGGGCCGTAGGCAGCAGCAGCCAAGCCAGCCCTGCAGACAGCTCTCCCCAGCCCCAAATGAGGGTCAGTTACAAAGAAAAGGAAAAGGCGTTCCTGATACGCGTCCTGTTTCCTCTCCTCCTCTGGGCTTCTCTGGCCATAGACAGCGGATGTCTCTGGGCTGGCAGAACTTGGCCTGTGCACAGCCAGCCAGTGGTGAGGGTCTCTCTGAACCTCTCTCTACCTCAGCAATACAGACTGCATGGAGATGAGTTTCTTGAGTGACCCTCGAGTTTCCCATCCTCGGTGCAGGGAGCCTCTCCGTGTTAACCCTTTGCGAGGTGACTCACAGGCAACACCTGACTCCACCAGAAAGGTACCTCCCCTAGGAAGCCTTCCTATCATTCTCGCTGGCTGCAGGAATCCTTCCTTCTACAGCTCCCCATCTTTGCTCTTATACCTGACTATCTGGCTCATTCCTTACTGGCTATCTGGAGGGGCGGAACTCTCTAGGAATCGGACAGTGGAAGGGATCCCAAAGTCAGAGCCCACCTGTTGAGTGCAAGGACAAAGTGTACCTGCCTGTTCTACAGAAGTCCCTCCTGGGGGTGGAGGTCAGGCCCCAAGCAGCATCTCCCTGAGGGGCGTGGCTATGACTCCTCTATCAGACTAGAAGCTCCTAAGGGAAAGAGGTCATGGTTCCTCATGCGGACAAGAGGGCTTCCAGGGAGCAGGAGCTGAGTTTCCCTGTCACACTAGACAGGACATGCCTCCCCCGCACTCCATCAGACCAGCAGCTCCCCTCCTCCATCAGACCTGCAGCCCCACAGCTATTCCAGAACAAACCAGTTCAGACAAAGGCATAGAGAAGAATTTTAAGGAATCTTGCCCAGGGTCCCATGCCAACTTCCAATTCACACCTCAACCAAACTGAAACCTTCATGTTATTAAGGCAGTCCGGTCAAGTGTCTAGGCAAAGGCTATCAACTGTCCATCAAAACTATCAGCTTCTGAAGGGATGGTGGCAGTTGTGGGGAGATGTCCCTGAAAAGGGGGTACCAAGACTGTGCACTCAGCTCTGGTCTTGATGTAACTATATGTCAGGTCCCTGTAGCCAATAATGTTACTTCCCCGTCTCCAAATGATGCTACACCTGTTCCTGGCTACATAGACATCAGCACTGGGAAGAACGAACAGGAGGGCCCATTCTAGCTTCCTCTTTGAAGGCAACACTGGCCTTCCCTGGGTGACACCCCTGCCCCTGACCCACGCAGCCATCATGTCTTCTCCCTACTCCTGCCAACTCCAGGAGCCCCTATTAGTCAGCATCAGACCACAGAGTCCACGCAACACCTCTGACAAGTTGACAAGTTGAGGCTCATGTGTTCCAAACCAGAGGTGGAAGCAAAGGTCGAGGACCCCGGGCTGAAGGTACAATCAGGGGGTTGAAGGGCAAGGTCTGAAATCAGACCCCAAGATCATGGCCCAAGCTGCCCAGAGCCAGCAGGCTGAAAGTCAGCTGAACACATGCACGGGAGAGAGCGGCTGCATTCTGGTGATGATCGGAGACTTTTCTGACTCAGAAATCATTACAAAACAGATGCTGCCGTGTTTACTACAGTCAGGCACTAGTCTAGATGCTTCATTAGTTCATTTAACACTCAACAAGCAGCCTGCACCTGTTGTTATCCCCTTTCAACACACACCACCTGATACATTCTTACTGTCTCCACTGGAAACTAACACATCGGTTAAAGAGTTCACCCAAGTAACAGAGTACGAAATGAACGACCTAAGCAGTCAAGGCAGATTAAGAAGCCAAAAGGAAGCTGGGTAGTGATAGCGCACACCTTTAGTCACAGCACTTGGGAGGCAGAGGCAGGAGGATATCTAATCTGGAGGCCAGCCTGGTCTATAGAGTGAGTTCCAGGATATCCAGGGCTACACAGAGAAACCCTGTCTCAAAAAACAAAAAGTCAAAAGGAGAGCCTGGGAAAATGAATCAGAGAGCAAGGGTGCTTGTAGCCAAACCTGGAACACACATGGTAGAAAGACAAAACTGACTCCCCCAAGTTACCCTCTGACTTCCACATGCAAACCACACACACACGTACACGCAACACACGCACGTGTGCACATGCACACATGCACACATACATGCACACACATGCACACACATACACTAAATGTGCAAGTTGAAAACTGCTAGAGCCCAATGGCAGAGCACTTGCCTTGCATGTAAATCAGTACCACCAGCCAAAAAAAACTAAAACTAATAACAGTGCTTCTGATATTAAAAGAACTGGATGCTTCTAAAAAGACACAACCCATTCCCTTTCTGTTCCAAACCACACATTTCATAACCGGACACAGGATGGTACAGCTCAGGATGTGAGAGGGTCTCCAAAAGAGTAGCACACAATGTTTCTCAGGCATCTTAAATCACAGTTATCCCTCTTTTCAAACTTTTAGTTTTGGTCTAGGGTCTCATGTAGCCCAGACTGGCCTCAAACTCATTATGTAACCAAGGATAGCGAATGCCTCCTCTGCCTGCCTCTACCGGCCAAGGGCTGAGCTTACAGGTGTAGGCCACCACATCCGGTTTCTGTGATGCTGAGGACCAAACCCAGAACTCTTTGCAAGCTCAGCAAGCAATCTAACAACTGAACAACATCCCCACTTATTTACCCATTTATTTATTGACATGGTTTCCTTATGTAGCCCAGGCTGTACCTGAATTCAAGGTCCTCCTGTCTCTGCCTCCTGAGCGCTGGGGTTACAAGCATAGATTACCACAGTCAGCTCTTCTGAAACCGAGTAATTTTATTAGAATTTAGAAAACAAAACTCCCATAATGATTTTTAGAGTTCCTGGCTACCGATGGTTCAGGTGTTGAGCCTTTTACATGGTTTTCGGGCCTCATCTTTTGGACAACTCCAATGAAAACAAAAACAATAGTCTCATTTTATAGAAGGAGAAGCAGGATCCAGAGAAGAGGAGAGAAGGCCACCACAGTCCTTGAGGCTGTCGAAGGCAAGGCCAACCTGCCAGACCCAGCCTCTATGTCTCCCCTGGATGTAAGTATTGCTCACCATGCTCTATGAAGGAAGCTGGGGAGGCTGAAGACCCCAAGAGGACCACTCGCTCCTCTGTGAGGAGCACTGACTCCTGGGGGCTTGTGCACCTCCAGAGGGAGCACCTCTCTACAGTTCTCTGTAGGCATTGTCCCTTTGGCTGTTTGCCCTGGCATATGGGAGCACTCTGAAGCTACATCTCCATCTTCTGCATCTGTTTGTTGACATAGTCTCTTCACGTAGCCCAGGCTGGACTTCAACTCAAGATCCTCCTGTCTCTCACTGAACACAATATAAATGATAAATATAAAGTGCACAGGCGGGATATCTAACGGGCCTGTGGCATCACAGTCCTGCTATTTAGCTACCTAGAGTGTGACACGTAGTTCTGGCACGAGCCTGGGTCCTATGCGTGACCATAAAACTAACACCGCCACAGCAAACAGACCCGCCAGGTGGACTGGGGCAGGTCCAAGTCTCTCTTGGCTTCAGCTGGAGCAGAGGCTCTCAGTGGAGTCATGCTACCTCACAAAAGCCTGGACGGCTGAGGAGATAGTAGGAATGAGGCATTCTGGGGAGGCCACAAGACCGTTAGGAGAACATGGCTGAATTATCGAACATATTTAAGAAATGATTTTCCGTTACTTCTAAGAACACGGAGACCTGGAAGTGAGGTGGGTGCCAAGAAGCTGGCCAAGAATGGTGGTAAGCAGGGGGAAGCATTCAGAGCACCTCCAAAACCTTCCCCTGGACTCGGTACGAAGCACCCCACACCCACTGCAAACCTTCACCCTACTTGCCAGTTTCACTTTTGTCCCGAGGGGTGGTGAGAAACCAGCTGTAAGGAGCCACACGGACCCCCTCAACCACTAGTCCGTCCAAAGCAGCACCCCCAGAACCAACTCTACCACCCCAGCCTAGAGACAGACCATGCGATCCCAAACCCTCCGAGAGGCGCACGGGAGGAATGGGTGTGAGTAGCGGACGAGGTGAAAGGCTGAGCTCTCTAGCCTGGCACCATCTCACATAGCATCTCGCCACACCCCTCCTCATCTGGGTCCCAAGAATGAACAAATCGATGTCTTCATGCACTGGGAGAATAAGCCAAGTTCAGTGTGTGGCGACTTCGTGCATAAGAGAAGACCAAGGCTATAGAGGACGGTGCCCTCAGGGCTGCCCATCAAGTGGGGAAAACCAATGTAATATTACATAAGGACAGCAGTCAGGAAAACCCACTGTCACCCAGCATCGACCGGGTGCTATCTGTGTGTCCAGCACATCCCCTAGCTTACGCTTTCATACACTGGTTCAGCCGTGGAAGACTGCTCAAGGGACAGGCTGTGGCTGAGCCACTTCCTAGTCTTGTCCCTACCACCCGAAGCCAGAGTGCCGACTTCCCAGTCCCTTTTGCCAAACCTTCTCTGGTATACCTCCACTACAGTGCTGTTGAGAACCAGAGGGGACTGACTGCCAGATGCCATGAGATGGGGGAAAACACAGCCCAGTGGCTAGCCCAGCAAAGGCACCAGAGGAGGGGTTGCCCAGGGGAGGACAGTAACTCCAGAGTGAGATGGAGATGGACAGGGCTGTTTAAACGTTACAGAGAGCAAGCTGTCCCCAGGCTTGGACTTGAAGGACAATGTCGGAAGACATTTAATGCATATGCATTTAATGCATACATTAAAACGGTATGCATATGCATTCGACACTCTGACCTAGCAGGAAGCATATTCACAACCCATTCAAAGTCACCCTTGTTCTGCCTCTCACAAGCCATGGTGGTGTTAACACACACACTCACATTTGCATGCGTGCATACACTTCGGTGATTGAGAAAAAAGAGGCTCGGTGAAGGAAGATAAGCAAGCCAGGCAAGTCAAGCCAAGACTGAATTCTAGGCAGAGGGAGGCGAGTCGGAGCCCAGCTGAGCTGCAGTCTGTTATGAGAGGCAGGGGGCCTTGTGTTCTTTAACTACCCCCCACTTCCAGCCCTGCTGGTCGCTGGTTCTCCTCTCCCCCTTACCACAACTCCTGTACACACACAGTCATGCTCTGGGGCCTGTCAAAAGGGACCCACCCTAGAAGGGCAGCCAGCAGAGCCAAGCAGCAGATCTCTGCCAGAGACAAGGATGAATCCTCGCTCCAGCGCCTCTGAGGACTGATAACCTCGACCCTCCACTGTCAATTTGCTCTCCCATCAAGTGCATGGCCGCCAGCCTCTCCCATCTCCTTCCTCTGCCCCTCACCCTCCCCAGGGAGCAGTTAGCTCAGCCTTTCCCATCAGTGGCTCAGGAATGATGGGAAGTGCTCCTGGCCAGGAACTGAGAGGAGGTTGCTCCAGGGAGGGAGGAGAGGGGCATCCTTGGGGCAAGGATAATGTCTGTGTTTCCTGAGCCCCACACTGCCAGGAGCACAGACCTGAACTTAAGGCCATGGTAGTGGCAGGGTCTCACTTTACGAATGGAAAAACAGAAACTCAGACACAGGAGAAAGGGGGAGTCCCAGGAATTAATTGACACAACACAGGTATGTATGGCAGGTTGGAGAAAGTACCCCATCCTACTCCTGAGATAAGACAGAGGGGCAGCACATGTTAAAAATCTTGCATGGGGTGTGGGGGGGGGGGCTCCTGAATTATGTGGGTAGGCGGGCCTATAGTAATCACAGGCTCAGAGAGAAAAGACAGCTTTAGAGTCACAGGAAGATACTCTACTGATGGCATTGGATACGGAGGACAGGGCCAGAAGTAATGGATGCAGGTGGTGTCTAGACGCCAGTGGGGACGAGTAAAAGCATTCTCCCCTGGGGTCGCCAGAAGGAACACAGTCCTGCTGACCCATTTTAGACTTCAGACCTCCAGAACCATAAAAGAAACATCTTGGGGGCTGGAGGGATGGCTCAGAGGTTAAGAGCACTGACTGCTCTTCCAGAGGTCCTGAGTTCAATTCCCAGCAACCACATGGTGGCTCATAGCCATCTGTAATGATATCTGACGCCCTCTTCTGGCCTGCAGGCATACATGCAGACAAATACTGAGAATACTGTATACATAATAAATAAATATATCTTTAAAAAAAAAAAAGAAAAGAAACATCTTTAATCTACCAAGGAGACTGAAGGTATTTCGGGTGAGGAAGTAGTAAGGCTCAGAGAAAGACTACCACTCGCTCAGGTCCCATACAGCACACACCACACTGCCTGCTGGGTACACGCCTTCAGAGCGGAAGCTTGCTGTCTTCCTTCCTCCTCCTGGAACTCTGGGTAGAGTTCACTCCCTTTCTAAAGCAAGGTGGTCTAGGAAGGACCCAGACCAGGGGGGTGAGACCCTGAGATAGTCTCTGACCCACCCTGGTATCCACAGCTCATCACCCCATCTCTCCTCCCTCTCCTCACTTCAGCCTCTCTCAAGACTCTTCATCGATGACTGTAAATTTCTGTAAAAAATAAATAACAGGGCTGGAGAGATGGCTCAGTGGTTAAGAGCATTGCCTGCTCTTCCAAAGGTCCTGAGTTCAATTCCCAGCAACCACATGGTGGCTCACAACCATCTGTAAGGAGGTCTGGTGCCCTCTTCGGGCCTGCAGACATGCACACAGACAGAATATTGTATAATAATAAATAAATAAATATTAAAAAAATAAATAAATAAAAAATAACATATGTCGAACCTGTTGCTTCATTAGCGTGCACAGCGCCCCCACACCCAGGTCCTACCACTGCATCTTGTATGGTTGCTCATTCAGAATCCTCAAGAACCCCTTGGTGACCCCTCAGGCCCTGCACTCCCTCCCTAGCTCTGCCTGTCTTCCTCAGAACACCCCTGTGCTGTACTCTCCTGTTAGCGGTCACAGAATATGGCCCTCGCTAAGCCAAAGGCGCTATCTGTGCAGCAGCAAAGGTAACCCAGGAGGTGTGCTGGCACTCAGCATGAGGAGGTCACCTCGCACTGGCTTGAGCTGAAAGATGCACCTGGCACATTCAGCCCTTGGAGTCACTCAGGAGGGAGGGGATGGTCTGACCCTTGTACGGATGAGGACAGAGACCCAGAGAGGGAGAGAACCTCCTCTGCTTACCCAGCTAAGCTAGAACCGTAGAACCAGCCCTCAGGCTAGCTACACGACTTGCGGGGCCGTGCAAATGAAAACGTGGATGTCAAGACAGAAACAGCTGTGTTAGAGCTCTGGGGAACCCTTCTGACTACAGATCCTGGCACCTCCCAGCCTCCCGTGGAGCTGCCCCCCTCCATCAGCAATGCCAGGCGACTCCCTGTGGAATGTTCAAAGGCAAAAATCCCAAAGGGTATTGGGAGGCATTGGGTGTCACATATGAGGAAGGGGCTGGACACGAAAGACTTGTTGAAGAAAATCTGGCCCCTACTCAGCATCCGTAGAGGATGCTGGGATTTTTTTTTCTCTTTTTCTTTCTTTCTTTTTTTTTTTCTTTTTCAGCTGTTACTTTTTTGTTTTGTTTTTGTTTTTCGAGACAGGGTTTCTCTGTAGCTTTGGAGCCTGGCCTGGAACTAGCTCTTGTAGACCAGGCTGGCCTCGAACTCACAGAGATCTGCCTGCCTCTGCCTCCCGAGTGCTGAGATTAAAGGCGTGCACCACCACCACCCAGCAGCTGTTTCGTTTTACACGTGCGTGTGTATGCAGGCCAGAGGTCAGTGTCAGGTGTCTCTCTCACTCACTCGTTAATTCCAGCTAGACTGGCTGGACTTGAACAAGCACCAGGAATCTGCCTGCCTCCACCTTCCAAGGATTGCAGGCTCATGCCCAACTTTTTATGGGGGACCTGGGGATCTGAACCCAGGTCCTCAGGCTTTCACAAGCACCTTGCCCACTGAACCATCAACCCAGCCCTGGAAGCTGCATTTTAGAAAAGGAGATGCTGTGTGTGGACCAGAGATACAGAGAACCAAGATGTCAGGCCTGAGGAATCCCAGTATCCTTCAAACTGTATTCAGGCGTCAGCCTTGTACAGAACCAGAGTATGAGGGGAACAGAATACAGGAAGGAACAGAGAAAAAGAAAGGAAATCTTTCCCCAGACTGCCTTGCTTATTTTTCCTAGCTCTCTGGACAGACAGACCCTCTGCCCTCATTATAGAGGTAACTGAACTCCCCAAAGCAGCAAAATGCCCGGTCACCCCCAGAAAATAACGGAGGCCTCACGGCTCCATCTCACCTGTGGGTGAAAACCTGCTTCAGTCACTGCTGTTATCCCACATCCTGCTCACTCAGAAAGCACAGCCAAACCCCAGAAGGTATTCAGACGTCCTCAGGCCCTCAAAGCCACAAACCCTCCCTTCCCTCTCCACTGCCAGCTGCCCCTCAAGGCCAGGCCTGTAGTACAGAAGCCAGAGACCAGCTGAGGAAGCCAGTGCAGCATTCTGGCAGTTCAGGGTGCCCATCATCAGACCAGACCTTTGTCCACATCTGGATCTCTCTCTCCAGCCTCCCCTCCTGCCCCTGCTGCACACATACCCTGGGCATCGGGACACCTCACAGAGTTTACATAGGCTGCTCTGATTGCACGGGAAGCCTTTCCCATCTGGCCTACCTTCAAAACTCATGCCAGCTCTACCTCCTCTGGCAAGAGCTCCCTGAGGCCCTTGTTTGCCCTAACCAGCTCAGCTTCCCTGGTTGCTCCTCCACCAGATTTACTAAGTAGCTGCACTCCCCCCCCACACACACACACAGTGCAAAGAGCTGAGGATAAAAAGTTCAGTCCTGGCTCTCTCAAGCCAGGGTGTGGCTCTGCTTTCTCCATGTGAACATACACCCAACAAGACCAGTGAGGGAACCTGGGCTAGGGATCTGTTCTGAGCTCCTACATGCCAGGTCTCTGCAGAGGCTGGGGACAAGGCCTCCCATGGCCCTCAGGCCTGGAGTAGAGATGCTGGGTGAGACAGATCCAAACTATTACCAAATGAGAACGAGGCCATTATGAGCCTTTCCGGAAATCAGAGGTCCTAGAGAGAAAAGGCACAGCCAAAATCCACCCAGATCAGTCCTGGGATGACCAGGAGCCTCCTCTGCAGGTGCGAGTTTTATGCTGAGGAGAAAGCAGGTAGTCCGCCCCCACCCTGAAGGACTTGCTCTATGGGTCCCTCAAAGGGTGGAAGGCATCAAGGTTCACTATGGAAAGCCACAGCCCACAGAAGCTCCAAGCAGACACGGTCGCTGCTGGAGGACTCAGGCCGAAGTGGAGTCAGATGGCAGAGGAAACATCTTGAGCGCCACTGGGAGGAAGGGAGGAGAAAGAGAGAGGAAGCAGCCAGACACGCAAACTCCTCCGCTTTGCCTCCTTCCAATCAAAACAGAATTCCTGGCAGGCAGGGACCTGTGAGGAAGGAGACAGGACAAGAACCTAGGGCCTTAGGGACCAGGGTGAGATGCTGGCCCTGGGGCTGGAGCCTCCGCCAGCTCGGAGGTGGAAGAGACAGCGTGGCCTAACGCCTACTCCTCATACCCTACTCACGTACCTAACACTGCCCTAACCCCAGATCCACGGTCTGGGTTGAGCAACAACACAGCAGAATTAGCACCAAATCAAAACCTATAATGGTGTACAAATGGTCTGATTGGGGGAATGAATGCCTAGCCTCTGAGGAAGCCCCAGCCCAAGCAAATGACCCTGGGTATCAGTTTCCACCACTGGGGGTGTGTGACAGTGCCGGGTTGACCACTGTGACCGAGGGACGTACAAACAGAACCCTAGAGGAGTCGACAGAGCATGGAGAAACAGCAGGAGAATAAGGTTGTTCTGAAGAGAGCTGAGGTCCTACTGAGCCTGAACCATCTGTGGACAGACAGGGGGAAGAGAAACAGGGGTGACCTCATCCAAAGAAGACAGGGGCCTCGTTCTTCAAGGCTGCTGACCAGGCAAAGCTACAACCTTCTACCCCAGTTCCTCTCCTGGCTGCCAAGACGGCAGTCCCCACAAAGCCGTTCACTTCTTACTAACTGAGTCGCAGTAGGCATGAGAGCTCAGGAGAGGGGACCCACAGCCCTGCTAAGTCTCTGCGCTCTGTAGTCAGTTCCTGACAGTTCTCACAACAACAGCAAAAGCCCAAGTCCCACTCGGTTCTGTGCAGTCTCCAAGACTGGAAGTTAGAAAAGACGCTGGGAACCGTTCTGAACTATTGTCCGTACCAGGCAGGGACACCAAAACCCAGGGCTTTGCTGCCTTCATGGCCTCCTGGAGTCTTTGTCACCAGCTCCTGAGTCTGGTACATTTCAAAACCATTAAGAAGGGCTGCTGGGTCCCAGGGGAGGCGCCTGCTCAGCCAGTTCTGGAGATGATGAAGGCTTTTCATCAATAGCCAAAGTTGCAGGTGCAGCCGCTGACTCTCCGACCAGGATGTGAGGCGGTCCTGAGGGCGGACTCTGAGTCATGTACACAGCTGTGTCTCCAGAGCCCTGCCCCAGCCCTGGCTCCTGTGGGTGCCCAGCAAATGAACAAATAAATGAAAACATGAATGAGTGATAATAACAGCTGCCAGTGTGGAGTTCTTCCAAATATCAACTCATGTAATCCTCGGGAAAGCTTTAAGATTCCCATAATAGAAGATTGAAATTTCCATGATAAAAACTTTATTATTCTCGCATTCTAGGCCAGGAAACCGAAACAAACAAATGATAAGAAACCTGGCCAAGATGACACGGCTTTGCGCTAAAGCTCTTACGGTTTTGTTTTTAAGATTTTAAAAAATCTTATTTATGGCTGGGCAGCGGTAGCGCACACCTTTGATCACAGTGTTCGGGAGGCAGATGCAGGCAGAGCTCTGTGAATCCAAGGCCAATCTGGTCTATGGAGAGAGTTCCAGGATAGCCTAAGACTACACAGAGAAACCCCAACTTGAAAAAAAAAATTGTATCTATGTGTCTGCATGTATGCATCTGTGTGCGTGTACATGCACATGTGTGAGCAGGTGTCCATGGAGACATCAGATCCCTGGGAGCTAGAGTTGTAGGCCTCTGTGAGCCACCCAACTCCAGTTCTCATGGCGGAACAGCAAGCACTCTTGACCACTGATCCATCTCTCCAGCCCCTGAGGATTGCTACGCTTTGGACAATGACTTGCATGTCTCCCAGCTAGGGTTCGGGTATTGGAAGCCTGTTCCCAGGGTGGTGGTAGTGAGGGGTGACGGAACTTTAAGAGGTGACGTTGACTGGGAGCTTAGCTCAACGGTGGAATGCCTGCCTTGCATCCTCGAGACCTGGGCTCCAGCTAAAGGAAGAGGAAGAAGGAAGCTAGCAGAAGACAGCTGGGTTGTTAGGGGAACTGACCTCGGAAGGGAGTAAGGTCGTCACCATAGGCTGGTTCTTGGGTGAGTTGTGGGCTGTGGAGGTAACTCAGTCACCTGGGAAAGCATATAGACCCACATAAAAAGGACTGCGTGGCGGTCCTTATAGTCCCAGCACTGATAGGTATAGACAGATGGTTCCCAAGAGTTTATTGGTAACCAGGCTAGGCTACCAGGTGAGCTCCAGGCCGGTAAGAAACCCTATCTCAGCTGGTTGTGGTGGCTCACACCGGCAGGATTTGCTGAAGGAGGCAGACGCAGGAGGATCACGAGTTTGAGGCCAGCCTGGGCTACACATCAAAAAAAAAAAAAAAAAAAAAAAAACCTTACATAGATAACTCCTGAGGAAGATGATTGCTGAGTAACACCAGAGATTGACCTCTGACCTCCACACATATGAGCATGGGCAGCCACACAAACGTGTATCCACATGAATGAATACATATACACACACAGACACATCAAAAACGGAGTGTGTTGTTAGGACAAGAAAGCCAGAGCCTGAGTAGCTGTCTGACTCCCAACCTCAGCACAGATCTCGCACACACACACCTGCTATGATGTCATCCATCACAAGGTCTTTGCCAGAGCCTCACCCACGCCAGTGCCTTCTCTTGGACTCCCCAGAACTGTGAGCTAATAGACCTCAGGTGTTCTACTACAGCAATAGAAATCAGGCCAATACCAGAGCTTTAGTCTTAACCACTGTCAAACTGCCCCCTCTGCACCAAAAGCCTGCCATGGCCTCTTAGACCTGGACTTTCCTTTCCTCAACAGCTTCAACCCAAATCCCAGGTTTCATCTTAGTTGCACCTCCTCCCAACAGAAGTCGCCTTTCTTACAACTGTTAACAACTTAAACACAAACTTACTGAGATGAAATTCACATTTAAAATAAAGATTCCGAACCAGACCCACTGACACACGCCTAACATCCTAGCACCCAGAAGCAGGAGGGTTGTGAGTCTGAGGTCAGCCTGAGTTACACAGTAAGACCCCATCCATAAGAGCCAGGCAGTGGTGGTGCGCCTTTAATCTCCAGCACTCGGGAGGCAGAGGCAGGCGGATCTCTGTCAGTTCAAGGCCAACCTGGTCTAAAAGAGCTAGTTCCAGGGCTGGAGAGATAGCTCAGAGGTTAAGAGCATTGCCTACTCTTCCAAAGGTCCTGAGTTCAATTCCCAGCAACCACATGGTGGCTCACAACCATCTGTAATGGGGTCTGGTGCCCTCTTCAGAATATTGTATACATAACAAATAAATAAATAAATAAATAAATAAATATTTAAAAAAAAAAAAAGAGCTAGTTCCAGGACAGGCTCCAAAGCTGCAGAGAAACCCTGTCTCAAAACAACAACAACAACATCAACAACAACAACAAAAGAAGAACAAAGGTTGTAGGGGACCAATAAAACAGTTGGAGATCGGGAAGATGGGTCAGTTGGTGAAGCACAACCTGAATTTGATCACCCAGAACCTAATCCAAAGAAGCCCATGTGAGGTAGCAGTGAGTACCTATAAAACCAGCACCAGGAGGCAAAGACAGAGGGGTCCCTGGGGGCTCACTTGCCCATCTAGACAAACCAGTGGACCTGAGGCAACTGAGGAAAATTGACATTAACCCTGCTTCTACATGCACGTGCACACCTACATAAACATATACAATTAGCTGATTAACAGTTAAAATAACTTTAAAATTAAGCCTTTGTAGAGAGTGAAGAAGTCAGTGGCTGTTAGCATCTTCACACAGCTCTGCAAAGCTGCGACCCGTCTGCTTCCAGTTCATGTCCACCAGTCTCTTTATCCATTAAATCTTTCCCCACCCTTTCCCTGTTATCTGCTGGCAGCCAGCCAGGGCCTGCTTTCCATCTCATGGATTCAGCTGTTCTAGCTATGTCACATAAATTCTCTAACACAATATGTGCCCTTCGGTACCCATCTCGGCAGGATGTCTTCACAATGATTCATCCAATTACAGCCTGAGTCAGGATTCGGCTGCCTTACTGTTGAATGACGTTCTGCGGCATGGATATACCACAATTCGCCCCTCTATACATCAGTGACCATAACTTTGGTGCCCTAGTTAGACCCGTAACCCCAATCCCCCACTCTGACCCCTCAAGTAAGGATTCTTTTGTTCCCATCACCAGAATGTAAAACTGGTGGCCATCTGGGGTACAGGTTATAACTTGAATCTGAAGTTAGACACCTTCCCAATGTGGTGTCCCCTGAAGCCTTCTCTTACTCCACACGTCTCTTCCTCTCTGACCATCTGTGTCTACTCCCCTGCCTCCGAGAAGGGGGCTGACGTGGTGTGCACAGTTCAAGCTGAGCCCAGATTCCACCATAGCCCAAAGTCACGGAGGCCCAAGGACTGCAGCCCCTACCCTTGGGGATGTTCTCCTGCTCAGTCAAGGGTTTCCAGGACCCAAGACTCGATACCAAGCACTCCATTTGTGAGGTAGGAATCCACAGCCGTGCCAGGAGCCTTTCATTATCCATGTTGTTTTCCTCTGCGAAGAGGAAGGTGGCCCCCAGCAGATGGCTCTAGAGATCCGTGAGCAAGACCAGTGAGCTGGGTTTGGCTGAACAGGAAGCTGGAAAACACAGACCGAGCAGGGCAGGGCAAGGGCATAGGGCAGTTGCTAATGAGGAGTTCTTGGCGGCCGTAAGTACCTCCACTTCTCAATTTTAAACACCCTTGGCCTCGAATCCCCAATACCTCTTCCTGCCACCAAACCTTGAACCATGCCAAATCACACCTTCTCTGAGCCTTCTAGCCCAGCAGCAAAAGGAGGTTGGTGATCTGGAATTAAAAGTCCTAAATACTTCCAGATCTGAAACTTTCTGAACATCAACAGACCACAAGGGGAACACTGTATATTTGACCTCATGCAAAGGGTCACAATGAAGACAAAGAAACTTCAGAACAAAACCGGAGCCAGGGATGCAGCTCCGTGGTAAGGACATGCCAGTCCTCATCACACACACACACACACACACACACACACACGCACACACACACACAGACACACACACACCTACAAAATCACCATTCAAATCGAAAACACTTCCCTAGCATATAGGATATTCAACCTAGGTAGAGTTCCAGACCTGGGGAGTGGAGCAGTGAGGCTGCCCTTGAGGAGTTATTCCTGCTGAGGCTGCTCCCAGCCAGGTGGAAGGTGACCACTAAACACCCTCACAGGTCATCTCGTTCACCTTCTGTTTGAGGATAGGGTCTTTAAAGTCCCTACGTATGTAACCAAGATTGAGCCCTAGAACTTCTTTTTAGATAAGGCCTCACTGCCTAGACATGAACTGAACACAGGCATGCTAAAGTGAGCCTCAGCCCTACTCAAAGAACTGCAGGCAACTGAGGGACCCTGGAGAGGGGATAGTCTTCCCTGGGGGAGGGCATGCTGATTGCTATCCAATAGCAAATGGTCAGCCCTAAAGACAGACACACAAGTAACAGACTGGGCAGGTTGTATTTAGGAAATCTATGTACATACATATAAGAACGTAACAACAATTAATGAAAAAGAAACCATGAATTTGAAAGAGAGCAAGGAGGGTGTTGTGGGATGTTTGTACACTGTGTGAAAATATATTGCTCTGATTGGTGTAACAAAAAGTTGAATGGCCAATGGCTAGGCAGGAGGTATGGGCGGGACTTCCAGGCAGAGAGAGGAAGTAGGAGGAGACAATCAAGGTGCAAGGGAGACACCAATGAGACACGGAAGGAGTTGGACATACAAAATAAAAGAGAGGTAAAAGGTCACATGGTAAAACATCGATTAATAAAAGCAGGTTAATTTAAGTTATAAGGGCCTAAACTAAGGCTGAGCTTTAGTTAATAATAATAATAATAATAATAAACAATAATCCATATCATTATTTGTGAGCTAGTGGCCCAAAGACAAATCCATCTACAGAGGGGTATATTAGAGGGTATAAAAAGAGGGAAAGGGGCTGGGCGGTGGTGGCGCACGCCTTTAATCCCAGCACTTGGGAGGCAGAGGCAGGTGGATCTCTGTGAGTTCAAGACCAGCCTGGTCTACAGAGCTAGTTCCAGGACAGGCTCCAAAACCACAGAGAAACCCTGTCTCGAAAAACCAAAAAAAAAAAAAAAAAAGAGGGAAAGGGGCCGGGTGGTGGTGGTGCACGCCTTTAATCCTAGCACTTGGGAGGCAGAGGCAGGCGGATCTCTGTGAGTTCGAGACCAGCCTAGTCTACAAGAGCTAGTTCCAGGACAGGCTCCAAAACCACAGGGAAACCCTGTCTCAAAAAAAAGCAAAAAAAAAAAAGAGGGAAAAGGGGGGATGTTGTAACCATATTATAATCTCAAAAAAAAAAAAAAAAGAAGCAATAGTAACAATAATAACAGTAATAACGATTAAGCCTCACTGTATCGCTGTAACTGGTCCAGAACTGGCTCTGTAGACCAGGCTGGCCTCAGATTCACAGAGATCCATCCACCTGCCTCTGCCTTCTGAGGGCTGGGATTCAAAGCGTGCACCATCCCCCAGCAAGCTCTCCTTGTAACTCTGGTCCTTTTACTTCTACTCCAGAGGACAGGTAGGGGACCAAAGCGCCCAGTTTATGCGGTGATAGAAGTGAACCCAGGACTTCGTAAATGCTAAGCAAGCGCTCCAGTAACCAAGCCACATGACTACAAATTCAGCCACATAGAAAAAATAATAATAATACTTATTATTACTGATTATCACTGAGCCTCCTCAGACCCCCTTCCCACGTGATGAGAGCTTAATAAATATGCAGTTGATGATGGATGGATGGACAGACAGACGGACAACTCTCCTTTGAAGCTGTGTGGTCTTAGACAAACCGGTCGACTCTGCCTGAGTCTCCCTTTACAAGCAGGAACCATACTTTGGGGTAATTTGGAAGACTGAAAGAGATCCTGAGCACAGGCTCAGGCGGAAATGGTCCCACCCTATCCCGCCCCTCTGTTCCTAAGGCCAGAGGGAAGCACCCGGTCTCTGGGCTGGGCCCCCTGGCTATACGTAAATGTTTATGCCAAGCCCCAGCCTCCCAGAGACAAGTTATTTGTTTGGCTTATAATTAATTGCAGAAGGCCAGGCTGGGCAATAAATTCTGCCAAGGAAACATAAACAGCTTTGCACAGAGCTCCCAGCCCATTGTGAGGCCAGCAGCGAGGGCCTGTGAGGAATGGAATGTCTGAGCTGGTCGGTCCCTGTACCCCAGGCACACAGATCACAGGTCAAAGGGAAGGACCTTTGAAAACAACAGCCTGACTTCCAGCATTACCTCCTCCAAGACCCAGCAGAACACTTGATGTATCTGGCTGCTCAATCTGACTCTCAACGGGGGGGGGGGGGGGAGTCGGAGGCTTGCCCCACCTAGAAAATGGCCCGGCTGGACGAGGAAGCAGGCTTGATTTCTGAGAGGGAAGAGCAGACAGAAGCCCTGTCCTCAGCATGGAATTCCTGCCGCATACCTCTGGTGCCAGCCACTGGAACCTGGGCTCCCAGGGTGCTGGCATTCCATGGCAGGGAGCTGCAGATGTCAGATTGTCACTAACAGAAATGTGATTACAGGATGCTGCAGAGAACAGAGCCGCTGGCCTGTGGGAGCCTAGCAACAGCCACAGTCTCTGGAGGTCCGCAGGGCAGAAGCCACACAGAAGGCCCCTGGCAGGGGCATACCCACCCTTTCAAAGTGTCTCAAAGGCCCTGTAGATGGGCTGTGGAAGGTCACAAGATGAACTAAACCAAACCCAGGGAGCACACACTGACTCGGGGACAGGCGGGTGGGTAAGATGTAGGATACAAGCTAGGGAGGGCCATGTGAAGGTGAGCTAGGCACAATCTGAGTACCTACCCTGTGCCAGGCCCTATATTATCTCTTTTGAGACTTACCACAGCCCCTATGACAGGAAGGACACTTTGAAGATGAAAATTTTTTTAAAAGTTCAGGAAAATGATGTAACTATTTAACAGTTTAACATCCATGGACCCGACAAACAGAAGGCATAAAATTTGATTTTTTTTTAATACTTTGAGACTAGGTCTCATGTAGCTAGAGCCAACCTTGGATGCACCATGTAGTGGAAGATGGTCTTGAATTGATCTCCTGCCTCAACCTCCGTGGTGCTTGGATGATGAGTGTGGACCACCACAGCCAATCAGACGTGAGACTTGAGACCTATCTCAATAACCAGGTCTCCTCCCTTTCTCCTAAAGTGGACACTGACCCTGCGGAAGGACAGGCAGCCCCCTCTGGGACTGACAGCCTATCCGCCTGGCTTCCTAATGAGCAGCCAAGTTCAGCTGAGCTGCCCCAGAGGCGTCCACAAGCCCCACAGCAACCAGACTCCTCCTCCAGCTGCTGGAACAGAGACAGCCAGGCCAGGCTTCCTCGAGTCCCCTTCCCATCAGGTTCTGATAGTCCCTTTCCAGTCCAGCTGTGCTCCACAGTTGATAGATCATGTCACCCTCCTGGTTTGTCCTGCCTTAACCCCCCAAGTGCCGAGATTCGAGACATGACCACTACACGCTGTTTGTGGGTACTGGGAATCAAACCCAGGGCCAGATACATGAGCTACACCCCCATCCCAGAAGTCTGCTTTAGAAAACAAACAAACAAACAAAAACTAACAAATGAACAACATGAATGATCTTTCTCTGTCAAAGTTCAGGGCAGCCCTGAGCCCTGTGGCACAAGACGAGGCCCAGAGAGGAGTCTGGAGTGCAAAAGGCCTGAAATTGGGGTGCAGTTTTGCCTTGAAGTAAATCTGCCTCGGGACTGGAGGAAGGGCCCAGAGGCGATCTGAGCATAACCCGCCTTCACAAAGGCCCTGCCCCCAGCCCAACAGACAGAGGAGGCTCCCAGGAAGTTCATCTGAAGCAGGGCCCTCCCTGCCTTCCGTGGCCCAGGTCTGTGCGTCTTGCCACAGCTTCTGAAGGAGCCAGGCTCGTCTGAATCCAGGGCCTGCTGCTCATGAAGGCCACACCAGCAGAATTCTTGGCGGGAATTCTTGGCGATCCTGCTGCACATCTCTGAGAAGATCCGTCCACAGACAGGCTGGCAGCCTCTGCCCCCAGCTGTACCTGCAACTCCAAGCAGCTAAGAAACCCACCTGCTGGCTAGCACATGCCACGGTCCCACAGCTACACAAGGCAAGTTGTTTTGTCCCCATTTTGCAAAAGGAGAGAGTTAGCGCCCACCAGTTATGCATTACACACACACACACATGCACACACGCTTATAGGGTACACACACACCAGGGGGCTTTCTACAAATGCCATGACCTAGACACATAGGTGGAAAGGCTGTGATCATGTGGAATGGCTGAGAGATTAAGTCTTTCTTTCATTTCTGAAAACAGACCGGAGCTGAAGCCCTCTTCCCCCATTCCCACCCTAGCCCTGGAGGGAAGAAGCAGTTGGCAGACATGTTAGAGGGCAGTGGTCCACGGAGCGAAAGGTCTTAAGCTACTGGGACAGACTGGCAGCTGGGGAATCTTCCTGAACAGCCACTGCCTTCTCTGGAGATATCCAAGGAAGCACCAGACCTCAGAAGTGAGTTTCAGAGCAACAGCCTCACACAGCGAGGGCCTTGGGTCCTTCCTCTCCCACCAAGCACATCTTACAACGGTCAGCTTTTCCTTCACTGCCCACCTCCTGGGCCTTCCAGATGCTCGTGCCGCTTCCTGACTCACCCTACAAACCAGTATTTGTTTTTATTTGCCCATGTCCCGCCTTGTGCTGCGTTAATGATGAATTCATTGATATACGTCATCCACAAGCCTTTACGGAAAATGTAAGTAGCAAACTGGTGGTTTGAATGAGAATGGCCCCCATAGGAGGTGTGACCTCATTGGAGGAGGTGTGTCACTGGGGGTGAACTTTGAGGTTTCAAAAGCCCATGGTAGGCCCAGTCACACCTCTCTCTCTCTCTCTCTCTCTCTCTCTCTCTCTCTCTCTCTCTCTCTCTCTCTCTCTCTCTGCCTCCTGCCTGAGGATCAGATGCAAACTCTCAGCTACTCTTCTGGGATCATGCCTGCCTGCCACCATGCTTCCCACCACGATGGTCTGAAACTGTAAGCAAGACCTCAGTTAAATGCTTCCTGTTTTAAGTGGTCTTGGTCATGGAGTCTCTTCACAGCAGCAGAAAAGCAACTAAGACAGTAGCTTGGTCCCAATGTGCTCAGCACTGAGATGGGGTGGGGGTGGGGGTTCCCTAAGGTGCAAAAGTGAGACAGGGCCATGAAGACCGACATGGCACTGTGTGCCCCACCCTGGCCCAGGTGACGGTCAGTGCTTCTATGCCAAGCTTCTATGCCACAAACACCTGCTGAGCTCTTCACGCACAGAGCGACACCACCCTATGAGGACGACCGTATCCATTATTTGGCATGCAGAAGAAACCGAGGCTCAAAAAAGCGGCCAGCATGACCTGTCCAGTTATAGAGCTTCAAGTGTCTGTCAAGACTTGAACTCAGATCCAACAAGACAGATAAAGGGAAGGGTGAGTTCCAGCATGCACACGACAGAGCTGTAAAAACACGATGCCCTCTCGGTCCACTTTGTAGCCAGTGCCTGACCCTCCTAGGTGGGCAGAAAGAGTGTAGTAGGAAAAGAAAAGAAAGGAGAAAGGTCTGGGTCTTGTTTATTCATCTCCAGGCTGGGAAATCCCAAAACCCCAGCTGAAAATGTATCCATTTCCCTTTTCTACCAGTTCTGTCTGCTTTCTTTCAGCACCAGGACCAGGAAGGAAGTGAGAAGAAGGGAAGGGAGCGTCTCCTTTGGGTCAGCAGTTTAGGCCCCACTTCCTCTGAGGCGACTGTGATCCACCTTGCCTAACTCTTGCCCCAAGCACAGCCTCTAACTGGAGCAGAGGACCCTTCTATCAGTAGCCCACTCCAGGACAGAGCGCCACCAAGGAGTCCTGCCAGGTGCCAAGGGACCGTGAGGACTATTTGGTCTTCCTCTAGGGAGCACACAGAGCCCAGAGAAAGTTCCACACCTGGAAAAGGTGCCCAAGTAACTGTTTAAATTAAGATCAAAGGGAGGGAGGGCCAGGGATGTAGCTTGGTAGGCAGAATGCTTGCCTCCCATGCAGGAGGGCCTGGGTTCGAGTCCCAGCAATACATAATACATATACAATACAATACATAATACATATACAATAGCACATGCCTGCATCCCAGCATTCAGGATGTGGACACAGGAAGATCACAAGTTCATGGTCATCCTCAAATACATAGTGAATTTGAAGTCAGCCTGGGATGCATGTGACCCTGTCTCCAAATGTGATGGATGGAGGGGATGGGAGGTCCTAAGGAAGAAGACAAGTATGGGAGCACATACCTTCATTCCCAGCACTCGGGAGGCTGAGGCAGGAGGATTGTCTTGAGTACAAAAACAGCTTGGGTTATTATATAATAAGATTGTGTCTTGAAAACAACATATAAAGAAGGTTCTACTAGTTGGGGGAAGAAAGGCTACCCAGGGCAAAAAGCCTGATCTGACAGAGACACAGGTGTGAGAAATCAGTGGTTGGGCTGGAGAGATGGCTCAGCAGTTAAGAACACTACCTGCTCTTCCAAAGGTCCTGAGTTCAATTCCCAGCAACCACATGCTGGCTTGCAACCCTCTGTAATGAGATCTGGTGCCCTCTTCTGGTATGCAGACATACGTGCAGGCAGAACACTATATAAAAGGTCAGTGGCTATAGACGTTAAGCCAGTGCCCACAATGTGAGGACAGCAGGCAGGAAGTTAGAGACAGAAACTGAAGGGCTCTAGCTGCCACCTGAAAATGACCCTCTTGTAGGGAGCAGCTGGCTATCTTTTAGGCTGGGAAGGTCACGGTCTGTTGTGTCTCTGAACAAAAGGATTGCTTCCAGGTTTTATACTGAGCCGCAGGACAGGCAGAACCCTGGTGGAACTGCCCAGGCCGGAGCCGGTGTGATGGAGCAGCATTAGAAGACACGCACACACCACCGTTCAGACTGGACGTCTGAGCTGGGATGGCAGGGCATGGGTTTCTCTCCAGGGAGTATGGACTCAGGCCGCCTCTTTTCCAGATATTCTCTGACTCATACGGAAGCCGAGGCTGGAGAAACCCAGGACCATCTGTGGCCTGGGCAAGGGTCATCATAGTCCTCTGCAAATTCCCTACTAGACACGGTTCGTTCTGCAAAATGGTGATTTCAGTCGTGGCTGCTGGATGGCTGCAGACAAGGCAGTGTGTTGCTGCGTGTGAGGAAGAGAAGTGCGCATATTAACTGCTTGATTATAACGTGTCATCAGCTCTGTCCTTTTTAGGATATTGGGAGAAAAAAAAACTTGGCAAAAAAAAATCAAAATCCTCATTACTAAGTCTTTTGAAATGCCTTCAGTTTTCTCCCACAGCCCTGGGGCCACAGACTCATGATAAAAATCTCACCCACCAGGTGAGCCCTGTTAAGATGCTGGGCGCTCTCATTAGCACAGACACTACAGTGAAGGAGAAGGGTACCACTTCCCCAGAGTCTGAGCATCTCATCCACAGACATGGAGAGTTGAAGGCCCCAGCCTATACCCTCTCTACCACACCGCTTGGCCTCAACGTTCCTAAAGAAGGTCCTCTGACCTATAAAGACCGGCACCCATGCCCCTTCCTGGCCACAGCCCCAAACCAAAGCTGTTTCTCCTAAGACTTAGCTCCCAGCCTTGCACTCTGCTGGAAACCTCCAGAGAAGCTGTGAAACCCCTCCCACCACCACCACCAGGGTAGAGACCCTGGGAAGTCCTGGCTTCCGCTGCTGTTTGCCCAGCGTCTGCCAATATGTCTGTCTCATTTCCAATCTCACCGAAATATTCACTGCGACACTTTTACTCTTCACCCTGATTTCCTGACCTTTTTGTTTTAGTTTTGTTTAGAAAGGGGGTGGGGGAGACTCACTAGGTCATCCTAGCTGACCCAGAGCTTACTGTGTAGAGCAGGATGACCTCACACTTGTAAGCATCCTCCTCCCTCTCTCTCCCGAGTGCTGGGATTAGAAGCAATGCACGCTAGCTTTGTTTTTGTTTTTGTTCTGATGCTGTCTGCATTCCCAAGAAATTCTTTATTGAAATACCAAAGGATGCTCAATCGTGCTACAAGGACATGTGTTCAAATATGTTCATAGTAGCATTGTTTGTCATAGCCAGAATCTGGAAACAACCTAAACAGCCTTCAACAAAAGAATGAATAAGGAAAATGTGGCATATTTATACAATGGAGTACTACACAGCAGAAAAAAATAACGACATCTTGAAATTTGCAGGCAAATAGATCTAGAAAACATCATATGGGGGCTGGAGAGATGGCTCAGAGGTTAAGAGCACTGACTGCTCTTCCAGAGGTCCTGAGTTCAATTCCCAGCACCCACATGGTAATAAGATCTGATGCACTCTTCTGACCTGCAGGTGTACATTCAGGCAAAACACTGTACACATAATAAATAATAAAACATTTATAAAAAAAATCATATTGAGTGAGGTAACACAGACCCAGAAAGACAAATATTATATGTACTCACTCATAAGTGACTTTTAGACATAAAGCAAAGAAAACCAGCCTGCAATTCACAATCCCAGAGAACCTACACAACACAGATCCTGCATCTAATCTACACGGGAAGTAGAAAAAGACAAGATCTCCTGAGTAAACTGAGAGCATGGGGACTGTGGGAGAGGATTGAAGGGGAGGGGAGAGGAAGGGAGGGGAGCAGAGAAAAATGTGTAGCTCAATAAAATCAATTAAAAAAAAAAAAGCCTTGAATCTCAACCTGACACAGGGGTGCTCCAGGCCCAGTTGACAGGGTCTGTTCCACAGACCACTGAGCTCACACCTACGGGGCCTATCAAATGCATCTCCCACCATGTACTTGAGTGTCCCTGTTCTGTAGAGAGGTCTCCAAGTGTTAATCCTGGACTGCTGTCTCTGGTTATAAATGGATATCCCTTACCACTCTCTTAAGAACGTTACAGACATTTATTTTCCGTCTCCCCCAAACATACAAATGAAGAGGCTGTCTCCACTTCCTACCTCAGGTGCCCAGCATCGAGCCCAGGGGTCTGGCAAGATGCTCAGGGAAACATTTGTTCGTTGGCACCTCCTGGGGAGGGTGGCATGGCCCAGTTAAAAGGGAATAAGCCATCCCTGAAAACCCCAGCCAACAAGAGTCAGAGTTCCATGCATGCACGCTCCGGGAGGAGCAGCTCGCCAGCCGCAGAGAAACGATCCACCTTAAGTTTCGCATGAAGCCGAACTGCTCCTTAAATGTCCACTGTGGTAGGCTACACTCCAGGGACATGCCTGTAGTAGAGGTCTGGCACCTAGCCAGCACTGAAGAAATGTTTGTGTAATGGAACAGAACAAACCGAAAAAATGCTGGCGATTTGTTTCCTCTGGCTGCAGAGGCCAGATCCCCTCTGGGGGCAGTTTGTAGGCAAATGATCTCAGGCCTTGCCGCCTCCTTCCTCTAATGAAGCTTTGCCGCTTCAGACTCCTCGGGTGTGGGAGGAGGCAAAGCTCAGTGCCAACCCAGAGGCCTGCACTGAGGCAGCCCACAAGGCTTGCCCCAGAGGGTGTGGACAAGGAGATCACCACCGCACCCCAACACAGAGTCTCCACAACCTGCTGGGCCTAGACATCCTGAGCAAAGCAGCACCTGCCTCCTGCTCGCAGGGCCTCACAGGGGAGGGAAGGAGGAAGTGAGCAGGGAGTCTCATTGGCTTATATAACCAGCTTCCTAGGCGTCCTCCAAGTCAGAGGCCCTTGCTGGGGGCAGGTCACAGCCCAACTCTGAGGCTGCCAGAGGTTGGGGAAACAGAGGCAAACTCCTGCCCTGTGCTGCCGGTCCCCCAGACCCCCTCCTGCCGAAGGCTGGGAACCAGGAAGGGCTGTTGTTTTTCAAGTGTGTGAAAAAGTGGCCTGTCGGCTTCCCTGGCAGCAAACCAGGCTCTGGGCTCTGAAAGGGGGAGAGTGGTAAAGGAGTTAGGACTACATCTGGCATGCCAAGGGCCCTCTGTCCACAGCGGCTCCCAGCTTCCAGCTCTGCGATCTCTCCCCCACTTCCTCTTAGAGAATCTGCTTCGGCAGACAGAGGCCAAAGAGGAGGCGCTTCAGCCCAGGCCTACAGCACTGGCCCTGGGCAACCTCGCTTCCCTTTCCTGTCATGACTGGTCTTCTATGGCACTGGCCACCATCCAGCAGTGTCCTGGACCAGCTGGGGGAAAGTCAGGAGAGGCAAGAGAAGAGGAACAGGGAGGGGATGGATGGAGGGGATAGGCAGACAAAAAGCCAAAGTCCATGTCCCAGGCTTCAGTAACAAGTGACATAGATATCACATTTTATTTGTGTCCGTGTGTCTGAGAATAGAGCTCAAATTCAGGCAGTCAGTCCTGGCAGCAAGTGCCTTCGCCGACTGAGCTATCTCACTGATCCCTTTATTTCAGAAAGTGGTTGGCCCAAAATTCAAGGCAATCCTCCTGTAATAATGATTTGATCAAACCCTTACCTCTGGGCCCATAGCCACCCAGTATGATAGGTGCTCTGGCTTCCCAAGTGTGGGAACTGATGCCCAGAGAACCCAAGCCCCTTGACCAAGATCATGGAAGTGAACTAGAGTGGGCAGTAGCTAGCAAGTTTGTCTTTTACTGCAAAATCCACACCCAAAACCTTGGGGCTCTATCTCTAGGGAGATCCTGCTCCCATCACACACATACATACACCACACACACACACACACATACACACACACGCACGCACGCACGCACGCCCTGAGTATTACTGGGGAAATTCCTACATAGACAGAAAAGACACTGCTCTGTCCCTGAAGAGGGGGAAACCACACTTTAGACAGTCCCTCCCTGCGGACACTGTTTAGAATCACAGGACAGAGGCCGGACTGGGCCTGGGGCAGGAGGTACCTGGAGAGAGAGCATCCTAGCGGGGCTTCTGGCAAACCTCCCCTTCCAATTAACCTCCGCCAAGGGCTACTCAGACCCACAGGTTCCAGCAGAGCCTGGCACCGTCTGCTCCTCCCTAAGCATAGGCTGCCGGAGGCTAAGTCTTTGCTCTCGAGCACAGAGCAGCATGGCTTAAGTATTTTCCTCTCTCTTCAGCACAGAACCTGTAAAATGAGGAGAGACCTCCAGAGACCGCCTAGGCCAAAGCCTCTCCCATCTCCTCTTAGACACACTGAGGAACTGAGGATCAGAGCAGAGGAACAGCTTGCCTTGAGATGAGAGGACCTAGAAAGTGGGGTTCAGGCTCCCATTTGACCAAAGCGCTCTGCCCAGATGGCACCCTCTCTGCACCTGCCCCTTCCCTTGCTCTCTAGTTCCTCTCCCTGCTTCCCTTTCCAAGCTCTGCCCTGCAGACTCAGCTCTCAGCATCCCTCTCAGCACCCTCTTCCTTTCTCCCAGCCTCACCACCCTCCCTGATCCCCCCCCCCCCAACACACACACACTCTGCTGGGTCAAACATCCATTCTTGTGTGGTTTAATTAGCTGATTATGGGTGCAGCCTGCTGGCTTCAGTGTACAGAATTCTGTCCCTTATAATGAGGTGGGTTCTGAGCACTTGCCCACTGGGCAGCCAATGGGGAGTCCTAGGCTCTGCCAGCCAAGGCAGCCTCTTGAACTGCATAAAGAGCTCCTTGATGCAGGCAGATCATGGGAAGCCATGGTCCCCTCCTCAAGCCAGGTCAAACCACACTGGGTGTCCTATTGCCAGGCCCAGATGTCCACCCTCAAGTGGGACTCCCTTCTTTCACGCCACTGTCCAAAGGCTCTGGAACTTCTGAACTGAGCATGACCCAAGGAGCCCGTACTTAGGGGTCGGGGGAAGATATGGCTCAGCCGATGAAGCGTTTGAGTGTTTGCCTAGTATGTATGAATCCTGGGTTCGATCCCCTGCACCACATAGACCAAGCACACCGACACAGGCCTATTAATCCCAGCTCTGAGGGTAGAGGCAGGAGGATCAAAAGTTCAAGACCAACCTTGGCTAAATAGGGAGATATAGGCTAGCCTGAGCTAAGTAAGGACCCTGCCTAACCAGAAAAGCAGGGCTGGGGCTATAGCTCAGAGGTAGAGGACTTGCCTAGCTCACATGGGTTTCATCCCTAGTACCAGAGATTGGGGCAAGCAGAGAGAGGCTTGGATGGTTTACCCAGAGGGAGCAGGAGCAGCAGCAGCCGCGGTGCCGACAGCCATCAACCCCCTGCCAGAGGGTTCCAAGGTCAAAAACTATGGCTTTTGAATCTAGAGAAAGTTGGCCATCCTGTGACCTCTGCCTTCCAGACCACGAGCCCAATCTAATTCCTGTGGCTCTACGCTACCTTACTCTCCCCTCGGAGGACATCTCCCACCGGAACATCCACATTCAGTTTCGTTCACTGCACAAATATTTGTGGAGCTCAGTGCCACACTAGGCCTGCTCAGAACAGATACGAGGGGCAAGACTACCTGGGCCAGGTGCCCTTGCAGAGTTCTTGCTTCATAGGACAGAAGATCGCAGAGTGCAAGCAGGAAGGGAGGCAAGCGCATGCACGAGAAGAACACAAAGAGATCAGGAAGCTTTGGAAGGCTTCCTGGAGGAACCCAGGCCTGTCTGATGGGAGGGGCATTTCCTGGGGGAGCTCAGCTGATCCAGGGAGTGCATTCCACACTTGCCTTCAGCCCTGACACTGTGCCAAGACTCCAAGCTAGAACTGTCAGCTCACCTAACCCTCAAGACAACCTCCTCCCAGGTTTACAGCCAGCAAGCTACAATCAGCAGAACAACTGGTTAGACAATCAGCTTTCGAGTGTCAGAGCTGGGCTTTGAAATCGGGAAGCTGGTTCTTCCCAGAGCAACTAATCCACTCCTGATAGATAGGATGGTTTCAGAGAGGCTGGCCTAGAAATGGGCCCCAGAGTACCACAGAGACTCAGGCTGCTTCCTAAAGGAGGTGATCCCCGAAGACCCTTGAAGGAGCTGGGCGGTGATGGTACACACCTTTAATTTCAGCACTTGGAAGGCAGAGGCAGGTGGATCTCCAAGTTCAAGGCCAGCCTGGTCCAGGACAGCCAGGGCTACACTGAGAAACCCTTTCAGGGGGGGGGAGGGGGGAGTAGGGAGCGGTTGGCAGGACGGAATGGACATGTCTAGGAGGGAACTGACCTTCAGAGACTTGTCAATGACTAGTTGATGTCCCTGGAAGCTGGAGATGAGACCAGAGGGTGAAGGCCACTTCTAAAGGAAGACTTGATGCCACAGAAACAAGTAGGAGGTACATACATCCTTTTGAACCCTTAGACTCTTAGACCACTTAGACTCTACACCCTGGACCGACTTCCTCGGCAGTGTCTGCCTCACCAGTCTGTAACTGAAGCCTGAGCTATTCAATCCCCCATTTTTGGCCCTCAGAAGAAAAACCAGCAATCAGAATGCAAGACAAGGGCCTCACACATGCAGGCTGGTTTGACTTCTATAGAGACACTCAGCATCAGAGTTGGAGAATCTCATGCCCTAGGTCACAACCAAGAGTAAGCAATCAACAAGGACTGGAGTGTTCCTAGAATGGTCCATCCCTACTCCCTTGGCCTTTGGCAAAAACCTCTACACTTCCATTGGTGGCAACACAGAACGGGTGAAACTACAAGAGCATCAGGGGACTCATTGTGAATCCATAGGCCCCAGGCCAGCATGGAGGGGACAGTCTGCCTCACAGCTCAGGAATTGGAGAGTCTTGCCTCCTGCCACAGCACCCCACCTTGCTGAGGCTCTTCAGTCAACAGTCAGTATTCTCTCCCTGGGACTCAAGCTCTGTGGGAACCTCACCAAACAGGGCCCCATCGTTTCAGTATTGACTTCAATCCCACAGACTTCCAGGGACCTGTGAGGTCCAGCCCCTGGGGCCTGGCCTCCTGGGGACTCATGTGGCATCAGGTCTCCTGGGCAGGAACAAGGAGTTCCTCTGAGGCAGTTCTAGAGATGGGCCAGTCCCAGGAAGGAGGAGGCTGTCTCCTGAGAGATGACCCAGCCAGGGCTCCTCTGAGGAGGGAGGCAGAGAAGGGGCTGGACAACAGAGCCCTTTGTTCCCCTCTCAAAACAGCCACCCTGTCCCACCCCCATTCTCCACTCCTTTGCTAGGAATCAAGCCACCACCCCCAGGGACAGGATCCATTCTGCACATGGCAGGGCAGTGCCTGGAATCTGCCAGGAGGACCCTGTTCTATCCCAGCACATACATATAGTAATAAGACTCACCCTTAGCAGCCCCGTGCCCCATGGAGTGGGGACATTGTCTGCTAGGCAGCCTCCAGTCTGATGGAGTATTGCTGCCTCTGCCTGGGACCTCCCAGTCTAAATGATGTATGATCCCACTCCTCTGGACGCCCAGCCCAATGTGAGGAGAAGTGCTTTGGTTCAGAGGAATCCTTAATGGAAGAGATGAAATTGACGTCAGCACTTAGGGGGCCCCAGGGCTGAGAGCAGAGGCATAAGGAGGACAGAGTTCAGTCCAGTTCAACAAAGCTCTGGCAGGCGTCTTCCAAGAACCAGATCTGAAGGCTGGTGGACCCACAGACAAGAAGCAGATTTAGCCAGAACCAAAAAGAGCTCACCAGTGGGGAAGAAAACACACACCCTGGGTACAACTAAGACTGTGCCGTGGTATTCAGCTGCTTTAGTGCCTAGGGCCAGCGTGGCCACCCCCTCAGCCTTGCCTTCATAGTCCCACACCTAAGCTAGTGTCGATACCTTGGCATGGGCTCATCTTTCTGTCTAGGGCACCCTCCTGCCACCTAGGCCCTCCTTGAGATCCAGTACCCAGCTCAGGGTCACCAGATCCCAGAGTCAGAGGAGCCTCAGTCCAGGAGCATGCCTGCACTGGCCAGCTCACCACAGTGTTTCTTCCATCCTACAAGACCTGGATTCCTCCAGGAAGCCCTCACTGATTTCAAGTGTTTTGTGAGCCATTTTGCAGAGGAGAGGACCAGAAGGCACACAGGAAAGCAGAGGCTACCCCTTTCTCCTCCACCTACTGTGTTTGGCTGCACCCTCACCGCTCCACCAAACCCCCAGACTCCTGTCCACCTCCTGGCTACATGTGGTGATCTTGCTGTAGACCCGCCCCTAGACTCTGCAGCTCTTCCCTGCTTCTGGGACTCCAGTCCCAGATGTCCTCAGCTGTCTGCTGCTTCTCTCCACCCCACACACCGTGCTCTCCAAGGAGACTCTGCAGTCCCTGTCATCTCCCGACACCAAGGTCATCTATATCTTCCAAGGTCCACTTAGAAGCCTGTCAAGTCCCCACCTGCCCCTCCGTCCCTAGCCTGAGGTCCAGAGGAACCTGCCAAAACCTCCCTCATCTTCCTCAGCCCACTCCTGGCTCCCCTGCCATCCATGGAGGCCTCGGCTAGACAGTCAGCGTTTCACCCCAGCAAGCAGTAGAACAGATAACCTAGTGGAGGTCAAGAGGCCACTGTGAATCTCCTTGTTGCTGTCTTCAGCCTCCACAGCCCATGTGAAGGGAAGGCCCTGGATGAGGCAAGCCCACAACCAAGGACCCCTGACCCCATGCCAACTAGAGGTTTCGGTCTCCGGCCAGGAGGTCCAGACTTGAAAGGAAATGAATGAGCCATTAAAGGAGTCTGCAGCCCGGAGGCCAGCTGGGAATCAGGGACACTGGGCCAGGCTCACCGCCACGCCCAGCAGCAACCCAGGAACACTCCTGCCAAAGCCACAGGACTTCCCTATGTTCTAGCCAAGAAGGGTCACCCAGGGCTTAACCACCTCAAGAAAGACAGCCAAGGTTCACAGAGAGCTGGTGATTGCAAGTCCCCATTACAGCCGCCCTCCCGCCCTGGGGCCGAGTGTGTGTGTGGGGGGGGGGAGGGGGAAAGTTCAACATCCACAGCAAAGGAAATTCTACTCCATCCCTCCTGTTGCCTCAAGATGATCCCTTGGGTCACTTTGAGAGTTCACAGGACCAGCTGTGGATAAGACAAGCACCTTTCCCTCTGAGTACACAGTAGTAGAGGGGACCCGATGGGCAGAGAGACCTCTGCTCAGATGTTAGCTGGCTGAATGGTGGTAGACATGATTCCTCTCTCCTAGTTAATTTCCATAGCTTTAAAGTGGGAACAGCAATTCCTATGTTAATAAATACAGTGAGATTACACAATACGTCTTGTATGTGTGCTGATGTGCATGCACATGTATGTGCACGTATGTAAAGACCAGAAGTTGATACCCAGCATCCTCCTCAGACACTCTCCACACTATGTTTTGAGACAGAGCCTCTCGCTAAACCTGAGTGGTAGGCTGATTAACGAGAGACATCCAGCAACCTACCTGTCTCCACATCCTTTCCCTCCTGACCCCCAACCCCCAGTACCAGGGTTAGAGACCACCATACCCAGTTTTTATGTGGGTTCTGGAGATCCAAACTCAGGACCACGTCCATAAGCAGCACACACTTTTCTGGAGGCATCTCCCCAGCCCCTGTGAACATAATTCTAACACCAGAAAGGCAGCAAAAGTCCAATCAACTATCCAGCTTACTAGGTCCCTCTTCCTTGTCCATATGCTGTGGATTCGTCCCATCCTCCCCACAGCCTTAGCTCTGAGGCTTCTTCCTAGAGGTCTCTCCTCCAGATCTAAGAGGAAGATTCGCTTTTGCCCTTCCCTTATCCCACCCTCTCCTTTCCGCTGACATTCCTAGGCCCTGCTCACCCCTAAGGTCCACCCCCAGGCTGCAGGGCTCCTTTCACATCTCCAGGCCTGGCAGGGGACTTCCATTCCTTAGGCTTCCAGGTGAATCTTTGCAGCTCTGACTATCCTGGACAGCTTCAGGCCACATCAAACCCAGAGTTCTGGTGGGGCCTCCTCTTCTGCTCTCACAGTGCAGTGTCCTGCATCACAACAGCCTGGGAATCTTCTGGGGATTCCTCTTTAGAGACTCCAGTCCCGGGGTAGGAAGAAGCCACTTGAATTAACCTGTGCTCCTGCCTGGGACCCCTGTTAGGGCTCCATCTTGGTGCTAGCTTGTTCCTGCCCTGTAATTTCTCCTCCTCTCTCTCTCTGTCTCTCTCTCTGTCTCTGTGTCTCTCTGTCTCTGTCTCTCTCTCTCTGTCTGTCTGTCTCTGTCTTTGTCTCTCTGTCTCTGTCTCTCTCTCTCTCAACCCAGGGAGTTCCCAGAGAGCAGTGACAGTTTTGATTAACGTTCATTATCACTTCCTCTGTAGGGTGAAATCCGAGACAGATGGATAGATGTGAAGACCTCAGAGTCTGGGTGTTGGGTGTTTTTGCAATGTCCTTTCCAATTCACAAAGTAAAATCTCATGGCTCATGGAACACAATAGTCAAAGTATCTTTGCCATGTTGCCTTTCGTATCTAGAGAGGTCTAGAAAGGGAGTGTCAGAATTTGGAGTTCTAGAGGATCTCGGAGTTGGGGGTGGGGACCCAGGGGGGCCAGGGAGGGAGAGGTAGAGTCTGTCTAGCCAGACTATGTTTCCAGGCCTAGGCAGCACGTGCTCCTATGTCCAGTGAACTCAGTAGGCTCATGGGAACCATGAAAACTAAAGAGCAGATTGCTCCAATTTACAGATGGGAATTCCAGGTCTGCCTTTGAGCGAGAAGCACAGCAGGAGGAGTCAAGGACAAAGCTCAGGTCTCAGACAGGTTCTCCAACAGGTGTCCGGCAGCCCATAAAGTCCTCATCCTGTGACAATTCACGCTATCAAAGAGGCATGTGACACTTCTCCCCTAGTTACAGAGAGGCCCAGCAGGGCTGAGTCACCCCGGTCACCAGCAGCACAGAAGAACAAAGGAGAAGGGATGGCTGCTGACTCCCTGCTATGCCCTTCTGGACCAAAGTCTGACCTCACAGGTCAGCAGGGTCTCCATGGGGCGATGGATGTGACTGGAGGGTCTCACATCCTTCCTCCAAGGGCAGAGGCTGGGGTCACAGTGCTGGCCAGCCAGCTGCTTGGGACTGAGACTCAAGGTGAATGCAAACATATCGTGACCCTGTGCAGTCTCCCATGGCTCTGCACAGAGCGGGTACCCCGCTAGTCCTCACACCTGGGGGCCACACAGTGCCTAGTGACTCCAAGGAGAGCCACAGACACAGTGGGTTCTGGCCTCTGCCGCCTCCTGACCTTAAAACCAAGGCAAGTGATCTCGCTCATCCTTTGATACCTCTTTGGAGAAGGCAGAAAAGGAAAATGGTTCTCCTAGAAGAGCTTCAGTAGGAAGGCTGGTGGGGAGCAGTTTCCAAACACAAGGTGTCTGAGTAACTTCAGTGCCTCAGTTTCTACTCCTGGGAAATGGGAATAACCTCTGGAGCCCCTTTCACAAGATGCTAAGAGTCTCAGCCAGCAGTAGGCAAAAATCAACTTGTTTGCGGGTCCCAACATGTGGCCACAGGGATGCCTCCTCTCTGGTCATCTCTGATCCCCTCTACTATTTCTAGTATACAACAGGAGCTTAATAAATAAATGTTGGAAGAAAGGAGGTAAAGGCAGAGAGGATACAAAGATAAGAGTGATAAGGAAAGAAATGAAAAGCAGCAGGTGCAGGAAGGCAGGAGGAGGAGCCGCCAGGGAGGGCTGCAATGACACTTCCAGGGGCCAGGAAGGTGAAATGATAGGTTGACCAGGGCTGGTTTAGATCATAAGGCTGACCCCAGGGCTTCCCCGACCCTCCCCTAGGCCTCCTACTTTGCCCTAGCTTCCATTTCAAGGGCCTAACCTCTCCTCTCAAAGGAGGCTCCACCAAACGGTTCCCCTCACCTCCCTCAGCTAGAGGTAGCTCCCAGCTATTTGCTTTGGAGGTCAGAGGGGAAGGAAGCCACTGGAACTAGAAACTGCCTTTCCAAGCCCCAGACAGGGTCCTCCACTCTGCGACCTGTGTTTCCAGTCCTACTGTGGTGAGTCAGGAGTGAGTGTATCCAGAACACCAGGGGGATGTCAGGCCCTGCAGGCATTTTCTGACACGCAGTGTGGTTAGCACTGGTGTGTCACTAAGACATGTGGCCGCATCATGTCATGTCAGAGAGGACAGATTGCATGCACCAGCCAGAGCATGCTTCGCAGCATCCAAGTCACAGGATATGTGTGTTGGTGTATGCCCACATGTGTGTTGGCAACACGAGGGTGTGTTAGAGCTGGTGAGTGTTTTAGTGGGACCTGTGTATGCTAACAGGACTGTCAGTAAGAATGTGTTGACAGACGAGTGTGTGCGCGCGCGCCAGAGAGAAGGTGTGTGACGTCGTCTTGTCACAGATGCGAAGAGTGTGGCAGCGGCTGTCAGCTTGTGCCAGCCAAAGAAGGGTGCTCCTGTGTTCATGAGCGTGTGTGTGTGTGTGTGTGTGTGTGTGGTGTCAGCCTGCCCCGGACTGTCCTCGAAACTGCCTGCCAGTGCAGGGTGTGTGAGCTCGCCTCGGCCAGGAAACGTGAGCCAGATGGGGTGGCCCACCCTGGCTGCCTCGGTCCTTACACATGGTTCTTGCCAGCGACCACACAAGAGACTTGGGCAGAGCACAGAGTGCCAGACCCAGGGTGACGCTGATTGGAACCTCCGCCCGTGCCCTCTCCCAGGTCGTCCCCACGAGCGCGTGGGGCAGGGCGGCCACCCGCACTCACCGTGTCCCTTTGTCGCCCATGGTCCGCGGCGGCCGCAGGGAGGTCCGCGGCGTCAGCTCCCAGGCTGGAAAATCCCCGGCCGCCAGGAGGAGCGCGGGCCAGCCCGCTCCCGGCTACCCCGCTCCGCCTCCTCCGCTGTCGCCGCCGCCGCCGCCCCCGCCCGGGTCCCCGCCCGTCGCTGGAGCAGCACAGCGCCCGGACCGCCGCCAGGGGCGTGGAGTGTGCGGGTGTGAGCGCGCGTGTGTGGCTCGGTGCGCGGCTCTGCGTGTGCGTGCCCAGAGAGTAAAGGCTGGGCTGCTGACCGCGGCTGGTCCACGCGAGCGCGTGCACGTAAGCGCGTGCCAATGCGAGTGAGTGCACGGCTGTGCGCGCGAGCCTGTCGGGAAAGTGTCTGTGTGTCTCTGTGTGTGTATGCAGAGGTGTGCACGTCTTTGTGCAGTTGTGCGTGTGTGCGCACAGCCGTGGGTGCGAGCGCTTCTCCCGCGCACGCCAGGGCTGGCCTTTGTGTCCGCGGGTAGATAAAAGCGGAAAATCCGCAGACTCTGAGGCCCAGCCACAGCGGCGCCCCTGCGTGAGGACAGCGAGAGATTCCAGAAGCCTAGCCAGGCCTTCGCCCTTTGCTCCACCCTCCCCGCCCCCGCCCTTCTGGAGAGATACCACCCAACTGCAGAACGGGGACAGGAAGAAGGGGTGGGGGCGGGCAGCGGACTGCAACTCGGAAGAGCTGATGAGAGTGGAAAGGGTACGGGAGGGGCAGGCCGAAAGAGGAAGCGGTGAGAACTGGAGATAAGGTAGGGACAGAGAAATGACCACCGTTGGTGGCCGATAACATCGTCGTTGTTAGCACCCAGGCCTACCTTGGTTGCCTGCAATGGTGACTCTGAACACTAGCCATCTCAGATCCCATTCCATGCGTACTGGCTGGGTCCTAAGACCAGCAGGTGACCTGTCCACGGGTTGAAGGGACTTACTTGTTCTTGTGAGCGGGCTCCTGAATACAATAGTGTCCAACAGAGCCTACTATCTACAGTTTTCTTGGTATTCTTAGAAATCTTGACTTTCCTCAAGTTCCGTACCAGGGCAGAAGCTGCAAGCAGGTGAGGGGTAGGAGGGGTAGGGAAGGGTTTTGGGTTTTAACCTAGTTTCTCCTTGCAGGGATCTTGAGGGGTCCCTTCTTGCTTTATAGGCAGTGGAAGAATGTGAGGTCTTTCTCACCGCCTCACTGCTGGGGTTAGACTAATTGGCCCTGATAGGTCCCTGATATTGGAGTATTAAGGATAGGAAAGGAAACTATCATTTGCTCTGATGCAATTGCGGCTCTGGAAACATCTCCTGTAATTATGTTCAGAAGCAGTTACCTATGCTGTTTACATAGAGTGTGCTGTTTATAGAGTTGGTAATAATATCCTAGGATAATGACTGTAATTATGTCCAGATTGGGGAGGGGTGGGTAGAGGCTAATGGACAGGCAGGGTGGTCCACGTCTGGACAGTAAGAGCTGGGAGAAAATAGATTAAGGTCTGGGACTTTCACCTGCCCTTTCTTCGCGCCTGGGTTCTTCCCCTGCCCCAAGCAGGGCAGAACCGGCAGCCACCTTATCCTTCTATAGGAGTAGGGGAATCTTGAAAGGAGCAGAATAGAATCCTCTGTTGATAGCAGGAAGTTCCCTTTGTGAGCCCAAAAGACTGATGACCATTGGAGGGAACTTGTACTCTCCACACAGGCTTCCTCCAAATCCAAGGCTATCAATACAGTGCCCAGTGCTAATTCTCAGAGCATTCAGGCAAATTTGTCATCCCACTCCATAAGTATCTGCGATTATGTTACTATAACGATGTTTTAGACTACTTTCCCAATAAAACAAACGGCCTGGATAGATGCACCAGATGGTTCCAGGTAGCCCACACCTCCATGGAGCTCTTCCTGGACCAGCTTTGGAAAACAAGACTTGAAACACTGAGGGACACAAACAGATTGGTAGATGGTAGAGTCAACTTGCAAGATGTCAAGTGCAGGCGTCCCTTCTATAAACCCCATAAGGGGTTGGATAGTGATCCCAGTGCCACTGGACACGCCTGTGAACTAGATCCTCTGTTGCCTTTTCTGAAATGAATGATTGAACTGGTGCTTAGAGAAACTAAGTCACAGCCGGGTGGTGGTGGTGCACGCCTTTAGCCCCAGCACTCCGGAGACAGAGGCAGGCAGATCTCAGTGAGTTCGAGGCCAGCCTGGTCTACAAGAGCTAGTTCCAGGACAGGCTCCAAAGCTACAGAGAAACCCTGTCTTGAAAAGAGAGAGAGAGAACCTAATGGCCCCTAACCTCCCTTTCTCCAGTTTTCCTCCAAGGGATGCTAACACAGAGCAAAGCCAGAATTCCGCTTACTTTTTATTCAATGACTGTTTATTGTCCCAGTTGTGGTTCTGGAGAATTTACAGGTCAGTAGCAAATAGGGCAGAGTTTTCAATGCAGGGAGTGCTCGAGAATAGGGCGTGGGGTGGGGTGAGAGGGCACTTTCCTTTCATCTGTGAGGCCTAAGGAAAGCACTTAGCACTCATCCAGTAATCAAAATTAATAAAACTGCAAAAGCAGTCACAAGACCTCCCCGTCAGGAATCTAGTTTTAATGATAGTGTTATGAAATAAACCAAAACGTAGTGGTTGGGGTTAACGTCCTGAGATAAGGCTCTCCAAAGAGGAGACCTTTGGGCAGAAAGCTGCACCAAGGAGCCAGGGACAGGAAGGACAAGCAAGGACCCAGGAGGGTGTGTCTGGGTTTGGTAAACAGGAAGAGTGGGTGCAGGTAAGGCAGGCAGCAGCCATATCACACAGGTCTCATAATTAGAGGTGAGGTGCATGAGAAGTCTATTTAAAGAGAAGGTTTGGGGCTTCAGTGTGCCCAACCTTTGGCCCATGGGCTACATGCAGCCAAGAATACCCATGAATGTGGCCCAACACACAAGCATAAACTTCTTTAAAATATGAGGAGATTTTTGTGTGATTAGACGGTGCACTTCTGGTGTATGAACTTTGTAGGTGGCAATGCTGTGTCCTAATGCCAAGAGGCATGCAGGTCACAGTCCAGCTTCTAAGGTTGTGCTGCACGGTCTTGTCGGGGATGGCATGGAACCAGGCAAGAGCGGAGGCTGCGTGCCCCCTCGGTGCAGCCTCCTGGTTTGTACTAGAGCTGTGGCCCAGGAAATACAGACTCATGGCTGCCCTTGGAGGCTGTGTGGCCCTTTCCTGCAGCTATGATTAAGCACCATGACCAAGGCAACTGAAGGGAGAGTTAACTTTGGATGGTTCCAGAAGGATGAGAAGCCATGATGCCAGATCACATAGGCTTGTGCTTGGAGCAGGACGCTCAGCTCACATCTCTTAGTAGTCAGCATGAAGCAAAAAGAGCACACTAGCACTCAGGAGGAAGGGACAAGTGGATCTCTGTGAGTTCGAGCCCAGCCTGGTCTACATAGTAAGTTCTAGGACAGGGTCCATAACTACTGAGAAACCCTGTCTCAAAAAAACTAAAAAACAAAAACAAAAAGACACTGGGTATGATGTATGATGTGACATTTTGAAACCTCAAAGCCCACCACAGTGGCTACTTCCTCCAGGAGGGCGACACCCCCTAGACCTCCTTGAACACTTCAACTGGGGACCAAGTATTCAAAGGCCAGAGCCTGTGGGGGACATTTCTAATTCACGCCACCACAGAGGTAGAGCCAGCTGCACCTGCTCAGGGACTGGACCGTGCAAAGGGGTGGGGGTTCAGGATGACTTGAAGGTTTAGGGCAGAGTCTGTTCAATGCTCACGCAGGCCTCTTTCTCAAACAAGGGAAGTTCCACCCTCCCTATCTTAACCTTCACCAGAGAGATTTCCCTAAAGGCAAATGGAGTCTACGAAGGCCCCCAGGAAACAGCCACCTCCAGCTCTGCGCCACTGAGACCTCCTACTCGTCTACAGTTGATCACACACAATCATAGCTTCTTCCCTTTGTAAAGTTTTTGAGACAGGGTCTATCATAACCCAGCCTGGCCTTTAACTCACTATGCAGCCAAAGATGACCTTGATCTTCTGATCCTCCTGCCTCTACTTCCTCGGGTCCTGGGAAGTCAGGTACCTACTTACCACGGCATCCCGTTTATGCAATCCTGGGCTTTGAATACGAGGTACGTATCTTTCCAAGTGAGCTACATTCCCAGCCTTCTAACAATTTTTTCAATTTATTTATTTATTTAGGTTTTTCGAGACAGGGTTTCTCTGTAGCTTTGGAGCCTGGCCTGGAACTAGCTCTTGTAGACTAGGCTGGCCTCGAACTCACAGAGATCCGCATGCCTCTGCCTCCCGAGTACTGGGATTAAAGGCGTGCGCCACCACTGCCCAGCCAATTTCTTGGATTAAAAAGAAAAAACAAAAAACGAGCTCAGTGGAGAAATGCATCTGTGGTTAAGAGCATGGCTGAGCTTGCAGAAGACCCGAGTTTGGTTCCTAACACCTAAGGCAGGAAGCTCACAAATGTCTGGAACTCCAGTTCTGGAGACTCTAATGTCCTCTTTTGGCCTCAGTAGGGAACTGCACTGGCATGCATACTCACACATAGACATGCATGCATATGCATAATTTAAAATAAAAATAAACTTTTTTTTTAAATGAACCTAGGCTGACAAGAGAGCTTAGCAAGTGAGGGTGCTCGCTAACAAATCTACCTGGGAGTCCTTGGGAGACCCCCATGGAGAAAGGAGAGAACGCCAGCAAGCTGACCTCTGACCTCCACATGCACGCGGTGGTATGTCTGCACTGCCCCTCCCAAGTAATGAAAAAAAAAAACATAGAGGGCGATATATGAAGTCAACCTCTGGTGTCCAATAGGCACTAGGCAAATACACCCACACACTCATAGTAGTAACACACACACCTGTAATCCCAACCCTTGAGAGGCAGAGGTAGGATTGCCTTAAGTGTGAGGTCAGCCTGAATAAACTATACAGCAAGTACCAAGCCAGCTAGGGTTCCAGAGTGAGCCCGTCTCACATCAAAACAAAACAGCCTTTGGAAATGATCCAGCAGATCATACCTTGACCAGGACTCTTAACGAAGCAGACCTTGGGCCCTCTTTCCCCAGTTCTTCCTCATGTCAGTCCTAGCTAGACCCTTTTGTTTGTTCTTCTTCCCAAAGTTGCCGCTTTAAATAAATTCTCTCTCTGTTTAAAAAAAAAAAAATAATAAGGGAGGTGTGGAGGAGTGAAAATGATTCCTGCTTTCTTTAGGAAGGAAGTGCTGAGCCAAGAACACAGCAAATGAAGGCAGACCTAGGACTAAGAGTCAAAGCTAGGTCAAGCAGTTGAAAGGCAGAATGAGGGACAAGGGAGCGGGAGGGTTGTCTCTGCACTTGCAGTTAACTGATGTTCCCTGGAGATGCTGGAAGTTAGAAACTTCTCTAACTTGCCCAACCAGAAATCTGAGTGCCATTCTTGACAAGTCCCTTGCCTCCTCAATCAATCCAGTCCAGGACTTCTGTCTCCTATGTCCCTCCCAGCAAAGCTAGGGAAATGAGCAGGAATTAGACCACATCATACCAAGATGTGTGTGTGAGTGTGTGTGTTTGTGTGTGTGTTTTTGTGTGTGTGTGTGGTGTGTATGTGTGAATGGTATGTGTGTGGTGTATGTGATATATATGTGGTGTGTGGGATGTGTATGTGTGTGTGGTGTGATGTGTGTGGTGTGTATGTGTGAATGGTATGTGTGGTATATGTGTGTGTGGTGTATGTGGTATATGTGTGGTGTGTGAGATGTGTGTGTGTGCTGTGTGTGTGCTGTGTGTGGTGTGTGTATGTGTGAATAATATGTGTGTGGTGTATATGTGGTATGTGATGTGTGTGTGGTGTGTGTATGCGTGTGTGGTGTATGTGGTATATATGTGTGGTTTATGTGTGTGTTATGTGTGATGTGTGTGGTGTGCATGTGGTGTGTGTATGTGGTGTGTGTGGTGTGTGTATGTGTGTGTGGTGTGTGTCGTGTGCATGTGGTGTGTGTATGTGGTGTGTGTGGTGTGTGTATGTGTGTGGTGTGTGTGAGGTGTGTGTAGGTTGTGTGTGTGTATGTGTGTGTGATGTGTCAATGTCATGTCTGTGTGTGTAAGGAGTTTAGTCTTCATTCCGCAGCCAGTGAAGAGGCTGTAAAGACTTCTAGCAGAAAGGGGACGCGCTAAGATGTGTTCTGAGATCGCTCCAGCTGTTATATGAAGAATAAATTAGACAGGGATGGAGAGAGCTCATAGCCAAGAGCAGCAAGGAGGAGGAATGAAGGATGAACTGCATTCCAGGGGGAGGGCACACAGTGGCAGCAGAACCTGAGCAGAGAAAGGAGGAGCCTGCCACAGGGAGGACTCAGATGGACCTGGGGCCAGTGCCTGGAACAGGAGACAGGGAGTGGAAAGGAAGCCCAGACAGCGGCTACACTGAGGAAGCAGGCTCAGAGACTGGGCAGCTCGTCACCGTGCAGAGCTAGTTCAGCTATTGATGAACTGCAGTCCCCGCTACAGACAATGTTGAAGTTTTCCTGGTTTGACATAAACAATTGGTGTTGCTGAAGGTAAGACAAACCTCAGGACAGAACACTACAGAGATGTCCTCAAAGACAACTTAGTAATAAATAAACAATAAAAGTGTCTTTAAGATCATTCAGTATTTACTATCTACTACAGATAGGTAGACAGGTAAACCCAGAATCTTTTCACAGCGCAGGCATGAAAGTTACTAAATATTTGTTCCAATTTTGACTATTCTTTTTTTTTTTTTTTTTTTTTTTTCTGTGGCTTTGGAGCCTGACCTGGAACTAGCTCTCGTAGACCAGGCTGGTCTCGAACTCACAGAGATCCGCCTGCCTCTGCCTCCTGAGTGCTGGGATTAAAGGCGTGCGCCACCACCGCCCGGCAATTTTGACTATTCTTGATGTTAACAATAGCAGGCTTGATTTTTTTGTTTGGACTTTTTTTTGTTTTGTTTTCGTTTTTTGAGGCAGGGTTGCCTTGGCTGTCCTGGAACTCACTCTGTAAACCTGGCTGGCCTCAAATTCATAGAGGTCCACCTGTCTCTGCCTTCTGAGTTCTGGGATTAAAGGTGTGCACCACAACTGCTTGGCTCAATAGCAGATTTTTAATTAAAAGAAACTTGTGAACTTTCTTTTTCCAGAGACAGGGTTTCGTATAGTCCAGGCTGCCCTTGACCCCACAGAGAGCAGTAGGAGAGCGTCTCTACCCACTTCCTCCATCTCCCAAGTACTGGGTTATACACGCACATCATTACAACTTTTCTAAACGGTTCATTAAAAACAAATAACTATAATTGATAGTCACTAAAAGAATAATGTTTTTAAAAAATTCACAAGTTCAAGATGGCCAGCCAGTGATTTAATGATCTGTTAGCACAAAAGGAATGCTCTTCACAAGCAGCTGACAAAGCCAGGCAATGGTGGTGCACGCCTTTAATCCCAGCACTTGGGAGACAGAGGCAGGCAGATATCTGTGAGTTTGAGGACAGCTTGGTCTACAGCACAAATTCCAGGACAGCAAGATATACACAGATACCTGTTTTGAAAAAAACAAACAAACAAAAAAGTATAAGAATTTCACAGATTTGATGAAAAAGATCACCTCATATATTCAAGGATTTTGGCAAAACAGAAACAGGGAAAATGAAACCCACAAAGTAGATATCCAAGCATATCCTAGCCAAGCAGCTATAAACCAGAATAAGAGAAAAACCTGAAAGCCACAAGAAGGCACGTAGCAAATAGATACAGAAAACGATCCAGTGGGGTTTGACTTCTCAGAGGCCAAGATGATGGAATAACACCACCACCACAGGACCCAAACCAAAACCCAAATACATCCTGTGGACCCACCGAAGTCAAGACAAATAAGAGCCAAGACCATTCCTCTCCCCCAGATCTGCAGTGAGAAGTGTTCACGGAAGCTCTTGAGGGTGAAGGGCAAGGGCTTAGATGGAATATATAAATAATAAAACAAGGATAGAAGTTTAGAAGTGGGCAAATGTCTCTGAAAATGAAAAATGTACTAACAACCAAAAGACTTACATTTTTGTTTAATTTGTTTTGTTACATTTTATTTATTTAGGTTGTGTATGTACTTACACACGAAGTCTCCAAGGAGTCCCAGTTGGGAGGTGGTGGCACACTCCTTTAATCCTAGCACTCGAGAGGCAGGTGGATCTCTATGAGTTAGAGGCCAGCCTGGTCTGCAGAGTGAGGTCCAGGACAGCCTGGGGCACACAGGGAAGAAAATCCTGTCTCAAAAAAAAAAAAAAAAAAAAAAAGTTGTTTTTTTCATTTTATTTATTTTTTTCTCCTTGGGTGTCTACCATTCAGCTCCTCCAACTTATTCCAGGGATTTATTCTTACCTATGAACGCCCAGCCTTAGTTTAGCTTGTTTCTAGTCAGCTTTTCTAAGTTAAATTATCACATTTCTCTGTAACTACGTTTTGCCTCTGGGCTTTTTACCTTTCTTTATTCTTTATTATTATTATTTATGTATTTATTTGCTGAATGATGGTGGCACACGCCTTTAACCCCAGCACTTAGGAGGCAGAGGCAGGCCTGGTCTACAAGAGATAGTCCCAGGACAGGATCCAAAGCTACAGAGAAAGCCTGTTTTGAAAAACCAAAATAATAATGATAATAATAATAATAAGAAGAAGAAGAAGAGGAGGAGGAGGAGGAGGAGGAAGAAGAAGAAGAAGGAAGAAGAAGAAGGAAGAAGAAGAAGAAGAAGAAGAAGAAGAAGAAGAAGAAGAAGAAGAAGAAGAAGAAGAAGAAGAAGAAGAAGAAGAAGAAAACTTTTTTATGTGCATTGGTGTTTTGCCTGCCTATATGTCTGTGTGAGGGTGTCAGGTCCTCTGGAACCAGAGTTACAGACAGTCGTGAGCGGCCATGTGGGTACTGGGAACTGAATCCAGGTCCTCTGGAAGAGCAGTCTATCTGAGCCATCTCTCCAGTCCCTACCTTTCTTTATTCTATATGTCTTTCTTTTCTTCTTACTCTATGGCTAGCTGTGTGACTGGGTGACTGACCCCTGGTGTCCTTCTCCCCTCCTCTTCTTGTTCCTAGCTCTTCTATCAAGCCTAGATTTCTCCTCCTATTTATTCTCTCTGCCTGGCAGCCCCGCCTATCCTTTCTCCTGCCTAGCTATTGGCCGTTCAGCTCTTTAGTAGACCAATCAGGTGTTTTAAGCAGGCTAAGTAACACAGCTTTACAGAGTTAAATAAATGCAACATAAAAGAATGCAACACCAAACCATAATCCCAGAGAACTTAGACAACAATGCGGACACTAAGAGAAACTTACATAGATATAATCTACAATGGAAGTAGAAAGTATAAAAAGACAAGGTCTCCTGAGTAAATTGGGAGCATGGGGACCTTGGGGGAGGGTTGAAGGGGGAGGGGAGAGGCAGGGAGGGGAGCAGAGAAAAATGTAGAGCTCAATAAATATCAATAATGTTTTGCAAAAAAGAAAGAAAGAAAAAATCACTAACAGTCAAAAAAAAAAGAATGCAACACATTTTTGCATCATTAAACAAATTTTCCACAGCATAAACAAATGCAACACATCTTAAACTAATATTCCACAACGGAGAAGAAGCCTGAGTCCCTGAGATGTGTCTTATTTGTTTTGCAGGCGGTGTGTGCGTGTGTGTGTTTTGAACCCCAGACCAATCACAAGCCAGGGAAGTGTTGGAACACTACACTACACTATCTCCATTCCCAGTTGGCGAGGTAAGTGCCTTCCCAGGTTTACTCACTGACCCTATAAACTTGGAACTGTTACATGCCAAAATAACAACACTTTTGTGGGGTTAAAAGTTTGTTTCTATTTTGGTTTGGTTGAGTTGGGTTTCTTTTGTTGGGGGTTGTTTGTTTTTTAGGCTAGTTTAGTTTTTGAGACAAGGGCTTATGTAGCCAAGGCTAGCCCTGAATTCCTGACCCTCTTGAACCATTTTCCAAATGCTGAGATTATAGGCATTGGCACCATGCCTGACTATGGGTTTAAAAATATATAACAGTAACTGGTAACCTCAAGCAGGTCGTCCGTGAGATTACTGTGTTGCAATTCATACAGCCTGTTCTAATTGTAATAAGAAGATATATTGTATGTAGTCCCTAAATACAAAACACTGCAGTTGGGGTGTAGTTCAGTGTAATGCCTAGCAGGTATGAAGTTTTGTGTTTAATCCCTGAACTATAAAAAGCAAAAAATAAAAATAAATAAAAAATAAAAATACAAGAAGCTGGGGGCAGGCAAGATGACTCATAGAGTAAAGGCACTTGCCGAGTCAGGTGGCCTTTGTTCCATCCTCAAACCCACAAGACAGAAGATGAGCACTGAGTCCTGAAAATTGTCCTTTGGCCTTCACATGCTCTGTGGTGTGGGCAGACACGCCACCACATACACAATAAAGAAAGAAAAAAAAATGTACTTTCTGTCTCCTAAACAGCTGAGATCACAGCCTGTGTCTTACTATAGCTGGCACTATTGGACTTAAATTATCAAAATTTTTCTTAAGCTGGAAAACTTAATTATAAACACACATGCAAATATAGCCCATGACATTTTAAAAGCAAAGCTATGGTGTGGTGGCGCATGCATCTTTGATCCCAGCACTCAGAAGACAGAGGCAAGCGAGTCTCTATGAGTTCAAGGCTACCTGGTCTACATAACTAGATGTATTTGTCCATCAATGACATTTTGGTACAGCTATAATGGCTGAAAACAGAAAAGCTTAAAGCTGCTTTTCTTTGTTCTTGGAAACAGGATTTTACGTAGCCCAGGTTGGCCTTGAGCTCACTACTCACTATTATATAGAAACTTTGAAATGATATTATCCTGCATCCACAAAACCAGAGAGAATACTAATAAAAAGGATCAATACGAAAGCGTAAGGTTTCAGAGAAAAGAAAAACAGGAGAGTTCAAAATAATGAAAACAAAAAAGCACAATTTTTAAACATTTAGAGGCAGTTGCCAGAAAGCAAAGAGTTAGGACGAGGCGTGTTAGCAGGATTTAGGAGCCAAACGGAATAAATTCTCAACAGCCAACAGTGGAACAATTTGAGCAATAAAGTGAATAATGTCTTGGGCTAGGACCCAAAGTCTAAAATAAATAAACACGAACCACAGTGATCTAAATGAATAAATAAATACATAGGGGAAGTCAGGACTGTAATCCCAGCGCCTGGGTGACTGGAGGTGAAAGGTCAGGAGTTTAAGGCTTCTCCTCCTTCACGTTTCAAGTTCAATACCAGCCTGAGCTAATGATGCAGTTTCAAAAACCAATAAACAACAACAACAACAAAACAAGAAAATCAAGGTAAGAGGATCTGACAGTGACTTCTGCAACCCAGTGGTGGCTCCTATCAGTAGATGATGTCACATGATGGGAAATCACAAGAAAGATGCTAAATTTTTGTAGGGACATTCTACAAAATGCCTTCTGGGAGTCAGGAGAGAGGGCTCAGTAGTTAAGAGCACCGTCTGCTCTCCCAGAGGTCTGCAGTTCAGTTCCCAGCATCCATGCTGGGCCAGTCACAAGCACCTCCTTGGGTGACTTTCCCAGCAAGTCCCAAGCAGTTCCTCCTAGTCAGGATCTGTGGAAATGTGCCTAGCCACCCTCATTTGAGCGAGCCCTCTAGACCAAGTGGTGCAGGTCATGTCTGAGATCCGTGGGTGGGTGCGGATGGTGCATGAGTTGGCACTGGTGGATCGGTCAGACCCCCCTTTGGGCTTAATTCTTCACAACCTGCAACTGCCACAGGCCCCGTCTCCAGGTGGGACAGACTCTAGAATTTCTCAGGACCAGGCTGATGCTTGTCTCCAGGAGAAAATACTTCCATCTTAGCCGTGTCCTCCGTCTCACCCTCCTCCCCTGTAACGATGTCCTCAGTTCCCCTCACTTGTGTCCCTTCTTATGGTTTGTATGTAGCTTGAGGGTGTTCCCCAAGGGTTCGAGAGCAAGAAGTTGGTTGCCTGATGTGACCATGTTGGGAGATGATGAGGTCTAGTGGGAGTGGTTAGATCATCTTTCTCAAAAAATTGAAGAATTTCTGATAGGACCTTAAAGTACTTGGATTACCAAAGAGTGAGCTGTTAAATGTAAAAGCCAGAACCTGAGCCCTGAGTCCCTCTTTGGCTTTCTGTTTTTCCAGGTGATGGCGCCCTCTCATCCATTCCTATCATTGTGACACCGTTTGCCCCGAAGTCCTGAGCAAAACTGTTTTCAAACAGTGCCACGTCCTTGAAGCTCCAGAACTAAATAAACTTCTTTATAAACATCCAGCTTCAGACATTTTGTTACAGAAATAGGAAACAAACAAATACATTGTTGCAGGCATTAAGATACAAAGTTGTGGGCTCTAAGATACATAGTTGTGAAACATAGTTGTGCAGACACAAACTGAAAGAAACCCGGTAGTAGGGGCTGTATTTGATTTCAAGCCTAACAAGGAAACAGAAACCTCCTATAATAATGTCCTAAAGACAAAAAGTATTATTTCAGTTAGAAAACAGTGTAAAAAGTCAGAAGCTCTTCCTCTTAAAGAAACATGCATGGGAAAGGTGCCAAGAAACTTTAAGAAAAACCAAAGTGAACAGGGCATGATGGCTGAAGTTTAGTATCCAGGAGGTCAAGGCTGGGATGGGATTGGGTGGGGGGGTGGGGAGGGTGACGGGGTGGAAAGGGTGTGTGTATGAGGGTCCCGGGTGAACTACAAAGTGAACTGAACAATGATTGTGAGGCCTTTCAGGACCAGACAACAAGAGCCTTTCTAAAACAAAACAACAAAACTGTATCACAAGCTTGTAATTCAAATATGATCATGTGGTTTTTTTTTTTGAGCAATTGATGACAAGTTTAAAAAAAATGAAGCATGTGATACAATCATCTGAAAAACAGTCTCTTTTTTTTCTTTTTTTGACATTATTTTACTTTCATATGGAAAAATGTAAACACGGGTAGAAATTTAAAAAAAAGCCTGGTAGCCGGGCGGTGGTGGCGCACGCCTTTAATCCCAGCACTTGGGAGGCAGAGGCAGGCGGATCTCTGTGAGTTCGAGACCAGCCTGGTCTACAAGAGCTAGTTCCAGGACAGGCTCCAAAACCACAGAGAAACCCTGTCTCGAAAAACAAAACAAAACAAAACAAAACAAAACAAAAAAAGCCTGGTGGTGTTGATGCATCTTTTTAATCCCAGGACAGGAGGCAGAGGAAGGCAGATCTCTTGAGTTTGAGGCCAGCTGGTCTACAGAGTGAGTTCCAGGGCAACCAGGGCTACACAGAGAAACCCTGTCTCAAAAAAGGAAAAAGAAAAAGGGGAAAAGAAAAACTGAGCCACCACCACATACCCATCCCTCGGTTTCAATGGTTATTATAAATGTCACTGGTGTATATGTGCATGTGAGGACATGTGGTGTGTGTTACGAATTTGTCTGTGTGTATAAGCATGTGTGCATTTCTTTTCTCTACAGTTAGTGAGGTCTCAGGACTACTCTGAGTTACGGGCTGCATGGACTTTATGTGGACATCTCCAGATTGGGGGCTCTTTTCTACCAAACTGTAGGGGCGCAGTTTGCTGCTGCTGAAGGCCAGATCCTAGTTGTGTTTGTTTGCTTGTTTGTTTGTTTTTTCAGGCAGGGTTTCTCTGTAGCTTTGGAACCTGTCCTGGAACTAGCTCTTGTAGACCAGACTGGCCTCCAACTCACAGATCTGCTTGCCTCTGCCTCCCAAGTGCTGGGATTAAAGGCGTGCACCACCACCTCCCGGCTCCCAGATCCTAGTCTTAACAGCTGCTGCGTTGGACAGTCTTCAAGTTAGGGCCACTTTAGCCGTTCTCAAATCTTCCCTTTCTTTAGAGTCAAAAGCATCTCTGGTTTGTTTAGCTTCTGAAGGCCCATTCCTTGGTGGTCCAGTCAATGTAGATATTCAGAATGCCCTACTCCAGTGTAAACATGGGGGCAGGTGTCCAACACTCAGAAGCCTTCCTCGATTCTCTGTTTATCTAAGTTTACTAAGAGCCCCCTTTGATTATACACATTATGGATACAAGAGTGCCAGGTCAGATTAAAGATGCTCAAACTATGCTTTAATTTATTATCTGGGCCTCTTTAAAGTCCAGGAAGTTTAGATTAGGAATGAAAAGCTATTTGGAGATGTAGCCACAAAAGACCCTCAGAAATAACTGATAGCCACAGATCCTAGGCTTTGCCATAGAACTCCTAGGCTGTGGGAGATGCAGGAAGTAGCTGGCCTTGAGCCCGCAGCAGTAGAATCTCGGGCCTCCTACCCAAACCTGAGTCATTGGTTCTGGACTTTATTCTTTTCTCTTTTTATTATGGTGGCTGGTTGGGGGTGGGGAGGGCAAGCAGGAACAGAAGATGAAGGGAGCTTTGGTCTGATTTGCCTAAGACTTCATTGCAACTCAGTTATTGGGACAGAATTTGAACCCAGTCTTCCTGGCTCCATACGTTAATCCCCTCTCCTCCCTTCCAACTTCCAAGGAATCTAGAAAACCCAGCCTTGCTGCTGCCTTGAGTATTCCTCGAGGTAGCATGCAGTAATGCCTGCTGTCAGAAGGGCCAAGTTTCCAGCAGTTACCTAGGTGATGCTGGTGACAAAAGCCAGCAACCACACCCAGAAATCTGAAACCGAAAGTCAACCCTTTGACAGGTGACGTCTTGGTTGACCTCAATGCCTACAGGTCTTAAATTCCATCCACTCCCAGCCGGGCAGTGGTGGCGCAAGCCTTTAATCCCAGCACTAAGGAGGCAGAGGCAGGTGGATCTCTGTGAGTTCGAGGCCAACTTGGGCCAGGCTCCAAAGCTACAGAGAAACCTTGTCTTGAAAAAAAAAATCCATCCACTCCCAAGACCTGGGATCACAGGCCCGGGCCACCACTTTCGGCTGATAAATTATTATTAATTTATATAATAATGAATAAATTTTTTAAATTAATAATAATAAGTAATAATAAAAGTCTAAGGCCCCCAGCTTCTGAGTTAAATTTACAGCTTTGGGGCAGAATGTCCAGCTTTGGGTCCTGCCCTTGCATTCACTGTCTGTGCAGAGTTCACTGGAAGCCAGTTCTGCCACATTGTAATTGCCTTCGTCTGAGATAAGCAGCTGCCTTCTGCCTTCTGCCTGGAGAGCCGGCCCTGCTGGACCGCTCTCTCCTATCTAGATTCCTGAAAAGAAGCTGTCATAGTCAGGTACTCCATACTTCCTGCATCTAACACTAGACTGGTGCTCTACTACATCTCCAGTCATTGACTGAGAAACGGTCTCATCTAGCCCAGACTGGCCTCTACCTCTCTATGTCGTTGAGGATGACCTAATCAAACTCTCTCTCTCTCTTTGGTTTTTCTCGAGACAAGGTTTCTCTGTAGCTTTGGAACCTGTCCCGGAACTAGCTCCTGTAGACCAGGCTGGCCTCAAACTCTTGCCTCCACTTTCTGAGTATGGAGATTACAGCCCTGTGTCACCTTGCTTAATTTTGCTTGATTGTTTTCTGTAATGCTGGAGATCAGCCTCAGGGCCTTCTACGTGCTATTGCGTCCTTCCAGCTAAGCTACAAACCCACCCTCTCTTTCCATCTTAAGTCAGGGTCTCTGGAAGTAACCCAGACTAACCCTGTGCTTGCTCTTGAGGGTCCCATCTCGACTGAGCCTCCTGAAGGTCTGGAACGGCGGAGTTCTTTTCTGGGAAACCCCACTTTCTCTGTCTTTATGCATATAAAGAGGGGAAGTGGAAAGCTGAAGAAATGGCTCAGTAGCAAGAGTCTGTGCAGAGGCCCTCAGTTCAGTGCCCAGCACCCACTTTTGGGTAGCTCACAACCACCTGTAACTCCACCTCCTGAGGATCCGATGCCTCTGGCCTCTGCAGGTGCCTGTGCTCATGTGCACACCCTACACACATACATAATTAAAAACAATGAAAATTTTAAGAAACACGGAAACTGTAGTCAGGACAAGGAACACAGAGCTGAAATGCATTGGGCACTTAGTAGGCATTTTGTTGAATGTCTTTCTGCAGAAAGCAAGGGAAGTGAGCGGAGGGAAAGCGCAGTCAGAACAACTTTTGAGTGATGCTCTGACTTGGTTTCCGAGGGAAATGGTGGGAGCTGACAGGAGCATCAAGGCTCTCCGTGAATCTGAGCCTTCCAGGAAGCAGACTGAGCTCGTGGCTCTGTGAGGGCCCATCTCCCTCTCCAGGTTCACTTATTCCATATCTGTTCTTGAACAACTGCTCTGTCTAAGACTTATTTGGAGTGCTAGGGACACAGCAAGAATGGAGGTTTAAAAATCCCCTATCAAAAAACAAATTTAAACCTGGTGATGGCATCGTGTGCCTTTAATCCTAGAACACACAGGAGGCAGAGGTAGGTGGATCTCAGTGAGTTCAAGGCCAGCCTGGTCTACGAAGCCATGCAGGACTGTTACACAAAGAAACTCTGTCTCGAAAAACCAACAACAACAAAACAAAACAGAAAACAAAACCAAACAAAAATATATAAAAGTACCCTATCTCAGGGCTGGAGAGATGTCTCAGAGGTTAAGGGAACTGGCTGCTCTTCCAGAGGTCTTGAGTTCAATTCCCAGCAACCACATGGTTACTCACCACCACCTGTAATGACACCTGGTGTCCTCTTCTGGCCTGCAGGCATACATGCAGACAGAACACTGTATGCATAATAAATAAATATTTAAAAAAAAAACAAATGAAAATCTGTAGAGGGCACAAGCTCACAGATCAGGGAAACCAGGAATATTAAGGACGTGGGCTTATCTCTTTAATGGAAGGTACGCATGCCTGTTTCCCAGCTCTGGGAGGAGATGTAGTTAACAGCCCAGTGACCTGTGCTGTCCATAGGGTCAACCTACACCTTAATTCCCCAGACTATTATGTTTATCTCATTCTCCCTAAACCTTTATCTTTAGCATTGTTTCTCAGTCAATAGAACCCATCCTAGGGGAGTGTCATCTGTATTTCATATCCTGCTGACCTCTGTGCTATCTTGGTCAGGGACCACACCGGATCCTAGGGTTTTAAGCTATAGAACCCATCTTCATGGTAGAGATCATGTATACTTTGCAAAAGAGTTTTCATGTAGTCATGCCTTAAGCTTTATTGAGCACGTGGGATTGAGATAACTGTTACCAGGAAACCTTTCAAAGTTGTACTGGACTTAAGTATATCTAAAATAAACTGCCTGGGGTCAGACTGTAGAAATTTGGACCAGTCCAGCTAACTACATCGTGCTGAACCGGATCTCCTTGTCTTTCTTGGATCATTCTCTGTCAACTGTAAGCATTTGCAGGAACACACACACACACCAAAAGCAAACAAAAAACAATGGACGGGCTGGAGAGATGGCTCAGCAGTTAAGAGCACTGTCTGCTCTTCCAGAGGTCCTGAGTTTAATTCCCAGCACCCACATGGTGGCTCACAGCTATCTATAATAAAATCTGGTGCTCTCTCTGGCACACGGGCATAATGAATAAATAAATAAAAACAACAACAAAAGCCAATGGGACGTCTGTATCAGCCCTCCACCTCTAAGTCAGAAAGAGATGTGGAAAGCTACAAGCGCTGGAGGATGGGGAGGGGCACTGTGAAGGGCTGTCTTCTGGCCATGAGGTGACCACTGTGCTCATGATGTCACAGCAACTATGGTGACCTGCACACGATTGAGCTGCACAGAATTCCAGATTAATGGGTATTGTGCTCCCCAGACCCCATCCTTTATCCAGGAGCTCTCAGAAGCTGAGAGTTGCCAGGGGTAGGAAGAAGCATTCTTTTTTCAGGATATTCCCACTGATGAGTCCCCATGCTCCCGTGGATAACCCTACACTCATGCATATATGGGCAGCACTTGCCGGATTTAGTCAATTATCAAAAATTTGGGGATGGGTGAACAGGTATGAAGGCACACACCTTTCTTTAATCCTAGCACTCAGGAGGCAGAGAGGCGGAGACAGTTGGAGCCATGACTCAGCAGTTAAGAGCACTGGTTGCTCTTCCAGAGGATCAGGGTTTGGTTTGATTCCCAGCTCCTACATAGCAGCTCAAACCATCTGTAACTCCAGGCCCAGAGAGTCCATCACCCTCTTCTGGCCTGTATGGGCACCAGGCACACAAAATTTTAAAAGAAGACATGGCTGGGTGTGGTGGCACATGACTTTAATCCCAGGGGAGGCAGAGGCAGGTGGATCTCTGTGAGTTTGATGCCAGCCTGGTCTAGAGAACCAGTTTTTGGACAGCCAGAACTTCAAAAAGAAACCCTATCTCGAAAAAACAAAACAAAACAAAAAAACAAACAAAAGACATGAAGTTGTGAGGGAGAACATATTACAGGAATCCAGGAAGAGACTGGAAGTGGATATGGTTATATTTCACTATTTACTTATATGAAATTCTCAGGGATAAAGAAAAATTATAATAGCAAAATAAACTGCTTCTATTTCCTTTCTTTTTTCTTTTTCTTTTCTTTCTGGTTTTTTATTTTTTATTTATTTTTTATTTTTGGCTCTCTCTCTCTCTCTCTCTCTTTCTCTCTCTCATTTTTGCTGGCCTGGAATTCACTGTATAGACCAGGTCTTGAACTTGGAGAGATCCATCTGCCTTGGCCTCCTGAGTGCTGGGAGTAAAGGTGTTCCCCACCATGCTGAGTTAAACTGCCTTTATTTTTAGCAGTAAATTAGCAACATCAAAACTCAAGAAAAAGAACTAAACACACACACACACACCAAAAAAAATCTTGATCTCCTAAATTGAGTGCTCAGGTCACAGTGATGTGTTACCTTACCTGGAGCTCTTCCTCCCCATCCTCTAATTCAGAGGGAAAATGTAGCAAAATATAGCTTATGTTCCTATTGGAGAGTTTTGGCTCACTTCCCATCTCTGGGCTCTCTGCCTTCCTCTTCATTCAAAACTGTGGCTCCAAAGAGACAAGACAGCCACAGCCAGGCTTTTAAAACTGTTCCCTCCTGAATGGTATAGTTGAGATGGAGGAAGGACAGAGATGAGAACAAGGAAAGAGATATCTTGATTGAGGGAGCCATTTTGGGGCTAGCAAGAAATCTGGCACTAGAGCAATTCCCAGGAATCTACAAGGATGTCCCCAGCTAAGACCCTAAGCGATAGAGGAGAAGGTGCCCGAACTGGCCTTGCACCGTAGTCAGACTGATGAATATCTTAAATAATGCCATAGAACCTTCATCCAGCGACTGATGGGAACAGAGGCGGAGACCTGCATCAGAGCCCTGGGCTGAGCTCCCAAAGTCCAGTTGAAGAGTAGGAGAAGTGAGAATATGAACAAGAGATCAAGACCATGATGGGTACCGGTACGCCCACTGAAACAGTCTACCTGCGCTAATGTGTGCTCATCAACTCCAGTAGGACAGGGAAGAAAACATCATAGGACCAAACTAGTCCCTCTGAATGTGGGAGACAGTTGTATGGCTGGGGCAGACTGTGGGGCCACTGGCAATGGCACCAGGATTTATCCCTACTGCTTGTACTGGACTTTTTTGGAACCCATTCTCTTTGGATGGATACCTTGCTCAGTCTAGATATAGTAGGGAGGGCCTTGGACCTTCCTCAAAGGTCCTTACCCTCTCTGAGGAGTGGATGGGGGTAGGTTGGGAGGATTAGATGAAGGGAAGGGGAGGAGGGGAGGGAGTGGGTACTGGGATTAGTATGTAAAATGAAAAAAGATTGTTTCAAAAAGAATAAATATATTAATCAAAAAGAAAAAAGAAATATCTAAGAGTTCTGATAAACTTCAGGTAAATGTACGTATGACCAAATTGCTGAATTAGATTCCACACTGGCTCCTGGGGGGAAAAGAAACAAAAAACCGTTTTCTCCCGCTTTCAGGACACTGCCCAGACTTCGCCCTTGCTCTGCTGCCCTCTAGCGGCTTCTCCTCCAATCAGCCCTTCAGAGACAGCCATCTTCGTTTGGGCTGGTACCCAAACCTTGAAACACTTTGCCTTCCCAAACCAAGTATCCTAGCTATTTCCGATCCTGTGACTGTATTTAATTCGGAGTATGGGGACGGTGCTTTCGCCTTCAATCCCAGCCCTTTCGAAGTGGAAGTCCGAAGATAAGTTCATCTACACCTCTACACAGTGAGTTTGAAGTCAAAACAACACAAAACAGAGCAGTTTATAGAAAGAAATCTAGGTCATTTCCCGGTGCCTGCTCAACGTCTTTTTTCCTTATTGCTGACATGATTAAGATGCATTTTAAACTTCTCTAGTGTGGTTTCTGGTTGGTGGAAACTTATTACCTACATCTGGAAAAGGATGCTACTGACCCCTCTAAATCTCTGGATGATAAAAAGTACCTGAATTAATGAGGCTAGAATTTGGGTCCTGGAAGGTACAAAGTGGGTCTTTTTTGACAGTACTGGGGATTGAACCTCCAGCCTCGGGTCAATGCTCCACCACTGAGTGACATCCACAGCTCTTAGGTTTATATAATCTTGACCGCATATTTAGCCCAGGGCCAAGTATATTGCAAACTCCTAATAACTGTAGCCATTAATGTGTGATACTAATTGTTACTTGCTAAGGCATCATTTGAGAGTATTCTTTGTTGCATGCTAGGACTTTACAGCTTCATGTCAGTGAACAAAGAGTAGAAATAACATTTCAAACCATTGCTAGGCTAGGAAAATATCCAGGTGGTCAGGATCTTCCTGGAAATTTGCCAAACCTGGGTGAATTCAACCAATCAGGGTAAAGAGAGTGAATCAGGGAGGTCATGGATCAACTCTACAAGAATCTCCAAGTTTCTCAGAGTACATGAAGATATTCTCAGGGTTATCTGAAAATATAGATGGGGTGGCATAAAATGGGCAGCTGTATAAAGAAAATGGATATATATATTTTATGGATGTATATTTTTAAGTGACTTGTGGTGAGTATCAAATTTCAACAACATTCCTATTCCTTTGGATATAGGAAATTTTTTAGATGAGTAACCAACTGCTCTATTTTAAAGTGTTGATATTGTGATAATTCTGGGAATTATAGTCTTTGCAAATGTATTTAAACTTATGGTGAAAAGTTGTATGCAGCTTGGGTACAAAAGCTAAACATTCTCACTGGACCTGGTGGCAATCATCTTTAATCCCAAGCCAACTTGGTCTACATAGAGAGTTCCAGGTCAGCCAGGGCTGACTAGTGAAACTTTACATCCCCCCCCCAATAAAAAAAGAAATAATAATAATAGTAATTTTTGTAGCCCTCAAATCTTTTTCTTGGGAAAATAGGAACAGAACTTTTTGAAGATCAGAGTTATATGCTGTCTCCCCAAGACTGGAATTGCTGGTTGCAGGTACAACTTCTGTCTTAGTTAAGGTTTTTATTACTGTGAAGAAACACCATGACCGCAACAACTCTTTTTTTATTTTTCGAGACAGGGTTTCTCTGTAGCTTCGAGGCCTATCCTGGAACTAGCTCTTGTAGACCAGGCTGGCCTCGAACTCAGGCGTGCACCACCACCGCCCAGCTCACAGCAACTCTTATTAAAAAAATATTTAATTGGGGTGTTTCCTGCTGCACATGCTGATGATGGTCATTTTGCCTGTAGGGGACACTGAATGCCCAAGGGTGGGAGTTGATGCTACTGGTGTCTCACACTTCTGTGAAGAGCGGAGACGAGCCCTATCTTAGTGTTGGGTGACGCTACAAGTGAGAAAAGCAAGCATAGGAAATGTTAGCAACCTGAGACTCCACTTGGCTTGAGCTACAACAATGTCCTTAGCAACCTGAGACCCTGATTTTGCATGTACTGTTTACACACCCCTCTCCAGACAATGCACCTAGCAACCTGTTAGCAACCTAGGACTGCCCCCACCTGCATCAAACTGCACCCTCCCACACATAGAAGAATGAAATTAAGTTGCTTTTCCCCTTAACAATCATCAAACTTAGATTCTACTTAATCATTCTCTAGTTATCTCTTAGGTATAAAGGATCCAGTCTGCTCTGAACTGGTTTGGGGTGTGCCTTAGAGTTTCTGTTGCTCTGATGAAACACTGTGTCCAAAAGTAACTTGGAAAGGAAAGAGATTATTTCCTTTACACTTCCAGGTAACTGTCCATCACTGAGGGGAATAGGGCAGGAACCTGGAGGCAGGAGCTGATGCAGAGGCCATGGAGGAGTGCTGCTTACTGGCTTGCTCCTTATGGCTTTCTTTGTCTGCTTTCTGATAGCACGCAGGACCAATAGATCACAGTTGGGCACCACCCACAACAGGCTGAGTTCTCCCACATCAATCACTAAGTCCTACAGGCTTGCCTACAACTTCATTTTACAGAGGCATTTTCTCAACGGTGGCTCCCTCCTCTCTGATGACTATTGTGCCAAGTTGACATAAAATTAGCCAGCACAGGGTGCATGCCCAAAAGGCAATCTGTGCCTTCTAAGTGAACATTTAGGAAGGATCCCCTATTACCATCTTGTGCCTATGCATCATTGGGCATACATATGATTAAAACTGAGTGCACTGCAGGGAAGAGACAAGCACAGTCATCGAAGGCTTATTTTTAAGTTGTGCGTGTGTGCGTGTCTGTGTGTGTGTGTGTGTGTGTGTGTAGGTAACTCTCTGAGGCCAGAAGATGGCATTGAGTGCTCTCAAGCTGGAGTTACAGGTAGTTGTGAACTACCTGATATGGCCGCTGGGAAATGAACTGTTCCTCCAACCCCCATAATAACTTCTTAGATGCAGCCTTAGAATTATATTGTCTCTGTAATGTCACTTGGGAGGTTTAACCTATCTCCCCAGCTCCAGTCCTGGGAAGCAGAGGCTAAGTCAGATTAACCAGTGACCCTGATACTCACCTCCAATAGGAATAATACCAAATAATGCCCTGAACTATGGCTATAAATTACATCCCATGTGCTAAGCAGTTTGCTTGTAATCTCGCAATGATGCCATGGCATGACTTATCAGCATTTTCTTCTGATTTTTGGAGTGAGGTTGAGTCAGAGATAACTGATGTCACAGCGCTGGACTTCTTTCAGTAAGTGAAAGAAGCTAGAACTTCCCCAACATCCTTCTTAAAGTAAATATTTTTATTAACATTTTGAAATTCTCATACGATGCATTTTGATCATATCACCCTGTTCCCCAACACCCAACTTTTTCTCTCATCTCTCTCTTTCTCTCTCAAATGCATTCAATCTGTTGCTCAGCTTCTCTTGGGTATTAGACCTGCCCTGTTTCATGACTCACCTATCGGTGGTCCTGCTCTTAAGAAAATTGACTCCGCACTTCATGCTGGTGGGGATTTTGCTGGTTCAGTTTGTGCAGGTTTCCTGCATGTGGCTGCCCTTCTTGTGTGTGCACTGTCCTCCTTGTGTGTGCACTGCCCTGTTGTGCCTGAAAAGCGCAGCTTCCTTGCTGTCATCTGTCATCTTCGGTCTTATAAACCCCCATCTCTTCTGCAATGTTTATTTGTTTTTTGTTTATAGGCAAGGTCTCCCTGAATTGAGGCTGGGTTAACTCCTCATACAGCCCAGAAAGGCCTTGAGTTCCTGTTCCTCCGGTCTCCACTCCAAGAGTGTTGGGATTACAGGCACGTGCCACCCAATCCTTTGGAAGGCATTTGAGATGGCCCCAGGCAAGGTTTAAATCCATATCCATTAAACCAAATCCATTCAAATCCAAGGATTTAAATTCACTGTGTGCCCTGGCTTCCTGCCAGTTTGCTTCTGGAAAACTGAACAAGGCCAAGGGGCTGATGTCCCTGAATTCACCTTTATTCATTCACTGGGTCAGCTAAACTTCAGTTCATGAAAGAGGCGAGATGTGGGTGTGGGGACGGAGACCACTGGTGGCCTTAGCTCCCTGACTCCAGAGCTCAGTGAAGCTTAGTCAGCTTCCTTGGTTCTTCTACAGCTGATTGTCTAGAACAAGGTGAGATCCCAGAAATTCAACTGAGTGAAAAACTCATTTTGCCATATGGCATAAATAAGATAATTTATATATAATGTATATATTATATAAAGCTATATACACCCATACATACACACATATGTATACATATATATGTATATGCATGTGTGTATATGTACACTCACATTTATAAGTATGTGTGTATATATACATTAGGGTTATGTCTATCTATCTATCTATCTATCTATCTATCTATCTATCTATCTATCTACATATTTTTTTTGAGACAAGGTTTCTGAGTGTGGCCCTAGCCATCCCGGAACTCACTCTGTAGACTAGCCTGGCCTCAAACTCAGATTCACTGCAGATTAAAGGCATTCACCAAGCCAGGTAGTGGTGGCATAAGCATGCCTTTAATTCCAGCACTTGGGGAGGCAGAAGTGGATGATCTCTGTGAGTTCAAGGACAGCCTGGTCTAGGAGAGCTAGTCCTTGGACAGGCTCCAAAGCTACAAAGAAACTCTGTCTCAAAAAGCGAAAATAAATAAATGAAATAAAGGCATTCACCACCACTGCCCTGCCAAGATCCGTATTTTTATCTTTATTACTATTGTTGGTGTTATTATTGTTGTTGGGGGGGGGGGGACAAGGGTAGTGTCCACCTATCGGAGGACAATTTTGTTGAGTCAACTCTTTTCTCCCACCTTTATGTAGGTCCCAGGGACTGAACGCAGGTTGTCAGGAATTGGCTGCAGGTGCCTTTCCTCACACTGTTAGGAGTCCTACAAGGACACCAAGCTACATAACATATAGGCCGATTGTTGGTTTAGTTTCTGTGAGCCCCTGAGAGCCCTGGTTAGCTGGTTCTGTGGGTAGTCTTCTTGTGATGTCCTTGACCCTCTTGCTCCTATAATCTCCACCCCCCTCCCCGCTTCTTCAGGATTCCCAGAGCTCTGCCTAGCATACGAGAGTTTCTTTATTAAACTAGGGGTGGGGAATAGGTATACAGGAAGATGCATTGGGAAGAGTTTTTGCCTGGATCATCTATTTGGGAATGGACAAGGGACTAAGAACTAAGGGACTATTAAGAGCAAAGGAGTGAATATTGGGGTTCAAATTCCTTGTGTCCCTCCCTCTCTTTCTTTCTCTGTTTTGTTTTCTTTTTGAGATAGGGTCTCACTATATAGTTCCGGCTGTCCTGGAATTCACTACCAGGATGGCCTTGAACTCACAGAGATCCTCCTGCCTCACCTCTCTGCCTCTTGAGTATCAGGATTAAAGACAAGTGCCACTGTGCACGGCTCTGGTTCTCTTTTATTGTTTTGTTTTTGAGGCACAGTCTCGTGTGACCTTGTCTGACCTTGGATTCAATACACAGCCAAGGAGGATCTTGAACCCCGTTCCTCCTGGCTCCACCTCCCAAGTGTTGGGCTGTTTTGAGACCCTTTCTGGAATAAGCACTTTAACATCAAAGAGAGTGGAAGAGAGATGTCACAAGTGGACCGGAGCCAGGATAGGTCCCAAAAGGCTTTCCAAGGTCAAGTTTGTATTCTTATTATATATCCTATAACACAAGATGGGGCAGGCAAGCAAGCAAAATTTTACCAAAGCACACATTGCCGTCGGCACTTTATTAAGGACGATGACCCATTGTCTCAGCTATTTCTCCAGGTCATTCCATCCCAGGTAGCAAGTGAAGTCATGCTTGGTAAACAGACATTACAAGCAGGGCTTTACGTAAATCACTAAATAAACCAATAAACCAATAGTTAGTCTTTTCTACTATATTCTACTTCAGGATTACAGGCATGAACTGCCTTGCCAGTTCAGATACTCATTTTTTTTTTCTTTTTGATTTTTTTTTTTTTTTTTTTTTTTGGTTTTTCGAGACAGGGTTTCTCTGTGGCTTTGAAGCCTGTGCCGGAACTAGCTCTTGTAGACCAGGCTCGCCTCGAACTCACAGAGATTCGCCTGCCTCTGCCTCCCAAGTGCTGGGATTAAAGGCGTGCGCCACCACCGCCCGGCTTCTTTTTGATTTTTTTTTTTAAGGTTTTATTTATTCATTATGTATACAACAGTCTGCCTCCGTGTATGCCTGCATGCCAGACGAGGGCGCCAGATCTCATTACAGATGGTTGTGAGCCACCATATGGTTGCTGGGAGTTGAACTCAGGTCCTCTGGAAGAGCAGTCAGTGCTCTTAACCTCTGAGTCATCTCCCCAGCCCCCTTCTTTTTGATTTTTTGAGACAAGGTTTCTTTGTATAGTTTTGGCTGTCCTGGACTAGCCTTGAACTCAGAAAGATCCACCTGCCTTGTTGATTAAAGGTGTGTGCCTCCATAGACAGACAGAACACTATTTTCTAAAAAGATTTTGTTGATATTTTTGTCTGGTGGCAGCACCTCAAAGTGAGGAGCTCTAGCCCACATCCCTAAGGCCAAAGAGTCTGCCGCAGCCAGTACAGGTCTTTGGTGGCAAGGAGACAGCCACAAGAAGACAGCCATAGCCATGGTGCCCTGCAAATCGGAAGAAGTCTTTGTGAGGTGAACCAGCCTGACTCTATCTTAAGATTAGAAGCCCTCCTATTACAAGGTCAAAATAAGTTCATTCCTGTTTACTGTAAAACTTGGATTTGGCCCAGTGGTGTTGGTGCACGCCTTTAATCCCAGAACCCCGGAGGCAGAGGCAGGCACATTTCTGTGAGTTCGTGGCCAGCCTGGTCTACAAAACTAGTTTCAGGACAGCTAGGGCTACACAGAGAAACCCTGTTTTGAAAAACCAAAAAACTAAAACAAAAATCCACCTGGGTTTGGTCACATCTTGACCCATTTCCTGGACTTTGACATGTTCCACACCCTAACAAGATGAGATGTTCTGCCAAGTTCCTAGGTAACCAAAATGCCTCTGCAAATAACTCCAACCCTTGAAAAACCCCTGTCTTGCAATTTTTGAGCTATATGAATTCCACTTTCTCTTGTGTCCAATGCTGTTCTCTCAAACCCCACTTTAGGGAGACAGCCCTGTCCGACAGAAAATAAAACTTGCTTAATGCAGCTCCAGGAATTCAGGTGGTGGCCTTTACTTTCGTTTGGTGGGATTAGCATAGGGTGAACTGGAGTCTCCTCCATGACTGAGCCATGAACACTGCAGTACAAGTTACAGCAGCAGGGTTTGTGTCTGGGCAAGGAGTGATTGCCGGTGTGAACATCGGAGTTATAGATTTATATTATCCAGTACTCCTTTCCAAAGCCCTGCTGGTTTATAACATTGATAGGCCCTGTTGGTAGCCCATCCTGCTGGAAGTTCAAAAACTTCTGAGGTTCACTACCAGAAATGCTACCGTGAAGCCCATCTTGAGAGTCAGGGTTAGACTTTGTAATAAACATCATAGGCTGTTAATGGTTTTTGGTTTGGTTTGGTTTTTTGAGACAGGGTTTCTCTGTGTAGCCCTGGCTGTCCTGGAACTCTGTTTGTAGATGGGGCTGGTCTCAAACTCACAGCGACTCACCTGCCTCTGCCTCCTGAGTACTGGGATTAAAGGCGTGCACCACCACCACCTGGCCCTGGCTAGGATTTTAATGTCTTAAAAAGATCTGTGTGTGTGTCGCTCTGTAACCCAGGCTGATCTCCAACACGTAATCCTCCTGCTTCAGTGTCCCAAGTGCTGAGATTACAGATGTGAAAATTTGCCTGGCTGGAAAAAAAAATCATTTACAAAAGAATATGAGCACACAAGCTACTGCTCTGACTTTCGTTATATAATTGGACTTTTTGTTATATTAATTTGAGTAGACTTTATGTAGTTGAGGTACTGGTAAGTTAATAATAATATAGTGTAGTCTAGGCATGGTGGTATACTCCTAAGCCAAACACTTGGGAATCATTCAAGGTCATTCTCAACTACAGCTGAAATCCAGTCAGAGAGAGAGAGAGAGAGAGAGAGAGAGAGAGAGAGAGAGAGAGAGAGAGAGAGAGAGAGAGAGAGAATAGAACAGACCCAAGAACAAATAATATTAGAATCTATTATTATCATTTAGAACAGAGAAAATGGATTTTATGAGTAGAGATGAGGGTGGCTACGTGAATTCGTTTTAAATGTTATTTATTGGTATTTTTGTGTGCGCCGGAGGTGGGGTGGGAATGCATGGAAAGGTCCTAGGATAACTCTGTGAAGTCAGCTCTCTCTTGACCTCTGGGTGATGGGGGATCGAAATCAAACGCCTTTACCTACTGAGACACCTGGCTGGTTTCCTAAATGAATTTCAATGAAAGTTTTCATTAGTGTGGCCTTGAAGGTGTAAGTGTGTGTTTATACCTGTGGCTTGCATCTCTTACCTCACAGTTGCTCTGTTCAAAGTTTGTGTCTATTTTTGAGTCGGGGGCTCACGTACCAGCCCAAGCTAGCGTCGAACTCTCTCCGAGTCGACAATGACCTTGAATTTCTGATCCGATCCTCCAGCCTCCACCTCTGTAGTGACAGAATCACAGGTGTGCTTCGCGCTAGAGCACATTGGATTTTTTTTTTTCCAGACTAGAAATAGATTTGCACTTCCTGTTCCGCCTACACTACGGGTTGCTAGGTTACCCTTCTTTTCCCTTTTCGCCTTTACGAACGCGAGACTTCATTTCCAATGAGCACTGGCGAGAGTCGCCGTCGCGCGGCGTCGCGTCGCCCGCGCCCTTTATACCCACTTCCGCCCGCGAGCCACTTCCTTTCCTCTCGGGGGCGCGCGGCGGCAAGATGGCGGTGCAGATTTCTAAGAAGAGGAAGGTGAGCATCGGGACCCGCCGCGGGGCCTCGCGGCGCCTGCTGCGGCTGCCACAGTGAGACCCGCATCCCCGCGACGGATCCTGGGGGGCGGCTGCTGCCGTCTGGCGTCTCTGCGGGCCGCGGATGGACGTGGATGGGGTGTCGGGCCGGCTCCGGGCTAGCGCAGTGTGGCTGGGGAGGGTCTGGGCCGAGGGGAGCACCGGGCCCCTGCGTGGAGCGTTTTTTGGTCTCCGGGATTAGTTTGAGGGCGTGAGCTCATGCAGTGTGTATGGTAAGTGAAGTTTAGCAGTACCTTCTCCGTCGTCTTGAAAGCTGCTGGCTATTGGCGCCGCGCTCCCTCCAGGGACCTGCAGACAAAGCTCCCCAGATTTTGTCATTCCATGGGGAAGAAGTGTGAAGATCATCGGGTTTAGGAATAAATGACTTATCGTTTTGCTCATGCACGCAGACCGTAAAGCTGTTGTCCACCATGCTTTGTCGAGTTAGGATCTGCCCTCTTTATCCTGTGCTACGCACCCTGTCCTTGCTGTGCTCAGTGAGCTGCAGAGGGGCCGCTCGAGAATAGGGTTTTACGTTTGTTCTGCGTTTGTCCGTCGTGTCCTAAAACCCTTCGATGAAGAGGTGATGACGAGTCTGAAGAGGAGGTGTTGTCTTTTGTCCAGGAGGCCTCACTGTGCCGCGTTCTGTGGCCCAGCTGAAAGCACCGGTCAAAGAAACTTCCTCAAGATGACCTAGAGGCATTTGTCTGAGAAGGGTTGTCTGCCTTCCTGCAGGGCCACTGGGGGTAGCGCTGGCTCTAAGGGAAACCTCCACCCTGTCTTAACTCTGAACGTAATTTCTTTGGTTTAGTTTGTGGCCGATGGCATTTTCAAAGCCGAACTGAATGAGTTTCTCACTCGGGAACTGGCTGAAGATGGCTACTCCGGGGTTGAAGTCCGAGTCACACCAACCAGAACAGAAATCATTATTTTAGCCACCAGGTAAAAATGTAGTTGACTTCTGCTGTCACCTGTAAGCATTGTTTGTACTAAGATGGGTGTGTAAACGTGGGGCGGGCAACCAGTGAACCTGGCTTTGGTGAGTGTGGTTGCTTTTTTTTTAAACCTCATTTGAGAAGACTTTACCTTAATCCTTTGCATTTAACGTGTATTCTTGCAGAGTGATAGATTGCTCATGAGGCATTGAGTGAATCATAACTTTTCCTCTCTGCAGAACACAGAATGTTCTTGGTGAGAAGGGTCGCCGGATCAGAGAGCTGACCGCAGTGGTCCAGAAGAGGTTCGGCTTCCCTGAGGGCAGCGTGGAGGTGAGGTCCCCTGCTTATATCCAGGGCTATTGTAGACTGGATTTAGATGTTGGTTCTAAATGGAGAATGGTACTTCTGGAAGCCTTTGGCGTGGCCGATGAATATTCTACATGGATTGATACTTCAAGTAGTGTGATTGCCGTGCATGGCAGGGGGCATGCCTTTTATCCTGGCGCCCAGAAGGCAGGATGGTAGCAAGGGCAGAGCCAGTCAGCACTGCCTTAGTAGAATCCTTTCTAAAACTACAAATGATATTCTTAAATTTATGGGCATATTCTGGTGGCCGAAGTGCATTTCACTCCATTTGTGTATGAAAATGATACATAGGTGGATAGGCTATCCCATCACTCTCCCTAGTGTGGTTCTGGGGAACCCGAGAAGGGCAATGAGGCATTTAAGGAATATTACTATGGCTTTAATGAAAACTGCTAAGTAATAAATATGTCCCTTTCTTCTTTCAAAGCTTTATGCAGAGAAGGTGGCCACAAGAGGTCTGTGTGCCATTGCTCAGGCTGAGTCTCTACGTTACAAACTCCTCGGAGGACTTGCTGTGCGAAGGTGAGCGTCTAGGACTTGGTGGTCGTGCCCTGCTGTGCATCAGTGTGTGCCTGACACTTTGGTAGCAGATAACTCTTCAGTGACAGGATCATCTAGTCTCTACTGGTGTGACAATAAGGAGCCCCTGCCCCCTGAACAATTAAGCTTACAAGACCTAGTTGCCTATAATCCCAACACTTGAGAGACCAGGAGGAGGGTTGCTTAGTTACAGGCCAGCCTGGGTTTATATTATAGCATGAGCCCTTAAAGAATGGTCAGTACTATAATGGGAATATTTGGGTACCCTGAGAACGTAACAAAAGAAAATCATATGGGAGGGGGTATCTGTTGGTTCTTTGGGGTTTAGAAAGCACCCTTGATCAGTGGGTGGTGAAGCATCCTGTCGCTGCTCCTGTGTGGTGTCCATAGTTAGTAGATACAGCTTTAGTGCTTCTGGGACGTCGCACGTTTCAAAACAAGTTAGAAGTCAGTGCGGATCTAATGCATTTGTGAGGATTATAAAGATAGCAGTTCTGTAAGTTGTGTGGCACTAAGTGATGTGGGACCCTGCCTGAGCTGGTTTGACTTTGTTTTAAAAAAAATCTGTTCTGCCGGGCGGTGGTGGCGCACGCCTTTAATCCCAGCACTTGGGAGGCAGAGGCAGGCGGATCTCTGTGAGTTCGAGACCAGCCTGGTCTACAGAGCTAGTTCCAGAACAGGCTCCAAAACCACAGAGAAACCCTGTCTCGGAAAACCAAAAAAAAAAAAAAAATCTGTTCTGCCCTGCCTTTGTTATGAGAAGGCCAAGTTTATGTTTTGAGACACAGGGTCTCAACTGTGACTCTAGCTGGCCTTTAATTCTGAGATGGCCCAACAAAATTAAAGGCCTTCACCACCTTACCTGGTGGGACAGGGTTCTTTTTTGAGGTGGTTTGTCTGCATGGGCTTGACTGTCTGGAATTCAGACTGGCTTCAACTCAGATCCGCCTTCCTCTACCTCCCTAGTGCTGGAATTAAAGGGGTGAGCCACCACACCCAGTCTTTTTGCTTTTTAATGTTAGTGTTTGATAGGCATAAAAGTTTTCTGGTTCTCTGAGAATCAAGGTGACTAATGTTAGAGGCTCTTCCTGTGCCTCTCAGGGTGGTCCCTGGAACCACTTAGCAAGCCTTTTTCCCCCAAAAATAACCTGTTTCTGCCAGATGTGGTGGATCTCTGCAAATTCCAAATAGCCAGGACTATGTAGTGAGACCCAGTCTCCAAAAAATATCTCCTAACAGCAGAGATGGTTCACATAAAGGTGCTTATCGCCAAGACAAAGGCAAGCCTGACAACCTGAGTTCAGTTCCCCTGAATCCATGTAATGGAAACATGACTCCATAATAATTAAAGATGGTGAAGAAATACCTCCGCTTGAGCTTGGCCAGCCCAGATAATGGCCTGGAGAAGGACCTGAGCATAACGGTATAAAGAGTTCGTTCTTCAGAGCTGATTCTAACACAAGCCAGGGCAGAAAAGCATCTGGGCAGCAGGTTGTTGTTTTGGCTGAAGTCTGGTGGTTTCCCCAAGCTACCATTTGAGAGTTACGAAAGTGATATCCAAATCTTTTAAACTTGGTGGGGGGACAGGCAGGTTGTGTCTTTGGTGGTAATCAGTGGGTTTCTCCCAAAGGGCCTGCTATGGTGTGCTTCGGTTCATCATGGAGAGTGGGGCCAAGGGCTGCGAGGTCGTGGTGTCCGGGAAGCTCCGAGGACAGAGGGCCAAGTCCATGAAGTTCGTGGATGGTTTGATGATCCACAGTGGAGACCCCGTCAACTACTACGTCGACACCGCCGTGCGCCATGTGCTCCTCAGACAGGGTGAGCAGCTGTGCTGGGGAGGAGCCAGGGCCTAGGCTCTGTAGCTGAGCTGAGTAGTGCTGGGTGGCTCGGAGTGCCTAGGGTAGGCTAGCAGACGGTTGTTTCCACGGGCTTGTGCTGGGAGGGGAGCTGTTGGTTATGAGCTGTGAAGACTTGCATTGCCCTGTCTCAGGCGTCCGTGTGCCCTTCGGTGATGACAGGATGACGAGTCAGAAAGGTCACGTCCTGCCTTGGGCCTCATCAGTGCCATGTTCTGTGGTGCTGTGCATGGTTCCTCTGGCAAAAGTGTCCTGCACACTGATTGATTTAGAGGCATTTGTCTGAGAAGGGCCGCGTGGCAGTAGGTACCACTGTCTCCTTGCTTTCCTGTTGTGTGGTAGCAGCTGGTAAAAGTCCCAGCTCAATTTTAGCCCTGGTGTCTTTTAGGTGTGCTGGGCATCAAAGTGAAGATCATGCTGCCCTGGGATCCAAGTGGTAAGATCGGCCCCAAGAAGCCTCTGCCGGATCACGTGAGCATTGTGGAGCCAAAGGACGAGATCTTGCCCACCACCCCCATCTCAGAGCAGAAGGGCGGGAAGCCAGAGCCGCCTGCCATGCCCCAGCCAGTGCCTACAGCCTAACAGGTATGTCTGCGGGACCTTCCTGGGCCACACAGACCTGTTTTGGGTTTTGTTTTTACTGTTACTTCTGATGTTTCAGTGTGTGTAATTACTTACACACTGTCAGAACTTGGGGAGGATACGAGTTGGAATGTGGTGGACACCCACAAACCTTCACTGCCTTTGCTAAAGAATTTCCACAGGACAGGCTCCAAAACCACAGAGAAACCCTGTCTCGAAAAAACCAAAAAAAAAAAAAAAAGAATTTCCAGATACTCTTGTTACTCAATCCACCCTTTAGCAGTTGTGTGCTGGGGTATGTGTAAGTCAAACCCTCATGGGAGCGCACACTTCCTAATAAATGAAGGCACTCAGATGAGTTTTTTCTTACATTGTTTTGTTTGGTTTCAGGGTCTTGGCAACTGCATCTGGAGGCTGGATGTTGTCCTGTACAGACATTTAATAAAATCTTGCACAAAAACATAAGGCCTGACTGGATTGTGTCCAGTGTTCAGCTGTGTTGGCCTGAGAAGTGTTGCTTATCCTGTTGCTTTAAGCTGGGGTCTGTGACGGCTGGTGGACCCTGTGTTACACAGTTCAGGGTTAGAACAGTTAGGCTTTGGTGCTCATGATGGAACCCAGGTCCTTATACACAGTAAGCGTGTGGCCCCAGCCTGGAGGGCTACAAGTGTGACACCTTCCCCTGGCATGTAAGAAATCTTGGGTGGGCCAACAAGATAGCTTGGTGGGTAATTGCTTTCTATGAAGGCCTGTGACACTTACCCCTAAGTAGAAAGTAGATTGGCCTCTCTTTTACCATGCAGTGGTGTCTTAATCTCAGCTTTCCTGAAATAAAAAATTTCTCATGCCTTTGAACTCAGAAGTTTGAAATATAAAGCTGTCTTTAGAATGAATCCACATTTCTGAGTCTTGTACTTAGCCATTATGTTTTGGAAAATATGGTAAATGCAGAAATTATTGGCAGCATATTTATCATAATATCTTGAAAGCATTTACTATTGATAATGTTTTTTTGTTAGGAATTAAAGTTAGCTTGGAAATTCTATACTCTGGTGAGAGAAGACTTGGGATGAAGGTGTCAAGGGCCTGGGGCGCAGCCTGACTAGTCCAAGAGGCCAGCACCTATTAACTAACTTAATTCCATACGTGTTGGGTGCAGATGTGCATTATTGGTACCTGCACACCAGCAGAGGGCACCAGATCTCACAGATGGAACTCACTGGAAGCTCCCAGTTTCTGGCAGCTGAAGCCTCTCGGGCACTTGTTCAAGGTGGTGCTGTTGAGCAGAAGCATGACCCTGTGGGTTTTGGTTTCGAGGCAGGGTCATATTCCTGACTGGTCTGCAACTCAGACCACCTGCTTCTACTTGATGGTTTCCCTGTGTCCCTGGCTGTCCTGGAACCCTCTCTAGACTGGACAGGCCTTAACTCAGGTCAGCCTGCCTTTGCCTCCTGGCCTGCTTGATAGTTTCCAGTACTGTTTTTTCCTTAGGGCTATTAGATTTTGATGCTAAAAACGTGTTTTGTTTCGTTTTTATCAAAGCTGTAGTATGTATAAAGTGAGATTGTAACCCGTTGGGTCCTCTAACAACATTTAATAATCTTTGTAATGGGCAAATTCTATTGCTAGCTGGTTGGCAGCAAACCTAGCCTTTGCTGTGTAAGGGAGTATAATTTATTCCTCTGAGGTTCACCTCAAAGTCTTCAGCCCTGGATAGCTCTGAAACATGTCTTTTGCCCACCCTACCCCTAACCTACAAGAGAAAGATACACTGGGAACAGTGAACAACCCATCCTCTCACTGTTTTCCTCAGGTATCTGAGACATAGTTGAAGCTTGCCTGGGACTCACTATAGTCCAGAACTAATAACATGTCCACAAGTGCAATAAATAACTCCCTCAAATGCTCGCTAGTTGAATTGTGAAAAGTACTGATTCCAGGTTTCAAGTCTGATATTCTCTATCCACTTACATATACTGCTGAATTTCTTTGTTCCACAATTGAAACATTTGCAATCACAGGTCTGTAAACATCAATTACAATGACCTGATACGTGGCTTTAAAAATTGGGCACTTTCCTGGCATGGTTGAGGTCCTGGGTTCAATCTCTAGTAAAAACATTACCCTCCAGTCACCATTTGCAGAGAACAACTGGGCGTCAGATGTCTCCACTGTGTGGGTCTCTGGGTTTGAGCTCAGTTGTGCTAGTGTGACTCAGTGTCACTAGCGTCCCTCCAGACTGAAGCGCTGCTGTATGTCCCAGCATTCATCTGATCTGAGTGAGGTTTCCTGTCATGATTGTGAATTTCACCTATTTCTAGTGGAAGGGTGTTGTAGCGGTTTTGCTCTTGTCTTGCCTGTGTCCCAGCAGAGGGTGTGTGCACAGAAGAGCAGTCACACTGTAGTAATTGGATAAAATTTAGAAAGAGGGTCCTTGGGGAATCTGGGAAGCTTGGGGTCCGTCACTGCTTGGCCCTCAGGAAGTGTCCAGCCAGGGGAGACACACATATCCTTTAGAAGAGTTGGCCCTGGATGGGCGCCTATTGTTCCTGGGTATACATGTAGTAGGTATCCTTGCTTTGTCCTGAGTGTCCCATTGGGGTGCTGGTCTGCGCTCCTCCCCCTGCTGCCATTATCAGCTGTGTCCAGATGGCCAGTTTCCTAATCTGTGGTACTGGAGCTCAGCTGGGACCAGAGCCTTTGTGCCTGGCTGTGCTGGCCCTGGGGCTTTGAGGATGGGAGATGGGAAACAGGCTCCTTTATAAAGGCAATCTGAGTGCAGATGAGGGCCTGCAGATGGGGCCAGCCAGTACCTGGGTCTGTAGCCTCCCTGGAAACAGTCTCAGATCTCTGGTGTGTTTTCTCCTTTCTCCATCCAACAGTTTGTCTCTGCTCTGGAGCCCTGGGCCACACCAAGTATACAGTGGCCTCAGAGTTGTGTCTCACCAGGTCCACCCTGGCCTGTCGCTGTGGTACCTTTCATCCTGAAACAAAAATGCTGGGCCTGGAGAGATGGCTCAGTGGATAAAGGCTCTTGCTGCAGTTAAGCCTGCTGGTTGGAGTTCGGTCCCTGGACCCCACATGTTAGAAGAGAACCAACTTCCACAGTTTGGTCATCTGACCTCCAGACGGGTGCCATGACACAGTAAAATAAAAAGAATACATGTCCACATTAATAAAAGGAAATGAGGTAATGGCTGTGCTAACAGCTGGATGAGGACATTCCTCCGAAACTGCTACACTGGGACCTCATCCTCTGTCATAGCACTGAATGAGGACGGGTGCAATGACTCAGCTGGCAAAGTGCTTGCCATGCTGCCCCATGACCTGAGTTGGGATCCCCAGAACTCAGGTAAAGATAAAAGAAGAGAACAGACTCCACAGAGCTGTCCTCTGGCCTCTGCATGTACTTCGTGCACATGTATACATACAACATGAACTCACTATAGTAAATGGATAAAATTGAGAAAGAAGTAGGGTTCATTGGGTAGATGAGTAAGTCATCTGGATTAGCGTCATTTGGAGAGGTGGAGGGGAACTTAAAAAGTAGAGCCTCACCAGACAGAATCTGCTGGCACCTTCGTCCTTGTGCCAATTGCACTCTCCAGTGTCCAGAACAGTAGTCTAAGTAAATATGGCTGTCTGGGTGGCCCACAGTGGCAGAGGAGTCCTGGCAAGCTGCAAAAGCAGGAAGGAACTGATAGGGATACCTCCTCCGGACAAAGCAGGCACGAGCTGGAACACACCCAACTTCTGAAAAACGTTTTATTTTTACAAGGAAAGGGGCAATAAGTTAAAGGACTATTCACATGAAGTTCCAGGAAGAGCCAACTGCCGTGCCCTAATTTCCTCCTGGCTTAGGCTGTCCCAGTCACCTGCTCAGGCTCTGGACAATGGTTACGCAGCCGTGCGAGCTGGTGCAGCGTTGCAGTGATGGTTGGGCTTCCACCTGCCCACTGCTAGGATCAAAGGTGAAGATGCTATTTGTGCTCTCCCCATGTTCGTCCCGCCCACCAAGAATGTGGACCTTCCCGTCACACACCGTCACGCCACAGCTCTCCTGAGTGGACAGACAGACAGACAGACAGACAGTTAACTGGGATGTGGCCAGGGACTCTCTTGGTTCTAGCTAGCTATGCCACATAGCAGAGCCTTGCCCTATGGACTGACTAGGCAATCTGGATGGAGACTAAATAATTGGGTGAACCCAACCCTTACTAAATAAATGGCCCAGAGAAGTCACCTGCTCTGTGTCTTAGGTCTCATCTGCACAGTTCAAAGAGCAACCACCTTCATCACTGACATCGTATGTGGGATATCCTTCACTTGATCTAAAAACCATGGCTAGAAGATTGTATGCATGCAAACAGTAACACCATCCTGCAGTCTTATTCAGAGCCGGGAACCTAGGCCTTGGAATCACCCAGGGCCAGAACTGACCGAGACCATCAATTATACATCTCCATAGTTTCTCTGGAGTCTTGGGGCAGCGGGGGGCGGGGGAGGGGGACGGGCTATGGACACCCAAGATTTGCACCACTGGTCCCTTGCCTACTCCCTGCTAGTTGGTACCTTTGTGGTAGACCAGAATCATAGCCCTGGGCCAACCTCTCATGAGAGGTGATTTGTCACCAGGAGGACACGCAAGGGGACTGTGGGATGCTATCTAGCGCCGAGTCATTGTAAGCTCCAGAGACTCGGAGTGGGTCTGCACTCCTGGATCTGCCAGTGCAGGAGCCCTCACTTACCACAGGGCCTGGCAGCTCGGCTGCCTCTCCCCAGACGTCGGTGCCAGGGTCGTAGGTGAAAATCTTACTCATGAGGCCGCCCACCACGTAAATGGTGTCCTCCAGGGAGACGGCATCCAGACACCGCTGCAGGAAGGGTGCCGGTGATCGCAGACTCCACTGGTCCTCCTTGGGGTCAAAGCATTGCACCTGCGGGAGGGACAGCTGTGGTGAACGAGCCTCACCTGCAGAACTGCCCTCCACCGGCATCCTCTTACCTCTGTCTCTAGGAATACCTGGCAGATTACCCTAATTTGTATCCCACTATGATTGGCTTATGATGTGCTGGGAATCAAACCTAGAGCTTGCTGCATCCTATAACCCCAGCTTATAATAGATGCTTTTTTTTAATGGAGGAAAAGCATTTTAACCAATAGTACCTCTGTCGTCTAATTTTTATAAGATTACTTTTATTTATGTGTGTCTCTCTATGTTTGGCTGCGGAGGTCAGAAGAATGTGTCAGATCTGTAGTTAAAGTGAAAGGCAGTTGTGAGCACCTGACATGGGTGCTGGGAACTTAACACTGGTCCTTTGCATGAGTGGCAAGTACTCCTAACCTTTGAACCATCCCTCCAGCCCCAATCTTTCAAAAAAATAATTTTTACTTTTTTTTTGAGGGGGGGCTAAAGATAGGGTTTCGCTGTGTAGCCCTTGCTGTCCTGGAACTCACTCTGTAAACACAGGCTGTCCTCAAACCTCAGAAATCCGCCTGCCTTGCCTCCCTAGTGCTGCACCACCACTGCCTGGTTCAATCTTTCAATTTTTAAAATCTATGAAACCCGTATGGATGGTACCAATCAGAAGAGTTCAGGTGTCTCAGTGAGTACCCTCTGAGTTTCTCTCTTCCTCGCTTCCCTCTCTCTTGGATTTTTTGAGACAGGGTTTTTATCTGTAGCTTTGGAGCCTGTCCTGGAACTCACTCTGAGAACCAGGCTGGCCTTGAACTCACAGAGATCCACCTATCTCTGCCTCCTGAGTGCTGGAATTTAAGGCATGCACCACCTCTGCCTGATTTTTTCAAGACAGGGTTTCTCTGTAGTCCTGGCTGTCGCTCTGTAGACCAGGCTGACCTGGAACTCAGGGGCCTGTCTTTGCCTCCTGAGTGCTGTGATTGAAGGCATCTCATTTCCTTGATCGAAATCTGGGGAATGATTACCGGAGTGCTGACTGGATTCAGAAAATTAGATTGTCTCACACCAGTCCCAGATCTATCCTGCACACAGTAGGCCACTCCGTTTCCCTGAAGCCTCTAATCCTAACCCCAAGGCCTGAGCACACCTTGTCAGTGTTGACACCGTCCTGCCCAGCGCCCCCAATCACGTAGAGCTGACCAGCGCAGGGCGCCACTGCTGCAGAGCTCACGGCCTCCGGCAGGGGCGCCGTGGCCTCCCAGGTGTTGGAGAATGGGTCGTAGCGCTCAACGCTGCGCAGGCGCCGCAGGCCATCGAAACCACCCACTGCAAAGAGCTGAGGGCGAAGACAAAAGCCAGAGACTTGGGATTCAGAGCTACAGGCGACTCCAACACCCCACCGCTCCAATCTGCAAGCCCGCCAGGGGCATCTCAGCGCAGACTCTGCCTGGCCATGTTCCTCTCTGCCTAGTTCAGGAACCCCCATCCCTGTTCAGTGCCGGAGACAGGAAACAAGTGTCTGTATGAGGAGTACTCCAGCTGCGGATGACGCTTAGTAATAACTCGAGTGGTTACTAAGGGTAACCACCCACGCACCCGATTTCTGTGTGTTTCTGGATGCAGAATAAAGTTTACAAAGATAACTGGCTGTATTTTGCTTGTAAGCGGCAGAGTCAAGACTCAGTACCTGGTCTGTTTGGTCTCACGACCCAAACCGTTTGCCACTGAACTGTATTCTTATAGTGATGGCTACTTATCAGGGAGTGGCGGTGATGTTGAGACAGGGTCTTGCTATGGAGCCTGGGCTGGCCTCAAACTCATGACCCTCTTGCCTCAGCCTCCCACGCGCTGAGATTACAGGTGTGAGTCACCAAGCCCAGCTGCTGTGATGACTGTTACCACTATTATATGATCTTGAGCAAGTCCTTTCTAATGTTCTGAAGCCTCAGAGCCCTCCTTCCCTACATCCTGGATCTCAGGGCAGCAGCAGCCAGAGCGTTCCTACCTGTCCCTGCAGGGCCACCATCTTGTGCCTCCACCTGCCCTTGTGCATGGAGGCAACCTTGATCCAGGTGTGCAGATGGGAGCTAAACATCCAGACATCTCTGCTGTTGATGTGACCTCCTATGGGGAAAGAAACAGTTGTCTTCCCCTAGATCTCTTACTAACTCCCAGTGTCCCCAAAGAGCCAAAAACACCCCTAAATCCAAGGGAAGGCGTAAGAGCATAGGAAGGCTTTCTCACTGGGCTGGGATAAGATTAGGTCTATCACCCAGACGGTGTGCTCTGAATGGAAGGACAGGATATCAGAGAGATCCAGGGAGTGGAGGGTGCCTATAACCAGCTGCCCTGTGGTGCGATACCAGTCGAGCTCCGGGAACCAAACGGGGAGGGGTATCCTCAAGACAATCTTTAAGAATGTGTGATGGGGGGGCTGGAGAGATGGCTCAGTGGTTAAGAGCACTGCCTGCTCATCTAAAGGTTCTGAGTTCAATTCCCAGCAACCACATGATGGCTTACAACCATCTGTAATAAGATCTGGTGCCCTCTTCTGGCCTGCAGGCATGCATGTGGACAGAATACTGTAATACAATAAATAAATCTTTTTTTTTTTTTTTAAAAAAAAAAAAAGAATGTGTGATGGGCCGGGGGCTGGCCTTTAATCCCAGCACTCGGGAGGCAAAGCTACAGAGAAACCCTGCCTCGAAAAACCAAAAAAAAAAAAAAAAAAAAAAAAAAAAAAAAAAAAAAAAAAGAATATGTGATGGGGCAGGGGGAAAGCAAGGACATCTTCCTTCCTTTCCATCCTCATCTCTCTGAGGTGCTGGGATTATTATACAGTTTCCACACAGGAAGTGAGGATGAGGTTTAGGGACCAGGAATGACCAGGTGGCCTTCTTGTCAGAGCAAAGTCACAGTTTAAGGCCTTCCTGTCCCAAGCCTAGCATCAACACTTCCCACAGGCTTTGCTAATGGTTTTAGCCACTAGCTGTAGGGGATTATGGGAAAGCCTGCCCCCGTCTTCCGACTGGGGAGGAGTAAACAAGGCGTGTATATGGGAAGTGGGGGGACCAGGAGGCTCCTACTTCAGCTGTGTCCTCACCAGAAACGTAAATGTCATTTCGAAGTGCACAGGAGGCAAATTCAGAGCGTGTGTACCCAGGCAGGCTGGGCAGCGGGGTCCAGCGCTGACTCTCTGGGTGGTAAGCGTCAGCGAAAGGCAGCTTCAGAAGCCCCTTTCTGTCGCACCCGCCAATGACCACGATCATTTCGGCTAGGTCCATGAATCTGGGGTGAGGAGAAACCCGATACCTGTACACGCACGCTGCAGTCCTTTCCCAAGCCACCTCCACCTCCCGCAAACGGTGCTGGGGATTACTGAATCAGAACTCTAGTACGCGGTGCCTCTAAACTATATCCCTAGCCCTTGGGTTTGCTTTTCTTCTGGGCGTCCAGCGCCAAGCCCCGTTTCTTTCTGGCTGCCGCTGCCCTTCTGTCTGCCCTGGCAGCTGCCCCTGGAACCCATCACTTACAGCCTTATCTCTGGTTATGGATAAGAAGGGAGTTACTAACCCTTACCTTAGTCTACTAGCCTCTAAATTACAGAAAAAAAGACTTTCCCCAAAGCCTTTCCCCTTCCTTCGTTTAATCCTTCAGATGGCTGTTAGGATTATTGCCCCTTTTACAGAGGAGGAGAGTGAGGGGCTCGTGGATTACGGGCTAAATCGTGCTCAATTTGGTCTGATAAGAATCCTCCATCCCTAACAGCTAAGGTACTGCATTCTTCCCCCTAGCCTCTTCCTAATGCGGAATTGCCATGAGCAAGATGAGTCAGACCTCCTGCAAAGCTCTCCGCCACTGATCCTTTGGGTTTATGGCCTCACCGCGTTTTCCATACCCTCCGGCTAAGTGCTTTCCTAACCCTTTTTGTGTCCCTGCCTTGTGCTCAAAGTTAGAGACAGCATCACCACTGTCTTCTGTCCCTCAGGTATGGTGGACTATGCCACCTATATCTCCGGGCCTGGCATTGCACTGGTGGAGTGGACGTTTCTTGTGCCTTTGTGTGCTTGTCTTACTAGCCAGTGGGTCCCTAGAGAGCAGATCCCAACAGGACCCGTTTCTCAGAATGGCGGATGGCGCGGTAATTGGAATGCATCCTGCCCTCACAAGCTCTCCAAGGCAGACTGCCAGGTACCAGGAAACGGTAACATTTCAAGAGGGGCAGTGAAGGAGCCAGAGCTGGGGAAGGCACGAGGCCTCGCTGGGGTGCGAGGCTAGCAAGCGGGAAGCCATACCTCCGCGGCCGGGCCCGCAGCGCGCCCGCCTCCCGGCCCAGGATGAAGCAGGCGCGGGCCTCGAGCAGCAGCGGGCGGCAGTCGCCGCAAGCCTGCAGCAGCTCGTCAGCCTCCACCTTCTCCAGAAAGTAGGCAGGCGCCAGCAGCGGCAGGCGCACGTGCTCCAGCAGGCGACGCAGGTGCCCGCGGCGAGCCGGCGCGTCGTGGCGCACCCAGCGCATGGCCGCCTCGAACACGGCCTCCTCGCGCGCCACGCGCAGCGCGGGGTCGGCCAGCAGCGCCGCCACCTCGTCGGGCGCCAGTTCCAGAAAATCGGCGTGGCGCGTCACCTCCACGAAGGCTTGGCGCAGCACGCGGCCGCAGCGCTCGGCCAAAGAGGCGAGCGAGAAGGCGGCGGCCACGCGGCGCAGCGCCAGGCTGTTGGCGGCCCGCAGACGACCCTCGAGGAAGCGAGCGCACGCCTCGCGCAGTCCCGCCACGCCCAGCCGCTCAGCCAGCGCCAGCACCGAAGTCGCCTCCTCCTCGGCGCGCAGCCGCAGCCCCGCGCCGTACACGTAGTCGAGCACGACGGCCAGCGCCGCCGCCGCCCCAGGCGCCTCGGACCCTACCGGGACCACGGCCGCTGCACGCTCGGGACGGCCGGCCGAGAAGAGGCTGCGGAAGTGGGCGCTGGCCGCACTGAGCGCGGCGCGGTGGCATGGGAAGTCGCGGCCGCCGGCGCGCAGCACCACGTCGGTGAGGGTGCCGCTCCGCCGGTACTCGTTGAGTGTCTGCAAGATGCGCTGCGCGTGGCACGGTGCCGTGCAAGGGGCCTCCATGCCCAGCTCCGACTCCTCGCGCCCCGGGGTCTCCCGCATCCTGTGGGGAGAAAACACACACCGCATTGGGGATGGGCCTGCTGGGGATATCCCGCACATTTAGGCCTTCCTTCGCTGGGTCACTCACCACGCACTTCTGGTCATGCAGCTACTGTCCCCACCCTCACCCCCCCCCTAGTCCATCTAGACTTCTGATGGCGTTTAGCCAACCCCTGCCTTCTGTGTCCAGTCCTCCCCTCCAGAATCTGAACAGTTTTCTGTTCAGACTTGGCTAAGGTTTTTCCTGCCAGGCTCTGCGGGAAACAGATGGCAGACTCAAATAGGATAATTTGAGGAGACTCAAAAAAGGGAGGGGGAGGATGGAACGATTTTTACAAGTCTGGATTATGCGGTGTTTAGTGATTCCACCTGGGATCGAGTAGTATCACGTAACTACCAATAACAACAGGAAAACCACTCTCAACTTCTGACGGGGGATCTCAGGGAGGTTCCTGGAACTTGGACAAAATGTCTATAGGAAGGGTCTGGTTACACGAGCTGTAGTCTCTGGTAAAGGGATTCAAGCTACCCTAGACACTGTGTGTGTGTGTGTGTGTGTGTGTATCCTTCACTTACATAAGGTCAAGTGTGTGTATTAATTAAACTAGAGGTTTTTTTTTGTGCCAACAGTCGTAACCCTTACCTTTCTGACTCAGAAAGAACAGTAAAAACATTTAAGAAAGGGATTCCCTAGATGAGTACATTAGTTGAGCAAAAGCAGCGGGAATGAGAGATGTTTCCAGTGGAAAGATCCAGGCCCCAGACACATCGGGTTCTCATCTTCGTTAGTCTGGTGTTATCTGGCCTGGGCAAGCCACCAGTGCCATCTCTTCGGAAACATCCTAAGGCCTAGCCAGAGAATGGTAGCTGTCGGGCGGGATGTATGAATGTGCTGGGGTTGTAGTAAGCCTCGATCAGCACTTCCTCATGCAGAAGGAGGAGAGCATGGGGTGTGTGTGAGTTGCCTTCAAGGTTCTGGGAAAAGCCTGTCCACACCCACACCCTCTTAAAAGTTTGCTGTGGGGAAACGGTCACATACAAGGAGCCTGCCCTTCAGAGGTTAGCTGGGGGGGGGGGGTCGGAGAAGGGGTGTTTATGAAAACATGCCACAGATTGCACTATTCACCCTGGTTAGGACTTGGTCCTTAAGAACTGGCAGCTAACGCTTGACATGGCCTGAAGATAGGCGGTGCTCTCCTTCCCGCGGGAACTTACTCCCAGGCTCAGCTCAGCCGGTGCGTGTGTCCATTCTCCCATCTACTGCTGCAGGGCAGATCAGCCTGACTTTCACAGCGTATGCGGGATCTTGCTGAGTAGTGGTCCCACCGCCTCAGCGTCACGCGAAATAAGCTCCTAATGGACAAGGACTGTAGCCCGCTAGAGGCGACCAATCCAAGCCCACCGTGCACCAGGCTGCTAATTCTAGCCGCTCCGCAGGACTTGCCAGGGTGGGGGGCGTGTCCTCAAGGAACAAGCCGGGATCCAGTGAGACGGTCATCCGTCGGAGTACAGCAGAGCTGTCCTTAGCTAGCTTAGGACGCAGCAACCCTCTAGGCGGAGACTCGAGAAGGCAGGTCTCAGGAGAACAGTCCCGTCCTCCCCCCCCCCTCCGCTATTGTGATGGTCCTTAAGTTCACCTCCTAAGAACTTTGCCAATACTTATTGCCATCTACTGCCCTAGGCTCAGGGAACTACGGGCACACGGTTATGGGAGACTCCGTTTCCAATATGAAGTCCCACTGTCCGGGGGCCCAAGGACACTTGGGAAGGTAGGGATTCCCACGTGGGGCTCCATCAGCATTCTCCCATCTCAGAATCAGAATCTAAGCAAGCTCATGGGCGGACTGAGATACAGTCGGTGGAAACCGGCTCGGCACTCCACTCTCCTGCTAACCCCGCCCCGCACGCTTTGGATGGACACTTCCCACAGCAAGATAGCCTTTTAGTCAGGCTTCCGAAACCCTGTCCCAGGTACCTGGTACTTACCTGGCCACGCCCTCTTCCGCTACTGCTGTTCTTGCAGATTCTAGCAGCTCCAGCCCGTGCCTGCCGCTTGCTGCCTCGCCTGCTTGCCTGCTAGCAGCCTGAGCTCCTGATTTTACTCTGACTTCGGCTAGACTCCCACTTGGGCTCAGCTGCGGGAGGACAAAGGGACTGGACGCCGGGGGGGGAGGGGAGGAGAGGGAGCCGGTAGGAATGGGCTTTTGTTCCGCTCTTGAACCAGTCTTGGGAGGGAGCTGTATGGATGAGCATGAAGTTGATTGTGTGTGTGATGCTGGGCAGTGGTGTTTCGAGGACTGGGGGTGACGGGCGTATGGTATACATATGGGGTGTCTGCTTCAGGTAGATGTGGTTGTCAGCATGTAGGTGTTCTAGAACCCATATGTGTGTACGTGCACGGAACACAGTGACTGTGAAGTCCTGGGGTGCTTGGGCTATGTGGACATGTGACTACATGGCTTTGGATGCCACCAGGAATGTGGCTGTCACAGCTATGGATCCAGGTTTCCCTCCTGCCTCTTTGTGACCTGCCTCTTTGTGACCATTACATGTATGATCCCTGCTCAGCACAGCTGTCATTGTAAGCTTTTGCATAACCCATGTGTCTGTGACTGTTCATTTGCATGTCAGAGGCTTGTGTGTAAGATTATTATCATATGTGTGGACCTATGCTCATGCGTATGTGGCAAGGATCTCTCTCTGCTCTGTGTGTTGCATGTGGTCCTGTGACCGTGGTGTGTGACTGGAGGCATGTGGGGCCAGTGAGATGGCTCAATGGGTAACAGCACCGCATGGTGGAAGGAGAGAACCTACTCACACATATGCAATAGCACACAGGGGCCCACACAGTACACACATTCACATATACAAAATAAAAACATAATCTAAGCCAGGTGGTGGTGGCACATGCCTTTAATCCCAGCACTTGGGAGGCAGACGCAGGTGGATCTCTGTGAGTTCGAAGCCAGCCTGGTCTATAAGAGCTAGTTCCAGGACAGGCTCCAAAGCTACAGAGAAACACTGTCTCAAAAAACCGTGTGTGTGTGTGTGTGTGTGTGTGTGTGTAATTTTGCCACTGTTATGACCCATAATGTAAATATCTGTGTTTTTTGATGGTCTTAGGCAACCCCTGTGAAAGAGTCATTTGACCATCAAAGGGGTTGGGACCTACAGATTGAGAACCACTGACTTCGTGCAAGATGGAGCAGGGGTCCAATCTCCCTTATCCCTTCAGGATGCATTCAAGGCCATGCAGATTCAGTGGGAGCCTCAAGAACTACAGACCTTCCCTGTTTCTACCCTGACCTTCCCCCACAGAGGGCAGAAGGCAGAGCCCCAGAAACTGTGAGGTGGGAGGGGACAGGGACACCAGTGTTCCCAGTACTGTGTTGACTCCCAGCTCAGGTACCCTTTCTCATGCTAAGCAGGGGGCGTGAGCCTGCTTCAGCCAGACCCACAGTCAAACCCACCAAAGCAAGACATCTGCACTTAGGGCTTGTTCTGTAGGTCCAGGAGCTCAGACGCCTCCATGTCACCTTGAAGAACTTGCTAACCCCGTTTTACAGCCTGTCTCAGATCCAGGACCTCCTGCTGTGACATTCCTAGCTGATTACAAAAGGTGTAGAAGGCTGACATGAGGGCCTGTTATCCCAGGCTGGACGTGAATTCCTGCTTTCCCAGGCTGGACGTGAGGTCATGCCCTCGCAGACTGGACGTGAGGGCCCGTCCTCCCAGGCTGGACATGAGGGCCTGTCCTTCCAGGCTGGACGTGAGGTTCTGCTCTCCCAGGCTGGACGTGAGTTCCTGCTCTCCCAGGCTGGACGTGAGGTCTTGCCCTTGCAGACTGGACGTGAGGGCCTGTCCTCCCAGGCTGGACATGAGGGCATGCCCTCTCATTTTCTCACTCTCAGCAGAGTTGGAGTTTTTTTTTTTTATACATTTATTTATTTATTATGTATACAATATTCTGTCTGTGTGTATGCCTGCAGGCCAGAAGAGGGCACCAGACCCCATTACAGATGGTTGTGAGCCACCATGTGGTTGCTGGGAATTGAACTCAGAACCTTTGGAAGAGCAGGCAACGCTCTTAACCTCTGAGCCATCTCTCCAGCCCCAGAGTTGGAGTTTTTTGATTTTGTTTTTGAGCCAGGTATGGTAGCACACACTTTTAACCCCAGCACTAGGGAGTCAGAAGAAGGGAGATATCGGCTCAATGCTAGCCTGGTCTACATAGTGAATTCCAGGACAGCCAGGACTATGTAGAGAGACCCTGCCTCAAAAAATACATTATTTTATGTATATGGGTGTCTCACCTGTGTGTATGTCTGTACTATGTATGGTGGAAGCCAGTCAGACAGCTAGGAGCCACCATGTGGGTGTTGGGTATTGAAACCTGGTCCTCTGGAGGATTAGCCAATACTCTTAACTATTGAGCCATCTCTTCAGTCCACTTGAGTTTATTTTTTCAGAAAGACATCTTGGGGGCTGGAGAGATGGATCAATAAAGTTAAGAGCACTGGCTGCTCCTCCAGCAGACCCAGATCCAATACACTCTTCTGGACTCTGAGAGTACCCATATGTACATACAAATAAATATTTTTTAAAATTTAAAAAGATAGTTTTAAAGGCATGTGCTACCACACCCTACAAGACATTTTAAGCACGAGTTAAGGGCGTGGATGTTCTCAGAGTGGCTCTGGCTTTGCTTGTTCAAAGCTATGCGACCTTGGATGATCTCTTTGCTATACTGCCCCCCACGGGGGGGGGGGCATTCATTGTTTTTGTAATCTAGGGTTGCCGAAGCCCCAGCATCATGACTGACCAAGGGAAGAGTTTGGATATTCAGTCATTTTCATTTTCATCTCTGAAATGGCTCTTCCTCAAACCCAGGGGCCAGCACCCAAACCCAAATCCACACCATGTGTCCCCAAATTGCTACTGACAACTCAGAGACAGCACACATTAAGACGGCAGCTTTAATTGTCCTGGCCCATAGGTTCCCTCTCCTGTAGGCATTTCTGGCCAGACGACCATGCTTGACAGAGCTCACAGCGCTTTGCCCGGGTGGCCCATTGCCCTGCAGACACTGCTGTGGGAACCTGAGGTCATATCAGTCTGTTGACCATGTGGTCTTCAAGGCTTCTTCTGACCCAGAGGGCCTGTTGGACAATTGGGTATGAGGCAGAACAACCCCGAACCTGTGACTCTGGACATCTCTAGCTACTTCTCGGGGACTCAGAGGCCGGCGGTGGAGCGAAGCTGGTTGGGAGGAACATGTCTCCACCATAGCCACTGATTTTCCTCCTGAGATGAACTTCTTGTGCTTTGAGATGGGTGCAGAGAGTAGAGCTGCCAGGCAGGGGTGAGGCCCAGCCCACATCCTCAAAGGCAGAATGAGAAGAGTCTCTCATCTCACAGCATGGACAGATGAATAGACAGGAGTGGGCCCAGGGACGCAGCCACACCCTCCACTTCCACGGGGCACACGGCAAACCTTCCAGGTTGGGAGGCCAAGGATGGCTTCAAGATGGACCAGGAGACTAGGCCCACACTCCCGGATGAAAAGCCCCAGGCCTGCAGGGGCATCTGAGAGGCTAGAGTCCTGGCCCACCTGGGCCTCAGTGGAGAGGTCATCCCCCAAGAGAGGCTGGAACTGACAAAGGAGCTTGGGGCATTCAAGCAGGCTGCGGAACCAGCTCCCTCGCCGCAAGCGCAGTTTCTGTCTGTGCCTCTCTTCTAGATGCTACCTTAGGTACACGTCAGGCAGACAGACCTTCAGCTAATGGCCACCCCGGTCTGTGAGGGTCTTGGCACGGCTGCCACCGCTGCGAGGACCCACGGGAGTGACTGTGCTGTTGGCATAGGTGTCAAAACTGCTGTCTGAGCACACGGAGAGCTCATCAGAGACCTCCACACCATCACTGATCTCTGTTGGACCAGAGTAGACAGGTATGTGAGTAGGGAAGATGGGCTTTGAGGACAGGGAGACAGGAGGGGAGGGAGGCACGAAGAGGCAGATGTAAACACTGGATCCAGTTAGCACTGAACCCCTGGGCACTGAGCCTGCATTCAGGGTCCCCCTGGGTCCCTCCTGGGCCCTTAGTCCTCTGCCCCCGGAACATCCTGCTGCAGAAAACCACGACAACCTTAGGTGTTACCCAGTGCTAACTTTCAGGCATTTGCCTGCACACACACACACACACACACACACACACAGGCATATGCACATACAAGCATTTTCACACACAGATATTTGCACACATAGGCATCTCTCTGTTCAGTGACTTCCCTTCCCAGTGATCCCTCTTTTTCCTAACATCTGTCTCCCCATCTCTGGTATGTCGATCTAATAGACACTCCTTGATTCCCCAGGCTGGACTGGGTCCTCCTGTTTCAAGCCAGCCTGGTTCATCCAGCCCCTATCACAGTCTGCAAGGGCAGGGGCCTCTCCTTGCCCAGTAGATGGTATGTAGTCCTGTCCTACACTAGCTGCTTTTGCTTTGCTTTGAGACAGGGCCTCAGGTAACTCAGCTCACCCTTTCTTGCCTCTGATCATTCCACAGGCTCCTCCAGCCATCCTTACATCCCAGTTACGTCACCACCCCAAACCTTCCTTGCTACCCCACGGAGCTCTGGACACACTTCCTGCCTTGGCTCTTCGCACAAGAGGAACAGTGACACCCAGTTTTGCACGTCTTTACAGCTGCCTGAATCAGACTGGGAAGAGCAGCAGGAACTGGCAACAGGGGACAGAACACAACTGTCACTTATTGCTGTCACATGTGAACTAAGGAGAAATGTAGGACCTTCAAACAGCCTATCACTGAGCCCCCTGGATCTGGGGTTGCTGACGTGGAGACACACGTGTTTCCGTCCCTCAGTACGTGCGTGGGTGTGAGCCTGAAAAGAGGTTATGTCCACCTGTCCTTCTGTGTTACATGTGAACTATCTAATCCAGGGCCCGTGCAATCTGTCACCTGAGAAGATGAGCTTCTCTTTCATGATGCTGACGTCCCGGCTGGTCCGGCGTACGGCAGCGCTCAGCATGATCTGCTCTGGGTTATAACTCCGGATGCCACCCAGGCGCCACCTGCAGAGACGGCCCCGTGGGCATCAGGTCCCTCCCCAGGCTCCCTGGAGCAGACACCCTGCCCACTTCCATAGCAAGAGACCCACAGCACAAATGGGGAAACTGAGGCCCAGAGAGGGGCAGTCAACTGACGCCCAGCCAGGGCTTTCCTGCCCTTCTTTCTCCTCTCGCTTATCAGCAATCTTGGCCCAGACAGGAAGTTTTATTAGTTATATCCCGGCTTTCTTTGGGTGGGACAGTTGCGGGGTGGGGTGAGTTCAGCAGATGTGACTGATAACCCACTTTTATGAACACACCAGCCTCAGGAAACCCCAGCAGAGGCTTCCTGTAAACCCACCAAATGCAATGGGCTGAGAAAAGCCAGAAGGGGCCAAAGAGGACACTGAAGCGAGGTTTTGTTTAGGATTGGTCCTCACAGGTCCCCAGACAAGAATGTCAGAGGAACTTGGTTTGGAATTATCCAACTAGAAATAAGTACCCCCGACTCCCCAGGAGATGGAACCCTGACGGGTGGTTGGGGGCAGTGAAGAATCCATATGAAACTCACTATGGGTTTCTAGACAGGGCTAGCACAGCAGAAATGGACAGACAGGGTGGCAGGACTGGGCAGACGGAGGTTGGGGAGCAAGAGGCAGGAGGGGAAGGCACTGTGCCTTGGCTGGGCCGGCTGTCTTGCCAATCCTCATGGGCAGTGCTTGTTCCTCAGGCTCTTTGTCAGGCCCCCCAGTGCCAGCCTCAATGCTTGCTAGGTTGTCGTGTTGGATGAGTGTTTGTTGAATCAATGAATGAAAGAATGAGGCCCGCAGAGAAATGATCTTCCTCCCCCCTGCTTCACCTCCCAGGCTCCCTCTTCTCGTTCTGGCTATCCCTGACCCTCAGGAGACAATAACTCTGGTGGACCCAGCATCACACCAGGCAATGCATGCAGACTCTGCAGGTGGGAAGAAGAGGTACGAGCTAAACTTCCTTTCAAGGGTTCAGTCCCATGGCCAGGTTCCAGCTTCTCCTGCATCTCAGCCTAGAAGCTGTTCAGCAGAGCTACCTGACCCAGCACAGGTCCTAAGACACCTGACCGCCCCTAACACCTAGGTCTCATCTTAGAAACTAATGTTAGAACCCACTGGGGAGAGGATCAGGCCAGGGTCTCTACAGCCAAGCACATCCAGGACAGGAAAGTGACTTGGGGGAGGGTCTCCCTGGGGGAAAGGAGTGAGGGTGTGGGTCATAGACAGTGAAAAAGAGAAGGTGATGCAGAGAAATGGTGTGAGCCACTGGAAAGGAAGTCCAAGAGGCAGAAGCTAATGGAGCCAGACAGAAACAGAAATAGGGCTTTGCACAGGGCAGGTGGTGAAGGACCGCCTGAGTGCTGGACTTGGGGATATGAGGACCCTCTCTCTCCCCAGGGGAGACACTCGGGTGCTGAGGGAAGCTGGGTCAGCACCTACCAAGGAAACGCTGGTCCCTACCCACAAAAACTGCAGCAGGGACCAAAATGTACAGCAGGGGAAGAATAAATCCCAGCACGCAGGAGGCTGAGGCAGGAGGAACACCAGTCGGAGGACGGCTTGGGTTACATAGTGAGGCTCATCTCAAAGGGGCAAAGGAATCAGAAAGGAGAGAGCAGAGAGGAGGCGGGCGGGGGCGTGGAAAAGGGCCAGTGCTTCAGGCACAACAGCAGCTTTTCAGACAGACCTGGAAAGGGAGTGACCAGAAAGGGGGGAAGAGGAGCAGGAGGGGAACACACCAGAATTACCTGATCAAGTGATAGCTGTGAGATTGCCAGAGTGCAGCAGAGAGGGGGAGGGGAGAGAGGAGAGAGGAGGGACATGCGCCATCAGAGCAGGGTGGGACAGAGAGAGAATGTCAGTCAAGAGCCAACCCCAGCCCCTTGGTGCCTGGTTGCCTAGGGCCCCAGGCTGGCCCAACATCGTCCCCTCCCCGACCGCCCATTCCACCCATGGTAATCGCATGCCAGCTGTCTTAGGGGTATGGGAGGTTCCAGCCGGCTGAATAGCACTCGGTCCTCCTAGGTTCAAACCCATGTCCTGGTGACAGCGGGCAGACCGGCCACAGAGGGAGCAGCGTCCACCAGATACCACACAGCAGATACCACAGAGCAGATACCACATAGCAGATCAGGGAAAGGTTTGGCTCTGAGCCCTCCAAGCTGGGTGCTCATTCTAGAGGCCATCCAGCTCGTGCTGAGGGCGGGGCCTGGGCCCCACTGAGGATAGGCTGGGTATGGACATGTTGGGGTCTACTCACTTCTGGAGCACAAAGATGCCAACGATGAGGCTGAAGGAGATCAGGTCGGCAGTGACCCACATGAGGCAGTATTCATCTGGGGGCTGTGGAGAGAGGACCCAAGACCAGCTTCCGGTCAGAGCTCATCTAGACCTTGGGACCTCTCATATTAAACTAGTGAGGAAGGGCAGGGGAGGAGCTTGAGGCTCCTCAATATTTTATTTTGTAAGTGTGGACTCTGGGCATGTTGTTCTATGTGTGTGTGTGTGTGTGTGTGTGTGTGTGTGTGTATTCAGGGTAGAAGAGGTGTGTTGAGTCTCGAGTGTGTGTAAGCTTACAGGAGCTCAAAGCAAGAGCTGAATGATTAAAAAAAAATCAGGGGGCTGGAGAGATGGCTCAGAGGTTAAGAGCATTGCCTGCTCTTCCAAAGGTCGTGAGTTCAATTCCCAGCAACCACATGGTGGCTCACAACCATCTGTAATGGGGTCTGCTGCCCTCTTCTGGCCTTCAGGCATACACACAGACAGAATATTGTATACATAATAAATATATAAATATAAAAAAAAAAAATCAATGGTTCCTTTATTTGCAGGTAAGGTGTCATGTGCCCGGCAGTAAATCTATGACCTTATCAATAGGTAAGGGGTGCCAGTGTGGGGTAGGAGGACGTTGATCACAGGGCCTGGGGTAAACAAAGGCCCCTGTGTGTCCCCTTAGCACCCTCAGCCTCAGACACATGAGGGGCACTTTCCTTTTTTTTTTTTTTTTTCTTTTTTGAGACAGGGTTTCTCTGTAGCTTTGGAGCCTGTCCTGGAGCTAGCTCTTGTAGACCAGGCTGTCCTCAAACTCACAGAGATCCGCCTGCCTCTGCCTCCCGAGTGCTTGGATTAAAGGTATGCGTCACCACCGCCCAGGTGAGGGGCACTTTTTGAAGTCCATTAACTCCACGGGGCCTGAAATCTTCAACACGCACACTTCCGCAACCTGCCTGTGTGCTATTGCATGTCACCTTAGAGTGTTGGAGGTATTTAAGTACCATGGACAGGTAAGAACTGCAAAGTGGGCTCTTTTGGGCTTGGCAGGGGTCCCGATGAGTCAATTAGTCTAAAGCCCACAGTCCAGGCCTCCATAGCTTCCTGTCCATGACTGAAGCCCTCTTCAGGCCTTGCCCACACCTCTTTTTACCACCTGTAACCTAGCTCTGACTCACCAACACTACAGCCCTCTTAGCTATGAAGCCCCCTCTCTCCCCTTCTTTGCGTCCTCAGGGACAGGGCAGGGGAGCTTCTGCCTCGCTCCTGGGGTTATCTCCGGGCCAGGGATGGGAGCTCAACTGGCCTCAGGAGCTCCATGACTGACCCCCACATACTTCTCATGGTCCTTTGAGTAGACCCGGCCTGTCCACAGCCTCTTTGTAGAACAACTTCCCTTTAAAACCAAATCTAACAAGTAGCCCATGACTCAGGGAGATGCCAACTTCTTGAGTGTTGGTCACTGGGTAATGTGATCTTTCCATGGGTCAGGCCCAGGGTCCCCAGCCTTCAGTGCAGACCTCATAGGTTGTGACAATTTCATTCTGTCTTAGCCTATAGCTGCCCTCTCACCCCGACATACCATGAATGCCACTATCCCAGGGGGAGAACCCTTGCAGTGACAGATAGCCCTAGGTGCCCTCAGGTCCCACAATCTCCAACTCACCATGATCCAGAGTGGAGAAGGCACCCGAGAAAGAGTATGGGTGTTGTCAGAAGTGACGGATGGAACCCCGGCACACCACAGCAGGGAGAAGAGCCACGGTGCGTTGACGGTGTAGAGGTTCACACTCAGGTTCCAGGATGCATAGTCCCTGGGCAGGGGGCAGAGACTGGTCAGCTGCCTTGCTGCCTGATCTGGGGGAGCACCCCTAACAGACTGTCCCCCTCACAGTCACCCAGAAGGATGAGGTTCTGTGTCCATGCTCACAGGACAAGCCCAGTTCTGCCCAGTACTTCCCATCTCACGTCTGAACCCTGTGTGTTCTACCCTGTGCCCACATGTGCTAGGTGGAGGATCAAACTGGGGGATACACAGTCCCTCCTCCAGGGGCACCTGGGGTGACGCAGGGCAGGCACCTGAGCTCCTGGTGGGACACCTGAGTGTAGCGAAGGTTCAGTTTCTGGATGTGACCTCTCCGTAGACTGGCGATGGCTTCTTTAGACCCGGATGTCTGCTGGAAGCCGGGAGCCATCTTCCGTACTAGAGGCCTCTGCCTGTTAGGCAGCCACATGACCTGCCGGTCGGAGACAGGGTGGTCAGGCCTCTCATTTCCAGACTTGGGGTGAGGGCCCTAGACCTCCTAGATCGCTCAAGGGTCAAAGAGAGTCCTGTCTACAGTAATGGAGCCCACACTGAACAATTCAATCAGCTTCCCTGGTCAAGACAAAATGGGCAACCCCACCCTCCACCCTGACCACAGTCAACAGCATCTAGAGAACTATGCATCACAGAGGGACCTCAGGATCCCAAAGTGTCACACCACAGTGACTCGAGACACATTCCATAGAAGTAACAGGGAACACAGGCACCCACTCTCCTCTGAGCAATTGAAAGCACTTGTTGGGGCTCTTTCCTGTCCCCAGAATGGACCAGTCAGGAAAACAAGGTGCACATAGCCCTGTTTTACAAACAGGGAAGCTGAAATTTGGAGAGGGGCAGGTAGGTCTATCGTGGTGCAGGGGGCTAAGCCAGCGTCATGGACAGGGCTTCACCTGGTGCTGTGGGAATCCTGAATGCAGCACGGCCTCTAGCGTGATGTTGAGGAAGCTGCCACGGTACGGGTGATCACGGGGCGGGTCTCGCAGGTTGAGCAGCAGTGTGGCATTTCCCTTGGCGAGTTCTAGGAGCTCTGCCAGGCTGCAGATGGACTGGTTCTGGATCTCCCTGTGGTCTGAGGGTGACAGGGAGCTGGCTGTCCAGAAGGGGTCAGTCTGGCAGAGACAGGGACATACACGGCTGTCACCAGCCCTTTGGAGCTTTCAAACACCTTCCTGGCGATAGAGCATGGAGAACCAGGACGGCCAGTCACTGTTGGTATGTTAGAGATTGATGGCTGTCGCCCAGTAGGGGTCTGAGGAATGCCTAACCTTCTTCTCAATGGCCCCACCTGCTTCCCAAGAGAACCCTTGGCTTGGAGTCAGTCCAGTGTGGTCTTGAGTCCATTATGTAGCCAAGGATGGCCTTGAACTCCTGATCATTTTTGCCTCCATTTCTAGTGCTGGAGTTACGCTACCCTACCAAGTTTATGAGGTGCTGATTGAACCTAGGGCTTGGTCCATGCTAGGCATGCACTCACCAACTGAGTTACACCCCTAGCCCTAGAGACAGGGCTTCAACTATTAAGGATCAGCAGCCTTGAGAGGGGAAGCCAACAGACCAGAGAACCCTTAACAAGCAGTGATAGTCACAGGGTCTGGATGCAAGAGCCCAGAGGGGATTGCCGGCTAGCCTGGCTAGGGTCATCTGAGCTGATGGCCACCTGCCTCCTTCTTTAGGAGCCTTCCATGTTTCCCACGCCTAGGCAAGGCCCAGGGACAGGCAGACCTTGAGGAACCACTGGCCAGCGTTGAGCCTCTGCAGGACAGTCCAGTTGAGCATGGCAGCAGGCCTCCGGGCCAGCTCTGGAAACACCTGCTCCACGTTGGTGGTTCGCCTCAGGGTGGTGTCATGCAGGAGAAAGGGCACACCATCCAGGCTGCAGGAGAGGGTCACTGTCACCACCCATGCAGGGTGACCACCTGCCCCCAATCGCAGCCCTCCCTTCTCCCTACCCTCAAAGGACACAGCTGTCCTGTTTCCACGTCAGCTACAGAGTCTTTGCCAATGTGGGGATAGTACTGGACCAGTGGGAACCTCAAAGGGTTCAAGGGACCAGACCTTTGACTCTCTGTGAAGGTCGAGCGGGGAAGACGGTTGAGGGGAGGGCTGGGGAGAGTGGGTCTGTTCCTTTTAGCAATGTTAGAAGGTAAGCACTGCCTCTCTGGATAATGGGGAAATGGAGGCTAAGCAGGAAACACTTATCTCAAGGTCTGTGGCCACTAAGTGGTGGGACCTGGCCTCAAACCAAGCCCTCCAAGTGCCGTATCGATGACAGTGCCAGCCCAGGTCCCCTTGACAAAGTTTACTGCTTCCCTCATCCTCATCATCCCACTAGGGCTGGACACAGTTCACAGAATGCCATAGTGTGGGACAATATAGGGCACCATGCTTCCCGCTCCCCAAGGCATTGTATCAGTCCTGCCAGAGACGAATGATGCGTACAATCTATGCTGTCCACTCTGGGAGTGGTGACCTCACATACATGGTGTAACTGTTTATTGCACACCCTGTGGAATAGTATTTGGTGGCCCTACCTTCTCCTCTCCTCAGGGGTAAGGAGATAGGTCGGTGTGGGTTTCCCCAGCATTTAAACAAACACATATGTTGTATCTATGGATGGAAATGTGCACATCACTTCTGTATAGGCTTTTTTGCTTTGTTTTTTTGAGACAGGGTTTCTCCATTTAGCTCTGGCTGTCCTGGAACTCGATTTACAGAACTACAGACCAGGCTGGCCTTGAACTCACAGAAACCCACCTGCCTCTGCCTCCCGAGTGCTGGCATTAAAGGTGTGGGTCTCCACTCCCGGCTTCTGTACGGTCTCATAGCCAGCATTACTGACATTGTATTCTCTGTACCTTGCTTCACCTAGCTAAGTGTTTGCACTCTGCCTGGCAGAGAAACACAGATCTAATTCTTTTTCTAATGTGTCTATGGCAGGGCTCCAGGTCCCCACACCTAAACTTGACCCGGATAGGAGTTTGTTCTTTATATTCTGGAGTCTGGCACCAAACTCATTTGTTGCCTGACTGTTGTGGATCACCCAAGCCTCTTCCCTCCCATTGCTAAGGCAGGGACAGGAGGGTTTTACCCAGAGACCCAAATGCAGATGCTGTGGGAAGGGAAGGTGGGGTTGCCACTGTCCTTCTCCGCCATGCCAACCTGATGGTGACGTCAGCTTGCAGCCCATACAGCTTCTGCTCCAGGGCCTTCCGGAAGGACATCAGCGTGTGTTCTGGAGCCAGCTGGAGAGGAAATGATGGTGAGGGTGGAGCTAGGGTCCCTAATGACCCCTCCCCAGCCAGTGGGTGGTCTTCCCTGCTGGGAGGTCTGTTTCCCACCTGGCTCATTTGCTGTGGGAGTGGGAACCCTGGCACCTACACAACTGCTCTGAGACTTGTTTTTTTTTTTTTTTTTCATTTGTTAGGACATGTGTGCCTTCCAGGGGACCTGGGAACACAGGCAGCAGTGTGCTGAGCACGGACCATGTGAAACCCACACACAGCGGGACTAGCAAGCAGTAACTCTGACCATGTGACCCTTGCTGCATCACAGGCACTGAGCAAGACTCTGAAAGCAAATGGCCTTTTGCACAGGCCTGTGGCCCCATGGCAGACAGATACGGAGTGCCTATTTCCTTCTGGATTAATCTCAGAGCCCAGTCCTGGTAGAGATCCAGGGACAGGGGAAGAAGAGATGGGGTTTCTGTGGTATGAGGAGTTTCTTCATTCATTCAGGCATGATAATATTCTCTCCATCTATATATTGATACATAGACTAAAACCCAGACATGCTTGATGCCCAACTTAATAACCCGCAGCCCTAATCACCCAGATCAGTTCCAGACATCATACTACATGACCCTGCCTTGAAACCTTCTGCCCTGCAACTTGCAATTCTCCCTCCTAAGGACCCACTCCGTCTTATGCCTATTGGGGCATTTAGCTGGGGAGTGAGATTTCAAGTCTTTTTCGAGTCCGTGCAGAACAAATCGCCATGCCTCTTCCTACCACTAGGGGTCAGCACCAAACCAGAGATTGAATTTAGACCGGACAGCTCTAAAGACTGGGAATCTTTTGAGAAGGCCACATGAACACACACTTCGTGAGCCTGGACAGTCATTCACTGTGATATGGAGGGGGAGGGCACTGGCTGATAACTTCCTGTGTAGTTTGAAACAGGCAGAAGAGAGGATGACTTGTGAACGTTCCTAACACAGTAACGCCATGTATGAGGTAACAGACGAACCACTTTGATGTGAAAATAATGTATTGTCCACACATGTGAGGATAAGACCCCGGCCTGCAAATATGCACCATTATAATAAAATAAAAATAAAAGCAAACACAAAATGAAGACCCCCTCCCCCTGCAACCAGGCATGGTGGCACACACAGGTAACCTCAGCATTCAGGAGGGTGAGACAGAGGTTTGTAAGTTCCAGGCTATTCCGGGCTGCACCCTGAGTGCCCGTCTCCAAAATGAAACAACAGACAAAATGAGCAAGCCACACAAGGATGCAAGCAGCCAAATGCACAGCTTGGGAGGCTGTCTAGTGACAGCTCTGTCAACAGATAAATAGCATAAAGGAGAAGGGGGTGTCACAGAGGAAGAGGGACCGAGGAGACATGTGTCAAGCAGATGGCTTGCGTGATGTCATTTAGAGCCTGATTTGAAGAAATCTGTACTACAAAAAGATATTTTGGGAGACAATAAAGGAAAAACTAAACTATGATATTAGGTCATGTTAAATAATTGCTAATCTGGGGCTGGAGAAATGGCTCTGAAGTTAAGAGCGCTGGTTGCTCTTCCAGAAGACTTGGTTTGATTCCCAGCACCCATATGGCAGCTCACACACAATTCCATCCAGTCCCAGGGGATCTGACACCCTTTTCAGACAAAACAACCATACACGTGAAAATGGAAATAAGTACTTTAAAAATTGCTAATTTGGTGGGGTGTTATAGTTATCATTATGTAAATGTGTACGTGTGTGTGTGTACATGTGTGTGCATGCACACGCCAGTGTGTACACGTAGAAGTCACAGGACAGCTTTATGGAGTGAGCCCTCTTCTTCTATCTTTATGTGGGTTCCAGGGGTTGAATTCAGATGCCAGGCTTTCACGACAACTGCTTTTCCAAACTGCAGAGCCATCCCACCCCAGCCTGCTGTTTGTCTTTAAGTCCCTATGTTCTGGGCATGGTGGCTTACACCTGTAATCCCAGCACTTGGGAGGCAGAGGCAGGAAGATTGGTAGTAGTTTAAACCCAGCTTGTCTCAAGCAAGTAGATCAAACCAAAACAGAAAGTCCTTCTGTGTTGGAGATACACCCTAAAGCATCCACGGATGATCCAGTCTGATATCTAGGGTTTGCCTCACTACAGCAGAAAAACAAAAAACAAAAACAGGAGACCAGAGAGGCAGGAACAACAGGCTGTTATAATGCATGGAAGGTGGTAATGGAGTCACCGTCACATGGTACAGCATAGTATTTTTCCACTTGGTGTACATCTTAATTTTTTTTCTTTTTACTGAGACCACCTCACTTCCCTTTCCCCTGTCCTGCAGGGGCTGGACCCACCTGGGAAGGTTGGGTTTTAACTTCTCTTCACAGTAGCAATGGCCCAAACTGGGGCTCAAAGGGGCTGGTGACCCCCACAACACACATAGGTAGCAAACTGAACCTCCAGCTAGATTCTATTGGCTGTCTCTAGGAGGTACCAGGCTCAGTGCCAGCATGAGATACAATGGGAGGGTCCAGATCAGAACACAGGCTCTGAGTGTTTCTAGGAAACAATGTCTGAACCAGGGAAGGGCTTTCAGGTGGGGTTGCGGACCCAGCAGACACATTTTGTGGTGTGTGTGTGTGTGTGTGTGTGTGTACATGTGTACGCATGAGTGTGTAGTGGCCAGAGGTTGATGCTGGTATCTTCTTCTATCGCCCTCCACCTTATTATACACTGAGCTGGCGTCTCTTCCCTGAACCTAGAACTCACCTATTGAGCCCAACTGCCTGGAGTCCTGACTCTACCCTGGAATGCTGAGATGATGAAGCCGTGCCTCTATTGCAAGCCCCAGGAACCAACATGACTCTGAAGACTCTGTCTATTTCAATTCTCCTATGGGGCCCTTGGCACCTCAGTGGTGCGTCCCGGCACTGATCTGGACTTTGTCCCTTCCTCCCTCTTGAGCCAACTGTCTTCCCTTTTAGGCCAAGGGCTGGCAGTGTAGGGCAGGAGGCTAAGACCCTCTGGTGTCTCTAGGGCTTCTGATAAGCATTTGACTTTTCTTTCCTTTGTCTTTTTTTTTTTTTTTTTTTTTTTTTTTTTTTGAGATGGGGGTTTCTCTGGAGCTTTGGAGCCCGTCCTAGAAACTAGCTCTTGTAGACCAGGCTGGCACATTTGACTTTTCTAGTAGAAGCCTTTTGGGCTCTCTTCAGGATCCATGCCCACCCAGGGTCTCAAGCCTTCTCCTTAGCCCTTCCCACACACTCTTGAGGGGGTGTCATGCAGCCCTCTTGCTCTGCGATCACAGCATTGCATTCATTCCCTACAGGGTCCTCCCCTGCAATGGCTGCCCAGTCCCACCCTCTGGGGACACTCACCATGGGAGCACCCCGATGGCCGATGAGGGCAGGCTTGGGACCCAGGTCCTTTTTCTCCATGATGCAGGGAGAAGAGATGGTGAGGGGGATCAGGTAGAGGGTGAAGACCACAGCAAAGAAGGTACAAAGAACGGTGACCTGAGAGGCTGTAGACACAGGCGGTGGGGACTTCCGGTGAGTCACCTGTGTAACCCTCACCAGCCCCAACCAGGCCTAGTTGGCCAGACTGGAATGCAGAACTTGAAGCTCTTGAGAGGAAGTGAACCCCACCTACGACGTATGCACACGTGTACCCACAGACATGGGGACCTGGTGGAGGAATCTGGAGCCACTTTCGGGAGCGTCTATGAAGCATCTAGAGCTGGCCCCCATGCTGAGCACAAAGGCCTCACCTCATGCCCAGGCCACCCAGGTAGCGTCCCAGTAGGGACAACCTAAGTAAGCCTTGGTGTTTGTGAAGGTCAGGATGGGGGGATGCTCTTCAGGGGATACTCACAGGACCTCTCTGCACGGGCGAACTGTCCTGCTACTATCCAGGAGAGGGCAGTGATGGCCATCAGGGCCCCTATGTGCAGGAACGGCGCTGTGCCCTGTGTGTGAGGAGAGGCAGGAGGGACCGGGGACTCAAAGACAGGTCCAGACTCTCAGGCCACCAGCATGCTGCTGACTGTCTCTACCTACAAGACAGGCAATCCTGTCCCCATTTGTCGGCTGAGGGAGGACTCTGCGAATGCTGCTATGGGGAAATCCCTCCCTGCTCCTCGCTGAGCTTTGGTGTGGAGAAACAAGAGTGGAGAAGGCACTGCCTATTGCAAGGGTCCTGGGGAAGCAACGTCCCTGCCCGCAGCCTGCCTCACTCACCTGCAGAGAGATCAGCAGCACCTCCCATTCATCTTCCCACAGCTGGGCCACGGCTGACATGGCCACCACGGTGGAGGCCAGGATGACTACCAGCACCATCTGGAAAAGGGAGGTACCAGACGGGAGGGTCACGGCAGGAGTGAGGGAACTTGTGTTTGGGAGAGGAGAGGAGGAAAGGAAGAGAAAGAAAACAGAAGTGCACACAGGCCAGTGATGATGCACGCCTTTAATCCTAGCACTCAGGAAGCAGAGGCAGGCGGATCTCTGGGTTCCAGGTCAGCCTGGTCTACAGGAGTGCATTCTAAGACAGTCAGGGCTACACGGAGAAACCCTGTCTCAAAAAAAAACAACCAAAACCAACAACAAAAACCAAAAGAAGTTCACACGGAGCAAGGAAGAGGAAGGAAGGCTGTGCAGGGAGGGAGCTGGGATCAGAGGAGGGGGCACCCCAGCAAGAGTAGATGCTCATGGTGTTGTCTGCTACACCGGCTGCCCGAGTCTCCTGCATCTGGCTGTGTTCTTCTTGACACAAGATCTTAGGTAGCCTTGAACTCCGGATCCTCCTGCTGCTACTTCCCTAGGCTAGGATTGCAGGTTTGCTCTACCACGTTTATGCTTTACTGGAGACTGAACCCAGGGTCTTGTACACACACACACACACACACACACGTACACACTACCAACTGAGCTACATCCCCAGCCGGCTTCTAATATGTTCCACAGGAAGTGGGGTGCACAGCTGTCATGAGCACATCGAGGCACCTTCAGGGATAGAGATCTGTGGTGACAGACAGCTCCCGAAACCCCACACTAAGCAAGACTAAGCTAGGGTTCCTTGCTTCCGTCCTCTCTGGAGAGCTGGAACTCTTCACAGTCCCCCTGCTCCTGTCTGTGGCCATGGGAGACGGCAGGAGCCTCTGAAGAGCGCATTACGAAGGCATCTTATTACAATAGGGGCCGCCAGCGGAAGTTCTTGCAATAAAACTGATTCCCCATAATCCTGATACAATTAAAATTTCATCACTGTTTTTACAGCTGCTGCTACATTACCCATCATGCTTGGCAGCATCGTTGGACATTCAGAGAGGGAATTTCCTCCCCATGGTGTCCTTCGGTCACAGGAATAACATAGGCTCACATTGTGACCCCTCCCAAACCTTACCCAGGAGTACCTGGAGGCCTGGAGTAGACCTGAACTCAGCCTTGGCATTTCTGCTGTTTTCATTCATGCATCCACTCATTCGATACGAGTCTTGCCTGTGTGCTGAGACCCAAGAAGAGTCAGAATCCAACCCTGTTGATTGACTTCTTTTTTTAATTAATTAATTTATTTATTATGTATACAACATTCCTTCCATGTGTGCCTGCAAGCCAGAAGGGGGCACCAGGTCTCATTACAGATGGCTGTGAGCCACCATGTGGTTGATGGGAATTGAACTCAGGACCCCTGGAAGAGCAGTCAGTGCTCTTAACCACTGAGCCATCCCTCCAGCCCCTTGATTGAGTCCCTACACCTGAGTCACACTCCTGGCTCTGTGGCATTGGAGGGGGACGGGGGTGAGTGCCTCCCCGGGAGGAGTTGGGGACATAAATGAGGACATGCAAGCCAAGTACTCTGTACAGTAGCTGCCACAAAGAGGAAATGGGTATTCGGTGTGAGTACCACCACTCTGAGCAATTGTCACCAAAACGCGGTAACAGAGAGGAACAAACGAAGTATCCGGGAAAGCGCCCGTCACGTACAGTAAGCACCCCAGAAACGCTGCTTGGCGCTATGACCACAGACACGGCGGCGTCTGCCATACAGGAAGTTCTCAAACGTGCCTTTCTAGAGAGCAGCTGGAAGGACAGAAGCTAGCTGCATGGAAGAAATGTCACATGCACCAGCTACTGGAGAACAGCCTGAATGCAGTCAGTGCTGCCGGGGTGTCCATGGGGCCCAGCAGGCACCAGCCCGGCTCAGCCACACCCGTGGGCAGGCAGAGTCTGGGCTTCGGCCTGGGAGGTTAATAGAGCCCTCCGGGCACCAGCCTTGGACTACAGCACGGCCCCTGGGTTGAGGAATTAGCACCACAGAGCAGGGGCAGGCCAGTGCTCAGGGTACACCATCACAGCTAGGGAAATGGAAGCTGTGACAACACCCGTCAGAAGAGGCCTCTGAGACAGCTCTGGGTGGTGACTGGGCATGAAGGTCATCTCACAGAGGGCCCTTCTGCTTACCACAAAGCAGCTCCCCCCGTATCTTGACTTCCCTCACCCTCCAGGCCCCTAAATTTCTGCTGGGGATCCCTCACAGGCCTGAGTTCTGGGCGAAAGGACTCACTGGGTCAGATACCCCCCTCCCCACCCATTCCTAAGTCCCTCTACCCTCCCCTCCTGGGGACTTAGGGGAACCAGGGACTCTAAACACAGACCAGGACTAAAATGTCCCATAAAGCTGTCATCTTCAAAGCAATATGACCTTGGCATAAAACCAGAGAAATAAATGAGAGCCAAGTTCAGAAAGAGTTCTGAATGCATTAAAGGAATGTAACGGCATCTCAGATTGGAGGGCTGGGGGAGCGTGTGCAGGGAGACTGCTGGGGACACTGGGAAGCATCTCCAGGGAGCTTGGCAAGATCACACTAGGCCCCAAAATAACTTCCAAAAGATTAACGAACATTTAAATGTCAAAAAAACAACGCTATATAATTACCCAGTGATATCATAGAAAGATTATCATAACATCTCGGACTGGGAAGGACCCCTCTAAGTCTGACCCAACACCCAAGGGGCACAAAAAGAGATGGCAGAGTCAAGTTTTTTGCTATTGTTGGTGGGTTTTTTTGTTTGTTTGTTTGTTTGTTTGTTTGACTGGTTGGTTGGTTTTGGTTTCTCGAGACAGGGTTTCTCTGTGTAGCTCTGGAGCCTGCCCTAGAACTCACTCTGTAGACCACGCTGGCCTCAAACTCAGAGATCCTCCTGCTTCTGCCTCTTGCGTTCTAGGATTAAAGGTGTGTACCACCAAACCGTGTTTTTTTTTTTGTTTTTTGTTTTTTTTTTTAATGTTTTTTGAGATAGATTTCTCCGTGTAACAGCCTTAACTGCCCTGGCACTTGCTCTATAGACCAGGCTGGCCTCAAACTCCCAGAGATCCACCTGCCTCTGCCTTCCAAGTTCTTAGATTAAAGGTGTGTACCTCCTCAGCCAGATTCAAGTCTTTTTTTTTTTTTTTGAATTATAAAAAGAAATCCCATGGTACAAATACCATAAACAAAGCCAAAAGACGAATAACAAACTGGGAAAAATCTAATTATCTGTAGTTCATCAGTCAAAGGGTCAACTCCTCAGATCTACAAGGAACTCTGTAAAAATTAGCAAGCGGATAAAACCCCAGTGACCCAGGTCTGTGAAACACCGAGTCTCACTGAGCAGAGGGGAAACACAGCCTGCGACCTTGCAGACAGACAATGGCCAAGGAATCAGCCCACAGCTGCAGGTGTGGGGACCCCACTGTCCCATCTATGTACTCCCTATAGGGCATGGGTTGGTTCCGTGTGGCAAAGAGGGCATTTGGCAAGATCAAGATTCTGAAAGTAGCCAGGCAGTGGTGGCACACGCCTTTAATCCCAGCACTTGGGAGGCAGAGGCAGGAGGATATCTGTGAGTTCGAGGCCAGCCTGGTCTACAGAAAGTTCTAAGGGGCTACCTAGTGAGATGCAGTCTCAAAATAACAACAAAAGAAAAGATAAAAAAGGAAAATACATGATATTATTTTCTCCCGGATCACAGCCCTAGAAAAGGATTGAAAACCATTGGGTGTTAACAGGAGCCGTAGAGATCCCTAGAGAATGAGGGGACAAGAACAAGTGTTAGGAATCGATGAGCATGGCCTTCCTGCATCCAAGAAGGGCTCCTCACTTTCTCAAGAGGGGGCAAGGGTGAGGTGAACTGTGTGTGTAGGAGAGAACAGAGGGGCACTGCAGAGATGGTGCAGCACTTAAGAGCACCGACTGCCCTTGCCAAGGACCAGGGCTTACTTCCCAACACCCACAGGGCAGCTCACAACAGTCCGTAATTTCAGTTCCAGGGCCTCTGACGCCCTCTTCTGGCCTCTGCGAGCATTGCATACATGTGGTATATAAACACAGGCAAAACACCTGTGCTCATAAAATTAAAAATCCATTTAAAGAAAAAGGGGTATCAGTGAGATGACTCAGCAGGTAAAGGCGCCTGTTGCCAAGGCTAAGGACCTGGATTTGATCCCCAGGATCCATATGGTGGGAGAGAAGAACTGACTTCTAGAAGGTGTCCGTTGACCTCCACATATGTGCTGTGCACACACACACACACACATGCACACACACACACACACACACACGCACACCAGGGAGGGTAATTAAAATAAAAAGGGAGTGTATATAGAAAAATTTTCAGTGAGCATGATTTTCTTCATGTCTGAATTATGGGTCACATAACAAAATGAGTTAAGATAAAGCAAGCAGACAAAAATAATAAGGATTCCTCAAATATGTATGTAGAATTTCCAGAGCCTGGGAAACCAGTCCAGCCTGGATCAGCACTGTCTGACAGCTCCTTCTGCCTCAAGATCTCACAGGACAGGATGGCCGGAAGAGAAAGGGCCCAGAGCAGGACTCAGGTTAGTCCTGCTTAGCTCTATAGAACTGCAGGCTTCTCTCCCTTAGGACCAAGCACATGTGACTTGACCTGCTGGGAACCAGGCAGAGCCCCAGGAGGTGACCACAGGGTGTGTGCCCCATCCAGGTGCCAGCTGGTATGTAGTTAAGAGAAGAAAGGATCTCTGTTGGGGGATGGGACGGGGAGGGGCGCTGGCGGGGGTGGGGAGGGCGCTGAGGAAATCCTAGAGCTGTTCTCAGGAGAGAGTTACCAGAGGGGACTCTTCTGTTGTTCTCTTCATCCCTGCAAGACCCTGGCCACCGAGGCCTGGTTCCCAAGGTGCTCCCCACTGCTCACAGACATCTCCTGTTCCACATACTCAACCCATGTTCATGGATGCCCTGCCTCCCTCTAGCTGGGTCCATCTCAAGGGTCCTGTTTGTTTCCAGGCATTTCTGTCCCTTCTTAGATGGTGTGTTTACTCCTAGCCATGCTCTGGGAAAGAGAAGACCTACTCCTCCCTCTACACCGTGGGGCTCCTATAAGGGTGACTCTAGTGACCCAGTCCTATGACCCTGTTCAAGCAGAACAGGCATTAACAACCTACACTCAGCATATGTGTGTGCATATGTGTGTGTATATGTATATGTGTGCATGCGTGTGTGTGCATGTATGTGCACGTGTATGTGTCTATGTGCATGTGTGTGTGCATTTGTGCATGCATGTGCATGTGCGTATGAATGTGTGTGCGTGTGTGTGTGTGAATGAGAGTCTGGACCCAACACTGGGGACAGCAGGAAAGCAATCAGTGCCCATTTAGTCTTCAAGGAGCACCAGATTAGAGCGGGATGGGATCCAGAGCTGATCAAAGCTGACAACACAAATGTTCTAAGATGCATCTGGGAGAGAGACAACGCTGCCAGGGCTCGGGGAAGACCCTCACTTGGGACACAAGCTTCACAGGAAATGGGATCAAAGAGAACCTGAGCAAATGAGGGGCAGAGTAAGGGGCTCAAAGCCAAGGAAAGGTAGGCGTACTACGGGATGGGAACGATGTCTCCCGTAGCAGACACTGAGGCGACAAGCCCATAACAGCAAACAAACACCATCAGGACCAGCCGGACAGTCTGGGTCATCGTAGGCACCGGCACTAGAACTCACTGAAGCCAGCAGGGAAGGTGGGAGCCAAGCAGAGCTGGTGCTGGCGAGCACACGGCTGCAGGGCTGACCTGAGCCTTGCACTCACACTGTGAGTGCTTAGGCATATTGGCTAACCTCTGTTTTTTGTTCCTGCAAAGTGGAATGTGGCAGAGGGCTGCAAGGGTCAAAGGGGTGAAAGCAAACTGGGCTGGAGGGTGCCTGGCACAGTAAGAGTGTAGTGGAATAGGAAGAACAGTCACAGGGGAGACACAGGGGAGGGACAGCCCAGGCCATTCTCTGCATCCAGGCCTCTTCTACTTCCCCAGCAGGGCAGCTTCCACTTACCTTGTGTAGCCAGTACAGGTTCATCTGCTGCCCCACAGCGATGTGACAGAGAGCCAGGACCTGGGGAGGGGCCCGGGGTCAAGCCACGTGTGATCAGAATGCTTGCCAGCTCTCCAGATGCCCTGCTCCACAGCCTTGCCCTTGGTCTGACCCTAGGCAGGCAGCACACACTCCCGACAGGCACCAGGAATGCCCAGCCTAGCCCTGTCCAGGCCTGGCCTCCTTCCAGATTACTCCAGGCCTCCTCTAGGAATTCCCCCTGAAAAAGGTCCCTGGGTTTGACACAAAAACTGCCCAACTTAATGCATCAACGGTTTGGGAGATCTAGGCCTTAGGATTCAGAAGCAGACCTGAGCCCTGTCCCCAAGGAGCCCCCAGTGCAGAATGTGGTCAACCTAAGTCTCTCAGTGCGGAGGACATTGTGGGGTAGGCAGCCCAAGCAGTTTCTGAAAGGCATCTATGGCAGGTGCCGAAAGTCAGAATGGTTCTTGTTGGCCTGGGGGTGGGGGTGAGAAGGGGCTTCCAGAGAGACAGCTGAAGGAGCGTCATGAGACACTCTCTCTTGGAGGACTCGGGCCTCAGACTCAAGCAATGCTCCAGGGTCTGGGCAGAAGCAGTATCCTCAGCCCTATAGACCAGCACAGGTCATGCCTTCCTCTACTAGGAGCAGAGTCACATGAGCCCAAGGGAGCCCCTCCACACATACCAGGAGGCCTGCGATGTATGTGAAGGCCGCAGCTGTGGTCACAAGGATGGGCACGGACCAGTCGCTCCAGTAGCCCATGTGGTTGTAGAGGTACCTGGTGGGGAGAAAGGAGCTGAGGTCAGACCTCCGCCGGGCCACTGCCCAGTCAAGGAGCTAGGATCATCTCAGTTCTCACGCAGTGCAGCGGGGGAGCCACAAGGGAGCCCTTCCCATCCCATATGGCTATTAGGGCTTTCCCTTATCACCAGCTAAGGTTACTTCTGGAGGGCACTCAGAAACCAAGAGGCAGAAGAGTCCAGAATCACTGTTCTGAAAGCCATTAGACTTCCTGCCCACTGGCCCCCACACCTGTGTGAACATGTGTGAACAGCAGATCTGAGATGAACACCTCACCCCTGCCGCCCTCAGGAGCGTGGTCAATACAGCTCTGAGGGACGATCACACTCTGGGATCTAATCCCCACACTGCCTCTCGCCGGCTCATAGGACTCTGGAGGTGACAGGCATCACAGATTCTAAGAGGCACTCAAATGGCAAAACGTGAAGATGTGGAGCCTAAGAACGGATAAGATACAACACTCTCGTCCACTCACCGTAGGATGGGTAAGAGAAAACCCTTCACAGGCCTCCGGGGAATGAAAGGAGAGAGGCGTGCGACAAGGACATAACAAACTCTCCCTAACAAGAACATCCACGGAGACCAGGAAAAATGCTGAGAAAATGTGATTTTTTTTTTTTAAAGCAGCATGTGACTTCTTGGACTCATATGCCATAGATAGCCAGCTTCCCATTAGTAGGACATCATAGCTTGCAATGATTCACTTTATAAACTCACAGGAAAATGAGAAAATGGACACATCTTTTTGCATTTCTGTCTCCCTGGGTTGGGTTGCTATAAACAGAATGACAGGGCTGAAGGAGTGAACTTCTAAAGGGTCCTGAAGGATGCAGCTTAGCTTCTCGCCAGAAAGATGACTCACCCTCAGCCTCCTTGTGTGTCTGTGTAGGGAAAGCGAGGCTCAGAGGATAAAGTAATTCGCTTGGGGTATTAAAGAGTGTCAGGACACAGAGCGTAGTCTGCCTGGAGGAGGCGAGGACATCAGGAAGACTCCACAGGCAGGACATCTGCCTCCCTGCACCTTCCCAGGGCCCTGCTCCAAGCCTCCTACCACTCAGGGGGAAAAAAGATTACAGGCTATGTTCATCTTATTGTACACCTTGAGAAACCGAGGCCCAAAGAAGGCCAGAAAGGTTTTCTGGTCTCACTGGCCTTTCAAGTGTGGTCACGTTGGCAGGAAAACCTTCAGGATAAACATACACTAGCCTACCAGGTGTGTCCAACCTGCAGCCCGTGGGCTGCATGCATCACAGGACAAACTCTGAGTTTCCATAAACATTGCTTGCAACAATCCTACCGCGTAGTTCTCTGGTGTGAATTCTGTCAATGACGGCACTGCGTCTCAATGTCAAAAGGCTGGACACTCCTGGCCTAGGTGGCTCTCCTTGCCTACGCCCAGCCAGTGCTGAACCTTGGTGTGGGAAAGAATCCCAGAAAGTCAAGAGAATCTCCGGCCTCCCAAGAAACTGTTGGCAGGCAAAAGAACTGCAGCTCACAGGCAGGCCTCTGGCCTCTGTGGCTGCCTCCCAGACAGGGTTGGCATCTGCCGAGTCTTCCCAATGACAGAGAGCTACTGAGGGTCAAATGGCCACCACTGATCTGTCATCAGCTTGCTGTGTGACCTCGCAGAAGCTATTCTACCCTCTCTGAGCCCTATTTCCTCAGACTGTACTTGATATGTGTTCTTGACATGGACTGGCTGTATGACCATGGGGTCCCTCCTCTGACCTCACTTTTTCCATATATATAGGGCATTTGCTGCTGTCTAGGGATTGCCATTGAAGGCCAGCAAGCAACGTTCTCGTGCATCCACAACACTTAGCCTCCCCAGAAGCAGCTCTGTGCCCGTCCACACCCATCCCCCTATCTTCTCCTAAGAACCGGATGAGACTGTAGTTACCCTACCTCAAAGAGGGAGAACGAAACTCAGAGCATACCAGTGGCTTGCTCCCTAGCCCCAACTCTCCACACTGGATACTTGAACTTGGGCCTCAGTTTCCAAATCTGTCGGCGGAAGAGTTCTCAGAAGTACCCAGGGCTTTCCCTGCCCTTGCCTTTTTTGGTCAACAAAAAGCTGGCAATGGAGGAGGTGGGGGGGAGCCCTGTCCGTGGACCTGAAGTGCCCCTAAAGGAGGCAGAGCTGAATTAAGACAGTGACATCTGCAAGCCATGCCAGTTCAGCCACAGGAGCCAGGGAGACTGGGCTAGGGACCTCCTCTTCCATCCAGAGCTTCATCTCTCTTGGCGTTCTTATCTACAAAGGGGGCTAGCAGCCCTCCACCTCAGGCTGATACTGCTCTGCTTTCTCTTCCTATTTTCACAGCCTGGGGCTAGACAGCGTCACTGAGTCTCCTTGTAAACTTGGGGGGTGGGGTGTCCAAGAGCTCTCTCAGGCTAGTTCCCATGTCTCCTCCTCCAGGAAGCCTTCCTGAAGTCCCAGGGGCACAGAGCTCTGCTTTCCCAGGGCTTCCAGAGCAGGCCTTACTGGAGGCCACAGGAGAGCTGGTTGTAGGACTCCCGGGGCCGAGCTGGGTCTCGGGATAACTACGCTTACCAGTTGAACTCATCGTAGTCATTGTGAACCTCCCACCAGAAGTAGAGCCAGGTGAGGGTGAGGCTGAAGGTGCAGACCAGGAGCAGAAACCACAGCCGTTCCCACTGCAAGAGCGAAACAGAAAACAGCGTCACAGTGAGTGGCTCTCCCTGCCCTCCCTTCCTGAAGCCTCAGCTGCCAGGAATTGATGAGGAACTGAGGCTCAAGAAAGACACGACTTGTCCAGGGTCAGAGAACCCAGTTACAAGAGTGGACAGCCAGGAGCAGGGTTAGTGATCCACCAGGAAGAGGCAGCCTAAGATCTTTCTGCTGAATCTGCGTACCTGCCCAGTGTGTGTTAGTCTCCTGCTCTGCTGCTGGTCCCTAAAAATAAAGCCTCTCACAGTGTCTCCTACAGCCTAGACCAGCCTCAAACTCCTTACATAGCTAATCATGGCCTCAAATGCCTGGTCCTCTTGGCTCCCACCTCCCACCTGCTGGGATTACAGATATGTGCCCCCAAGCTCAGCTGTTTTTAAGATTTATTTTATGATCTTTATTTGTGTGTGCACGTATGTGCCTGTGCACGTGTGTACAGTCGTGGAAGACAGAGGCTGTGGATTCTCCTGGAGCTGGAGTTACAGGCACTTCTGAGATGCTGGGAATCGAACTCAGGTCCTCTGCAAGAGCAATGTGCACCCTTTATCATGGAGTCAGATTTCCTGCCAGCCAAGTAGTTTTTTGTTGTTTTTTTGTTTTGTTTTGTTTTGGTTTTGGTTTTTCAAGACAGGGTTTCTCTGTAGCTTTGGAGTCTGTCCTGGAACTTGCTCTTGTAGCCCAGGCTGGCCTCGAACTCACAGAGATCCACCTGCCTCTGCCTCCTGAGTGCTGGGATTAAAGGCGTGTGCCACCACCGCTTGGCCAGCCAAGTAGTTTTTAAGGCAGTGCTGGGTATCAAACGCTGGGTATCTTGTGCACGCTAGGCAAGTGCGATCAACGAGCGACACCCCCAGCCCCTTGCCCCGCCCTGTTTCATCCTTCTGTGTTCACACAGCAGACCCGGCTTGCCACCTCTACCCCATGCCACTGACCAGAAACACCGACGCCCAGAGAGACTAACCAGTTTGCCAGAGTCACACAGCTAGTCAGCAGAAGGTTAGGACCAGCGAGTTCCCTAACCTGGAAGAAATGTAGCAACTGCCTTCTCCCCATGGTGCTGGGGCCTGGGGCTGAGCCGGGGGAAAGACCACACCTTCTTGGATGTCTGCTGGAGTGGGTAAACACAGACCCAGGCAGGTAGCTCCTGGGAGCCTGGGCTCAGAGGCTTGCAAATGCACCAGCTGGCCAAGCCCTAGGTTTTTCCCAGCTTCCACCCCTCTGTTGAGCTCAGCAGCACAAACTGGGGGAGACCATCTTGCTGTGCCCTGAGAAGCTGCGGAGGTCAACAACCATGATCTGAAAATGAAATGAACTCAGATCATTCACCCCTGGAGTGCTGAGTCCCCCAAAGTCCCGTTTGTCTCCCGTCCTCTCCAACACAGGACAGCCAGCCAGGCAAAAGGATCAGGGGTTCCAATCGGCTAACTTCCTCCTGGCCCCTCACCCTTCCTTCTGTGTGTGACCCCTGACTCCCCAGCTTCATCTGCTCAACTGGGAAGAACCACGGGCTTGGGCTTTGTCACCTCAGTTCCCATTTTTCCACGGAGGACCCATGGAATTGGGTCACATGTCACCCCCTCTGGGAAGCCTTCCTGGACTCAGCTTTAGTCCCTCAAACCCACTGTGCTCCACAGTATCAATGCTCCCTCCTCTCTAAACTCTATACCCTGTGCCCCTAGGTGGCAAGGGACCCATTAGCACCGATGACTAGGGAAGAGGGTATCAGGAGGAGAAAAGACATCCCCTAGCTTCCAAGAATCCCTCCACCCCACCTCAGTAACTAAATGTTGTGTTTGGAGCCAGACAGCCTGGGGATCTAAAATCCCCATCCCCACTGACAAGCTGTGCGCCTCTAGAGGTCACACAACTTCTCTGTGGTTGTTTCTCCTCTGCAACCCAAATACAAGAGCAGTATTGATAGCACAAGCTTGATATGAATGGCCCCCTACCACCATGCAGGACAGGTTCTCAACCCGGAAAAGCCATGACTGGGCACGCACAGACACCCTCATACCAGGGTGAGTCACTCAAGTTGGTGACCCATGTTTGGGTGAGCCGTTGTCACCACTCACAGTCATGTGGAGAGCCGGGCTGCTGGGCCTAACCCTGCTCTGTGTGTAAACATGGATATGAAGGTGACATTTCTCCCACGCCTGGGCTATGCCAGGTTCAGGGGGAGAGGTGGGGGGAGGCAGAGCACTGTCTTCCTGTGGGGACAGGACCTCGGGGGGCCACTAAGATGGCTGGGAGGGTGTCACTAGCCCTCCTCCCCAGAGCCTGCACCTTTTCTACCCCACCCCTCCCACCAGCCCTAGGTCCAATCCCTCTGGCAATCTTGCCTTTTGCCTCCAGCTCCTACTTGCTCATGAACGTCTAATTTCCTGGAGTCCAGCTGGCAGGTCCCAGGTCACCTCTGACACTGGGCCCCCACTCAGTATGGCACACCCCACCTTCCTATCACATCATCTAGTATGAAATCTCACTGGCTGCAGCTCCACAGACTCCAGGGTGCGCCCACAGCCGCCCTAGAGGGGCAGAGGAAGTCTCTGGTGAGGGGGGAGTCTGAACCTACTGGGACCTGTCCTAGGCAAACAGCCTGGGTATAGAGAGAGCAGCGGATTTGCCGCAAGCATGACACAAACCTCCAGATGGCATCGATAAGAGGGCAGGAGGCCAAAACTGTAGGTGGCCCAGGGTGGAGAAGGAGGACAGGCAGGGGCCTTGGGCTCACTTGGCCATATCCTTACAGTGTGGAGAGGCAGGGCAGGGCACATAAAAGGGGTCACAGGCTCTCAGCAGCTGGGGACTGTCAAAGTTAGAGTCACTAGGTAGGCATGACCGGAGGGGGCTGGGCCTTAGAAACCAGGAACTAGGAACCTCGTTTTTCAGAAGCCAGGGCTGGGGAACCTAGTGATTAAAGTCCTTTAGAAGCTGGGGGTCATTAGGCCACAGACAACTGACCGATGGGGAGGAAGAGGCCCCAGCGTAGGAGGGAGAGAGGTGTATGGTGGTATACCAGGAACAATCAGAGGAAGAAACTGAATGGCAGGGGTTGGAAGAGACAGGATGGGGAAGGAAAGTGAGGAGAGCAGAGGAAGTAGCCTCCAAGCAGTCCCACTGATAAAGAAGTTCTCGGGGCCACTAATGGGCCTTGTCAGGGAGAATCACCAAGGAGAAAGGCCTGGGTACGCTCTGCCCATCTGGGCTCCTAGGGTGGACACAGAGCTCACTGCCTCACCCACCTCTGAGGCCAGTGCCATGCCAGTGAGCCTTGAGGCCCTGGCCCTCTGCTCTCTGCTTTGTACCAGAGGGGCTTGCAGGAATGTGCTGCAGTACATGGTGGCTCAGAAAGGGAAGGACCTTGCTGATCACGTCACCTATGGGTGAGCCATTGTGCCCTACCACCCGAGCCAGTCACCACACACGTGTAGCTTTATGACCGTCATGATCATCTGGCGGACAGCAGTCAAGGGGGTCAACGTGGGCAGGTAGAAGTCAGAGAGGTCACCAAGTAGGAGAGTTCTGAGATGCTCCCCCGAACCTGTCCTGCCCCTTTGGGTCTCTGTATGGCAACCCCAGACCGAGTGTCTGTTCATCCTTCCCTTTCTGTAGGCTGTACCCCCAGGCCTAAACTCTGGCTCTTCCTGAATGCCTTTGTGTCCCTGTAACCCTCAATGGCCTCCCACCCCCACACATCCTGTGCTGGCTCTTGGCACGCAGCAACCTGCCCTGCAACTACACCCAGCTGCAGAGACAGGAAGGATGTCTCGGGGCTGCAGCTCTGCAGCAACTGCACCCAGCTGCAGAGACGGGAAGGGTGTCTCGGGGCTGCAGCTCTGCAGCAACTGCACCCATCTGTAGAGATGGGAAGGATGTCTCAGGGCTGCAGAAACTGTACCTGGCTGCAGAGACGGGAAGGGTGTCTCAGGACTGCAGCTCTGCAGCAACTGCACCCAGCTGCAGAGACAGGAAGGGTGTCTCATGATTGCAGCTCTGCAGCTTGGGCAGGGGTTCTCAGAGCCTGGAGGACTCACCTATATAGGATGGGAACCCTAAGTCTTACCTTGGAAGGGTGCTGTCCAGTCAGCAGCGCCGCTTCCAGCGGTTCACTGGTAAATAATAAAGGGGAGTTCACCAGGTCACACGTTCCTTGGGGAGTAATGGGGCATGGTGTGACCTGGGTCCCCAGGGCCTACCAGCATATTGGAACACAGTCTGAGAAACCAAGAAAGTATGAATGTGAGACTGTGAGCTGCAAAGAGGACAGGTTCAAGAAACAGACCAGCCTCCCACGCAGCTGGGGACTGGCCCCTTTGTGGAATGGCAGTTCCTGTGTTCACACAGGTGGCAGGTAGCAGGAGGCCTGTGCCACCTGGAGAGAAGGGGTCTGGGTTGGGAGTGGGCCCTGGCCTGGCCAGGAAGCGCTCTGTAATCCTGCTCCAGGGGATGGAGGCTGAGGGGTGATACCTGACAGAGAATCCCCAAGGTCCCAGCCCTATGGTCCTGCCTCATCTCCTACCACTCCTGCCCTGGTCCCCGGGAGCTGAGTCCCTTTGCGGCCATAGGGCCAGAGTGGGCTGATTTCACCAAAGGTGGTGGTTTCTCTTCCCTGCCTCCTGTTGATGAGCCTGTGGCCATCCTTGCCTGTGTCCTGTCCTTCCCCAGCCAGAGCCTTCTGCACTCCAGGACCCTGCTAACAGAAAGAGCTCATTAGCATCCAGGCTCTGACAGACTCCACACTTGACTAGACACGGGAATCATGGGGAGCACACAGGGTGGGGTGGGGCGACTCTGCTGTTGCTGGCTTCCCCTCACGAGCAGCTCCTGTGAACCCCTGACTGCGGCTGGGTGCACACAGTTGCCCGTCACTGTCTGTGGGTACCCAGACAGGACAGAGCCCCGCTTCTGAACTCTGTGATCTGACAGGGGCTGGTAGGGGCTGCCGGACCCACCATGGCAGCATCGATGACTCAGAATCATAGATATTAGAGCCTGAGATGTCCCACTCAGCTCCTGCCTCCTGTGTACCCAGTTCAGCCTGCTGCAGCCCAGGTAGCCCCAGGGAGAGCCCCCAAAGTTCGTCCCTCTTAGACCCTCAGCATAACCAGCAGGGAGGTGGTTTGAATACTGGGATGGTCACCACTGAGTAGCCTTGGAGATAGATGTCCAATCTGTTAGCGTCCCAGCTTCCTGCTCTCAGAATGAGGATAGGTATGGTGTGTCATACAGAGCTCCAATAAACATACCTGCAAGGTGGCACTGGCCAGGAGCTGTCCCCTTGGTCCTCTTTCTCTCTCCGCCTCTCTGACTCCCTCCAGTGGAGCTAAAACCACCCCGTTCGATGGAAACCACACAGATCAATCCAACCAAAAGGCTCAAACAATAGTGGGGTCAAAAGACCAGTGTGTGTATGTGGCCCATCTGGGCTTTAATTCCAGCCCTTCTACCCACTGTCCGAGCACTCAGCACCTCAACCCTCAGCTTCCTCCCCTGTTCCTAGAGATGATGTCACCACCACCTCACAGGAAAGCTGCCAGGCCCCAGCGATTACACACGTGTAAGCTGTAAGTCGCCAGAGCTACCCCGGTTCCTATAATTACCGTTCGCGTCTGACAGCCCTTTAATTACGTGAAGACAGTGATCAAGTCTTCGCCCTCCCCCTGCCTGCCCTACACCGACTCTTCCTCCTGCTGCTGAGGACAGCAAGCTAGATCACCTGCAGCCGGCCCAGGGTGGGCAGCCCTAGGCAGACAGAACAAGAAGTCAGACCTGGCTCGGGGGATCATGTGCTGTGGGCCCCAGGAGCTCGGTCAGGAGGTTGACCCTGACACAACCCTGGCTGCTCAACCCCTGTCTCTCACACAGGCTGCAGCCCTAGCTTTGGGAGACAGAAGCCGGGAGGAGCTCTTTGTGGTATGCTCTTCGTGACGTGAGGATAGGGTTCTCTACATCTCACTCCCACAGTTCTGCAAGGCAGGTGGGATGGTCTCAGGAAACCAAGGCCCAGACAGGGAAAGTGACTGGCCTGGGGGCACAAAGAACAAACACACATCACTGGTCAGACAGAACTTGCAACCAGGCCTGGGTGCCTCCGTGGTCCTCAACCGTCTCAAGGAAACAAGGCACGGGGCAAGTAATTATCCCTGTCTGGCCACAGAAGAAACAAACTCAGAGGGTCAAGGCTTCGCCCAAGAGCTCCCTGAAAGCAACAGGTGAAGAACAGGCACAGAGGGCTTCCTGGAGGAGGAGCCTCCATCTGGGCAGGAAGGAGCAGAGGCAGACAGAGCAGACAGGTCTGGTTCAGGGAAATGGCTTCTCTTCTTACGGCCAATTTTTTAGATTAAAATAATTTTTATCTAGGTGTGTGTCTGCACTCAGGCACATGCAGACGCCACGTGCATTTGTGGCAGTCAGAGGATAATGTTAGCAAATCGGATCTCTCTTTCCACTTTGGGTTACATGGCCTAAACTCAGGGCCACCAGGCTTGGGTGACAAGTGCCTGTATCTTCTGGGGGCATCTCGTCCACACACACACACACACACACACACACACACACACACACTTATTTGTTTTAAGCTAGGGATGATTCTGAACCCCTGATCCTCTTGACTCTACCCCCCAAGAGCTAGCTAGAATTACACGGTGTTAGAAAGCACTGAATGTCAGCTTCAGCAAATGTGGCACCCCACCAGCTGAGCTCCACCTCAGACCCCCAATTTAAGTTTTCACATCTTCGGGTCTACCCCTTTTTGCTTTCTTCGGTTCCGCCTTTGTGCTTGAGGAGAGCAGCTGAGAGCAGACACTACACTTAAGTCATAGTTACAGCAGGGAGTGCTCAGCCTTGAGCCCCGCCCATCCTTCTGGATGGCAAAACACCAAGAAGGGCTCCAGAGCCTACCTCCAGAGTCCAAGAAAGCCTCAAGTGTCTTTCCACTTACATCTTCCCAGACAGTCTGATTTTATCAACAACTTCCTCAATGCTTTCCCAATAGAAGAAAAGTTTAAGAATGGGGGAAACCACATTTCAGTCCATCTGGAGTTTATGCTGGTGTGAGGTAAGGGGCAAGATCTCCCATGCTGCTGCACGAACGTCCCCATGCTACAGGACGCTTGCAAGGACACCCACCTCAGTCTACCACACGGCAGATTCTCTGGTGTCTGATTTCCACCCTGTCTGGACAGAAGCAAGCCTTTTTCCTGTGTGTAACTCTGCCTTCAGCTGACCTTCAGCCCCCATGTCTCATATGGTCCAGCTCTGCTCGGGAGTCCCAGAGTCATGGGATTCCCAGCATCCAGGGACACCTCTGCCTCATGCTCAACTCACCAAGTTTCAAATGAGGGATAGAGGAAATGTGGGCTGGGAAGAGGGCAGGAGTTCCTGGGAAGCAGAGCCAGGCATGCCCTGGCAGGATTATGCTGGCTCGTGCCCAGGAGATTTGGGGGAGGGGTGGCTAGGTAGGGCTGAGATAGAAGGAAGCATTAGGGGCAAGCTGGGAGGGGATTATTACAATCCCACCGCCAGCCAGTTCCTGGCAGTGTAAGAGGCTGGATTTATTTCTCCAGGTTACAGAAGGCTGGGCAGTTAGGCCTCTGTCCTCGCTTCTGTCAGGGCACCCTCAGAGCAGCCCATTAGATGGGAGATCATCAGGCCCAGCTTTCAACTTCTCTTTCCTCCTGCCCACCCTTCAGGCAAGCAGAGCTGGAGGACCCAGAGGACAGGCCACTGATCACACTTTCCCTAAGGGACGGTCGGGCCTCTGCCTGCTAGGACCTAGGTGTTGCTCGTATCCGTTCCAGAGGAGGTGAAGGATGCCAGGAGACCCTCTCCCATTTTCTTCTTACACCACCGCACTATAGAAGTAGAAAACTAAAGCCCAGAGGGACATCCCTCATCCTTTAGACTCTCCCTGTAGTCATCAAAAGGAGAAAGCCATCTATAGAGAGGATGCATTCTTCTCAAGGTTAGGGAAGGGTCTCTTAGATGGGACAGGAGGCACACGGGTACCCGTTTAATAATTAGACAAGTACACATCTAATAGCCCATTTAACTGGCAAGCAGACTGAGGCTGAGAGGCCCAGGGCCCACCTGAGGGCCCTAGCAGCGTCAGAAGAAAGGGCAGAGTTAGAGATACAGTTGCCTGGCAAAGGAGGGTCCAGCTACATCTGATTGAATCCAACTATATCCTGGCATCTGCTTGAAGAGACTTCATCACCAGGGTAACCCTGAAGTCTCTCTTCACCTACACACCAACCAACACTCAAACCACAAGACTGCCAGGACAGGAAGCTGGGAAATTCCCCTTTTCTGGTCCACCTGTAGACAAAGCCAATCTCAGCCTTCAAGGGGGTCTGGGAGAACCCAAGGGCTGAGTCAGCCACAGCCAGCAGCCCAACAGACAGGCAGGCCTGGAATCCAGCAAGCCCCTTATCATACATGTGTGTCTTCCTTCTCCAGAACCCCAACACTCGAGAACTCAGGGGGTGCCATCTCCCCAAGAGTCATCAAGATGACAGGCATACCCTCCAGGCAGTCACCAGCCACTATCCAAGCCATTGTTCGTTCTGCATTTCTCTTAGCACGTATTGCCAAGCCTGAGCCAGGCTTTGCGTCCACTGCAAGGGTCAGGAAATCCCAGTCCTTATGGCTAGCACCGGCCCAAACTGCTGTGAGAGCCCACATGACAGGGAAGGAAGCAATGGCTTGGTTTGGTGGAAAGATATCTAGTTAAGAGAAGCGGGGGTAGTGGGTACTGGGACAGGCAGGCAAAGCCTCTGTGCTGAGAGGGCCACATTACTGGGAACACGGAGAAGCTGTGACAGCAAGGCTAGCACGGCCGGTGTGGAAGGGCAATGGAGGGACAGACCCACATGGCAAAAGGAGCCATCACCTAGTTCCACCCCAAGAGGGAGCCCACTGGCGCTGGGGGCACTGACTTGCCTGCCCGCCCCCGCCATTCCCTTCTTAAAGGCTCACCCATGCCTTCACAGCACAGGCTGCATCTCTTAGGGTGGCCTCCAGCTTCCCAGACTAAGAACTATGGGATGACAGGGACTCTTTCCAAGGCTCTGCCTAGGTCAGCCTGTGATTGGACCTCCTAGGTGTCTGTGGAATCTCTCCCCTTGCCCACATTCCTGCATGTACACACGCACACACTCACACGTACGCACACACGCACTCACACGTACACACAGACACATCACTTCCCCAAACTCTCTTCTGGCCCCCTGACCTTCCTCTCAAGGGCTCTCAGAGGGTTCTGTACAATGTAACCCCTGGGGCTTTTGCACAGCTTGACCCCAGGCTAAAGTCCGGGCTGCTCAGAACTGCTGCAGGCTCAGGTCTCCCAGGTAGCACTGCTTCCCTTTCCCAGATGAAGCGCAATGATTTTTCCCCTCCCAAACACGAGTCAGGAGCAACAGACACCCTGGCTTACCACCTACTCCCAAGAACCCCCGAACCTGGCTTTGATTTCCCTGGGTGATCTGGGTGTCTATTCATAACAGTTCCCTGGCTCTAGCCAGCCTGGGCTCCCTTTCAGGGAAGGAGAGAACCAGGTCAGCTGCAACTGTGATGCGTGAGCATGTGCCAGAATAGGTTTGTTGATTGCATCCGTAAGTACAGCCCCGTTTAGCTCACTGGAGATAGAAGAGGGGAGCTGGGGTATGAGCAGGGGTTCACACTGTGCCCAGGACCCCTCAGCTTGAATAAATCACTCCTTCTTGGCGCTCCATCCACAAGCCAGGAGGAATCAATTAAGGTCAAAACAGCTTTTAAAAGGCAAGCGTAGCACAGACTTGCAAGGTAGCAGATTACCATACTCTGGCTTCTTGGTGTCTAGTTCCTAAAGTTCCTCCAGGCCTCTGACCTAAATCCCTCTCAGTGTGGTGCTGGTTTTGACACTGCTGCCTTGAGGGGACCCAGGGGCTTGGGGGAGGGGTGGCAGAGAGAGGAGGGCCAGAGCCAGCTTGAGAACAGTCTCTGTCTCACTGAGTTCTTAATTGGCAGTATTAAAGTAATGAGTCACAAACAACAGCCAATTAATTATCCCCAGTTATAAAAAGCTCCTCTTCCCTTCCTTGCCGTCGTCGGGTGAGGCACCCTCCACACCCTCGGCCAGCAGCAGGAGAAGCGATTCCACCTCCAGCTCCCAACTTCCTTCTTCCATTTGCTGTGAACTGTGAACAAAGGCTTGGGAGTGGGCACAAGAGTGGCCTTCATGTGGAACCTTCTCGAAAATTGACCACATACTTGGAAACAAAGGAAACCTCCACAGATACAAAAAAATATCAGTGTCCACCTGTGTCTTATCAGATCACCACGGATTAAAGTTAGAAGCCACCAACAAAGCTACCCCCAGAAAGCTGACAAACTCATGGAAACTGAACAGTCAACTACTGAACCACACCTGGGTCAAGGAAGAAATTAAGAAAGAAATTAAAGTCTTCCTTGAATTTAATGAAAACAAAGAGACAACATACTCAAACCTATGGGACACGATGAAAGCAGTGCTAAGAGGAAAGTTCATAGCACTAAGTGCCCACTTAAAGAAAACGGAGAAAGCATACATTGGGGACTTAACAGCACACCTGAAAGCTCTAGAAAAAAAAGAAGCAGACGCGCCCAGGAGGAGTAGAAGACTGGAAATAATCAAACTGAGGGCAGAAATCAACAAAATAGAAACACAGAAAACAGTCCAAAGAATCAATGAAACAAAAAGTTGGTTCTTGGAGAAAATCAACAAGATTGACAAACCCCTTTCTAAACTAATTAAACGACAGAGAGAGAACACGCAAATAAATAAGATCAGAAATGAAAAGGGAGACATAACCACAGACACAGAGGAAATTCAGAGAATCATTAGATCTTACTACAAAAGCCTGTATGCCACAAAACTGGAAAATGCAAAAGAAATGGACACTTTTTTAGATAAGTACCATATACCAAACCTAAACCAAGACCAGGTGAACGATCTAAATAGACCTGTTAGTCGCGAAGAATTAGAAACAGTTATCAAAAATCTCCCTTCCAAAAAAAGCCCAGGGCCAGATGGTTTCAATGCAGAATTCTACCAGAACTTCCAAGAAGAGCTAATACCTATACTTCTTAATGTATTTCACAATATAGAAACAGAAGAGTCATTGCCAAATTCCTTTTATGAAGCTACAGTTACCCTGATACCAAAACCACACAAAGACCCAACCAAGAAAGAGAATTACAGGCCTATCTCACTCATGAACATCGACGCAAAAATTCTCAATAAAATACTGGCAAACCGAATCCAAGAACACATTAGAAAAGTTATCCATTATGATCAAGTAGGCTTCATTCCAGAGATGCAGGGCTGGTTCAACATACGCAAATCTATCAATGTAATCAACCATATAAATAAACTGAAAGAAAAAAACCATATGATCATTTCATTAGATGCTGAAAAAGCATTCGACAAAATTCAACACTCCTTTATGATAAAGGTCTTGGAGAGATTAGGGATACAAGGGGCATACCTAAATATAATAAAAGCTATTTACAGCAAGCCGACAGCTAACATTAAATTAAATGGAGAAAAACTCAAAGCCATCCCACTAAAATCAGGAACACGACAAGGATGTCCACTCTCTCCATACCTCTTCAATATAGTGCTTGAAGTTCTAGCAATAGCAATAAGACAACATAAGGGGATCAAGGGTATCCATATTGGAAAGGAAGAAGTTAAGCTTTCATTATTTGCAGATGATATGATAGTATACATAACCGACCCCAAAAACTCTACCAAAGAACTCCTACAGCTGATAAACACCTTTGGTAATGTGGCAGGATACAAAATCAACTCCAAAAAGTCAGTTGCCTTCCTATACACTAAGGATAAGGAAGCAGAGAGGGAAATCAGAGAAGCATCACCTTTCACGATAGCCACAAATAGCATAAAATACCTTGGGGTAACTCTGACCAAGGAAGTGAAAGATCTATTTGGCAAGAACTTTAAGTCTTTGAAGAAAGAAATTGAAGAGGACACCAGAAAATGGAAGGACCTCCCTTGCTCTTGGATTGGGAGGATCAACATAGTAAAAATGGCAATTCTACCAAAAGCAATCTATAGATTCAACGCAATCCCCATCAAAATCCCATCAAAATTCTTCACAGATCTGGAGAAGACAATAATCAACTTTATATGGAAAAACAAAAAACCCAGGATAGCCAAAACAATCTTATACAATAAAGGATTGTCTGGAGGCATTACCATCCCTGACTTCAAACTCTATTACAGAGCTACAGTACTGAAAACGGCTTGGTACTGGCATAAAAACAGAGAAGTCGACCAATGGAATAGAATAGAAGACCCTGACTTTAGCCCACAAACCTATGAACACCTGATTTTCGATAAAGGAGCTAAAAGTATACAATGGAAAAAAGAGAGCATCTTCAACAAATTGTGCTGGCAAAACTGGAAGTCAATCTGTAGAAGAATGAAAATAGATCCATATATATCACCATGCACAAAACTCAAGTCCAAATGGATTAAAGACCTCAATATCAGTCCAAACACACTGAACCTGATAGAAGAGAAAGTGGGAAGTACTCTACAACACATGGGCACAGGAGAACACTTCCTACGTACAACCCCAGCAGCACAAACACTAAGGACATCATTGAATAAATGGGACCTCCTGAGACTGAGAAGCTTCTGTAAAGCAAAGGACACTGTCACTAAGACAGAAAGGCAACCCACTGACTGGGAGAAGATCTTCACCAACCCCGCAACTGACAAAGGTCTGATATCCAAAATATACAAAGAACTCAAGAAATTAGACCGTAAAAGGTTAATCAATCCAATTATAAAATGGGGCACTGAGCTGAACAGAGACTTTTCAACAGAAGAAGTTCAAATGGCCAAAAGTCACTTAAGATCATGCTCAACTTCCTTAGCAATCAGGGAAATGCAAATCAAGACAACATTAAGATACCATCTTACACCGGTCAGAATGGCTAAAATCAAAAACACCAATGATAGCCTCTGCTGGAGAGGTTGTGGAGAAAGGGGCACTCTCATCCATTGCTGGTGGGAATGCAAACTTGTGCAACCACTTTGGAAAGCAGTGTGGCGGTTTCTCAGGAAAGTCGGGTTCAACCTACCTCTTGACCCAGCAATACCACTATTGGGAATATACCCAAGAGATGCCCAAACATACAACAAAAGTATATGCTCAACTATGTTCATAGCAGCATTGTTTGTAATTGCCAGAACCTGGAAACAACCTAGATGTCCTTCAATGGAAGAATGGATGAAGAAAGTATGGAATATATACATATTAGAGTACTACTCAGCAGTAAAAAACAATGACTTCTTGAATTTTGCATACAAATGGACGGAAATTGAAAACACTATCCTGAGTGAGGTAAGCCAGACCCAAAAAGAGGAACATGGGATGTACTCACTCATATTTGGTTTCTAGCCATAAATAAAGGACATTGAGACTATAATTCGTGACTCTAGAGAAGCTAAATAAGAAGGTGAACCCAAAGAAAAACATATAAGCATCCCCCTGAATATTAACCTTCATCAGGCGATGAAAGAAGACAGAGACAGAGACCAACATTGGAGCACTGGACTGAAGTCTCACGATCCAAAGGAGGAGCAGAAGGAGAGTGAGCACGAGCAAGGAACTCAGGACGGCGAGGGGTGCACCCACACACTGAGGCAATGGGGATGATCTATCGGGAACTCACCAAGGCCAGCTGGCCGGGGACTGAAAAAGCATGGGACAAAACCGGTCTCGCTGAACATAATGGACAATGAGGACTACTGAGAACTGAAGAACAATGGCAATGGGTTCTTGATCCTATTGCATGTAATGGCTTTGTGGGAGCCCAGGTAGTTTGGATGCTCACCTTAATAGACCTGGATGGAGGTGGGTGGTCCTTGGACCTCCCACAGGGCAGAGAAACCTGCTTGCTCTTTGGGCTGAGGAGGAAGGAAGACTTGATTGGGGGAGGGGGAGGGAATGGGAGGTGGTGGCGGGGAAGAGGCAGAAATCTTTAATAATTAAATTAATTAATTAATAAAAAAAAAGAAAACAAAAAAAAAAAAAAAAAAAAAAAAAAAAAAAAAAGAGTGGCCTTCATGGAGGAGGGGTTCCTTTCCCAGCTCTGGGACCCTGCTCATCCCCAGGGCTCCCTTGGGAGTCAGTCTGGCCTGAGCAGACTGCCACTGACAATCCCAGCTTGGCATCAGAGAACAACCCTCCCTCGCCCCCGACCCTGCGTCTGTTCCTGGCCCATTCTCCCTGCACTCTCATTATCCAGACATCAGAGCAATCTTTCTGCAGCCTGCAGCCTCCAGACACGGTGGCTGCGGGTCTGTCGTGACCTCGGGGACAACTGCTCTGTGCCTGGATTTTCTCCCTCTGTAAAATGGGTGCACAATTAGTTGTGGCCAGCAGGGCTGTGCGTTCTCGCATTTACGGGCAGTCAATCGTTCCTTCCCTGCTCACAGCAGGTGTCCAATATGTTAATTAACTCTTACCCCGACTACCTGCCTTATTTCCTAGCTCTAGGACTCATCCGCTCACGGCCTCCCGCGTCACAGGCTGAGATACAGGTGAGGGAGGACCCCCTTGCAGAGGCCTCTCCTCCCTGTTCCCCAGAGCCAGCAGTGGCTTCTACTTGTCCAGTGGACTGTATGTAGCCCCTATTTTACAGCAGCTACTTTTGTTTTGAGGCAGGGTCTCAGGCTGGCTTGGAACTCTCTAAGTGACTAAGAATGACCTTGAACTTCTGACCCTCCTTCTCCCACTCCTGAGTGCTGGGCTTACACACGCCTGTGCCTTCACACCCGGTTTATCCAGTGCTGGGAAGCAAACCCAGGACTTCCCGCATGCTAAGCAAGCACCCTACCACTGTACTTCAGCCATCTTTGAGACCGCAGACCCTCTATTCCCTTCACTGCGCCAGGCTGGCAAGGGAGCCCAGCATAGCCCTATCGCCATTCTGGCCATCTATGGCAGGAGGGGACAGAAAAGAGAAGGAAGGAGAGAAGGAATATTCACACAAGTAGGAGAGGAAGCGGGATGGCGGGCTGTGAGTCTCAGAGGCTCATCCTCAGCTGACTTTGGGGTCCCCTGAGGTGAGCTCAGCCATCTGCAGAAACAGAATGAATTGAGGCTCTGCTGCTCCTTCGGCCTTGGTTCCATACCCAGCGCCCCAGACGCTGGTGTCCCCATGGCTTAGACTCCCCAGGCACACACTTTCTCCACCCCTCTTTGGGTCACAATCAAGTCCCTTCACTTCTTGACTCAAGGCCTATGAGGGCTGCCTAAGCAGTGGTCTTTCCATTGGAAGCTTGGCTGTCCTTACTACCTCAGCTGCCTATTACCACTTGGGTGATCTTGTTCCACTCCCTGGTTTCTGACTCTCCATGACCCACGGGTCATTAGGAGCAGCGAAGAGTCGAGCCTGTCAGCACAGCACTGACTCACAGCGTATACAGGGTTCCGGTCACAGGGAGGGTGGGTGGAAGAGGCCTGCTGCCTGCCCTAGGCCCGAGTGGGACAGATGGCTATGGAACAAGCGGATGGCCCATAATGCTGATGTCATTACTCTGGTCTCTTCCCGCATCAGTGATGTAGTAGCTGAGGCTTGGCATCAGAGTGCCTTGTCCTAATGTCTTCTTACAGGTGGCTCCGTGCTGACCACTTCACATCCCTGTCTCGTATGTTGGCCCGTGAGAGGTATGTTACCGCCTCTGCCTCCCAGGTACACAGCTCACAGGCACTGGCAGTGAGGGGAAGAGGCACTGCTGACCCTTAGTCTGTCAACTCTAGTCTGTGTCTACCCAAGAGAGAATGGCCATACCGTGTAGCGTCCTGGATGCCAGCTCAGGCTGAGGGCACAGTGGGGACTGGGCTCCATCCTAACACTGCCAGGGCTACTGTGTGGCCTTGGCTATGTCCCTTCCTCTTCCCTTCCCTTGCTCTGTTCAGCCATGTTTCCTCCTTCCTACAGGAAGTGTCTTGGTCCATTTTACTGACCCATGCTCCTCAGGGGGGTTCTAGGCTCCTGACACAGTCTCGCTCTCTGTCCCTCTCCAGCACAGAGGAAGGCAGGCAGGTAGGCCAGCAGCCTGACCGCCCCATCTCTCCTACCTCAGCTGCTGCACCCTTGACCCTCCAGCCTGTTTGCGGCCAGCTGATGAATTTGGAGGCTAGCTTCTTTGTTCAAACAAGCAAGAGGGAGGAGAAAAAGCTGTTCTCCAGGCAGCAAAGCTTTTAGATAAACACCACACAGGAATCGGGTTCCTTCAGAGAAGAAACCAGATCCACAGGCTGACAGCGCCCCAGGGACAGGAGGGCTGCTCGGTCTGCCCAGGAAGCCAGCACTGAGGCCTCTTTATCCACCTTAGCACCTGCTGCCAGGCCTGGCAAGCCAGCAGCTCAGGTGACTGGGCCCTGGTGCCAGGCCGTGGCTCCATCGGCTCCCGGGCTCCAGGATGGCCAGACCCACCTCCTCATCTTCCTGACACCCCTACCTGGCCTTTCAGATCTGTGGGAACTGAGAACTTCTATTTTTCTTGGGGTGACCCCCCCTAGGATCACCCCAAACTCTTTCCTGTTCACGGTCCCTGGAGCAGGTTGCCCCCAGTATCTACATCCATGTAACAAGCTCCTTCCCGACTCTCCCACCTGAGGGAGGCTAGGGGCCTTCTAGGCTAATTCTGCTGAGGAAGAGACTGAACTCTGGAAGGGCAATGACCAGACACAGCTGAGCCCTGATTTCCCTCAGCTCCAGGGCCCCTCACTGGGCTTCCAGATGCCTCTGACTCCATCCCAGGATAGCTTACCGGTGTGGTGTCGTCGTGTGAGCGTTGGTAACGCTTCCAGCGGCAGCCATAGATGCCGGTGAGGCATGAGAGGCACAGTTGGGGCTCGTAGTACTGCAGGGGCTGGTGTCTCACCATGCTCGTGCCCGCGGCCCTGGCACCCAGCCCTCAAGCGCCCATGGAGGCCCCTGACTGGTACTGTAGGAAAAAGCACAGAGTTGTGAGTTAGGGAAAGGGTGAGGCATTGGTTCTGCAGAAGTCACCATAACCTAGGTCAGGGAGGTTACCCTCTTCTGGAAGTTCTATGGGGTCCTGGAGGAAGAGTCATCCTTGATGGTCCCTGGCACCCATCCTCCCCACTTCTTACCCCCCCAGTCACCGATGCCTTCAGTGTTTGCCACCTTTACCTAGTGTGACGATTTCACTTCCCTTGGAAATCTGCATGGCTCCATCTTTTTCTTTCAGGTTTTTAGCTCATTCTCTCTCTCTCTCTCTCTCTCTCTCTCTCTCTCTCTCTCTCTCCTCTCTCTCTCTCCTCTCTTTCTTCTCTCTCCATCCCTCCCTCTTTTCCCCTGTCATTCCCCCCTTCATCTCTCTCAGCTCAGCATATAACTGACCCTGAACTTTGATCCTCCTGCCCCAGCCTCCCGAGTGTCGCAGGCATGCACCATCCTGCCCGGTTAGTAAGACTTTCACAGCCCTGGAGCCCCTCCCCTACCCCCTAAGCTCCCTCCCACAGTCTCAGATCTATTTTCTCAGTCATGTTCTTAAATATAATTTATCTGCTTATTTCCTTTGCCTGCCCACCCCACCGTAAGTTCCACGAAGGCGAGAAGTTTTGTCTTTTTAATTCTCTGCTGTCTCCCCCGTCCCTGGAAGAGAGCCTGGCAATAGCAGACTTTCAAAATAAACATACTACAGAACACATGATCAGAAACACTGACAGGCACGGAGCGCTGGAAATGCAGGTGTCACATACCCATGCTTCCTCTACATCGTCACCGTCACCTAACGTGGCAGGTACCCCATCCTAAGGCTACCCATCCAACTGTTGAACAAACCAAGGCTCAGAGAGAGAGAGAGAGAGAGAGCCATCCCTGGCCTGTCCCACACTACGTGAAGGCATCAGGGGTCCACTCCAGCACCCCCAAGCATTTCCTCCCCAAGGGGCATTCGGCATGGTGGGAACTGTAGAGGCTTTAGAACAAGAGGTTCCCTGAGGGATGAGTCGCTACCCAGTGCTGCTTGTCAGTTTGGACCCCCCAAGTCCCCCAGGACTCATCCTCCCAGAGTTGGTGTTGATCAAGTGTGACCAGGGAACCAGACATCACTGGAACTTCAGCCCCAATCTGTGAATGTCACCAGCATGGCGATTCTGACATACAGATGAGAAGCCTGTCCTGCTCTGTTGGCTCTAAGATGCAAGGCTATAAGTCCCCCACCAGATCCTGAGACAAGGGGGCCCTGGTCCCCATGCTTCCCATGCAGTAGTACTACCAGCATCCACAGGAAGGAAGAGGTGTCTTGTTTTCCTAACGAAACACACTTCACATCTATAAAGGTCACCCTTGCATGAGTGTGGTGTGGTGTTCAGTGTTCAGTGTGTGCATCTTCAGAGTATTGGCTCGAGTTGTATTTGCTTCCTAACCACCCCTACCTAACACTAGAGCAACTGCACTGTCCCAACTACCACCCAAAGCCCACGGACAGTAGCACCCTCATTCACCCTAGGCCACCCCTCAAGCTTGACAGCTACGGAGTCACCTTCAGTGGCTATAGATTTACCAGTTCTAGAGCTTACCCACTTGAAAGCCATGTCTTTTATATGATACTGCTTTTATTAACAAAATCTCTTCGAGGTTTATCCATGTCACACCAAGCATTAGGCTTCATCTCCTTTTCTGGCCAGGCAACCCAGGTTGAATTCAATAAGTACCTTAGGCCAGCCTTGAACTTGTCACTAGCCTCTCAAGTGCTGGAATTATAGGCATGCACCACCACTCCTGGCTACCAGTTTTTAAATAGGTAAATAATATTCGGTGGTATGGCTACTTTACCTCTTGTCCCCCACTTGTTGGTTGAGGATACTCTAGGTTGTTACCAGTTTTTGCTTGCTTTGGTGTGGACACAGATTTTCACTTCTCTTGGATATGCTTGGACATAGATTTTCTGCGTCATGTGATAACTCTCATATTTGACATTTGGTACTTATTTGGGATAAGTACCAAATTTATTTTCCAAAGTGGCATACCCTTTAACTTTCTCAAAGCCTTGTCTTAGTCATTTTACATGCTAGAAGTCTGAAGCTTAGAAAGACTCCGCCCCTAACAAAGGTAACACAGTAAAGCTAAAATTCATAGCCAGGCAGTCTGGCTCCAAGGGACCTCATTCTAGCCCACGGCTTGGCAAACTATAGCCACAGCCTTGCCAAATCTGACCAGTTGCCTACTTCTTTGTTTTTTGTACAGCTTGAAACCTAAGAATGTTTTCTACATTTTTAAATCACTGGGGGAAATGGACTTAAAACAAGCATATCTTGTGACCCATAAAAATTCTATGAAAAAGGACATGATCTCCCGAGTAAATTGGGAGCATGAGGACCATGGGAGAGGGTTGAAAGGGAGGGGAGAAAAAGGGAGGGGAGAAAATGGGAGGGGAGCAGAGAAAAATGTATAACTCAAAAAAATCAGCCAAAAAAAAAAAAAAGAAAAAGAAAAAGAAAAAAAATCTATGAAAATCAAAGCCCAGCATCCATAAATAAAGCTTTATCAACCATAGCTATGTTTGGCCCCTCTGCTTGCATTGTCTATGACTGCTTTAACTAGAACTATAGGGCAAGTGACCGCTAAGGGGTCATGTGACCTGCAGAGCCTAAAATACTTCCTGTCTGGCTCTTCGGAGGGAGGGGATGTGTACAGATACCCTTTGCCGCCTGGCTGCCTCTGCCTCCCGTAAACTGGGCGTGTGAGTCAGGCCATGTCGGAAGGAGAGGGTGCCAAGGGGTTCTTAGCCAGGGCTCAAGGCTGCTTCCTGGAGGCAGTGTTTGAGGCTAATTCCGCAGATGTCAACCTGCAAGGGCAGGTGTCTTCCTTGGGATTTCTGTGGCTGTGATAAAACACCACGACCAAAAGGAACTCGGGGAAGAAAGGGTTTACTCCGGCGTACAGCTCTCAGGTCACGGTCCCTCGTGGAAGGATGTCGGGGAAGGGATAATTACCCCAAGAGGGAATAATCAGGACACAGTCACAATCAAGTGAAATCAAATCGAACTTCAACAGTGTGAATAACTCAGTGTCTGTGTCCAGGTTTCACCCACGGCAGCAGCACTTTTCCAGGTCTGCTATCCACAGAACCCACGGTTTGTCTCCCAGGCTCAGTTAACTCCACTCTACAACTGCTGCTGCCCTTGGTGTTAGTAATCACATGGCCCCGGAAGCTCCAAAATACTGTGCCTGCCCCTGTAACCTGGCTGCATCTTCACCAACAGCCTCTCCTGGACGCCCCTCAGGGACTCAAACCCTGCTAAACGGTGCCAAGCCATTGTTCCTTCATGGTTCCTTCAACCCTGGGGCTTTGACTCCAACTGAAGCCGTACCTTCACTAACGACCTCTCTTCAGGGATTCCAGTTCTGACACACAGCGCCAAGCCTCAGCTGTTCCCCAGGACCCCTTCAAACCGTCAAAACCAGTACCACCTGGGAGACTCTTACCCAAGTTCAGCTACCAATATAAGTACAGTCCTGGCCCCCACCTATATACTCCCACATGCTCAGTCTTCCAGAGAAGGTGGAAACGGAAGCCACAGCCAGGAAGCCAGAGCTCATCCAGGCAACCCCCAGCATTAAGGTCTCTGCTTGTCACATCAGCTATCAATCTCATCACATCTGCCCCTGCCTCCCAGCAGCACTCCAGATTCTTGTCTGGGCCTCAGTCTCTGGATGTGTAATGGGGGTGACAGGCTTTGCTTTGGAGATTATGGGGCAAGCTCTGTGAATTGCTAGACTGGGGTGGAGGAGAGCCGCCTCCCTGCAAGGACCAAGACCCTTGGTGAATCCAGGAGCAGGGCCAGGGCTCCCTGACCATTGACTGCTGGCCTCCTGGTCACTTCACCTAAGAATAAAAACGATAGCTCCATTCAAAAGAACAGCAGTGAAGTGGGTGTCCCCTCTCCACCTCCCACCCCCAGACCCAAGACTCTGGGATTCTACCTCTGGGCTTCTCCCAGCCTCCGGTAAATGTTTATTCTGTCCATAGCTGGAAAATTCCTTCTATTCCCTCTGTGTGTCCCAAACAGAGACCATCTCACCCCTCCCTGTTTCAATAACCAGGTAACCTAAGCCAGTGACCAAGACTACCTTGTCTGCCTCGGAAGACAGCAGCCAGTGGCTCCTGCCTTTCTGCAGGGAGGAATCTCCCAGGCTCCGTGAGCCCAGCTCTGTCACACTGCCTGCTTCTAAGACCCTCTTCAAGCTATGCCTCCCACCACCCTGGCCTGGTCTTCTCTTCCCAGACCTCTGTGCAGAACCCCAGTAAAGCCAGGGTACACTTGCACCAGCTGGACCTCTGACCAGGACCTGCCCTGCCAATCCAGCCTGTCCTCTGCCCCATCTGAGTTACTCCTCCTAACCCTGGTAGTCTCCAGAGAGCCTCTCTTGAACCCTGACTCAGTTAGAGGTCTCTTGCACCTACTGTAGCCTACAGGTCCTGCCACTATTTGCTGGACCATTTTGTTATGTGTGCACTGCTGACATGGGCACTTGTGACATGTGTGCCTGCCCCATGGGGCAACTGACTGTCCCCATAACTCCGGAGACCAGCACAGAGTAGCCAGGAGAGAACCTTCCAGAAGCTTGTCCAACCAGTTCTACTCACCAAGTTGCGGGTCGGGACGCTGAGCAGCTGACACAGAGGTCAGCCCTCACAGACAAGGTTCTTTCCTCCTGTCTCCCAGTCTCTCACCACCCTCCCCTCCCAGCGAAGCTAATAGCACTTCTCAGCAGCAATGATTTCTTCAAGTCATCTCCTAAGACGGCTCATACCAACCAACTGCCAGAGAAATCTCCTGCCAAGACCTTCTGCCAGCTCTGGGACGTGAGAGGTCTCTCCCTAGCCCAGAGTCCTGTGTTCTGCCTGGACACTTGGCTCTGAGCTCTGCAGCCTCCTGGCCTCACATGGAGAAAGTGTCCACTATGCGGGTTGGGTTTGCACACCAACCTCCAAAGTCCTCTGCCACCCTAACCTCCTGGTTGTGCCTGACGTGTGTCCCCACCCCTCCGCCCATCTATGACTGCCAGCTGGTAAGACAACCAGGCCTCAGGCTGTGATGCCCAGTCTCTTCTGTGAGACGTGAGGGCATGAGTGTTAATGTGGTCTCCCTCAGGAGACTTGTGATGTGACGTTGCAAGTCATTCTCTCTGAGCCTTACTTTACATGTCACGGGATTGGAGCTAGATGAAAGAGCACCAGAAAGTGCTCATGTATGCAATGGGGTGATGGCTCAGTGGGTAACATGTCTGCCATGTGTGCAAGAAAGCTGGGCATAGAACCAGTGAGATGGCTCAGTGGGCAAAGGCTTGTCACTCAGTCTGATGACCCAAGTTTGACCCCAGAATGAACTCACGTGGTAGAAGGCAAGAACTGATTCCCACAAGTTTTCCTCTAACCTCCACAGGGGCACTGAGATACATGCATGCACACACACACACAAACACACACACACACGCACACACACATGCACACACGTACACATGCATACATGCACACACACGCACACACATACACACACACAAATAAATAAACCCAGGCAGGGTTGTGTGTACTTACAATCCCAGCACTCTGGGGAGGTGGAGACAGGCAGAACCTGTGGCTCTATGGCAACTAGCCTAACTGATGAGTTGCTGGCCAAATGAGAGACCCTGTCTCAGAAACAGGAGGTCCCTACCTAAGAAAGGACACACACACAAAGGAGTAGAACATGGGTGCTTGATTGACAAACCAATCTTGAAAATGCTACTGTAAATACAGGGAGCCACTTAAAATAGACGGCTTACTAAGTGATTCTATTTATAAGGTCTGCCCGGGCAAACAGAAAATGATGAAGGAATAATCTCAGGGCTAGCGCGTGAGAAAGAGATGGGGCACTTGACAGTGGGTGAAACGTTCTAGAATTAGTGGTACTGCTTCTGTGACTGTGGCTCTACTAAAAACCACTGAGTTGTGCTCTTTTATTTTTATTTTTTTAATATTTATTTATTATGTATACAATATTCTGTCTGTGTGTATGTCTGCAGGCCAGAAGAGGGCACCAGACCTCATTACAGATGGTTGTGAGCCACCATGTGGTTGCTGGGAATTGAACTCAGGACCTTTGGAAGAGCAGGCAATGCTCTTAACCACTGAGCCATCTCTCCAGCCCCCCTGAGTTGTGCTCTTTAAATAGGCAAGTCGTAGCCAGGTGTAGTGCACACATCTTTAATCCCAGTTTTCCAGAGGCAGAGGCAGGAGGATCTCTATGAGTCTACAGAGCCTGGTCTACAGAGTGAGTTTTCAGGGCAGTCATGGCTACATAATAAAACTCTGTTCCAGGTGCACTTAGTGGCACGTGCCTGTAACTACATCACTCAGGAGAATGAGGCAGGAAGGCTACCCTGGTCTACAGATTTCCAATAATAAAACAAGGCTGGGCATTCTTAGCGCATATTTTTAACCCCAACACTTGGGAGCCCAAGGCAGGTAAATCTCTGTTGAGTTCCAGGCTATCCTGGTCTACATATCAAATTCTAGGCCCGCCAGAGATTCAAGATGAGATCTTGTCTCAAACAGTAGAATGAACAATCCAATAACAATGAAATAGACACATTGTATCTTATATAATAAAACTGTTTGCTTTTTATTTGTCCATCTCTGAAAGGGTCACTGTAACAGAAGGAACAGGGCTCTTACTGGGTCCCTCCATTCCTGTCAGGCTGGGATCTCTGAGGCACTCCAGTTCTGAGAACTGTCCTGCCCCCTTCAAGGGGCTCTTGTGCTCAGACTCACCGGAATCACTTCTGTGGTTTGCAGCCCAAACCCTTTACTAGGACAAGGGTGACACTGTGGCCCCAGATCTCCAGTGCTGCCCAAGGACCCTCCAGAAAACAACCCTACCAAGTGGAGACCGCGTCTACAAACTGTACCTGAGAGACATGGGTAAACTATGGCGCATCATACATAGAACAGTATTTAACAAGAAAAAGAAACTAGCAGCCTGGGAGTGGCGGCAGAGGCCTATAATCCCAGCACCAGGGAACTGCACAGGGACACTTTGTGTCCAAGAAAGAACCAGCAAGCCACAGAAAGACAAGGGGAAAAACTTGGAAGCATAGTGGTAGATGACAGCAGGCCTCTTTTAGAGATTCTAGAACAGGCAAAAATAGAGACAACAAAAAAGTTCAGTGCTTGCCTGGGGCTCAGGGGGAGGGAGAACCAGGTGGAACACAGAAGTCAGGGCAGCCTCACTATTCCGTACGGCCCAGTAATGTACCAGTTGTCACACCCCAGAGCTCCGGCCATGCAAGCCCCCACTCTAGTCAATAACAAGGCATTGACACTCATCCATCAATTGTCCCAAAGGTACCGCAGTGACAGAGAATGTAAAATATTCTCTTGAGAAGCACTAAACACGGCACCCAGAAAGTTCTTACATCACCACCTAGCAGGAACAATCTCTGTGGTGCCAACCGTAAGACCTACCAGGCCTCCTATGCTCAGGATGACCCCCCCCAATACCTACTAGTCCTCACGCCCACGGAGCCAAACCATCCCATGCATCAGGCGAGTGACAGTGTAATGGACAGCAGTTGCTGAGACTGGCAGCAATGACGCTCTACCTGTGTTATCCTGCCATTCCTACAGCGCATTACAGTTTAAATCCTGCTGAGAGCTTCAATCAACTTCTGTAAAGGCTAAAGTGGATATTTAAAAGTCTATTACACACACACACAAACATGCATGCACACACACACACACACACACCGAGTGATCACACCGTCTCAGGGATGCTAAATAATGTCCAGGCTACCTCTGCGGCAGCCCCCAGGGTGGGCCAGTCCTCAGTCTGGTCCTGTCTATTTTCTCCATCACCGCAAGAGCCAGCAGCCTATGCTTCCCAGGGCAGAGCACTGTGTTTGAGTTGGCCTCAGGGACACCCAGGCCAGGAACTGAAAGCGGAAACCCCTGAGGGTGCCAGGACTGGGTGTGGGGGCCTTGCCTTCTCCGTGGTCTGCCAGGCCCCATGGAAGGAAGGACACACTGGGAAATATCTTCTCCTTGGCTGCACCCACTGGGGCTCAACCCCAGCCAAGTCCAGCAATGGTGGTCTGAGCTTAAGCTCGGCCACAACAGGCCACCTCCGTTTTCTGGGTGACCACATCTCTGTCCTTTCTCAGACACTCTCTGGGGACTTCTTCAACACTCAACTCCTAACACCCTTCCGCCACCAGCTCTGTCTTCATTCCCAGGGCAAAGCAGAGAGGTGGCTGCTCAGGGCGGGCAGGATATCCCACAGTCCTGATGATGGCAGAGGAGGCCCTCTGCTCCTTGGGCAACCATGAAGAATCACCTGACCCTGGAAGTTCTCACTCCCACGGGCTTGTGGAAAGCCCAACCAGAGAAGCACAAGGTTAGCCAATCCCTACCTGCCCTGCTCTTGGCCGGGTCGGCGGAGCCTCTCAGAGGCCATAGGTTCCCAAGGCTTCTTCAGATGACTTGCATAGACAGCAGTAGGCTGTCACATCTTACTTGCGTTCTTGGGTAATGTGCATCACCTCTTTGGATCTTAGAGAAAGCCCTAGGTTTGGTGAATCAATAGTGAAGAGGCTAGACCTAGGGCAGGCAGGAAATCTAAGTCCCTGGACAGTGTAGGTAGAAGAGACCAAAAGACCGGCTGGCAGAAGGAAGCACAAGGAGGCCTCCCAAGTAGGCCCCACCCCACCACACCTGCTCTCTGTTTGGGGAAAGAGTAACTCAGTGGGGGAGGGCTTCGAGCCAGAGCCCTCAAAGAATTAATCATGCCATAATTAGGGCCATTATGAATCTTCTGCATGGTAATGCCAGGCCCTCTTGTTTACCCAACTCTTCTGTCGCAGGAGACTGCTGGCTCTTCTGGGAAAGAGCTGGAGCCCAAGGAAGCTCAGATCTTCCTGTAGTTGTGCGGCCCCCAGGCCAAGGAAGGCCTGGTCTTCTCAGAGTGTGCTCCCCTAGGTGATTCAGTTTTCCCAGCTCCTAGGGCGTTCTCTCCTGCCCTGTTCTGGATAAGGTCAGCTTTCTCCTACCTCAGCCTGTCCTGCCCTCAGGCTTTGAGCTCTGTCACTGATATTTTAGAAGCTTCTTCTGGGGTCAGGTGTGACTAAGTGGGAGATTCATCTGGAAGCAGTACAGCCAGCCCTTCCTTTCCCTCAAGGAGATGACCTCGATGAAGCAAAGGCAACCTCCATCACAAATGCAGGCACAGTGCTTTACAGTTTACAAAGAGGTTACGCACATGTCATCCTAGTGGGGTGTCACATTGACTTCCCAGGTAATTACCAAGATCCTCATTTCACAGACTTCATCAATGAGAGGAGCAGGAAGCTGCCCAGGGCCTCAGACACTGAGAATGACAGATTCCGAGCCTTGCCTTGGCAGTGGGTGGAGGCTCATGTGTCTGCAGTGCCTTCTCCCTCGGACAGGGGCTTGGGCAATAAGCCTGCATGTTTGGGGTACATTCATGGTTTTGATAGGTTCAAGTATCTGCCTAGAAGCCTTGGGTTCTCTTGGGACCCAAAAACCATAGGGACCTCCTCCATCCAGGTCACTGGTTCTCAACCAGTGGGTCGAGACCCCTTTGCCAAACCTCTGTCTCTGATAATATTTACACTACAATCATAACAGTAGCAAAATCACAGTTATGAAGTAGCAACAAAAATAAGTTTATGGTTGGGGGTCACCACAACATGAAAAACTACAGTTGGGTTGCAGCATTAGGAAGGTTGAAAACCACAGTCCTAAGCCAAAACTACAAGCCCAGGACTGAAGAGTCACCTCAAATGGCCAGCCTTGCCAGGCACAGTGGCACATGCCTTTAATCCCAGCACTTGGGAGGCCAACAAAGAGACAGGTAGATCTCTGTGAGTTCGTAGTTAACCTGGTCTACATAGCAAGTTCCAGGCCTGCCAGGGTTACCAAGGAAGATCCTGTGTCAACAAAAGACTGGCTAGTCCTACCAGGGAGCAGAGCTTTGCTTCACAAAACCATACACTTCAGGCCCCATATGCCCCAAGCCAATGTCAACATCGGCTCACTCAGCTGAGCATATCCCTAGCACTCAGTAGGCTGGGATAGGAGGAACATGAGTTCAAAGCTAGCCTTTACTGCAAAGCAAGACCCTCGCCTTAAGATAAATGAATGAAAAAATACATGTCTTTAATAGAAATCATTTCCCTCAAGATGACCATAACTATAGAATTCTAGAGCAAGCTGCTAAGATTTCAGGACTAGGAAGCCACAAAAGACAGATCCTCAGGACACTCTCTCTGGCCTCTCCTCCATGCAGACAGCCCTGTGCAGCAACTAGCTGCTCTGCTCAGCTCCTTAGACAGGTTCCAATGACAGTCCTACCTCTCTGGAAGCTTGGGCAGCCCCTCCAAGCCATCAGGACTGCAGGAAGGCTGTCCTGGGAGGAGTTCCTGCCCCTGTCATGGCTCCTCTTACTCACGAGCACTGCCAGATTCTCCCTGGAACAATTAGAACCTGTGAGGATCCCAAAGACCCTTGGCTGAGTCTAGAGGGCCAGCGGGGGGCCTAGCATGGGGCTGATTCATTCTGAGATGGATGTCCAGGGCTCTGCCTAACAGCCCAGTTATTCAGCCAAAGGGCTCAGCAGGCTCTCTCTCATACCCTCTAGGACCCTAAGAAAGGGGTCCACTCGCATGAGGTCGCATGGGGAAGAAGGAAGCTGGGTCTGGCAGAGACTTGACGCCTTGCAAACCCTCTCTGCCCCATTTTTGTCCCTTAAAGGAAAGGGGAGTGATGGTTTATTTACCTACGTAAACCAGCAGAGTTCTTATCCAAACAGCTTCTCCAATCAGGCCCAGGATGGAGAGAAGCAAGCCCTCCCATCTAAGGATACCTCTCCTTTTTCCTTCAAGTCTGCCTCTCAAGCCTCCATCCCCTCTTCCTCCCACACCAGGCTCCAAAGGCTGACAGCTTCAACACCTGTACCCTGCCCCCCCCCACAACTACCATTCATATTAACACAGGGACCTGTGCAAACCCTGGGCTGAGTCATCCTGGCCCCAAGCCACTGACTCTGCTCTTAGGACTCACACGAACTAGCCAAGCCCTTGAGAGACATCACTGAGCTTAGTACCTGGGTATCATCAACTCTGTCCAGAATCCTGTCCCAGCCTTGTCTGAAGCCCCAAGTATTTGCCACTTTGTACCCAGTGATAGGGACACAAGACACCACAAACCCAGACCTCTCCCTGACAAGGAGTGGCTGTATCAGGAAACCTGGGTATCACGTACTGGGTTAGGCACCAAGGGGATGCCCATAGATTTGCCAGTGAGAAAGACTGGTTAAATGTGCGAAGCAAGGGGAGAAAGAACCAAACAGGGCTTTTAAAACCAGATACGGTGACACACATCCATAATTTCTGCACTCAGAAGCTGAGGCAGGAGGATGAAGTTCAAGGCCAGCCGGGGCTACACCACAAGGTCCTGTCTCTACCACACAGCTACAGAACCCCAGAGTCCATGCTGAATTCTGCCTTTGAATAACAATTAGTTGTTTCCCAATTTATAGGAAAAAATTAAGTTGCTTTTAAAAAAAGCCTCAATTAGGCACACTTCTACAATCTTCTTTTCTTTAGGCTCTGATACAGGTTTGCACGCTTCCACCCCAGGTCTGATGAAGGTGACCTGAGGCTTGGCACAGGACCCCACCTCCACCCCTATCCTCTCCCCGGTCATTACCGTCTGTCTAGTCCTCACAGCATTCTGCAAAGAGAAGCAGTCTCTCTGCCTAGGCATGCCTCAGAACATGAGGCCTAAACCTGTCTTCACCTGGTTCAAAGGTCCTGCGTTCTTTCTGGTGATTAGAGCCTTGATTGACAGCTGAGGAAGAAAGTCTTGGGAGCTGAGACCCCTCTCAGGGCTTGGGGCAGTTCCGTGGCACAGGCCTTCAGTCCCACCATGTGCCATTCATTCCTTTGACCGGAAAACACAGCCTTCTCTAGGCTCTCTGTTCAGATGAATCCTCCCTGAAGCTGTGAGCCCATTAAAAGCCCCAAAGCGGAGTTCAAAGAAATAACTCCTATGAGCTAAGAGAAATACACAGGGGCTGGAGACAAGCTTATATTGCTTATGTTCAAAACCCAGGTTTCCTATTTAGTTAACTGGGCCAGGGACTTCCTGTCACTATGCTTCGGTTTCCTGATATATAACATTTATAACTGACTTATAAACCATCATCTTCATGGGCTGCTACAAGGATTAGGTGAGCTACTACACCAGATGAGACCTGGCGTGCAGACAGAGGCCCGTCTTCTCGGTGCTGCACTTTCCTTCCCCATAGATGGGACAATTGTCCCTGTTCCTCCTGATTTTCTTCGCAGACTGTGGAGTTCTTTCCCGAGGGAGAAGCAGGCATTGTTTCAGATACCAGGGGGCTGTTCTCTGCAGCCTGTTTCTACTTCCTCCCCCCTCCCCACTTCCTTTCCTCTTTCTTTACCTGGAAGAAGGTCCAGTGACTGTTGGCTGTGCTCCAGGGGTGTCCTGTTCACAAAGATGGTGATGTCACTTCAATCAGAGCTGAGGAGACAAGGGGACAAACTTGCTCAGAGCCTTCGTCTCCCGCTCAGCATCTTCCATCTACACCAGGCTTCAATGAGTCAGGTGCTTCCCACCCTGAAGCTGCCCACCCTGTGCCGGGGGTGGGCCCACTAATGGGTAGCCCCCAGGAAGCCCCCAGTCCCTAAGGAAGAAGCTAAGAAGCTGGTGACAGATCCTAGGACACACAGTCCATTGCCATTCCTGCAGGACAAACCCAGAGAATCTGCTCCGTGAACACCCATGCCCCTAGCCAGGGCCCATGAGAACAGGCCCCAGGTACGGCCATCCTGGGGCAGAGACCTTTCTGCTGCCAGGGAACCTGCTTCCTCCAGGAGCTGTGAGACCAGCTGTTCTTCCAAGGAAGCCAGGAGAAGAAGGGGAGGGCCGGTGGGCAGGAGGTGGATCTGGGCACCACAATTATGTGCCTGTATTCTGACTCATGCATTGCCTTCCCCACCAGCTCCTACAGCCAGGAGGACAGTGTTCCCCCCCACCCCCCAGGAGCTATAAAGAGACATAGGAGACTGGGCTGTGGAAGAGAGGGGTAGAGGAAGGGGCCTTGAATCAGCACTTCATACTTCAGAGGACATCGTCACCTTGTCTATTCAGGGACACCAAGCCTGGTAGGGCCAGGGCCTGCTATATCACACAGGGCAGCACTAGCTCAGGCTTGAGCCTCTGTCAATTTGACAGCTCTCCCCAGCCCAGTCAGATCTTGGAGCCAGCACGAAACACACACAGCCAACCAGCTTCAGTGTGGGCAGACAGAGTTGGGCCCAGAAGCAGCTTCAACAGACCTGGGAACATCCACCCTCCCTCCACTACCCTCCGCCCCATCCCCGCCCGCCAGCCCCAGCTCTGCCTCTGTAGCTCTTCTGAGCTTCCTCACAATCCTTGGGATGTGATAGACTCTATAGTTTACAAAGCAAACTTATTGACACAGACCTGCTAGTGCAGGCCTGTAAAGGAGTCAGGAGACCAAGGCAGAGGGTAAAAAAAGGTCAAGGCCTTGTGGGCTTACAGAGTGACTCAAGGCCAGCCTGGACAACTTAGTGAGATGTCTCAAATATTTTAAAAGTTAAAAGAAGGCTGGAGATATAACACACAATACCCTGGGTCCAAGCCCCCCCACACACACACAAATGAAGACAAACTCATGGATCCTCAGGCTTGAGATAGAGGAATAATAATAGAGCAGGGCAACTCAGACTTGAGAGTACCAGGAACTATCCTGGAATCAATCTTGTGAGCTGCAGTTGGCTTCAGTGTCTCTGGTTTGGGTCTGGGGCTCTGCATTCCCACGCCAACGAACCAAGGATCACGGGGCCCGAGTCACAAGGACCTCAAGGAGAATACAGCATTGGGGTAAGCTGCCCAGCGTGGAATCTCGGCTTGTGTACTGTGATCTTGACTCTCTTACTTAATCTGCTTCTGAATAAAGCCATAATGATGATGCTCACCAGCCTGTGTGTGTATGTGTGTGTGTGTGTGTGTGTGTGTGTGTGAGAGAGAGAGAGAGAGAGAGAGAGAGAGAGAGAGAGAGAGAGAGAGAGAGAGAAATCAGCCAACGCGTGTAAAGTACCCACGTGAGTCTTACTAGATTGGACACTGAGGCTCTAGGGGTCTGGAAAGACAGCTGGGTGGGTAAAGGCACCTATCGCCAAGTAAAAGGAGAGAGCTGATTCTCACAAATTATCTTCTACCTTCTCTCTCTCTCTGTCTCTCTCTCTGTCTCTCTCTCACACACACACACGTTAAAAATAAAAATCTCTAAAAAAAATAAAGCAGAGGTCCCTAGGAAATGAGCACATCCAGCAAAATGGCAGAGTTTAAATTAAACACCAAACCTCCCCGCAACCTCTTTTTTACTCTACTGAGTCAAGATTTAATTTTAAACTCCAAAGCCCAGACTGTTCTCATACTTGAAGCAATCTTTCTGCCTCAGTCTCTCGAGGGGTTAGGATTATCGCGAAGAATCACCCAGATATCCTTTTCATTTTCTTTTCATATTCTTTTTTCATTGTGTAGTTTTAAATTTTTTTCTCATGTAAATGGGTACATGTAGAATATGTGTGTTTATGGGTGTTCATGTATGTGGGCACACACGTGTGCAGGCGTATGTGCACATGTGTGCATATGGAGGCCTAAGGTTGATACCGCTGTCCCCGACCTCATTCACTAAGGCACAGTCTCTTGGAACTTGCTGATATGGCCAGCCTGAATGACTAGCTTGCTCCAGGCATCCACCATCTCTGCTTTCTAAGCCTTAGAATCACAGGCAGGCATCCGTGCCCATAGGTTCACACGGGGATCCACGCTGGAGCCTCACGTCTGTACACGCAATCACTGTACCCCCTGAGCCATCTGCCGAGAGCCCTTAGCACTGTTTTTGTTCCACTCTGTTTTACTGTTTGTAGACATGGTCTCACAAAACCCAGACTGACCTCAAGCTCCCTGTGTAGCTCAAGACGACCTTGCGCTTCTGATCCTCCTCCATCTCCCCAGTGCTGGGGCGACAGAGGTGTGTCACCCAGTTCTGGGGTGACAGAGGTGTGCCACCTGTGCTGGTGTGACAGAGGTGTGCCACCCAGTGTTCGGGTGACAGGGTGTGCCACCCAGTGCTCAGATGACAGATGTGTGCCACCCAGTGCTGGTGTGACAGAGGTGTGCCACCCAGTGTTCGGGTGACAGGGTGTGCCACCCAGTGTTAGGGTGACAGATGTGTGCCACCCAGTGCTGGTGTGACAGAGGTGTGCCACCCAGTGTTTGGGTGACAGAGGTGTGCCACCCAGTGCTTGGGTGACAGATGGGTACCACCCAGTGCTCGGGTGACAGATGGGTGCCACCACTCACGGTTTATGTGGTACAGGGGGTCGAACCCAGGACGTCATGCGTGCTAGATGAGCACTCTACTAACTGAGCCCCAGCCCCACAACCCATGATCTTTTGAAACAAACTTTGCAATACAGAGCTGCACAAACATCACTGTTGGCAGGAGACATTGGCCACACTTGGTATGGAGGCACAGAGATGGCGCAGGGAACCCATGCGGTCCCCAAAAGTTGTTATTAGAGATCCAAGTCCATGCCCCAGCCTGGAGCTCTTTCCACCATGCCTCTCGGTTCTACAGGGAAGAGGAAGTGTGACAGACCCACACTGAGGTACCTCACCTCGGTTAGCGGCTACCAGAAAAGAAGATGCAGAGGCTACCCCCATCTCTTCTCTTCCCACTGGTTCCTGTGCCCACCAGGCAAGCCAAGATACAACAAATAGTCTCACACCTGAAGTGAACCAAGAGGTTTCATTTCCTGTCTCTGGCTGAGTTGTTAGCTTAGTCTCTGGTCACCCAGTGAGGGTCCAGGCTAAGGGTGACCTGTCCAGGCCTGGGACCACCAGCCCCACCTTGACTTCGCAGCAAGGGGCAGCAAGGGACAGCAAGAGTCAGTGAGTCACTAGAAGGAAGGTCTGGGCCCCAAACAGGAAGTGGCTCTTCAATCTGAAACCTCCTGCAGGATCGAAGCAGGGGGAGACGCTGATGGCCTAAAGGAAGTTGCTGGAACACCAACACCTGTTAAGATTTCACTCAAACTTCTACTGCCCTAACCAACACACCGCTCTGGCCCAGGGCAAACCTGTCTCCTGTTCCTGAAGAACAAAAGGTGTGTCCGTCCAGATGCCTGCCCGACATCTGCTGAGAGGAATACGTGTTGCTGGGGTGTTTGTGTGTGTGTGTGTTCTTCCTTTTGCATTTATTAGTGGGGTTCACAGGAAACGCAAATGGTACCCAAGGAACCCCTTACAATAGTTAACAATTCCTGCAACAGGAAATGAGATCCTCACTCTTTTAAAAACTATGCTTATTTATTTTGTGTATTTATTTTCTTTTGTGCATGTGACAGTGTAAATGCAGCACTCAGAGGACCACTTGTGGGCGTCAATTCCTGTCTCCCACATGTGGGTCCCAGGGGTTACACGTATGCACCACCATGCTTGGTCTATTTATTAGTTTCTAGGATGTTAGACATTAAACCTAGAGTCTTGCGCTTGCTAGGCAAGCAATCTCCCACTGAGACATACCCCCGTACCTTATCATTTGTTTCTTTATATTTTGAGGCAGGGACTTGCTAGATCTCTCAGGCATTCATCGATCATGTGATCTTGGTGCTTCAGTCTCTTACGGCGTTGAGCCTGCATGACCTGGCCAGATTAAGTATCTTAATTTAAAAACTAATACTAATTGGGATATATATTGTTTAATTTGAATAAATTTATAAAGATAACGTCTGCAAGGATAGAATAAATTTTCTTGTATTTGCATTTACTCTAGTTTACATTTATGACAGAAATAAATTCAAACTTTACACAATGTGCACAGGAATGTGGCCCTGAGGGCAGAGACAAAGCCTTTGCACCCACGCTGGGCCAGCGCTGTGCCCCTGAGCCACACCCCCAGGGCTCAAACCCCCGCGCCCTTTGCGAGATAATTGCATCTTGTTTTTAATTCTTTAGATCATTGCTGCCAACAGAACACAAATATTATGAAGATCTTGCTGAAGTGAAGACTAATATGTTTTATGAAACAAATGAAAATGAAATGTAATTCTCACTAGGCCCTCAACAAAACGCCCAACACACAGAGGCGTTAGCGACGTGTAAACACTCTCACTGGCAGAGAGATGGCTCAGGGGGTAAAGCGCTTGCTGGGCAATTGCAAGGACCTGAGTTTGAATCCTCAGAACCTGCATAAAGCCAGGCACCGCTTTATGTTTAATCACAAGACTCCTGCGGTGAGATAGGCTCACAGGCCGAAGCTGGTGTATACAACACCCAACAACAAAGAGACTGTGTCTCAAGCAAGATGGAAGGTGAGGGGTGAGCCCCAAGGTTGTCCCCCAACCTACACACACACACACACACACACACACACACACACACGGAAAATAAAGGAATACGACACTCAATATTTTAAGTCATAAAACTGCCTCTTTACATGTGTAGACAGTTCCGTTCCTACAAGGAAGACAGGCTTGCCATGGTGGAAAGGCCGAGCTGACACCAGCACACACCGTTTCGCTCTGCTGCAAAAGGAATCCTACTGGCAGCAGGAGATCTTGGAACAGGCGAGGTCACTTGGATTTGTACTCTGACTCCCACGCCTGAGAGGCCCACCACCCATTTCCAGAGCTTTCTTGGGTGCCCCGTGGACCGAGAGCACGGACTGGAGGAGCTGTGATTATAATGGAGATGGATTTTGTGTGAAGGTGGTGGGCTGAGGGCAGGGAGGGAGACGTCTTCTTGCGGCGCGGGGGTGGGGGTGTCAAAGCTGTCCCCCAGTCCCTAGCACAGGGCAGAGTCCGTGCAGGAATCAGTAGACTTGTTCTGGCCGCACCGCACTGCCCCAGCTCAGCTCCTCGCACTGTTTCTAGGAGTCTAGACCACCACCCTAAGTCTAACCTTGATCCCCTTGGGGCCTGAGGGTTTTCCAAGATTCAGGGCAGGTCTCAGCTTTGCCTCAAAATGAACGTGAAGTTCAGTGGTAGGGTGACAGACAGCAGGACCAGACCCAGATGATCATAAAGTCTCCTACAGAGCAGGTCTTTTGCAATACCCGTGAGACAAGTTGACAAGGACAGAGTGTGTGCGTGTGTGTTGGGGAGGGTGAGAGCGAGGTGCACATGGTTCCATCTGTCCTTACTTCCCAGACTGGGCCAGAGCAGAGCTGAGGAAGCGCAGTGAACTGGCCATAGAGCTAGAAGTAAGCCTTGACCCTCCCACCTCTATCCTTCTGCTGTGTGATCACAGGCCAGTCACCTCATGTCTCTGGGCATCACCGTGACCAACAGTGATTTACTGGGTACCATACTAAAATCAGCAAACTTTAGAGGAACATCTGTCCAAGTCTGGTTAGGAACCTGAGGCACTTAAGTTCAGAGAAGGAAAAGAATTTGGTCAAGGTCACACAGCAGGTAATAGAATCTGACTGGACCAGAACCCAAGCCCAAGTCTTCAGGACTAGACTCCCAGAGACCTGAGTCAGGAGGCAAAACTGTGGCGAAATCGCCTGTGATGTCAGAGGATAGGATAGGCAGGGTGGACACCGTTGAGACCAACCAGAGGTAGTCAGACTCAGCTGGGTCAGAACAGCGTGGTAGGACTGAGCAGTGAATTCCCCAGGGAGGAAAAGCCAAGTGCAATGGAAGATGGACCAGTCAAGATCCTCCCTCCATGACCCTGACCTAGGCCAGCGTCCTTCAGTTCACAGATGCCCTCTGGGCCGGAAGGAAGTGCCACAGCCTGGCAAGTGGCAGACTCCCTGTTGCCAGTCCTCTGGGGGCACAGGGGCACCTAGAAGCTGTGTTCAAGGAGACCCAGGCTGGAGGAGCACCAGGTGTGGCGATGTCTCTGCTGACTGTGTGATCCCTGGGATTTCTTCCTGCACCCTGCCTACAACCTGTCACTCATGGAGCGGGGTTCTGGGCAGTCAGCGCTCCTTAGGCCTTATCTCCTAATCCTGTCAAATCTCAAGCCACTGCCAGGCTCCACCACCTTCCAGGAACCCTTTACTTTCAGAGGACACACTGAACCAAGTCATCCTCCAGATGGCAAGCACCTGACTTTGGGGTCCCAAATTCCCTGGGACTGCTAGAATTCCTGGACCCCAGGGCACCCCCATCCTCCAACACAGACAGCCCTCTACCAACAATATTCTTTGCCCCTGGAGTGTGATCACTGGGGCACAGCTGTCACTGTCTCCCAATCGCCCGCTGGACTGAGCCGGAGCCCGTGCACGGGGCTGGCTAAGGTCACCTCTCACCTCTCTTCCTTAGCAGTTTAATTCCTGAAAACCATTCTCACACAGCTCCTGCAACTGGGCCATGTGACCTCAGACACCCAGAGGTCCGTGCCATTGCCGGTGTGGGGGAACTGAAAGCACAGAGACCCCCATCAACCAGGCAATAAAACACAAACTCGATCTGAGCTCTTCCCAAATGAAAGCCCTGGCCTTGTCCCCTCTGCTCCTTTCTGCCTACTGCTTCCATCATCTGTGGACGGTCCCGGGAAAATGACTCAGTCCTCAGACTCCTAGCTGGCTCTGACCCTGTTTTTTTGGTCAATCCTTGTGAACCAGGGCGGGTCTGACATTCTGGGAATGCAGGGAGACTTCAAACCAACTCCATGAAAACAAGTTGTAAAAACATTGGCCACCGCTCAAAGCGCTCGCTCGGATGATAGGTTTGGTCAGGGTTGAACAAGTTCACCAGGAGGGAACCCACAGCAGGAAAGACACAGGCTAGACTCAAAGGAAGAACTTCCCAGTAATTGAGACCTGGGATCAGGGCTGGGTCTGGGCGTGGTCTCTTTGCAAACAGGCAAATCAGCATTCTGACCCTCCAGGACCTTCTAGTCTGAAACATCCATGAGGCAATCCCTCAAGCACTGAGCAGGCCAGCCTCACACAATCCCAGGCTCCACTCCTGACCTGTGCCTGCTCCGGGAGACTCCTGATCCTCTCCCAGCCTGCTGGGTGCTGCTCTACAGACCCAAAGGCAGATGGGGGCTGGGAGGTGGGCAGCACTTTGGACAGGATGCCCCTATAATCCCTCATAGGCTTCTATGTCCCACAGTTACCCGTATGGAAAGAGCGCCTCCTCAGGCACTCCCCAACCCTGTTCCTGAAGACACAATAAGTCCTTAGTGTGCCTGGACCCCCTGCAGACAGGCTCCTTTGAGCCGGGAATACACAGACCTGAGTGTCCCAGGCAATCACATCCAAACCCAGCCTGCTTGTCTTTCTCCTTCCAGAAACTTCTGGAAGAGTCGTCCACGCTCCTGTTACCACTTCCTCCCTCTGTCCCATAGAGTTCACCAGCAGCTTCCTGGCAGGACACCTCTTCGTCCTTGGCTAACACTGGCCTGACCCTCCTGGAAAGGCTTCAAACCGTTTGCTCCCAGCCCTTACTTCTCTCCCCTGTGCAGCCTGGCTGCTCACTCCATGCCCATTGTTTCTGCTCTTAGATCTTGAGCTCAACCACTGGGACCTTGACATACCAGGACTTATCTTAGGATGAGTAGCCTCTGTCTTGCACCCCCACCACAGTGCACACCACAGTGGACAAGCAGGAACTCATTACTCTCCCTTAGCCCTGTCCCCCTCATCCCTCATTTCAAGGGCCTCCATCTCCTGACTCCCAGTGAGATGAGAATCACCCTCCCACTCCCTCTGCCTTGGATCCCTTAACCTGTAATGCAGGAGGCCCTGCACCTCTGTTCCCACCCCTTCCCAGCTGTGTTCTTTAGAGTCATGGCTCAGTTCCTCCTGCAGGAAGCTCTGGTTGCCCCACAGGCTTCAGAATGCCTTCAGCTGTTTGCAGCATCACCCAAATGAAGCTCCATGTCAAAGACTCAGGCTGGCTCTGCCAGCAGTCAGCTGTGTCTGCGCTGACCCACAGTCCCCAGGGCAAGGGCATAAGCCGCCCTCTGCACCTCCAGGAGCTCTTTCTGAGTCACCTCACTTTATTGCTGCTTTCTAGAACTTTCGCAAGTGCTTAGAGAACACGGAGTGTGCCCCTTAATACGCATGCACCGCCACACACAAACATAGATACATACAGGCAAAAATGCACAAGGCGTGCATGCATGTGAATGCACACAGCCAGGAGACACACTGGCACCAGCATATAGGCTTCTGGAGCACAGAGACAAGCCTACGGGACATGAACATCCTGGGGACAGAAAGGAACCTGGATCATGGATCCACCAGTTCAGGGGAGCAGTGGATCCGACCAGTCCTGGTGGGCCACCTGATCTGCCTGAACCCCAAAGGGATGCAGGGGACAGAGCAGGCTACCAGGTGACTTTGGCCCCACCAGGCCTTCTGCCAAAGCAGGACTCATTCCCTACCGTGGAGCCAAACTGAACAGAGTAAGCCATGGGGTCTGGTCTATTGGAAGGAGGAGAGAACCCAGGACACAAGTCACACTCAAAGCTGATGTAGATGACAGGAACTGCCCCCTGCAACCCCAGCACCTCCCAAATCCCCCTGAGTACACAAGTAGCCTCCACACCGTGGCACTGCAGGTCCTCACACCTTACTCTGCACCTACAGATCAAAGATAAATGTCGTGTGCAATGCTTTTCTCAGCCAGGCCTCAATTCACCTTTCTAGTTCCGCCCTCCGCACCGCAGGGAGCCCCGCCACCTGGAGCTGTGTCCTTCTCCAGGGACACCCCTTAGCTCTGGATTCCCCTTGGGTGGAATCTGTGTCTATAGTCTCTACTTGACAAACTCCTATAGATCCCTCAACAGCCACACAGGCAGCACCTCTGTCCCCAGGGCAAGCTTCAGTAGTGGCAGCCAGGTCCTGCAGCCAGCGCATCATGAGTAAATTGCATATGGTCACAATCACACTTGGCTATATATAGCTCCTCCAGCTTATACGCGATGCCTAGGCATTGTTCTAGGCATTTCCTGTTTTGACTCATGTAGCCCTCACAGACAGGGGCAGATTGGATTACCAGAGACATCTGCAGCAGCACTGCCCATCCCCCAACGATCCCCTTTGGTGTCACTCTGGTCTTCCCGTGCAGAACTGAGATTCCGTGTATCTATGTTCAAGGGTGGGAGAACCTGAAAGTTGGCTTAGGGGACACTCGGAACTCCCCGAGGCCATGTCTTCTCTTGTGAGCGTGCTCCTGCAGGAACTCTGAATCACTCTGTAGTTGCCTAGGTTGCGTATGAACCATCACACTCTGGGAGGGCTCAACCAGGCATTAAGTTTGTTTGTAGACAGGGTCTAATGGTAATAGCCCTGGCTAGTCCCGAACTCATTAGGTAGACCAGGCTGGAGGGGAAAGCAAGGAGCTGGTGCTTTGGTCTCATGGCCCTGCCCCAAGCAGCCTCTGCCTGGTTTGTGGAAGAGACTCCAAGAACCAAAAGGGTTTCGCTTAATTCAGACTCAACTGGCCTACGTGCATGGACCTGCTTGCTATGTGCATGACAGGGCCACAATCCCCAACTCCAGCCCAGCCATTTCTCCAGTTCCACACAGGATGCCAAAACTAGAAAAGACTCAAACATATAGCAAAGCGTGATTTCCTATAATCATAAGGATAAGCTCTTCTCTCCCTGGAGCTGTCTAGAAGACACTGCCTCTGGCCCCTTCCCTGATTCTTAGCAACCGGTCCTCCAGCAGCACAGGGTGGGTAAGACACTGGTTCCCAGCCATGACTCTGTTAGGCCACATCAGGACCCATACCAAGGATCCTCACTATGGCCACTGGGTGGGTTAGATGAAGCCAGGGCACCCGGCTGGCACACAGTAGGCACTCAGTAACAGCCACTACCCTCAGCTCTCCGCTTTCAGACAAAAAGCCATCTTATTGATCGGTTTGTTCCACCCAAAGGCTGGTTTGTTTGTATATTTGAATGGTCCCAGAAGACATCTCCCCCCCCCCCCCCCCGGGACACTAGGAGATGGAAGCCCAGGGGAGAGGGGTTGGGAGAAGCCATACTCCACAGAAAAAGGAAAAAAATGTCATCCTCCGGGACCAGGCTGGGAAACTCTTGTCAGCTGCCCCTCCACCCAGGAGAGCCCAGGGAGGGGCCCACATGCCACTTAATAAGGTCTCTGGAGCCTGGGGGAGGCTGATGCTTAGAGCACATCCAGCTTTCTATTAGTCAAACAGAACCCGGTCGGTGCCTGGCCCGCACTGCCCAGAAGAACCTGGCAAACCCATGTGACCACTCACAGCAGCCCTAAAGCCCGAATTGAGCCAGGCCACTGGAGGGCCTCAAGGTGGCCCAGGACCCCAAGGAAGGATGGACTACCTTGGCTGGTTGCAGGTTTGGATTCTATGACTGGCTAAGGCCAGTTCCAAGTAATGATTTCATAGAACCAAAGCTCTAAGGTCCCGTGAATCAAGTCAGTATTTTCAAGATCTGGGGATAGAAAAATCTATGGTTGTAGAAGATCAAGGGTCTCAGAGGGCTATAAAGACAGGCCCTCTTGCCATACGCCATACCTGCCCTTTCCCCAGCCAGCCACGAAGGCAGAGGCTGTCGGTGCCTCCCTGATTCTGAGCCCTCAAGCAGCACAGCATAGCTGGTAGACACCACTCCCTCCAGTCACCCAACCTGTCCACGAGTCCTAGATGTCCCTCACCCTCCAGCACTAGACACTGCTGGACAGGGTCACCATGTCCGTCCTGCTCCTGTAAAGCCCGCAGCCCAATCACCACCAGCAGTGACCTGTCGCAGCCACAAAGCGGAGAAACGGGGTAAGAGCCTTTAGGGATCCTCTGCCTTTAGGGATCATAGTTTCTCCACATTGCTTTGCTTTTGCTGACAACTTCTGGTACCATCTCTTCAAACACCCTGTTTTGGATATTAAAACAGGGGCAGAAAGAGGAAGATCGGCTGCCTAAAGTCACATAGGACCAGCAGAATCCTCCCTGGGTTAGGGGTCGCCAGTGGACACACCTTCGGGCTGCTGCCCACCACTGACCCTTCTCTGAGCCCTTCCTTTCCATCTACCCCAAACTGGGGCTCCCGGGACACGGCTGTCTTCTGTTCCCTGAGTCCCCAACACTTTAAGGTCATCTGAGGGACAAGCTGAGAAGCAGGGGGTGGGACAGTGAGTAGGACCACAGCCTCATGCCCAAGGCTGGCTGCTGAACACACATGTGGTCTGTTGAGGACTGACCCTGAAACATGTAGGGAACACTTGTCAGGCACACACAGCAGCTACTTAGCCAGCTGCTCCATCAAAGGAAGCAAATGAGGCTCACACCACCCATCTTTCACGGTCTGGCTGTCATGAGAGCAAGAAAGCCAGTCTGAGCTGCTGGAGCCCCTGGGCTGTACTTGGGGCTGTGTCCCCAGGGCCTCACAATTCAGAAGTAGCTTCTGCTTTTCCTTCAATGCAGCATGCACTCCTTAGATCACCTGAGCCCGAAGGGTTGCCTGGCTCCCCTAAAAGTGCCAGGCGCCGGGTGATTTGGAGTGACAGGTGCTAGCATACTTCCGCTGCTGCTCCTTCCTGGGCCCTGTGGAAATGGTCTCTGTTTTCGCTGAGGGAGACCACGGATCAAGTATCTAAAGTTCTCTCTTTCTTTGCTGAGGCCTGGAATTGGCTCTTCCTTCCCAATGCACCCTGCTTGCTTTGACCTCAGCCCGGCCTATGAGATCAAGCTGCTTCAGCAACCCTTTTCAATCAAGGTCAGAAAGGTCAGCTGTGAATCCAAGGGTGCACAGGCGTGAGTGTGGAACCCCAAACCGAGTCCACTACTCACCTGCTCTAAGTCAGAAAGGAGGTGAGTTGGGGGGGGGTGTGATTCAGTGCTAGTGTGCTATCCTAGTATGCACAAGGTCTTGAATGCATAAGCCCCTGATTCTATACACAGGAGAGAGAGAGAGAGAGAGAGAGAGAGAGCGAGAGCTGCAGACTGTCTTTTCTCTGTAACTAGCTTACGTTACATTGCTACGCTATTACATCCCTTCAGCTGCTGCCACCCCTAGGCCTCTCCCACCCACCAACCCAAGCGTAGAAAACATCTGGACTGTCTCTGGGACAGCCTTGCCAGCTGTCTGTTCTCCACTCTGCTCTTATGGGGCCAGGACACCATCTGGGAGCTGTAGGGCATAGAGGCAAGAGGAGGGACCCTCAGGATTGAGGAGGATGGGAAGCTTTCTAGAGCCAGCCCTTGAGACCCCATCCTGGCCAGAGTTGCTCTGACCAAGCACCCTATGGTGCCAGGCTGCTGGTGCCTGGAATGGATGCCCTGGACTCTGATGAAATGACATCCGTTGCCCTACTGATACCTCCTTAAAACCAGTAGGGAAAGGGAGGCGGGTGTTAGAGTGGCATGTGCCAGTATACCTGGTTATATACACTGCTGGGGATGGAGCCCAGGGATTTCTCGGCAAGCACTCCACCCACTGAGCCACGCCCCCAGCCCCTAATTCGGTTTATAATATGTATTCATGCTATCTCCCTAGATCAGCACGAATGCCTTGTATGGGAGTTATTGATAGTCTCATCCAGCAGAGGACAAAGCTAAACATGGCAGACTGTGGAGTCTTCCAGAGTTCCTACACTGTCAGCTGCAAGCACTAACCCTCATTTCAGCCTGGCTCAACTCACCCCTCCAGCTCCACCCTGCTCCGCTGTGAGATCTGGGGTCACAGCAGAGCGATCAGTGAGGTGACCATGGCTACCGACCGCTGAGGCAAGGTAAAAAGAGAAGAGCAGTTCACTGGCAAAAGGTCGCCAACCCAACCCAGGGGCCTCTGATTCCTCCCAGCTGGGGTAACCAGGAGGCCCTCAAGAAGAGGAAAAGCAGGCATGCCCAGAACTCCATTTAGCCTTGCCTAACCGCACTAAGAGGACCCGAGGCTCACAGAGAAGAACCTGCTTAAAAATCCAGCCGGTCCACCCATGCCAACTGGGCACTAGCCAAGCGCTGGGGACACTGGGATGACTGTGACTTGGCCCTGGCCCCCAGGGCACTCCTGGTCAGCTAAGCATCCACTCAGCTGGTATTTTGACATTCCTTATCTACCCAGCAACCTCTCCAGTGGTTTCCTCTGCTCCCATTGTCCAAAGAGCAAGCATCCCCATACACTGCTACCTCTACGTAGATCTCTGATCCAGTTCTTTCTCCGCTGAGACTGCTGAACCCCACCCCGCCCCACCCCACCTCCCGTACGGCACCTCACTACAACGCCAAGTCCAGGCCAATGGGTCAGGAGGCAGCGTCCTGTGCTCTCCGCCCTCCCTCCTCTTCTAGGCCTCACGCACTCCATTTGACTCCTCAGACTTCCTACAGCAGCTGAGAATCTCCGCCTAGGGTAACTGGTCCTCAGGAGCTCATAACTGACGCTAACAGGGCCTAGGTGCAGCTCCACCGCACAGAGCAAATGTGTCACCCGCCCACCCACCACCACGACCTGGAACAATTAAAAACTTGCTTCTTCCTTTTAAGGCTTGTATGTGTCTTTCTTTAAAAACCCCTAGTGGGCTGGGAAATGAAATGGAAGATTCTTAGTCAGACGTGTCTTGGCATTTCCTAGGGCTGGCTGTGCGCCTGGCCCGCAGTTGGTGCCTGAGACAGGTCTGATTGGTGCACGAAGAATCAACACATCTCTACCTTCCACGTGCCCTACAGCCTGAAGCTCTGCTATTACAGCCAAGCCTGTCCTGCACCGGTGTCCTCAAGATATCTCTGGAACACAAACAGTTCTAAGCCGAGAAACAAACTTCTTCCTGGGCAAGGCAGCCTGGTGACAACTTGCCAGGTTCCAGGCCTCCAGACAAACTTGGGAGCTTGGCATGATAAGGTGCATCTAAAATCACACTTAGAAGGGGCACACAGGACGGACGTATGGACGGGTGGGCAGGCGGCCTGAAGTTCAAAGCCGCCCTGATTAAATGAGACCCTGTCTCAAAAACAAAGCACAACACAGAATGTCACAAGTTTGAGAAAGGCTAACCGTACACCCCTACCTGCTTGTAACACAGAAAAAGCCCTTAGAAGGTTCCAAGTTATATGATATATGAGATGCTATGGTTCTCCAGAGCACAGTTGGGGATTAATTCAAGTCCCTTGCAGGACAAAGTGAGTGTGTGTGTATGTGTGTGTGTGTGTGTTAGAGGATGCTCTGAGGCTGGTCTCCAGGAAAGGCCACACTGGATTCACCATTTAATAGAGGCAGATAGTTCAACCTCTGCCCCTACCACCAATTCTTGGTGACAGACAGAAAAGAAGGCGAGACCACAGAATCTGCAAAGAGAGTACAGAGGAAGGGAACAGTCAAGGGCGGCCGGGAGATGTGAGCTAAGCTGCAGGGCAGGGACTTCGCCTGCTGGACCAGGCATGCATTGTCCGCAGAGGAGGTGTCCAGATTCCTCCTAGACTATCGTGGAGATTCAGGGTGGTGAGGCAGAGGCAGAAATCCGGCGCCAGCATTCACTCTGTGCACCATGACTTCCCTGTCTTCTGCCAGAAGGGTGTGGTCATGCTAGCCACTGCAGAAATCCTTCACCAGGATGGATGGAGTTCTCAGCCAGGACCAGGGCACCAGCAGCTGGCTAGGAAGGAAGGAAGGAAGGAAGGAAGGAAGGAAGGAAGGAAGGAAGGAAGGAAGGAAGGAAGGAAGGAAGAGGAAGGAAGGAAGGAAGGAAGGAAGGAAGGAAGGAAGGAAGGAAGGAAGGCAGGCAAATAAGACCAGCCAATTAGAAAAGACGCTCAGACAAGCACGAGAGGAGAAGGAAGGAGGGCTGGGATGCAGGAAGAAGTCTGTGGACAGCAGTATGGAGGGATGGGGAGACTGGGGCCAGAACATAGTCAGAGCTGCAGGCGTAGCTAGAGCAGGCACTCAGCAAAGCAGGTAAGTTCTGCAAGGCCCATCCATGCAGGAAAAGAGCCATCTCCCCACTCCAGGCCTCTGCCCCAAACAACGCAAATGGTTTTTCAGGTATGATGAGGAGAGAAAGGAAGCCTTTGGGCATGACACGTGCCTCCACTGCCTGGAAGACAGCTTCCTGCACCTACACCATTTGGCATACTCAATGCACGAGGCATTTAAAAAATATCTACTATGTTCCAGGCAAGTGCTGCTTGGCACTGTGGACAAGAGGCCGCAGCAGGCACCAGCGCTACACATGGAAGAGTCTGAGTAAATGATGCAGCAGTTCACTTGAGGGTAAAAGCAAGGTTTCATGGGAAAAACAAATACCCCCCCACACACACATGCACACTCACTCACCACATACACACAGACTGGAAGCCTGGATAAACAAACCACATCACGGAGTGACCTCAGACGGTCACCTTGCTTCGACTCTCCGTCCTCTCATCTGTAAAGTGAGGCTGACGGTAAAAACCACAAAATTGCATCAGGCACAGGCTGAGCATTCCCTCACTCAACTCGTAGAGCCGGCACAGGGTCTCTAGCTGTGTGTGGGGAGATGAGGAACCTGAGATCCACCAGAAGGTGGGAGTCCTGGGTGGGCCCGCTTCTAGAACCTACCCTCGTTGCCTTCCTAACAAATGTTCCTCGCAGACTGTGGGGGAACTCAGAGACATTGCAATAGCAATGCTTTGCAAGGACACATTGGTGTGTGTCCAAGGCAACAGGAAGGAATCTTGAGTACCCTGTGATACCAAAATGTGTAAGTTCCCAAGGCTTGTAGAACTGGCAGGGTCCAGAATGCCCAGGGGGAGTAATCCATCCTCCCGAGGCTTACTCTCCTTGCCCATTGCCCACAGAGCAGAGTTCTGCCTGATGCCAGCTCTCCCACATGGGGCCAGCTTTACCTACAACCACCTGCCTATCCTGTATTCCACCCCTGTCCATCATCTGGAGGGTCCTGCTTGGTCTGGGTGTCAGAGGGGACTCTCCACGGTCCCTACCCAGCCCCCTAGCAGGTTGTGGGATCTCTAGCCAGTCCTTGTACCAGCCTCGCTGAACCTCTCTCTGGTTTCCCACTTGCAGAGATGGAAGAGATAGTAGGGTGGTTGGTTCTACAGAGGGGAAAGTGCTCAAGCCAGCCAGAGGCGCTGTACAGTTAGCTGGGTAGGTAGGTCCAAGAACACCAAGAGACCATTGTCTGGTCCGAGGAGGGAGACATCACCTCACCCATCAGGAATCACCAACTGACCATAAGTAAGCTCACCACCTCTGGGAGCCTCAGCCTGAATGATGAATTATTCAGCTCCTCCATCACCAGCCACGAGTAAGAGCCCTTGCCTACTTTACTCTCGGGTTGTCTGGGGCCCAACAATAAGAAAAAGACCATGAAGCTAATTGTACATCTTCGCTAGGGAGATCTGGGTTCCGAATGCAGAAATCCTCTAGGAAAGAGGTTTAGTAGCCTTAAGCCCCACGGCAGGACAGCAGGCCACCAGCATGCAGGCCTCTGGCTCAGGCCAGGGCTCTCTCCTCTGCCCTAGAACCACACAGTTTGGGATGTGAGTATTTAGGACAATTCACATACATACCTACCCTCCATCCTGGGCAGAAGGCTCTGCTAGCGAGGGCTGGGACCCTGCACTCTAGGATGGAAACTGGCTGTCCCTTTGCTCCGTTCCCCACCTCTCTGCTGGGAGCATGAGGGTGGAGGAGGGGCTCAGTCCGCCTCTAACAGTCCCCAGAGAAGATGAAAGGGATTCCAGCTATGGAACAATGGACTTCAGTGAGATGCCAGAAAGAACTTCCTGGAGAGGCAGTAAGGATGGTACAGAGGAGAGCAGGGTGAGGGTGGCTATAGAATTCCTGTGAAACTAAGATGCTGTCCTACCCATTACGTCACTGTATCTTCGAACAGCGTGGACAGTGTCGCCAGGCTCACGGGTGTCAGCTAAGGCTCAGACAAGCTCAGCGGCTGAAATGAGGACAGACTGTGGGACGTTACAGGTGGCACGCGGAGGTTCTCTCTCCACAGGACTCTGCTCTGAGCATTGAGACACCGCCCCGCCACTGAAGCCCAGGTGTGAGCTGTGGGGGAAGAAGCGGCAGGTGCTCCTCAGGGGCTAACTGCAAGGGTTCTGTGTCCTAGGCCTGTGCAGTTATGCTCTGCAGACACCATCAGCATCTTGTGGGACCTCCTAGCATCATGCCAAGTGCTCAGTCCTGTCTCCTGTACTGTCCCTTTGCCAGGCACCTCCCAAGTTCAGAATCCTTCCCATCATGCCGCCTGTTTCCTGCTTAGACGTAGTCCCACGTGCTCCCCACATCCCCCATTACCAATGGCGACTTTCTACCATAGCTTGTGGGTTCTGTATTCCCTTACTGGCCTTCAGGAGACCCGAGCTCAGGGTAGCAAGGCCTGAAAAAGCATCAGAGACTAGTGGTGGCAGCTGTCATCTCTAGGAAACATTGAACACGGCCACCACAGGGCTGGCTTTGAGCTGGCTTGCAGCGGGCCCTATGCACCCACCACTAGTGTCTTCATGGACTTTGCCCACTGGGAGATAAGGTAAGGCCTCATCAGAGGCTACATTCATCCTGACTTGCTGGGGGAGGTGGAGATGGAGAGGAGATAGCTCCAGAACCCTGTCTTTGAGAGGAGTATATCAGCCCATGTGTTTTGGCATGGGGCCCCCAGCTTGCTACACCAGCTGACTGAGCATGACTCCTCAACAGGCTCATCCACACAGGAAAACTCTGCTCAAAGATGAAATGACTTGCCCGTTGTCACCTTGCAGTAAGTGACAAAGCTGAGACTCAAGGTGCAAGTTTCTGTGCCTCTAACCCCTCCGGCTTCAGCCTCCACTACATACAATAGTCATCGGACCCAACTGGCTGGAGATACAGGGGTTGACTTCAGGGGGCCCAACTGCTGGTGAGGGGCTTGCACAGAGGCCTCCGACGTCCCCCAGACACCCTCCCCTTGCTGGAAAACAAAACACCCCTCTGACATTCTCCAGTTCTTCCAGGTGGGACCAGGGCCTCGTGGGCGGGGCCGCCGGGTATCCGGGTTGGAAAACAAGCAGATTCGCACAAGGCTCCATTGTCACAGGGAGCCTGACGCTTTGACCATTAAAACAAAACCAAGCAAATGGAGTGCTGACTATCACTTACGGGAAAGAGGGACAATAAGAGGCCTGCAGAGATGTCTTGGTGGTTAAGAGCACTGGCTGCTCTTTTAGAGGACCTGGGTTCAATTCCCAACAACCACGTGGCAGCTCACAACTGTCTGTAACTCTGGTTCCAGGGGGACCTGACACCCTCTTTGGCCTCTGATGCACAGACAGGCAAGCAGAGAAAGCACCCATACACATGAGATAAATAAATACAAGACAATGGGAAGAACCCCAAGTCTAAGGACTCACCCTTCCCCCACTCAGCCCGACCCCAGAAACCTGATACAAGCAGGTGGCTGGGACAGTGGATCCAGTGACTGAGTTCAGTGAGGCCTCTGTTGCTTTCCCTGTGACCTTTCACCATGCACTGGTCACATGACATGTCAGGCATGCACATTCCATGCATGGTCTCATCTTAGACAAAGATTATTGCTACCCCCATTCTCCAGATGAGGAAAGCAAGGCTCGAAGCAGACACCAGAGGAGCGAAACTGGTCAGACTGAGGCTCTTCCCGCCTGTCATGTCTCTGCTCAGAGAAGTCCCTGGTCAGCAGTGTGGCCAGGAGCTGCTCCTCCAATGGGCAGGGCTGTGGAATGCTTTGGGCTGCACTTGTAAGCCACAGGCAGGTCTCAGACGCCCCGTACTAAAATGTCCTGAAACTCTGATAACTGAGCCCAGCCCTTGCCTCGGGAGTAGCCCAGGCTTTCTCCGAGTTGCAGAGGGCCAGGAGCTACTGCAGCCACAGCTACCCCAGGAACCTCTTTAGGGAACAAAGGGATTTTAATACTAGAATCCCGTGTTCCAGAGGGCAGAGTGTCTTCAGCCTTCACAGCCAACCCTAGTGAAGACAAGCACAAGGGTGCCCACCCTGACCTCAGGGTTCCTCTGGGTGAGTTTTTTTAGGATTCTTGGAGGGAAGGGGTCCTGACTCCCTTTATGTAGGAAAGAACTTTCTCTTTGAGTCTCTTGACTGGGACGGTGAAATTGTTGAGGGGGGCACTTTTTCTTTTTTTTCTTGAGACAGGGTCTCTCTCCAGAGCCCCAGCTGTGCTGGAACTCACTGTGTAGACCAGATTGGCCTTGAACTCATAGGGATCTGTCTGCCTTTGCCTTCCGCATCCTGGGATAAGAGATGTGGGCCACCATGTCCAGCTAGAGCACTTTTTGCAGAGTCCACTCATTCACAAGGTGGACAGCTACAGAGGGAAAGCCAGGGACCCCACTGTGACTGGCGACTTTGTGAGCCAGAAGATAAAAGAGCTCCAAGCAGGCCTGTGCATTTGGCCCCCAGCCTGGGAAAGGTCAGGCCTTTCAGGCGCGCCAGCGAGCTGCCTATACTTCTTCCCCATCTGCCTTCTGGCCCCCCTACTGTGGATGGAGAGGTGGCAAGGGAGGGAAGGGGGCCAGTCTGCAGAGGCTGGAGGTCCTGGCCACCCTTAGGAAGAAAGACATGAGCCCAGCTCAGAAGCACTGCTTCCAGGAAGCCTTCCCTGATGCTCCGCTAGGCATCCTGGCCCTGACCTCCCTAGTCATTCTGCACTGTCCTTGCTCCTGTGTCCTCCTCTCCTCACCAGCCTGTTCATTCACACCGCGGAGCAACTGCCCTTTGCCTGGGATCCATTCCAACACTCTTCCTGAGCACCTGTTCCCTCTCGGCAACCTGCTTGGCACTGATGACATGAATAACAACAGTTTACCATTCATCGAGTCCTTGCTATGGGCTGGGGCTTTGTGTGTGTGTGTGTGTGCAGGGTGCCAGGCATTAAACCCAGGGCCTTCAGCATATTCAGAAAGTGCTCCACCTCTCAGCCAAACCCCAGGCTGTGCGGGGCCTTTTGAACAATTTATGTGTAGGGTCTATGTCATCCTCACAACAGCCCTGGGAAGGAGGTGATGTAATGAGCCCCATTTTACAGATGAGGTGACCTGCCTCAGCCATGTGAGTGGGATCGACCCAGCCTCAAGAAATCACTTCTCAGCTTAGACTTCTGGCATTCACGTGTTTACCTGTGGTCGGTGTGTTTTCCCCACAGCCCACAGTCTCCAGTGGTGTCACCTGTCGGTGGATGAAGGGTGGGGTAATACTACCTCCCTGTTTTTTTTAAAAAAAAGATTCATACTTGTTCTGTATCTATTAGTGGGATCCCAAAAGGCTTGTCTCAGCTGAACCATTCCTACTGCACAGGGTTTGAGAAGAGCTCGGTCCTACTCCCTGCCCCAACCCCAGCTCAAGGTCCCCCCCAGGCCAACAACTGTCTGCTCATGCTCACACATGAAGCAGCATTTCCCATCTAAACTCACCCAAAAAGCCTCCTCCAGGAAGGCCTCCCTGCCATGCCCTGGATTCAGTTCCTGGACTCTTAGCTAGCTTCTTACGGCATCATTCATTCTTGAAGGCAAAGAGAGCAAGGCAAGGGGATTCACGGGAGGACCTGCCTGTGTGCTAGACCTCAGCAGGTACTCTGTCTGCATCTCACTAGGCTCCACACATACCACTAACACCTCATAGGTAGGAAAACAGATGCCAGAATGGAAAGATTTGTGTCAGGGGCCACTTGCCTCCCCTATTCTAGGACAGCTACGCGTGACAGACACCCTGCAGGGCACTCAGGGGAGGGTTCTGCAGGGTGGCCAGCAGACAGATCCCGTCCCCAGGCTCGTCAGGTGAATGGGGGCCATGGGAAGGCTGGGCTCTACCTGCTTGAGAGGAGTCTCAAGGACTTCTGGGTAGAGAGATCTCCTGGCCTGGAAGGACTCTACCAATCCTCCCCTAACCACAGCAGAACAGTAGGCAAACCATGGCCCACAAAACTCTGGCACCCTACAGGCAGCAAAGCAAGGAGAAGCCGGCTGCCCTGCCAATGACCCCATAGTGGCTGGGCCAGCTGGCCTCTAGTCCTGCCAACCTGGCCTAACCCCGCCAGCTTTCAATCACGGCTAATGACCATGCTGCCTGCAGCCCAGGTCACCACCCTCCTTCAAGTGACCACAGTGCTCCTGGCCCAGAGATCAGCTAGGCTAAAATCACAGCTGCCTGTCCTACCACATCCTTGAGCTCTGTGACCTCTTCCTTCTGCCAGGGTCACGAAGGACACTGCAGAGGACTGGAGACCACGGGTACTGGGACACCAAGCAAGACACAGAGGGGCTGACTCGCTGCCAGCAATATACCCTACCAGCCAGGACAGAGCCCAGGACCAGGGTTCAGTCCAGCACTGCCAGACACTGGCCTAAGAAAGAAGGCTTAAGTGTAGGCTCATCACATAAAAAGAATGCTTTCGAGGTACTGGGTGGAGCTGAGGGCACAGAACGGCTCCTAAAAGTTGTTTAAGTCTCCGTGCAGTGACAGAGAGGATCAAAGATTTCCCACTGAAATAGATGCAGGCCTGACTCCCTGTTCCCTGATGTTTCACTGAGAGAATTTGGACAAGACAAAGCACCTCTCTGAGCGCCAGTCTCTGGGCAAAAACAGACATCCTGCAGGATGACCATGATGGATATTGTATAAAGCGTGTGTCTAGAGTGTGCAGCCCATCCTAAGTAGTGAAGGGTATTACTATTACTAACATCACCATGGTAGAATTATATGTGCATGTGTTTACTAAACTATAGAATATTATTACTTTTATCGGTATGCTATGACATGTTAAACACTTACAGGCAGCACCCCAGAGGGTTGGATGACGTGGGAACATCTGGGGGTGGGATTTGTGACCCAAATTGGGTTGAAGCAGATAGAAGTGAGCAGAGGAGGGGAAGGCATGTGGCCAGATCCCACAAGAAAAAGGGTAGCTTGGTGGTCATGTGTGGTGTGTTAAACAGTAATGAGCCAGAAACCTGAGGCCCCGTTAGCCGCTATGGCTGGCAAAGCCACACCCAAGGCCTGGTCCCCACTTTACAGAGGGGCTCTAAGCAGGGCCTCCACTCCTCTCCCACCAGATTGCTCAGCGCTGGTTCTGAATCACTAACCCATTATTACTGCTCCAGAATTCTCCTCACCCCTCCACCTGCCATGCCATTGCATTCCCTGACACACAGGGGCTGCCCTGCATGTTCACAGTGAAGCACTTCTTTACTGGCTACCATTGCTGCCCCCTGTTTTACTCATGTGACCCTACAGTTGGCCATAATGAATTTGAGAAGTGAGTCTCACTATAATAATTTTGCAGAGGGGAGAAAGAGTGGCCATGTATGGTCAGATGCCTTGGCCTCCAGTCTCACCTTGAACAGGTGGCTGGAGCAGGGTTCCCTGAAGACCTCCCTGGCCACTCTCTCCTATCCTTCCCTCACATCTCTGGAATCTTTGCCCTAAAGCTGGAATCTTAGCCCTACAGCTTGATCCTAGCTCAGCGACCTTAATCCTGACTGTTACCTATAGGTACCTGTCCCCCTCTGAACAGTAGAGCGCTGGGAGGGTAATAGGTCCTTCTCGCTTCATCCTGCTTATCCTTCCTCCTGAACACGTGTGTGCGCACACACACTCACACACACACACACTCACACGCTCAGCATAACCCAGGCTGAGGCAATCTGGAGCCTCTGGCCTCTGGTGGGGCGGAAGCCCGGCAAAGCTATTTCCCTAGCCTGCCTCCCAGCGAGGGGAATGATAAATTATTCACTGAGCCCTGCGCCGAGGGAGGCCAGACAATGGGCCAAAGGGTATGGACACCAGCTCCTGCCCCACAGGAAGCCACAGGAAGTGGGTGTGAGGACTGTTAGACTCCAGAGCCCCTAACCAGTCTCCCCAAACAGATTCTAGGAGGTCTTGTAACTCAGGAAAGATGGCACAGGGAGTCTGGCCTTGCCCAGGGCCTGGTAAAGCCAATCAAAGTCTCCTGGCCTGCAACAGCCACCTGTGTTCTAACCTCAAGCAAGTTTGAGGATTTTCCAGACTTCGTGGTCAAAACTCCAGTTTCCTTTCTCCACAGGGAAGGAAACGGATGGTTGCGCTGTGTGTATCTCTAGCTCAGTTAACCTTGGGGGAAGAGCCATTCCACTCTCACAGAAAAACAAAGGGCTCAGAGGGTGACAAGACTGCCCCATGATCAGAGGCAGGGTATGTCCATCACCACAGCACTGGCCACCAGTCACTTAGCCTCCAGTCTGCCACTTAGTCTAAATGATTTCTACACCCGCTTGGCAGACAATTGACTCTCACATAGTTCCTGCAGCAAACTCACCAGGCCTCGGCCAAAGATTTCACCTCTCTGGGCCTCAGTTTCCCACACAGGGTAGCCCCAAATGACAAGCCCATACTGGGCACGTTCCACAAACGCCTTAGCACTCACCAGTTGTCTGCAGGATCCTCCCCTTATCTGAGCAGGTAACAGTGTTTAGACCCCACTTCACAGGTACCACATCAGAAGGAGGCTCCCCGCAGCCCCCTGCTCTGCCTCACCCGACAGCCTTCCAGCACATGGTGAGATGAGATCACAGGTGTGAAATTAGTTCATCAAAGGAGAAGCTCTGTTTAGATGCAGGGATTATTCTGAGGATTTGGGTCCTCAGGCAGAGGCGGGGGAGGGGGAATCCCATACCCCTTCTTCTCCTTCTAGGCTCCCTGAACCCCTCCAATCCCAGGAACAGGCTTTAAGACCCTGCTCCAGCTCCCAGGGGCTTTCCAAGGTAATTTCCCCAGACTCCAGGGAGCCCAGCGCAACAAAGGTTAAGCAGTCCCAGCCAAGGCCACAGTGCACAGACCAAGGCCAAATGCCTCCCCCCTCCCCACCCAGAACAGGGCCCACAGAGTCTGTACCAAATATTCTATCACAACAGCCCACTCCTACACAGATCCAGAGGCAGTGAGAGGAACTTCTGCCTGGGAATCGAGACACCTGGGCTGTGGCCCCAGACCTGGCAGTCCTAACCATAAGACCTAGAGAAGTTTTCTCCTGGGCCGGAAGGGCCTTGCAGGTTCATCTGAAGCAACAGAGACTGAGGCCAAGCCTTGATCTGAGCCCCAGTCCAATCACACACGCTCACTGCAGCCTCATACATGGTCACCCCAACCTCATAGCAGGGGTGAGGAAACCCAGCCACAAACCCCAGAGGTCTGAGCTGGGAAGAAGAGAGGACCCTTGATGGATGTTTGGAAATCTTTTTCAGGTCATCTTCTGGTTCAACCACTCTGGTTCAACCAGGCTTTAGGGCCTGGGGCAACCCTGCTCCCCCCTCCCCAAGTCTTCATTGTCCCCATTAATAATGTCAAGAAGGGAAGGCGGGTGGGTTCTGAAGGACCTACAACTCCAACTTCCACATGGCTGTGGCTTGGGAACCAACATGGTGAGTCCCTAAAAGATCAGTAACTTGGAGACCCTGGCTCTGGGAGGCCGGTTGTTCCTCCAACCTGCACCCCAGGAAGAGACCTTTCAGAACTGGGAAGCTTCCCACCTCCGCCCTCAATGCTGGGTCACTTTCCCCGGGAGGTGGCATGTCTATAATCCAAGAGTCGCTGGTAAGGAGAAGTACCTCTTCAGTTTCAAGATCAGTGATAGGATTTTAGATGCCCCTGTGGCCCCCACCTTAACAATCTCTGGCTTGCAAGCTACCTATTTCCTTTCTTCTCTCCTCCCTCTTTGCTCTTTAAGCTAGCTCTCTTTATCTTCTCTATTCTCCCCAGTCTAATCCTCCGCACCCGCACCGAAAGCAGAGGTTCTCAGCCCAGTCACGCCTCAGTTTCCCCCTCGGTCCGCGCCCACAGCAACCACAATAGCTTTCATCTCAGGGAGGGGTCGCACGGAGCTGTGGCTAAGGAACGGTTTGTGCAAGGGCGGGGCTCGGACCTGCACACAATGGGCACTCAATAAGTGCAGGTTTCACTCTACTATCTTTTGCGCGCCCTCTCCTAAATAGTTGACTCTCTGCGGATGTCCCCTCCACGCCCTCCACTGACCCGGGCCCTGCCTCTAGGCTCCCGGGACCGCTCCCGCCGCGCATCCGGGGCTCTCACCTGCAACCTCAGCTCGCTGGAGAGTAGGGCAGAAGAAGCCCCTGTGTTCTCTTTGGTGCAGGCACCCCCAAGTCCTTAGCCCAGGGCGGAGGAAGGTGGCAGCTTCGGCTCGCAGCACCAGACCAGGGGTTCAGTCTGACTGTCCTGCCTGCTTGGGACCCCTCACGGTGCGCTGGACCCGGGCGACGCCAGTATAGTTTCAAGTCCAGCAGTCCGGTCCAAGGCAGCTGAAGGCTTGTGTTCTCGCGGAACCAGAGACCGGTGGGCGTCCCAGCTCAGGTCCGGGAGTGGGGCCACCCTGCGCCGACCCGGGGGCGAAGGGAACACGGGTGGAGAAGGGTCGGTATGGTGGGGCCGGGCGCGTCCCGCCTCGGAGCTCCGGATCAAGCAGCTGCAGACCACCGAGCTGGCAAAGTCCAGGCGCGGAACGACGAGCTCGGACCGGCAGGGCAGGGCAGGGCAGGCGGGGCGCCAGCGACCGGAGCACGGCAAAGTCTGCCCAGGTCCCGACACGGCTCGCTCTGCAAATCTGGGCGGACCTAGCCCGGCAGCGGACTCTGGAGCTCCGTGCCGCTGCTCCACTTCCTCCTCTTACCCGCTCCACGCTCGCCGCTTGCTCAGCCCCGCGCCGCAGCCTCTGCCACCGCCGCTGTCACACTAGCCGCCCACCCCCACCCGATCTGCAGACCGAGCCGAGCCGAGCCGAGCTCCGCCGAGACAGCGCCCGAACGCCCGCGAGCCTGGCTCCGCCCTCAGAGGGTGGGCCCAGAAGAGCCCCCGCCCCTAGCCGGGCTGCGGGCAATGGCGGGACGTGTGGGACTCTGCTAGGCGGGTACCCGCGCGGTTGGGCAGCGCGAGCCAATGGAAGAGGGCGGAACTCTGCCGAGCGTGGACTGGTGCGGCTGGAGGAGGACAATGAATGCAGTGGGCAGCTTGGGAGCGGGCCGCCTGGGGGGACCAGGATGGAGGGAGAAGCGCTGGGGCCTGAGTTGACGGCGAGCCGGGAGAGCAAGGCACGGAGGAGGCGAGGTTGGAGCTGGGATGTCCCTGGGTGGTAGAGCCCGGGGCGTGGCGTGATGCTGCCGGTCTCTGGCTCCCCCTAGCCGCTAGGGCTCCTTGCACGGAGCTGCATTTGAAAGCAGTGAAAGGTTCAGATTTTAGGAAGCGGTGCAAAAGAAGTTTTTAAAAATAAAGAACAGATCCGTTTCCCACACTTCCCCTTTCTCATCGTCCGACGACTCAGGGAGGAGCGTCGTTATTAGTTTAAAAAATAAAAGCGTAGGTGTGTGAGGATAATTCACCTCGAATCTTTCTGTCTCCTGTACACCGGCTTCCCCGCCCTGCCCCTGTCTTTGAGGCTTCAGTGTCCTCAAAGGCGGGAAGGGGTTTGATATATGAATGAATGTTACGAGTGCGCGCGGGCGGGGCCTATGTAACTTATTGGCCTGGGGAGCTGTAACATGAGGCAGCACATCACAGCTTCGTCTGTAAGCCTCACACCAATCTTATGCATAGAGTCCCAAGTCACTGCTGCGAACCAAGATTGAAGAGACCACGTGATGTTCCCCAGATTCCCGTTGCTGGTCTATGAGTCTACCCGTCATCTGTCTCTACGTGACATTCTTGGGCTAGACCTGCTTTGAAAGGTGACTTTAGCCTCCAGTGGTGACACTCATTCAGTTCAAGGTCGTCCTCAGCTACTTAGAGAATTCAAAACCAGTGTGGGCTGAATGAGACTCCGTCTCACAAATCATAATAATAACTGATAAATAAGCCGAAGATGCTGCAGCTTGACAGGGAAGTGAGCGAGGAACCAGAAGGGCAGTGGGCTTACAAGATGGAGGGGCATTCCTGACAGAAGGGACACCTTTGGGTGGGGGAATCTCAGCCTTGTATTAGTTAGGCTTCCCCCAGCAGGTGACAGGCATGCCGAAGTCAAAAGGAGTTAGCAAGGTTAATAGGAATATGTGCTCCTGGGGGAATCCTGGTGGCAGGAGGAAGAATCAATGTGGGAGACTCCAGAGAGGCAGGTAATGGGGAGTTCAGATTTAGCCAAAGAACCAAATATTTCTTTGGCTCCTCCTGAGTCCAGCATACAGTCAGATGGTGCTGAAGGTTAAGCCAGGGGAGCCTGGAATGGGTTTTGTGTAAGGAGAGCCACAAGAAGTTTCCAGTCTGCTATTGACATGATCACGATGGATCGTAGGATTTTCTGTAGGAAAACAGGTGTCCTTAGAACACATAGCCCAAGAGATGAGTGTCACAGGGCCTGCTCGAAGACTAAAGATGCCTGTGTTGAACTTGGTGATATTGGTGCCACGATGCCTTATACCTTCCCGTTGTGCCAGGAACCTTCTTCAGGTTTGGGCTGGCAGCACCACCAAGCCCTGCGCACCTAGCCTGCTATTATAACCCTTCTGTTTCCACCTGTACCAACTGCCCCGTCTTTCCGCCTCCTTTCTGTGCCTCTATATCACACCTCTCTCGGACTGAAGAACAAGAGAGGTGTACTGTCTCCACACAGTTCCTCCAAGCGGCTGCTCTTAAGGTCTTCCTGGGGTGTCACGCACCCTACCTTGGGTTTATTCTGGCTTCCCTGTAGGATGAAGGTGAGAGTTCAAGGCCCAGTGCTCACTCGTTTTCTTTGCTACTGTGTCTCAGAGCCTAGCCCATCACACAATAATTGAGTAACAAATGCCACCCTCTCTGAGATGCCTTCCTGAACTCCGAGGCAGCCTTTGGTCTGGTTCACTTGCCCGGAAGATTCTTTAGGCATGTCCATGCCTTGGTCCCCCCACTCCTCATAGCTGGGAGCTACTCTGTGGATGTACAGCCCCGCCCACATGGCCCCTCTGATGTCTGGTGGCCCCTGAGAGACCTCCACATAAAGAAATGAATGAATGAGGGTCTTAGAGTAGAGCTGTCTGGCTGCCCCTGTTGGAGCAGCCTCCAGGGGGGTCAGATGAACAGAATGTCAAAAAGAAAAAAGTCTTTCAGAATATAACCTCCCTGGGTGACTCCAGAGGTCGTCTCAAGGTCACCGAGCGGTAACCAGCACTGAGGTCTCAAACACCCACATCTGCCCCCTGGCTGCCCCTCTGAAGGAGACAGATTCTTCTGCTCTGGGGCACTCTGGCCTTTTGTGGCTAGGGAAGCCACAGTTTGACAGTGGTATGATTGGTAATGGCTTGTCTGGGAGGATGTCAGTGCGTGGACCGGCTTGGAACCCATGCCTGGAGGCTGACAGGAAACAGTAGCCTTCTGTGAGCCCCGCTGCTCCTGAGGACCTTGTGCCTCTAGCCGGAGAGACTCGCAGGAGCTCTGCAGGGTACGTGTTTCGGGCACTCTGTGTTCTCATCCCAGATGGACACTCTGCTCACAGGCTGACAGTTATCATTCACTTTGCATTCTTTTCTAAATAGGCCACCTTGTTGTATAATGCTTCTCCACTACATAACCTCTGTGTGTGATGAGCAAGCACAGTGCTCGGTGGCAGCGGGAGGGCCGAGGCTCAGCAGGCAGTGGTGACCTTACCTTCATGCAGCTCTCTGTTCAGAGGGGTCAGTGATCTCAACTGAGCACACCGCACATGCAGGTTCTTGAGAGTTCCCACCTTGGTCTCTGGTTCCACCAGCCCATAGTCCCTGTGTGTGTCCCTTCCCACCAGGGGAATGAATGTCCCATCGCTTAAAACAGCATACAGGCTGGTTTCTCTAAGAAGCCTCCCCAGCTCTTCCAATGGACAGCACTGTCTTACTCTGGGCACTGTCTCTGTGAAGGCTCTTGCCCCTCTCTTGAAATGGATGCCCACGGATCAGGGCTGGTGGTGAGCCAGTTTCTCTACCAGATTCTGAGCTTCTAAGGACAAGAGATGGAACCTGATTTCCCCCCTGCCCTGAGATAGTGTGTTTTATTTTCTCACTCTACTCCTCAGTGTTTCCTAAACTAGACCAAATCCTATGCCTCATATTGGACACCCAGGCTAGGACAGTGACACCCTCTTGGTCCAGGGCTATCTACATGGATCTGTGTGTTGAGTTCTCTGTGAACACGATTGCCCACTTAGCTGACTGGGGCAACAGCATCACCACAGGGAGATCATGAGAGCTGGGTCCCAGTAATGGTTAATATTGTCAACCTGACTAGATCCACAATCACCTGGGATACAAGCCTCTGGGTCATGTCTGTGAGCGATTTCTCCATTGGATGAAAGTGGGAAGCCCTACCCTATCCTGTAAGCTGGAGTGACAGTTTGAATATAATGAAGGGAAGAGGCCAAGGATCCTCCTCCATCACTCTTTGTCCTGACTGTCACTGCAATGTGACCAGCTGTCCGCAGGACCCAGAATCCATGACTTTCTTGCCGTGATAGACCGAACCCTCACAGGATGAGCTGAAGTTCGCTCTTCCTTCCTTAAGTTGCCTTTGTAAGTAAGGTGTTTTGTCACCACAACTAAAGCAAGAAGCATGCAGTTCCTACGGCTATGCGGCTCACTCAAGACACACAGGGGATGCCGGTCACAGAGACATCAACGCAGGAACTGCTGTGATGGGTGAGAAAGTCCATCCATTTGTGGAGCAGGACTGAGGGCAGGTGGAGAAACTGAGGCTGCATAGTGGGAGTGGTTTTATCTAGAGCCACTCTGGAGCCACATGGCCCAATCTGGAATAATGACTCTGCCTGTGTTAGCTCTGTGATCTCTCTGTGCCTTGGCTTCCTCATCTGTAAGGTAGGAGATGACACATAGGATATCTTGAGGAATCAGGTGAGTTAGTTTTTCTTATCCATTTGGGTTATGTTGATAAGTGATGAACCCCACATAGGCACCTGATGGATTAAATGAAAACGGAGGGGCTGATGGGCTTTGGTGTGCCAAGGTTGACTGTGGTCTCCATCCTGAGGAAGCTTCACTTGGGATAGTCCCTGTGTCTTCACCTACACACAGCATGGGGTCTCTGAGGACTCGTAGGCTGCTGACCCTTCACCTCCCTAACTTTCCACATCTCCTGTGGCCCAGCAACTACAATCTGTATAAGCCCATACACCAAGAAACCTTTATGGTCCCATTTATTAAAGATGGGGGCAGGGAGGCTGTGGAGGGTCCAGGACTCCAGGGCCTTGTAAGAATCTGCACCCTGTTCCCAGCCTCAACTTTCTGAGACCAATGTAAAAGTAAACATGTCCAGCTGAAAGCTTGGGGTTTGAATGAGAACTGGTCCCACAGGCACATAGATTTGGATGCTGGGTTTGTAGCTAGTGGGACTGATTGAGAAGGATTAGGAGGCATGGCCTTGTTGGAGGAGGTGTGTCCCTGGGGTGGGCTATAAGGTTTCAAAAGCTCTTGCCAGGCCCAGTCTAGCACACTCTCTGCCAGCAACTTGCAGATCAGATGTGAGCTCTCAGCTACTGCTCCAGCCCCACGCCTGCATGCTTTCATGCTTCCTGCCATCCTATCCTGGACTTACCCTCTGAAATTGTACACAGACTCCCATGCTTTCCTTTATAAGTTTCCATGGTCATGGTGTCTCTTCATAGCAGAAGAAAAGTGACTAAGACAGGAAGGTCCCAGGATGAAACAATTCTGTGCATATCTGGGGATGATGGGAGACAGGATGTGGGTAAAGACAGAGGAGCAAACAGGAGCACCCTTGGTGACAGGCCAGCCCTCTCTAGGGCAGCCAACAAAGGATCACATGTCAGGGTGAAGCCAAAGGAGGACCGAAAGCTGAGTGGTGCAAAGGACAGGAGCAAGAGGCTAATCTGGCCCTGGTAAGGGAATGAGCCTTGGGGCTGGGGAGGAGGTAAGTCAAGAATGGAGAACCACAGAGGCCTCGCTCAAGGACTAGGGAAGAAGGTATGTGTGGCCCCTTGGGGCCCCAGAGTCAGGTGGCTTTGGTAAGTCTGGGTCAGGTTAGTGAAGGTGTTACCTGGCTCTCTCTTCTCCTGGGTTCCTGAACACACTACCTGGAGAAGTTAAAAACCCTTCTGTTCCTCTCTGACTGTAGTCCTGCCTGTCTCCCAAGCCTGGGGATCCTGATTCCATACTGCCTGTACCTTCACTAGCACCCTAGACTGCTCTTCAGAACCAGTGTTACTTTGTCCCCATTGCTCTCCATTGCAGGGCTGTTAACCTCTAGACCATGGACTCCTTGTCAGATGTACTTCAGTGTCCTCAGAGTAGGGCATAGGTTACCCTCAGCAGGTGTGTATGCTTGACTCTTCTGTAGATAGCAAGAGCCTGCATTTGGCTGCCTATGCCGCCCTCTGCTGCCTGATGCTGGTTACTGCAAAATATAAGCTAAGGAAGCGGATCGTGAATCATGGTTTCAGGACCTCTTTCACACCTAAAATGTTGGAGAACCCCAATGAACCATGGTGACTGGATTTATATATACTGAAGTTTATATGACTATAAATTAAAACGGGCAAATTTTAATTTTCTGTCATTTCAGATTGAGCGTAGTTGTCAGTATAACTACATACTTTAGGGAAGGTTACTATATTCTCCCAAATAGAAAAGATTGTGAGGGCTAATGAGATAAGGTCAGCGAATAAAGTGCTTGCTGCTAAGCTTGCCAGCCTGACTTCAATTCTCAGGACCCACATGGAGGAAGAAGAGAAGTGTTTCCAGAGAGTTGTCCTCTGACCGCCACATGCACGCAATAGTACGCATGTACCCCATAGACGTGCACAGAACAATACATGCAAAAAAAAAAAAAAATCCAGCAACTCACTGAGAGTGCAAACACACACACACAACAGAAGAAGAGCCTTTAACACGTTTCCATCGTGTTGTTCACCTTCGGCAAAGGGTGGGAGCAAGCCAGGTGAATAGGTAAGGAAAGGGGGAGCATGCGCAATGCAGCTTTCTTCAGCCTTAGAAGGGGATTCAACCATAATGCTACAGTGTGGATCAACCGTGAGATTACCAGACTGAGTGAAATAAGCCAGACACAGAAGGACAGACAATGCTTCCTGCATGAGGCACCCAGAGCAGGAAGCACAGGTAAGAACAACAGTGCCCAAGGGTTCAGGGAGCAAGGTGGGAACTTGCTATCTAATGGGCTCAGAGCTTCAGTTTAGCAAGATGGGACCATTCCAGAAATAAATGATGATGATGTAGCCCAGTGTGTATGTACTTTACACGAGTGTACTTGGCCGTGTAAAGTGTCTAAACCAGACCTGGTACACAACACACACTCCAGACAGTGCAGGGGCATCTACAAGGCTTGGGCTCTTTTAAAAATTGCTCTTCTCTGGAGAGATAGCTCAGTGGTTAAAAGCATTGCCTGCTCTTCCAGAGGTCCTGAGTTCAATTCCCAGCAACCACATGGTGGCTCACAAGCATCTGTAATGAGGTCTGGTGCCCTCTTTTGGCCTGCAGGCATACATGCAGACAGAATATTGTATACATAATAAAAATATATATAAAATCGTTTTTCTCTTATTTTTATCTGTGTGTGTATTTGTGCCCAAGCATGTACATGTCATGGCACTCATGTGGAGGTCAGAGAAATCAATTCTCTCTCTTCACCATGTACGCTCGAGGATCAAACTCACGTAGTCAGCCTTGGTGGCACCTTTACCTGCTGAGCCATATAACCATCCCTCAGATTCTTTTCATAATGCCATGAAAGCCTCATGTAAAAAGAGAGATGGCAATGCAGGTCTGTAATCCCCATATTCAGGAGGGAGACTGAAACAAGAGAAGCGTGTTTGTCAGCTTGAAGCTAGCTTTGGCTACACAGAGCAAATGTTGGGTAAAAACAAACTAACTGGCAGTGGTGACACACACCTTTATCCCAGCACTCAGGAGGCAAAGGCAGGCGGATCTCTGAGTTTGAAACCAGCCTGGTCTACAGTGTGAGTCCCAGGTCAGCCAGGGCTACATAGAGAAACTCTGTCTTGAAAAATAAAACTAAATAAGAAACAAGGAAAGAAAACATTGTTTGCCTCTGTTACTCTGTCGCTGGGTTGTCTTTGACAGCAAGAAAACGGCAAGTAATTTTCAGCCCCTCCCTCCTTCCTTTTTCTTTATGTTTCATTGTCCTTTCAGTGCCTTTTTTTTAATATGTATCTATCTTATCTATCATCTATCCATCCATCCATCCATCCATCTATCATCCATCTCTCCATCTAGCTATCCATTCATCCATCCATCCATCCATCCATCCATCCATCCATGTATCTATCTATCTATCTATCTATCTATCTATCTATCTATCTATCCATCCATTCATGTATTTATCATCTATCTATCTATCTATCTATCTATCTATCTATCTATCTATCTATCTCTATCATCCATCTATCTATCCATCTAGCTAGCTAGCTATCCATCCATCTGTCTATCCATCCATCCATTCATCTATGTATCTATCTATCTATCTATCTATCTATCTATCTATCTATCTATCTATCTATCTAATCTCTCTCTTTATCTATCTGTCTATCTATCTACTTACCTACATATATATGCATGTATATACACACAAGCGTATACACATACACACACATAAACCGACTCCTGTCTGTTGCCATGAAGGAATCTGGAGCCTTGCACAAACCAAACCCTTGCTCAACCAATGAGTCACTTGCAGTCCTCAGAAATCATTTGCATAATGTGTGTGACAGCACGGGAAGGGTCACAAAGCGCTTTTGCCACAGAGGCAAGGTTATGACAACTGTGTTCAAGGAAAGTGATATGCAATGGTTTAACGTGCGAGCTGAACTGGTCACCTTTTCACAGGGCATCGTCACCGCTGTGAGAGCAGGGATGCAGGGTCCATGTGTTAACTGTAGAGACGGGACAGGGGGTCAGATCACAGTGAGAGCAGGGATGCAGGGTCCGTGTGTTAACTGTAGAGACGGAACAGGGGGTCAGATCACTGTGAGAGCAGGGATAGGGGTCAGTGTGTTAACTGTAGAGAAGGGACAAGGGGGTCAGATCACAGTGAGAGCAGGGATGGAGGGTCAGTGTGTTAACTGTAGAGATGGGACAGGGTGGTCAGATCACAGTGAGAGCAGGGATAGAGGGTCAGTGTGTTAACCACAGAGAGGGGACAGGGGGTCAGATCACAGTGAGAGCAGGGATGGGGGGGCAGATCCTTGGGTGTCTTTCAGAATCAGAAATGTAGGATTAAGGAAATCAGTGTGCCTGTGGAGGGCAGAGGGGACCCTCAGGAGTCGCTCCTCAGAAACCATCCACCTTGTCTCTCACTGGCCTGAGTTCACCAGATAGGCTAGACACCATGGTTGGCCAACGAGTCCCAGGGATCCACCTGTCTCCACCTCCCTGGCTCTGTGATTATAGCATGAGGAATCCTGGAATTGAACTTAGGTCTGCATGCTTGCAAGGCAAACATTTTATTGACTGAGCTATCTCCCCAACCCCATGATTATCTGATGAATTAAAAAAAAATCTTCAGTAGGCTGTGAGAAAAAGGAGGACCCAAAGGCACCACAATCAGCTGAAACAAGAGGAAGATGAGGAAAGCCAGAACTCACATTTGGACATGTTCATTTCCAGATGACCTCTAGATAGCACAGAAAAAAAAATGTGTCTATCATTGGACAAACAAGTCTAGGGCAAAGGAGAGTTCTTAAAATCTGGGTGTTCCAGGAGTAGAGAAATGTAACCAGTTGGAACTGGCAAGGCAATATTGGTTGCCAGAGAAGAGATGGGAACAAGCTATAGGCAGAGCCCAGGGTCAGGGCAGAGGAGAGCAGGCAGCAGAAGCCCAGGAGCCTCAAGGAGGTTAAAGATCAAGTGAGGAGGAACCAGAAAAGGGGGAGAAAGGGTAGCCTGAAAGGAACGACCAGAGAGGGGGGGTGGCCAGGAGCCAGTGCACAGGACAAGCCTGGAGGGTCCCCTCACCCCTGCATCTGGAGCCTCGGCTACCTCTTGAACCTAGGAATGAGTGTTCAGTGGAAAGACATGGATGAACCCTGGCTGCCACAGGGATAAGAGGAAGAGGAGAGAACCAGAGATGGGGACATAAACCCCTCTTCAGAGAGGATTGGATATAGAGCACTGGTTCTCAACCTGTAGGTTGTGACCCTTTGCCAAATCTCTATCTCCAAAATATTTACCATCTGATTCATAACATTAGCAAAGTTACAGTTATGAAGTAGCAACAGAAATAATTTTGTGGGGTGGAGGTCACCACGACATGAGGAACTATATTAAAGGGTTGCAGCTTAGGAAGGTGGACAGCCACTGATACAGAGGAAAGAGGAACTGAGCTGTGTGTCTGTTGATGGGAGGGGTGGGATGAGAGGAGCAACACCGGCCTTGAGGAGGTGGGAGGCTGGGACTAACACCGGGGCAGAGGCGGAGGGAAGGCCACCTGTCCACTCACTGGGGACAGGCCAGGGGTGCCGGAGCCTGTCTGAGTTCCTTCCTGGTAGCTTCAGGTTTCTTTGAATCACAGAATAAGACTCCCAGCTGTCCGAGGTTTGGCAGAGACATGGAGGAGAGAAGAAGGCAGGAGAAAGTTGCCCTGGAGGGAGAGAGCAAATGTCTTGGGAGTTAGATCTAATGGTGCAGGCCCCTACGAATGGCCACAAAGGCTTCAGCAGAGGGCAAGGCATTTCCGCGCGGCAAAGACCCAGGCAGGTATGAGGTAAGTGGCTGTCTGTCTAGGAGAAGCTACAGGCCTGGATTTGCATACTGAGGCAGAGCTGGCCCTCCCTGTTCCACTGTGGCATACGAGGACAACTAACAGCGAGGCTGTGCCTCTTGTTTGTTCTCTGCAAGGTGGCCCTCCACGAAAGCAGGGCCCTACCCAGGGGACCCACGGCCGTCCACTTTGCAGTCTGCTGTGTGTAGCTCGGTACCAATGGGCACCCTCCTCGTCTCCTAACCAAAGCCTCCTCTCAAGCCCTGGCCAGCTCCTGAGGACACTTTGCATCTGGAACCCCACAGTTGAATGTTCACCCGAGAGTTCATAAAGGCCTTTCATTTCATCATTCTGAGCCTTAGGGCACTGTAGCAGCCAGACCCATCCGGGAGCATCCCTGCCTCTTATTTCCTAGGAGTCCTAGGTTCTCCTGTCTCCACATTCCTTCCAGGACACGCAGGATGGGATGTGCTGGCCTTGGGCACACAGCGACTATCTTTCTTAGGTTGGGGAAAGGTCAGCAAATGTTAGAGGGAAAAGGAGCCTGCATTGTCTGTGTGCTTCTGGAGTGGCCAGGCTTCATGCTAGGAATTCATAATCCCCCTTGCCTTGTTTCTTCCTCAATGACGATGCTCCTGACTTTTTTCCTGATTTTTTTTTCCCCTTCAAAACAAAGAGCACCCTCCACAGATTCTCTTGCAGCTATGATCCCAGGACTGAAGTCAGAACTAATGGAATATAGATAGAAGTGGTGTGTGTGACGTCTGACAAGAGCCCTTAGAGAGACCAGCATGCAGTTATTTCGTCCTTTTTCTGTCTGCAGGCTACAAAGTGGATAGGCTGGCCTGGGCTCTGGCTGCTGTCGTGGTTTTTGGAGACAATACCACACCCTTTGGGATAAGAGATGTATGAAACAAAGCCCCTGCCTCACCCCTGGACCGGCTGTTTCCAGACTTTTGTTTGTTTGAGTTTTTGTTTGTTTTACTGCATTGGTGTTTTGCCAGGGGTTTTGAGTCCCCTGGAGCTGGAGTTACAGACAGTTGTGTGCTGCCGTGTGGTTGCTGGGAGTTGAACCCAGGTCGCCTGGAAGAGCAGTCAATGCTCTTAACTGCTGAGCCGTCTTTCCAGCCCCCATTTCCAGACTTTATGCAAGCGAGAAACACTTGCTTGAGTCCCTGTTATTCTGTGGTTCTGTTAAAATGGAACCCACTTCACTTTTCCTGAGTTGCCCAACTGTCATCCTTACAACATGCCAGGTGGATGTGACCCCATTTTAGGACCGAGACTAGGAGGCTCTGAGATGATCCAAGACGATCCAAGACTGCTCAGCCACTGGGAAGCAGAAGTGGGATTAAGTCCTGGTCACGCTCATCATTACTGGGCCCTGCTGTGTCTATGAAGCACCACTCTCAAGCTGACCCGCCTGTGTGAACCTGTGGGTCTGGACCATGACGTCATCCGCTGATTTCCCAGGTGTCCTTTACCCGTGGTCCAGATGCCTCTGATGAGCGGGAGAAACGCCTCTAAATTACAGCTGTTATAAGACAACCCACTGCTCTGGTTTTCCCAAGACTGTCCCCATTTCAGCCACTGCGTGATGGTTTCAGACCTTGCTTCCTGGCACTGCCGGGCTTGCACCATTAGGAAGATGAAGCTTGTCATTGCCAGCAAGAAGTATCAGCCCAAGTGACGCTGGATTTTCCCTACACTCACCTTGGAAGTCAGTTCCCCATCTTAACATTCCGCCTTGTTTTGTGACTGCATAGCGCCCTCGCCTGGTGGGATCTGAAGTGAGCGGGCTTCTACCCAGATTCCAACAAGTACAGCGGAGTCGGCTCCTTGCTTCTGCGTGAGAAAGATTCCCTCCCATCAAAGCCCGCCTCTCCCATCTTCCTTCCCAGCGAGGCTCTGGCCAGAGGTGTTTGCCTTTGCGCTTGATTGCCGGCCACACAGGGCTGATAATCCCTGCTCAGGCGGCAGTAGCAAGGGCTGGGACAACATGGCAGGTACCTGGCTCACGGCCAGGACCCAGCTCCTGTGCTGTTGCTGTTTTCAGCCTACACGCCTCCCACCAGGCGGTCCACGGACACCAGAACCCACCCAGGGACACTTCAAGGAACACTCACTCTGACAGAGTGGGGACACAGTTTCCAAAACGAATCAGCTGCTGGGATAGGAGAGTGAGGAAGTACTGTGTGGGAGGAGACAGCCTCAACCTGCAGGGAGTTAATCCCGAGGAGCAGACGTGAGTGGACCCTGTGGGCAGAATGTAGCTAGGAGGGTCAGGGAGGTGGAGACAGTTCTTGCAGCTTCTCCAAACCCAGGACTCTGTCCTCTACCAGCTGTGAATTCAGAGCTCTTTCTGTCCCTGAGGTCTCAGCAGGGGCTCTAGAAGCTGGAGATCAGAACATCTCTCAGCTGAGCACTAGGGGGTGCACTCAGACCTGACCCACCAGCCCCTGCCTGATACTTACTTTGCTTAAAAAGGTTTTTTGAGAGGAAATCCTCTTTATGCTCTGGCCTCTCTCCCACCTTTGTGCCAAATGAGGAAGAGTTAAGAGAGCTATCAGAGGGTGTTCCTCCGCGGAGGGACTGCAGGAACAGGCCGGTCCCCACACATGCTGAGACTGATGACCAAGTTTGGGTACACTGCAGAGTCAGTGCATACCATAAGGGGCTGTCACTGCCAGAGTGGATGAGACAGAGGGAGTATGCTCACCGGTGGACCTGGTGAGGGCCTGTGAATGGGAGTTGGGGGACACAAGGAGAGAGGAAAACGCTAAGACTCAATCAAGAGATGTCTCAAGATGACAGATGAGATGATCCCAGGAAGGGGACCCTGTCAGTCAACCTCAAACATCCACCGAGTCCCAGAGAGCCACCGCATGCCAGGTCTCTACTGTGTCTCACAAGAAGCGTGTTTTCTGCCTCTCTACCTCACCTCTTCCAGGCCACAAGTAGCTGCAAAGAGAGTCATGGGAGAGACAGAAGGATCGGTGGTTCATCATCACACACTTTGTCAACTCAGCCATCTCCTTGGTGAAATTTCTGCCAAAGGGTGCAGTGACTTCTCCTTGCCTCTTCCTCTGAAAATTTATCGAGTCTGTGCCTTCTGTTTGACTGGGGCACTAGGGTCAAGGCACACACCTGGGACACAGGCTGGCAGACTGGAAGAGACATTCCATGGAAGCCAGGGCCAACACTTGCTTCCTTCATCTTTGAGTTCCCACTCTGCAGGACCATGCAGGGCACACAGTAGGTACTCAATACTTTATTCTGCAGCGGTGCTGCCCCCTTCCCGGGTTGCCTGCCTTGTGGCTCTTGCCCAGTTTGGCATTAACCAGAGTCCACACTCAACTCTCCCACAAATCCCTGGCAGATCCTGCCCCCACCCCTTCTCAAACCTCAAATGTGGAGATTATACGAGTGTGCCACCATAGTTGGCTTAAAAATATGAAGGTCAGATGTGGGGGTGCGTGTCTTTAATCCCAGCACTTAGGAGGCAAAGGCAGATAGATCTCTGTGAGTTTGAGGTCAGCCTGAAGCCAGCCTGGTTTACATAGCCAGATCCAGGACAACCAGGACTACACAGTGAGATTCTGTCTAAAACAACAACAGCAAAATAAAACCAATGAATATCTACAAATGAAAACTATTAAGAATTCAAAATGGTGGCTGGCGAGGTGGTTTAGCTGGCAAACATGCTTGCTGTGTAAACTTGATAACCTGAGTCCCAAACTCAAAATCCATGGTGGAAGGAAAAAGCAAACTCCTAGAGCTGTCCCCTGACCTTTACACACACACCGTGGCACACTCATACCTGCCGTGAGCACATGCACACACACACACACGCATACCAAATTTTATATATATGTTTGGTTTTTCGAGACAGGGGGTTTGTGTGTATGTGTGTGTACATATATCATTTAATTTAGCGTGTGTGTGTGTGTGTGTGTGTGTGTGTGCAGCCCTGGCACTCCTGGAACTTGCTTTGTAGATCAAACTGGCCTGGAACTCATAGAGACCCATCTGCCTCTGCCTCTGCCTCTGCCTCTGCCTCATGAGTTGTGAGATTAAAGGCATGCACCACCACCACCCAGCTAAATAATAAATTTCTAAAATGGAAAGGATTCAAGATGGTGACATTGTAGAATTATGCCTATATTATGCATAAGGCTTCAAAAAGAAAACACACCTAGCTAAAAATGAATTTCAGAGAAACAATGGATTTTTGTTTAAAGTTTGGGCATCTAAAGCAAATTTTGCAACAAAAGTGTTGCATTGTTTATTTGAAATTCAGCCTTAATTAAGCATCCTGTTTTTCTTGAGCCTTGCTCCCAGGCACCTCCTGCCTTCTCTTACGTTCTCAGCCTCTCAGGTATGGTTCCTACCCAAGACACCAGGAGAATAGTTTAAACTTCTATCCTCACCACCTGGAGGGCTAGTTAACACGGAGATCAGTAGGCCACAGCTCCTAAACTTTCTGATTTATAGGTCTAAGGTGGGATCCAGTAAATATCCCTTCTAAAAGATTTGTTTTTAACTCATGTTACTGATCCTGAAAGCTGCCGGAAAGTGCAGTGGCTCAAAATGGACACCAGAGGGCAGAAGTGTCCACTGATCAGGTCTTGTCCCACCCACTCACTGTCTTGGGGCAGGTCTTTCACATCTGCTTAGCATTTATTTTGCGGTGTGTGTGACCTCGCCTGGCGTCCTGGGGATGGCAAAGGCATGGATCAGACTCAGTCTCTGCCATTAGGGTCTCAGATTATGGGATGGCAGGCAGGTATGCTAATGGGGCTCACAGATGGTGCTGAGGTAAGAAAAGCCCAGGGCAGGGGATGGGCACATGAGGAGCAAGGACGCAGGGCATCCTGGGAATACCAGAGTGCTTGAGGTGGAGGAGAGAATTCTGGGAGGGGGCTGATGAAGCTGGCAGGGATAGCAGAAGCTTTGGTGCCAAGCAGGGAATGGCGACCTCTTGAGAGTTGCCTGGAATTCCAGAAAGCTTCTCACTAGGTGGTGTGTTGGAACAACCCCCTGACAACAGTGTGGAGGAGACTGGAAGCTAGTAAGTTAGTATTAGAGGCAAAGTCAAGAATGAGGTGACCAGGTAAAGCAGGGATGACAGCGCCGTCACCCTCTGCATCCATGTATCCATGCATTCATGATCCACCACAGATATACACGAAACACCTCTGAGCACAGCTCTGGATTAGTGCCTGATGCTGGGTGGTGCTGGTACTGATGCAGGCAGGCAGTTCCTGGCTTATCTACAGAGCTTACCTTCCAACAAGGAGGACCACAGTTCAGTAGCCAGTAACACAGAGGGCTGACTTGTTACAGCCACGGTCCCTGAGAGCAAGCCAGGACCTGCAGTGAGTTGGGGGTGGGTTGGGAAGTAAAGGCATCTCCCAAGAGAGTCCCTGACCTGGGCACTCCAACTCAGAGAGCACAGACGACTCATTCAATAGACCCAGGAGCCTCTCCAGCCACAGCCTGGAGCCAACAAAACAGTTATTGAAGGTTCCCACCGCTGCTCCAGAGCAGATTTCTTGGCCCATCCTCCCTCAGCCACACAGTCCTGACCTTCACTGAGGAAGACATTCCAAGATTATACCCAGGTACCAGGGGCTGTGCATGCTTCAGTCAGTCTGGGCAGAGGTGTGCCCGCCCACAGACTCCTTCAATGATCTAGGGGCTCTTCCTGTAAACTCCACTCAAGTGTGACAGTTGGGAGCAGGGGGCTTGAGATGTCTCTGAAGCTCCTCGGTGGCCTGATGCTCTGGCTTCCCAGAGCACAGCATGATGGTGTGCAGGGCTATGACCAGCCTCGAGAAGGGACTGATAAGATAAAGCTGACTCCAGCTTTGATTTCTAGAAAACTAGCCTTCTTACCGCCCCTAGGCCGTGCCTCAAGTGCTCTGGCCTTGGCTTCTCTGTGTTTGTGTCTCTCTTCAGGGGATGACGGTTTCCCCCACCAAGAGCTGCCTGGGGTTGGCTTCATTGGTGATAAGAATAATGGCTTCTGGGTGGTGGTGGTGGTGGTGCACATCTTTAATCCCTACACTTGGGAGCCTGAGGTGGGAGGATCTTCAAGGCCAGCCTGGTCTATCAGGTGAGTTCCAGGACAGTCAGCACTGTTGCACAGAGAAACCCTGTCTCAAAAAAACAGAAGGAAGAGGAGAAGAGGGGGGAGGAGGAGGAAGAGGAAGAAGAGGAGGAAGAAGAGGAGGAGGAGGAAGGAAAGGAGAAAGAAGAGAAGGAGGAGGAAGAGGAGGAGAAAGAAGAGGGGGGAGGAGGAGGAAGAGGAAGAAGAGGAGGAAGAAGAGGAGGAGGAGGAAGGAAAGGAGAAAGAAGAGAAGGAGGAGGAGGAGAAAGAAGAGGGAAGAAGGAGGAGGAGAAAGAGGATGAGGAGGAGGAGGAGAAGAAGAGGAAGAAGAAGAAGGAGAAGAAGAAGAAGAAGAAGAAGAAGAAGAAGAAGAAGAAGAAGAAGAAGAAGAAGAAGAAGAAGAAGAAGAAGAAGAAGAAGAAGAAGAAGAATGCCCAGGCCCAGGAGGGTGGGAGCCACTACAGGAAGAAATGTGTGATGGAGCCGTGGGAAAGACAGAAAAGCAGAACTGTGTGTGCACTAGGGAGAGAGGCAGAACTGGAGACCTGATAGCAAGGAAGGGCTGAAGTTTACATTGTGTTTGCCCAGCAGGGTTGGGGGGATGATTATGGGGCTTAAGCAGACATGGACTCGGTCCCTCAACCTGCTGCCTGGCCACAGGATCTCCCTGGCTCTGGGTAACAACGGAGACCTGTGTTGAGGAAAGTCTCACTTTCTGGATTGGACCTCCTTGCAGGACCACCATGGTCAGTGATACCGCCAGAGGTCATGTTAGTGTTGGTGGCCCGTGCTGCTGTCTCAGACCCAGTGAAGCCTGAGGTCCATGTGGACACAGGTAGTCTATGCTGCTCCCTGATACCTTGGTGACGTCCTCAGACTTTGCTGCCTCAAGGAACCACGCTGATGTGAGTGGTATGTGTGAACCTGAGGCCGTGTCAAGGCTTGTAGTCTCTGTAGCGGCTGAGGGCCGTGAGTGGGTTCATGGTCCTGACATGGCTAAGGGCTGTGTTGATGTCTGCAGCCAGAGTTACTACCACCACCTGTGAGGATTTGCTGTCTAGCCATGTTAATGTCCCTGAAGCAGGAGAGCTGGCCCTGCCCAACTCCGGCCATTGCATGGCTCTCCTTAGCTGATGGTTTCTGGCATAGATGCAGGTGGAGAAAGACTCATCCTCCCTTGGGTGGCATGGGGGAGGTGGCCACCAGGAACTGGACTAAACTCTAGTGAATATAAAGACAACACAAAACGGACATGTTTCTTTTATTGGGGAGAGGTCATAAAACGAAAGGTTAGTGTGATTGGGGCGTATGATGTGAGATTCCCAAATATCAACAAAAAAAGAATAAAAAAAAAAAGAGCAATGGCTTCCTGAAGAAAATGCCTGTGTCCTAATCCATGGAACTCAGAAACATATTCCATTGCATAGTCAAGAGGGTTACGTGTGTAACTAAGCTATGATTTGGGGGAAGAGAGACCCACACAATCAGGAGGGTCTTTACAAGGGACATCAAAGTCAGATGAGAGGATGGACCGAGAAGTCCTAGGGAAGGGACCCCGTGCTGCTGCGATGCTGGGTTTGAAGGCTGAAGCAGAGACTGAGTCCAGGTACTATAGGGATCTTGGGGCTGAGGACAGTGTGATGACTGATTTTCCTTGTTCATTTGACTGGATTTAGAATCACTCAGGACATACATCTCTGTGTGTGTGTGAGTGTGTCTCCCAGTCGTGGGCAGAATAATCCCACGGGCTGGGAGCCTGGAAGGAGCAAGCAAGCTGGACACCAGCATAAACCACCTCCTTCCTCCTTCCACCCCCCTTCCCGACTGTGAACACAATGGAACCAGGGGCCAAACACACACCTGCTGTGATGACAGCCCCATCATGGCGGACTGTACCCCTCAAATCACAGCCGCAAGACAGGAGAAACCCTTCCTTTCTTTCATTGCCTTTCCTGGGTTCTTTCATCACAGCCTCCAGAGAAGCAGCAAACGAAGACAGACTCACCCCCGGAGTGTTGTATTTGGTATTCTGACCTCTAGAACCCTAAGAGTAAAACTGTGTTGTTGCAGGCCGCTTAGTTGGTGACAAACAGCTGTAGGAAAAGGAAGATGTCATTTGGCTATTCAAGTCACAGTGGCTGGTGTATTTCGAGGTCCCCCACCCCCCATCTTCCACTTGCCTTTGTTTCTTCCTAACTAACAAAACAATCAGCTTATAGACAAAGCCACCAAGAGGCCTTGGTGGCACAGTGCCAACATGAGCCTCCTGGTGTCCTCCGGTGTAGCCCAGGGACCCAATCCAAGCCCTGATTTCAAAGTTGCGGATGTCATTTCCAGGCTGCTAGAGAAAACACCTCCTTTGAGGCCACCAGCAGGGAAGACACAAGGTCTGGGACACAGGAAGATGGGTGTCAAATGACAATCCTTTAAAACTGGCACGGAGGCACCTTTTAATCCCAGCACATGGAAGGCTGAGGTAGGGGGATTAAGAGTTCAAAGGTCATCCTCAGCTATATAGGGAGTTTGAGGCCAGCGTGGACTACTTGAAACCCTTTCTTAAAAGAAAACATACGGGGGGCGGGGGGAGCGGACAGGAGAGGAGCAATTTACATAAAGGGGAGGAGAATGAAGAGGTCCCTTCCTTCCTCTTGTCCTTGTGTCGAGGCGCATACCGGTCCACTGTGCCCTTTGGTTTCCTCTGGGGCATCTGCTTCCCTCTCCACCCCTGCCCTTCTGCGTTCTGATTCACAAGTCTTCCAGCTAAGGAGATGAGGAACCTCCATCTCAGAGGGATCAAGGACTTGCCCAAAGTCCCGCACAGAAGAGGTGAACAGAGACCCTGGCCCTGCTCCTTAGGCTCCTCCCTTCCCCTTCCTCTCCATCTGGCCCCGAGCGCTGAGCTATGAGGAACAGCTGTAGCACAGCATCAGCTGTGACTCTCCTCCCGGTGGAAAACGCGCACGCGCATGCACAAGCCAGGGATCTGGGCGCTTCCATGAAAGGCATGTTTCCCTCCTGAGTCAGAGCAGGCTGACAACCGACGGCCTTTGGGCCTGGCTGGGCTGTAGTCCCAGGCCCCAGACTGCCTCGAGAGCCATTCCCCACCTCCTTGCTGGAACCGCTGGGCTGCAGCCAGCACAGCTGCATCCCCCTCCCTCCACAGGGCTTGCAATGATAGGCCCACGTTGCATCAGCTTGGCCTGTCTCTGTGAAGCTCCAGTCCCGACAGCCAATGAGACCCAGCCGAGTGTACGGACCCCAGCGCAGGCCCACCCCACCCATTCAAGGCTCACCCAGGCAGCCTGGTCCAGGGAGGAGGAACAGGGGAAGCAGCTGTGACACATCATCCTGCCTGACCTCCCGCTCAGACTCCTCCACCTGAGGCCTTCTGGCACCATAGTTCCCCCTCCTGGGGACTATGGAAGGTCCCTGCTTCCCATACAGCTCCCTGTACAATCTCCATCTCAGGGGAAGGACCACTTGCCGCACCTCCTCACCCAGGCCACTTACTAGGAACGCTTCCCCTTCCTCCTTTGTGGCCTCCAGGCCCAATCTACCGCCACACATTCCCTAGCTCTGCATTCTTGCCAGGGTCAAAGCTCCAGGCTCTCGCTCTGGGTCACTGCGTCTTTTCTGTGACATCTTGTAAGAGCTCCCTGACACACATCCCTGTCCACTCCATGTTGTAGCCTGGGTTAATAGGAAGAGTCAGCTCTGGCTGGAGGGACCTGCAGATGCCACCAGGCTACAGTGAAGTGGTTCCATTCTAGGGGTCTCCAAAGGCCAGAAGCTTCCCCAGTACTACCCCTGCCACACACACCCTCCCGCACCTCTTTAAGCTAAAGCTTGGTCTCCTATTGGTGTTTTATTTTTAATTTATTTGCTTTATTGGTGTTTTGATCATAAAGTACATGCTATTGAAAAGAAAAAAAAAAGCCAGAGCAGAGAAAGGAAAAAGGAGATAGCACTCCAGAGACAGTGCTAACCCACTTAAGAATATTTCTTTTGAGATTTTCTTTGTGAAAACTATATACATCCATGTATATACATATGTATGCATGTATATTTCATTAATTACTTACAATGTGCATTCATTAAAGGGAAAACAAATTCACAAGGCTGGGTGGGGTGGCACACAGCTTTAATCCCAGCACTTAGGAGACAGGGGCAGGCAGATATCTAAGTTTAAGGCCAGCCTGGTCTATGTAATGAGTTCCAGACCAGCCTGGGCTACATAGGGAGACCCTGTCTCAAAACAAACAAACAAATTAAATAAAAGTAAATGTACTCAGACTTTTAACTAGCAGAAACGCTTTCAAAATCCACTGGAAATCACACAATCGCTGAAGCTGGGTTTTTTGTGATGCATGAACACATCTTCCAGATATCTACCTCGGAACATGGAATGCTCACAAGCAGACTGCTTAATAAATGGATTTTTTTTAAAAACCAATCCAGCAAGCTATCTTTCTCAGCCTGGGGTTGGAAGAGCTCTCTCTGGTTCTGACATTGCTAATGCTCTACTCCTCATTGACTTTGTCTCCATCTGTTTGTTCATTTGAGACAGGGTCTCTCTAGTTGTCCTGAAACAGACTCTGTAGGTGGGTCTGACCTTGAACTCACAGATATCTGCCTGCCTCTTTCTCCTGACTTCTGGGTTCCAAAATGAGCACACTGTGCCCATCTGTTTCCAGTTTTTTTTTTTTTTTTTTTTTTTGATTTTCGAGACAGGGTTTCTCTGTAGCTTTTTGGTTCCTGTCCTGGAACTAGCTCTTCTAGACCAGTCTGGCCTCGAACTCACAGAGATCTGCTTGCCTCTGCCTCCTGAGTGCTGGGATTAAAGGCGTGCGCCACCACCGCCCGGCTTGTTTCCAGTTTTTATCCACTACAAAAAAGCCTTAGGTGAACATTAAAAATGAATAAATAAGTTCCAGACACACTTGCATATATCTAAAAACCACTTCCACGAGATTGGTTCCTCTAACAGGAGCCTTTTCTCAAGGAACACAAGTCATTGTCCATGTTCAACGTGTGTGGATTGGTGGAGCGTTCACATAAGTCCCCAAATTCACAACCAGGGAGAGAAAAGCCTTCCACTCCGCCCTCCCATTCAGTTCTCTGCAGCGATGGTTGCAGTGGACAGGTCAATCTTCCCAGTGACCTTCCAGGGATGGCCCCCATGCAGGACCAAGGGAGAGCCCGGTACTGTATTTTCTCGGTCTACTCTTACATTCAATCCCTTTCAGGATGTTCCCACCCCATCTGTGCTATTACAAGGAAGGATTCACTAAAGTTGCTGTTTTTATTTGTTTCTTTGTTTTTGTTTTTCAAGACAGGGTTTCTCTGTGTGACTTTAGCTGCCCTGAAACTTGCTCTGCAGACCAGGCTGGACTTGAACTTGCAGAGATCTGCCTGTCTCTGCCTACTGAGTTCTGGGAGGCCCTCAGGCATGCACCACAAGGTCCTGGGCACCTCGTCAAACAGTGGCAGAGCCAGGATGAACTTCCAGGGCCCTTGCAATTGGTAACAGTAGAGCTGGAGAGTGGGGTGGGGACAGGTCACAGCTCATTTCTGGGTCTCAGCTATGCTATGATAAGGAGGACAATTCTGTGGTCAACCTAGTCCTCACTCTAATTCCCGGCAAGCTCGCCACCTGCGAGAAAGGTGAGAAAGGAAGAGAATTAATCACTATGTCCAATCTTAGGAGTCCCGCAGGCCTGACCGCAGGCCAGAAGGGGACAGAGGAAAGCTGGAAAGCGGCAGGGTGCCAGTCTGTGTGCCCGCCAACATCAAGCACACACATGTATATCTCATGTAGTACATTTGGGTTTCCAGACAATTAAACACGTGTATGCACACTGATCTCGTGAAGGGTCTGCCATGTGTGTATTGTACAGCCACGTGGAAACACACGTCTCTGTGGCACTCAGTGGGCTTGGGTCCCTGGGTATTGGGCCAGTGGTGTGGATGAGGACACTAGAGATCCAGAGTAGCTGTAGATGGCTGGGAATGGGGCCTGCTCTTGGAGGAGGCGCAGGGAGTTTCTGAGTCCTCCTAGGTCCTGCACTTCTCTCTCCCTGGTGGCAGCCAGCAGCACAGCCCCCTTAGAGGAAAGGGCATTCTTGTGGGAGGCAGACATTGCAGAATTCCTGACTCATGCCTGGGCTGAGAGCTCACTTGGCCTCTGGACAACTGTCACAAAGTGACAGACTTTGGGCCCTCAGTTCCATGGAGAGGGCAGCTAGGACTGGTTGTCAAACCTTTCTTCAGGTGAAAGAAGGGAATTGCACTTCCTCTTCTAAGTTAAAATAGCCCGAAGGGACTGTCCCAGGTTCTGGGACAAAAGCACAGCTACTGATCAATCCTTCTGCTCTGTTCCTTCCCCGTCCTGAGCTTTGATGGTGCTGGCCACTACCCCACCGCTTCTCCCATGCTGCCTTAAGATGGGAACATTTCCACTTTCTGGAAGGATCAGATAGGACAGAAGCTGTGGGCAGTGTGGACACTCAAATGACAGGCTAGCTTCTGTCCTGGGAGTCCACGGGTCATGGACGTGAAGACTACATCTAGTCACAGGGGCCAAAGGAAGCTATTTCTACAACCCCTGGCCATACTGCTCCCAGCTTAAGGGAGGTCAGACAAAAGGTGTTGGGTGGTATAGAGGAAAAGGGCTCAGGGCACAATCTCCAGTTCAGATGTGCGGTGTGACCCTCTCTGGGACAGTTTTCCTCTCGGGCAAGTGTGGGCATATTTGGACTGGAAGGTGTTTGGTTTCCAGCTGCCTTGCTCCTGGATCTTGAGAACATCAAGCTGGGTCCCTACACGCAGGTCAGGGCAGGGTGGCAGGGGCAGAGCTTCAGGCCAAGGAGGAATCCAGACGCAAGAGTCTCCTCCCACCCGGTTCAAAAAGAGGCTTTTTTTTTTTTTTTTTTTTTTTCAGGGCAGGCTGCCTGGAGTGTGGGGGAAGGGCCTCCTGCATCTGGGCTGGGCTCGGAGCTAAGAATAATGTGGCAAAGACTCTTGACATTTTTTGCTGATGTTGGAAATTTAAAGGAGCCATGGTCTTTCTTTCCTAAGGAGATTGAGTTGGCCGCTTCCCACGTGTCCCTCGAGGGTATGGTTACGGTTTTCACCCAGTACCTTTTTCAATGCCAGACCCTAGGGGCACTGGGGGAGAAGGGTGAGGCCTCTCCCACCCTTCCAAAGTCCCCAGTGACATTCACTTACAATCTCTGGCTGATAACATGGATGCTCAGGCAGGCACTGCAGCTGACAGGCATAGAGGAGGCTTCTGACCAGCGGAACTACACAAGGGGTCCGTGAAGCTGCAGGAGTGTCCTAGCCCCCCACACCCTACTCTAGGGTTTCAGCTTCACTGCTTACAAATGGGGGGCCTTCATCTCTACTTCTCCCCTGCTCCCACTAGGGTTCTGGATTTGTCTAACACAGCAAGTCTCAATTTACCCTCTCTCGATTGGGAAAGCCATAGCCCTCCTAGCTTCTATTCCAACGTTGGTGAGGCCTGGGTGCTGAGAGATGGAAGGGCAGAGAAAAGGGGCGGGCGGGCTGTGTGGGAATTTTTACGTTGGACCTGCTGGGAACCCAGCAAGTTTCCACTACACCCCACCAGCTTTAGTGAGCTTTCTATGACTGCCTCGGTTCACAGCCTATCAAGTGACTTCCAAAAGACCCCAAAGAGCCAATATGAGGATGATAATAGAGAGGGGTCTGGCCTAGGACTAAGGTGGCATCCTTACATTGCAAAGATTTATCCTCATAAGCAGTGTGCCACGGATGCAGGAGGAAGCAAAGGAGAATCGGGACAGCCACCAGTGAAGAGAGGGACACCACCCTGTGCCTGGAAAGTTTACTCAAGATCAGATATGTTCTACAAAACAGTGGTGGGCTGCCTGGAGACAATACCCTGAGCTTAGAGGGAGGGAGGCAGGTGGTTGCCTTTGGGGTACTTTTGGGAGAATACTAGGTTGACAGAAGTAAGTCCTAAACTTTCAGTGGAGTTCACCACCCTCCTGCCCTCTGCCTCCAGAGTCCTGGGACTTCAGGTGTATGACACCAGGCCTGGCACCTTGACTTTTTGATATTTTCCTTCTAAGGTCCTTTAACTGAGATTCTAGCAGGCTAAGATTCCTCCACTAGGTTCGAAGACTTTGTGGGGCTTTGATGTAAGATTATCTATCATCTGTGGTGGTCACTTGAGAATTCACTTACTCTCTGATTCTTTTTTTTTTTTTTTTGGTTTTTCGAGACAGGGTTTCTCTGTGGCTTTGGAGCCTGTCCTGGAACTAGCTCTGTAGACCAGGCTGGTCTCGAACTCACAGAGATCCGCCTGCCTCTGCCTCCCGAGTGCTGGGATTAACTCTCTGATTCTTTGAATCAGGCCTAAACCTATTGGGATCTAATATTTGCCTCAGTCCTTAGAGCAAAAGGCTGGGCTGCGATAGCCAGACCTCTGTGGGGCAGCTGGGTGGGGTGCCCAAACCCTCCCCCACTGTTCCCTGTAATTGTTTGATGCCAAGACTCCAGAGAAATCATCTTTTGGGGTGCTGGCTCTAGTCAGAATTCTGGGAGAAGAGTGGGTTGTTTGAATGAATGAGAGAGAGACTTAATTCAGGGCTTCCTGTGGTTCAGTGGCAGAACCCTTTCCTACTTTTCTTGAGGCCCTGGGTTTGATTCCCAAAGCATTGAAAAGAAAAAGAAAAAGGCCTCTCTATCTCCTCCTCCTTCTACCCCTGCACACCGTCAATTGTCTATTATGCCACTATCAGAAGACTGGGGGAATCCTAAAACATCCCGCCTCACCTACGGGATTCTCTAACTGCACACACCCCTCAGAAAGGACGTCCCTGAGGGCGGGGGCTTTGCCCGGTGTGAGGTTTTGTTCACAATACCTAGAATAGTAAAAAATGCTATGGGGATGGGAGTGGGGGCTGGGGAGCGAGCGGAGGAAAGGGAAGGAGAACTGTGCTTGGCAGGTAAAATGAATAAAAGAAGAAAAGAACACTATGGGTTAACTCAGAGCTCAGAAGGCTATCAGCGTCGGAGGGTGGGGTGGGGCGGATGGGAGAGATAACTGTGAGTCCCTGAGCCCTAAGAGGGAAGGGAAGCACTGGTGGGTAGGGATGGCCAATTCGAGATGAAGACAGGGGTAGTTATGAGAACATCATGTTCCTAGCCCAGGAAAAGAAGGTCATACAACATAGAACTTAACACACACACCCCTCTTCATTTCGGGGACCTCTTCATTTCCAGGGGGGACCGCTTAGCGCTTGTCTCTGAAATCACTTCAACACGTGGCTTCCAGGATGTGGGCCCAGCTGCAACTCTCAGGGCTTCTCCACCCCACGGAGGTTTTAAGGTTGAACCCAGGACTGGAGAAGGGTACTGACCCCTGTCTCTCACTCTCTCTCCTAAAGCAAAGGAGAGGGGCCCCCGACTAAAGGGTGCCCGATTAAAACCTGGCAACAGTGAGCAATCGATCTGCTGGGGCAGATCAGAGAAGGGATGTGTGACCAGAGTACGCTTGTGTGGACAACCTGAGAAGCGGACTCCAGTCCCTGGGAGCAGAACTTTGGAGCTGGAGTCCAGGGATGTCCAGGCTCTAAGGAGCAACGCCCCCAACCCAGCCGGACGAGGGGGCAGTAGGACCCAGGGGCTGGGAGAGCGGCCCGCAGGCACAGGGGCGGGAGCCGGGGCGGTTTGGGGGAGGTCTTTGGCATTTTTTTCTCCTTCTGGGAGCCACGGAGCTCTCCGGAAGCGTTTCCAACTTTCCAGAAGTTTCTTAGGACAGGCAAGAGGGGGTGGGGACAGCCATATATAGATCCCGGCCCCGGGGCAGTGAGTTGAGTAGAGCCTGTCTGAGAGCCGGTGTCCCGTCGGTCCCGGAGCAGCCCGGCCCAGGTGAGGGGCGGGGGCGGCCGGGCGTTTTGACCGAGGGGAATCGGATCAGATCGCTCCCGGAGGGGCTGGGGTCCTGGCACTGGAGGGCAGTGTAAGATCGGACGTAGAGCAGTCTTGCTTGGGGCCAGGTTCAACATCGCGGTCCCTGGAGCTGTAGTCTGGGACGCGGACGGAGCGGAGGAAGTGTGGAGGAGTCCCAGCAGCTCAGGGGAGGGTAAAGGTGGTGGCAGGGACTGAGCAGAGATGACCTTCTGCACAACAGGGAAAGGGGAAAGACCTGATTCTCCCGTCGTCCGTGGGGAAGGACCAGCTTTCTTACTCTGGGGTGAAGGCCCAGGGACCCGCAGTAGTCGATCCCAGCATTCCCACTCCCTCCCCGCCACACGTACACACACAGACTGTGTAGGGGGTCTCTGCCCCTAGCACGAGAGATGCCATAGCCTCGGTTTCTCTTGATCGTGAGTGGGAGTCCCTAGCTGTTAGGGACCCCATGCTTTGGGAGCCGTCACTTTTCAAGTCGCATCCCAGAAGGTGACTGATGTCAGGACTTGACCATTTTTACCCCACCCGAAAGGGGAGTCATCAGGGTCCACCAGGCCCCCGGGTGATTTGAGTCACTCTGGTCGTCTGTCCAGCCATCAAGTTCCTCTGAGGCCCAAGGTACCCAGCCTCAGACGAGAGGAAGAAAGCCTTCCCGGTTTGGTCTAAAGACCTAGCTCTCCACTACCCAAGTTTCCTGCTGGGCCCTCTGGGCCCCAGGGCCCGGATGGAGGACCGTGGAAAAACTGGGGGCTTTGACTGCCTGGAAGTCGAGCCGAGGCCACACCCTTCTGCTCAGAGTTCCTGTACCCATCCCCCATTCCCGTCTGGTCCTTTGTCTCTGTCCCGGGATTCCCTGCAGAGATTTTTTTTTTTTTGGTAGTGGGTTGCTGAGTAACTACAGTGCCACGGTGGTTGGCGGGAAAGCTTTGCCGAGGGCAGAGCCCCTCACTAGAAATCCTGAACTACTTGAGCTGTAGAGGCCCCATTCGGGCCCTGCTTTCTCCCTGTGCAGAATCCACCTCAGCAGTATCCTCCTCCATACTCCTCGTAGCCTTTGGGGGCTGGGCCTGACGGGCCTCTGCTCCCCACGTTCTCTGCGGGGTCCCATTTCTTTACTCTTCTGTTTTCTTTCAGAATGAAAAAGGCAGGCAGTGATCTCCCTCTGAGGCAGTTTCAAGGTACTTTAGACCCTTCAAGTATCTGAGAAACCCCCCGGTGTTTGTTTCCTGCCTCCTGGCATCTGCTCCCCTTCTCCCCCATCCCAGGCTCCCAGGGCCAGTGGTGGGTGTAGCCTTTGGCTTTCTGATATCTTGGTTTTGTTTTGTTTCTGTTTTTTTTTTTTCGCGACTATAAATTGTCTAACCTTGGCCGGAGGGCTGGCATTTAGCTGCGGCAGAAGGGCTGGGCTGTGGGAGCTGGCTTGCTTGCAGAGACTTGCCCACTTTCATTCTTAAGACTGGGTTTAGCATGGTGGCCCTTCTCCCCAGCCCTGTCTCTTCCCTCAGACTTTGGAAGTGCAGGTGTGAAACTATAAAACCCAGGAGACCCCTGGATTCTTCAAGCAGTTCCTCAGCACCCCTAATTCCCAAGCCAGGCTTCTAGGTTTCTTCTGCTCTGCTGGCCTGTAGAGATAAGGCAACTTCTGCCTGCCACGTCAACACCAGGAGCCACACGGCTGCCTGAGGAATCCCAAACTAGTCATTTGGAGCTTTCTGGAGAAGCCCCTCCCAGGTCCTGGTTGGCTGGGCGCGGGGGCTGTCAAGATGGTGGCTGCCACGTGGCAGGGCTAGGCTTCTCTTCCCGTTCCTTAGGCAGGCTTGGTGGTCTCTGCTGGATTAGTGGTTCTTTGAGTAGGTTGGCCACGTGCCTGTGGCTAGGATAGAATCCATAATGCTTCATTTTACCCTCACAATTATCTTTGAGTGTACAATGGATTACGCGGTCACCCTGTCTTCGAGGTCCCATGAGGGAGGAGCATAGTCTGGACATGAGGACCCCACCTCTCTTAAGAGTGAGGCCTCACATCCTCCCCCAGGCATATGAGGCTGTGGTCCTCTATGGTCCTCCATTTCCTCTTCCCCCACTGTTCTTTATGTTGTACCTTCGAGGTCCCCAGAAGGGAAGCAGCTGAGGAGGTGGGGTACTGGACTGGCCAGCAGTCATGTCATCTCAGAAATCCTATACTTTTTCAGTCCGGCTAGGCTCTCAAGGGTCTTACAGAGCAGGGTCCCCCATCCTCCACTGGGATTCTTTCTGATCTTTTTTTGCCTCGTGATCTACTCGCCTGAACTGCTGCATGAGGTAGAGAGGGAGCGATGGGCTGAGGAGGATGTGGGAATAGAAACCTTCTTCATCTATGGGGCTTCTCTTGGGACTCATGCTACTGCTGGAGTTTGGGGAGGGGATATGAAGGCATCTTTGAGGTTCTAGGACAGATGGTGATGTGGCCGTGGCTGTCCCATGGGAAGGCAGGATGGAAGATCTGGCTGTGGCTTTCTGAAGAAAGGAGGGAAAGGGTCGGAGCTCTGCTGAGCAGTGACTCATCCCCTTCCTCAGGATCTTGCCCTTGCTGTGATCTTAGGAAACCCCTGTCGAGTCTAAAGACCTGGTCCCAAGAGCATTTGACTCAGGGGCTGTGTGGGCAGATGCACAGGCCACGCCCCTGCTAAGAGAGAGGTTTGGGGGTACCTGGAGACCCTGCTCGGGATTCGGGAAAGAGTTTGAGGCTGGGTGGTAACACGTTCATATACACACTCAAGGTCACTTTAGCGGCTGCAAGTGAGGCCTCTGGGTTCCCCAATTTAATGAGTGAACCGGGCAGTGACTTATTAATGTCCCAGGGCAGAATGCAAGGCACAGAGAGAGCCGGGCCTTCAGCAGTATCTCACGTGGTATCCCCTGCTCAGACATTTGGCCTTCCTACAGATTCCCAGCCCAGCTGCTGCCTTCTCCCAACTGACAGAGGCCCTGAGAGAAGCCATTCTGGCCAAGTGGCCCTGACACTTAGGAACAACTATGCCAAATGCTAATCCTTGGGATGTTGTATGGGACCAGATATGTATACTAGGTTTCCAGCTCTGGTGGCTACAGCCTACTCCGGGGCAGCTCTAGATTCATAATTAACTTCTAAATAAGTATAAGTATTGAATATCCTGTGGAAGATAGCAGCGGGTGGCCTGGTAATGTGTCAGGAACTTTGTTCTAGGTAAGGAGGTCAAAGTGTGTGGCCCGAGTCAGGTCTGGGCTACAGAGCTGAGTTCTCTTGCCCCTGTCCCCTTGGTGACTTGGTGGGTAGGCTAGGGAGAAGGTGTGAAGTTCAGGGTGGTTCTCTCTCTGTACCCCTCTCAGGTCCTCTGTGGTGCACACGGCTCACCTCCCAGCCATGCGCTCTCTCCTGGCCACCCTCTGCCTCTTGGCTGTGGCACTGGCAGCCGAGGTGAAGAAGCCTGTTGAGGCGGCAGCCCCCGGTACTGCCGAGAAGCTGAGTTCCAAGGCGACCACCCTGGCGGAGCGCAGCACAGGTCTGGCCTTCAGCCTGTATCAGGCCATGGCCAAAGACCAGGCGGTGGAGAACATCCTCCTGTCCCCCTTGGTGGTGGCCTCATCTCTGGGTCTGGTGTCCCTGGGTGGTAAAGCCACTACGGCGTCACAGGCCAAGGCGGTGCTGAGCGCGGAGAAGCTGCGGGATGAGGAGGTGCACTCGGGGCTGGGTGAGCTGCTACGCTCCCTCAGTAACTCCACCGCGCGCAACGTGACCTGGAAGCTGGGCAGCCGCCTGTACGGGCCCAGCTCCGTGAACTTCGCCGACGACTTTGTGCACAGCAGCAAGCAGCACTACAACTGTGAGCACTCCAAGATCAACTTCCGGGACAAGCGCAGTGCCCTGCAGTCCATCAACGAGTGGGCCTCGCAGACCACCGACGGCAAGCTGCCCGAGGTCACCAAGGACGTAGAGCGCACAGATGGGGCGCTGCTCGTTAACGCCATGTTCTTTAAGCGTGAGTCTCGGGATTGGGGTGAAGGAGAGGCGGGACCCTTTCCCAGTCTCGCGAGCTTGCTTTTCCTAATACTAAATCCTTCATGGCTTCTGGTCTGAACATGATAACTACAACTGTCAGAGGCAAGGCTTATTGCTAAACCCTTTTCACGTGGGAGGAACTAGATCCAGTCTGGGAGCCCAGCAGGAGTCTCTAGGATAGGACTATACTTCGCCACCTTAGGGTTCTTGTTTGTGTTAGTTGGAACCTTTTTGAGTCAGTAATCAGTTCTGCTTCAACCAAATGAATTAAGGAACCACGGGTGCAGGGTTAGCCCCATCTCACAGTTAAGGAGACAGAGGCCCAGCTAGGTGGAAAAAGACAGGTACCAGGTGCATCTGAATTGACTGAAGGTTAGATCTGGGGTTTGTGGTTTTGTGTAAGTATCCAGATGTGGGGGACTGACTGACCTAAGAGCTTGCTGGCAGGTGAAGGTGACCCCTGGTTTACAAATAGGCCATGCTAGGTGAGGAATTAATTGTCATTAGTCTGTCTGGACTGGGATGTAGGTCTGGTTGGGACTTAGACCACTGTCGTATGCTTTTGGCTATCTTTCTGACCATGCAAAACTTAAAGAGAAGAAAGTTTTTAAAACTAATTTACTATTTGAATGTGTATGTGTCTAGCCTTGAACTTGTGGAGAAGAATTAAGGGTGACCTTTGCTCATTCCTGGCCAAGGTACAGATCCAGCCTCAGTTATCCAGTAGGGAGGAAAGCCTCCCTCAGCAAGTTTCCCAGACATTGACAGATACCATCCAAACGTGGGGACACGAGCTTCTTGCAGTTGATCAGAGAGACCTGCATGCTCAGCAGGGAACACGTGCTCCGTGGACTGAGGACTTGCCATACGTGAGAAAACAAAGCGTGTGGCATGGATAGAGTCTAGGGTGCATAGTTGGGACGGCTGTGAACTGATCGTGTCTGAGGAACACAGCTCACTGACATCTTTTCCTGTTTCTCCACCATAGCACACTGGGATGAGAAATTTCATCACAAGATGGTGGACAACCGTGGCTTCATGGTGACTCGCTCCTATACAGTGGGTGTTACCATGATGCACCGGACAGGTAGGCATTGTCAGACCGAGAGTCAAGGGGTGGGGTATCAGAGTGCCCAGAACCTGCTGTGCCCCTTACCTCCCTTCCTCTGCTTTTCACACAGGCCTCTACAACTACTATGATGACGAGAAGGAGAAGCTACAGATCTTGGAGATGCCCCTGGCCCACAAGCTCTCCAGCCTTATCATCCTCATGCCCCACCACGTGGAGCCTCTCGAGCGCTTGGAGAAGCTGCTGACCAAAGAGCAGCTGAAGGCCTGGATGGGGAAGATGCAGAAGAAGGCTGTCGCCATCTCGCTGCCCAAGGGAGTGGTGGAAGTGACCCATGACCTGCAGGTGAGGGCCGGGGGTAGGGGCTAGGGCGGGCTTCACCTAGTTGCTCGGCAGGTCCATCCTGTATTCCCGGGGCATCTAGGTAGTGCTGGGCTTCACTAATACTGAGAAGTAGGCTCTGCCTTTGGGAGGATGGTGTGGGTAGTTGTCAGGGTTCGCGGATGAGCCCCACGTCTGGGCACCACTGTGTCGGGGTCTGGTGATATCCCAGACCCTAAATTGTTTTCTCTCGATTAGACCCCAACATAAACAATCTCTCCCTCTCTGGAGTGTGTCTGGGATAGCACCCGACTCCGACAGTTCGTACTGAAAACAGTTTGAACAGCTGCTGGGAATTGTCCCTATGCAGCTGCAGCCCATAACGGGCTGAACCCTCTTAAGAGAATTCCACACAGATGTGCGTATAGGCCATTTCAGTCTTAGACAATTCCTCTTCGATGGCTTTCATTGCAGATAACCCTAGACTGTGTCAAGTCAACAAAGCTAGTGAGGGGAAAGGAGGGTACAGATCCTGGTGGTATACAGGGTAGCGAAGGGAACCGTGGTTCGAAGCCTCTACCACCATGCCTGGAGCAATGTGGCTAGGGGTTGACTGTCTCCTTTTGGAGAAGCCTCCGGGGTGGTGTGGATGGAGGATGCAGGTGTAAGAGCCTAGAGTACGTGACCTCACTTAGCAACCGCTCCCATAGAAACATCTGGCTGGACTGGGCCTGACGGAGGCCATCGACAAGAACAAGGCAGACTTGTCTCGCATGTCCGGCAAGAAGGACCTGTACCTGGCCAGCGTGTTCCACGCCACTGCCTTCGAGTGGGACACAGAAGGCAACCCCTTTGACCAAGACATCTATGGGCGTGAGGAGCTGCGCAGCCCCAAGCTGTTCTATGCCGACCACCCCTTCATCTTCCTGGTGCGAGATAATCAGAGCGGCTCCTTGTTGTTCATCGGGCGCCTGGTCCGGCCCAAGGGAGACAAGATGAGAGATGAGTTGTAGAGTCCCGGAGTGGTCGTGGCATGGCAGGAAGTGGTCAACGGTTCCTGAGACACATGGGTGCTATTGTGGGGGGAGGGGGGCGCCAACCTTGAATATTCCATGGGGTGGGGGTGGGGTTGGCAATGCAGATCAGAATTCCCGTCCGTCTGAATAGACATTTCAGGCTAGAATCCACTCCACTAGAATATGGGGCCCAGATACTCTGATGCCAAATTCAAGGGTGTCTCAGCCATCCTTCCCTGCCCTCCAAGTTCTAGATCCAATCTGCCTCAGTCAATCAGTGTTCGTATTTATGGCCGAGTCCCTTTCTTATCTGTGAGACAATCGAGTTGGGGGCAGGGCAGCCCTCTTTCTCACCCTCCCCTCAGCCCTCCCCAGTTCTCTCTCGCTCATCTCCCACTCCCTTTAACCACAGAACTAGGTGCTGCAGCCCCAAGACTGGCCACCCTTAAAATGATCCTTGCCCAGCGATGGGAGTTGGGAGGCAGAGCCTAGGAGGGACCTCCTGGCAAACCCGGCTCTAGGGCCGCTACACTGGGCATTGCAGGGGTGAACTTGTGTTTTTCTCCCTTTTTAGTTTTTCAAAGATGGGGAGGGTAGGGGAGTACATGAGCCTGTGTTGCTTTCAAAATGAAAACCTAATTTGTACAATTTTTTTTTTGAATAAAACTTTTCCAATAAAATGTTACGGGAGCGTGGACGTAGATGAAAGAAGATTCCCATTTCATTTTTTTTTTCCAAGAGACAAAGTCTGTGCTTTAAGCAGGCCATACCTAGCTCTGGAACGCTGGCCGATGACTGAACAGTGGCCTATGGTCACTACTGTGTGCTGACTGGGGGCTATGTTCTCTTCTGAAACCCTGGAGAAGTGAACCCGGGCACCCCGGTCCTACACTTGGAGGGGTCTTGCTTGTCAGCCCTCTGGTCTCAACCTAGGGGCCACAGAGGGCACATGAGCAATTAATAGGCTTACTGCTTGGTCTAAGCTGTACAGGGGAGGCTAGTGAAAATCCTCCTTCCAGAGATACCTCACATACTGGGTTTGTGACCAAGGAGGAACCCACAGCCCCCGTCCTCATGTCTGCCTCCTGTGGTCCTTAGGATGCCTCAGGATGGAGATAGGAGTGCAGAGGAGGAGGCAGAGGAAACTGGCACTGAGCTCCACCTCTGCTGGCTATGACCTTGTGCAGCTCACGCCTCTCTCTGTGTTCCCTCTACCGCCAAGTCCCCCTGGAGGGGTTTGGGCCACCGATGGTCCCTTACCTTGGCCAGACAAGTCAACCAGGTGGAGAGGGAGCTGTAGAGGGATACCCCTTTCTCAGCACCACCCCGTCGAGTTTAAACAAAACTTTAGAATCTCAGACCCGACCTGTCCTTTGAACTCAATCCATTAGATGTCCACTCTCAAGGGTCTTCATCTGGAAATGGACACTTGGGGTTAGTGACCATCTTGTGCATTCAGGGCTCACTACATTCCAACGAAGCCTTTGCAGTGAGTGTCAGCTGCTCTTGAGAGGCCATGCAACACAGCCAGTCCCATGCCTACGCCAGCTTCTCTGTTACATTTTCTCATTTCTGAAGCATTGGGATACTGTGCTGTATGTCTAGCACAGTGCTCGGCACACTGCCTAATATAAGAGAGGTGGTCCAGTGGTTCTGTGTTGCCTAGCAACACCACCGAGGAATAGGACTCCCTCCCTCTTCCCCAGCAACCATGAGCTGTCTACACCTCCTCTCTCCCGCCCCCCATCATGATGAAATGCTGATCACTCCAGTCTTGTGTAGGTAGCTGTTCTCAGCTGCGTCTAGTTCCTGTTTGATTCCCACAGGAGCCTCCAGGCATGCCCATGTGATAGGTGTTAGAGGGGAAAGGATTATCTGAAAGATGATAATAATAATAACCCACTCCAAGTCTTCTCCCCAGCATAAGTCAGAAGGAAAACTGATTTGGGGTAAATCACAGACAGACTTGAACAATGCAGGGGGTTGTTTTGTATGTGTGCGTGTGCGTGTATGATGTTTGTGTGTGTGCGCGCGTGTGTGTGTGTGTGTGTGCGCATGCGTGTATGATGAGTGTGTGGTATGTGTTTGTGCACGTGTGCAGAGGTCAGAGGACAACTTTTGGCTCCCTCCCCTTATGTGGGTTCCAGAGATCAGCTCAGGTCCTCGGGTTTTGCAAGCCTTTAACCTGGTGAGAGCCAACCCACCAGCCCTTGGAGTGGTTTCTGTCACATTGGCTTCGCTCCTGTGATTTTCCACATGGGTGACATGGTTCTGGGTTCTGCTGTGAGCCTGTTCTGACGGTGGCTTTAGTCAGGCTGTTCTAGACAGGGTGTGTTTGTGAGAACGTATGTTGTCACTTGGTGTGAAGCTAGCGGACCATTTCCCTCTCTTTCTCTATAAGGAGATCCTGGTGAAATTTTCTTCCTCTTGATGGGGCTGACAGTGCACCTTTCTCATCTTGTCTTAAATCTCTGGCTTTCTGTTATGACTTATTGGTAGGGATCAGGACAGCATTCTGCCCACCACATCAGTTATACCCCGGTCCTAGTAAGTGGCAGGTCTTGCAGATGCATCAAAGCAGGGAAGACTGACTGCTCAGCCACCATAGTCGGTACGGTACTTGCTATATACAATGGTTGGCTTTTATTGCCACCATGATATAAACCTAGTCACCTGGAAAGAGGGAACCTCACTTGAGGGTTCATCCCCACCAGATATGAGGCTGTGCCTTTCCGCATTGTACTCTTGAAGCTAGGAGTTAGCTTGAGCCTCAACCCACCTTACATCTTATTATTACAAGACCAGAGTTGTTTTGCTAGGCATGGCAAAAGACACAGGAGTCCCAGCACTTAGGAGGCTGAGGCAGAAAGATTCCCCAAAGCTATGGGGACCCTGTCTCAAAACAGGCAAACAAACAAAAATAAGCCCCTAGACCTGTACAGTAACAATGAAAATGGATTGAGATTCCTTACAGCAGAGACCCCACTTCTCCACAGAGCACACGCTTTGGGGAGAGACTGCTGCATGTGTGACTGGGCGGGGAACTTGGATTATTTAAATTTATTTAAAAGTAAAAACTGTGCGGTGGTGATGCACACCTTTAAGTCTCAGCACTTGAGAGGAAGAGGCAGGTGGATCTCTGAGTATGAGGTCAGCCTGGGCCACAGAGTGAGTTCTAGGGCAACCAGGGCTACATAGAGAAACCCCGTTTCAAAAACAATAAACAAAAAAATACAAAACAAAACAAACAAAACCCAAAACACCTATTTTATGGACACAGTAGCTCACACATGTCTGTAATTCAAGTACTTGGAAGGCAGGGGCAGAAGGATCCTGAGTTCAAGGCCAGCCCAGTTTACACAACAAGACCCCACTATGTAACCTGGCTGAACTTTACCCACCGGGTTCAAATTATTCTCCTTCTTCAACCTCTTGAGCGGTTGGGACCATGGTCCGGTACCACTGTCCCCAGCTAATGCAATGTTTATAAATCTCATATGCAGTTGCCAAGGATACAGAGTGAGCAACAGCAGTGTTGAGTCTCATTAGAGACTCCTGAGACGATCAGTGAGCTTTACCACTGACCCCGTGACCAACAAGAGTCACCCCTAACTTCCCCAGCTCAGTTGAAGGCCTGCTTCTATTTCATCTGTGGGCTTCAGCTCTGATTCATCCAGAGCTCAGCCTGCTGGGATTGGCCTCTGGTGAGCTTTCAAGGCTCAGGTCCTTGCAGTACCTTGGCACTTATGTGATGGACCCCGCCCTTAGTCAGCCGGCATTGTTTACTGATGTGCGGCTATTTCCTGGGGATCGGAACATCTCCTCCTAGAGGGAGGCTGCAATGTGCAGAAGGTGAATGGAATTTAAAAGTCAGGAGACTCCTGAAACATACAAGATTCCCAAGGCCCCACCTCAAAGCTACATGAGTAAGGATCTCAGGAGCTGGAGATTATCCAGCAAGTCATGCAGAGGTCTCCAGGGACACAGTCTTAATGAGTCTTGAGCTGATGAGTGACGCAACTCCCTTTGAGCCAGACAAGCTTCTCCTGCAGGTAACCCCTTACCCACAATTCTGTTAGTGAGCCCAGTAAACTCACTGGTCGCTAAACTAGATGTGTGGGATCCATTAGGGGCAAATGGATATCTGCCCGTGTCCATCTGTCCAGGGAAAACCACCCAGCACCCATGCACCCCTGGGTCATGCTGACAGGTGTGTGTTTCTGACTTCACAGACTGACTGACCCGCTCTCCGGTGTGCATGGCATGCACACACACAAGCATACACGCTACACGCTCCAGCACACAGAGCCAGAGTAAGACACTGTTGAGCCAGAGGGACCGGTTTTATTAGATTCCAGCAAGACTATACAGCATGGTTTCATGCAGAATAAATATATGTCTTTGCCTCCCCAGGAGGGGAGCTCTTCCATGGCCTGCTCCTTCATGGCATTTCAGGGGAATCAAGGGGATCCCTCAAAATATTCTGCATGGGGAACGGTTGGGATCATGACTGGGGGTGAAGGTGACACTGTGGACAGCTGAGGGCCTCTGGGACCTTGAATCTTCAGAGGGTCAGGGGCCGCAGGACCTTGGTCCTTTGTTGGGGCTGGCACCAGGGGATCCTGACCCTTCAGAGGTACTGGGAAAAGAGGGTCTTGATTCTTTACAGGCCCAAGGACCACAGGGCTTTGATTCTTTGAAGGTTCTGGGACCACAGGACCTTGATCCTTGGCTAGTGTTGGGATAATGGGGTCTTGGCTCTTCACCGACTCAGGGGCCACTGGACCTTGGATCTTTACAGGTGCTATGAACACGGAATCATAGGCCTTCCTCTGCCCGGGGACCACGGTATCTGTACCTATACCTTTGACTGGCTCTGGGTCAGCTAAGCCTTGCTTCTTCACAGACTCAGAGACCACAGGGGTTTCATTCTTCAAAGGCGCCGTGATTGTGGCATTCTGGTCCTTCCTACGCTCAGGGACCACGGGAGTTCCCTCTTTCCCAGGTTCGGGGGCCACAGGACTGGTGTCCTTGAGAAGTGCGGGTGTTGGGGAGCTTTGATCCTTCGCTCTGGCTGGAACCACGGGACTCTGATTCTTCAGTGGCTCCGGCAGCAACGGGCTTTGGGCTTTGGCTGGCGCTAAGATGACAGAATCTTTGTTCTTTAAAGGCTCGGATGCCACGTGGTCTTGATCCTTGACTGGTGCTGGGGCCACCGGACCCAGATCCTTCATGGGCCCTAGGAGTACAGCACCTTGATCCTTTGGAGGGCCCAGGGGTGGAGGGCCTTGATCCTTTATGGACCCTGGGGCCATGGGACCGTGATCCTTTGACAGTTCTGGCACCATGGGGCCTTGGTCCTTCAGCGGCTCTTGGACCACAGGACCTTGGCCTTTCGAAAGCCCTGGGACCACAGGACCTTGATCCTTGTGGGGTTCTTTGGCTACAGGACTTTGATTCTGTGCATCACTGGCGGGTTGGACCCGGCTCCTGCAAAGGAGAGAGAGGCGGTCACTGAGGGTCAAGCATCGGCCAGGGAGAGGGCAGAACACAGATTGCCTGATGAGACTCGGCCTCGTAGGGCCTGGGCAGGGTAGCTCTTAGCAGAGAATCAAGAGGAAGTCAGACTTCTGCATCCAGAGGGGGTGCAGGGTGGGAGGAAGGGCAGCCCAGGGAGTCAGTTGTTCAATGTGTTTGCCAATTGATTATAACCTGCATGTGGCAGAGGGCACGGTGCCTGGGAGATAGCAGCAGTAATGCCCCTAGATTTGAACTGCCCAGTGGGGACCACAGCAGGCCCCCCCATCCATACTCCATCCAGCCCTAATTCTTCCTATACTTCCGGATCCATCCTTGGAGCCTTGTCTTAACTATCTGCTCAATGCTTATGGAGACCCAACGGCTTTGTCATTTTTCTAGTCTTTTCCAAGGTTCCTTTCCTTCCTTGACTCTATTAAGGGGTGGTTACTGGCAAGGACAAGGGTTTATGGCATATCAGGAAAGGGTGGTTAAGAATATCCTTCTTACCACCCCCCCACACACACACACAAGAGAAAGAGTAATCATTCATGTTTAGAATAGTCCGCACATGGTAATAATAAAAATGAATTGTTTAAAATATAGCTGCTCAGCTCTCTGCATACAGTGTACCCCACATTGCCTGCACCACTCCCCACGCCAGCCTTCAGCAGACAACTAGGGGCTCCCCACCCAGGCCCCTGGTACCCTTTCTCTATCGGCACTTCCACTCCCTCCCCAGACTCTTGAATTCATTGGTTCTAGAGATCCTGCTTTATTCCCCAAATCCAAGTGCCCAAACCCCTCCCCAAAGCCTTCCTGGGATACTTGCCCTATGTGACTGCTATCTCCCACCCATCCCTCGGTCCACGCTCATTGCAGAGCGCATGCGTGAACGCCGCCACCTGAGGGCCAACAACGCCAACTCAGACCCGGCTGTTCTGGAGCCTTCTGATCTACACCGCACACACCTTCCTCGTAGGCCAGGCTGAAAGATGCCGCTCAAGACTGGCATTGCTCAACCCGTATTACAAACCCTTGCACACCCAGGCACATTCCACCTGCCAGATCACTTCTTCCTACTGCTCATGCCGGCAAGACAGAAGCCCTCTGAAACACACGGGTGTGAGACACACCCTGCTTGTTCAGCTCAGAAGCTGAGCTCTGGAGACAGCAGGTGAAAGGAGGTGTGGTACCGGCAGGAACTAGATCCTAAATCTTTCTGCTTCTGGGGCCTCTGTGCTTTCTCTCCGAGGGCTTGGCTCACAGCAGTCTTTAGTACAAGACACTTCCCGGTTATTATTCATTTAGACTTCATAACAACAAAATCTGTAAGGTTAGACCCAAGTTAGCATTTTAATAGACCCTGACAGGATATATATATCAGATTTCCTGGAACTGGAGTTGCGGATGGGTGCGTGCCACCTCGCAGGTGTTGGAAATCTAACCTGGCTCCACCCGAAGAGCTGCTGAGTCAGCTCTGTGCCCCCAGTCAGATTTCTCTTTTTTGTTTCCCTTTTCTTTTTGGTGCTGCAGGACTAGGGCTGGAACACAGGGCTTTTGGTCCTATAAAGTAAGTGCTGGGTGTACCACTGAGCCACATCCCTGGGGATGACTTTGAGCGTCTGCCTCCTGCCTCTACCACTAGAATGTTAGGATCACAGGGGTGCTGCATTTTTTGTTTGTTTTGTTTCCATACAGTTCGAGAACGGAACTAGGCAAGTACTCTACCCCCTGATATTTTGCTAGCCCTTCCCTACCTCAGGATATTTTCTCAGCTGATTACAGATAACCTATGGGCCTCTGGCTTCTCATCTATTCATTGTTTGTACTGATATTAATGCAGGAATACGTAATGATTGGCAGGCAGGGACACAGAGCGTGTTGAACCATGGTTGGCACCATGCAGTTGTATAAGTCTCTAATTAGGAGCAAAACACCACATATCCCGCTTATTTTTGCTCCACAGTGCAGCTCACTGCTGTGTTTAGGATCTCAGACTGCCTGGGGATGGCTGTCTCAGCAGATTGCACAGTTATGATGTAAGTAGCCTGTCTATCCTGTCCCTGCTGCTATCATTGAACAATACAGAGGCAAGAGAAGGCCAGTTCAGCCTTCTGGCTCAGCGCCACACGGAGCCTAGCTGCCCTGGCCAGGCTGTCACCGTAGAAGCTAAGAGTAAGTAAGCAGAAAGCAAAGCAGGGCTGTGAGAGGGTGCAGAATCCAAACGGGCACTAACGACCCTCCAGCGTCAAAGAACTTAGGAGGGACCCAAGCAGGAACCTTGTTAGATTTGTCTCTTCAGATCTTTGGGTGACCTGGGTGCCATCTTAAGGAAGCTCAGGAAGAACGACCGGGCCAAACTCAGGACCTCCGCTGCAGACGCTATCCCATCAACAGGGCATTAGCGCCCCCTGCTGACACAAAGTTTATAAACTCGAGCTGGGTGCTTGCAGCCTTGGGTCTATGCCTGAACCTTCTCTGCCATGTTTCATCAATACGGCTCTAACCCCATATTGATCTGTCAGTAAACCTTTACCTTAGTAGTTAAATCTTCTTAATTATGAGTTTTAGGATTAAGATTAGAAATGGTGGCCAGCAAGATAGCCTGCTTCCAAGCGTGACACTCCCTTCATTTTCCCGAACCCACATAACGGAAAGAACCAACTTCCACAAGTCCATTCTCTGACTGACACATGTGTGCATTTTCCCATATACATGCATGTGCACACCCGCATAAATAAATGTAATTATAACTTTTTTAAAAAGACAAAAAGGGGCTGGAAAGGTGTCTCAGAGGTTAAGAGCATTTGCTGCTCTTCCAGAGGATCTGAGTTCAGTTCCTAGCACCCACGTGGTGGCTCACAACTGACTGTAACTCCAGTTGCAGGGGATAGGAAACCTCTTCTGATTTCAGTAGACTCCTGCATGCATGCACAGAAAGCACTCAGACACACACACACACTCAGACACACACACACACTCAGACACACACACACACTCAGACACACACACACACACACACACACTGCATGTTTTTAAAAGACTAGAAATGAGCTTGCCGGGCAGTGGTGTCACACACTTTTAATCCCAGCACTTGGGAGGCTGGGGCAGGTGGATCTTTGTGAGTTTGAGACCAGCCCGGTCTACAAGAGCTAGTTCCAGGACAGACTCCAAAGCCACAGAGAAACCCTGTCTCGAAAAACCAAAAAAGACTCCATTGGAGAAATGAGCTAAATAAACTCAAAATATGCCTCTCTTCTTCTTCTTCTTTTTTTTTTTTTTTTTTGTTATTAGCTTTAAGAAAAGTCTGTGTAGATTTAGTTCAGAAGTTCAAGTTAGTTTGGTGAATTAGACCATCTAAAATTAGCTTATTACTCCAATATAAAGCATGTAATGAAATAACTAAGTTGCACTTATAAATTATTTGATTATTTACATAATTTTTGCAAATTCAGTCAAGACACAAACAAATAATTTTTAAAAATTCTGGGGAATTGGGGCTGTCCCTCAGTGGGCAGCCTGTTTGCGTGGCATGGACAAAGCCTGGGTTCCATCTGAGAACCGTATAAACTAGACCCGGAAGCCAGGCCTGTGTCCCATCACTTGGGAGGAGGAGGAGGGGTGGCAGGAGGACCATGAGTTCACGGTTATCCTGACTACATTAAAAGTTGGAGGCTCACCTGGGCTTTATGAAACCTTTCTCAAAACACAAACCCAAAACCACCTTCTGGCTTATGACACTTGTAAGGAAAACCCAAGCATGTGTCTCTGACAGTTTATCAGAAGTAAAATCTGGGAACGAAAGCAGCTCTAGGGAATGAGTCATCCGATCAGCCCGTGGGTCTTTCGGATACACAGCCCAACAGCAGGATGCTGTTTTCCTCCTATTGGCAAGAGGCAAAAACAAACTTCTGTGCTGTACCTGAGCACTTCTGGTGAGTGCCACACAAGAACCGGACAATGCCAAGTGTGGTGGTGGCACACACCTTTAATCCCAGCACTCGGGAGGCAGAGCCAGGCAGATCTCTGTGAGTTCGAGGTCAGCCTGGTCTACAGAGCGAGTGCCAGGTCAGGCTCCAAAGCTACACACAGAAACCCTGTCTCAAAATAAAATAATAAATAAATAAATAAATGCAGCTATATGCATTTGAACATTTGAATGGCTGCCACTCTCCTGCCCATGGGTCCCACTCCTTCCCATTTTCCAGCTTTCACACTAGCTAAATCTCCCCTCCCCCACAACGGTCCCTTCCCTCTGCACCCTGCACCCATTTCTCAGCTCACTGCAGCTGCCCTAGAGAACCTGCCCTGACCCCAGTCAGGGCTCCAGGGAACCCACCAGCTCTCTCCAACCCTTCCTATGCCATCTGGATGTGTCCAGAGGGCGGGGACCAGTGTTTGCTCACAATTGTATCTTCTGCATTTTACACACCATATCGCCCACGGACAGGACCAAGCTACAGGGCTGAGTGTTTGTCCAGTGAATGCATGAACAGGAATATTTTCTGCATTGGGCTCTCTTATTTCAAATGAACATTTCAAGGCTGTGTGAGACACGGAGTCTCAGACACCGCACTCTCTGCCTCTCGTTTCCATGGAGACAGTCAATGCCTCTAGAGTCCAGGGACACTGGATCCATTCTCCCAGAATCTGGGCATGAAAGTGGGTGTGCCTGTAGTCCCAGCAATTGGGAGGCTGAGGCAGGAGGGTTGCTGTGAGTTCAAAGCCATTTGAGGATATGTATTAGGACAGCTTGGGTCACAGTGAAATCTTGTCTCAAAAAACAAACTAAAAATCTCACCAAACCAAACAAGTAACAAACTCTCTCTCTCTCTCTCTCTCTCTCTCTCTCTCTCTCTCTCTCTCTCTCTCTCCACACACACACACACACACACACACACACACACACTCCAAAAACACAGAATCTAGAGATCAGGCTACTGAGTCCTGCCCTGCACTGCACTAGCTGCCACTGGTTCCTGGCCTCCCTCCCTCCCTCTGCCGCTCCAAAAGTCTAATCCTTTTTCTTCCTAGATTTCCTCCTATTGTATCAGTGATGAGCGACGTGCCTGATGGCATAGAGTCCTGTCCAGAAAAAAAACAGGAGAAAGAAAAAGACCTTTGCTAACTGAGCAATAGCTATGTGCCAGCTGCGTCAACCCTACATTATTTCATGTAATGTAAGAACCAAACTCCAGAGGTAAGCATGTATGAGCTGGCTCAAGACCAGAAGAGCCGGGCTCAAATGCTGGCCCAGCTCCTTCCTAGCCATGGGCGGAGGTCATGGGCACTTAATTCTCTAAGCCTTGCTCTCCTAATCTATAAAAGGGGATTGGCTGGTAGGCTGCTCACAGAGACGCTCAGAGCACAGGTTGAGTGCTCAAATATTATCCTCCAGCACCTTAGTGAGTGGGGAGAATTGGACACAGAGGGCAGCAGACAGACTGACACCATGGCTTTGTCTTTTCACCGCCTGCTCTGTGGGTCCCCACAGACACGCTCGTGTTCCTGGGTACAACAGTTACAAACTCAGAGATGGGAAATGCAGCCCCAGAGGGGCCTTGCCAGAGAGACTATCTTTGGAAGGCTCCTTATTCTCAGGAAGACTCCATGGAGATGGAGAGGGCTCTCCTACTCTCTCTCTGCCAGGACATGGTGGGAGCCTCTGCTTTGGTAATCTCTGTGTTGTTTGGCAACTGTTCTGCCTCTCCTGCTAGACTGTGGGCTCTGCTTTATCTTCCTTTCAGGGTATCTAGCAGAGTGTCTGGCAGACGCGGTAGGACAATAGCTGGGGGGGGGGGGTGTGTGTGACCTTTTCTCTTTGTCCTCTGATCAGCCCCAGACATACGCTCAGAACACGACATCACCACCAGTGAACAGGAACCACACCAGCCCTGCCTGGTCCTAACCCTGATTGGCCTGCGTCTTTTCAAACAGGCTCAACGTTCTCTCTAGGATCAAAGACATGACTTTGCTGGGAAGCCTTCCCTCTCTGCTCCATGAAAACACAGCCCACATAGCCAGACTAGAGGTACCTGGGGCCATCAGACCTCCTGACTCTCTGCTGGCATCTTCCTGGTCCTCACTGCCTTTAGTGCTCAGTTATGGGTCCATAGCCCTTAGTGACCCAATCCATGTCTTGGTCACTTGGGTTTGACACTCGGGACCACCACACTGCCTACCCCAGAAGGGACAGCAGTCATGTCCTCGACCCAGCTTATACCCCACAGCCAAGAACTCAGCTGCCCACTGTCCTGCATGGGGTCTCAGTCAGCTCCCACCACTCAGGGCCAAATTAGATTGGAAAGCTAGACTACAGACATGGCCTCCAGACCGAACACACCCCTGCCATATGGCCTTCCTGCTCTCCTTGCCTGCCCGGATAGGAGATCCTCTTCAGGTGAAGATTCAGCTCTATGGCTGCCTCCCCAGTGGAACTATCTCTGAGTCCCACTTCGTGCCCTTCCCAGCGGGCGATAGCGAGGCTGTAGTTGTCTCCAGAGTGGCCCTCTATGGGTGTTGATGATGCTTGCTGCTCCCCTCCCTTCCGGCTTTTCCTCCCTTCTTCCCTCCTCTAACATTCCACACATGCCTACTGAGTGTGTGGCCACTGGATATAGTTGGGAACCAGGGAGCTGCGGCGCGGGCTGGCACTCGAGAGAACTGGCATCCTAAATGAGGAGCTAAAACTAACTTGCATAAGATCAAATCCTAATGACCACGCGTATAAGACGTACATCTTCCTAGCTATGCTCGCCTCAGAATCTCTGGTCCTCTTCACCCTGATATCTCAGTTAGAGAATCTTCCATATGACACAGGCTTTGGTTTTCAAACAACGCACAGGCACCGCACCTTGGGATTGAAGAAGAAAGGAGGCTCAGAAGGGAAGTACGAGCTGCCTAGTGTTGTGCAGACAGAACAAGCAATGCCAGGACTCCATGGAGGAGCTTGCTCCTCTCTTCACACATAGAGACCCAAATACATGCATAGCATCAGAACCAGGTTTGGCTTGTGCTGCCACTGACTAGTCCTGACTGGCGCTGAAGACCTCTGCAGGTCCCAGCTCTGAGCTCCCAGCTTCATCTCCCGAGAAAGACATCTTCTAGAACAGTTCCTAGCAAGTGCCAACTCAGTGGCCCATCTTCCCAGCCCTTCCTGAATCCACCAAGCCAGATCACGCCATCCCCACGTTTACCTCCAGTTGGCAACGCACCCTTACAGAGAAAACAGCTCCAGGAAGCAGCAGCTTCCTGACCCAAGGGCACCATAAGCCCTACCTGAGCACAGTAGCCGTGAGGACACCAGTCGGGCAGAGTGCACCCATGGTGGCTCAACACATGGCAGAGCAGCTGGAATCACAGGTAGGAAGGGAGATGCTGCATCCACAAGGCTTACCCCCAGGGGCGTGCCCCCACCCTCCCCGTTTGGTTGAGAATCTGAGGCCTCCATGTGGAAGGCCACTGTAGTCCCTGAGAAGGGGACGAGAGGGGGGAAGCTGTTTACAGGAGGATGCAGTTGTTCTGCCATAGCAGGAATCCAGGCTGCATCCAAAGGTTGGACCCAGATGAGCTGCAGCGTCAACCACTGACTTCAAACCCAGGCTCATACTCAGTTGTGGGATTTTTATCATTTAATCAACCGAGTTTTCATCTCTTTATCTGAAAAGAACCTTATTATGGGCACAAGTGGTGTAAGAGCCAAATCAGTGTTTGTTCCTGTTCCTTTTCTGTGGGCTGGACCAGCTCTGCAACTTGCAAAAGCCAGAGTCTCGGGGCAGATTCCTGGTTCCCAGGGCCCTCTAGAACTGTGGGCCTCCTTCTCTCCTTGTGGGTATGAGTTTCTAAAGTCAGGATAAGTGGCTAAATTGCCCTATAAATATATTTACTCATTTATTTAAAAACCATTAAACATCTTTTCTAGATTTGATTTTCTAAGAATGGAATAAATTCCCAGTTGTACCTATAAGAAGTATTATAAAAAGCATATTTGGTCATGTTAACTCTAAGAAGGCAAGTCAAGGGCAGGGTTGATCCTCTGAATGGGTTGCCAAGAACCTAATAACCCTGTTAATGACACTTTAAACAAAAATATAACGCATAGGACCGAGGGAAGCTGCCAGACAACAGTGGCTCAGCTCTTACCTAACTCCGCACTCTTGGGAACTTACAGATCAATATTTTAGTGCTCTCTGCCCCAAGGTAAAGCAAAGGATCTTCAGCAATTAATCAAAGTCCGTTCCCGGTGTTTAGAGAGGATTGATATAAAAGAACTTATAATTGCAAGATTGGAATCTGTATGGGCGGCTTACGGAGGCACTCAGAGAGGAAGGCGTCCATGAAGGGCTGCAGAGGGTAGGACTGTGAGAGCTGTCTCCAGATAGTATGGATCTCAGTCTTGCTGTGGAGAGAGTGGCTTTCCCTCAAGTGGCTGCAGCTGTGTCTCAAAGCGGGCAGAGGGAAGTGGTAGGCAGCAAAGCAGCGGGAATCAATCTATTGCCAAAGGTGGCCCGCCTTTCCGTTCAGCTACTCACAATAAAAGGGGGCAGAGGTGAAAAGAGACCTAGCTATCAGCACTCTTCCTGGCTGCTACCACCAAGCTCTGGCACCAAACAGATTCCAGCACCGTACTATTCCTGGCCTGCCCGCCTTGCACTTCATGAATTTGGGTGCCACGTCCATTCGGAGGGTGAGCAGGGCAGACTAGTATTGCCATCACATCGCTAGCAGATGGCAGAGCTTTGATTTAAAACCGGGACGGCTCGCTCGAACTCTGAGTCACCTGGGGAGTGGAGGGAGGACACCTTTCTGTTCCGCCTGCAGGGAGTGGGACAAGGTCATCTCTCAAGATTACTCTGTGTCTGAGAGCTCCTGGTTTTATGAAATCACAAAATGTGCATGAAAATGCATAAAACGGGGGCTGGCTACATCAAGTGCCAGGGGCTGGTGACCCAAACAGAGGCCATCATAAAAATGGCTGCTCTCAGCTTTGTTGTTGCTGTGACGTGTGTGTCTCAGCCATTCCTTTCTTAAGAGCAGGGGCAGTTATCAGGCAGAATAAAGAAGCCTTGTGGAGGCGCCATGGCGAATGTGGGGCGCACAGTGATTATGGTTGCTCACCCACCCACTCACTCACTCAGAAAACACTTCAGACATCCACACATTCTCAGTGGTAGACATGGGGCAAGGACATAGATGACAGAGGAGCTGACCCTTCCCCTGGAGAAGCACAATCCAATGGGGACGGGGCAGGGCGGGGCGGGACACACACGTGTATGAGCCCATGACACAGGACATGTGATGAGTTCCGTGATGAAGATACACACAGGGGGCATCTTACCCAGCCTGGAGGGTGCAGGCAAGGCATCCTGGAGCGGTCCCCTGAGCCGAGTCTTGAAGGATGAGTTAGCCAGGTAAGAAGCAGGAGAAGGGCATTCTGGGTAGGAGGGACAGCGTGGGGAAGGCATGGAGGTGAGAAGCAGCGTGGTGACTGAGGAGCTTCCGCAGGCCGTGGGAGCCGGAGCCGATGGTTTCAAGCAGGGGGTGACATGGTCAGGCTTGCAAGCCTCAAGAACCCTCCAGCAGCACCAGCCCCGCAGCAGTGGCAACAATTTACTTTTCTGCGTACTTGAAATATCCTTGGCCCCAGCGAAGACGCCTGAGGCCGTCTGTGGAGACAGCTAAGTGTGATGCCTAGTGGGCAAGTGGCCAAAACCACTCACACGAGGACAGAGACAGACATTTCAGCTCAACTCCAGGGTCGGAAATAAAAACACCAAGGAGTGGCCTCCAGTCTGCAGTAGCAGACGCGGGATGCCTGTTTTATCTTGGCTCCTCCAATACCAAATGTGTTGCTTAGGAACGGAATATCCTCTGGATTCGTCCCACAGCTGGTAACAGGAGTGCGAAGACCTGGTCCAATTCTGATTTTCTCCAGTTTGCATCAGATCCCAATATCTAGAGAGAGTGCTGGGCAAGCTCGCTGGAGGGCTTGCGATGGCCCAGCCACAGTGCTTTAGGTGTAATTTTCCTTAAGGGTCCCACTTGTTGTTGGAACCTGATTCACCCCAGCAAGCCCTAAGCTTCCTGTTTTTCAGGCTGGGCCAACCCGGCCAGGGCCTTCCCCTCGGAGCTTCCTGCCTTCTCTGTTGTTACCTGCCTCGTGGCACTCATAGGAAGAAGGCTTTGTCTGAAGTAGAAAACGTTTGGACGCTATTCGGTCCACGGACTCCAAAGAATCCAGTAGCTGGAATTCTTTCAAAGCAGTTGTTTTTGGAGTGCCCTTGAAACCACCATGAGGTGCTGCTGGGGTCCATGGCCTTTGTGAGATGGGACTGATGCTGAGTGCAACTGCATTAAATGTATATGTATTTGAAGCAAGAACTGAAACACATTTCTAACTACCTCGGCAATGGTGGCCTGTTCTAAAACTGCATGTGTGGTTTGGCTGTTGGTTGTCTTAGAGAGTGATATGAGTAAGACGTGTAGATAGATATGTCACTGACGCGTAGACACGTCACTGACGTGTAGATACATCACTGACGTGTAGATTCATGTGCTGGGCCCTGGGCAGCAGCAGGAGCCACATGTGTGTGTGGCTGAACTGGCTCACCTGGTGGCACAGATCAAGCCTGTCAGGCCATCCTCCGGACCACCTCCTCCCTGGGGACAGTTCCTGACCCGGTCTGGTTCCAAGTGCATCTCTTCTCTCTCTGTCTGGGCTTACTCTTGGTGTCCTGATGTGTGTTTGTAATTCTCCCTTTCTCTCTTTTGCCTCCATTTGCACCTCTGCCCTTCCCTGTTCCATCTCCCAGTCCTATGTAGTCTCCCTTAACTGGGGGGAGAGATAACTGACACATATCTCTGTCTTTATTTACTGAGCAGTTTCTGTGTATCCTGCCTCAAATAAAATTGACGATGGGTAGAATGTTTTCCATCCATCTTGAAAAGAAATATATAGTGATTTAAAATATTAATACACAGATTGATTTTGACACTGCATTCCCAAGCTCAGAAGCAGGGCCACCCTGGGGCTCCTAAATAGAATGAGGAAGGACCTGTGGCTGTGGCATGGTGAGGCACAAAGCATGAATGCGGACGCATGCAGGGCATGGGTGCAACCTGGGCACGTGGAATGGAACCCCCAGTTAGTAGCCACCCTTTCTACCATGGAATTCTGCACCCTCTGGCCTTTGCACCCCGCCCCTCCACACCTTCGCTTGGGCACATCCCCTCTGTTTGGCATGCCTTGGGTGTGTTCCCTTCTGTTCACCTGATCAGCACCTACCCATCTGCAGAGTCCTTTCTCATCCATGGAACCAGCTAGAACAGACTCCTCCTTCATGCCCACTGTGATCAGAGGGCTGGTCTCAGTCTCCTGGCTCCCCTAGCCCAGCATTGAGCCTGGCACACAACAGTATCCACTCGACACTTGTTGGAGGGATCATGAGAGCAAAGCCTTTGTCTCCTGCTTTACCAGAAGGACAACAAAGTGAGCTCATGTGGTTCTCCACCGACCCCACCCCTTCCCCTCCCTGAATCTATGCCCTTGCCTTGACACCTGCCCCAGGTGCCCAGAGGACCTACATCCTGGCACCCTCCTTAGAGCCCTCCGACAAAAAAACTTCCCGCTATTTCCCACCCCCACAGGAAAACCTGTTCTCCACTCAAGCGTCCAAGTCCCCTGCTCACTGGGCCCTTGCCTTAGCCACTCTTGTGGCTGTTTTTTTAATCCTCATGTCAGGCACATGCATGACACAGTGAGCCAACCTCTGGGTGCAATCTGTGACATGACTGAATTAAACGAGCAAGCGAAGGCGTCTCTGCCATCCCTGCAAGGAGAAAAGGCCCGGAGCAGCACTGCTGCTGGCCACAGGAAGGGAAGAGTTAGACGGCAGCTTTTCGCCCCCCGTGAGGCAGTGAGTGGCGCAGGTGGTCACTGTTCCGGGGACATGGCATAAAATCGTTACACTACCTTGTTGGCCAGGGCACCTCCGGGTCCATCTTCACCTTTCCCAACATTTAGCTCTGACTGCTTGCAATTAGTATCTGAGAGGCAATCTAAAAGAGGCAAGCTGCATTATGGAGACCCCGGGAAAACTGCAGGGCACAGCTCATCTTGCACAAAGAGGCTCAGACGCCAAAGGTGTTTTCCTTTACCTATTCAGCGGGGCCTCACCAAGGAAATGCGATCGAGAAGGTGGTGTTCGTCTTTAGCATTTATTTATGACTGGAAAAAAACCTGTTGGTTTGCTTTCTGAGCAAGCACAGACCACAAGACGCCACAATCAATTGGCTATACATGAATTTTTTTTTTTGTCATTCTTTAACTAACAGCAGGAATGAAATAGCACCAAGAGAGGTGTGCACTACGTGGTACATAGACAATCTGTGGTATGCAACAAAACCCAGGCCACAAAATCATAGACACTTCCTCTCTGCCTCAGTGACCCAGCTGGATGTCCAGGAGCTGGGGCTGGAGAAGGGAAACCTGGGCACAGCTTGGGGGGGTTTCGCAGGCGGGCCACGAAAGAAAAGTCTCCGTGCCAGGCCTCTTGCCCAGGATGAGCAGGGAACAGTAGGGAAATGTACGGAATGAGGGACGGGCGTGGTCACCTGCAGAAAGGCAATGCCAAACACTGCTCGAGGAACCACAGTCAGTGTTGTCCGACGTGTTTGGGAGACAGAGCAAGACCGGCTGAGTTTGATTTGTAAACAGTAGCAATCGGAGGAAGTCTCTTGTCAGTGGAGTGAAACATTCAAGTGTCAAAGTGACTGCAAACAGTTCTCGTGGATGGGTGTGTGAAAAAGAAGGGAACACTATCCAGGTCATCTAAAGCCTCGGGCTGGGCAGGGTAAGAAATTCAGCCCCTAAGGCTCTGGGGTCCTTGTGGTCAGCTACAACAAACTACAGTGTGCACATCACCAACTCAACTCAAAGCACATGCGAGACAGCCATGCACCTGAAGTGTCGCTATAGAGACCTGTGTGCCCACCAAGCCTGGCACAGTGCCGACACAAGGTAGAACATGAACGGTGAACGGAGGATCCCCTGTGCATTGTAAACTCTGACTTACTCCATCTACAAAACACACAGCTATTCTACAGGGAAATCAGTGTGGCTAGCAGCAGATCTGGCTGCTGCCAGGGTTTGAGAGCAGCGTGCGCTGGCGGCTACAGTTGGAGCACTTCACAGAGTTCTCAGTAAACAGCAAGGTTGGCTAAGAGGTAGCCAGAAACAGTACGGAGCTTTAGGTATTTCTGGACAGGCATCGAGACCTGTGAGTCGTGGCAACGAGACTCCTCAATGTCTTCTCCCTTCTCTAGCCTCCCTCACAGTCCACGCCCTGAGACGGAAAAGACGGTGTCAGCTGATGCCATAGGCTTCTTTCTAGTCTGTTCTGTTGAATAACGAAGGCTCGCACAGCGCTGGTGAGTTAATTTACAAACGTGTCTCAACCAGCCCCAAAAGCTGCAAAGGAAACCTTCACTGTCAGCAGAGCAAAACCGAGCCGGAGCGGGAGCTCTGCCCTCCCAAACTACAAGGACCTGAAGGGACTTCTGAGGGGGACAGCCATGAGACCTTCCCTCTGAACCACTTTTACCACAAGAGAAAGCAAGCTGGGGTACACCGTCCCAGCTACTCAGAATGCTGAGCAAATAAGGACTTCCAGGACAGGAGCAATCTATAGGCCACCAGAGCATTTCTGGTGTTCCCTCACAAGTAAGGAGGGTGGGTTTCTTTCATAACCACTCCCTAATTCCTACAACACAACTCTAGGGCGCTACAGTCACACACAGGCAACACAGCAATACGGGGTACATGAGGCATAGATGCTTGCTAAGCCCTTAGCAGGGCTCACCACCCAGACTCTGGCTGGATGCTCATTGCGCTGGCCTCTCTGGGAAGTAGAGCAAGAGCTTGGGGCGGGAGGGGGCATCACTGTATTTGCTGTGGTGTCTACACACCCCACCTGCATGCCTTAGGAATGGAAAGTCACAACAAGTATGCTATGTGCCGCCTGCACACCTGACTATTCTCTGCAACACCGGCAGCATGCTGAAGGCAAACAGGGGACGTGGGCTCCCATGGCTGGGAGAGTCCTCTACAGCATCTAAAGCACCCCAAACGCCCACCCTCTGCCACTTCTGGCCAGCCCCAGCCAGTGGCCTGTTACTTGATACACTATTCAAAGCCCACCAATAGGCACGAAACACAGACACACACTCCTAACTGAGGGTTCCAGGAGAGGGTTACTTCTAGATAACAGACAGAATTCTATTTCATTGACAGTAAGGCCAAGGCTGGTTTGTTGTTCCTTTGTCTTGAACATGTTCACGAATTCTAACTGTCGAAGCCCAAGCTGAACTTGAGAAGCAACATTTGCCTAAAGTCCAAAATCCGAACTGTGGGAGGCACGGGGGGGGGGGGGATGCCTTGCACAGGCACTTCCAGCTCCGCCAGGAGCCGCACTTGGCAGCAGTTGAGACCTGGTCCAACCCAGACCCACAGGGAGTTCATAGCCAGTGCACAATGTTTCCTGGTGTCCTGGGGACCCTTGGCTGGATGCTGTGCCACCCATAGGGAGAGGCAGTGGCCTCAGTCTGTGAAACATGATTCCTCCCAGAAAAAAAAAAAAAAAAAACAGCTGCAGGGCTCCTGTGACACTCGGAACCAAGGCAGATGGGAAGTCTCTAATTAATTTTGTGGCCTTTTTTTGTTTGTTGGTTTAGATAAGGAGGGCTGGGGGAGGGGGAGGAAAGTGCAGGGACATTTACTCTTTCGCCTCAGCCAGTTTATTGTTCATCTCTTTGCTCTGCTCCTTGTCGTCAGGCTTGGTGGCACTGGGGCCCTCCGCCGTCTTTTTCTTGGCGGCTTGGCCCGATACCGCCTGCTTGTCTTTGGCCTTCCTCAGGGGCTTATGGCTCGTTGAGGTCTTTTTTGGTTTGGAACTCTGAACACTAGGTTTCTCTACCTGCATGGGGAGACAGACAGACAGAACACACGTATAGAAACACAAAGAGGGGGGAGTGGGAGAGAGGTTTAGAGAAAGACATCGAAGCGTTAGCAACAGAATAACGATAGTGACAGGCAGAGTGAGGGCAGGGTTTCCACGACGTCTGGGCACCTGGTTTCTGTCGTCTGAATCTGTAGGCATCCTGTAGCAACGCCGTCACCTGTCTGTCATTCTCCCCCAGAGCAGGCCAGGTGGTGGGCTAGATAGCGGTTACAGAATCTATTGCCCCTCCTCATTGGAAGGCTGTGCCTCACTCCCTCGCCTCAGGCCTGGGCATGTGGCGCTGTAGTCAGTGCAAGACACTGAGCATCTCAAGGAGGGGATACTCGATCATGTGGGGGCCCTAGACTGAAGGGGGCAGGAAAGCAGAGGTACTCGATCATGTGGGCCCAGACTGAAGGGGGCAGGTATGCATTCATAGAGATGAACCATAGTTGATCCCGGGGGTGTTGAGTGCATCGGAACAACTGAGTGCCAGCCAGGCAATAGGCACTACCAGCCATGTGCTTATCTCTGGTTGGATCTTGCCAGCTTCCCCAGGGCAGTCACTCCAGTCTCCAGGCCCCTTCTCTGGATCTTGCCTCTCATTCTGAAGACATAGTCTTGCCTTTTCTTTCTCAGAAAACTCTGGAGTAACTGGGCTTGCTGGGTCAGTATGTTAAACCTTGCTGACCATCCCTAATTTCCCCAATAGCCTCTCCTCACTCACTAGGAATCTTCTCTCCTTCAACGCTAACCTATATCCTGGAGCCCATTTCATCTGTGGATGGACAGAGCTATTGATGGGTTTCCCAGGCTGGGCCATCACTAACTGATTTGCTTGGATTGGGGCTTCTCCTGTTATCGAACTCATACTGAGATGAAATTAGGTAGAGCAGTGTTAGCATAAAAACAAACAAACCCCAAATCCTCATTCAGAAACCGCTACTTCAGTAATGAATAACCAGGAACATCTCTTGCACTCAGTGTGTTGTGACACACTTGGCACTCTGTTGGGCGGCGCTCATCGCAGAAGGATGACAGAAGGATGTTTCAGAGACTGGGAGGGAAGGACCTTTCCAGGGTTGGAGCAGGGTGGAGAAGGAGCTGCAGGGCCAATGCCAGCTGCAAAACAGGCCAGATAAGGAGCTGCAACCCTGGGCCAGCTGCTCAGAGGCTAGAGCAGGACTCCTTTAGAACAAGGGGATTTGGCACCCAGGTGAGATTTTTCCGCTGTTTTTATCTTGCATTTCTCAAATACAGAATCTGCTGAGCCAAATGTTAAGCTACTTTTATGTAAGGCTCCTTTCTAATGTGCCCTTTGAATTTAACTGAGGTACCTGTTGAAGATGGCCCTGGGCCACGAGCTGAGGAAGAAAGGCATGATTCATCAGCAGCTCCGGGGGAGGGGCTAGCTAGAGCTTCCCTCCCCCTATTCTGCTTCCCCTGGGCTGTTCAGTAAGAGCTGTCTCACCTTCGGGGATTCCTTGAAAGGCTCACTGTAGAGGCTTCGTATTCTTCTGCGCTCCATGGCCTTGTTATCAGCGGCAGTGGGCTTACTGGCCTCCCCTTTGAACTGGGCGCTGTAGCTGGTCTCGTGAACCATCTTGTCGTCTGGGGGTTTGTACTGGGGCTTGGCTTTGATCGGTTTCACAGGCTTGATGTCTGTCCATGCTCTGAATTCGTTCCTGTGAGTCAAAGAAAGCATCAGTGATGAGAAACATCACAGGGCAGAGAAATGTCCCCACCCCGGCCACACACGAATCTGGCTCCTGATCCACGCCTGCGGCTCTCGCCGGCACCGCTGTCGCCACGAAGACCAACAGATTTCCTTCTCCCAGGTGTGGGTCTCAGAGGAAGAGCTCAGGATCCTTCCCAGGCCCAGACTCCGGGGACCCAGGACAGTTAGTTTCACCTTCAGGTCTTATACGCCCAGTCTCTAAAGAGGGATGAGACACCCTGCCCCGTCCGTGCTTTGGGAGCTCAGTGAGCATGGGATGCCTCATATGCGAGGCTAAAGAGCTTCGGACTCGGTGGAGACCGGTGCCCTGCAGCCTTGCAGCAAATACCAAGGCCCCCTTGCCGCTTGCTGTGTGGTGGTGGAGATCAGCCCAGGGCCTGAGTATGAGAGGCAGGAGCCTCCAGCCCTTCTCTCCCCGCTTCTCACGGTGAGGAACCTTTGCTGTCCAGACTCTTCAGGGTGACCCCTCCCGTGCTTGCTTCTTATGGTGCCAGACCAGGAGCAACCTGGTCACTTTGGACGGGAATCTCAGTGATGTGCTCAGCGATGTGTCTTGGTGCAGACCACATCCCCACATCATTCGGAGAATAGCCAGGACTTGTGCTGGCTGTGTGTGGTTAGGATGGCCACCATATGGGTACAAATGGCTATTATTCTGTCCCTTTTTGACACGTCCATCTCCTCCCACGAGTGTTTCTACTCTCGCAACCTCATGGTTTCCTCTCATCTGACTTTATTGTTTTCGTGGTTCTGGCACTGAACCTAAGGCCTCGAGTGTGCTAGGCAGGCAGGCGCTCTCTAGCTCAACTATATTCCCAGCCCTCTTCTTAATTTTATCTCATTATATTGCCCAAGATTTGAATTTACTGTTGCTCAAGCTGGCTGTGAACTATCCTACCCCTGCCTCCTCACAGTAGCTGAGGTGACAGACCTGCACCATTCGTCCTGGCTACTTGGCTCTTTCTAATCTGCCATAAGAATGGAAAGTAGGTGACCCACGAAGTTCAAAACTGTAGGTGCTGAAGGCCCAAACAATCCCCCACTTTGAGGGCAGAAGCATCTGGGCAGCAGCTCTGGGGCTCAAGAGGCCTTAGTCTGTTGTCCCTTGGAGCTTGCGGGTGTTATAGACAAATGTGCTTGGAAGAAGGGTTTAGTGTGGACAGTTGTGGAGCTGTGTTGGTCCAAGGCCCCTCTCACCCTCTGTGATTCCTTTCCTTAGGTCTCAGAGATGAGAACTGCAAACATGGAGGCCAGGGGACCACACACAGCGCTGTATGATGGAGCCCGGTGTGCTGGAGGCCAGGGGACCACACACAGCGCTGTACGTGAAGCCCTGTGCGCTCATTTAGCTTCACCTATACCCTCCTGCTTTGGGCCTTTGTTTTCTCGTTTGTAAGATGAGAGTATCTGGCTAGACTAGGTCCTGATGAGCTCCGACCTCCCTGTTCATTACTGGAGCCACTTTCCATCTGCTCTCTGAATTTCTCTAGATAATCGGCTCCTCTGTGGAGAGACCAGTGTCTCTGGGAGACCCTTGTCAGAGCTCCAGGCCCACTGTTCTGGTGCAGCCTGGGCCTTCATCTGGACATCTCGAGGGCTCCTCCAGCTCAGCATTGCCGCACCGAGGTTCTCCGGTCTTCCCGCCATTTCCCTTCTCTTGGACTCCCACCCAAATCGTTCATTCACTCAGATATTTTTTGCCCAGTGCCTGGGGAGATACTGAACACTGCAGAACTCAGACAAGTAAAAACAGATGCTGAACTTAAGCGCGTTAGGCAGAGGAATTTGAGGTTACTACAGGGCAAGATGGAGCCCTGAAAGAGGAGGGAGTAGGAGCATGGTGGAGCTCCTGCTCCAGCCTGGAAGCAAGGGAGGTATCTGGACCAGAGTCAGAGAGGGATGGAGCTGGCCATCAACTCCATCAGGAGGATGGGAGGGAGAGGAGGGAGCAGGGAGCAGCTCCAGGAAGATTGCACGGCTCACCCAGGTGTTTCTACTATAACAATCATGGAGAGCCTGCTGGCCATGCTAGGCTGAAGCTCTTCTCTGTAACACAACTTTGCCCGGAGTTTCAAGCCAACAATGTAGCCAGATTTATTCTGGAAAAGAACTGAGGCAGAGATGTGGGTGAGAGACAGTGGAGAGAAATGGCTACTGACAGCCCGGCAGGAGACAGCGGCAAACCAGAAAGGAATATAGAGACTGATCCAGAGAGAGGCGGGCGCGGGGACAGAGAAGGGACCCTGGGTCAGGGGCACAAATGAACATGGGTGGTGGGAGGAGACCAGGAGATGCCAGGAGTCTGGCGTATGGGTGGTTGTGTCCTCGTGTAGATGGGGAAATGAGGAGAGGAAGATAAGGAATGACAGATGGGAGCTTCCTGTTCCTTCAGTGGCACCCCAGCCCCTGGGAGTCAAGGGTCTTTGGGGGTCTCTGTCTCTTCCCTCACCACCTGCCTTAGTTTCACCCGGGTCCTCATGACCTGACTCCCACGTCAGCGTGGCGCTCCGTGCAGGTCAGTGCTGTTGGTCCAGGGTAGTGTGGAAGATTCTAGAGACTCCTCCCCCTCAGACAGAGCCCTGCCTGCTAGACAGACCTAGGATACAGGCCTGGATCTCCTGCTATCGACGTGGTAAGATCCAGCCTCCTCAGCCACGAAGCTTCCAGAACCAGGTCTCAGGGACATGAGCACAGCCCCTAAGCGCTGTTTCTCTGTCCCTCCAAGAGGGTCCTGGAAGCATTCTGTTTCCTCACAGATCCTGTGGCTGGGGAGTCTCTTGTATCAAGCTTGGGAAGCGGCCCTTTGAGAGAAGCTAGGTCACCCCCAATCTTTAACACCCTTGGTACATCAGTTGAGCTTTTAAGAGAGCATCCTGTATCAGACCTAGCTGTAGCTCTAAGCCTAAACTCCATTTCCTACGACCACTACTGAGCTCTCTTTAAACTTCTCTTCTAATGAGGCTCTTTGTGCTGGGAAGATTTACTGAGAAGAGGTCAGGCCAGGCCCCCAACTCTAATCACAGAGACAGTTTGCGAACTTGGGGGCAAGTTTCCTGGGCTTTGGGCGGCTGCTAGGTACATTCAGAGCATCCACTAAAGTGTGACTTCTGGGTTTGATCTGGTTTTCAGACACATACAGAAGTCTGCCTTCACCTCCTGTCTAGACTTATGCCCCCCGCCTGCCCTCAGCACAGCCTTTCCCTGGACCAATAGATCACAGCATTGGAGTCCTGATGCCCCTCCCTGCTGCTGACTGGCTTGGTACACGTCACAGGTTAAGTCTTCCTCAGTTCTGTAGTCTGGGACTGAACAGTTGTAGACAACCACACAGGTTGTCAAGGGAAAGCTGTCACCTGCAAGCCAAGCTAAACACACAGACACTACTACTGAGCCTGAGCTAGAACAGAGAGGGGGATCTTCAGAAAGAAGTCCATAGGCTTGGTGTAATGGTGCCTTTAATGAGCACAATGGAGGCAGAGGTGGCCAGATCCACGAGTTCAGGGCCACCCTGGTCTATATAGTGAGTTCAAGGACAGCCGAGGCTACTAGTGAGAACCTGTCTCAGGAAGAAAGAAAGAGGAGGGAAAAGGGGAGGAGGCATAGTCCTCCCAACTCTAGTTCTCCGGCCATTTGTGAAGACTGGCTCAATGCAGGCTGGTTCCTGTCAGAATCAGAAAGCCTGTGGTGGATAATTAGATAATAAATACATTTGGTTTTCATTAAAGTTGTTTATTTAAGAAAAATTATTTCCGGTGGTTTGTGTTCCAGGCTTGAGATCAGCATTCTTATCAGATGGGGAAATGAAAACAGTCACAATTAGATACATATTCAGCCATTGTTACATTTCTGACCTCTGCTTCGGGAGCAGGCTTACCGCTGAGCAAGTTTCCAGTCAGACTGCACAAAGCAGCCTTCAGCCACCAGCTGATGAACTGAGCCTCCGATGCTGAGCCCACTCTAAACAGATGTGCGTTCTCTTAGTGAAGCCCTGTCCCTCTAAGCACATTGGCTGTACTGACTCAAGGGCAGAGACTGAAGGAGCAATTACAGAGAGACAGACTACAGACAGCTGTGAGAGCCCTGCCACCGGGGTCCCAAAAGGGGTGGGGTGGGGCAGCTCCTGGGGCACGGGGAGAAAGTGTGATCTGTGACAGAACAGGATAGAAGCCACTGTTTTGTTTCCAGTTTAAACAGAACTGACAATTAGAGTAACAATGAAAGAGGATTGTATAAGAAACAAGTTCTCCTGCTGTGATGGAAAGCGACTGTTCCTCAGGATGGTGGGGACTTGGAATAATGGATTGCTGCCAATTACATCATGTAAAACTTTTGTTTCTCTCCCCACAGGCCTCAGATTTATTTATTATGTATCTAAATCCTCGGGAAATCAAATTTTGTCCCCCAGCCTCTGCACAATAAAATTTTCAACATTTCCCAGTTGCTTTATTCAGGAAGGAGACCGTACTTAACCCGTAATGGTCCCAAATCTTCCTACAGATTTTCATAAGTCATTTATGTTGCCATGGAAACATAGCAAGGCTCTGTTCAGAAGTCTTGTCTGCATTTGCTAAATGAACATGTCCTCCTTGAAAGGAAGCAGCTCGGTCATGAACCCTGGCACAGGCAGCAGGGAGACACTGTCAGCTGCCAAGCTATCGTCAGGAGGTGGTTCAGAAAGCAGGATTTGTAGATTAAAAGGAAGAGGACGACTCTGGGCCCGGGTTGGAGTAGCTTGGAGAGCCTTTGTTCTTTAGAGGGAAAGGAAGATTGATTCCTGCAGAAACAGCTGGGTCAGAGGGGAGTTTCCGGACCTGAGCCTGGGAGCATGCTGGCATGCATCTCTCAGGGCTTCTGTGTGAGCGGCAGAAGGGAGGTGTGGCCAGGGAATGCCAGCACTCGGATCACTGAGGATTTCTCTTATCCCCTAACATCTAACAAACTCATTACGCCATTTGAGTAGAATGACTTAGTAGTACTCTACACAAGGAAAGGATTCTTTCTCTCTCTCTCTCTCTCTCTCTCTCTCTCTCTCTCTCTCTCTCTCTCCTCTCTCTCTCTCTCTCTCTCTCTCTCTCAAAATTATCTCATGCATGGAAGGATCTGGCATGCGTAACAGCTGGAATAGGTAACTGAAAATGGAAACTGGGAATGAGTTCAATTCCTCAGGGATCTAACAAGAAGCTGCTAGAAGAATGAAATTTAGCAAGGTTCCTGGAAATCACACGATGTGCAACAGCCAGTATTCTCACATGCTGCACCCGTAATACACAACAGTAACAATTGCAGAGAGAAACAAAAGAGCTGTTATAAATAGATTCAATATTGGTAAGATGATGATCACCTAGAGATTGGTCTATAAATTAAAGTGACCATTATCAATATCCTAGCAGAGTTCCTTGTAGAAAATGACAAGCTGATTTTAATGTGTGTGTGTATATATATTATAAACAATATGAAAAGAAATTGACAAAAACAATTTTGAGGATTTATGACACCTGATTTCAAACCTTAGACTGCTATGGCAGACAAATGTGTTGCGCACATGAGGCAGCCTCTTGGGCGTATGAATGGGGACGGGGAAGGAGAGCGCAGACGTGGGTCTTTGCAGACTGCAGTGTGCTGAAGCTGACCTGCGTGGTCCTATGGAGCTGGCAGAGTCTCAGGGCCTGGGTGGACTGACTGCTAAATGATCGGTAACTCTCAGCCACTTGAGACCATTCACATCAGGAAAGCGGCCAACAACACCCCTGGGGCCCTTCCTTTGTTCCGAGTAGTTTGGTAAGCATTTCTGTGAAACCTCCGGCTTATAGATGTGGCTTACAGGTTTGCTCTGGACAGAAGCTCTAAGGCAATTCAGAGAGAAAAGGTCTCAGCAAACAATGTTGGGAAAGCTGGATGTCCAAATGAAAGGAACACGAATCTCGCCTACTCACTCACTCATGTTGTACACAGCAATGAATTAGAAATGGACTATTCGTCAAAAAACAACAAAACAAATCTCAGAATCATCAATCTCTAAGAAAAAAAACCAACCAAACAAACAACTAAACAAACAAAATAGAAGAAAATCTTTGTGACCTCAGAGAAGGCAAATATTTCCTAGGTAGGACACAAAAATAAAAAAAGGTTGGGGAGAAAGCTAAATTCAAATTAATCACAAACACTTTAAAAAGCCAGGTGGTCAGTGGTGGTGGCACACACCTTTAATCTCAGCACTCAGGAGGCAGAGGCAGGAGGATCTCTGTGAGTTCAAGGTCAACCTAGTCTACAAGAGCTAGTTCCAGGACAGCCAGTGCTACACAAAGAAACCCTGTTGAGAGCTTCTTGTTTCAACTCCTAATACCCACACGGTGGCTTACAACCATCCATAATCCTGGTTCCAGAGGCTCCAACATGCACACACGTGGCGAACATACATGAATGCAGGCAAAACATTGATACACATAAAATAAAAGTAAATCTTTTTTTAAAAGGCATTTGTGGTAATGGCACAGCCCCATAATCTAGTACCAAAAGCACGAGTGGTCCCAGGTCAGCGGGAACACCATAGTAAGACTCTATTTCAAAAACACAACAAAGAGTAAAACAAAACAAAGACTTCAAATCAGTAAATGATGAAGCACAAGGAAGCTTTTATGGCTTAATTTCTTTCTCTTTCTCGGTTTTTCTTTCTACACAGCAATTCCACTTCTGCTAAGTTTTCGGTCTCCTGCTCACTCTGAGAGAAGTAACGGACATGCTCAGTGCTGTCAGCAGCTGAGGAGACGCGTTGTGAGGGTCTGAGAAGGGAGAAGCGAGGGAGTTCAAGAGAGAGACACTGAGTTGAATCATCCTCCAAGTGAGAGATTTATTAACATCACAGGGCAGTACTCAGAGAGTCTTAAACAGAGCATCTACTTAATGTTTTCAGGGAAAAGGGGAGGCCTTATACCATGAGGAGGCAGGTTTAGTAAACACGTGACCTACTATACTATATGGTCAAGGTGGGGAACTGGGATATCAAGACTTAGGTTACATGACAGGGGCCACTCTTTCTCTGAGTGGGGGATGCATGATTCATTGGCATGACGGTAGTCAGTCTCAGACTTCTAGGTGGCAGGTGTCTGTGCATGAACGCAAGCAAGCTGAGTGTGCTCTTGCCTTATTTGAAGTCCTATCCACTGGGGCCTGTATAACTTGAAGGCTCAGGTTCTCGAACTTTTCTAGCCTTTTTGTCTATATCTAAGAGAATCAGAAAGGTGATGCTATAGAAGAGAAGATGAGGTGCCTAAGGGATTGGTGGGCGTTGGAATCAGTCCAGCTACTTCCTGCTGAACTGGGGCGCTGTTGGGTTTGGAGATCCCCATCTCAGGGCCTTTGGGTCAGAAGCTGTTTTCTGTGTTTCTGCATCAGGAGGGCACTTTCCACTTGTAAAACCATCTGGAGTTGGGATTTGTTGACTTCTGGAAGATATGAACTGTAAAAGTTTATCGAGAAGAGGGGGAGCTGAGGAAGGAGAAGAGTGATGGGGAGGAGGACATGCACCATGACAGGAAGGGGAGGCAGGGTATAAGAGACCAAGCTTTTGACGTGTCAGCTTCCTAGAGGATGTTTTGATAACTAGGGAAGATATGGAGGAGGTTGTCGGGGAAACCAACAGGGTCTCTATGTAGCCATGGCTGTCTGGCACTCACCGTGTCAGCTCTGAACTCACAGAGGAGATCCGCCTGCCTCCGCCTCCCAAGTGCTAGGAATAAAGGAGTGTACACCACACCCGCAGGAAAGATGCTTTTGAAATTGGACTGTCACAAGTGTTTCTTTTTCTTTTTTTTTTTTTTAAATTTTATTTATTTATTTATTGTGTATAGAGTGTTCTGTCTGCATGTGTGCCTGCAGGCCAGAAGAGGGCACCAGATTTCATTACAGATGGTTGTGAGCCACCATGTGGTTGCTGGGAATTGAACTCAGGACCTTCTGGAAGAGCAGTCAGTGTTCTTAAGTGCTGGGCCATCTCTCCAGTCCCGTAACGAGTGTTTCTAAAGTTACTCCAGTTGAGTGATTAGACAGATTGGTAAGGATTAATAAAGTTTTCCACTTGTGGCCAAGAGCCTTCTGACTGAATACAGACAGATTAAACATGTGATCAACCATCCACCAGGGAAGCGTACATCACTGTGGCTGCTTTAGGAATTCATTCATTTCATTTTGGGTATTTTCTTAAATCTGTTTCTGGGCCAGTAGCTCCCAACTAACAAAGGACAGGAAAGATTGGCCTCATGCGTTCCTTGGAAGATGGTCCTCAAGCCATCTTGGGCAGGTGCTGGGGCTCTGTATCAAAGTGTAAGCAAACAGCAAGAGTGGGCAGGATTCAGGGGACAAGCAGTTCACTTGGCTAGGCTAAACGCAGTGGGTTCTTTAAGCAGTTTTAGTGTGGGAGGGAACTGAGGAGTCAAAAGGAAGATTGTTAGGAAATCCATGGCATTGGAAGGCGTAGGATCCCTGTCATTCAGAAGAACGACTCCACCCTGAAGGAAGTAAGGAGTCTGTCATGCAGAGATTGGGCATAAGAAGGAGCGGAAGAAAAACTGCCACCCAGGAGGGGGTGTCTCAGAGCTCCCCCATCACTTATCTGTTTAGCTGGGGTGTCTTCTGAGGAGGAATTCACGGGAGCACACTATCTGAGGCAAGCTGCTCGGCTCCTCCGGTGCTGGAGTTCCTGTCACGAGGATGTCAGGTTACACACAAAGGTAGTCAACAAAGGGCTACGTCAGAGGCTAGGACAGCCCATAATAGTTCAGCTTCGGACCTGCAACAGTTTGATGTCTGGAGCCAGTACCGTTTTAAACAGCTCTGGATGTTTGACACAGGAGTGGCTTTTGTCCTGGGACCCCAGTTCCCGGTTCACTCTGATGGATGAGCATCATTTTGTGTATGCAGAGGTCAAATGCTAGGAAGTCTCATTCCTGATATGGAAGGGACTCAGAAGACAGGAAGGAGGCCTTTATTAGAGCACAGGGGGCAGTATTTTGGAGGACCTGAAGTGACTCAGCCCCACCAGACAAAAGAAGGTGCCCTACTGCTAAGGGCTTCTGTGGGAAGAAGTCTTACATCATGAAGAAGCAGGCTTAGTTAATACTTTTCCTATACTATATGACCAAGGCACAGAACAGGACATGCATGATTTAGGCTTCGTACAGGGGTCACTCTTTGTGTGGGCAGGAGAGTGGAGTTTAGTAGTCAACAGTCAGGCTGCCTCTGATCCTTAGGTAGTAGGGGCCTGGGTGTGTCCTTACCTTGTGTGCAGTTCTATCTCTTTTAGGGTCTGGCTACCTGGGAGCAGGGGTGGGAGATAGTGTGGATAGAGGGGGCTGTGTTCTCTAATAGAAATATGAAACTATTTTTCAGGCCAAAAAAATATAAAGTTGTTTCCTCTTGGGGCTAGAGAGATGGTTCAATAGCTAAGGGCATTTGCTGTTCTGGCAGGGGACCTGGGTTCAGTCCTTGCACCCATAACCATCTGTAGCTCCAGTTATAGGGGATCTAGAGCCCAGCAAAGACCCACAGCAGAAAGCTGAGTCACTTGCCTCGGATAACACCCCAAGTAATAGTGACTCCACATGGCGGATGCCCTTAGGGGTCAACTGCCAGCTGGGGTCACAGCCTATTGGCTACCCTGCTCCTTCTCCATATCAGGAGGACGGGCAGCTCACAGACCCACTCTTTCACCTCCCGGGGCAGCCAGGCAGGCTGGAGATTCCTTCTCTGTCAGAAGTACAAGACGTTCACTGGGGTCCCAATCAGACGCTGAAACTCGGGTCTGCCCAACAGCACAACTTAAGCTCCAAAGCTGCCCTGCAGAAGCCTGAAACGTATTCTGTAGCCTGTGTCTTTATAGCCTGTCCCTGCCTTGGATTTGTTCTTCTTTTCTGGGGAAACTGTGTCTTCAAGATCTATTTTACATGCATCACAGAAAGAAGTAAAAACAAACAAACAAACAAAAAAACTGCCATTTTAAGCACACTCCAAGTCCTCCCGACTGATGTCTTCTGTGCAAGCCAGGGAAACGCCTCAGAATCACACAAAGGCACAAACTGGCCTTTAACAACTTGTCAGTGGGCAGGCTGTGAACCTCGCCAAACGCAAAGACAAAGATGTCCAATAGGGCACTGAGATGGAGGGCCCTGAGAGCCACAGGGCCTCACAGAGGAAACTAAAGGTGGTTACAGAAGGGGTAAGGAAGCACTGCCCCTGGCCTCTTACCTCTTGTGCGGCTGTCCCTGGGAAAGTCATGCCCACAGCCCTACTAACACCACCTCAGTGCTGGGTGCTGCCCCCACTGAGCTCTTCCAGGCTGACAGAGCAGAGACAATCATGTCCCGAGCCATCAGCTGGGCAAAGCCTCCGAATACCTAATCTTCCAGGGAATAATGAACATTAGACAAAGCCGTTCACACTCCAGTATCCTGTATTCTTAGGTTGGTGCCCTGTGATGGGAGAGGGAAAGGGGAGAGGATGTTGGGGTCCAGAGTGAGCCAGATGCCTCACAAAAGCACGCATTTGTCTTTGACCTCCATGACAATGCTCTAAGACAGACTTTACCTCATCAATAATTGAGAAACCACACTGCAGACAGACAATGGATTTGCTCAAGGGCACACAGCTAGTGAACTGTAGGACCAGGAGTCAAATTTGGAAGTGGTTAACTATAAACCCGGCACTTTCTTATTATTCTACATTAATCTTTCTGTATAGAGGGAAAAAACCAAGCAGACAGTTGTCCTCTTAGGCTTACAAAGCAAAACATGCTACATCTTGTTTCTCTTAATAACAAAATAAATGGTGGGACCACCTGCAATCCCAGCACTTGGGAGGCCAAGGCAAGTAATTACAAGTGTATTGATAACTGGGCTATGGAACAAGACCTTTTATCAGAAAAAAAAAGAGAAAGAAAGAGAGAGAGAGATAAAGAGAGAGAGAAAAAGAGAGGGAGAGAGAGAGAGAGAAAGAAAAAAAATCAACATAATTTAGAAATGGGGGATGTAGCTCAGTGATATGGTGTTTGCCTAGTGTATGTATGAGGCCCTGGGTTCAGTTTTCAATATGGCTAAATAAATAAGATAAATGCATGAATAAAATCATATTTGCAAATTATGCTACAGAAAAGAGGCCCACTTCGGGTCACTTTAGAGATGCTCTACCTGTGTAGATGGCCCCAGTAAGGATCTGAAGGACCAAGGCCAGGTTCCCCAACCAGATGGTTGGCAGTCTAGCTTAACTCTCTAGTAGGGCCACTGCCTTCCACTCTGGTATCCTAACAGCTTAGCCATACCCTCTCACACTCTGGTTTTGATGATATTACTTCCTCCCTCTAGATTGCTTACCCAGTCCCCATATCTTTGCTTGACCTACTCAAATGTGATTTATCTTTTTTTTTAAGTTACATTTTTCTAATGTGCACATCCATTTGAGTACCACAGGGAACCTGAGGGGGTCAGAGGAAAACTTGCAGGAGTCAGTTTTCTCCTTTGACCATGTGAGTCTTAGGATCAAACTCAGGTCATCGGGTCTGGTGACAAGCTCCCTTAGTGGGTGAGTCATCCTGCTGGCTCTCAAATGTGACTCCTATGAGTCCACTCCAGTTGCCACCCTCCATCCCTCACACGAACTGCTTTAGCTGTCTTTAGACAAGCTGCTATCCTCATTCTAGACAGGAGGCCCTCGAGCACAGGAGCTGCATTGATTCCCCAGACCTTGCCCAGGGCCAGGGCAAAGCTCAGAGAGGGCTGCTGGGTGAACATCTCAGTGTGGGATATTCAGAGTGAGAAGCTGAACAGTACCTGAAGATTCTTATCTCCTTCACAGAGAGTTAAACAAAGTAATTGAAGACCCTCACTTCATTCACAGAGAGTTAAACAAAGTAATTGAAGACCCTTATCTCATTCACAGAGAGTTAAACAAAGTAACTAAAGACCCTCATCGCCTTCACAGAGAGTTAAACAAAGTAACTAAAGACCCTCATCGCCTTCACAGAGAGTTAAACAAAGTAACTAAACACCTCATTTCATCCAGTTAGTGGTAGTGCTCACCTTTAATCCCAGCACTCAGGAGGCAGAGGCAGGTGGATCTCTGGTGAGTTTGAGGCCAGCCTAGTCTACAAGAGCTAGTTCCAGGACAGACTCCAAAGATACACAGAGAAACCCTGTCTCAAAACACCCAAACAAACAAACAAACAAAAACAAAAACAAAAAACTCTCATCTCATTCAAAGGGCAGCGGAGACTAGTGAGGTGGCTGTTGGGGATGAAATCATCAGCATGGAGGCCTGACTCAAGAGCCTGGAGGGAGGGACTGACTCAAGAACTTGGGGTAGAGGGATGGTGGGTGTGGTCTGGGAGGTGCTTAGGTTGAGTGACTCAGGAGCTTGGGCATAGTAAGAGGCTAGAAAGGAAAAGACTCCTGGCTGCTAGCAGAGGTGCAGTTAACTGTTCTGGGGCTCCGAAACCCTGGCACTATGCCAGTATCTGGCATGAGAGACAAGGAGCTCGGAGTGTAGTGAGGGGCAAGGCAGAAAGGCAAACAATTTGAGTCATGTGGTATGGCTTCTGCCATAACCTAGGGAAACAGAGGAAGTTGAAAAGGCCCAGGACAGAGTACAAGCCCAGGTATGGGGCACTGGGCAAACTCTTACGTGAGAGGACATGAAAAAAACTGTCATAGGAGAGAGAGCACGAGCAAGGAACTCAGGACCGCGAGGGGTGCACCCACACACTGAGACAATGGGGATGTTCTATCGGGAACTCACCAAGGCCAGCTGAACTGGGTCTAAAAAAAGCATGGGATAAAACCGGACTCGCTGAACATAGCGGACAATGAGGGCTGCTGAGAAGTCAAGAACAATGGCACTGGGATTTGATCCTACTGCACGTACTGGCTTTGTGGGAGCCTAGGCTGTTTGGATGCTCACCTTACTAGACCTGGGCTTTCCACAAGGCAGGGAACCCTGACTGCTCTTTGGGCTGCTGAGGGAGGGGGAGTTTTTTGGGGGAGGGGGAGGGAAATGGGAGGCGGTGGCGGGGAGGAGGCAGAAATCTTTAATAAATAAATAAATAAATAAGAAAAAACTGCCATAAGTTGAAAGCAAGTCTACTATCTTTTTTTTTTTTTTTTTTTTTTTTTTTTTTTTTTTTTTTTTTTTTGGCTGGGTCTCTTTGTGTAGTCTCAGTATATAGACCAGTCTGGCCTTGAACTCACAGAGATCTGCCTGCCTCTGCCTACTGAGTGCTGGGATTAAGCATGCTCCACCACACCCAGCCCTAGGTCTATTATTGTTTGTCTCTTCTCTTTTTAGAGCTAAGTCTGACTGAGTAAAAGCAAAGAGGAAGCAGAAGGGAAACGTGTAAACCACAACCAACCTTCCAGCTCATCACTCCCCTCTCTCAGCACAGAGCCTGGAGGAGCCCAGATTCTGCCTCCCCATGGAAACTCCACCATTTAGGGGAGCCCTGGGGATTCTGGGAAAGATGGCTGGCCAACCAGTCACAGCTGGCTCTCACAAGCGAAACCTTTAATTAGGCTGCTGCCAAGGGCAGTAGAAAGAGATAAACCAATTAGTGGTGGTATAGAGGGACCTGAGTGAAGGTTGTGGGGCCTTTCTCAATTGGCCATTACCTTGTGTCTGGGACTGGCTTCAGCTGCCTTCTTGTTTATATGCTGACTGCTGTTTTGCAGTGCTGAGGACTGAACCTAGTACCTCACATCCCAGGCCAGCATTCTACCACCGAGCTGTATCAGGACTTTACATTTGTTTGTTTGTTTTGAGTCAGAATCTCCTTAAGTTGACCAGGCTGGTTTTAATTGCGATCCTTCTGCCTTGGCCTCCTAAGTAGCTGGGATTACAGTTTGCTCGTGTGTGTGTGTGTGTGTGTGTGTGTGTGTGTGTACTTTCTTGAATAATGATAGGAGAAGGGATGGTAACAAACATGAAAGCCAAGTCTTCCCAGGAGGTGGCTCATTTGCTTTGCCACACTGGGATGAGGGATGACAATTAGGGCCACCAGCTCACAATCTTCTCAGAGACAGAGCCTGGGTAACCACCTTGCACACTGTCTTTGTGCCTCACCCACAAAGGCCCTGTGAGGCAGGCACTGCTTGATAGTAATGATATTACTGTCAAGTTACGGTGGAGGAGACAGGAGCTGAGGAAGTTAGGTGCCCTGATCTTGGCCAGGACAATCAGAAATTCTGGGACTTTATAAGAATAGTACAATTAATGGCCACATCCCGGCCTTTTAAGGAGAAATTCACCCAGGCACCAAGACAATTAATTCCACGTGAGGCCTGTGCTCCACACTCAGGGTTTTCAAAGGTGGAGAGAGGGCACTGTGGCTCTGGGAGCTGTATAGAGAGTCCAAGGGCACAAGGGCCTTAAGGGTTGCTGTGATGGTCTGAGATCAGACGCATCTGGGAAACCCAAAGGCCAGGGAGACAGCTGGCTCATGGGCCCAGAAGCAGAGAGAAGGACAATGGCCGTGGAATGCATTAATTGTGCTCTGTCTGTTGGAGCAAACTGCACAGCACTGTGCCATTGGGTTAGAGGTGACCAGGAGGTCAACTCAGGAGCAATTGGCTCTCAGCATCAGGAAGCCAGCCAGAGGAGCTGTGGGATGCTCAGGGGTTGGGAAGGAACATGAGAGCAGCCAGAGAGACTCATTCTGACACCAGATTATATAGCAGGGTGAGCATTATAGCAACGGGGGTGGGGAGCAGCTCTGATAGGTCTGCACCTTAAACACTGCTGGTCCATCTGAGTGCCAGTCTCGGCAAGGGCTCTCCTGTGGTGGGGCCTCTGCTTTGGTTCCCAAACACACAGACCAGCCCTGAAAAGGACTAAAGTTGGTGAGAGAGGCAAGGTCAAAGTAGGCTTCTCTTCTGGGGAGAAAAGCAATAACTTTAAATAGATTGACTTTTTATATATAGTCAGATGAGATATTTTAATTACTAATAGAGCCAGGCAGTGGTGGCGCACGCCTTTAATCCTGGCACTTGGGAGGCAGAGGCAGGCGGATCTCCTTGAGTTCTAGGTCAGCCTGGTCTCAGACTATCTTGAGTTCCAGGATAGTCAGAGCTACACAGAGAAACCCTGTCTCAAAAAAAAAAATTAATTACTAGTAGAGTTTGATTCACCAAGTTATGAGACTTTCCCAAATGTACAGTTAGGGAATGTGACTTGCTCCAAGCTTCATCAAGAACAGAGAAATAACTAATAACTTGAACCACAGAATAAATTATCATTATTATTACTATTATTATTATTATTAGTTGTTGTTGATGTGTGTGTGTGTCACATGTGTGGGGATGACAAGGGAGGCCAGGAGAGGGCTATCTCTTCAGCCCCTATTATTTTATTTTAAATTGTGTGTGTGTGTTGGGGGGTGAGTATATGAGCACAATACCCACAGAGGCCAAAAGAGGGCACTGAATTCCCTGGAGCTGGAGTTACAGGCCCTTGCAAGGTGCCTAACCTGGACACTGTGACCTGAACTTGGGTCTTCTGCAAGAGCAGTGTGAGCCACCCCCAACCCCCTACAAAAACGTAAAGGGATTAAAAACAGCCACCTCGCAATGCTGGGTTTGCTGCATGTATTTATAGCCAGTGCAGGCTGTGTGCTAGAAACTTTAGATACGGACTTGCACACTTAATGTAATTTAATCTTAGACTAATCTCCAAGGACAAAGCTCTTATTTCTGTTTAATAGATTAAAAAATGGAGGCTTGGGGTCAAGTGACTTGCTTAAAGTGACAGAGCAAGCAAAACCCTGGCACTGGCACTATCTTTCAAAACCCAAGAAGTCTAAAACTGGGCCTTTCATTAAGAAAAAATTATTTATTTTTATTTTGTGTATGTATATGCACCACATCCATGTACTGCCCGCGGATGAGAGAAGAGGACTGGTATCCAACACGGAGGCTTTAATATCCAAATAGCGCTGGAGAAAGCAGTCTCTCGGGGAGGCTCGGCATACAGAGGCATGGCTCCCCAAATGCCTCTGTTGCCTCAAAATTCTGCATCCAAAACAATTTAAAAGCTGCTAGCTGAGATGGTCCAGCCTCACAGACTATCCAGCTAAGATTTCAGGTAAGCTCTACACTTTCCCATCACGCAGAGACTAAACAACAAATACCGCTAGCTCCCCCAAGACTTGACCATTATCCCAGTTTTCCCAGGGTCCCATAAAGATGCCATTCCAGCCAGCTGTGAAGCAAGCAGCATGGCAGTGTGGAGAGATGAGGTAATGCCACGCGACAGAATGTAGATTAAAATAAATGGGTTAATTTAAGTTATAAGAGCCAGTTAGGAACAAACCTAAGCTATTGGCCAAACTTTCATAAAAAATAATAAGTCTCCATGTCATTATTTGGGAGCTGCCTGGTGGGACAGAGAAAGACTCGCTGCAGAGGCCATTGAATCTGGAGTAACAGATGGTTGTGAGCCACCGTGTGGATGCTGAGAACCAAGCCCAAGTGCCTTGAAAGAGCAAAACATGCTCTTAACCAGTGAGCCATCCAGCTCCAGCCTGGGTCTTCCTAGCGTGTCAACTTAACCAACGGAGAAGTCCCTGCTATGAGCTGCACCACGCATTTACAGGGTAATCATTCTGAATTCATTCTTCTCACATGCATTCAGTGAAGATTTCACCACAGAAAGGAAAAGGCTTTTCTCTCAGTACCAATACAAAATGCAGTCCTCTGTTTGGAGATTAAAAAGGACTGGGAAGAAAAATCTCATTCTATGGCAGCTGCCGCTTGAGTTCTTGTCAAAACATTAATATAAACTGCAATAGTCACAGCCAAATAGCTCGTTGAAGGTCTGAGTCCAAGCTTGTAAACAGAGCTGTATGTTGGCATGGGCGCTATGTAGAAGGAGCTGTTCTCAGAGCCAGTCAGGGAAACCAGAGAAGAGCGACTGGGGACACAGGTGGAGACAGCGTGAAGGCAGTCTACTGACACAGGAGCAAGGTCTCACCTGTCCATAAGTGACATATCTGTGTAGATCAGAGAGATGTGTGCTGCTGTCATGACCACCACATACCTCCACTGTCCTGGTCAGGGTCTAACTGCCTCCCTGTCTGCACCTCCCTTGATAGATCCCCGCAGAGGCAGAGAGCTGGCAGGCTACCCCCAGCCTGAACTCCCACCTGCCCTGGAACTTCTGTCTCTGCCTCATTTGAGTGTTGGGGCAATGCTGCCTTTGTGGGATGAGCATCTCCCCTCTTCCACTTCTTGCAAGTGTTTCTGAGGAGTCAGCAGTGGTTCTCTGAGTGTGGTTAGAATCGCCTGCTAATTTGTCTCTGGAACCCATTGTGCCTTTGGTACACTTGATGTCCTGGGAAGGAGCTCAAATAGAAATAAACTTGTTTTTGTAATTTTGTACCTTATTGACTACACTTTATTACAAATATTTTACTTAAATATTTAAAGAGCTATATACTTTTTAAATTTTATTTTATGCATATGGGTGTTTTGCCAACTTGTATGTCTGTGCACCACATGAATGACCAGTACATTCAGAAACCAGAAGAGGGCACTGGATCTCCTGGAGCTGGAGTTACAGGCAGTTTCTGAACTGCTATGTGGGTGCTGGGAATTGAACCTGGGTCTCCTGGAAGAGCAGCCAGTGCTCTTTATAACCTTGCCATCTCTCCAGCCTTACTTAAATATCTGAAAGAGATTTATACATGATGTCATGTAATTTTACAGAAGCCAAGACCGCAGGCCAGAGGTAAGGATGTTTATATCAGGACCTGAGTTTTATAGCCGTGACCTGGACATCAATCCTCAAGATAAAACACCTCAGATTCCTCTGGGTATCAGAGAAAATCTATTCATCTGAACCCTACACTGGATTCCAGCTTCCTATCTGCATCCTTCCCAATCCCATGATTCATTGCAAGGAATCAATGCCTGTGTTGAGAGACCAAAGTGGTTAACTTAAAAAGGCTTTGAAAAGGTAGTGATGGCCAGCATTTCATTAGTAACAGGAGTTATTTGTTATCTCAAGAACAATTGCTATCAAATTGTACATTCAGCACGATGGAGAATTTAACAATGAATTCTACTGTCTCCAGCTTGCAGAGGAAGCTCCAGAATCTATACTTTAACAGGGTCCTTGGAGATTTTAATGCTGCCAGTCAGAGGGACACAGTCTGAGAAAGCCCACTTTGAAGCTGTCAATGCCCTGTGATGAACCAGAGAAAAGTGGCTGGGACAGGACCCTGCTCAGGGCAGCTCATGCCTCAGGAGTCAATGCAACTGGTTTGGGAAGCAGAACTGGAATTCAGAGGCTCAGTGAGTCAGACTTACATCACAGCTGGGGCTGCAGTCAGACCTATGCGTGTGGGCACTCACCAGTCTCCTTCACTCTGGGCAGTTCCAGAATGAAGTTCGGAATAGAGAGGGTTGAGTTTGTAAACCCAGTTTGCTGTTCACAGCTGTATGACTTCAAGAACTGCCCTTCTGGGTGCCAGAGACACGGCTTGGCAGTTAAGAACACACTGCTCTTACCGAGTATCTGAGTTCTAGCTCTTTGCACACACAGTTCACACGACTGCCTATAACTCCAGCTCCAGAGGGAATCTGATAGCTCTGGCCTCAGGTACACACGCGCGCACACACACACACACACACACACTTTATTAAAAATAAAATCTGGCCAGACGGTGGTGGCACATGCCTTTAATTCCAGCACTCGGGAGGCAGAGGCAGGCGGATCTCTGTGAGTTTGAGGCTAAGCTGGTCTACAAGAGCTAGTTCCAGGACAGGCTCCAAAGCTACAGAGAGACCCTATCTCGAAACCTCCCCCACAAAAAAAGAAAAAAAAATCTGAAGAAAAAAGCCCCTGTCTTCCCTGAGCCCCATATCCCTCATCTGTAAAATGGAGGTGTCATTTACTGTTTTCTGAAGTACTATAAAAGTGTTTTGGTCTACCTATTTATTTGTTTTTACTCAGGGCCATTAGGGATAAAATGCAGGGCCTCCCCGTCCTGAGCATACTTGTACCACTAAACTGCATCCCAGACTCTAAAAGTATTTTCTCAGAGCCCGGCCTCCATTCCTGCCCCCTTTCCAGCTGGGATCATTTAACACGAGGCCAGCAGGAGACAGTATGAATTCTGTAGCTGCCACATTGATGGATGGCCCTCTGGTAATTGTCTCAGCTAACAAAACTCACACAAGACAAAGGGAAGAGAAAGGCAGATTCAAAGGCTGCCTGCGATGCTGTGATCTCGCCCTTACTCCTCACAGGCCTCCGCAGGAGACCAGGGAAATTCAATTGGAAGAAAATGCATTTATCTCCTTTGATATTTGGAGAGGGAGACAGGAAGGGGCACGAAGGCCAGTTCTACAGAAGATCAGAGGAAAACGATCATTTCTGGTGTCCCAAGAGATAAGCACCGAGCATCCAATTGTGTCACTCAGTTGGGATGCTCCAATTCCTTCTAGCGGTACCACCAACAAAGGCATTTCTGCTTTCCTTTGCTAATAAGGACACCAGGCATATGAATGAGTGCATTTATTTTATTTTTAAAAAGATTTTTTATTTTTAAGTGCGTGTGTGTGTGTCTGCCTGTCTGTCTGTGGGGGAATTTGTGCACAGGAATTCAGGTACACGAGGAGGCCAGAAAAGGGTATTTGATCCCAGGTGCTGGGGCTTCAGGGCATTATGAGCCGGGAATCCAACCCAGGTCCTCTGCAGGAGCAGTGCACGATCTTAACCACTGTGCCAGCTCCCAAATGAGTGAATTTTTACCAATGGTGAAATTACCCTTGTTCATGACAGTCAGTTCTTACTTTAAATCCATTAACTTAATCAACAAACTTCAAGATTATAAGAGCTTCTTTTGATTTCTTCTACCATGGCCTTGGGAACCAGTGTCAGCTCTGAGGTCCTGGGGAGCTGATTCTCTTCCATGAGCCTCTGATGTGCTCCTTGCTTCACCTACCCCAACTTGACAGAGGGAACTCCCAGGCAGGAGGCTGAAAAGGGAGAATAATCTGATGGACACAGGAAGTGTGCAACTGTACTAAGGGCACATGGGAGGTTTATTCTACTTAGGGAAGTGGGACAGTAGCAAAAAAAAAAAAAGCCCAAAAACCCACAAGTTCAATCTTGGTGATTGGTGACATAATTTTTCCACAAACCGGAGGCATTGTGGGGCTTGTCACAGCCATGAGGCAGTGAAAATAGGTTCTACCAGCCATGACGGTGGGCGGAGCCACTGGAAGGTAGGAAGGTGGGTGGCATGGCTGTCCATGCAGCCTGAGTGTGGGCAGCCGGACCTGCTACAGTCAGGGGCCCGAGTGATTGGAACCAGGGAAGGCGGAACAGCACAAAGCCGGCCTCCAGGGGCTTCCAACCTGGTTTCAGTAGAAAGGGCTCAGAGGTGCTGACTCTGGGGAGCCATGGCCTGGATACGCAGTTCCATCTTGGCCTAGCATCTTTACAGTGTCTTGTTTGTGTTGTTTTTGAGACAGTGTCTCAACATCTCAGCCCAGGTGGCCCCACACTCTCAACCCTGCTGCTCTAACCTCCTGAACGCTGGTCTGTGGTGGGGAAGCCCTGCCAGGGTCGCTGCACTTCTCTGCTGATCTCTACCGTGACCAGGGAGGTGACGGGGCTCTGCATCCCCTCGGGCTGCCAGTCCTTCTCACCAGCACTTCCAACTTCCTTGGAAGTCTCCAGATAAGAATAGCGTGGCCTCGTCAAAGATGCGTGTATTGATCAAGAAACATGCCAACACTTAAAAACACTGTACAGGAAACCTCTTAATGAGTGCTTAGGGAATTAAAATTGGCTTTGTCATTCGTAATTTTGAACTATAAAGGCATTATTATCTCATTGAAGTTCCTCACACCAAATTCCTAATGAGGTAATTGCCAGCATAATAATTGCCGCTTAATTTTAAGCAGGCAGGAAGAAAAATGCAGAGTGAAGCAGGCAGCTGGATGTGGGTGTTCAGTCAGAGGTCTGAGGCTCTTCCAGGGAAGGTCGGGGAAGAATGGCTCTCAGTTCAGAAAATGGGAGTTTCTCAGAGTGCTGTAGGGGTAGCTAGACTGGGAGGTAAGTGGAGGGGGAGGCTCTCACGTCTCCCTGATGCTGGGTGGCCTCTTGGGGGTGACTTGGATGGATGTAAAGGAGCCTCGAGAACTGGCTAAAATTTATCTTCCAGGCAGTATTCAAACGGTGTCTCAGGGAAGGGACAGACTATGACTTGGCTTCACTGTTCTGCAGTGAAATAGGAAACAGACGCTCCTAGCTGCGCTGTGAGGGCTGATAACCACGACACCAAGGCACAAGTGTCGCCAGGATGCTTGGTCATTGTTAGAATCCAGCCCCTCAGTCACCACGGCTCACAGCACCAGAGAGAAGAGGACCCCATTCCCTAACTCCACAGGGCTTCGCGTGTGTTCAGTTATTTTTATCCATGTATTTTCCCTCTAAGTGGCCCAAATTGTTTTCATTTAGTCTGTCAGCTCGTATTTTTAAAACTCTGAGGTAAAAATAGAAACATTTAAGGCTAAATAAGGAATCTGTATCACACAGCTGCATCCACGGCTGAATTGTGACTGGAACGTCCTCAGAGTCTGAGGGCTTGGTTGCTTGGCTTCGTGCCTTTGAACGGTATCAGAACATTGTAACATTAGACTCCCTGCACAGCTGGCCTGGGAGGCGTTAGGAAGGGTGTGACTAATGCTGAGCTCAGCAGGCTGCCAGAGGGAGGCAGCCTACACAGGATCTCCTGTGTGTAAAACACCAGCACCGTAAGGGTATTAAGTACACGAAATAAATCTCCATGGCTGTGTGAAATCTCGCTCTTTAAGTTCATTCTGGAAAACTGCTAGCATTGCTCTCTTGGGACTGGTCGAAGGCTCCCACACTAACAATCACCCAGGGTGGGAATGAGGGACTTGTTAAAGCGCAGGTTCCTGCCATCAGGGTCGGGTGGACTCTGGTTCCGGGGGGTGGGGTGGGGTGGGGTGGCTGTTTAACCAGGTGATCCTGGTACAGGCCAATGATGATGTATATTGAGAGAAACACTTCGTTGCTGATCTGCCCCAGCCTTGGGCCAGACACGGAATGAATCCTGTTCAGGGGGTCTCTTTAACTTGCCCTAGGAGGAGGGCAGCTTGCCAGTGAATGGTGGCAGCTGGGCTCTTCCCCTCACCCGCCCTGCTCAGAAGCCACTATTCCTCCATTAAGCCCAAGCCAGAAACAGTAAGGGATCTCCTCTGACACTGGAGCGTGAGTCTCTTCTGTCATGTACAGCTGTCACCCTACACACTAGAGTTAAACAGCTGCTTTGTCTGATGTTTGGGCTTCTGGGACCTTGCTGTGCTGGCTGACACAAGCTATGGACATCTGGGAGGAGGGAAAATGCCTCCAGAAGATGGGGCTGTAGGCAAACCTACAAGGCATTTTCTTAATTGGTGATTGATGGGCACAGCCCATTGTGGGTGGTTCTATCCCTGGGCAGGTGGTCTTGGGTTCTATAAGAAAGCAGGATGAGCAAGCCATGAGGAGCAAGCCAGCAAGGAGCACACCTCCATGGCCTCCAGGTTCCCAGCCAGTTTGAGTTCCTACCTTGGGTTCTTTCAAAGGACTGTGGTTCAGGATATGTTAAGTCAAATAAACCCTTTCCTCCTCAAGTTGCTTTTGGTCAAGGTGTTTCATTGCAACAATAGTAACCCTAATTGAGACACTGACCCTAGGTTAACAGGTCACACCCCACACTCAGAGAGATAGTAATTAACTTCTGTGAGTTTGCCTTTTGTATACAAACCCACCCGTCCATGCCTATCCAAGGACCTTCTTCATTAGAGTCTCACAGCTGAGCCGCCATCTCCTGCCCTGCCTCCTCGGGGGACAGTCCCAATCGGAGCTCACACTAGCTGTCCCATAGCTCCCTGGCCCACTAATTCCGCTCACCTGTCCCCTCTTAGGGACCAAAGCAGAAGCTCTGCCCAGCTCATGGACCCACTCCTGCTACTGCCCAACAACCCTGGTGACGATGACATGTGGTCTTGTGTGGCCCGGGGCTTCTTTTGAGAAATTCTCTTCTGTAACTCCCTGCTGGTCCCTTGACCTGGTCTCTAGACTGAGTTAGAAGCCACGTAAGGACAAACTCTAGCAAATAGTGGATTAATTCAGTGTCTCATGCAGTGTGAGGTTCTAAGTATCTGTTGAATTTGTTGAAAGACTCGGTCAACAAGCTTAAACAAAGCCTACTATCCTAGAAATTGTTCACTTTGGGGTTAGAACTTAAGACCAATTATCAAACTATTCCCAAAGGTGTTGCTTTTCTCAGACAGAACGGTAAGAGTGAACCGCAGGCCATGCAGAGTTACAGTTATCACAGGCTCCTTTGCGTAAATACAAAGTTCTAATGCTATGCTGAAAAAGATACAGTTCCCGCCTTCTCATTTGCCGTAAACGATGTTCCAGATTCATCTTATGTTTAACTATGTGTCTGTGTACATGTGAATACATGGATCCTAGAGGTGCAGATCCCCTGGAGCTGGAGTGACATGTGTTTGTGACTGGATAAGGGTGCTGGAAATATCCAAACTCTTTACTGCACCATCTCTCACCAGCCCCAAACACAAACATTTAAAATAATAGAAAAATATCCAATAAGGTAATCCCAGATATTCATCCGTCTGGGATGGAACATTCTCATGCAACAAGCAAAGCCCTACAGAGGCTGCCCAGGGAGAAACCAGAGCTCAGGCCCAGAGGCCCAAGAGCTTAGAGGATTTGTTGAAATTCCAACAAATCCATTTCCTACTCTGAATTTATCTCTCCATTCCCCGGGTCAAGTCACAAATGCAGCTTGCCAGCCTCGGATGTCACATCTATGAAACAGAGGGCAAGGAGGTCCTTATAAGACTCCCCCTGATCACCAGACTGCCAGAGGACCTGAGCAGTGGCTTTAAAGGTGGAACTGTTCCGGAAAGAAAGGGAGTGAGGATGGAGGAGAAGGAAGCTAGTTTTGAAGTAACCATGATTAAAAAGCTACATCTAAGTGAAGCATCCAGTCACTAGGAGAAAGGTGAATACATTTCAGAGCCATGTGATACAATGGTGTACAATCTAAAGAATGTAAGTGTTGTAACCATGGATGAAAACATTGTAGCGAAACCCAATTTTACACAAAGAATATACACCAGTAATTTTTAAAAAGCTAACTTACATTTTAAAAAGTTTAAAAAAATTTTAACAATGTATTTATTTAGGGTGGGGGGAGAGGCGTGTGTGTGCCGCAGCTTGCATGTGGGCGCCAGAGTTAGTTCTCTTGTATCCTGTGGGTCTCAGGGATTGAATTCAGCCAACCCTAAATGAATACTTTCAGTACCCTAGGGAAAATGCATTGTGGCCAAGAAGGCCCCGTCTGAGCCTGGTTTGTTCTGGTTTTGCCCCCCAGAATTAGACTCCCCCATCTCAGAATGGCTGTCACCCCCACCAAGTCCTACAATGGCTGCTCTCACTGAGTCCTGCAGAACTGGATGACAAAGGCAAGTGGTCAGGACTCCAGTTGAGATGAAGGCGTCCTGGCTTCCCTGCAGGCCATTCTCACTATCCCCACATTTGTGGGGCACACGGGGCCTCTGGCTATTGCCCTATTCCAGGTCACTATGTCACTTTGAAGCTCAGTTTTCTACAAACAGACGTTTCCAGAAAAAGCCACGCCTGTGCTAAGGACACTCCAGACCTGATCGGCTAACTGGAACTTCATGATTGTAGGGAGTTGGGAGTGTTACAAATCCAGATCCCATTGTCTTGGGCTATCTTCGGTCCCCTTAATAGACATTCATGGCTCACTTCTGTGACCTAAGACCGTTTGGATTGTCTGGTAAGACAGACTATGGTCTTCTAAAGTCAGTAACATCTGAACCTACAGTTTAGTTTTATCTGCTTGGTGGTAGCCCTCACCTGTGGTCCCCATTCATGTGTTTGGTCAATACACTGATCTATCAATTTCTTTTTCTTTGTGCCTAAAGGTCACATAACCATTTTTATGGTGAAACACACTATCCAAGGAAACCCGTATCTTTGTTCCCAGGCTATGATCACTTAATATTTGTCTCGGAATACCCTATCTTTTATTCCCCTCTGGTGACAGCTGTGTTGTGTGCTGACAGCTTTGGCATCCAGTGTGGGGCCCCAGGGATCATCCACTTTGACGGAAGGCATCCTCTGGACTGAAGCCAGGCACCAGCATAAACTCCTTTTTCCCAACTGCCCTGTGGTCTGCTGGGCAGACACTGGGGAGATTTTCCAAGCCTGGGCCTCCCCTTTGTTTTGGTTCACAGCTGCTGGTTTATTCTGGGCTAGCTAATGGATATATTTGTTTGTTTTTAGAGATTTGTTTGATTTTAGAGCCTTTGGTCAGAGCAGCTGGTCGCTGGATCTGCGCCGACTCCCACCCCCACCCCAATCCCTCTAACATCAAATTCAGACTTTTTTTTTCTGATTCTCCTCTTATTTATTGTATTCTTGCCTCTTTTAGTTTAGAAATTCTATGGGCATCAGATCAAGACACCAAAACTAAAATAGTCTTGTTTCCTTCAGTTCAACAGAGTGGAGGAGTCGGGGAGTTCCCCCATGTGGACAACAGTCTCTTAGAAAGCCCAAGACATGGAGAAGGAATCCTGCAGGCTCAGCGGGGAGGACACATGTTAGGGATGACCTGATAGTGCCTAGAGTCCCTCACGTTTTCATAAATATGCACAATCAGCCTGGCACAGGTTTCCTCTGCATGCCCCAGTGCTGGTACCTCTGTTGATGCCCAACCCTGGCCACAGCTGACTGCTTCTCATTCAGTGAGCACACATGAGTCTGTCATTCTTGGTTCCACTTGAGTTCCACTTTTCCTTGTGGCCAGCTGCCATGGTGTCCTATGGTAACTTCTACACTGGTTCCCATGGATACCCTTCACTCCCAGACAATCAGGGCTCAGAGCAGATGGCTGCCTGCACTGGGTGGGGACCAGACTACAGGAGCTCTGAACTACCCAGTACTCTGATTCTTCTGTCTATCCCTTCCCAAACACACACATATACACACTCACATACACACACATATATACTTACCCACATATACACACATACTCATGAATACATAAACACACATATACACACTCACACTCATATACACACATACATATACCTACCCATATATACACACACATACACACATACTCATGAATATACAAACACACATATATACACTTGGACACATATACACACATTCATACACTTACCTACATATGTTCACACACACATCCAAACACACACTCACACACTATCATGCTTAACTCTGGCCTTTACAAGGAGCTGATGTGTCCAACACTTGCACAGCATCCATAATCTGCTTGACCACGCACTGTGTACTGCATACACAAGATAGTTTATAGATTCGCTTTTCCTAACCCCTTTCATGAATGGCTGTTTGGACCAAGACCTTTTTGAGTTAGTGTAGACTATTGAGAATGATTTTAGGTTCTTAGTATTTTCTATTGCTATGAAAAGACACCATGAGCAAGGCAACTTATCAAAGAAACAGTCTGTTTGGGGCTCACTGTTTCAAGAGGGTTAGAGTGGGGAGCCTGGCAGAAGCAGGCAGGCCTGTGCTGAAACAGCGGCTGAGAGCTTACAGCTTGATCCAAAAGTGAGGGGGGGGGGATAAGGGAGAGAGGAGAGAGGGGAGAGGGGAAAAAGGAGAGAGAGAGAGAAAAAAAAGAGAGAGAGAAGGGAGAGAGAAAGAAAAGAGAGAGAGAGAGAGAGAGAGAGAGAGAGAGAGGGGAGAAGGGAGAGAGGAGAGAGAGAGAGAGAGAGAGAGAGAGAAAAGAGAGAGAGAGAAGCGCTAACTGGGAATGGGTTTTCTTTACTTCTTCTCTTTTTGTTTTTTCAAGATGGAGTTTCATTGTGTGGCCCTGGCTGTCTTGAAACTCACTCTGTAGATCAGGCTGGTCTTGAACTCAGGATCCGCTTGTGTCTGCCCACTGACTGCTGGGATTAAAGATGTTCACCACCACACCTGACAAAATATTTATTTACTTCATTCATATGAATGTTTTGCCTACATGTATGTCTTTTTTATGTATGCACCTGGTGACTGTGAAGGCCGGAAGAAGGTGTCAGAGCCCCTGGAACTGGATTATAGATGGTTGTGAGCTGCCACGTAGGGGGTAGGAATTGGACTCGGGACCTCTGGAAGAGCAGCCAGTGGTCTTGACTGCTGAGCCATCTCTCTAGCTCCAGGCTTTTGAACCCTCAAAGCCCATCCCCAGTGACATACCTTCTTCACCAAAGACACACCTCCTAATCCTTCCCAAACAGCTCCACCAACCAAGTATTTAAACATAAGAGCCAATGGGGCATTCTCATTCAAACCACCACAGGCTCCTAAAGGAGGAAAGAGGGGGTCAGAGGAATCCTTTCACCAATATGATAGATAATAATGGGAAGGCTTAGGTTCAAGCTGATGTTTTCAGATCCTAAGGCATTTTATTGATCCTCGGCACCACGGCTACCAGCTCAGTATGCAATTGCAGTAGTCCCCCCAATTCACAGGGATATGCCCCAAGAGTCTCAGAGTATGCCAGAAACTGTGGGTAGATATCTACTATCTAAATGGTGTGTGTGTAGTGTGTATGTGTGTGTGTGTACCTATGACAAATTTTAATTTATAAAGTAGGCAAGGTAAGACAATAACAACAACTATTAATAATAATAACCATGCAAGTATAGTTTAATGTAATAAAACTGCCAGCATCACTACTCTTGTTCTCTGAGCCTTCAATAAGGAAAATAAGTCTCTGTGCTATCTGACAGTTAGTCTGATAACGCCCAGAGACAAATAGGAGGGTAGAATTTTCTGTTTAATGCTTTTGGGCCAACACTAACCACAAGTGACTGAAACCATGAAGAGAGGAAGACTATATACTAATTTTCTTGATCCTCACCTTTTCTTCAGAACTTTCCTTTTTTTTTTTTGAGACAGGGTTTCTCTGTAGCTTTGGAGCCTGTCCTGGAACTGGAACTAGCTCAGCCCATGTTATTTCCCTAAACACCTTTCCCACCCTCCTTCCTTCCTCCCCTCCTTTCTTCCTATTTATTTGTTTGTTTGTTTGTTTGTTTGAGACAGGGTTTCTCTACCTAGTCCTGGCTGTCCTGGAACTAACTCTGTAGACCAGGCTGGCTTTGAACTCACAGAGATCCCCCTGTGTCTTCCTCCTGAGTGCTGGGATTAAAGGCGTGTGCTACCACTGACCAGCTTTTCTTTCTTTCTTTCCCTCCCTCCCTCCCTCCCTCCTCCCCTCCCTCTCTCTCTCCTTCCCTCCCTCTCTTTCTTCGTTTCCTTCTTTTTGAGACAGGGTCTCACCATATAAGTCTGGTTGGCTTGGAAGAAGCTCTATAGGTCAGGTGGATCTCAGGATCACAGAGATCTGCCTGCCTCTGCCTCCTGCGCCACCACACCTGGCAGGTCAAAGCCCCTGCTGCCCTTCCCGAGAACCAGCGTTCAGTTCCCAGCACCGCATTAGTGGCTCCCATTTGTCTGTCCCTCTAGCTACAGGGGCTCCAACACCTTCCACCTCCACAGGCCACACACAGGCACATAAATAAAAATGAAATCAGTCTTTCCAAAAAGAGATAGAAAATAAATTCCCCCAAAATATTGTTGTCAAAATTAAAAACTCCATAATAATGTTGATGATTGAGTACAATCTTAAGTAATACAGGACTATTAGTGAAAAGAGTGGGTTTTTAGCCACACTCCGATTGGTGGCCCCGAGGGAGTTAAAAGCCTGACTAGCTGGGAGGAGGAAGGGGACCAGTACGGGTGGGAAGGACAAGGGAGGTAATGGGAAGAGAACAGGGTCAAAATGCATTAGGTAATGCAGCAAAATGTCATAAAGAAATCCATTTAATGCCAATTACTATATGCTAATGATAAACATGAAGAATCAATTAGAACATAAAGCTTTACTAACGACAGAAACTGCTGTAAATTTAAGCTCGCTAACAATCATTCATTTCTAATTGATGTCATTAAGACTCGGATTTTATATTTTCTGTTTTAGGTATGCAATGTTTTCATGAACACAGAATAGCAAGGGCCTCACCTCCCCCATTTAATTTATATTTGCAAGGACAAAGCGTGAATCAGTGACTCAGATGACTGGTGGACACCCACAGAAAATCTCACCGAAGCATCCCATGATCTTTCCCAGAAATCCAGAACTTGCTCAAAACAGAAAAGCAAATAGCCAAGTGGCGCTCAAGCCCGGGTAACAGCAAGCGAAGAAGATGGGGCGCATTTACTATTTACTGTAGGCTGTACCCCATGCTAAGTACTGCGCACATCACCTGTTCACGTGTTTAACTAGTAGTCCAGCCGAGGGCTGCGAGGTACCTCAGCATTTTTTGGCCTCCACAGGCTTCTGAACTCACATACACATAGATTCCTCCTTCCTCTACACACACATATATTCACATAATTAAAGAATAAAAAAAATTAAAAATCTAGCAGCAGGGCACATGGTGACATATGCCTGTATTTCCAGTGCTTGGAAGGACTGAGAGTTTGGGGCCAACCTTGATTGCATTGCAAGTCTCTGTCTCAAAAATAGTCTATTAAGAATCTATCTAAGGGCTGGGTGGTGGTGGCACATGCCTTTAATCCCAGCACTTGGAAGGCAGAGGCAGGCAGATCTCTGTGGAGTTTGAGGCCAACCTGGTCTACAGAGTGAGTTCTAGAATATCCAAGGCTACACAGAGAAACCCTATCTTGAAAAAGCAAAACAAAACAAAACAAAAAACTACTAAGCACCAGGCTAGGTGCTGGGAGTGCAGTGATGAGGAAGGCAGGAAAGAGAGACGCGGACCTGATGGAATGTCAGGTCTGTCAACAACTGACAAGCCGGTGTCACTGGTGTCCCTGGTTCTGTGTTACCAATGAGGAAAGAGGTTACGTTACATCTCCAACGTCTTACAGTTAACAAGACAGACAGCAACGGAACTCAAGGCCCCAGACAAATCTAGAGAGGAACTGGATGTGGGGGTAAGGACTGTGCCTTAAATGGCCGCCTGCCCCCACAGCTCCCTGCCAGACGCTTCCTCCTGGTTCCTTCCTTCCACGTGAAGCTAGCTTCTGCATCCTAACTCCACATAGGCACAGCTTCTCCAGGAAGTGGTTGTGACCAGGCTTATCTCACTTCCCCACATTCCTCAACATGTCCTGAACACTCCTACTACGGACCGGCTTCCATGGCTGTAATTTTCCTGCCATGCGTGCCCCTCACTAGACCAAGCACTCCCACAGACAGGTCTCTCTGTAACTTCTCCACACCACCAAGGTCACAGGTGTCTGGACCGGATAAACGACCACTTCCTCCTCACCTACTCTGTTCCACTTTGTCAAAACAATAACAACGAAAGCAGCCAGCACTGGCTGTGGTTGTTGTATTGTACAAAGGTTAACTTTTCCAGGTTCACCATGACTCTGTGGTCTCTACTGTGTTACTGTGACCTTCCCAAGGCCACACAGACGTTAAGCTAAAGTGCAGGGTTCAAACTCAGGTTGTGAAGGTCGCCAACCCCTGCTCTAAACACCAGGACAGCCCTCAGGTTGTGATGGTAGCCAACCCCTGCTCTAAACGCCAGGACAGCCCTCAGGTTGTGATGGTCGCCAACCCCTGCTCTAAACGCCAGGACAACCTTCAGGTTGTGATGGTCGCCAACCCCTGCTCTAAACGCCAGGACAGCCCTCGGGTACAAGCCACTCTTCCGCCTCCAGCCTTCCAATGGAATCGCCCAGCCCTGCTGGGCTCCTGTACAGCTCTCATCCCTGATGGTCACCTTCATGGTGGCCTGCCGGCAACTCAGATAATGAATTCACGTCACTCTCTCGTGACAGCGGTCCCCTCTAATGGGGTCATGTGCTTGTTGCCACGAACAGAGAGGCCCAGTGTTCCAGTCTTTCAAGCTTTTAAGATGGCTGCATTGAACTTGGAATAAAACTATTAATCCCCCTGCGTTACTATTATGGAATTAAGACCACATAAATCCAACCTAATTCCCTGCTTTTTACAGCATAAGCCTCTTTCACAACTAAAAGCCCCATAGGCCAGGGATTTAGAAAGAGGAAAAACCGGGTGAAATTGCACACTACCTAAGTGTGGGCTCCTGACTCAGCTCAGGATGGGAATTGGTCAGAGCACCTGCTGTGTCCCTGTGATTTCAATGTTCAACCAGAGCTGAGACCCCCACCTGGGAGGGGGAAGCATCAGACATGGGAGCAGGAGGCAGAGAGGCTGGAAACACAAGCTAGGCCTGATCCTGGAAAGCAGTGACCTCAAGCCAAAGTGAAGGGTCCACAGAGAGGTTAGGACAAGAAGTGGGGAGATCCCTCTACCCCAACACACAGATAGTGTTGATGGAGGGTGACCGTATGGATTTAGGGTAGGGAGATCAACCCTTTCTAGAACAGTGTGTGGAACTGGAGGTCTGGGTGACAGAAGTGACCTGATGGAGCTGCACGTGTCAGACAGGGCTCCTGTCTGGAATGTTCTGAATGAGGAGAAGTGAATTCCTGCGCCTGTCTGGCCACTGACGGGTATGAGAACTCAGGTCCCAACCTTCCCTGACTCTACATCCTTATATGGCGATGTTAGTCTGGCTAACTCAGGACACAAAGGCAAGTGAGTCTCCGTGAGTTAGAGGCCAGCCAGGCTACATCCTAGAGAATCCTAAATAGAAACTATAATTCAGTCAGCGAGGCACACTGGCGTGAGGGCTTGAGTTCAGTGCGCAGCAAGCCCATGGCGTGCCAGGTACACGTCACGTTTTCTGGCGAGGGCTGGAGAGATGGCTCAGAGGTTAAGAGCATTGGTTGTTCTTTCATGGGACCTGAGTTCAGTTCCCAGCACCCATATGGTGACTCACAACCATCTGTGATGAGATCTGGTACCCTGTTCTGGCCTGCAGGGATACGTGCTGGCAGAACACTGTATATATAATAAATAAATAAATAAATAAATAAATAAATAAATAAATAAAATCTTAAAAAAAAAGTTTTCTGGCGAGCTATGCCAACCTGATTAGCAGTCTCCGGGTGCCAGTAAGAGACCCTGTCTCAAAGCTGGGCCTCACCTGTGATATCCAAGGTTGTCCTTTGGCACAAGCACAGCACACGTGCACACACACACGTGCACACATGCATGTGCACACGCCCCTAATTAAAGACACAAGAGCAAGTGGCCGAGTGAGCAAGCACTCAGCAATGCGACAGAAGCACGGTGCTGCCTCTGCTCACTCGCAGTTTTCGCTCTATCTTTTAATTGCTGTGATTTAATTGCGAGAAAGCCTTAGGTGGGAGGCCTGAGAAAATACACTGTAGGCAATGCCACCAAGCGGGCCGACATTGTGAAGTCATCACTAGGAAATGGACGGTGACCACGGGGCACAGCAGAATGAATGAGGTAGTGTTTCCCTGACTCTTGAGGGTTTTGTGGTCTGAGGTCTGGGCACAGTTTCCACCCCACATTAGGCTTGACCCTGCAGAAAGCCTTCATGTGCGAATAATTACACGTCGGTGTGGAATACGTGAGAGCCGTTATTTACTATGGCTACTCAATGTGTCTTGTGGGGGAAGCTAGGAGGCAGGGACCACCAGCGATGGGCCTGGCTCTCCTGAGCTGGGAAGCCAAGCATGGAAACCAGCAGCCTGTCACTCACTGACCCACCCCACCCCGCCCCTGGAGATGGATGCACTCCGAACTCTGGTCTCAGCCTCCTTCTCTCCTCTCCTCTCCTCTCCTCTCCTCTCCTCTCCTCTCCTCTCCTCTCCTCTCCTCTCCTCTCCTCTCTTCTCTCTGTCTCTCCTCCCCTCCTGTCCCTCCCCTTCTCTTCTCTTCTCTTCTCTTCTCTTCTCTTCTCTTCTCTTCTCTTCCCTTCCCCTCCCCCACCCAGACTAACTTCTCTGGGCTTGGTTCTCACCAACAGGCTGATGTTGTTCAAATCTTTCTTTTTCTGTTCTGCTCTTTCTCCCGAGCATCAAACTTTATCTTCACTTAGATACTTTGTATTTTGGTTAATAGACACACACATACACCTAGAAGTCTACATGTCCTAACCACTGACTCATGTAGGCCAATGCATTCTCACGCATACAGAAGACATGACTTTTCCAACACCCCAGGAGGTTCCTCAGCCTCACTGAAAGCATAGCTACTCTAACCACCATCAGAGATTCCCGCTTGTGTGGGAACGTCATATAAAAGGGGGCATGCAGTAAATGCAGCTGTATTTATTTTCTCCCACTCACCATTATGTCTGTGATCTACCTAAATCAGTGTGTGTCATGGTCTTTTTCACTGCTACACAGCAACGGTTCTCAGTTAGGAATAAATCCTTGCTGCCATGGAGGTGTTTTATGGAGATACTTTTATTGCTACAACCAGGGCAGGGAAGGATAGGAAATACCTCTGGCATGACGTGGGTAGAGGCCATGAATAGGGCCGGGGTGTTGCCAAATACCCTGCACTGCAAAAGCAAAAGGCAGCCTTTCATGAGAAGGAATTGTCCATTGAAAACGTCTCAACGCTGAGATGGAAAGTCTCTGTGTATCAGTCTCCTATAGCAGCCACAACAAGCCGTCAGAATGGAATGGTCGGAAGAACACAAGGCCGGGCCTGGAGGAAGGGACCTGTAATCCCAACTCCTTAGGAAGCCGAGGCAGGATGGAAGATCACAAGCGAAGGCCTTCTTCAGTGAGTTCAAGGCCAACTGGGGTGACTTACTGAGACCTGGTCTGAAAAAAATAGGGCTGATGATGTAGCTCAATGGTAGAGTGCTTGCCTAGTGTGCACAAGGGGAGAGAGAGGAAAAGGAGGAGGGAAGAGAACCCACACAAACTTATGGAGGAAGCTCTGGTGTTCAGTCATCGATAATGGGTCTTCATTGGGTCTGTGCAGGGCAGCCCACATTTGCCCTTTTCCCCAGCTTCAAGGCATGCTTCCTTTTTATGACACACTCTTTCCCATCTTTAAACCTAAAAACAGGCAGCAAGACCATGAGCCTGAATCTCTCTGACCTGTTTCTCTTCTGTGCTCAGACTCAGTCTTCTGGGATTATCCAGGCTATTCTCTCCATTGCAAGATCTAGCTACATAGTCGCCTTTGCCTATGTACCCACAGGCTCCAGCTATTAGAGCGGGCCATCTTGAAGGAAGTGCTGTCCTCCTCACTCAACCCTGCTATAATGCTCTCCATCACCTGCGGGCTCTTGCACACTTGCACTATGCTCGTTTCTCCAGCGAGGATGCTACATGCATTTTTGCACACACCTCCTGTGCTCATCTCTGTTAGGCGAGATCTAAGGAAGGAGCTGTTCAGTCACAGGGCAAAGGAACGAATGCTATAACGTGATTGTGCCAGCAGTATTTCCGTTTTCATTTTCTACTAAGACTCTCTTTGTAAACCTTCTGAAGACATTGCCAACTCAACTTGTCCAAACTGCTCTGTTCAGCTCACTCAGTGGCTCGGTGTTTCCCTGCCATACGGAGCAGGCGTCAAGTGAACGTCCTAGACGCAGCCTGCCCACTGGTACCTTATCCTGTACCATCAACACGTGTGCCTACCTTGCTGAAGATCTTATCATCTCTCATCTGGACAGTTCTTTTTTTCCCCTTGCCCCTGGTGGTTTCAGACTTATCCCTCAAGTCCACCCTTCCCACCTCTGGCAAAGTCACCTTTCCTAAAATTCCCACCTGATTCCCTTTGTTTATAGGATAAAGGAGCTGGCCTGAGCCGGTCTTGAGCGTTCCCCAGTCAGTGCCCGCTCAGCACACAACTCAGGACACTCCAGCAGGGGACTACATTCCTCCTTCTGTGCCCTACCCGACCCTGCACAGTAACTGCACAGCACATACATTTCTGTCTACTAAACACAAGCGCTTGCGAGCCAGGGCCGCTTCATCATCCCAGGACTTACTTAGTTCAGGCCCTGAAATAATAGACACAAGCATTTGGTGACTTAAAAACATACACATTAATGAGACCTGAAAAGAGGAACACCAAATGGAGGGAAAGACCAACATGCACAAAGTCTGTACTTTCAGTGGTCTGGAAACCTAAGGACACACAAGGCCTGACAGGTCAAGGGCCATCACGGAAGTGACAGTTCTATTTCTGCTGGGTGGTGTTCAACTGAACCAAATTTCATTCTTTGGGAAGACAAAGAAGCAAAATTAATCTCAATAAGATTAGTCTTGGCTGGGCGGTGGTGGCATACGCCTTTAATCCCAGCACTTGGGAGGCAGAGGCAGGTGGATCTCTGTGAGTTTGAAGCCAGCATGGTCTACAAGAGCGAGTTCCAAGACAGCCAGGACTCTTACATAGAGAAACCCAGTCTCAAAAAACAAACAAACAAACAAACAAACAAAGACTAACTTTGAAAAAGGAGAGAAGGCACAAATTAATATTAGGTATGAAAAAGACAAAGCTACGGGTAGAGATATTTAAAAATTTGAAAGAATGCGATTATCAAGTTTATGTCAATAAAATTCAAAATCAGAAACCAGAAAATATCAATATGAACTTCTGGAATTGGCTCAAGAAGAAATAAGAAAAAGCCTGCATTGAAGATACCTAAACTGTAGTAAAATATATTCACGAAAAAAGTAGGTCCAAAGGGTGAATAGGAGAAGCTGATCCAATACTGAAGGAATACCCCTCTTACACAACTTGTTCCAAACACTTAAAAGAGGGGAGTCTATTCAGCCAATCTTATAACCTCACCCCAATACTACATGAATCCAATACAGAAAAAATTGAAAATGTCAGACCAATTTCATTTACAAATACACATGCTAGTATATTTTAATTTAAAAACAGCAAGTCAAGCTCAGGATAATAAAATCATTTCTTTTTTCTAAGCAGGGTTTATCCCAGGACAATAAATAGGCCTTAGTATCAGGAAGAAATCTATTAACATTAAAAAGTAAAAGCAGACATCAGTTGATATCAACAGGATCAAACGACCACCCACTTGAGTGGTGAAGGAGAAGCGTCCTAGCCTGGTCTCTGAAAAACAGAGCAGACTCCATCTTCCATGATAAAATGTCAGAAGCAGTCCTGTGTCCCCCGACAGACAGCTATGATCCCAGACCACTCAAAACAACACCAGACATTCTAACGAATCCAAAACACAGCACAAACAAGACACGGACATGTTGCAAGTGTAACAACAGATTACCACTTGCTAGAAATATATAATCATCCCCTAGACAAACTAATCACCGTGTGATAAGGTTACGGAACACAAGATGAACTTAGAAAAATAAATGTGTCCGACCAATGATACGTTAGCAAATGTAGCCAATGTGCTCCTCACAAAAGGAACAATAAATAAAGGGTAGAGAAAAACAAGAGGAAATGCGAGTGCGGCATTAGCTCAGGCTGATGGAACAGAACAAGGGGTCCAGAAATGACACCCAAGTATATGGGACGCTTCCATGCTAGAGGAGAGACATCATCTGTTTTTTTTTTTTTTTTTTTTGGTTTTTCGAGACAGGGTTTCTCTGTGGCTTTGGAGCCTGTCCTGGAACTAGCTCTTGTAGACCAGGCTGGTCTCGAACTCACAGAGATTCACCTGCCTCTGCCTCCCAAGTGCTGGGATTAAAGGCGTGCGCCACCACCGCCTGGCGAGACATCATCTGTTAATGGGGAAGGCAAGCCTTATGAAGGGTATGGGACACACATGTGAGGGGAAGGGGAAAGCTTTTTTTAAAGGTTTGTTTTATTTTTATTAATGCATACATATGTGCATGTCTCTAAACATGTGCATGTCAGATCACCTGGAGCTGGATTACAGGTACTTATGAGTTGCCAAATATGGGTGCTGGGAATTCAGGTCCATTGCAAGAGCAGCAATTGCTCTGCTAAGCCATCTCTCCAGCTACACCAATCTCCAGTCCTAGGGGATTTGATTCCTAAGTCGTTCTACAAATAAATAAAAAAATCCCATGAGGTGCCACAAGGACACGTGCTCAACTATGTTCATAGCAGCACCATTTGTCATAGACAGAACCTGGAAACATCCTGAATGCCCCTTGACTGAAGACTAGATAAGGAAAATGTGGTACATTTACACAATGGAGTACTACACAGCAGCAGAAAAAATGACGTCTTGAAATTTGCAGGCAATAGATGGATCTAGAAAACATTATATTGAGTGAGGTAACTCAGAACCAGAAAGACAAATATAATATATACTCACTCAGAAGTGGTTTTTAGACAGACATAAAGAAAAAAAGCCTATAATTTATAATCCCAGAGAACCTAGACAACAAAAAGGACCCTAAGAGAGACATACATGGATCTAATCTACATGGGAAGTAGAAAAAGACAAGATCTGAGTAAACTGGGAGCATGGGAGACAGTAGAAGGAGAGGGAGAAAGAAGGGAGGGATGCAGAGAAAAATATATAGCTGAATAAGAACAATTTTAAAAAATAAAAAAATCCAATGAGGTTACTACAGACTAAACTGCAAAAAGGATAATATAAAACTTTAAAAAACTACATGTAAGATTATGTATCTATATAAGATCATATGGAGAAAAATTATGTAAGCAAAGATGCAACAGACTTGAATAAAAAACCATGCTTGCATTAGGGCAACTCATCCCCTTAAAAACAGTAGTGTTTTGCCAAAGAAAGCCTTAAGTCTAACTTAGCAACAGGAATAGATTTGGGGGCTCCAGTTTAAACTTGCCCAGTAGAATGTCTGAGGACATGGCCCAGGAATCTGGGGCTTGGGAAATTCGCTAGGCAGTTCTTCCACAGCCTGAAGTCTGAGAACCCTGACTTAGGAAGAGGCTGTTATGTTATGGACTGGATGTTCAGATGTACGGCCATACCCTGGATGAACTGCATCAGAGTTTCTGAGTGGGACACATATACATCAGCATTTAAAAAAAATGTATGTGTTCCCATGTGTGTGCATGTGGAGGTTAGAGATTGATGTCACGTGTTTTCCTTGGTCTTGCTCCACCTTATTTTTGACACAGGTCCCTCCCTGAGCCTAGAACTCCTGAATCCAGCTAGGCTGGCTGGCCGTTACGCTCCGGGCATCTGTAACTGTTTGCTCCAGGGCTGGGGTTGCAGAGACATGCTGCCCCATATGACATTTTATGTGGGTTCTGGGGATCTGGACTCAGGCTCTCTGCTTGCCCAGTGATCACTTTACTAACTGAGCCTCTCTCCAGGCCCTGCATCAGCATCTGTGCAGCAAGGTTGAGGTGCTTGCCCCAGGTGAAGGCTTGGGCAGAGAGGCCTGTGTGTCCCGCTGGCCTTTCCCGGGTGACATTGCCTTCTGGTGTAACTTGGCATGATTCAGTCTTTATTCCAGTTAAAGGAGACACAATCTCCTTCCTTGTGTAGGATTAAAGTGTACTTGTTGGTACCCCGCACCTTGGTTGGTGTATAGCAGGGTTTGGAGGTCATTTCATGCTCTAAGTTCAACCATGTGAAACTGCAGGGAATTTATCAAAATATAGGTGGGTAAACATTTCACTAAGCCCCCCAAATCCCGTACGATCAGCAAATCCAGGCACAGAATTAGGCACACGAACACGACAAAGCAAAGCCCTTCTCTTTGAGTCCTCACGGGCTGGGAGCTGGGGGCAAGCACATTCAAGTGAGCTAAGACAGAAGAGTTCATAGAATACATTCTGAGTCAAAAGGAAGGAATCCTTCTGAAAGGCAGGACCGAGGAAGGTGCTGAAGAGTCAGTATCTAAGGCTGTCTTGAGGCATTGCTATGACTTGGGAAGTAGAAAATTAGGGACGTGTGTAGTTGGTGCATAGGGAGAAAGTCAAGTCAGATGGGCCTTCTCCAACCCTCATGCAGGGCTGGAAGGCAGGCACCGAAGGCTCTTTTTACTTCTGAGTTCCTGTTATTGCATTCATTTTTCAAGTGTTTTGCCTCTGTTTTATTAATTCCACCTCCCAGAGCCTCCGTGGATTTCATCTAGGAAGGGTTTGTCATTAGCATTTCTACAGGGAGCACCTGCTACCCCATCCATTCCTATTAGCTGACAGCCAGGGCAATGGGGCTGACTAGGAGAGGGATCTTAATCCCCTGCTTATGACTGACTTATTTCCTAATCGAGGATGCTGGGTCGAATGTCACAAATGGCGTCCCAATAAAAATCCACCTTTAAGACACGGTTCTCAGTTTTATAGTTTCATCTATGTAAAAGGCATATGTTAAAATTTTATCAATTGCATGATTATGAATAATGACAAAGATACCTCAGACACCACTTGAGTGCGAAAATCCCAGGCTGGTGTGATGGGTTATGACTCAGCTGGGCTGCTGAACAGGAAGGACAACGTCTCAAAACCAGAGAATTCCAGGGTAGCAGATGTTACTTACTGACTGTTACTTAGCATATATACGATTCTGCACATCAAATGTCCATTACAGACCAGTAGAGAAGATGATGGATCCTATGTCCTTTTCTCTTTACTAAGCAAACTGCTCGCCCTGCTGTCAAGTGATGGATGTCGCTTGTAAAGCCCAGGAGAGGAACCAGCTGCCATGGCGTAAACACACTGTGATTTATGGGGAACGGCAGAAGAAAAGGTTCTAGAAATCAAACTGTCATTGACGTGGAGCCTAATTCGGTTTCTATGGTGACATTAGGCCCCTCTACACTAGACGTGGAACACACATAAATTAAGGAACTATCCAGAATCATAGCAAGAAAAAGAATGCCAGACAATAGGCAAGGTAAAAAAAAAAAAAAAAAAAAAAAATCAACGTTCCAAATAGGCTCATACATCCCAAACATTTTTTCTCTACAGCATATATATGTTAATTTATAGAATACATTACTTCTTTACAGCTGCTTTCACCAAAGTCCATTCCTCTAAAATTGATTAATATTTCTTCTGGAATAACAACAACAGTCACAAAGTAAATTCCACAACTAATTTGTCATAAATTCAAACTGTTCATTAAAGAAATGTCTTTTAGCAAGACTCATTTTCTTCATGTTTCAAAATACAGCAAAAGGGCATCGATGGCCACAAAGTCATATGTATGCATTTTACAGAGCCATACGTACGTATATATTTTACAGAAAGAGTGATTTTGCTAGACTTCCGGTAGTTGGTAAAAGCCGTCATTCTCACTGGCATCAACAGTGTCCCCTACTCTGTCTGACCATCCAGTATTTGTGTAATTGGAAAGATGAAGCAGGGCGTGCCTACTACAGGTGAGGTTCTGCTGTGAGGAAGACTGCTCTATGGAACAAAGGCGCAGACCAACATGGGTAGTGAGGTGTATCTGAGAGCCAAGCTCATTTTTGACTGTCTGACACAGGGTCCACAAACAGAACAACTCCAGCCAGTTCAACCTAAACTGAACGGGATCACCCGAGGCAGTGTGGGAACCTTGAGTTGGCATGATCTCTAGGAAGGTCAGAAGGAGGAAGATCCTGGCGGGTGGTGGGTAAGGTTCCACCCGCCAGGCAGGGCAGAATGGAAACAGGAAGATGAAAGGGGCTGGAATCCGATGTCAGGCTACCCACAGGCTTCTCAGATAATGAGCCAGGACTTGTGAGCGAGAAAACCATGGCAGAACCAGAAAGGCATGTCTTTCTTTGTGAGCTTCTTTAACGCCCCAGCTTGTTTGTTCCCCTCTCTCCTTTGATCATCCATTTCTAGTATAAACATTTTTGTGAAAACCCCACTTCCCTGTGGCTGTCCAAGAAAAAGGAGCTTCTCCCTTGCTTGAACCAGAGCTTTGAAAGGAAGTTATGTACCCATTCTGGGAGACCAGTATGGTTGTGATACCAGTTAACCCAGAGAGAGATAGCTAGGGGGCGGGGGGACAGAACTCGCAAAGACATGGAATTCTGAAGCAGGGGTTTGACTTTTGCCTTAACAAGAGAGTTTCTAGACCTCCCAGTCTTCTGATGTGTGAAGAGGTGCTTGCCATGTCCACTGAAGAAGACCATCGTTCTGACCTGAGGCCACATACAGTGTTGGCGGAAGACACTATCTCAACAGACCTTCCCCACACCTGCAGGGGAAAGGCACCTAGCTGAATGTGGCTGATGAAGGGCCCCAAGAAGAGCCATGCCTGGACGCCACTAGCTCACTCACTTGCCACCTGCTTCCCCAGAACCCCAAGTTTGGCGTTAGATGTTCAAATCAATCAGGATCTACCAGCTAAGTGATGTTGGTTGAAACACAAAGGAAGGATTGAAAGCTAAACATTCAGAAAAAGACACTGGATGGATGGAGGGTGAGAAGGTAGGTTGGAAGGCTGAGTCTGCCCCACATAATTCTAGAAATGTGTGTGTGTGTGTGTGTGTGTGTGTGTGTGTGTGTAAATGTAAAACGGGGAACATTTCCATCCTTGAACACATTCATTTACAAGGAATGTGTATGTGCCAGAGAGGACAAGAAACACATCTACTGAACACAGGAAAAAAGCTGCCTCCATATGTAAGAGGGCTGGAGATCTAGGAATCAGAAACCAAAAAGGCATCGTGTAGGAGATTATAATGGAAACAAAAAACACCACTGTGTCCCAGGCATGGTCAGTCCTCATGAGTCACTTCTTTCCATCCTCCCAATGGCCAGCACAATATTTGGCATATAGTCAACACTCAAAACTGTACAGAAAATGTCCTAGTGTGGACAGTACTGAGATAACTATTATTGATTACATCTTACAGATAAGATCTTGAGGTCCAGGAAGGTTAAGAAGCTAGCCCGACGTGTCAAAGCTCCTAAAGACGCCAGAGGGAAATGCCTTCAAAGTACCAGTAGTTGAGGAGAGTCATTTGTAAGGATCGTGTGGGGAAATCTCCAAAAGGGTGTGGTGCTTGAGTGTCAGCCAGGAACCGGGAGAGGGAGTGAATAAGAGGCCAAGAGAAAAAAATGGACTAGGAAGGAGAAAGGATTGCTTGGGAAGAACTGGGAAGTGAATGGCTGACACTGGAGCCAACTGGGGCGCGCGGGGGGTGTGGGGGTGTGGGGGGAAAGCAGGATCCAGGCTCAGGTAGCAGGTGAATTGGGTGGGGCAGGAGGAAAGGGCACTTCAGCTGGGAGGAAACTGACAAGGTCTCTGTGGAGCAGGTGGGGTGCTGAACTAGGTAGCAGGGAGGGCAGTGTGGTCTTGGGGTGGCACAAAAAAATGAGCTGGGAAGACCAGGGTGGAAAATGTTAAGGACCAGCCTACAGGGTGGGGCAGGGAAGTCTGAGTAGTGAGCGTTCTGGAATGTCGTGGCTAGGGAGAGGGCGTGGTCTGAATGCAAGACTTTCAGTGGGGGGAAGTGAACCCTAGGTAGTCCTAGAGAGGGGGGGGGGATGAGGGTGACCAGCATCACCTGCTGCCCCTGTCTCACCTGTAGGAGCTGCTCACTGTACTCGTCACCTCCTCCCGGATTTGCCTATTCAGGGCATCTGCCACGGCGCGCCCTTTGCCACTTTCGGGCCCTGCGGCTTGGGCATGGGCAGCGGGTGTCTGCTCGTGCCCCTCAGAGCGACGCACCATCCAGGCCGGTCCCGCCTTCCTCCTGGTGTCGCGCTCGTCTGCACCAGAGGCCTTTCCAGCAGCAGGGCCGCCCTCCTGGGTCAGGGACTGGGCCGGTGGCAGAGGTGACTCATCGTGCCCTTCGGTGCGAGTCACCATCCACGCGGGCCCGGCCCTCCTGCGTGTGTCACGGGGGTCTGCACCAGAGGCCTTTCCAGCTGCAGGGCCGCCCTCCTGGGTCAGGGACTGGGCCGGGGGCAGAGGCGACTCATCGTGTCCTTCGGTGCGAGTCACCATCCAGGCCGGTCCCGCCTTCCTGCGTGTGTCACGCTGGTCTGCACCAGAGGCCTTTCCAGCTGCAGGGCCGCCCTCCTGGGTCAGGGACTGGGCCGGGGGCAGAGGCGACTCCTCATGCCCTTCGGTGCGAGTCACCATCCACGCGGGCCCGGCCCTCCTGCGTGTATCGCGGGGGTCTGCACCAGAGGCCTTTCCAGCTGCAGGGCCGCCCTCCTGGGTCAGGGACTGGGCCGGGGGCAGAGGCGACTCCTCATGCCCTTCGTTGCGAGTCACCATCCACGCGGGCCCAGCCTTTCTGCGTGTGTCGCGCTGGTCTACACCGGACGCCTTTCCCGCCGCCGGCACCCCGGCTCCTCCAGCGCCTTCCGGGTCCCGGGCTTCGGCAGAGGTCTGCATGGCCCCGCGCTCTTGACTCTGCGGCCGACGCTTGGGTACCCCAAGAATAGACTGGGAAGGTTGCGATGTCGAAGGGATCTGCACCGGCTTGGGGATCCAGGGGTGGTCCCCGCGGCGGGGCAGTGGCCAGGCGCGAAAGTCCTTCTGGTACTGGGTCTCGCGCTCGAAGGGCGCGTCGGAGGGCTGGTACTCGCTGCGCGGCCGGCAGCTGGGTTCTGGCCGCTGCACCTTCCAAGCGCGGTAGTCCTGTCGCATCACCGAGTCCGCGGGGCCTGAGCCGGAAGTGGAGCCAGAGGCCGCGCCCAGACCCAGCCCGCTGCGGCCGGGGGCGGTTGCAGTCTCGCGGTCGCCACTGGGCCCCGGCGCTGGCCCTGTTGCCCGGGCAACTACATCCGACTCGCCCTGGGCCGGCTGCGTCTCTATGGCGACAGCGCGCGAGGGGGGCGCTATCGCTGACTGCAGCGGCGCTAGCGGCTGCGGCGGGGCTCCTGGATGCTCGGTGGCCTCCGAGTACTTGGTGAAAACCAACGGCACTGCAATGTCCGCCTTGTCCAGCTGGTTCCAGAAGCGGGCAATGCAGCAGGCCCTTGTGATGCACGGCCACGCCATGATGATGCTAGGTGCAAAACCGGTCGTCTCTCTCTTTTAGTTGTCCTAAATCAAACCTCCAGTCTCCCTTTAACCCCAACCCAGACCCGCCAATGTGGTTCCCACTGCTCCCTCCCCTTAGCAGCCGTTTGTCTCTTCCTCCTCCCTCAAAGAGCACCCAGGGACGAGGTACAGCTGAAATAAAGTCTGCAAAGTCCCTCGATTACCGGCTGCAAACGCCTTCGGCAGAGAACCTGCTGTAGCCGGCGACAGATGGGAGCGAGGCTCGGCGTTCCAGAATCCAGGCCTAGGGCGTCTGGGCGCGCCCTCCCTGCGTCTACGGTGTCGTGGAGACCCCGGCCGAGTGAGGAGATGCTTGGCAGGGAGGCTGTGGGCTTAAGCCATGGCGCAGAGAAAGGACTGGGCAGGATCCGCAAACAAGCTCATGTCTCCTTTATGTCTGGTTCAAGTGGGCCGCCTAGTAGGGCTAGGCAGCGGTCACCTCCAACCCAGACAGAGCAGAGAGCCCAGCTGCCTCTGCCGTCTCGATACCCCTGGTGATGCCGCAACCGCCGCCGCCGCTGTCTCTGCTGCAGAGAGGCGGCCCCACCCTTTTCTGCAAGGGGTGGGGGGTGATCAAGAAAAGATGCTGAGAGTGTGCGCGCTGCAGAAAAAAATCACCTGCTGTCGTCAGCGCGCGCTGCTGAGAGGTTGCCCTCTCCCTGTCCCCTCCTCCCTTCTCTCCAGCAGCTCCTCCCTCCTCTGTTCCTAGGCAACGACAGAATTGGGTCCTTGGTAGGTTCCAGTCCCAAGCTCCTGAGGACTTGCTGTCCTTGGGTTGCTGACTTCTCATCCTGGATCCGAGTCTCCTCTTTGGTAAAAATAGGCCCGACCACTGAAAGAGTGAGAATATTAAATTAAAAAGTATAAGAACCCCTCCTCCCAATGAAATGTCTGTCAGAATAGATGCTTTTGCTCATTTTTAATTTTTTTTATTTTACTTTTAATTATGTGCTTGTGTCTGTGGGTATGGGGGCCTATTGAGGTCAGAGGGCCAGAGGAGTTCAGTTCCCCTGGGTCTAGAGTTACTCTTAAGAACGTCCATCCCAGCCTGTGCGGGTGCTGGGATCCAACTCGGGTCCTCTGGAGCATCACAGTTTTTAACCACACAGCTATTTCTGCAGTCCCTGAGCAGATACTTTTTAAAAGGAAGCTGCTGTTAGTAGCCAGTCACCAGGCAGTACTTACACTCAGTGCTGCTGGATCCTGACCTACACCACGCCCATCTATACACAGGGCTTCCCCAGGTGTATGAGATCCGGAGATGCGGACCTAGTGGTGTTCTGGCTGCTCCTTCTCTAAGCATCTAAGCAATCCTCAGGAAACTGTGCTCTCTACCCTCTCAGAGAAAGACTCATTTTTCTTCAGCCCAGAGACTACATGGGGGGCAGAGGATGAGGAAGGAAGATTCTGGAATGGGGCCTGAGGAGGGGGCGGTGGGGTGGCAGAGAGTTCCCCAGGAAAGAGCAAGACCTTCCCTAAAGGGATTCTCTGTTGTGTTCCTGCCTTACTTTGTGTTTTGGAGCGGATCAGACATGGGGGTCTAACGGACCTGGTTTGGCTCTGATATTCTCTTTGTGGCTTGGGTTATCTCTGGTTGCAGCCCCCTGGAGAGGAAGGGAGGAGGTAATAGGTGCCTCAGGTTTCATGAGAGGAGCTAGCGCTCCCAGCAGAAGCCTGTGAGCAGTCCAACCAGCTATTCAGGGATTCACATCCTGGCTTCGGGACTTCTGGCTGCAAGGCCAGAAACAAATCCTGGCAACCTTTTGACCCTAATGTTGTCTCAGAACGAGGGTATCTACTCTGAACTTGCGAAGTTATTGTGAAAACTAAAATGACACCGTTCACTGAAGATAATTAGCGGCAGCCTCTGGCATATGACAGCGGCTCTTTCAGCGGCCACTGTTAATATTCAAAAGGCCCGTCCTGGAGTCCCGCAGGCAGAGTCTCGCAGATAAGCGACTCCGAAGCCTGCTCCTGGAGACCCTTTGCCTTGCTTCCTCATTTAAAAAAAAATCATTTTCTAGCCGGGTTAGTGGTGGCGCACGCCTTAAATCCCAGCACTCAGGAGGCAGAAGCAGGCAGATCTCTGTGAGTTCGAGGCAAGCCTGGTCTACAAGAACTCCAAAACAACAGAAAAACCCTGTCTCAAAAACAAAAAAAATCTAAAAATTTCTGCGATTTCTTTACTTTTTATTTTATTTATTTATTTATTTATTATTTTTTGGTTTGGCCTCAAACCAAAAATCCTCCTGCCTTGTTTCTTTACTTTTAATTAAGTTAATTTGTGTATGTATGTGATATGTACGTACACGTCCAGGAGAGGACACTGGCTGTCCTACTCTGTCAACCTCTACCTTTTTCTCTTGAGACAAGGCTTCTCACTGAACTGGAGCTAGGCTGACCGACCAGCAAACCCCTGCAGTTCTCCTGGCTCCGCCCCTCACAGTGCGCGGGGGGGGGGGGGGGGGGGGGGGGTTCAGGTGCTCACTGGGCCACACCCTGATTTTACTTCGCTGCACAGGATTTGAAGTCAAGTCCTCACGCTTGCACAGCAAAGGAACTGCACTAGGAGGTCAGAATTCCGGGAGGAAAGAGCACATTGTGGTAAGGTGAATGTGCCTTCTTACTAGTGGTCCCTTCATCAGGCCGCTAACCTGTCCTACTGGATTAGCCCTTAAGGAGGAGACAAGATCACATCAAGATTCCATCCTTCATGATACAGATAAGGTTGAACAGTAAGCAGTGTTTCAGATTAGCTCTGACTCAGGAATAAGCCCTAAGAACCCTTCCTATATTTCCATGGCTTGGTATCTCATTTTTTTTTCTGGACTAAGTAATATTTCTCTATATGGACATATATATCATAGTTTATTGATCCATTCACCTAATGAATGGCATGCTGATTGCTTCAATGTTTGTAGAATTATTTTTTAAAAAAAAAAAGCTGCTAAAACAGTGTGTATGTTTTTCTATTGACAAAAGCTTTGAAAGCCTTTGGGTGGTTACCAAGGAGCGGGATTGTGAGCACATGGCCCAAGGATGGTTAGTTTTGTAACAAAGCAAACTGTCTTTCACTGTAGTTGTATCAGTGTTGAGTTCTCAGTATTAACCAATGAGAGCTCCTGTCTCTCCACTCCTTCCTGGTATTCCGGCTGTCTGTATTTTGGTTTCATTGTTGCTTTAATTTTCAAGTCTCTGCAACATACTATATTGAGCATTTTTCTCTTATTCCATTTTGCCCAGGTACAGCTTATCTGGTGAGGGATCTGTTCAAGAGGTTGTGCTCCAACTCCACACACATGCTTTGGCACATTCATGCACACACATGCACACTCAAAATAAATAAATACATGTAAAAGTCTAATAATTGGTAGTGTTCATTCTAGAACTGAGCACTGGTTTCATAGAAGAAATGTGTAGATATAATTCTGCCCACGACAGATTAAAGGGAAAGAGCATATGTCTACTCAAGAGCATGATCATATTTGACACCCAATAATCAGTTCTTAAAATATCCTGGAGGGTAGACCTTCCCTGATAAATCAAAGACGCCTACCTGGCTTCAAGAAATACTGGGCTCTTTCCTTCTTCCACTACCAACTAGGGGACCATGAGGCACAATTACAAGTTTTCAGTGATGGAGCAATGTAGGCCTTGGAGGACTCACAGGACTTCTGAGGAAGTTGCCGTGAGATCAGACATAGGGATAAAAGAAAGCAGGATAACGGTATCTTTGAATTCTGAAATCCAAATAAAAGAATGATAGCATTTTAGTATCATAAAACATTTATTTGGTGTCCTAAAATCTAAAAGCAATGAAATGACAGCATTCCAGAATCATAGAATAAATGAATATTAGAATATTAGGTCATATATTAGAAGCTAGAAACCACAGACTCATACACACGTGTACATAAATACACACACATGCACACACACTCTTCTTCTCTGGCTGCTGCTATAGGTTTTCATAGACTGAACGTATGTGTCCACCAAACACATATATTGCTAAAGCCCTAACACTAAGGGACTAGCATTGGGGGAATTTAGATGAGGTCATGAGGTTGGACACCCTCTCCTTCAGATAAATGCCCTTATAAGAAGAGGAAGAGTCTGGAGTTCCATGTTTGCAACATCTGTAAAGCAGGAAATGGGCCCTCACCAGACACCACTTCTATCAACGCTTTGATCTTGTGTTTCCCAGGCCCTGGAGCTGTGGGAAATGAACACATGTTGTTTCTGCTCCGGGTCTATGGTGTTCTGATACAACCCCAAACAGGCTAAGATACACAGTAAACATATCTTCTTTTAACTGAACGAGACCACATGAGAACATTTTGAAGACATATTTTCTCAGATTTCTAAGCATTCTGTCATTCTTTATCATGTCCAAATATTACACTTAGCAAGATCGTGACTCTTCTGTTACTCGTGATATTTTAATCTGTTAATTTTAATGATTGATGTCTTTTCCCTAGCACACTTATCACAAGTGTTTGTCCAATGGTCATTTTTCTGACTCTGTTATTCCTTCCACATTTACTGGCTGGAGTCTTTCCTTATAACACTACTCATGAATATTTTTCTTGTGGGTTTATTTTATTTAATTTTGTTTTTAGTTTTTTGAGACAGGGTTTCTCTGTAGCTTTGGAGTCTGTCCTGGAACTAGCTCTTGTAGACCAGGCTGGCCTCGAACTCACAGAGATCCGCCTGCCTCTGCCTCCCAAGTGCTGGGATTAAAGGCGTGCACCACCACTACCCAGCTCCCCTTTCTCATTTTTGTACCTTCCATGTCTTTCACTTAGCCAATCACCCTTACTATATCTCTAGAATTATTTTTCTGAAATTTTTCCCCCAGTTTTTCAAGACAGGGTTTCTCTGTCTTGGAACTTACTCTGTGGACTGGCCTTGGACTCAAAGTTCCACCTGCCCCTGTCTCCCAAGTGCTAGGATTAAAAGGCATGTGCCATCATCACCTGGCTTATTTCCTGGATTTAATAAGAATGTTCCAGTAACTCCCCATTAAGCATGATGGTGAATTTTGACATAAAATATTTAGAAACTATCCATCAACTTCTTTTTGACTCAGAAATCCTTGTAAAAAACTCACAGAGAGATGATGAAGTTGTAAAAATGCTTTTCCAGTCTCTTTATAGATAACCGTATCTTTCCCACTTTGATTCGTCAACAAATTTAATTAAATCACAGTCAATCCTATTCAGCCATGCTTGCTGTTTTGATAGAACACCAGTTTGGTGGTGATGTACTTTTAAATGTGCTTCAAAATAGCCCTACTAAATCGTTAGGGATTATTATATTAATATTCATGAGTGAGCTTGACCTGTCATTTTCCTTTTGCTGGACTTTTCGGCAGGGTCGCTGTCAGGTGCGGCTTTCCAAGAAGTGTGGCAAGGCCTTCCTCCCAAGCTCTTTGAAGGGCAAATGGGATTCTAGCTGCACCTTTCCTGTTGACCAGATATAACCACCTGTGACTCCCCTGCACCCTCGTGAACCGTCACAGGGATTATGTCATCCCCTGTTGAGGACCCATACTCAGCATCCTACAGCCCCTGGAACAACATCTACATTCCCAACTGTGGCTATCAATACTGTACATGAGCTTGCTGGGGTCAGTGAGCATCCTGTTCTCACCCAGTTCCCCGTTGTTGCCTGTGCTCCAGCTGCCTTGTTGCCTGTCTGTTGCTGAAACACACATTGGAAAGAGCCTAGTGTGAGATCCTTGGTCCTTTTCTGTCACTCTGCTTCCTTAATATGTAGCCCCTTCTACTGTAGAATCACCCTACTCACTTAGAAAACCTAGTTGTTAGATGGCGCATGCCTTTAACCTCAGCACTCAGAAAGCAGAAGCAGGTGGTTCTCTGTGAGTTTGAGTCCAGCCTGGTCTACAGAGTGAGTTCCAGGACAGCCTTACTGTTACACAGAGAAACCCTGTCTTGAAAAACAAAACAAAACACAAACAAAAAAAATCAAACCAAAACAAAAACCTGTTTGTGTATAACGCCCCCCTCTACCACAGCTGCTAAACTGTCTGAGTTCCCTGGGATCTTGCTGACTTTATTTATTCTGTTTCCATCTTACAATTATATTTATCAGAAGGCAGATAGAAAAAGAAAAGTTCACCAAATGAATCAATCAGGGGATCAGTAAAAACAACACTCTGGAAGAAAACTGGTATCACTGTCAGAAAAAGATAGAAAAGCATTAGCTAGGACAGATGTCCCATCTGAACGAGTTTAACCACAGCAAAGACGAGATATCCTGGTAGAACTTTGGAGACAGGATGAAGATGGCTGGCCACACAGACGGGAAAATTACGCTTATACTTTGATCGACGCGAGTCTTCACCCACCTGCTCTAGTGAGTGTGGGGGTAATAGTGATGAGATGGGATGGTGATGGGGATTAAAGAGATGGGATAGTGGTGGAGATGATGGTAGCATGGCTAGGAATGGTAGCGTTGGTAATAATTTTGGTGGTAGTGATGGTGATAATGGTGATGGTGGTAATGATGGTACTAATGGTAATGGTGGTGGTGGCTATGGAGATGGTGGTATCTTAGTTAGGATTCTATTGCTGTGAAGAGACACAGTGACCATGGCAACTCTTATAAAGGAAAACATTTAATTGACTTAGCTGTAAATCAGTCAGAAGTTTAATCCAGTATCATCCTGGCGAGAAGCACGGTGGCGTGCAGGCAGACATGGTGCTGGAGAAGAAGCTGAGAGCTCTACATCTTGATCCATAGACAGTAGGAAGAGACTGTATACCATAGTGGTATATTATTTGTGTTTTAATAAATAAAGCCTGTCACAGGCAAAACAGTCACAGCTATACAGGCCAGGCAGTGGTGGCACACACCTCTATTCCCAGGACTCAGGAGACAGAGGCAGAGGGATTCCTGTGAGTTCAAGGCTACCCTGGGCTACACAAAATCAGTCCATAATCAGATCCAGGTGGTGGTGGTGGTTCACACCTTTAATCCCAGTGTTTAGGAGTCACACACCTTTAATCCCAGCACTAGGGAGGTGGAGACAGGAGCAATATGGCTGGGTGGAGAGAGGAATATATGGAGAAGAGACAGGAACTCACTAGAGTATGGAATCTGAGGGTTCATGGAGACAGGATCTCACCCTTTTGGTCTAAAGATCTGGTAGAGGTAAAAGGTCTCGCTAGTGATTGGCTGCTCTGCTTTTCTGATCTTCAGGTTGAATCTCAATATCTGTCTCTAGGTTTCTATTATTTGTGCTGCAGTACACCACGTTGGGTGTATTTTGAGCATATGAGACCTCAAAGCCCACCCCACAGTGACACACTTCCTTCAGCAAGGCCACGGCTACTCCAACAAGGCCACACTTCTTAACAGTGCTACTCCCTATGCAAGCATTCAAATACATGAGTCTCTGGGGCCATACCTACTCAAACCACCTCAGGTCTCAATGATGATGGTGCTGGTGGGTGGTGGTAAAGATGATAGTAGAGTGGTTTTGGTGTTGGTAAAGATGATAGTAGTAGTGTTTTTGGTGTTGGTGGCAGTGATGATGATGGCAGGGGTAGGGATGCTAGTGACAGTCATAATTTTGGTGATAGTGGTGATGAGGGTATTAGTGATGTTGATGGTGGTGGTGATGGTGGTAGTGATGGTAGTGGTGGTGGTGATGGTGATGGTGGTGGTGGTGGTGATGGTGGTGGTGGTGGTGATGGTGGTAGTGATGGTAGTGGTGGTGGTGATGTTGATGCTGATGATGGTGGTGATGAAGATGGTGGTGGTGGTGATGGGGGTACTGGTGATGCTGATGATGGTGGTGATGGTGGTAGTGATGGTGGTGATGGTGGTAGTGATGGTAGTGGTCGTGGTGATGTTGATGCTGCTGATGGTGGTGATGAAGATGGTGGTGGTGGTGATGGGGGTACTGGTGATGCTGCTGATGGTGGTGATGGAAATGATGGTAATGATAGTGGTGGTGATGGTGGTGACATTGATAAGAAGGATGGTAACTGGACCAGTCTTTGGAGATCCTGCTCCCTGCTTGTCAAGCAAGAAAATATTGCCCATCGTTATGTGAGTAGCATATAAAAATTGATGGACAGAGGCCAGGCCAAGTTTGGCTGCCATATTTGCAGGATGACCGCAGTTTGAACAGAAACTGGACACCAGCCATTCCCTTCCTTTAAGGAAGATACAGCAGTGCCAGTTCATCGGACTGGTTTGCTGACACAGACCGCTTCACGATGGGTGTTCAAATTAAGTATTTTTTTTCTATTTTAGAACATAAGCTTTCTCTTTGGGCTTAAATAGTTAGGTTGAGTACAAGGGCCAAGGGAAGGTGAATTCCATTTAGTCAGTTTGCATTTGGTGAGTATAAGAGAGTGAGGTCTTGAACTCAGCCCAGAGGACACATACATTTAGCCTTCTGCGCCTCTGCAGAAAGACAGGGGACATGAGGGATAGTGAAGGAAGAGCAGAGGCTGTTGGGAATGGAGGAACACCTCGGCCAGGAGGCTAAGTGAGGCCCCAGCATCCATCAGCAGTGAAGAAAACAGGCTTCCCGTCTTTCTCACATAGGATCAGACACCCGGATGTCCTCATGCCAAGAACCAGGCAAGTGGGAAAGGAAGCTGGCCAGACTACAATCCTTGGTGACTGAGCAGACTGTGGACTAAAAATAGGCGGAGGACAGGAAGCCATCGCATGCCATACGAGCCCATGCCTTCTGACTCCACCGATGCCACTCACCACACCCCACAGTTCTGTGAGCTTGGGACACTGAAAATGAGACCAGAGTGTGCAAGAGCTTGTGCATCTGGCCTGCTCCATGTAGCTTGGGGCCCTGAGGAGCCAGACTTGAAGAAAACTGGAACCGCGCCAGCATCACAGAGCCGTGAAGAGGAGATGCCAGAGTAGTGTGAGAAAGCAACAGGCACGCAGGCTGGAGAAGTTGAGAAGGGACCACTCCCCAGCACCTTTCGGCACTGCAGGATTGACTTTGATGACTAAGAAAATGAGGCGCTAGGACACCTCCAGCTCTGTTATGACAAAGAAGCCCTAACAAACTTCAAAGGCCAGGACTCTTGGAAGAGACTCAGACACTTCAACTGCTTTATAGCTTCAGATTTAGCATTGCAAGAATTTACACAGAGAGTAGCCGCTCATGCCTTTAATCCCAGCACTCAGAAGACAGAGGCAGGCAGATAGATTTCTGTGTATTTGAGGCTAGCCTGGTCTACATAGAGTTCCAGGGCAGCTAGAACTACTACATAGAGAGACCCCGTCTTACAATAACAACAACAACAACAACAACTTAAATTATTTAAGCTTTTGGAAGAGCGTATTGGTTCTAAAATGTGATCAGCATCCAAATAAACACACATTTGGAGTAGGGAGCTGGCTCAGTCAGGAAGTGCTTACCATGCCAGCAGCGGGACCTGAGTTTGGATGGTCGCATAAAAAGCCAGGCACAGCAGTCATCCCAGCAATGGGGAGAGGAGGACACAGGCTAACCAAAATCCACAAAAACAAGCTACTCAACAATGATCTCTGGTCTCCACATGTGTGTGCACACATATGCACACATACAGACTTGTAAACACATACAATAAACACTCATGTCCCCAAATAAAAATTAAATGTCTAAATAAATGTCTACAAGAGCATTTTCTTAAAATAAGATTTGTTTATGGGGCTGGAGAATTAATTAGCAGTTAAGAGCAATGACTGCTCTTCCAAAGGATCTGGGTTCAATTCCCATCACCCACATGGCAGCTCACACCTGTCTGTAACTTCAATTCCAGAGGATCCAACATCCTCACACAAGCATACAGGTAGGCAAGGCATCAATGCACATAAAATAAAAATAAATATTATACATTTTATTTTATGTATATGTGTGTGCCTGCATGTATGTATGTATGTATGTGTACCATGTGAGTGTCTAGTGCCCTCAGGGGCCAGAAGGGAGCACTGGACCATGGAATTGGAGTCACAGACAGCTGTGAGCCACCACGTGGGTGCTGGAAACTGAACCTAAGTCCTTTGTAAGACAGCAAGTACTGTGAATATTTAAGCATCTCTCTGGCCTCAACAAGTGTAATTTTATGCCGACTAATCAAGAGGAACTCAGGTCAGCTTCAACTCAATGACTATACAAGCAAGTTCAAGTTTCAAAAACAGAATGAGTAATGTATTCTTCCCCAAACTGGAGATAATAAAAATCCCTTTAAAACGTTTACTGGGGTAAATAGGACTTAATGCAGGAGACATTTATAATACTCATTAAGATGAAAGTGGACCTCATGTCCCAGAAGGACCAGCAGAGCAAGGTCCCTTACGGTCACGGCATAGCGGGAAACAGAACTGAGTGTCACAGTTGAAAAGGTGAGGTCACGCTGGGGCCGTAATATCCATCAGTAGTTGTAGCCTCATGAGAAACACTGATGAGGTTCAAAGCTAAGGGGGCTCCATGGGCTGCACACATGAACAAATTCTGTGAGCAAGAGAGCAGCACAGTTAGAAACGGGTCCCAGAAATGCCAGCTCTGTGGAGGAGGGGACAGATGGGACGTGAAGGCCAGAGGAGTAAGGACGAAGCCAGGAAAGAAGTGGTCAGCTGATGATGTTATGGATTGGGGAGACTGAAGCGGGAAGTTAGATTTGAGAACTGTATCTCTGGTAGAAATAACTGGACTTTCTAAAGGACTAAAAGTGTGTTTGAGAGGAGGCTGTGGGGATGCCTAGGTGAGCAAAATGTCCACTGTACAGGCATGATCAACTGATCAGATCCCTAGCACTCCCACACAAAGCCGGGCACAGCAGCGTACTCCTGCAATTCCAGGGCTGGCGGGGCAGAGACAACCTCTGGTCTCCATGCTGGTGCACACATGTGCATGCACATGTGCGTGTGTACAAACACACACGCACCCCTAAAAAGAGCAGAATGTGAGATTAGGAAGGAGAAAGAGTTGGGGCCACCCAGAGTCAGGGAGCACAGAGACAGAAAATGTCACTTGGGGCATTGAAGGCCTCCTGGAGGGGTTATAGGGTATCTGGAGAAACCTACCCAAGTCTCACAGTGACCTTTTGATATCAGAAGATGAGCCTAAAATTCAGGGCACAGAGGAAGGCCTCATGAGGTCCAGCTGAGAAGAGATTTTTTCCTCTGGAGGCCTACAGGTAAGTTCCTCATGCCATTGGATACATAACTCACTTACCCCACCTACGAAACTTCTGAAGATGCTCATGGCCTGTTGGTGTGGTGAGTGCACAAGTGTTATACAGTAAATGTACAGCTGGCAGATCTGTCAGACTAATCCACAGGACGTGAGCGCACACACACACACACACACACACGGAGCAATCTGTTCTCGAAGAGTTACGGGGACGCCTGTCCTTTGGATAAGTCACTGTCCATTCTGCAAAAATTTTATGAAATCATGACATTTCTCCCTTCTGTAGTATCTGAGCAGTGTATCAACCTGACTTCTCCTGTAAGGACAACCGGATACCTTCCCCACACAGTGAAGCCCTGGTGTGAAAGTACTTACTCAGTTAAACCTTTGTTCTCACAGCCAAAACCTACACCCTCACAATTTACGAACAGTATTCATTGATAAGAAAGAAGCCCCACACAGCAGACTCAGGAAGGTGCCATCTACTGGTCTTCTGCTCTGACTTAACAGTCTACCAATATTCTGTATTTTCTCTTCACCCTGGTTTCCGTTAACATAAGATCATAGCCCAAGGAATTAACTGTTTATACAGGGGCAAGGCCTGAGCCGCTAAAACTAGCTTCAGAGAGAAATACACCATTACCAGGGCAGAAAGAACTGCATTCAGTCCTGAGACCCAACACTGTAGCTGTCACGGTAGGGCCCCCTGGTTAGATTCTAACCGTTAGGCCAGCGATGTTGGAAAGAGCAAGGCTGAACAGCGCTGAGAGACTTCTCAAAGCTCCTCCCATGCCGTGCTCCCCGACTTTAAACTTAGAGCCATATGAACAGCTTCGTCCACTATGGTGCAGACTCTGCTGCACAGCCCGGCCGGCTGCATTGATTGTGCAGCCTGAGGAAACAGAACTTCAGAAGTGGAGGTACTTTCTTCAGCTCTCAGGAAGGTTGAAGTCGGGGAGAGAGAGCCTCAGTTTGGCATCTCCTCATTTAGTGAGCACAACTCCCAGTGGGAGGTGAGCAGAGGTCCCTGGGTTAGAGATTCCTGCTGGCTGCCTCAGAGGAGTTCACCTTTGTAGGGGAGTGTGAGTGTTACAGCCCCGCAGCTGCAAAGATATCCTGACTTATCTGGAAGCCAGGCCACCCTTGGGGTAGAGCAGCAATAGGAGAGCTCAGCCCTGGAGGGAATGTGTCCTGACTTTCCAGGAAACCAGGCTACCTGAAGTTGGGGTGTGGTGAGGGATGGTCTCCCTGAAGGATGTAGCAATCCTCATCTCCTGGAGAGCTGCTACAGCTGAGCTCTTCTCTGTTCCTCTAAGGGAACGACCGAGTTGAGCTATCTGCTTCTTCTCCTGCTGGCCCAAGATGTTACTTCTTTTGCTAACGCTCTGCTAAAGGGGAAGCCCCTGCATAAATGTAGCAATCTCCTTTGGCTCCCGCCAAAACTTAACTACTTTTTCTGCTTAGCCTTGCTCAACCCCTCTAAGGGGGTGCCCCAACAAGGTTCTTCTGTTCTCTTCAGTCTTGCTCAGCTTCCCCCACCACAAGGGACGCCCCAGTCAGGTTCTTCTATTCTATGCTGGTGAATGAGTCACCCAAGACTCTTCTGAGAGATTTATTTGGGAAGGAGGAGGCCAGGAGAGTGGCTGCCTCTGCCAGCGGGGTAAAGAGCAGCCCCCTGCTGAACAAGCAGAGAAGCTTATATAGGGTTTCTTAGGGGCAGGGTTTTCCCAAGGGAGAGGAGGGATTGGTTAGTTTTCCCTGCTCGGGGATTGATTAGTTTTGTTGTTCAGGGGCAGAGATGGCTCTGATTTCAGGGCCAAACTGTGTTTCTTTCACTGGCCTTTTTAGCCTTTTGACTCTAATCTTAGGGCCAGGGCATATTTCTTTCACTGGCTCTGCTTCTAGGGACAAAGTGTGTTTCTTTGGCACTGATTTCAGAGTAAGGGCATGTTTCTTTGGTCCTGGGTTCAAAGATAAAGATGTTTCTTTCCCTGACTTATTGACCATGCTGGTTTGAAATTCCTTATAATGTCCAATAAAGAACATGGTCTCGCTGGGTGGTGGTGCTGCACACCTTTAATCCCAGCACTTGGCAGGCAGAGGCAGGAGGATCTGTGAGTTTGAGGCCAGCCTGGTCTACAAGTTCCAGGTCAGGATCTAAAGCTATAGAGAAATATCAGAACAAAGGTACCTCTGTGAAGAAAAGAGAAAATGCCAGGGCCTAGTGGGTTCAAGATGGTCTCATTAGAACAAACAAAAGGCAAAGAAAGGAATCACTATTGTGCTAAGACAAAGTGATTTACACCTTTGAGTTTGCTTCTCTCCCTGAAGATTAGGCAACAACTCATCCTCATAGTACCTGACCCTCAGCGGGCAGAAGCTCAGAACCCTCCATCCTGCCAGAAGAGCAGACAGCTCTTCTCCAGGCAAAGATATCAACGAGGAACCATTTAACTGGCATCCAACCCCAACTCTAGCCCTGGCTCCTGCTTCTGAGCCTGCAGATTCTCATAATGACCACCAGAGGGAGGAGCTCTCACGGTCAAAGGCTGACTCCCTTCTTCCAATTTCTCCTCTACCCGCCCTCTCCTTCTGAGCTCCAGGATTTTATGGTTATTTTAGGGGCGGGGAGCGGTGCTGCTCTAGTCAAGCAATGGAAAGTGTGATAAAGGACGAAGGAAATGCTGGATTTTAATGAGTAATAATGACTCAAACGGAACCTTCTTTCTGCTTTACAAGTCAGTCTGGCAGGCAGGCGGTGGTGGTGGCACACACCTTTAATCCCAGCACTGCAGGTTGATCTTTGTGAGTTCAGGCCCAGCCTGGGCTACATACCAAGTTCCCTGTTGCCGGGGAGGAAATGATATGATTAAAACGCATTTAGCAACACCTGTTCCCTAGTCATGATTAAAACTCTGCCTCTCAAGTGCTGGATTAAGAGCCCCACACCAACATGCCCTGCAAAACTTAATTTTTATTGGAAAACAGAAGTGTTAGGAATATTTCTTAACCTAGCTCTCTGACGACGCAAAAATTCCCAATCAAGCCAAATCAAAACAAGCCGAATTAAGAAATATCCAGGTAATGGGAGATCTGCACTCTCGGGTGGCCCCGAGGGGGAAACGGGAAGCCACAGAAAAGCGACCCCTGGGGAGGAAGAAAGGGGGACCACATGTTTTTCTTTTGGGGGATCACTTAAGTACTCTGCTGGGATTTGAAGTCCAGACCAGGCCTGGGACTGGAGCCTAGGCTCCCAACCTAACAAGAAGTAGGAGATTTCTCACATCTGACCAAACAGTTTCTGTCTGATGAAAGATGATCTATATGAATACATGGAAACTTTATGTATTTGTTCATCAAATAATATTTTAAAAGACAGCCCAAAATGGAGAGATTTCCAGTCTGTATCACCATAAGTGCATTTCAAAAACTCTATAGGGGTCAGGTGGTGGTGGTGCACGCTTTTAATCCCAGCACTCGGGAGACAAAGGCAGGCGGATCTCTGGGAGTTCGAGACCAGCCTGGTCTACAAGAGCTAGTTCCAGGACAGGCTCCAAAGCTACAGAGAAACCCTGTCTCAAAAAAGTCTATAGGGATTTAGGAGGACGGCTCAGTTGGTCACATACTTGCTGTGCAAAGATCCCCAACACCCACACTAGAAACCAAACAGAGTGCACCTGTGACCCCAGAACACACCTGTGAGCAGAGGCAGGCGGCCTGCGCCTTGCTGTCTGTCTGGGCTAGCTGGATCAGTGAACTCTACGCTTATCTCAAAAACTAAGACGGGCAGCAGTTGACTTCCGTAAGTATAAGCACACACGTGGGCCCACACACACATGTGAAAACACACGCTGGCACACGCAAGAGCACACCTGCAACCCTACTACTCTGGGAGCTGAGGTAAGAGGACTACCAGGAGTTAAGGCCAGCCTGGGCTACTTAGTGAGCTCTTGGCTAGCCAGGGCTCCGTAACAAAACCCTGTCAAACAAACAACAGTGTCTTTAAATTCTTGAAAGTTCTGAAACACTGTAAAGAAATGGAGAAAATTAGGAGCAAGCTTTTCACAGAAGAGGAATATTCAACTTCAGTGATGTGGAAATGCAGAATAAGAGCATTTTAAACCTCAAAAAGAAACCAAAACCAAAACCAAACCTGATTCGTCACAGCCAGTGCCAGGAGGGTGAGAAATTCAGTATCTAACCATTTTGGAAAACAGTTTGACCCCAGTTCCCAACTTTATCCACAGCCTCTTAGATTCAGCAGCAGATCTGGACATTTTGAGACTGTGGAAAAGGGACGGAAAAGTGAGGACTGAAGCCATCACGAACTGGGAGTCAACTTCTGTAGGAGAAGATAGCTGGGCAGAAAATAGGACATTTAATGTTTGGGACATTTCTAACAACAAATGACTGGAACAAGAAATCCCCAGAAAATGATACCCAAATGGCCAGAAAGCATACTGCAGCATGCTAAACCTTATCAGTTGTTAGGGAAATGCTACTACAAGCTCAGAGAACATTTATCAACGTGGTTGCAGTACACTGGAGACGTAGCACAGTGGTACAGTGCTTACCTAGCATAGGCAAGGTCCTGAGTTCAATCCCAGCACTATAAAAAAATAATAAAAGAGTCACAGCATTGAGAAAGACCAAACCAGTAGCAACCTGAAAATTCATATCACGCTTGTCGGAAAACCATATAATTTTGTACCGTGATCCACCAACTGCATTCCCAGACATGTGGCACGCAGAGGTGAACAAGAAAGTGCACTTCAGGATGTACAAGGTGCCGGCAAGATGACTCAGCAGCTGGAGGAGCTCGTTGCTGAGTCTGAACCTGAATTTAACCCCAGCACCCGTGCAAAGGTGGAAGAGAACTCATCGTGTAAAGATGAGTTGCCCTCTGACTGCCACACATGTGCTGTAGCGTGCATGTACCACCACCAACACACACACACAAAATAAATAATAATGTCATGGAATTTCTAAAAATATGCATAAGTAACACAACCCACAGTAGGCAGAAACATATTGACAGGAAACTAGATAAACCAAAATGGTCACACCATGAAATACTCTACAGTCAAGAAGTACCCTACCAATATACAACGTGGATAACTCAAATATACAGTTTTGAACCAAGTAATCCAATCTCCAGAAAGTATACACTGTATAATTCCTCTTTTGTAAAGTCCAAAACCAAGACAAGGTTGGGATGGGTACTGTACCTTGTGCTTGGGAAGTAGAGGCAGGAATATTAGAGTCACCATTAGCTATGGGTTTAAGATCACCTGGGCTCATGAGATACTGAAAAAAAAAAAGAGAGAGACAAGTTAGCCATTGGTGGAGGTGCACAACTTTAATGCCACCATTCAAGAGGCAGAGGCAGGAGGATCTCTGAGTTCAAGCCCAGCCTGACCTATAAAGTAAACTCCAAGAAAGCCAGGGCTGTTACACAGATAAACTTTGTTCTGGAAAACAAAAACAAAAAACTCCCAAAACAAAACAACAACAACAAAAAGGCCAAAAATTAAATTTAGGAACAGCGATGTTGGGGTTCAAGCACTGGGATGGGAAGTAGACACAGGGTCCTACTTCCAACCAAGAGCCTATCAGCAATTAATGCCCAGTTACAAAGGAAATATGAAGCTTTTCCAGGAGAGTTTCACTGGACTTGTTTATCATGCTTCAGGGCAGTCCCCATGCTGAGGAATGGATGACCAGCACAAAATGAACTCAGTGGTGTTTTTGTAGACTTTTGTTTCATATTGTTTTGACAATGTTTTTATTGGTCTTTGCTTGTTTACTTTGGTTTCAAAAATTTTTTGTGTGTTTCTTGCTTTTTGTTTTGTTTTTTAAAGAGAGAGAAAGAAAAGGTGTATAATAGTTGGGTAGGTTGGGAGGTGAGGATAATCCGGGAGGAGTAGGGGAAGGGAAACTTGTGATCAGAATATATTATGTGGGATTTTTTTTTCCAATTAAAAATAAGGCATAGCCAGGTGGTGGTGACACACACCATTAATCTCAGCACTAGGAGGCAAAGGTAGGTAGATCTCTGAGTTAGAGACCAGCCTAGTCTACAGAGGGAGTTCCAGGACAGTCAAGGCTACACAAAGAAATCCTGTCTTGAAAGATAAACAAACAAATAAAGTGATAGTCCTCAGGTATGCCTCAGTTGGTAGAGCGCTTGCCTGTTTATTGTACGTGAAGCCCCGGGTTCCATCTGATACATGCATAAACCAAGTGTGGAGGCCAGAGGAGTCAGCTCCCCTGGAGCTGGAGCTGCAGGTGGCTGTGGACTTGGCTACCTGGGTAACTGGGAATAGAACCAGAAGAGTGAGACTCTTAACTGCTGAGCCATCTCTTCACCCCAAGGGGAAACATTTAGAACAAGATCAGATGTGGTGATGGATAGATGTGGTTGGGGAAAAAACCAAAAACAAGACTCTCATGTGACTCTGGCTATAGCCTCAGAAATAAAATCATTCTTTGTCAAGATAAGAAAGAGTAGAGGGGGCTGGAGAGATGGCTCGGTGGTTAAGAGCACTGACTGCTCTTCCAAAGGTCCTGAGTTCAATTCCCGGCAACCACATGGTGGCTCACAACCATCTGTAAAGAGGTCTGGCGCCCTCTTCTGGCCTTCAGGCATACACACAGACAGAATATTGTATACATAATAAATAAATAAATAAATATTTAAAAAAAAAAAAAAAAGAAAGAGTAGAGGAAGAGCTGGCCTGGGCAGGCTGTGGAAGTTCAAGAAGCCAAGTAACCAACTGAGTTCTCAAGTCTAGAGGCTAGGGGAGAGTTCAGAGCTGGGGGCTCCAGGTCTGGAAGTCCTTTCTATGGAGACAAAAAAGTCATTTGCCCAAGCACAGTCTTCAAGGGGCAAGAAGAATTGGGCCAGGCATTGTACCCACCTCTAATCCCAGCAACGGGATTGGAGACTAGAGGTCAGCCTGATCTAGATATGTGAATACCAGGCCAGCCAGGCCTGCATGTGTGATCATGTCTCAAACTGGAGAGGATGAGGAGGAAAAGAAGGAAGAGAAAAAGGAGGAGGAGGAGGCAGAACAAAGGAACCCAAGAAACAGTTGCTTGGGAACCGGGAGGCAAAACCAGAGAGAGTGGCTTCAGGGACGTGATAGATTCTTGGCGATCAGGCTGTTGATGGGCCGAGATGAGATTGCTTATCTGACCACAACATTTAACGGCATGGACGACAGCGGCGAACTTGGGAGAACAGTTTTGTGGAATGTTCCTGTGTGAAGTGTGAAGACTACCCACAGTGGGTGGGAGATGCGAAGGTCCAGAACACAGCCTTTCGGCAAATTCTACTGGTTAGATAAGCAGAGGCATGGCGGATGGAGGAGATGTGGGCAGAGGACTTCCGATAGGAACTGTTGCTGCTTGTTTGTGGAGGGGGAGAAGGGATTTGGGAGAAAGAAAGGAAAACAGCAGGCGGTGAGGGGCCCCGCAACTGCATAACTTTCGGGGTTTTACTGTAGTTAGAGCAGGATTCCGGACGCCAGGAGGGTGGTTTGGTAGATAAAGCAACGCCTCAGATGACTGATAAGGGCTCCACAGGTCTCTCCATCTCCTTCCTTCTGGTCCCAGCCGCTGGATTCCAAGATTTCCTCTAGGTAAAATCTGGCGTGGGCGGAGCAAGGAGGCCCTAGCTAAAGCTGGGCCGGGCTGGGCTGGGCTAGCTCCTTCGGCCTGGAGCACAGCGGTGTGTGGAAGGGACCTCCGGAGCAAGCTCAGCATGGTGGAGTTCGCACCCCTGTCGGTGCCATGGGAGCGCAGGCTGCAGACTTTTGCAGTCCTGCAGTGGGTCTTCTCCTTCTTGGCCTTGGGTAAGAGGGTAGCCACGGTCTCATGGGAAGGGCCGGGCAGCCTCAGCGGGAACACAGGATGCTTGATAAGAGAGATTCAGAAAGGGGCTTTGCTGGGCTAGAGAGGTTCCTGGGGTCTGCCAGAATCTTGTGTGGGTAAGCAGGGGCTCCTTTATCTTGGGAAAGCTTTAGTTTTCGGGATTGGGGGCGGGCAGTTTCCCCCAGGCTCCTGCTGCGAGCTGCGGAGGGGCAGGGAAGCATCCAGTGCTGGGAAAGGCGCTCTCTGCGTCCTGCTACTCGGACCAGGAAGCTCTCCATTTTACCTTTCAGAAAAAGGCAGGTGGAACTGAGGCCAGGAAAGAAGGGACCAGCTTCAGCTTCACCAGCTGCATGGTGGGAATGTCGGCCTCACCCTACGGGGTCTTTGTAGATGGAACGTAGGGAGGTGGGAACCCAAGGCAGACCTGGCCTGCCTCCTTAGGTGTGGATCTGACCCCTGATCCACCACACCCCACTGATGCGTGGCTGCGTTCCAGCTCTACTGTGGACCAGGAAGAAAGAGTGGCAGGGAGCTCACGTAATCTCCTTTGCTGGCAGGGCTGGGGTTCATCCTGGGTCCAGATACTGCTGGCTGTCTAAATTATTCACATGCTGGGTGCTGGGTACATGTTAGTCTCACGCACATGCACACGCACGCATGCACATGTACATGTGTGTACGTGCTCCCTTAGGATCACCTCACAATTCTTCAGCTATAGGGTTCTTTCCCAAAGTGGGCCATCCAGGACCCTGCCTCTAGCACCCTTTTTAATTGGTCTGCACCTCTATCCCAGGGTTGGTAAACATTTTAAGTACTTCTGGTAGCACAGTCAAGCAGAGAAATGGCATGCTTGAAAGGCCGGGCTGTAAATCAAGAGCCTGGTCCCTGCTCCCTCCAGAGGAAGAAGGGCTGTGGGGTGGGCAGAGGGCGCTGGGAGGAAGTGTAGCTATAGAAAATAGTTGATGGGTACAGAAAGCAGAGGGCAGGAGGCCTCAGCCTGGGGCTGGCTTGGGTCAAAGGGCACTGAAGACCAAGGGCCACAGAGGCCATAACCACATGCTCACAGCGGCTGAGGGACACCAAACTCAATCTGCCACCTGTGACCTTGAGGGAAGGCATCTGTCTGACTGAATGAGCTCACCCCATCCGTGCAGCCTGTGGTACCTGCCTGGCCCTGCTCTTACACAGACCTAGCAAGACCACGTAGGACAGATGCCAGGGCTCCCCTGAGCCAGGAGCAGCTGGAGAGAAGCAAGAAAAGGGTTCTAGGCTCTTCCATGGCAGGAGTGGGTGGTTTTACCTTATCCTGAGGGCAAAGGAGAACCCGAGACCCAGCAGGGAAGAAGTGGTAAAGTCCAACTTTGTGATAAAGGTCCCTGTGCCTACGGTTGAGGTTCTGCTGTGTGTGGGAATGAGGAGATCAAAGGGAGGGCAATCGAAGTCTGTATCAGTAGTCACCAAGTCAGGGCCCATGGGTCAAAACCAGCCCGAGTGTTTTGTTATTTGTTTGTTTTCTTTTTTGTAGTCTAAGATCCAAGAGTTTCTGTCATTTCTAAAAGATTAAATTTTAAACCGCTACTCAAATGCTTTCATAATGTCTTCTAATTTGCATCTTACAAGTTCTAAAATGTCTAAAACACTTGCTATCTTGCCTCATTTTGTTTCTTTGATGATGATGATGATGAGGGAATGGCTTCAGAGCCTCGAAAGCACAAGGAGCTGAGTTTGAGTCCCACAACCTCTGTAAAAATGTCAGGCATGATTATTAACCTATGCTCCTTTTAAGTTCTTTATTTCAGAAATTTTGTTATAATAATAGCAAGTTGACTAGCACCAAATGCTAAAATCTTTGCCTTAAATAACTAACTCATGTATTGATTTAACATGTATGCATAGTTCAGTATATATTCACTTATACATATTTATGATTGTTGTATCTTTTGATGTTATATTCCTTTTTACCAATATATGCTGTTACTTATTTCCTTGAAGTTTTTTTAAGTCTTCACTTGAAGTTTTTTACCTTAGATTTTAGTCATTTTTTTTAATTTTTTTATTCTTATTTTCTTTTCTTTTCTTTTTTTTAAAATATTTATTTATTTATTATGTATACAATATTCTGTCTGTATGTATGCCCGAAAGCCAGAAGAGGGCATCAGACCTCATTACAGGTGGTTGTGAGCCACCATGTGGTTGCTGGGAACTGAACTCAGAACCTTTGGAAGAGCAGCCTGTGCTCTTAACCACTGAGCCATCTCCCCAGCCCAGTCATTTTTTGTTACATAATTTTCTTTCCCATTATTGTCAACTAACTCTAACCAATATACTTTCCATATAATTTTAAAAACTGAAAAAAAAAATAGGAAAAAAAAGTCAGGCATGGTGACACATACTTGTAATCTCAGCACTGGGGAGGCAGAGCCAGGAAGATCCCTGGCTCTTGATGGCCAGCTAGCCTAGCCTCATAGGTTAGCTTCAGGCTAATGAAGGGCACCGTCTCAAAAGGAGGTGGACAGCTCTCCTCAGGTTGACACTAGGGTTGTCCTCTAGCCTTCACACACATGTAGACACGTGCGTGCACACACATGTAGACACGTGCATGCACACACATGTAGACACGTGCATGCACACACATATAGACATGTGCATGCACACGTCCACCCTCAGGTGTCACCCACATGAACATATACAGGTGTCATATCGGAGATGAGGGGGAGGTGGGGTAAGGCTCCACAAATGTACTTCCTAAGGAGGTTTTAGAGAATAGTGAGGGCGGGGCTGGGGAGATGATTTCATCGGTAAAGGTTGCCTAAGTTGGCTGCACAAACACCAGGTGGGGTTGGTGGCCTGACTATAATGTCAACACAAAGTAAGCGGAGACAAAGGATCCCTAGAGCAAGCTGGCTAACTAGTCAAACCCGTGAGCCCTGGGTTCAAGAGAGAGAGAGAGACCCTGCCTCATCATCAGAGAGTCATAGATAGAAAAAGAGAGAGGTCAGAGAGTGATAGGGGAAGACACCTCGTTCCTCCACAAGGGCACCTGAACACACGTGTGCCCACATGTGAACATACATTTACACATACATGCTTACAAACCACAAATACACAGAGAGAAAATACAATGTGAGTCTAAGCCTGCCTGTATTCAGCTTCCCAGACAGGGCAGTGTGAAGGAGGAAGAAAAGACTGTGCGATCTGAATGTCCAGTTCAACTGGACATATGGGATGTATTTTGCAAAATGGCATGGAGTAGCTGGGAAAGTCAATTAGGACCAGGCTCCAAGGGCTCAGGCCCAGAGCCAAATGCTTTCCAGATGGGCTTGTTCATTGCTTCTGTTTCTTTTCCTCTCTCACGGCCCTCTCATGGGAGAGCAAGATCCTCCAGTGTTGGGCTATGCTGTTCTTAGCTGGTTTTGTTTTATATTTGTTGAATGAGTGAATGCCATACATGGGCCAAGCACTGACTCTCAGGTTTTACTGTTAGCTTGCTATGTGACCTTAGCCAGTGTACATACCCCAAGTCTCTAAACAGTAGGGGGTTGAGAAACCTCAGGCTCTCCCCTCTCCTTTCCCCTTCTTTGTTTAATCTTTCCACTCCAATCTCTTTCCTGTCTCTCCAGAACTATATATTCTATTTCTCCATCCTTGGGAGAACCTCCCTCCTCCCGAGTCCCTTACTCTATACTTAACCTCTGTGGTTTTAGGAATTGTAGTCTGTCTACTGAAAGTTTCAAAGCTAACATTCACATATAAGCACGTATGTATTTGTCTTTTTGAGCTTGGTTTACCTCATTCAGTGTAATTTTTTTTCTAGCTCTATCCATTTAGCTGTGAATTTTGTGATTTCATTTTTCTAAAACAGCTATTAATATTACATTGTATAAACTTAACACATTTTCTTTATCTAGTCATCTGTTGATGGGCATCTAGGTTGTTTCGTTTCTGGCTATGATAAATAAAACAGTAATAAACACAAACAACCAAAAAAGAAACCTCAGGCTAAACTGGGCATCATAGCACACACCTCTGATTCCAGCACTTGGGATCTCTGTTAGTTTGAGGACAGCATGGTCTACATAGTGAGCTCCAGAACAGCTGGACCGTTTTCCAAAGATGCCAAACCAAACCACGAATGGCAAAAGAAACTGCAGGCTTGGAGAGATTGGCTAAGGGAAGCAAGGGCCACCTCCCTAAATCACCAGACAGACCCGGCCTGGCTTGCTGTTAACAGAAGGAGGGAGAAATTTGAGAGTCAGGATCGCCAAGTAGGAACTTCGTGATTGAGGGAAAAGTGCTCTTGTTTTCTCCTAAACTTTGTTTCTTTTTTCTGTCTGCAAAAGTAACTCATTCAAACAACATTTGAACCTTTAGGTAAACCATAATCCTCCCCTCCAGGTAGTAACTATTAATAGTGAGTTTTTTCTTCTTGAGAGAGGGTCTTATTAAGTGGAAGACACTGCAGAGACTTTTGGTTGGCCCAAATGGAAAGAGCTGTAGCTGAAGTTTTATTTATTTATTTATTTATTTATTTACTTACTTACTTACTTATTTTTTGACATTCATTTCCAGTGCCTTTATTTTAACTTAGATTTAGACACTCTTCTTTACATTTTACCTTTTGGTTCTTGGGGAGTGCATGCATGCATGCATGCCGAATTTTCATCACAGATTGTGTATCAATTATTTATGCTTCTATGTGTCCAAAAGTCTATGTATTTTTGTCTTTATATAATTCTTTTTAATACATTTTTATTGACACTTATTGAGCTCTGCATTTTTCTCTGCTCCCCTCCCTGCCTCTGCCCTCCCCCATTCCACCCTCCCCCAAGGTCCCCATTCTCCCAATTTACTCAGGAGATCTTGTCTTTTTCTACTTTCTACTTCCCATGTAGATTAGATCTATGTAAGTCTCTCTTAGTGTCCACATTGTTGTCTAAGTTCTCTGGGATTGTGGTTTGTAGGCTGGCTTTCTTTGCTTTATGTTTAAAAAGAACCTATGAGTGAGTACATGTGATAATTGTCATGTTCTGTGTCTGGGTTACCTCACTCAAAATAATGTTTTCTAGCTCCATCCATTTTCCTGCAAAATTCAAGATGTCATTTTTTTTTCTGCTGTGCAGTACTCCATTGTGTAAATGTACCACATTTTCCTTATCCATTCTTCATTCGAGGGGCATTTAGGTTGTTTCCAGGTTCTGGTTATGACAAATCTAAGCTGCTTTGAACATAGTTGAGCACGTGTCCTTGTGGCACGATTGAGCATCCTTTGGATATATACCCAAAAGTGGTATTAGTGGGTCTTGAGGAAGGTTGTTTCCTAATTTTCTGAGAAATCACTACACTGACATCCAAAGGGGTTGTACAGCTTGCATTCCCACCAGCAATGCAGAAGTGTTCCCTTTTCCCCACAACCTCTCCAGCATAAGTTGTGGTCAGTGTTTTTGATCTTGGCCATTCTTACAGGTGTAAGATGGAATCTCAGAGTTGTTTTGATTTGCATTTCTCTGATGACTAAGGCTGTTGAACATTTCCTTAAGTGTCTTTCAGCCATTTTATATTCCTCTGTTGAGAGTTCTCTGTTTAGGTCTCTGCCCCACTTTTTATTGGATTATTTGTTCTTTAGATATTAAGTTTCTTGAGTTCTTTGTATATTTCGGAGATCAGACCTCTGTCTGATGTGGGGTTAGTGAAGATCTTTTCTCATTCTGTAGGCTGTCGTTTTGTCTTGTTGACTGTGTCCTTTGCTTTACAGAAGCTTTTCAGTTTCAGGAGGTCCCATTTATTAATTGTTTCTCTCAGTGTCTGTGCTGCTGGGGTTATACTTAGGAAGTGGTCTCCTGTGCCAATGCATTTCAAGTGTTCTTCCCACTTTCTCTTCTAAAGGTTCAGTGTGGCTGGCTTTATGTTGAGGTTTGTTTAATGGCTCAAAGATGTGTTGCATTCTTTCATGCTGCATTAGTTTAACTCTGTGAAGCTGTGTTACTGTGCCTGTCTAAAACACCTGGTTGGTCTAATAAAGCGCTGAACGGCCAATAGCAAGGCAGGAGAGAGAAATAGGCAGAGATGGCAGGTAGAGAGAATAAATAGGAGGAGAAATCTATGGAAGAAAGCAAGGAGCAAGAAAAGGAGGCAAGGAAAGCACCGGGGGCCAACCACCCAGGCACCCAGTCAGCCACGGAGTAAGAAGGAAAGATTTATAGAATAAAGAAAGGTAAAAAGCCCAGAGGCAAAAATGGATAATTTAAGTTAGAAAAGCTGGCGAGGGGCTGGAGAGGTGGCTTAGTGGTTAAGAGCATTGCCTGCTCTTCCAAAGGTCCTGAGTTCAATTCCCAGCAACCCCATGGTGGCTTACAACCATCTGTAATGAGTTCTGGTGCCCTCTTCTGGCCTGCAGACATACACACAGACAGAATATTGTGTCTATAATGAATAAATAAATAAATATTTAAAAAAAAAAAAGCTGGCTAGAAACAATCCAGCTAAGGCCGGGCACTCATAAGTAAGAATAAATCACTCTGTGTTTGAGAGTTGGGTGTTGGGCCACCAAAGAGTTAAAAACAAACCCAAACCAATAACTACGGCTGCTACGCTCTCCAAGTGGACTCACAACTGGGTCTGGCTTTACTCTGAGACTCTGAAGGCTGGGGATATAGCTCAGTTGGTAGAGTAATTGCCCTGGGTTGGACCAACACTGCACAAACCAGGCTTGGTGGACACCTATAATCCTAGTACTTGGGAGGTAGAGGTAGGATTGGAAGTTCAGTCATCCTTAGCTGCCCAAGGAGTTTGAAGCTAGCCTTGGATAGTTGAGGCCCTGCTTCACAAGAAAAACAACAAAAGCAACCCAACAGAAAGAACCCAGGGGCTGGGTGTAGCCCAGTGCTAGGGAGAGCCCTTGCCTAGCTTGTATGGATCCGTGGGTTTGATCGTGATGCTAAAAGGGAAAACTCAGCAAATAAAAGGTGTTGCCCAACCGGGCGGTGGTGGCGCACGCCTTTAATCCCAGCACTCGGGAGGCAGAGGCAGGCGGATCTCTGGGAGTTCTAGGCCAGCCTGGTCTACAAGAGCTAGTTCCAGGACAGGCTCCAAAGCCACAGAGAAACCCTGTCTCGAAAAACCACACACACACACAAAAAAAAAACCAAAAAGGTGTTGCCCAGGTGAGGTGGGGTAGCAGTCTATGGGAAAGATGATCCACCAGATGGGATGTGGCCCCGTCTCTGGGAAAGATGGGGTGTGGACCCGCTGCACCTGAGATGACTGGGATTCACTTGCCGCAAGGGTGACAGAAACACAGGAAAGAGAGACATCTGCATCTAGCCTGGTCCTAGCCTTGCCGTCTCCAGGGTAACCAGGCCATGTCCCCATGACACACAGAGCAGAGTAGGCTTGGGAACTCTGGCTGGAGCCCTGGCCACGTAGGTGGGTAAGGTGGTGTGCCAGCTCAGAGCTGAGGCCAGGCTGAACTGTCAGGCTGTGCCTTGCAACAGCTGGACGCCATGGTAGGGCCTTGGGAAGGAGTCTGGGCTTAGCTTTGACTGAGAGTGGACAGAAAGGGGGCCGGGAAGAAAATTGTCTCCTTTTTCTCTAGGGTTCTCAAAGTAGAAGGCAAAAGCTAATTCGACCCATTTATAGAGTGTGTGCTGAATGAATGTGGTAAGGGCATGTAGGTGAGACCCCTGGTGTAGAGGAGGAAGATGACTTTAGACTGGGCCCCTTGCCAGTGTGACTGTCCTGATATGCGAGGCGTGGAAGTGTGGGCCAGACGGGGCAGAGCTGCTGGCATGGGGGCATAGTCACGGAAGATCTAAGTTGGCGTTGGGACTGCCTTCCTTGCAGCTCTCTCTCTCTGCTTCTCTCCCAGCCCAGATCTGCATCGCCATCTTCATAGGCCTCCTGTTCACAAGGTTCTGGCTTTTCTCTGTCCTGTATGCCACCTGGTTGTTCCTGGACTGGGACAAGCCGCGCCAGGGAGGCCGGACCAGCCAGTTCGTCAGACGCTGGACCATCTGGAAGTACATGAGGGATTACTTCCCTGTCAATGTGAGTACCGAGCTCTGGGGGTCCAAGGACCTCTGGGCCACTCATCTCTGTGAGCACAGGGAATCTGCAGAGCAGAAGGCTGGCTGGGAGGCAGGAGCCCGAGAGGCCTGCGGAAGAGCGTATTGTCTTTCCGGCCATGGGACTCGGGGCCAATATGGGTACTGATGAATAAATGTGTCTTGAAGGGGATATTTGTATCTTATAGGGGCAAAGCCAGCAGCAGTCAAAGTTCTGGGTGAAAACGATAAGCAGCAGGTCTTAAGAGACCCCACATTATACTCGGCAGATGGGGGACGCAAGGGTGAGACCTGAGTTGCACAGCGAACTTTAAACTTAATGCTTCTTCACTGGTATAGCGCTGCCTCAGAGTCCGTCCTGCCTTATCACTGGCAGGCTGTGTGTTCTTAGACAGGGCTTTGCTCATGCTGGCTTCAGTGTCTCTAAGGATTAGCAAGCATTGTGACATCTCCTACCTTGAGTGTCCTCAGATCCTGCCATCTTTGATTCATTGCCCTTTCAAGTCAGGTCATTGTGAACATGTGACCTTGGACGTGAAGCTTGGTCCTGGTGAAGCAGATTCCTGAACTGGAGTGAGGAGATTCTGGGGCTCCCTCCGTGGGGTATAGACAGACACAGCCCTGAGAAGCCCAGGCAGTGCTGGTTTACTGGTGGGATAAAAGGACCATGGGGATGCAAGAGCGTGGCGTATGGAGCTCGATGGACTAGGTCCTAACCTATATCTGCCATGTAGCGCGAGTGTGACCTTGAGGTGGGTTGCCCAGTCTCTCTATGCTTCTGTTTTGGCATATTTAAGATAGAGATAACTGTATAGTGGTACACACCTTTAATTCCAGTACTTGGAAGGCAGAGGCAGGAATTTCTCTGAGAGTTTGCAGCAATCTTGGTCTATGTAGTGAGGACAGCCAGGGCTGTGAAGAGAGACCCTGTCTCAAAAACAAGCAGACAGAAATGCTGCTGCATGCCTTCCTGCACAGTGTGGATTCCAACAGACGGTGCAGACAAAGTCTGCAGACAGTCTTAGTAATAGCTCCTCTCACACCATGTCACCAAGTCAGTAGGACACTGCCTGGATCCTGGACACTCTGACCTTCACCCCCACCCGACTTCTTCCTCCCTGTGTAAAGTCCCACCTCTTCCTTTGGTCCAGGACTCAAGTCCCCTGCTCTCAAAGGGGGATGGGTGGGAGAAACAGGCCCATAAAGGTTAAACAACTTGCTTGCATCATGGCGACTCCAATCCAGGATCATACCCTGTGCCCTTTTGAGAGTCCCGAGGTCGCACAAGCGCTGTCATATTGGGTGACAAAGGCATGCAGGAGCCCCTAGCTCTCTAGAAAGCAGGGCCTCCAAGGAATGAGACCAGCAGGGAGTACAGAGGAGCTAACAGAGATTGCCACTCAAGGGCATTGAGCATCTTAGTGTCAAAAGAGAGGAAGTCTGAACTAGCTTGGGGGACTCAGAGGAGCGTCAGACACTCCGCCCCTCAGATTTATTTATTCTACAGGAACCCCTCCCAGTATCCAGCACACAGCATCCCACCCCACCCCACCTCACCCCCACAGCGCAGCACAGCTCCTTGGGACCCAAGAACAACCATGGACACGCCCTGGATGGAGGCCCTAGTCCCTGCCCCTGGACCTCTGAGCTCTGTGACTGGTCTCTTCCCTGCCTCACCTCTCTCCAGCCCCTGTCAGGAAGGTCAGAGTTCTCCAGGAGAGTGTGACCTCTACCCTGTGACCTCTACCCTGGGGAGGTGTAAGTGACATCATATACAGAGCCAAAGGAAGCCTGGTTAGTTCTGGGTTCTGTCGAGTTTTGCCCATTCTGGCTCTGGCTTCCTTTCGTGAGTCCTGGGCTCAGCAGAAGAGAGGCTTCCTGCAAAGTGGACCCCACAGGCAGAGGCCAGGAGTTTGTCTCAGGAGACCTCCTGAGCCCCTGGGTCAGGGCTCTCAGTGAGACCAAAGCAGAAGCTAGCCTGAGCTGTGGCTGGAGAGGTGACTCAGTTCAGTGGAGCCCCCTAGAGGTCGCTTCCCCAAACTGGGATGGATAACTGACATTTTCCAGGTCCCAGAAGCCCCGGGACTCTGGAGGACCTCTAAGTCTTCCCACTTGGATCCCTGGTAGCAGGGCTGGCAGAAGTGATAAGGAGGGGCTCCACGGTCTTCTTGATCCTTCCACAGCCAGGGGGCTCCCCGCCTGATGTGCAGAAATTCGAGTGTTGTTACCTATCCCAGGCTCAACGCAGAAGTACCAGCCAGGGTCAGGCGGTACCAGTGAGTGGCCAGCAGAGGGAGAGATGAAGTCTCCTAGGCTGTGCCTGGCTTAGAAGAGGAGCCAGCAGGAGAGGACTGACTGTATCCAATCCCTCTCTTCTGGGGACTCTTCTTTCCCAGTTCTGCTAACCCCTCCCACTCCCGTCCAGAGCCTCTGCATCAAATGTGGTCTTCTTCTGATGACTTTCAAGATTTTTATAAAGTAGCTTCCCGGCAGGGTGGGCATTATGGCTGTACCGAGGTCATCTTTACTGCTTCCCTAAGGGCTAATGATGAGAAATCGGGCAGTTTGTTTAGAGGAAGCTGTCCCTATCACGTGTGTCCTGGACGTCCCCATGGAGATTTCATCACCCAGAATAAACACTCTACACAGGTCAGGACCTTGGTAGGGACCACGATCTGTGACCAGGACCATGACCCGGGGTCAGGAAATGCTGCACACACCACACTGCTCACGGTCAGAATCAGTTCGCTATAACCAAGATCACCTCTCACCCCACCGCTGTCCCTGCCCCTGTCCCTCCCAGTAAGTCCCTTTCAGGGGGCTTTCTCAATCCCTACTGATAAGTCCTTGTTCTGGCTGTTCTCACTCCTGGCAGCTCCCTACTGTGTGCTAGCTGTGACAACCAAAACCCTTAGTGAGGGCTGCTACTCCAGAACCGTGTTCTGGGTCCTAAACTCCCCCCCTCCGACTCATCCCTCCTTCCTTGGACCTTAAGTACAACCGAGAACCACTCCTTTTCTGCGGTTCGCTTGCTCCCCCCCACCCCACCCCATTATCCATGCTTGCACGGTGCTCTCTTCCCCACCACCTTTCACACAGAGCTCCGACCCGGCTTTGCATTTGGAGCCTGGATGCCCGGGCTCAGGCTGGGCTCTGCTCCTTCAATAGCTGAGAATGATCACAGGTCTCAGTTTCCTCCTCTGTACACTGGGTCACGGGATGACAAGGGAGGACAAAGTGGGTTGTTGTGTGTGCTGTGCCTGGCACGAAGTCGGCCCTGGGACCGTCCGTCCACTCAGACACTCGGTAAAACACACAGTATTGTATGGACCATAAAACACATCTTCAGTTAGGATCGCGGGATGCATCTTTGCTAACAGGACAGCGGTGACACCTCCCTGACAGGCTTGTTGTGGGTTCCCAGGAGGCCAAGGAAGAAGAGGGGAGTTGGTGACGTGCCCCGATCTCTCTGCAGCTCCCCCAGTTCGGCTACCAGGAGGGTAGGGTGGCCGAGCAAGGTTGTTAAAATGTGCAAACATATTTCAAGATGTTTCATTTGGAAGGGGGATATAGCTCAGAAATGAGGGAATGGATCCGTCGATGTCAGTGAGCATCAGCCAGATGACCCCATGGTGTGGCAGGCAGGTGAGGCAGAGAATTTAACTGAGAATCTGGGGAGGCCAAACCTAGACCCAGAGCCACATGAGGGAACTACAAGCAGCGGCAGATAGAATCCCAGCCTTTCCTTCATCCAACTGTCTGGCTGCGATACAGGGAAATTGCTCCAGGCCCTAACTATACAGCGTGCCTACCCAGCCAGCCATATACACATGCATACACATACATACACACTTGCACAATCCACACACCCAAGGAATAGGCTCTCACCCCCAGGGCCAGCACCAGTTGTACTGGATCAAACCCTGTCTTCCTGCCAGGTAATCTAGGTGCACAGTAGGGCCCTGAACCACTTCCCTATGAGAACATTGATCCGTTTGCCCCGGGGCAGTTGAGTAGGCTGCTGATGCAGGAGCCTGGGGGAGGGACCCTAGAGTCCTGGATTTTGCAAGATTGACTAGAAAGTTCCAAAACTGGTCCTGAATGCCCTTCGTCCCGAAGCAAAGGCTTTCTGGATCCGTCCTGTGCTCTCTGAAGGAGACGGCAGGTCTCAAATCCCAGTCGCCCCTGTGGTTTTGGGCAATTTTCCCATTCCCTCTGCACGCGTGTGCTCATTTGTGCAACAGCGTCATCATGCTAAAGCCGTTCCCTAGGGCCCTGGTAAGTGTTACAAGCTAGCAGGACTGCTGCTTCCTGTGCCCTAAAGGAGCCAAAAGGAAGGTGGACTCTGGAGCGTGTGAGCCGTAGGAGGGTTGAGAAGTGGTGTGACCGGGTGGAGAGAGCTGAGCTCTAAGCTAGTGTAACGGTGCACGGTGTGATGCTCGGGTCTTCTGTGCAGGCACGGAGAAGGACCTTGCAGTTAAAGGTAATATTTTAGGACCTTCCTTCAGAACTGAAAATGTTCACACACGCTCAAGCCCACGTGGTTCGTAACAGCCAAAGAGTAGAAACTACTCAAGTGCTCATCCACTGATAAACAGAATACAGTCTGTCCATGTGGTTGAGTATTATTTGGTCATAAAAATAGAACGAAGTACTGACTTGTGACACAGCATGAAAGAGACCTTGGGAACACACCAGTAAGTCCAAGAAGCCTTTAGACACTGCCCAGAACAGGCAAACCCAGGGAGCTGAAGAACAGATCCGTGGTTACCAGGGCTGGGGACGAAGCAATGAGTCATGGATAAGGGTTCCCTTCTGGAGCTGGGAGTCTGCGCTAGGGTCAGTGGTGATATTGCACAGCTGTGTCAAAGTGCACTTGATCACACATTTTCAAAGCCTGGACCTCATGGTATACAGGTGACAGCAGTGAAAACTGAGTAACCCCAGAGTCCAGTGATCTGGCTGCCCCTCTTCTCTCACCCCCATGGCCCAGGCCCAGACCCAGCCAGGATTTCTCCAGACACCCACAACCTTGCTCAGTCACCCTACCCTCCTGGTAGCCGAACTGGGGGAGCTGCAGAGAGATCGGGGCACGTCACCAACTCCCCTTTTCTTCCTTGGGAACCCACAACAAGCCTGTCAGGGAGGTATCACCACTGTCCTGTTAGCAAAGAGTGACTGAGACACCAGGGAGCCAGGAGTTGGCACAGCCCTCATGAGCTCCTAGAGCCCTAGCTTAGGGCTCTCTCACCTGCGGCGCAATCCAAGTGAGTACAGGATTGGGTTGGAGGTGTCTACCTTCTGAGGAAGCTACGCCTGCCCCTCCCACTGACTTTCTTCCTTCTCTCCCTCGTTCTATTCTTCCTGAAGCATCTCCTCTCTCCCGTCATGTGTGGAGACACGGCAAGCAGGACACACAGAATCTAAGCCTCACAGGGAACACTTAGCACAGAAGATACCAGTAGAAAAGTGCAGACTGGGCCTCAGTGGGACCACAGTCACCCTCCAGTGCGTGCAAATGCCAGCTCACTTGGCCCCCATCCTCACCGGGATATTTCTTTATACACAAATGCTTTGTTATCAAGGGTACAGTTGTTCATTTGTTTATTTAAAATAGGAATGTGTTCTTGTCCAAAATTCAAGAGAACAAGAAAGCAGGTGTGAAAGACTCCATTTTAGGGCTGGGGAATGGCTCAGGCAGTAACACGCTTGCCTCACAAGCCTGTAAAAATGCCAGGTTGTAATGCTCGCTTTAATCCTGTCACTTCCACTTGGTTGCCACGTCCTGCACACTATCCTGCTCCATGCTGCTCACTTACAAGCTATCCTGGCTTGCTTCATACTCTCCTGTGGCTGTGTTCGTTCTGTCTGCCTCATCCCCAGTTTTTCCAGACAAGCCCTGTTGGTGGACAAGTTTCTGATATCAGCTAAAGCTGATGCGTTCATAAATGGCATTTTTTTTTTTTTGGATGGCATTCGACCAGAGTGCAGACAATTCTGTCGGCTAAATCACTCAGCAGTGGAACCACTGGGAGGAGAGATCTGTTCTCTTCTGTCTTTTCATAAATTTCCAATTGTTTTCACAGAGGTGCGGACGTTAAATAGCAAGCATTGCCATGTACGGAGCAAGGGATGAATACCCTAGGTAGCCTCCCGTGTAGGCACCTGTGTGGGCTACAGCTCTGACCCTGCAGGGGTTTCCATCACTTTCTTGGTCCCCTTCTGGGAAGGCAACGGCCCCTCTGCCTGGGACTTCTGAGTCCTTGCAGGGCCCTATGGTGTTTTGGAGGGGTTTGGTGGACTCTGTGTGGTGAGAGGTTTTCAGAGGTCAAGCCAAGACTGAGAACAGGAGGATGGAAAACTCTGCAGTCGGCATAGGCAGATAGTCCTGGGACCTCATTTCCACCTCCAGGCTGCTGAGGCCCCAGAGGCAGCAAGAAGAATCCTGAGGGAGGCAGCCTCTGGGAGCTGCATCTTGCTGACAGGATGACGGTTCACCTGGCAAAGCTTAGCCAGTGGAAAGGGCTACCCGTCTCCAGGAAGGTGCAGAGTCCCTGCCACCCATCCTCTCAGGAAGCCTCCAACCCAGGGATCCCAAGGGGAGATGGGCCACTTTTAACTCCCGTAGCTGTGGCTCCCAGAGCACAGGGCACTGAGAAGCAGAGATAGGTTTCTGGCAGAGAGGGAAGGGACTGGTCCCACCTACAACATGGCCTTCAGCCATGATCTTTGGACTTGGCTACCACCCAGGCAGAGGTGTGTGTGTGTGTGTGTCTGTGTGTCTGTGTGTATGCATGCGTGTGATAGCTCAGGCAAAGAGGTCTGTGTGTGCGCACGTGTATGTGTGTGCATGTGTGTTTGTGTGTGCGTGTTTGTGTGTGTGTGTATGTGTGTGTGTGTATGTGTGCGCACGTGTATGTGTGTGCATGTGTGTTTGTGTGTGCGTGTTTGTGTGTGTGTGTATGTGTGTGTATGTGTGTGTGTGTGTGTGCACATGCGCGTGTGATGGCCCACCAGTGGAGATCATAGAACAACCTAAGGATTGGTCCATGCCTTCTATCTAATTTGTGACAGGGCCTCTGCTGCTTCTTCCCTAACATGCCAGGCTAGCTTCTAGGGATCTCCTGCTGCTGGCCCATCTCACTGTAGGTGCCATTCACGCTGTGTATCTGACTTTGACATGGGTTCTAGGAATCCAGACTCAAGCCCTTGTGCTTACGCAGCCAATGCTTTTACATAGTCAGCGGTCCCTTCAGCCCCCTCCCTGTGTATGTCCTTGTCCCACTTCACCTAGAACTGTTTAGTGACATGTGGCTCTTGCTCTCTTTCTGGTGGTAACTCTGGGCTCTTGATGCATCAGGTGTGACCAGTCAGGGTAAGTTTCTGCCCTGGCATAGCGGAGAGAGTTAATACAGTTGGAGTTAGGGTCTGGCCTTGGGACAGCAGAGACACTCCCACGACCCACCAGATCCACAGGACTGGAGCCAGTCTTAGGCCCACAAGCTGTGTCAACGAGATCAAAACCTGATTCTGATCTCTCTTGTGATCACTCACTCCTAGAGTAGACGGGTCAACTTGTCTTTCCAGTAAGGCTGAGATGGAACGACCCCAGCGTGGTGATACCCATGTAGCCCTCACATCCTTCCTGTGTCTTCACTACCTTCCTACCACGAGGAAGAGACACAACAACCAAAACATTTAACTAGGGGCGCGCTCACGGTTTTGGAGGGCTGGTCTGCAGTCATCATGGCAGGAGGTATAGCGGCATGCAGGCAGGCGTGGCACTGGAGTAAAAGCCAAGAACTTATCCTCAAGTTGGGGGCAGAGAGAAAGCCGCATTGGGCCTGGTGCGGGCCTTTGAAATCTCAGTCTGTTTCCAGTTGCACACTTCCTCCAATAAAGCCACACCCCCTGGTCCTTCCCAAAACTGTTCCCCACCCCCAACTAGGGACCAAACATTCAAATAAATGAGCCATTCCCATTCAGACCTATCACAGCATCCTACCCGGTAGTCAGGAATTCCAGACCCTTTTCACTTGAACCTCTCGGCAGAAGGGGCAGGTCTTCCTGGGACAGGGTCAGATGTTCCAACTTCACACCTAGGCAGGGGGTGAACATTTTGTCCAAAGTCAGCGCCCAGTCTGTGAAGCCTCCAGCTCCCACACAATGGCTCTCTCTGTGGAAGCATCCAGGGTGTTCAGGCTTCGGAGGCACCTGAGACTCTCAGTCCCTTGAGTGACCCAAGCCAGTAGCGGCAGAACCAGGACTGGCGTACAGGTTCCTCTGATGGTCACCAGCTTGCTGTCTCCTGCAGTTGATCAAGACAGCTGAGCTGGACCCTACCCGGAACTACATCGCTGGCTTCCACCCCCATGGAGTCCTGGCCGCAGGAGCCTTTCTCAACCTGTGCACTGAAAGTACCGGCTTTTCCTCGCTCTTCCCAGGAATCCGCTCAAACCTGATGATGTTGCCTTTGTGGTTCCGGGCCCCCTTCATCCGGGATTACATCATGTCTGTAGGTGAGTCTCCAACCTGGATCCAGGTAGCTCAGGAAGACACGGCTTCTGGGTGAGCAGGGAGATCTGGGAAAGGGCTGTCAACAGTTTTGCAGTCCTTCCAAGTACTTGTTTAGCAACAGCAGAGGCTAGACCCAGAGAAGAACTTCCTATATTGCTGTGCTGGGAAAGACTCAGAGACCCCCAGCTGGTGGGGGTGTTGTTGGGGGAATCCTGGCTCCATGGACAATGTCAATGGTCTCTTTCTTGGGCTGCTCCTATCTTCACCGCCCTGTCTCTTCACCTGGTATCTGACCTACCTTGCTCTCTCCCTAGGGCTGGTCACATCAGACAAGGAGAGTGCTGGTCACATTCTGAGCAAGAAGGGTGGCGGGAACTTGCTAGCCATCATCATTGGGGGCTCCCAGGAAGCACTGGACGCCAGGCCTGGAGCCTACAGGCTGCTGCTGAAGAATCGGAAGGGCTTCATCAGGCTCGCCCTGATACACGGGTATGGAACTCTGGAGAATCACACTGTGGGACTGTTGGAGGTTTGTTTTGTTGGGGAGACAGCAAAGATGATTGTAGCTTCTGTTTTTGGCAAGGAGATTCTCAGGCCATACAGTGAAAATTGTAAGTTGGTGTCTCACAGCCAGGTTTCTAGATGCATTTCCATAAAGGAGACTGGGGGAATCGATGGGCACTTGGTGAGATGGGCAGTGTTTCCTGGTGTGAGCTCTGAGACCTTTGGGAATCTGGAAGGATGGGGCTGGGAGCTTACTGCCGAACTGTTCACCCATCATGGGAGAGGCATCTTTGAGGAAATCGAGCCAGTTGGCACAAGAAGATTCTTTTTTTTTTTTTTTTTGTGAAAAGTAAAAATGTTTCAGACCCAGGAAGATGTCCTAGGACATTCTGATCTACCCGTGGGAACCTGAAAAGGCTCTCTGAAGGTCAAGGGTCAAGGCATGTCCAGTTCTGGCTGCTGGCCCTGCTGGGTGACCTGTCCATCCCTGCCTCTTAGGATGCCCCCATACTCCCTCCCCTGTGTCCCTCTAGGGCAGCGCTGGTGCCAATCTTCTCCTTTGGGGAGAACAACCTGTTTAACCAAGTGGAGAACACCTGCGGCACCTTGCTGCGCCGCGTCCAGAACCGACTACAGAAGATCATGGGCATCTCCCTCCCTCTCTTCCATGGCCGTGGCGTCTTCCAGTACAGCTTCGGCCTCATGCCTTTCCGCCAGCCCATCAATACCATAGGTGAGCTGAGATCCAGACCAGCTGCGGCAGGTTGCAAGAACAGGGTCTGGATGCTGCAGGGAACTTGAGGATGGGAAATATACGTCCTCATCCTTATGGGGCTCATTCTAGACAGCCCCACACAGCCACACACAGATAATCCTGCCAGGGGCAGTCTGGGATAAGAGCTGTAACAGACACAGAGGTACTGATGACTGAGTATTTATTCTCAATGAGAGGTACTGGTGGCTGAGTACTCATACTCGAGAAGAGACAGCAGGGGACCTGCTTTTTGTCGGACATTGGTTTTTGGTTTTGTTTTGTTTTGTTTTGCGAGATGGGGTTTTTTTGTGGCTTTGGAGCCTGTCCTGGAATCCTAGAACTAGCTCTTGTAGACCAAGCTGGCCTCGAACTCACAGAGATCTGCCTGCCTCTGCCTCCCGAGTGCTGGGATTAAAGACGTGTGCCACCACCTCCCAGCAAAGTCAGACATTCGTCAGTTGCCATACTCCATCTTGGTTTGTCCTAGCAACCTTTGAGGTAGGGACTATTATCTCTAAATGGTATTAAATGAGGCCCAAAGAAGTTAAATGATTTCTACAAGGTCATGTTGCCTTTGAGGGACAGAGCTGAGGTTGTAACTGGGATCTATCTGACCTTCATTAGGCCAGAGAAGGAGGGTTTAATTGTGATCTGGATGATCTAATGGGGCTTGGGTAGAGAACAGAAATGCTAAAATTCTATGCCAGGATGGGGAGATGACTCGATCGGTAAGGACATGCTGAGCAAGCATGACTTTGACCTCCAGTACCCGTGGTAAAAGCAAGGCACACGGCCCAGTAGTGGGCATTGTAATCCCAGTCCTGGGGGTGGGGATAAAACAGGATCTGTAGGACTGCTGGCTGGCAGTCTACCGGTTGGCAAGCTCCAGGTTTAGTGAGAAATCTTGTCTCAAAAAAATAGGAAGCATGACTGAGGAACACGCTCACCATGCTTGACCTCCGGGCTTCACATATACATACGTGTACAGATGAAGAATGTTTTAAAATTTATGTGCCAACTAATAATCAATAGACTCTGAATTAGCTCTGGGGGCTCTCCCTGTAAGAAGGTAACATGAGCTTCGGTGTCTAGACTTAGCAAAGGTTTTCAGCTGTTTGCGTATCTCTTTTGTGTTCTTGGATTCTCATTTGACATTTGTAGAGAGAACTCTGTTCGCTTCAACCCCAGCCACCCTCCCATTTGTGAGTTGAGCACAGGTTTGGTAATCCTTGCATTGAGGCCTTGCTGGGTTGTATGGCAACGACCTCGTGTATCTGAATGTTGTTGCTGCCTCTGGAGATATTTCCAAGAGGAGAGTGCACTGCTTTCCCAGCCTCTTCCTGATTCTTCCCTATGACCAGGGTGCTTTGCACTCAGTGCATAAGGCAGTGAAGGAAGGCTGAGACACCCCACCCCAATTCCAGAAGTGTAGACACCTCTAATGTTGAATTCTCAGAATCACATACCCCGGAGGAGGTGTGCACCCCCAGCGTTTAAAACCTAGTGCTGCTTACGCCTGGTTACTTGGATAAATTACTCCTCTGAGCCTCATTGTATCCCCTGTCAAGTAGGGATAATGACAGGTTTTGTTTGCCTGGGGCTAAGGGAGAGAACACAAATAAAGGGAATGCCTATTGCCCAGCATATTGGAAGCTGGCTACTAGGTTACCGAGAGTCTGGGAGTTGATTTGTCTTAAAACTTTAGAATTCAATACTTGAGGGCTGGGGAGATACCTCAGTTGGTGAAATGCAAGCTAGAGAAACTACCCAGTACCTATAAAAAAATCTGAATGGGATGGCCCATGTTTTAATCCCAGCACTTAGGAAGTAGAGACAGAAGGATCCCTAGGGTTCACTAGATGCCAGGCTAGCCTAACCAATTAGTCCCAGGCCAATGAAAGACTTGAGTGTCCATAAACATGGTTGATGGCATCTGAGAAACAGTACCCGGAGGTTAACCTCTGACCTCCACATGCATATGCGTGCTTATGAATTTACACTTAAACACACACGTGGAGTGAGGGGAAGTGGGGAGAGTGGGAGATCTGGAATCTGAAATCACGGGAGGAGGGGATAGGAGTGGGACCCCTCGTAGGGTGACCACGGGGTGAACCTTGCTCCCGGGGCTCCTGAGACTGCAGCGGTGCTCACTCTTGGCCCCTGTCCTCCTCTGTTCCTTGCAGTGGGGAAGCCCATCGAGGTGCAGAAGACACCACAGCCCTCAGAGATGGAGGTGAACCAGCTTCACCAGCACTACATCAATGAACTATGCAAGCTCTTTGAGGAACACAAACTCAAGTTCAATGTTCCCGCTGACCAACATCTGGAGTTCTGCTAAGAACCTCAAGCTGGAGGACAGCTGCATCTGAGAACCAGCAGGAGAGCTGTGATGAGAGGGGACTTTCACAGTCAGCCCGGATTCATATGACCCCAGCCACAGCTGGCCGGATGGAAGAGGATTTGTGCCTACAGCTGAAGTTCTGAAGTCTCCCTGTCCTTGCTTGGCCTTTCAGCCCATCAGTAGGATGATGAGAAGGAAGCAAGCAGAGAATGATTTCTGAGGTCTTTACCCATGGTTGTAATGTCACTCAAACAGGACCAAAGGGCAAGCAGGGGCAAAAGAGAACAAAATTCTTCTTCACCCACTCTCAAGAGACGGTGAAAGAGAAGCCAGCATGCCAGGCCTCCCCTGTACTTGTCCCTCATCCTGCTCCCTGGATGTCCCTTCTTCCACTCTGAGCTGGAGGAGGTGTAGCCAACTATGCCCTGGCACCCACCCTATGTTTTTTCCAGACTCTGCGTCCTCCAAGCTGTGACATCGATATCAAAGGAGCCCAGTCCTCCTTAGCCACTTGGCTATGATCAAGGGTAGGGCTCCTTGCTATCCTTCTGAGTCTCAGTTTCCCCAGCCATGATGACCTGGGAGCCTCTTCCTCATGCATTAAAACTAATTCCAGCCCGTCTTGGCACAAAAGGGCAGCTTCATACACGTTACTTCAATAAATGAAACAATTCTGTTTTATCTCCCTTCTCTTTCTTTCTCCCAACCAATGGGATTAACTGGAGTCTCAGCTTGAGCTCCCAGCCTTGTCCCGTGTCCCCGATCTCACCTCAGAAGCTGGGTCAACAGGTTGTAGTATCTGTAGTATCCTTTTTCCTGACTGGTCACCCTGAGTTTTTCACCTTGGAAACAAGTAGGAAGGGACATGCCTGTGGGAAGACCAGAACATTGGAAGTCAGAGGTGATGGCATGGGTGGATGTGTGTCTCCCGGTAAGGCCATACTGTGGCCAGGACAACCCTGGCTTCCTGGGTTGGAGATACTACTCCTGCAGGAGAACCCAGAGCATGGCTGGATTGGAAAAATGCCTGACTGCCCCTCCTCTGTAACGGGAAGCAGAACCCTTCCATGTAGGTGCAGTTTCTATAATCACTGGAAAAGTTTCCACTGGGATCCCAGCCCCACCTATCTCCAGTGACCATAGGTAAATCATCTACCTCTAAAGCTCAATGTTAGCATCTGACACAAAAGTTGTGAGCAGTTCCCAAGCCATGGAGTCATACCACGCCCTCCGTGGCAGGCTGCACGGTACACAGAAATAAAGAGTTCGGTGACATGGGCACTCAGCACCTGGGATTGAGAAGGGATGGTGTGGGACTAGACTCAAGCAGGGTGTGGCAGTGTACGCCTTTAATTCCAGCACGTGGGAGGCAGAGGCAGGTGGATTTCTGTGAGTGAGTTTGAGGCCAGCCTGGTCTACAGAGTGGATTCAGGATAACCAGGGCTATGTAGAGAGATTCTGTCTCAAAATAAAATAATCACATCCAGGGGCTGGAGAGATGACTCAGTGGTTAAGAGCATTGCCTGCTCTTCCAAGGGTCCTGAGTTCAATTCCCAGCAACCACATGGTGACTCACAACCATCTGTAAAGAGGTCTGGTGCCCTCTTCTGGCCGTCAGGCATACAGACAGAATATTGTATACATAATAAATAAATAAATATTTTAAAAAAATAAAATAATCACATCCAAATGCTGTGGGAGGACATTCTGCTCCTTCAGTCAATAGCCTTTCAGATACCAGCCCTTTTGGGGGTGGTCTCTTATAGTTTAAAAAGCAGCAGGAACCATGTGTGTGTGTGTGTGTGTGTGTGTGTGTGTCTGTCTGTCTGTCTGTCTGCTCTCTTGTTTCTGGCTCCCGTTCCAGCTGCTAGACTCTGTTTCCTGTTTGTGCTTAGAGAACTGTTGTTTAGGATGGCGATCTGTAAGTTTTTCCCCTTAAATAACTAACCCTTTTTATAATCAATAATTCTGAACTGGTGTGGGATTGTTTTACAGCATCATTCGGAACCGAAGGCAGAGGATTCAGAGAAGGGAACACTGTCTTCAGGTCCAAGGAAGATTTGAGGAAGTGGCCGTGGGAAGGGCCTCAAAGAAAGGGCAAGACGGCAAAGAAGATGGGGATTAGGAGTCCACCAGCAGCTACCTACCAGTGAGTTAGAGCCACCAAGGACCTTTTATTTCTCCCAGTTCTGGGTCATGAGAGGCTGGGGTGTGATGGCAGGGTACAGGGCCCAGCTTTATCCTGACTGCCTTAGTGTTGACTGGATTCCAAAGGAAAGAGAGTTCCAGACTACCCGGACTGCAGTGCCAATTCTACCGCACGCCAGGCCTCTAAATGGTCACAAGGTCGAGACTCAGAAATAGGCTCCACCTGAGTGTGAAGAGGAGGGCTGTCCTAACACCAAAGGTGCTGGAGAGTGCTGGTGTCCATCTCTGTACACTCTCTACAAAGTTTTAAAAGTAAAAACCTATGGTGGAACGCCCTCTCCCCTTTTCTGCCCGGTCGACCTGGTGTCTCTGACCTGTCTCCCTCCCTCCCTCCCTCCCTCTGATGCTATTCTCCCCGACTCAAAATCCTTCCATGACATTAAATTGTGCCAGGCGATTCATGTTAGTCTTGGTCTCAGTGGGAACCAGAGGACAATCTGGGGAAGTTGTGCTAAAGATACAGTGTCTTGGGCTGGAGAGATGGCTCAGTAGTTAAGAGCACTGATTACTCTTCCAGAGAACCTGAGTTCAATTCCCAGTACCCACATGGCAGCTCACAACTGTCTTTAATTCCAGTTCCAAGGAACCTAACACCCATGGCAAAATACCAATGTGTGTAAAATAAAAATAAATCAATTTAAAATAATTAAAAGGTCAGCCTGGGCTGCAAGACACTGACTCGAAAAAAAAAGCCTCCATTCTTCCATTAAAAAAAAAAAAAGATACAACATCTTGAGGTACCCATAGGTATTGAGAACCACAATGAGTGGTGCTGTAAGCAACAGCCGTCACCAGACGATGTCACCACCCAGTGGCCTAGAAGCACAAAACAAATGGAGGTATCAAGTCCCCGAGCCAAGATGGCCAGGACACAGGCAGCTTTGAGAGACTTGTCAGACAAAAGTAGGAATCATCTCTCTCCTCCTTCAAATGCCTGCTGAGTCTCTGGTGCCCAAGTTCAGAGGAGGCTGACCTGTGGCTGCATCCAGGTAGGTGAGCTGCAGCCTGGGAGCAAAGCTTGGAGGGGTCAGTGGAAAACAGATGATGCCCAGCTTAAAGCCCAGTGTCAGCTTGCTGCTCTTCACGCCCTCTAGTCCTTGGTGTGTACCTTCGTCCTTGGCCCTAAGCGTCTGTCACAAGGACACCGTGACCACACTCTCAGCCACCTCCGTGATCTCACCTGAGCTGTTTCTCAGGCTAGGATGCTTCCCTAGGTCTAGAATCACCTCCCTGCTGCCTGATAATGCTTCCTCGTCCTTCAGCGCGATCGTCTAATCCAGCAAGCTTCCCCAGTGCCCGTGGGGGACAAGCGTGTCCTCTGGTCTCCCGGAGCTTTCCTGCATCCTCTGGCTTCCTTTGCCACAGCTCTCAGCACCAGGGGGACACTAGGTACCACAGACAGGACATGAGTCCACTCTCTCAAATAAAACCCAAGTTTCTGAGGTCCTCATCTACGTCTCTCTTCTCTCGGCCTGCGAGGCCCCTTGTCATCTGCCCCCAAGCCTGGCTAGGCTCAGCTTAACCTCTGCACCCTGTACTGCACTTCAGGGTGTGCCGTGCTTATTCCTGTCTTAGATACCTTCTGTCCCCGAGTCACCCCCTGTGCCATCCCTCAGTCTACGCTTCTCTGCCTTCTTCCCTGAGTCAGAATGGAACTTTAGTTTTGAAGCAGAAAAGGGTCATGGTTACCAATACATGAGGGGACTTTTCTATCAAGAGTTTGAGGACCTCTGAGAACCTATACCCATGCTTAATATCTACACAAAGACAGATACACAGACACACAGACACACACACACAACACACACACACACACACACAGTCTAGAGTACCTCAGCAATCCACTTAAGTGAAGATGACACATTGGCCGATATTGCATTCTGGGTTTTATATATATATTTATATATATATTTGGAGGTGGTCAAGATTGTTACCTATTGTGGCCCATAACAAATTATTTTGCAAGTTATTTGTTTGCTGGACGATGGTGATGCATGCCTCTAATGCCAGCACTTGGGAGGAAGAGGCAGGTGAAGCTCTGTGCATTGCAGTCCAGATTCTGATCTACAGAATTAGTTCCAGGACAGCCAGGGCTACAAAGAGAAAATTTGTCTTGGAAAAAAAAAGATTGAAAAAAAAGTTATGTGCTTTAAGTCACACTTCTGCTGACTCCAAATTGCTGAGGGTAGGCACAGGGGAGTACTGTGGCTCAGGGGCCCTCCCGAGTGGCAACAAGGCTCCTGGCTAGGCTGGGCTGGTACCCTCACTCACATGACTGATAAGAGCCTCTCTGTCCCTTACCAAGTGGGTCTGGGCCTCTCCGTGGGCCGTCAGAGATGGGGCCTCTCCTAGAGCCAGTGAGTGGGGAAAGAGGGGCCACCTGCCTTTATGACCTGAGTCACATGAGTCTACGCTGCCTCAGCCTGTTGGTGAGGTGTGAGTCATTCTGTTCACACTCCGTCTAGGGTGGGAGGACAAGAAGGAGCCATAGCTACCACTGTAAGGGAGTGAGTCCTCAAATGAGTCCTCAGATATTTAGGTAGGCTTTTCTGCCCCCTGTGCCGTGGCACGAGGCAGCCTGCCTGGAAAACACGGAAATCCAGGACAGACAGTTCACCAAGGAGGAAAGCCTGAAGATGGGTGGAGTAGATCTGAGCAAAGGTTGGGAACGGGAGTGATAACCGTGACCCCCGGTCTGGCTGGCATGGAGGGCAGGTTGGCCTTTAGACTTGAAACTGCCAGGATGGAAACAGGAGAAGGACTGAAGGAAGAGGACTTGCCCTCTTTCACATGACCTGAGAATCCCTATGTTACGGACACCGGCAGCACACGCAAGGAGAAGCGTGGAGCCCTGAGCTCAGAGGAGGGCTTTGTGTGTCCAGCTTAAAGGCTGCCTTGCATGGACTGAGCCTCTGAGATGGAGAATATTGGTTTCAGCAGTTGGAGTCCCTAACTCCACGCATACAATGGGCTGAAGTACCACTTTTTTTTTTTTTTTTTTTTTTGAGACAGGGTTTCTCTGTGGCTTTGGAGCCTGTCCTGGAACTAGCTCTGTAAACCAGGCTGGTCTCGAACTCACAGAGATCCGCCTGCCTCTGCCTCCCAAGTGCTGGGATTAAAGGCATGCGCCACCATCGCCCGGCTCTCAAGTACCACTTTTCATGTCCCACACCTGGCCCTCCCAGGGACTCCCTTGGGGTGCCCCACTCTGTGGAGGAAGGCAGTCTCTCCTCCACCTCAACACACATGCAAACACACACAAGATTTATCAGCATGATACCAGAAGGTCAGAAGTCCTGAAATGATGGGGACAGCCTAGAGTCTCTTCTGGAATCAGGATGCCCTTTGACCTGGGAGAAGTTCTCAGACATCGTCACCCAGATGGGCAAAGGGCTTGCCCAGGCCCAGCCTGTCTGATACGGCTTTATGATGACTGAACAGGGGTGGCAAATAGGCCAGGGGTCAGTTGGCACGGTAGAGCCTGCAATATGAGTCAAGGCTCATCCCCCCACCCTGGGGGCTCTGCTTTCTTAAGACCCAGAAGGAGGCAGGAGGGTTGTCACTCTGCTAACTGAGCAAAGACAAACAGGAGGGACCCTGTGGGGATACTGGCCAAGGATACAGTCAGAATGCAAGGGTGAGACCTTGAAGAGGGTGTTTGAGGGGTAGGTCTGTGTTCAGCAAACTTCTTTCAAGCCCTCACAATGGGCCCGGGACTGCAATTGAAAGTATTAGCCCCAGGAGACCCAGTCCCCAGCTCTTCCTTGCTGGCTGTCCTATAGAACCCCAGTGTTAGGGAGGCAGGAATTCCTTCATAAAGTTGAAGGTGACCAGGAAGACGCTGGAGCTGGTGTGGGGCCTGGACCAGGCTACCTGGGCAGATAGAATGGGTTGAGCTGAGCATCTATAGTTTTCTTTGTTTGTTTTCGTTGTTGTTTAGAGATGGGGTCTCACTATGTAGCCCTGGCTGGCTTGCCGGGATTAAAGGTGTGTGCCATCACACAGATGTTTATTAAAGACCCCACCCTGCTCATGCTTAGTCGACACCCCGTGTCCCCCAAGTCCTGCTGCCTTTACCTGTCATGGCTGTCCACAGATAGATAATCTGGGGAATACTCAACCTTCTTGCAGAACTCCAAGCATGACTTTGACAGATGTGTGAATTGGTGCTTCTCACAGACCGTGTCTGAGTGTTTCTTAGCTTCTGTGGCTTCCTTTCCCCACTACACAAAGCCCACCAGAACTTTTCCTTTCAGGCTAAGCTGGTACCGGGTACATCCAGGCTCATCTTCAGCGGAGAGTGAACAAACACGAACCCACAAAATGGAAGACTTCCGCTGCAGGCAGCCCCTGCTTATGTAGCCCTGGCTGCCTCAAACTTTCACTTCTTCTTTAGCCTTTTAGTACTGGAATTACATGCCTGTGCTTCCGTGGCTGGCTAGGGATCAGCCTGCCTCTGCCTCCTGAGTGCTGGGGTTATAGGTATGCACCACTACTGCCTTAAGTTTTTGAATTGAAAAAAGGAATAGGATTTGCATCCGCCAGAAAGCACAAGGACTATAGTTTGGATCCCTAACACGTATATAAAGCTGGGGTAATGGCCACCTGGAACCCCAGCACTATGGGGGCAGGTAGAGATGAGCAAACCCTTGGGGCTCGCTGGTCAGACATGTTGAACTCCAGGTTCAGTGAGATGCCCAGTCTCAAAAGCTAAGGCAGAGAGTGACAGATGAAGAGACCAGACATCACATGACTGCCACGTGCACAGGCACATGCAACACACGCACAAACAAGAATGCACATACACATAAACACATAAAACAAACAGACAAATAAAAGTGTCAACATTTAAATTATTGTGCGAGTTTTTGCCAGCCTGCCGCAAAACAGAGTCATCTAGGAAGACGGAAACACAACTGAAGAACTGCCCCCATCAGGTTGTCCTGTAGGCAAATCTGCGGGGTGTTTTCTTGATTAATGGTTGATGTGGAGGGACTAGCTCACCATGGGCAGTGCCATCCCTGAGCAGGTAGTCCTGGGTTGAAGAAGAAATCAGTCTGAGTAAGCCATGGAAAGTAAGTCAAGAATCGGCCTTCCTCCATGGTTCCTGACTCTGCTCCTGCTCGCCTCCCTACCTTGATTGATGGTGAGCGGAGCTTATGAGCCAAATAAACCCTTTCCTCCCCAAGTTGCTTTTGGTCATGGTGTTGATCGCAGCAATAGAAAACCAACTAGAACAACTATTGGAGTCAGGTTGATGGCTCGCATCCACAAGCCCAACAGTTGGGAAGTAGAAGCAGTAGGATCAGAAGTTTGAGGTCGTCTCAAAAGCAAACAAACAGAAATGTGCTTTAAATTTGGTGATTCCCAGGACTGTGGTGATGATAGAGTTGTTTCAGAAGTTATTTAATAACATATTTATCATCTCATGTTAAAACGTCACCAGAGTAGGGAAATTAGGGACCGAGCAGACTTAAGCAACCCTAGAACTTAGGACATGGAGGAGAGGCTGCAGGGCTAACATCCGAATGGAAAGGACACAAGCCTCCACTGTGTCTGGGGATGCTGAGTTCCTCCAGGGGTGCAAGTTCCCGGTATCTGAAACTGCTGGGAGTCTAGATGGGAACAAACATCTAAGTGGTCACCGGGAACCAGTTTTCTCAGTGTTGGAGAAGGAATGATTCATGCAGTCAGGAGACAAGTCAATGTGAACTCATCGTATTTTCTCACCACTTCGAATGGACAGATACAGAAAATAAAATACTGGTGTATACACAGGCTAGCACACACAGGTGGGCTGCCCAGCTCTGGCTTCTGAGAGAGCCTAGAAGCAACAGCACCCACTAGCAGCTAGCATGCCCTGAGCCCAGGTTTTAGTTCCTAATACCATTCTCTAAAGAAGGGCTGTTCTAGGGCCATTGTGATGGCACAGTGGATAAGGGCACTTGGTGTCCACATGTGGAGGGAGAAAACCTACTCACACAAGCTTACCTCTGCCGTCCATATGTGTATTGTTATTGTCACACATAGTTTCACACGCACACATGCAATCAATGCATTAATAAATTAATCAACGAAAAGGAAGGAGATTCTTGAGAGACTTGAAGAAATGGCAGATCCTAAGGCTGGGGCATCTTGGAGTGCCGGAAAATCAAGACCAACTCAGAACCAACCAAAGAAGAAAAAAACAAACATTCAAATAAACAGCAATAACCCCCCCTCCACACACACACACACACACACACACACACACACACTGATAGCCATCTTACACAGGAGCCAAATGGGAAGATTTAGTGGCCATGGCAGGGACAATTTGCAGAAGGCCATGGCAGGGACAATTTGCAGAAGAAAATAATACCATAGCATTGGGATGCCAACCTGAAGTATAACCAAGACATCCTTGAACACATGCTGATAAACACACCATAAAGAATCAAGGAGGAAGAGGCAAGTCACCCTTTCAGAAAGACCCCCTCCCAATACTGCATGGCTGTGCTTCCCTTAAGGAAATGGAGCTCAGCTCTCCCAGTTGAACTGAAGTGATGTAACACCTGCTTCCGAAGGTAGGACATTCGAAGAGCTGGGTGTGGGGAGGCCCAGGAAGTGACTTCATATGGAAAATCCTGGCAGGCACTAGCTTGAGCAGGTGACTATGGCTAATGTGATCCGTGATAAGCCACGCTGATAGCATGTTCCTTTGATATGTCGGGATGACCGTGGTCTTCCTCCTAAGCCTCGTAACCCCTGTGTAATCTCGAGGAAAAAAAAGTTAGACAAATGAAGTTTTCCTGTGTAAGAGGAGATTGAGAAGATGGAACATCCCGCAGTGTCATGTACCGCGCCCCCGTGTCTGCGCTCTGTGCGCTGGCACCCAGTTCGCGAGCTTCCGGCAAGGGGGCTGGAGGTTAAAATACACAGACACACAGAGACAGCGACACGGGTCATCCTTGAATTCCCCAAGAATGCCCCCTTTTCAGGGGCAGATTATATAGAGATAGCCACGCCCCAGCCAAACCCACCAGAAACCACTCCTCTGCCATCAGGAACTCCTGAAGGTCTCGTGCTCAGAGCAGCTGTAGGCACTCAGATCAGGGGAAAACAAGTTGTTTACAAGAAATTCAGGATCTGGGATCTCACTGCTCCCAACACTGCAGGAGGTCCCGGGCAGATAGAAATCATCAGAAAAATCAATCACTAACGTATGGCGTTTAGTCAATAATAATAACGGACCAGTCTTGGCTCTGTACATGTGACTAAAATATAATAATGTAAAATGTAATAATAGGGTGAAGGTATGTAGGAACCTTCTGTTTAGTATTGACTACTTTTCTGTAAACCTAAAATTATTTTAAAATTATTAGTTCACTTACATTCTAAAACATTGCTATGGGATGCTGTGTTATTTTTCTGGGCTGTTTCAGCAAATAACCTCAAGCTTGGTCATTTGAAATACCAGACACTAGCTGGGCAGTAGTGGCGCACACCTTTAATCCCAGCACTCGGGAGGCAGAGGCAGGTGAATCTCTGTGAGTTTGAGGCCAGCTTGGTCTACAGAGCGAGTTCCAGGACAACCAGGGTTACACAGAGGAGCTGAGTCTCGGTGTGGTGTAGGTGGGGCGTGGAGGAGCCTAGACTGGGGCTAGGCAGATGGCTCAGTGAGTAAAAGAGCTTGCCTGAGTTTGATCCCCAGGACTTGTATGACAGGAGGGGGGAACTAACTCCAGAATTGTCCTCTGAGCTCCTCAGGTGAGCTGTGGCCTGTGCATATATACATACACAAAATGAGCAAATAAAATAAAACCCCCCAAAAGAAAAACCCATCACATATTTGATGGAGGAAGGTCATTGGTTAAATAATAAAAAAACTGCCTAGGCCCATTTATAGGCCAGCCCTTAGGTGGGTGGAGTAAACAGACAGGATGCTGGGAAAAAAAAGCCGAGTCGGGGGTCGCCATGATTCTCTCTCTCCAGACAGACACAGGTTAAGATCTTTCCTGATAAGCCAGCTCGTGGGCTACACAAAATATTAAAAATGGGTTAAATCAATATGTAAGAGCTAGCCAATAAGAGGCCAAAACTAATGGGCCAGACAATGTTTAAAAAAATACAGTTTCCATGTAATTATTTCGGGACATAAGCTAGCCATGTGGGCGGCTGGATACTGGGGACACAGCCCTGCCGCCACTCTATATTTCAACACATATTAGCTGTGGGGTAGTTCCGTGGTAGAGCTCGTCTAACATTTGCTGGGTCTGGGTTCAATTCCAGCACCGTACCATGACAGAACAAAACAGGTCTGTGGAGTGGAAGTCGGAAGCTGGTGGTTGTAGTGTCACTTGTGTGAGTTTCCAGGAGGCCCCCTTCCCTCAAGGCCTTAGAGGGTTGACTCTTTGCCTTCCTTCATCATCTTCTGAAGCTGTGTTCCTTGGCTTCTGGCCTTTCTGCATCTTCCGTAGCAGTAATCCTAACTTCAGCTCTCTCTGCCTCGGCCAGCATGTCACCTCTGGCCTTCCGTTTCTATAAAAATTCTTCCCATTTGTTCTTTTGTCTTTGTTTTTTGAGACACTTTCTCTGTGTGGTCCTGGCTGTCTTGGAATTCATTCTGTACACCAATTTGGAATTGAGCTCAGAGATCCCCCTGCTTCTGCCTCCTGAGTGCTGGGATTAAGGGTATGTGCCGCCACAACCCAGGTAGAAAAATCTCATCTGTAAGGGACACAAGTGACAGAATTGGAAACCCATCCTGATAGGTCAGGGTAATCTCATACCAAATCCTTAATAAAATCATGTATCTACAGACTTTTCTTTCTTGCCACACAAAATAAGCATTCACAATTTACAGGGTCTAGGATTGGCATTTGGTATCATATTTTAGCTTACTATAACGCCATGCAAGTTATTCATTCTGCCTGTGTGAGCCTTAGACTCATTAAGGAAGTTACACAAATTAGACAAGTTGATCAGTCACTGGGCTAGTTAAAGGGGAAGATGGGAGCCCGAGACTCCCCTCTCTCGGGCACAGGAGACCTGGCACTCCCCTCAACATATTCCATCCCCACACAATCGTAGGCATCCATGTTAGGTCATAATGGCTGCTCAAAGAACTGGGAACGGAATTCTGAGTCCCCAGTTCAAATCTCAGTGCTGCCCACAGCTCTCAGGGTAATCTCAAGGACGTCGTTGTCCAGATAATGGCATATAAAGCAACTCAAGAAGCGCATCGGAGTTAGTCGTGCCCAGAGAGGTCACCATCACAGGACGCTCATACGTCTAGTGTCTTTCTCTAGCCAGTCTCGGTACCACCCAGGAACTGAGTAATGCTTAGTAATGGTGGAAATGGCAATGATACAGGCAAGATGGCTTCAGGGTGACGAGCAGAGGGAAGAGTCCCCTTGTTTCACACCGAGTCCCCAAGCTGCCACGAGTCTAGGCCAGGGTTAACAAATGACAACCCGCTCTGGAATGACTGTGAGCGAAAAGGGGTTATCAACGAGGGCTTGCAGTCAGTCTGGTGACAGGAACTAGGACTTTGAGCCCAACTTAAGGGGAATGTCATTCTTTAACAGAGAACTCCAGGGCCAGTAGGATGGCTTAGCAGGTAGATGAGTTTGCGGTCCAAGCCTGATGACCCGAGTTTGATCCTCTGAACCCACAGTGGAAAGTGAGGACTTCTGAGAGCTGTCCTTCGGTGTCTACTCACATGCCTGTGTGTGCACATGTGTGTACACACATCATCTCTCTCTCACACACACACATGCTTGTGTGCGCACATGTGTACTCATGTGTACACACATTCTCTCTCTCTCTCTCTCACACACACACACACGCAATAACAAAACCAGAGAATTCCATTTTATTTGTCGACCTCTAATAAACAAAATTATACTTGATTATTTACTTAGAGTTTAGTCAGTCACATTTTGGCGGGAATGCATTCCTTTGTTCTGCCTGCTAGAACACCCCCACTATGCCCTGTTGCCCTGTGAAGCCTCCATGACCATGTGGCAGTCAGTTTGCCCAGTAGTCCCTAGCTCCCCCTTTGACCAGCTTGACCCAAGCCATCCTGTGTCTTCCTCCCATGGCAGAGCCAAAAGCTGATTTGCTTTCTGGTGCTATTCGGTGTCACCGGTCCCCTGCAACAAACGTGCCTGAGTCCTGCAGCACCCTCTGGATGCCCAGGGCCATGGTTGTCCTTACTCCACCCTCCCCTTCAGTCAGGATGGATGTCTTCTTCGGGGGATCTTCCCCAGCACCTTGCACAAGTTTCCCCCTCTGCCTAAGACACATTTTCCACCTGATGCCAAGTCTTCTTGGTCTTCCAGGTCATTGAAAACATGCCCTGCCTCTGGAACGCTTCCCCAGCTCCACTTCCCTCCTTAGGCGCCTCTGCTGACCTGCTTCCTGCCATTCCCAGTGATCACTCTTTGAATGCCTGTGGCCTCTGCTAGACTGGGAGGTCCTCAATGCCAGCTGATCCAATTCTGCACCGATGGCTTTGCTCATCAATGACAAGGCTCCCGCTCTCCCTTGCTACTTGAGTAAGGGGCGGGCAAGGGCTGGGCCTGGGTATCAGTAGGAATAGAGTGTCCTTTGCTGACTCTCAAGCCTGGGTCAAAGGTGGAAACGGAGCCTTGTGTGGCCATAGTGTCATCAGCTGAGCTTCCAGACAACTTTTGTCAGCCCTCACAGGCAACCCCAGACTAACACGAGCCCAGGTCCTGCGAATGGCGTGATCAGGGTCATCGGAGTCAAAGGTCGATCCTCTGTGACCTTGTGCAACTGACTCTGGTCTGGATACTGCCTGCTACCACCTGTCCCATATTATCCAACCACCACCCGCAACTTCAGGAATCAGGAATGGAAAGGACCTTGGCTGTCCAGGCTTCTGAAGTGAGATGTTAGCCTAAGGGTACGTGGGTTCAAACATGTACTCGGGTCTGTGGACGCTTCGGCAAGAGTTGCTGTGTGCACAAGCATACACGTTGAGTGGGCAGGCGTCTGGTGCATGTCTCTGCACACTAGTGTGCACACTTCAGTGTGTTCCTCTACCTTAGGAATAGGAGTGTGCATGGCTATGCATGAGTAACAGTAGGGTTCCCTTAGTTTCTCCAAACCGTTAAACTGGTTCTTTGGGGGGCTCCAATGGCCCTGTGCCCCTCCCCAGTGTTCCAACTCAACACCATGTTCGAGGATCCCATTTTCTAGCCCAGTGCTGTTAGTAGGGACTAGAACCCTGAAGTGTCAAGGGTGAATCTCTGGGTGGTGCAGGGAATGTTGGCATGTTCCAGCAGACTCCCTCGAGCCCTTTTTGGAATTCTACGGTGCTGGAGGTTAAGCCCAGGGTCCTAAGCATGCCAGGCAAATGTTCTGCCACTAAAATTTACATCCCCAACCTTCAGACTTCTTTTTCGATTGCTAAATATTCAGTTCTATGTGTCCAATCCTGCTGATCTCTTTGGCTTACTGGGACCACTGAAGGCACTTTTGATACTCAGGATATGGCAAAGGCCTGGTGACTTCCAGCCAAGAAGGAAAAAAGCTGCTGTCTCACTTAAGCTGGAACGAATTCTAGGGCACACGCCACATTCCAGGGTCCCCTTTGGGGTTAGACTGAGGCTCTGGGCCTTGCTCAGTAACCATTCTGCTTAGCGTCTTCTCCTGCCCTGCCCTCCCCTGTCCTGCTCTGCTTTCCCGGCACCATTCTGGGTTCTTCTCAGGGATTTCCTTTTCCATTGTTTTGTTTGCCCTATTTGTCACAGGGTCTTTCCATGTAGCCCATGTTGGCTGACACTGGTGACCTTCCTGCCTTTGCCCTGCAATGCTGGGATTATAGGCATATACCACCATGCCTATGGCTAGCCAGGGCATTCCCTCAGTTAGCTGGTCTCACGAGGGACTCCTCGCCTTAGCAGTCTGCTTGGATAAGCCAGGAGCAAGGGGCCTAGAACTTACCCAGACTCCAACAACGGGCTGCACAAAAAGGACATGAAGTACAAAATCGGTGCGAGGTTTTAGAGACCCTCGCTGCCAGCTGAGCACTGTATGCCCCACTTTCACCTCCTCTGCAGGGCTGAGGCCATCCTGGTCACAATCCCCCAAAACCCTGGGCTTGGAAGGTTCCCGATCCAGCTGGGGTCCCCCAGAACTGGGGTGGTCCCTTAGCCAGGCATGGTGGCACATGCCTTTTATCCCAACACTCAGAAGGGAGAGGCAGGCAGATTTCTGAGTTCAAAACCACCCTGAAACTTACCAAGCAAGTTCCAGGACATTCAGGTCTACACAGAGACACCCTTGACTCAAAAAACAAGCTGGACATGTTGGCGCATGCCTATAATCCCAGCACTTGTGAGGCAGAGGCAGGTGAATGTCTGAGTTTGAGGTTGGCCAGGGTTAAACAGAGAAACCCTGTCTTGAAGCACCAAAAGAGAAAGGAAGGAAGGAAGAAGAAGGGAGGGAGGGAGGGAGGGAGAGAAAGAGAGAGAGAGAGAGAGAGAGAGAGAGAGAGAGAGAGAGAGATTGAGAGAGAGAGAGAGAGAGAAGCCCTATCTTGGAAAAACAAGAGGGCTTGGGTAAATCAGTTGAGAATTTCTCTGCAGGCATCTTCACCACAGTGCTGTCAAGATGGCTACCAAGAAGGCTGAAGGACTCTGGGTGATGAAGTTTTGAACTCCTCACTCCCAGGAGGGCCTTGCTAGATGGAAGGCCACTACTCTAGAAAGCAGAGGCTTGAATTTCAGCTTTTGCTCTCCCACCAGTGGCTGAGTGGCTTTAAGAGCATCAGCCGATTCCCTGGAACATGCCAGCCTCTTGTGAGCAGAATGGCAGGAGGAAAACGTGGCGAGGCACAGATTTCAGAGCACAAGACTCGAGTCTCAGGCTGGGAGTGTGGCCGAGTGTGTGTCTGTCTTGCCTGGGGCCTTAGGTTTCATGTCCAGTGCCTACAACGTAGCATGGTGGTTCATGCATTTACTCCCAGAGCTTGGAGGACGGCAGGAGGGTCAGAAGATCAAGGTCGCCAGGGGCTACATGTGCCTCTGTCTCAAAACAAGAGACTCGAGCCTCACTTCCACAGCCCCTGCCCATGGCTCTTTGAACAGCTGAACCAATTACTTACCCAGCCTGCGACTTAGTTTCCTCATCTGTCAATGAAGACCCCCACAGCAGAGACCTCACGGGCTCTGGTGAGGATTGAGTGGGATACAGCCCAGAGAACACTTGGCAGGTCCCTGGCACACTGTGAACTTGGAGATCTGGTGGCTATTTTTGCTCTTGGTATGAACCGAGGTTGTATAACTGACTCTGTCCTGTGGCCTCACTGACTTGACATGGCTCCCAGGCTCTGTGACAGTCCAAGGACACTGCATAAAGGACACACGAGTGGAAACTAGTCTTAAAGGGTTTTCCCTTCCTGGTCGACCTGCCTGGCCTCTAACAAGGTGAGCTCGCTGGGGTTGGGGTGGGCATGTCTGCAGCGTCCACTGACTGGCACAGCCCAACCCTGTTTTCCTCTAGTTGCTGAGGTGAACAGAAGTCATGCAGGGTTCACCTTTCCCCTATTTCCCTGACAGCCCTCATCCAGACAGGGTCATGTTTCATTTTGTTTCTTCAAGGTAGAAATGTATTGATTTTGATAAGATTCCTCTTCTCGATCTCTTATTATAATTATTTACAGTGGGTGGGTGGGTGTGTCTGGGGTGGGGCTGCACGCCAAAGTGTGCTTGTGAAGATCAGAACACGTCAGCTGTGCCCCTCCACCAGTGAGTTCTGAAGTTTACCTCGGGGGTAAGCTCCCTTACCCACCAAGCTATCTCACTTTTCCGTCTTTAATTATGGCAATGGACTGGCAACATAAACCTTAGCGTTGTCCAGGAACTTGGGTCCACCATCCACCGGGCAGCAGTTTCCCATTCTCTCCATCACCCTTGTTTCTTCTTTTTCAATATTTTATTTTACATGTTGGAGTGTTTTGCTTGCGTGTACCACGTGTTTGACAGGTGTCCAAGGAGGTCTGAAGAGGGTATGGAATCCCCTGGAACTGGAATTGAAGACATCTGTGAGCTGCCATGTGGGTGAGACTCAAACCCAGGTCCTCTGGAAGAGCGGCAGGTGTTCTTAACCACTGAGACCACCTTCCCATAGTTTCTGCTTTCCTCATTCATGAGAGAATTGGGTTTGGTTGTTGTTTGTTTTGTTTTTGTTTTTTGAAACAGGATCTCACTATGTAGCTCCAGCTGTCCAGTAACTCACTCTGTAGACCAGGCTGGTCTTGAACTTAGAGATCCATCTGCCGCCTCTGCCTCCTGAGTGCTAGGATTAAATGCATGCACCACTAAGACTGTTTGGTTTTTTTTGTTTGTTTATTTTTTGTTTTTGCTTGTGTGTGTGTATGTGTGTGTGTGTGATATTTTTATAAATACTTACTGAAACCAGGTGAGGTTAATCCCAGCAGATCTCTGAGTTCAAGGCCACTCTGATCTACGTAGTGAGTTTCAGGACAGCCAAGAGTACATAGTAAGGTCTTGTCTAGAAAAAAAACAAACAAAACAAAACAAAACAAAAAAAAACCAAAACCAACCAACCAAATAAACAAATACACAAAAAGTTAGAAAGAAAATTATTTGTTGATCATCTCCTATATGCTTGATACCTAGAACTCAGGAGAGACTCTGAGTTATCACCAGCTCTCAAGATTTAAGAGTCAATGAGCTTTAAAAAATATAAAAGATAGCCGGACAGTGGTAGTGCATGCCTTTAATCCCAGCACTTGGGAGGCAGAGGCAGGCAGATCTCTGTGAGCTCAAGGCCAGCCTGAGTTATAAGAGCTAGTTCTAGGACAGCTAGGACTATTATACAGAGAAACCCTGTCTTGAAAAACCAATGCATATCTATACATATCTATACATATACACATATAGATACACATATACATATATGCATGTATATATCTATACATATATAGATAAATACGTATGATAAATTTAGTCATTCAACAAACCTCCTCTGGTCCTTCACCCCCATTCAGGCTCACAGAACCAAGAAATAGCAATATAAGATCCCATTGCCTCTTCACCCCAAAGGTTTTCCTGACTGGAGTCAGAATAATGGAGCCCCCATCCCTCTCTGCTGAGTTAGCACCTAGCCAAGTAAGGCACAGCTGCTAGAGAGATCTGGGCAACGGGCACCATGTTCTCTGGATGTCGGGGAAGAACAGCGCCTTGGGAGCTCAGATTAGGGGTCCAACCCAACTCCACGGGAGTTTTGTGATGTTGGATTGATTTCTCCCCCTCCTTCAAGTCAAGTAGGAATTAGTAACACATTACTCACACACCCTTGTCCCAGTGAAACTGAATTATGAGTATGGTTCAGCTCTGACAATTGGGGTGCCCGGTGGAGACGGGGCTCTGGCTTCCACATTCTATGGATGGTAATTTGTGGGAGTTTTTTAAACAGGCTACCACCATCTCTGTGCCTGACCGCTCCAAAGATGTCCTTGATGCCCCTTCGCCTGCTCCTTGACACAGATTCAAACAGCCCCAGATTGCTTGCTGGTTGACCTCCACAATACAGACAGACAGTATGGTCCAGAGGCAGCAGGGACTGGGCCAGAGGTCACAAAGCAAACAGGCCTGCCTTCTTCTTCCCAAGTGAGTCACTTCATTACCTGGCCCTACCAGATCTTCTCACCAAAACAAACAAAACAAAAGCCATGGGGCCTCTAGTAGCTAGTGCTGCAGGCCATTCAGCAAGGGAGATTGGATACCTTTACTTCAGCGACTAAGACTACTGAAGCAGCAGGGAGCCGCCATGGTGACTTGCCAAGACTTTATGTTTGAGTCTTCCCTGGTCCTATTTAATCTTCACACCATCTCTAGGAGGACAGATGAAATCACCACGACACAGAAAGGTGACATAACTTGCCTGGGCTAGACCGCACTACAGGATACGGTAAGGGTAGATTCACACCAGGCACCCGATTTTCCGGAGCCCGTGCTGAGTACTCACCATGGGGCTGCACCACACAGCTCAGGAGGCTGAGGGGGACCCCCGAGGTCATGCCAGCAGGGGTTCTCACAGGTGTACAACTAGGAGAGTCCTACTGGGGTGCCGTCCTTTTCTTTTTCTCTGCTCCGTGGTCCTGTTTCCTCCGTTCCCCCTTCTCTGCTTTTTTCCCCTTCACTATATAACACTAGGAATGGGAACTAGAACCCCGTACATGTTAGATAGGCGTTCTACCCCCGAGATGCTCCCCAGTCTTTTGACTTTACTTTGGGACTGGAACCCACTAAGCGCTCCAGGCTGGCTTGAACTCACTCTATAGTATGGCCTAGCCTTGAATTTAATGTTTAGTGCTCTTAGCTGGGTAGTGGTGGCACACACCTTTAATCTTAGCACTCAGGAGGCAGGGGCAGGCGAATCTCTGTGAGGTCGAGGCCAGCCTGGTCTACAAGAGCTAGTTCCAGGACAGGTTCCAAAGCTACAGAGAAACCCTGTCTCGAAAAACCAACCAAACAAACAAAAAATTTAATTCTTTAAGAAAGCCCCGATTTCAAGACTGAGTAGATGAAGCCAGTCCTGCCCAAGATCCAGCTTGATCCACTTAACAGAGAGCCCCCTGTGTCTATCATGACTCTATCACAGATCCACTGGGCCACAGCAGTTCACCACTGAATAAGAACAGAAGTGAAGTGGGGTGCTGTCGTGACGGCACAGTTATGGAAAACCTAGCGTAGAGTGTGAGCTCTTAGCAAGACTGCATCAAAACTAGACACTCCTGCGCTTGAAAAGACATTGCTGGCCAATTCCAAAGGCGGTTACCATGGTCCATTTTGACCAACAGCTTCAATGGGTTGAGAGGTGCTTAGGAAGCTGGCCAAGCAGGGCTGTGAGTAGATAAATTGATGGGAGACCTTTGGCAAGTGATGCTTTAATTCATTGGTAGATTAAATTCTTTTTGAGCCGACATCTCAGACACCCAAGGATGACCTCCACTGAGTCTGACGGTTATAGGTCTATGCCAACATGCTCCGTTTATGTAGTACTGGGGATCAAACCCAGGACGCTCGCCATGCTAGGCAAGCATCTACCAACTGAGCTACCTCCCCAGTCCCGGGAGATCCAGATCTTGAACTGTTAATAAGTAGCAGAACAGTGGAAGGAAGAACCTGGTCTGAGGAAGGGGTTAGCTTTTGGAAGGTGCATCTCAGCCCTTTCCTGTCTGTTCACTGCTTCCTAACCACCATGAAATAAGCAAGTTTCCCTAGAGCGTGTCCTTTCCACCATGACGGTCTGCCTCGTCACAGGCCCACGGCAGTAAAGGAAGCTTATTCGGGGCTGGGCGTGAGTGAAAACAAATCCATTCTTTTTAAGTAGTTCTCTCGGGTGCTAAAGGGCTGGGATGAAAACTATGAAGAATTCAATAATTAAAAGGTACTCAGTTGAATAAATTAGTTAATTAAAAATGGCCTAGTCTGAACATGGTGTAATCCCAGAAATTTAGGAGTCAGGCAGTTGGACTATGAGTTCAAGGTCAGCGGGATCTAAATAGTGATTCTCAGGCTAGCCACAGCTACATAGTGAGATCCTGTCTCAAACAAATAAACAAATATAAAACAAAAAGTTTTAAATAGACTTTTTTTTTCTAAAGAAGATGAACAAATGGCCAATAACCACACAAAAAGAAACAAAACACTATGGCTCACCAGGGAAATACAAATCAAAAGCACAATCAGACAGCACTCACACCAACTCCATGCCTCCAGTCAGAAAGTCAGGGAGTATTGCCAGGGATGTGAAGACATGGGGCTGTAGGGATAGCTCAGTGGTTAAGATGGCTTCTCCATCTGATCAGAGTTGTATTCCTAGCACCTGGAAGCTCACAGCCATCCATAATTCCAGTTCCAAAGGATCCGACATCCTCTTCTGGTCTCTATGGGCACCAAGCATACATGTAGTACACAGAAATACATGCAAGAAAAGGCTCATACACATAAAATAAAAATCAACACATCTTCATTTTAAAAACAGGACGTGAAAACATTGTGAGTCTCAGCCAGTCTAGGGACACAGGCCTGTCATCCCAGTAACTTAGGAGGTAGAAGCAAGAGGCCGGGGAGTTTGAGGATCAGCTGGCCAACTTTGTGAGACCCCTGTTTCAAATTTAGAAAGTAAAAAGGAGGCTGGAGGTGTAGTTCAGGGGCAGAGTGCTTAGCTAGCATGTGTGATGCCCTGGGTTCAGTCCTGGGTCTCTCTGTAAACCCAGGGAAGGAAGAGACCTTGTGAGTCTGGAAGGTTCTAGGGCCTTCCTGAGCCTTGTGCGTTGTCTTCTTCCTGAGTCTTAAGGAGTCTCCTTCAAGGCCGGATTGTTTTGACTGGAAGGAAATTGCTACACGACACACGTGTAGCAAGGAAAGTGAGCCTACATCCACTTAAAATCTCTTGCGCAGATGTTCACAACCGCGTTTTTCATGGTAACCCAGAGGTAGACAGAAACTAAATGTCTATCTGCTGACGGACAGCTAAAAAGAGGTAGTACCCACAACACCAAATAATGGGATCATGAAAAGAAGCCCGGCTCCATACGTGATTTAAAGTGGGCGGATCGTGGTGAGAGAGGCACCCAAGATTATGTGATTTGACTGACATGAAAATGTCCAGAACTAGAAAAAACCGAGAGTAGGGTGTACAGAGCTTCTTGTTCAGGGTTGGGAGGAATGAGTGAGAGAGAAAGATGGATGGGTTCTCCTCTCTCTCTCTCTCTCTCTCTCTGGCTCAAGCATTATGGTACAATGGATGGAACCGCACACTGACCACAGAAAGCCTCTGGAGTAGTGTGAGCGACAGTCATTGTTGCACTAGGAACGCTGGGTCCAATCCTGGAATTTTAAAATCCACAAACAGAAACTCTTCTGCGATTTGTCCTTACCTTCAGTTCCTGGCAACGGTAGGGTTTGGGGTTTCTCCCCTGTGATGAAATGTTCTAAAAATAGCCCGTGATGATTGAACGAATCTGTGACATAATAAAAATCCATGGAACTGGGTGATTTTAACAGTGCAATAATCACAAAACGGTGTGTGTGTGTGTGTGTGTGTGTGTGTGTGTAGGGGAGACCAAGACATCCCCTGAGGTCATCCTCAGCATAAGGTAACAGCTACCACACTGTAATGAGTAGGCTGGTACACAGCGATGGACTCGGCCCAGAGCTGACTGGGTGACTCCGGTCCCTGTGTCCTGTCTGAGAAAAGGGGCAGCAGTGCCCATTTCCAGGCATAAATTCTGCTTACCTCAGCTTTACTTCCTGTTCTGTACATGATGCTTGGCATTCCATCAAGAAGAGGTCATGGGGGGCAGTGGTGGTGCACACCTTTAATCCTAACACTTGGGAGGCAGAGGCAGGTGGATCTCTGAGTTTGAGGTCAGCCTGGGTTACAGAGTGAGTTCCAGGACAGGCTCTAAAGCTACAGAGAAACTTGTCTCAAGAAGAAGGAGGAGGAGGAGGCGGAGGCGGAGAAGAGGAAGAGGAAGAGGAAGAGGAAGAGGAAGAGGAAGAAGAAGAAGAAGAAGAAGAAGAAGAAGAAGAAGAAGAAGAAGAAGAAGAAGAAGAAGAAGAAGAAGGGGAGGGATAAATCGTCCCATTGTCAAGAAATAAAGTACAGCAAAACCAGATAGTCAGACAAAGAGCAAATGGAGGGGGGTCAGAGCTGTAAGATAAAAAGTTAACTCTGGTTAAACGTGAATGATTCTAGGATAAACCATAATTGTCCCGTATGAGCTTATGGGGAATTTACAGAGACACAAAATCTGTTCATAAAAATGATTAAATGAAACGCTAGAAGTAAATAATATATCAAAGAAGTAGTGGGCTGACAGATGGCTTAGTGGGTGAAGGAACTTAGTGGGTGTGACGACCTGGGTTCAACTCCTGGAACCCACATGGTGAGGAGACAGAGCCAACTCCTTGCAGGCTTTCTCCCCTGGCCTCCACACAAGTGCTCTTCCGTATGCACTTATAAGTTAACATATAAATATAAAAAGAGGGAAGAAGCATTCACCAGCAGACTGGAGACAGCTAAGGAAAGAAACTGAACATTCACTATAGCAATAGTTACACCCAAAGACAAAGAGAAATAGGACCATGTATGGGAGGGGAGAAAACGTATCTAAAGCTGTGGGGCAATAGAAAACAGTCCAAATATACATGAAGTGGGAGCCCCAGGAGGGAGTGAGAGACCATATTCAAGGAGATAATAGCTAGCCAGGCAGTGGTGGCACAGGCCTTTAATCCCAGCACTCGGGAAGCAGAGACAGGCTGATCTCTGTGAGTTTGAGGCCAGCCTGGTCTACAAAATGAGTTCCAGGACAGCTAGGGTTACACAGAGAAACCCTGTCTTAAAAATACAAAACAAGCTGGGCGGTGGTGGCGCATGCCTTTAATCCCAGCACACAGGAGGCAGAGGCAGGCAGATCTCTGTGAGTTCGAGGCCAGCCTGGTCTACAAGAGCTAGTTCCAGGACAGGCACCAAAAACTACAGAGAAACCCTGTCTCGAAAATCCAAAAAAAAAAAAAAAAAAATACAAAACAAACAAACCAAAAAGGAGATAATAGCTGAGAATTTTCCAAATTCAATGAAAGACAACAAATCACAGACCCAAGAACACTAGCAGAACCTCCCAAAAGATAATGTGTGTGTGTGTGTGTGTGTAGTCAAATTGCCAAAGACAAAAATAAAAGTACAGGTTAAAAAGTAACCACAGGGGGAAAGTTACATACACAAGAACAAAGACAATATTGACTCCAGGCTCTTGCCAGATGTTCGCAAGCCAGAACACACAACAGAGTGACATCTTCAATACAAGGAAGCAGTCATCCCACAACCCCACTCCAGGGAAAAGGTCATTCCAAAAGGCTGGCTAAGAAAAAGAGTTTGAGCCATGCATGGTGGTATACGCTTTTAATCCCAGCATTCAGGAGGCAGAGGCAGAAGCATCTCTTTAAATTGGAGACCAGCCTGGTCGACATATCGAGTCCAGGACAGACAGGGCTACGCAGAGAGACCCTGTCTCAAAATGGTGACAGTGACACCACTTTGGAAGATAAAGGTTAAGTGTATGTATGTACGACAGCAGATGGAAATCTAGAATTACACAAAGAAATGAGACTGCTGCCAGCTCTAAAATAAAACAAAAAGAAAGTAAATATAAAAGACCATTACTAGCCGGGTGGTAGTGGCACACACATTTAATCCCAGCACTCGGGAGGCAGAGGCAGGTGGATCTCTATGAGGTCGAGGCCAGCCTGGTCTACAAGAGCTAGTTCTAGGACAGGATCCAAAGCTACAGAGAAAGTTTGTCTTGAAAAAAAATGAAACAAGGGCTGGAGAGATGGCTCAGTGGTTAAGAGCACTGCTTGCTCTTCCAAAGGTCCTGAGTTCAGTTCCCAGCAACCACATGGTGGCTCACAACCATCTGTAAAGAGGTCTGGCGCCCTCTTCTGGCCTGCAGGCATACATGCAGAATACTAAGAATACTGTATACATAATAAATAAATAAATCTTTAAAAAAAAAATGAAACAAACAAACAAAAACACCAAAAAAAAAAAAAAAGACCATTGCTATTGCTCAAGGGATCCCTGCCTCCCAAATTCAATCTGGAGCTGCAACTCCTCAATGCAACAACGTTGGACTGTGTCTGGGCTATGGAGGTGGAGCTCTCATGGATGGACCTCCTCCTTTTGGGGATGAATTATGTCTTTAGAACACACTTGGCTACAGTTCTAGTTTCCATCATGCCTTGAGACCGCATGTAGCCCTCACTTACTGTGGGCACTTGATACCGGACTCTCCAGAATCCAGAGTCACTAACCAAGACAAACCTATATTTTGTAATAAATTATTCAGTTCCAGATATTCGTCACAGCAGTGGAAAGAAGACCCATAATTTTTTCATTTTAAATCACCTCGTAGCTTAGCCCTTACTTGGGATATGTGAAGCCTTAGGTCTGATCTCTAGCACTGAAAAAAAGGCGGGGGTAGGGGGTAGCTACTAAACCAAAAGTTATAGTGACATTGCAGCGTTTATTGTATCTGTAGAAGTATGCAAGAACATAGTACAAAGGAGAGGAAGGAGGAAATGGAAATAGCTTATCCTAAACTGTACCTTATTACTCATCAGGTAGACTAATAGCTTAAGCTGCACGGTGTAAACCGTAGATTAACTCTTACTTCTACTGTTGGTACTGGGGATCAACCATGCAAACTAGGCAAGCTTTCCACTGTGAGTTAGGGTCTCACCGTGTTACCCAAGCTGGCCCTAAACGCTCTCTGTAACCCAAACGGTCTTTGAACTCGTGACATCTCAGGCTTTGCCTCCGGAGCAGCTGTAGAACCAGGCTGGCCTTAAACATTTTAAAGAGGTAAAACTAATAACCCAGCAGTGGAACAGAAAGGCATAAGAACAAAAGACTAATCTAAAAGGAGGTGTGAACAGAGGGGGAAAAAAGATTTTAAAAATTGCATAGGGAAATCATACAACAGCAAGTGAAGGGGTGGATTTAAACTTGTCTTCTAGGGGTGATGCCAGCAACGGAAGGCTGAGTTCAGGTGGATTTTTTTTTTAAGATACAACTGTATAGTCTGTCTATGGGAATTCCACTTTTGGTAGGTTCAGAGCAAAATGGAAAAAAGCTGTATTATAAAAATATTAACTCTGCCAGGAGGTGGTGGCGCATGCATTTAATCCCAGCACTTGGGAGGCAGAGGCAGGCGGATCTCTGTGAGTTCGAGGCCAGCCTGGTCTACAAGAGCTAGTTTCAGGAAGGCTCCAAAAGCTACAGAGAAACCCTGTCTCAAAAAACCAAAAAAAATAAAATAAAATAAAATGAAATGTGTTACATTCATTTATATATAAAAAATTACTCAAGCACATGACCACATGTAAATTAGGCAGTTATATTAATATCAGACAAAGAAGGTTTCAAATAATAGTATTGGGACTAAAAAGGGTGTAATGTGTAATAACAAAGAGCTAATGTATCAAGAAGTCAAAACAACCCTAAATATGTAGAGTTTAATAACCGATCTTTAAAATAAGGAAAGCCTGATAGAGTTGAAAGAAAAAATACACAAACCCATACTGAAGGCTTCCCATTTTCTCTCCGTTCTTGAATTGAAAGAACAGTTTGCTGTGGGGGTGGAGGGAGACTTGGCAAGACAGATATATCAGGATTCTGCCTAAAAAAATAATTCTCAACAAGCATTTTAAAATTAAAGTCATACAAATTATGTCTTATAACCAAAATGGAATTAAGCGAGTAGACATGAAGCTGAATGTCCCTCCCCAAACGTCTGGAAACAACACATTCTGAATAAACAAGCTCAGAGAAAAAGTTACAAAGAAAAGATTTAAATATTTTCCATTGAGTGAAAATGTAAACATAACATATCAAAATTTCTGGGATATAATTAGAGAGGTTTTTAGAGAGGATTAGATGCTTACATTAATTCCAGCACGTGGTAGGCAGAGCAGATGAATCTCTGTGAGTCTGAGGTCAGCCTGGTCTGCAGAGTGAGTTCCAGGACAGCCAGAGCTATGTAGTGAGACTCTGTCTCAAAACAACAATAACAACAACAACAACAACAACACACAAACCAAAAGAGCAAGAAAGGCTTGCCATCAATAAAACGAAGAAAAAAAGCAAATTATAGCCAAGGCCAGCCGAAGAAAGGCATTAAGGTAAAAGTAGTAGTAAATGAAATTGAAAGCAGGTGAAAAAAATGAGTCTAGTCTAGGAGACCGGCCTAGGAGAATGGCCTACGAGGCTCATCAAGGAAAAAAATGGAGTGAAGAACTAAAAAATAGTTATTGCTTTCCGATAGAATTAATCCAGAAATCAAATTAAGGCCTTCACATTATGGTTTGAGCTAATATAATAGATCTTTCACGCCAAGAAAAAAGAAGCAATCTAGAAGCAACACTGTGTAGTTAAGCAATGTGTATAGTTATTGGTATCTAACGACATTTAAGATACTTCAGTTACATTGAGAAACTAATAATTTAAGACACAATAAAAAAGATACAGAACATTGAATATATATGCTTTATCTTTCCATACCCAATGATGAGGACATTTTCATGTTGTTTATGCTCCTGTCTTTGTTCCAGTATGAACTTTACAAACTGAAATTAATACAGGCTTTTAGAAATGCCAGCTCCCTTCATCAGTGATGGGGCTAATTTGCTTATGCTGAAAGTCATATTCAAGCGAAGACTGATGTTTCCTTTCTGCTCCACATTCACCTAAGTATCTCCTTCTAAGGTTCAAACATCTGGATAACAAAACTGACTATACATTTTTCCTTAAAATTCCTTCTAAACTGGTTCCAGAAAGTATATTAGTGACATCACAATTTACCTAGGGTTGTTTCCTGGGCTGTTTAAAATAGCTAACGCCAGCTGAGTGAAGGCATGTATGCATCTCTCCTCTCTCTCTCTCTCTCTCTCTCTCTCTCTCTCTCTCTCTCTCTCTCTCTCTCTTTCTCTCTTTCTCTCTCTCTCTCTCCCCCTGACGTGGATGCGACTAGCTGCTCTAAGTTTCAGCTTTGCCTTCCCTGCTATGATGAACTGCAACCTGCCATTGTAGCCAAATAAACCATTCCTTTTAAAATAAAATACACACACAAACAAAAGAAATAAAAAGTTACCATCACAGCTCCAACGGAGAGTAACAGAATAGCAAGTGCCTGTTATGAACAGCTGTGTAGCAGTGTGTTTGATATTTTAGATTATATATCCTAGTGGAGTGGAATAGTCAGGCCATTCCTTCCACAACTGCTCCTTGTATAACAGTGAATTTGAGGCAGGTCAAGAGGGAGGGGAAGGATACAATGTGTCCATTTCTATGGACAAGAAACCTCTGGTCCCAAGTGGGGTGAGGTTGACATGGCAGAGAACAAACTGGGCTAGCTAACTGAGTTCAAATTCCCCTGAGTTTATCTTGGATCTGGACCTATTTCTCAATATCAGGTACACAAGAAGTTACAGCTATAGTGGCAGACTTAATTCTGGGGATTGCCCAACAGCAGTGTTGTAAAAATCCCCAAATCCTTCTCCCCAACCCTCCCTTTATTCTCTCATCTCTCCCCAGTCAGTGCCAGGATGCAAGCAAAGCCCTTACTTAGCCTTGGACTAACCAGGACTAAGCAAGTCGGGCTTCTTGTCTAACCAGTCTCTCTCTAAGCCCCAGTCCTGGCCCCACTCTAAGGTTGTAAATTCAAACCATCAAAGCTGTGGTGAGGGTCACAGGACAGGATGCGCACTTGGTGTGCCCAGCACAAGGTTAGATCTGAATTTGTAAGTCCCTAGCTCGTCCCTAGAGGAGTCTTCCCAGATGACTCCACTGCAGACTCTACACCTTGCTTTCTACTTGACTTTGAGCTTTAGAAGCTTCAGGATGGCAGAGGTGGAGTCTTTTTCCTCCCAAGGTCACATAAAGAACTTGGCAAAGAACCTGGTAGTGAGTGAGCGACTGAATATACATCAGGGGATAAATGGCATCAGCTGGTCTAAGTCCTGTGAGATTTAAAACGGCATGGTCCCAGTCCATGGAAAATACATGATTGCTGAAGTGGACAATGAGATGGATAAGATGCATCCTTCATGCTTAAACAATTCAACGAATGTTTGCTTATGTCCACCTTCTACTGGATCTTGTGCTGGGCCCAGGATTTCATCTGTTGTACTTTTTTTGGGCAGGTCACCACCTCCAGGCTCCCTTTGCTTCTGCAGCTGAATGACTTTCCCCCGAAGATGACAGACCTCTGGGTAGGGTCCTCAGCACACCAGTAGAACATTTGTTTGCTTATTTATTTAGTAGTGCTGGGAGTGGATTTCAGGGCAGGCTAAACACAAGATCTGTCACCAGCTTCCTGGGACAAGATATCACAGAGCAAGTCCATGTTCCACTATAGTCTCCTAGTCTGCACAGTTCAGGGAGTTGTTCTCACAGGGTGCCCAGCAAAATCAGCAGGAGCAATTCCTGGGAAGTTGTTAGAACACACTAAGGGTTCCCAACTCAGAGCCACACAACCAAAAACTCTAGGAGTGGGCCCAGCCACTTGGTGGGGTGTGCCGCGTTATGTGGGGACAGGTGGGTATTGTGTGTGTGTATGGGGGAAGCCAGAAGTTGCTGTCAGAAGAACTGCTCTTCACCTTATTTTGGCTTTTGCTGTTATTTGACAAAGTCCCTCACTGAAAACCTAAGCTTAATGATGTGTTTAATTTGCCTGGAGTCCACTGATTTGACCCGACTGGCTGACCAGAGAGCTCCAGCAGGCCTCTTGTCTCTGCCTCCCCAGTGTTGAGATTACAAACACCCGCCCCCACATTCCTGACTTTTTATGTAGATGCTGAGTCTTTGGGCTTGCATGACAAGTACTTTATCAACGGAAACAAACCCCCCCCCAGCCCAATTTAAGGATGATTGTGATGTACCCTAAAAGTGGTACCCTACAGTATCACTGTACTGGTAAACAGTACAGTGTGGCAGTAATCATGGGAACACAGAGACTGGCTCAATTTGGCCCTCCTCCACAACGTATCAGTTTCCCAGGCCACCCCTCCCTACCTTTTACTGGCATCTCTAACTTCCTCCATGTGTTTACGCCATCCATGCGCAGAGGTGCTTCCCTGGGTTGCAGGTTTGCGGGTTTGAGTTGCGTTGCCAGCAGGGCGGGTCTTGCCCACGTCTCTGCGACTCTGGGCAGCCCAGAACTTAATCTACCGAGGAGGCTTTGTTTGGGGAACAAGTCCTGAGGCTGTTGTGAATGGAGTTCAGTTTCTTCCTAAGGCTGTTGTGAGAGTATCAGCTCTTTCCAGGCCTCCCTCATTGTGTTTTCCTTTGTGAGTAGTGATCCTCTTACAGGTTGAGGGAAGCGTTTCTGACATTTCTGGTCTCCTTTGATCTTAGTGGCTTCCCTGGACATTTCCCCCATTTTTGTGTCTGTCATGTTTGAGTAGAACCCTTAGAACATGTTGCTGCATCTACAGGCAGGAAGTCCTGTTCCTGTAGGTCCCTCTTCATTCTTCAACTACGTTCTTTCTGTGGGGGTCACTGTCAAGAGCTGTGCACCAGGCCCTGTGTTAGGCCCTGTGTTTGTAATGTCATGCCTTACTTCAGCCCCTCAGGGGGCTGTCCTTACTTCCAGTGAACAGGAACCGAGGAAAACTGAGGTGAGAACAGCAACATGA